>NC_143445.1:5127500-6327500 GCF_987193195.1 Phasianus colchicus
GAACAGACTCCCTGTAGAGCTCCTGCAGATGGGAGGATTTGCTGACCTCAGTGCAATTAAGGCAGTGACAGACACCAATGCAGTGCAACATCAGATGTTATAGTTGCAAATAATTATGGCAGCATGACTAGCAAATTCACTTACACAGTCACGTTGCAATTTTTTTCTTTAGCCAGCCTCAAATTGCCTGTTTTACTATATCTTGGCTGAGATTGGTACCCTCACTGACTCGTTAAAGGTAAATTGATTTTTCTCAGCATCTTTCTAAGAAATGCTGTACTTTTGCAGGGTAAGCCTGGCAAAGACTGCCTTTTTCAAAATTGGAATGTGTTTTTTTCCCCCAGTGGTACTGTGTTTGGAATGGGCAGCCTGTCGTAAATGAGTGCGAGCTTCCATCCTCATTCATGAGTTATCTCTGAAATATCTCACATAGGAACCAAGGACGGGAACTTTAAGCAGTGCTAATTTCAGACGTACTGCCAGTATTGTCTTTACTGATGATTTGAACTTGCTGAAGAAAGACAACGGATCAGATAAATGAATAAGAACAAGCTGAAAAAAAGACTGCCTCTTCCAATGTCTTTTGAGAGCCTCTATATAATTAGATTTCTTAAAAGGCAAGCAAACACCGGATATTTTGCTGGTGAAGTCAAAGTAACTTCACCGAAGTCAAGCGAGCTACAGGCCTGTATGCATCGAAAGCTTTCCCCATACTCTACTATTCAAGGAGAAATGGTTTCGAACTAGAATAGGGGAGAGTTAGATTGGACATGAAGAACAAGTTTTTTACAATAAGGGTCGTGAGGCACAGGTTGCCCAGATTAGTGGTGGATGCCCCATCTTTGGAGACACCCAAAGTCAGGCTGGATGTGGCACTGAGCACCTGATGGAGCTGTGGGTGTCCTCGTTTACTGCAAGGGAGTTGGACCAGATGGCCTTTAAGGGTCCCTTCCAACACAAATGATTCTGTGATTCTATTCTACTGGCCAGGAAGTTTTGGAACATCTTGTAACTACCTACCTGCATGTATCTCCCTATGGATAGATAGTGGTGTAGGTAGGATTACACACATGAACAACACAAACTTGAGATGAAGTAGTGCTCTAAAAAATCAGAGGGAACTGTACAACTGAAATACATGATGATTCCTCCTTGCTGCATGAACCAGCTGGAGAAACACCCTGGCTATGGTAAACCTGGCTGCCTGCTCACTGTTCCCTGGCCAAACCACAGAACAGGCTGCTGGCCCGCATGGGAATGGAGGAAGCCCTGCTTCCTTCCCCAAGCTCCAGGCCATGTGAGAGCCAGCCAGATCTCCAGGCAACCTGCTCACTTTGGCAGCAGGTCTGCAGAGCTCTGTGACTTGGTCAGAACCAGAAAGAGGAGTCTGAGAATGACAGAAAACCCAGACCTATCACAGAGCCAAACATCAAGTCCCAGCAAAAATCAAGCATGGGAGTGCCAGAACTTCTCAACATGCCATGACTTTCTCAACAATGTGGTTGTCATTTTTACTTTTTTTCCCTTAAGTAAGTATAAAACAATGCTTTTTCTCTGTATCATACTCCCGGATCTGGCTGAGCTCTATTTTACTCACACACACATTCATACATACAAAGACCAGCCCGAGCCAGTGGCCTGCAACTGAAAATTTCAGCCTGAACTGTTACACATTGGCAAGGATAAAGCATTGGAAAACAGAATATTTTAATGGGAAATGTCTGGCAACCTTAATTATAGACACCACTGCCAGCTCCACCAATAATTATAGCTCAGTTTCAGCATCATCTATGTACTAACAAATATATAGAATGACAGGAGGTTTAGAGAAGGTTTGGAAAGCATGCGTTGGAAGCTCACTTCATGGGGCTCCATGGCCCTGCTCCATGGCTTTGCTGAATCTCTGCTAGCCACACTGCTCAACAATGACAGCCCAGAGCATCTACAGCAGTGCTGAAATTTTAATTACTGAGAAATTAGGAAAAGAAGCGAGAAAGGATTGAGGGCAGCATGTAAAGCAATGAGAACATGCTGGATCTCCAGCCGTCTGTAAGAACCTTGGAGGAAAATGCTGAGTGGTGAATAGGTCCAAAGATGCAAATCTTGCCAGGGCTCTGATCTCTGTCCCCGCACCCTCAGCCTCTCCCTATATCAGGACACAATGATGATCACAGATCAGACCTTTATGTCAGAGGATCAGCCCACAACTTCAACTTGCTGAAGTTCCTAATGTAAGCATTACAGTAGAGTGAAAAAGAAAGCAAACTTCCATAAATTGTAGAAATATTCATTCATTGTAGAACCACTCAGAAAGTAGTGAGAAGTAGGAAAAACATTTTTTTTTTTTTTACTGTTATAATTTGAGAGAAAAGAATGTTTCTCCACACCTTCCTCACCTACAGTTTAGAAACCAGCCAGGCAATAAAAATGTTCAGCAATTTTAAGCAATTCAGCGTTTGAAATGGAGCATTTTGCCTTTTTAAATTTCATGTCTTCACTTGGAATTATCTTAGATAGTTTAAATTGAACTTTAAGTCCTTTTCTTCATCTTTCCTTCCACTTTCCACCCCTCCATGCTTCCAGCATAGCTTAGTGCAGTGACACAAACCCAGACATCCCTACAGACTGTAATATCCATGAGAAAAAGAGCTGCCACTGTTGGTAAAGCCACTTCTTTCTTGGAACCTATTATTGGCTGCAAACTTTTAACCAGCTCTAAAATCATCAACCCAGGACCTTTACAGAGGAGAAGGAAAGCAATATCAAAGCAAACACGTCAGTGTTTCCCATTGAAACCTTCACATGGCCAGAGAGCAACTTTCTCCCAAACCCTGAGATTCATAAGCAGGAAAATCACCCAGCACAAGAGATGCTGACTCTTGACAGTTGGTGAACTGAAACCTTCTCAGATGCAACGTTTCACAGATAAATCTTATTTCTAGATTTCAGCTAATATTCTAATACCATTTAAACCCCAAATGTTCTTATTCTCCCTTTTCTTGAAGATATTAGCAAGTCCTTTGTCCTTAATTCCACTTTAATAACATCCTTGTTTTAGAATTTTCATGGGTTTTACATATTGTCGTTAGCATTTTAAGTCAGTCTCCAATATTTGGCAAAGTTAGAGTTTCTGTCAAATCCAAAGCAGTTGCTGGCTGTGGGGCCTGGGAGTGCTGCTGCAGACCCAGCAGCCTTCACCTTCCCCAACCATCACAACTGGAAACAGGCCCCACCATTCAGCCTGGGGAAGCCTGTGGCAGGTAGACATAGAATTACAGAATTGTTGTGGTTGGAAGAGACTCCTGAGATCCCAAGTCCAACCCCAGCCCACCCCACCATGCCCACTGCCCACGTCCCTCAGTGCCACATCTCCACAGCTCTGGAATGCCTCCAGGCACGGTGACCCCACACATCCCTGTGCAGCTGTGCAGAGCCTCACTGCTCCTTCTGGAAGGCTGGGCCAGTAGGGGAGAGCTCAAAGGAGGTAAAAAATGCTCCAAGAACCACGCTATAGATTGCCCAGGAAAGCTCAATGCCATCAATACAGCACTTCAGGATCAGGAATTTACATGCTGGGAGGGCTGTGACCATTTTTCCCCACCCATGGACTTCTGTGGCAGAAGATATTTCTGCCAGGATGCCCTTATGTGCAGCTGAAGCCACTGGCATATCACAAAGCAATCTCGTGCAACATGGCTCACTCAGTCTGTAAGAGCAGCTGAGGACTCAACAGCTCCAAACCATGCTCAGGAATACCTGGGGATGTACTGAAAGTCTTAAAGCAGGAAAAAAATCCTGCAAAGCAACCCCCGGGAGATGACTGTAATCTGGGCCACTTGTTATCCTATTCCCACTTTGCATGATGCTGCAATATGTAAATCAAACAAAAAATGACCCTGGTTTCCAGGCACTCTTTAAATTTAGCATCTCAGAAGCATTGCATTTAGGCTTAATAAAAGTTATGATTTGTTGATTAAATACCAGCTGAAAGCTGAAAGAGTGCTTCCTAAGCTTTATAGGGCCGCAGGCAATAAATTGTGTTGCCACCTAATTATTCTGTCTGACTGCGATCTCCAAAAGAGAACACGATGCGTATTTGTCACAATGCTGGGGGAGGAGGAATTTAAACTGGGCATTCTGAACTTTATCATCGCTGTGTTTGTGAGGGAGGCAGGGGAAACTGAGCACAATCCCACACATCGGTCTGCAGAGCCTTAGCATACAATCAGCAGAGCCATCTCATCCTGCCTCTGACCTCCCCAGGAGCTTCGTGCAATTCGTGAATTTCTCACCCCACACCAGAAAGCCCCCAGTGGGTCAAACACGAACCCCAAGTGTGATGCAACTCTATGAGGTATCTGTGCCATCCCAGCAGTTTCCTGAAAGTTAACAACAAGCCTTCACTACTGCAAAGCCAAGGACACCCAGAAGCATATTCTCTATTCTCTCTAATCTATATAGATCATTAACTATGCCTGTCACAGTGATTTCACCTTGTCTCTCAGGTCGAAGGAAGAGAAGGTTGGCTTGAACTCAAGGTTGACTTGCTCAGCATGGCCACTTGCCATGGTGGATTCAAGGCAGCTCTCAGCTCCTGCCCAGGGGCCAGCAGTTCCTTCATGGTCAATTACATCTGTGCATCGTGGGTCTCACACTGCAAAGGACATATGGAGCAATTTCTCCCAAAGCCCTGACTAAAGATAGAATCATTAAGATTGGAAAAGACCCCTCAGATCCCCAAGTCCAACCCCAGCCCACCCCACCATGCCCACTGCCCACATCCCTCAGTGCCACATCTCCACAGCTCTCAACACCTCCAGGGATGCTGATTCCCCACCTCCCTGTGCAGCTGTGCCAATGCATCACCACTCCTTCTGGGAAGATTTTCATCATATCCAATCTGACAGAGAAGGGTTAACACCCTCACACACTGCCACCACAACTGTAACTCAACCAGAGGCTCTCATGAAAAAAACAAGCTGTTGTAATAGGAAAAAAACCACCTTATTACTATTCCCATAATCAGTCATGGTTACCAAAACTGTACCCTGAGGTCATCATAGTCCAAACTCATCTACTTCAGAACCTGGTGGGAACACTGCATTAAGAGAGGGATCACACACTCAGCAGGGGAAGAAACACATCTCAAGGAAAATGCTCAAGGAAAATGTCCACTGAGGAACCCATTGCAATTTTGAAATACATTCATGGGGTACATATGTGTTGTTACTGTTCTTCTCCATGCATAAAGCCTCAAGAATAGTGTGGACTCAATCTGTTATTTCTGTCATCTGACAAATAAATAAATAAATAAATAAATTATCCTGGTCATGCAAGATAATAGAAAGAGAGGTTTTTAAAAAGAAAGGATACAAAAGACTGATTCATCCTGAATTAGCCAATCTTTTCTTTATTTTAAGCAGATGTAATCCACTCATTGTTTCAAGTGAGAAATCTGCTGCACAGCAGCAAGTGCCAACCTGAGCTCTCAGAAAGTATCCCAGTTCCCATTCACCCACCCACAGGCAATGCACCCCCAGGCACAGGCATGCAGCCTCACTGCTGGTGGGTGCTGAGCACTCCCATCAGAGCAGAGCTCACAGCACCCTGCTAGGGAAGCCTTCAGGATCAGCCCATGAAGAATGAACCAGAGCAAAGATGCTTGTTTTTCCCATCTTTTTTTTTTTTTTTTTTTTTTTTCTTTTTTTAGAGCAGCAAGAAGGAAGAAAGTCATCAGTTTGGGGTTTTTACCACCCTGCAATAGCTGCCACGTCTCACATGTCGTTTCCTGGTTCAGGTTGGTGGGAGTTTTTAATCCATCAACTGCCAATCCATTCAGTCCCCCCCAAACGCCCAATTAAAACAATGGCACAAAATGCCACCCTACGATCACACAAGAGGCTATCCTGAATTGGCAAGCGCCCTTTAACAAGGGGGTCCCTCAGGTGAAAAGTGTAAAGTGATCCGGAGCTGGGTGTTAAGCTCTCCCACAATAGAACTCAAAATAATTGTGCTGCTTGACAGGTAGTAAAATTCATGGCAGACTATTAAATCAATGGCAATATAATGTGGAACACTGCAGATTAAAAAAAAAGCCAGAGGGTTCACAAAGAGAGGCCATTGGCAGGAGTCCCTCTGGAGCTCCTAATAGGTTTGATTTGTGGCAAGAAAGGCCGACACACACAGGCAGAGAGATAGCAGGGAAGACAAGAAGGGAAGAAAAAAAGGGAAACAAGTGTGAAGGAGACAAGTTGGTGGGGAGTGGGAATGAAAGAAATAGAGAGAAAGCACCAACCAAGTCGTTACTGTATGCACATCTTTGGTCTTCCCATCTTCTGTGCACTGTTGCACCATGTTTGTGATGTCACAGCCAGCAGTCCCTTATGTCCCTTGTAACATCTCCTCCTGGGTAGGTTTTAAGCCCACATAAAGAATCTGGGGTGCTGGTGTTCAGCCTTGGGAACAGCCAGGGATCACAGCCTTTGTGTCATGTACATTTATAACACAACATCTTTCCAGCAGGAAGAAAGGACTCTGACCAATCACCGTCAATGATTCTGCACTAATCAGTGTATTCATGAGATTAATCTGACTGGGTCCAGGGAAGCAGCTCTAAGTGACAAAGGCATTTGAGGAGGACACACTCAGTACCCATTCCAGAGCAGTGTTTGAACCTGAGCAAACCTTGCAGAGAGCCGTTTAGTTGAGAAGAAAGAGGCATACAGCCATGGCAGATTCATGCTCTTCACGAGAGGTTGCTCCAGCAGTTAATTGCTCTCACTGCCAGCATCTTATTTTCCTCTGGAATTTATCATGCTTTAGTCCAATCAAGTGCTCATCTTCTGGGCTCTCTGTTATACGAGTTCAGCAAGAAGTGCTGGGTCTGTTAGAGCAACAATCCCCATAGCACAGGATGCCTGCAGTGACATTGAGATACTGCAGTCAAATCATCCTCCAGAGCTTTCTTTTGGCAGCCTGAACCCACTGAACTCTGCATGGAGGTGTGCATGCTGAACCCTTGGCTTTCACACAACTCATGGCCTCCCTCTTAGAGGGTGGAGACCAAACCAAATGCCCTCTTCCAATAGTGGACTTGCCATTTTCACTTTTGTGGGTAATGCATCCCATGTGCTCCAAAACACATGTTGTTTGACTTATATCCAGCTTACCCTAGCTCAATACAGTAGCCCAAACAATCTGCTTGCTCTGTTACTTGACATACCATCAATCCTGATTGTCTACAATGTCTATTTGATTTTTACCATGCTACGAATTTAAAATACATATATATTTCAATGACCAAGACTCAAACACAATACACTAATACAATACTGAGCTGTGGGTTACAGCACATTGCTACTTACCCAGTTTGGAAATATCACAGAATCACTGAGGTTGGAAAAGTCCAATCCCAACCCATCCCACCATGCCCACAAATGTCCCTCAGTGTCGCATCTCCACCATTCTTCAGTGTTCTTCAAGGCTTTGTTTTTATTTAAAATTCCTACTATTTTAACAAAAGCTTTGAGGTAGGAGTCCTATTAGACCAACAGATATTCTGTTTTCACCTACCAACCTCACTATTGTAAGTATAAAGCCACCATTAGTGTATTACACCTCTATAGCAAGCAGTACGTTTATTTCCACCTCGCAGGCCTTCAGATAAAACTTCTGTCCTTTTAGCTCTGTTCAAGTTCTTCCGAAAGCTGGAAAACGTTTTCAGTGAAATTTTCACAATTTCTAAATTTTACTTTAATTCTGCCTCAGAACCAACTCCACGTTTGTAAATCTTAGACAGAAAAAAAGTTCTAAATGTTTTTCCTTAGGTATTAAAACCGATGTTTCATTTTGCCCTTAAGCCTTGAAACTCTGCTCATGGTTTTCATGCAATTTAATTGAAAAGTGCTAACACAGTCACAATTTTTCCATCACCAGAAATCTCAGTGGTCTTCCTTCTTGAATTAGCTCACAGCTCCAGAGCAGCCCATGCAATCACACCCGCTTGCCAAAGACTCTTCATTTCAAGGGTCATCATGCATTTTAGTCTAGGAGTTCATCTCCTTGACACACAATGGGCCAGCTCACACATTTTCCTCATTCAGAAAGAAAGAATTCAGCAACTCAGGTTATGAAAAGAGCCATTTTCCCAAAAGAATAACCCCCATCCCACATTACATCATGCTCTGTTGTGATCATTTCATCAACCGTAAGATAAAATATTAAAATTCCAAATCCAGGGCTTTCTTGATGTGATAATTCCTGATATTCAGCACGATACTTATACTCACAGTGCCTACAATAAGAAAATGAAAGAAGGCACCACGTGCTGGTCTGAACTCATCGGGCTAAGCACCAGGAGGTGCCCAGTTCCCCATCAATGTCCCAACCTGAACAAGTATTTATATTTGTTCAAAGATTTAGGCAGGCTTGATACTCATTCGTTGCCCTTCCTGGATGCTTGGAGGACCACTGGGCAGTGCTCACCATCCTCCATCAGGCCTGCTGGCAGGATCACCACCACCACTACAGATGGGCACTGGGAAGATGAGGGAAGCTCTTGGGGTCACCCGTGTGGAGGGAGGAAGAACTGGAGAGAGGTGCTTTTGAGATAAAGCTACCTTCTTTTTTGCTACCATTGGGCTGCCATTTACCTCCTACTCAACCCATCACAAGCCAAGATCAAATGCAGCTTCTGGGACATATCTACAGTATAAATATTAAGCAATGATCATAGAATCATAAAACACATTGAGTTGGAGAGGATGTGTAAGGATTGTTGAGTCCATCTCCTGGCTCCACACAGCACCACCCAAAAATCAGACCCCGTGTCTGAAAGCAGTGTCCAGATGTTTCCTGAAAATGATAATAAATCCCACCCAACTTTAATAAATCCTGCCAAAATGCAAATCCTTGCTACCCTCAGAGCTAACGTTATTACCGGGAGGGCTGGCGTTCAGCAACTTTCAGTAGAAATAAATAAAAGCAGCAGGACACTACTGGTCTGCCAGACTTTTCCTTTCTTTTCAATTTCTGCTGAAAGCAGCCGTCATGCTTCTAATTCTTACGACTTTTTTCCTGAATTTTCTGAACCTTAAACCTTTAAAAAAGTCACAAATGGCTTATACTTGGGGATGCTTCCAAGAATATCTCAACTCAGGAGATGCTTTGGTCTTCCACAAACCCCCCACTTCTGCCCAAACGCTATTAGGATTTGGCCTCTCATAACTCTCCTGGAGTTCTCTTCTTCACCTGTCATTTCTTCTCAGTCTGAAGCACAAACCTCAAAGCCCTCCAGCTTAGCTTTCTCATTTTCTAGTCTGCAAGACTATGGGAACAGTTATTCAAGACTTAACGCTACTCCCAATTGGGATGTTCATGGTACAGCTGGAATACTTTATTTCTCAAAAATGTCTGTCTGCTTTGATTTCCTTTTGCCATCATTGAAAACAAACGTGGACTCTCTAACTTGTCCAACAAAGTTTAAAAAACCTTCCAAAAATGTTATTTTCTTTTCAGTCAGTGCAACACAAAGATAATACAGACAGAAAGAAAAATGCTGCCAAATATGTTTAGGATATGCAAACAGAGAATGAGAATTTGCCTTAAAATCGGTGGGATAACGCACCCAAACATGCAGGAAGCACACATGGATCATTGCATTTCAGATACTTAAACAGGAGCCAAACAGCTGTAGGAATTGAGTAATATTGCAAGTGAAGAGTCATTTGGGGATTACGCATTAGGAGCATGTGCTGCTCCTGAACCAAGGCAGGAATGCAGCTATTCAAGGAATGTTGAAGAGACTTGAGAACACTGGATTATAAGCACTTCTACTTCTGTCTTTTTCCTTTTTTTTTTTGTAAATACACTTTCAGGCATGCTTAATTAGATCATGTATAAAAGTCAGCCAAGCCTTGAAGTTACATTCTGCAACAAAGGTCGGGGTTTTGCAAGTGTTTTGCAAATGAGCGTGCACGGTGTTCCTTGGATCCCACCACAAAGGATTACTTTGGCTTTAATACTGTTGTTGTCAACTGAGAATCTGTCATTTGCTGGCCGTGTCCTTTCACCACCTATAGAACACGATGTATACAATAAACCCAGGTATACAGGTGGTCATTAAAATGCAAAAGTAATTAGTACTGACAGCCTCAACAACTCATTTCCAGGAAGGTGGTGATTGAGGATGGAGGAATAAGCACAAAGCTTCCCAAGAAGTGACCCAGGAGCCAGCATTTCCATTGGTAAGGATGAGGAAGGTCTGGAAGATAGATTGACAAGACAGCCATGTAAGATCACTGCACAAAGAGGCTGGAGACAGGCAGCCAGGCTCAGCAGGAGGAAGAAAACGGAAGGATCACTGTTTGCTGTTGGCTTTCACATCGTAAATGTGAGCTGTAAACTTGGAGCAAGGGAGATGATTACAGAATCGTAGAATCATCAAGGTTGGAAAAGACCACTAAGGTCATCATGTCCAACCGCAGCCCACCCCATAATGCCCACTGACCATGTCCCTCAGTGCCACATCTCCACACTTCCTAACACAGTGACTCTACCAGCTCCCTGGGCAGCCTGTTCTTTCAACCAGCTCTTCCCTGTTACAGCCAAAACTCGATGTGAGAGGTGAACTATTCAGTGAGGTTAAGCAGGAGTGAGCCAAATGCCGCTAGCAAAACACACTGCAGTCCCACCTGCTCCTAACAGCCCTTTCTGAAGAGGTTCAAAACAGGTTGGATATGCAATGCTTGGAGGTTGGATCTGCCTGAAGAAGTGACAGCATGCATCCATGCCCAATTTTGCCATTATGGCCCCGTGTCACACCAGTACTCAGTTGTCCCATCAAATAATTTGCCTGCATCTTTTTTGCAAAGCAAACACTGCTGACAAAACCACACTGCCTACAGCTCATGGCTATAAGATGCACCAGCCATGCCTTTGACCCTTGCACTCCAGGTGTTCTCTGTCTGCCCCCTCTAATATTTTGGGAAGGCGCCCAAGCTGCCAACTGCACTTTGAGCAACAGCATCAGCATGGCAGTTCTAGGAGTGGTCTAATTTCTCAGAAGCTTTCCTGGAAGCCTGCCTCTGAGAAAACAAGCTTGTTTTCAGTACATTTCTAGACATGCTTCCTCACTTTTCCCCTCTCTGAGGACACCAGGGCCTTACAGACTCTCATAGCCCATGCTGAAGCCAACTGATTCTTTGCTCTACTTGCTATTACCCTTCTTGATGTAACTCCTTTCCAATTTCTTTCACTGTCTTCTTCTGTATGGAAGGATTTTGGACATGGAGGCCTGCCAAGCTCTGAGCAGGGCAACAGTGTAGAAACGTCCAGAAGATCCTTCAGACATGAATTATAGAATTATAGAGTCGTTTGAGTTGGAAGGGACCTTTAAAGGTCATCTGTTGCAAATCTCACGCAGTGAATGGGGACATCTACAGATGGTCGTTATAAAACATCACTCTCAATTGCACCATCCAGTGAGAAAAAACTGGAGAAGGCCTCTCTGTGAAACCTCTGTTGTCTCTTCCAGATTGTTCCAGCTGCACGCTGGAGCACTGAAGGCACAGGGAAAGCATCCCCTAATGAGAATACACTTGGCAAGGATTCCCCACATCCGAGCTAGCTGCGAGCCAGCACCACGGCTTAGCCCTGTCCAGGGGTTTATGCAGAGCCTTTGTGCTGCAAACAGCCTGCTCTGAGCCTCCAAAGGTCTTCAGAGCAAAGGCTCAGAGCACACCCAGGCTGGGCTGGGCTCTCACTGCACTACCAGCTTTCACCCCCCACGAAAGAGTTAATTGAGATCACCAGGATACAGCATGCATGCAAACACACATGAAAACTCACTGCAAGGATAGTGTGGGATCTTCTCCTTTTTTTTTCTCCCTCCGTTTCTGTTGCCTCCATCTTCCTCCACCTCCAAAACATTCATTTTCTTTTCTCATTGACGGAACAACCAGCTCAAGCAGAGAAAGGGATAAAATAAACTCAAAATAAAAAAATAATAATGAAAGAAAATAAAAATAAATCCATAACAAACCCCTTTCAAATACTCACCCTTCAAAAGGATAAAATGATTTCAATTTTGGTCTGTCTCATTCTCTTCCTTCCCCCCTCCCTTCCTGAGGTGTATATACATATCTGTATATTTGGAGAGTGGGTTTTTTTTTTTTTTAGCATTATTTAGTTAATATGAATTACAGGCCTCAAGCTGCCTCCCCTCTAAACCCAAAATGAAGCAGCTCTCTTTTTTTCTCTTTTTTTTTTTTTTTTTTTTCCCCTCTTCTTTCCCCCTCACCAACACGATTTACATTCTCAATGTAATGTATTAAAAAGTTGACAGGGCCGAAAGGATTCACATGATGTCGGCTAAGAAACCCAATTTCCATGATGAATTGCCCGGAGCCCCTGAATCACAAACCATTTTTTCCGCTGCTCAGAAGTTGATTTTTTTTTTTTTTAAATCTTCTTAAAGCTTCTCTCCTAATCTTCGGCTAGAAGAGATGGGTGAAAGGATTTTTTTTTCTAAACTAAGGAAAGTATTAGCATCTTGGTTGTTGTGCATCAAATTTGAAAATGCAAGGTTAGTAATATTTCAAATCGGCTACGGTCCAAGCCACTTGATAAGTATGCTTGCTGTCTCCCTCTCCCCCCTCTCTCCAAGTTTCTGCTGGCAGGAGCACAGTGCTATTGCAGTGACTGTGTGTGCACACGTGTGCAGGTGGGGTGGTGGGAAGGAACCTTCAGCAGCCCCCACTGCTGCTCTTCCTCCCCTCTTTCCATAGGGTGTGATTTCCAGTGGAGCACACCCAGCCATCCCCATTCATGATGGGAGATGGGCATCATCTTGGATGTCACAGCACATGATGTGAGATTGGGAAAATGAAGCAACAGCCAAATCCAAACAAATGTTTCCCATCTAGGTGCTGGCATAGGAGCCCTGTGCTCTCTAGGTTCAGAGATGTGTACATTAGCTTATAAATGAACTCCTTTCCTCCACAGAGTTCTTGGAAAAAGACATTTTGCCTTCTCTAAGATGACACCCAACCATGACAACAAAGTCTTTCACAAGATTCCCTCCCTGCTGCCCTCTTTTCCCAGTGCATGAAAACCAGAAGGAGCTCTGTGCGTTGAGGAACAGCAGTTGGATTGAGGAAGGGCTGTTTCTTCCCCTCAGAGATGCCACCTCCAAGCTGTCACATTCCCATCTCCATCATGTGTAGATTGCTCCTACCACCTACCCATAAAGGAGGAATATGCTGGCAGCTGTGTGCTAATGAGCTGCCCAAAACACCTGAGGCTTTCATGAAATGCCTTGTGACATGTATGCCAGGTCCAAATACCAGGACAATGAAGGATCACAGATGTGAAGGTCTCAAGTTGGATATTAGGAGACATTTCTTCTCAGAAAGAGCAGTGAGGCACTGCACAGCTGCACAGGGAGGTGGTTGGGTCACCGTGCCTGGAGGTGTTCAGAGCTGTGGAGATGTGGCACTGAGATGTGGGCAGTGGGCATGGTGAGGTGGGCTGGGGTTGGACCTGGGGATCTGAGGGGTCTTTTCCAAGCTGAATGATTCATGATTCCCAACAGCAAGTTCTGCATACAAATAGTAGGCTCTGAGATGGGGTTAGGATAGCAAGGCATTTTCAGGCAATGCACCACATTTTTCCCTCTTTACTCTAAGATAAAAGTTCTAGAGCAGACACGTGGTTAGGCACAGCACCATCAGCCCATGCCATGGCTGTTTATCACTTGGGTTGAATAGGACAAGAGCCTCCAGTGGTGATCACTCACTGAGGAAGGCAAGGAACCCACAATTGCCACAGAGAATGATAGTCCTCAGGGCTGGTAAGAAGTCACCAGGACAGACACAGCAATAGCATATCCAGGACAGTCACCCAGCACTGAAATATACACTGTGCAAAGAAACACATCCCTTTCTCCATTTTAAATATCTCCTTACCGGTGTCATCTCATGTCCCCAGTTCTCATACAGGAGGAGACACACGACTTATGGGAATGCAAAGTTGTAAATCAGTGATGTGTCTCACTCTAGCCAATAACAGATCTCCACGTTTGCCTTCCTTAGTGTTCTCCATCTCTTTCAGCTACTTCCTAGATTCCTAAAGGCACGGCGACAATTGTATTCATCATTCTGCATTCAAATTTCTCCCACTGATGGGGAAAAAAACTCTGCTTTGTAACCAGGAAAAGAAACCAAAGTTGCCACAAAAGCCAGTTTTTCCTTACTGGGAGTGGTTCTGTCATGGGATACTGCCTGAGATGCTGGAAGGAGTGAGTCTCTCATGATCTTGGCAGAGCTCCTGCATGAGTCTCTGCTACCTTCCCACATCCTGACCATTCTTTCTCAGCCTATCTCTGGTTGCCTCCAAGTCAGGCAGCATTTCAACTCTTCTCTCCCATACCCTAAAAAATGGCTTTTTTGGAGGTTTTTTCCTGAAGCATGCTGTCAAACTGTGGCATAACACATCCAAACATCATATCAAAGCCCCGTTTTGTTTGCTAGAGACATGTTTGTTAGCCCCATCTCATGCAAAGCTGTAGGATCTGTCTGACTGTTGTCTCAAACACTTTCCTTAATACTAACATTACTTTCAGTGCAGGGGCAAACCTGATAATTATGGACCAAAGCTAAGCCTGATGGTGTCTTCCAGTACAAGTTTTAATATACAACTGCCCAGGTGATAGATGCATCTTAAATTCAGCACACCTTGAGCAATTCTAGCCCTTGCAGGTTGAGGAAAAACACAGTACTTCAGCTTAGGAGCTGATCAAGCTGAGCTCTGCTCCTGCAGTCACATCACCAGCCTTCCCTTCCCTGGATTTAGCACCAGGAAAGTGTGCATGAAGCAGCAGCAGGAGGGGATGACCCAGTAAGCACTGCTAGGAGCTAATCCATTCTCCTCAGGCTGATGAAGGCCCCCTCCTGTGTCCTGAGCTCTCAATCCCTGCGTGGTGCTGCCTTGCAGAGTGGCTGGGGGAGCCCCAAACATCACACTGCCTTCCTCCTCCTTCCCTGCTGCTGTTGGTCAGGAACAGTGGAGATGTGGCACTGAGGGACATGGTCAGTGGGCATGGTGGGATGGGTTGGGGTTGGACTTGGGGATCTTAGAGGTCTTTTCCAACTTTAATGATTCTATGACTCTACCTGAACACTTTGGAGAAGGCAAGAAATATTGTCTGCAGCTGTTGAAATCTTCTCAGATCCCATCCTGTGAAGACATTTGGATGCAAGACATGGACTTTGTGTAATTTAAGGGATCCCATGTATCCCTAGGGCTTGATCAAATTATAACAGATGGAAGCCCAGGGAACCCAAGTTATAACTCTTGGAGAATTACAGAAGTGCTTTCCTTAGACTTAGCATGCACTGGTATCTTTCAGTGGGATTGTCCCATTCTGGCCCATTCGGAAAAGCATTAGCTCTACAGTCAAATAGAGAAAGGCAAGTTATCAGCACCTTTACAAGCTATATATTCTTCCCATGCTCTTTTGTGTCCCTGTGTCTGAAACAGTTGTTAGCTGGTATTTATGATTTTCTTGCCCTGCAATCACTGCATCCATTGAAACTCTTGAAAACCCACACATCATTCCCTTCTTACTTCTCCAGACAACAGTAGGAAACTCAGATGACTTGCATTTCCCCTGGGTACATTTTTCCAATTACAGTGGAATGACAGCCACCAAGCCTCACTACACCTTTGGTCACTGTCAAACTTTTAGGAAAACACTTTACAGAGCAGTCTGATCTCCCAAACAAAGCAGGTTTAAGACAGGAGGCCAGGGAGGTGCCAACAGAACCATCAACTCTTGCATGATGCATGCACAGAAAGCAGCTGGAGCACAGAAGCATGAATGAACTTATTTCCTTTACTGCAGGGTAACCAGCACTCTCCCTGTTGGACATCAAACTTGGAGCTCACTTCACACCTAAGTTTTAAATCAAGTGTGGTATTCAGAGTATACCTTATCTAGATTACGTTCCTTGCCAAGGAACATCAAAGCAATGAGAAGAACAAGTAGAGGGAGTTGAGGATGAGGGAAGACGGATGTTGGCTCATCACCAAGATCCTCAGCAACTTGTGTTGCTGCAGCCAAGCTGTGTTTAGTACTGCACATCGGGCAGCAAGATGCTTTACAAGGCAGGGTGAGCCAGGAGTCAAGGCAGTGCTTTCACCTGTCAAGGCATGATCCCACAGCTCCTGAACAGAGCACCCACCAGTGCCCACCAAACAGTGGGGACGAACCAAAACCAAAATCCATCTATGAGATCCCATCAGGAAATGGGGTCAGAAATAAGCTACAAAATCCAAAACCCAAGAGAGAGACCAGAAGAAAGACCAAAGACAAGCACGCATATAGCCTGATCCAAGCCTAAGGGCTTAAATGGAGCTCCTGGGCCTATGGGAAACCAGTGCATGAATGGGGGCCCCCAGTGAACCTGCTCTGAGCCTGGTAGTGCTCTGGCTCTGACATCACATCAGGGACGTCTCTAATCCTATGACCAGGAGCTTATTTATGATCTTTGATCCAGAAAGGAGGATGCTTCCTGCCCCATGAGCTGGTGGAAGAAGCCCAAGCAGCCTCCATTGCCCTCATGTCTGCACCAGGCAGAACTCAAGGTAGGTGCTCAGGGCCTGCAGGCAGCTTCCAGTGACTGCAAAGACAGCAGCAGCCTCCAGCGGCCAGCTGGTAAACGACAGCAGTGTAGTTATGCATCTTGTGTCCCATGGTGAACAACGGTGTGGTCACATGCCCAACATCCCATGGTGAAGACTAGCATGGTCTCACAGCCAACATCTCATGGTGAACTCTGATGCAGCCCTGTGTCCAGTGTCCCATGGTGAATACCAACATGGCTTCACATCTAACATGACACAGCAAAGACCAGTCTGGTCTCACATCCAGCATCACACAGTGAAGATCAGTGTGGCCTCATGGCAAACAGGTGTGGACTCAGCTCTGATATCACACAGTGAACACCAGCCTGACTTTATGTCCATGTTCCATACCAAACACAAGTATGACTTTGCACCCAGCATCCTCACATGGCATGGCAGAACCACCTTCTCTATCAGATGGGGTGTCACAGTGGGCCCGTAGTCAGCATGGCTATAGTTAGGGCTCAAGGTGTCCTTGGTGGATGCTTCATCTCGTGCATTTCCTGCATGCCCTCCATGAGCTGTTGTTCCCCAGAGAACACCCTGTGAAGGAGAAGCCCACCCAGGTGCCTGTAGAAGCTGCAAAATAGGAGTGGGCGAGCCTGTTTTCCTGTTGTCTCCTTTTTTTCAGCCCTTTGAAATAATCACAATCATAGCAATTATTGCAAAGATAAAATAGCAAGGATTATGAAATCCTCACAGGCAAAGCTCTCCATCAATTAGCTAAATCAATCCTTGCTTCAAAATATAATCCACAACAAGAAGCCACAGCAAGAGACAATTAAATAAAAAAACAAAAACAAGCACAAGAACAACAAATAAATATCTTTGTGGAAGAGAAGGGTGGGGAGGAGAGAGATTTTTATCAGAAAACAGAATTATTTCAGGCAGTTGCCTGAATATCTCAGCACACTAAGGTCGTACTGCTGAGCGTGGCTGAGGGATTCCAGGGATATCATGATTTGGAGTACACACCAAACAAATGCCTGGGTTGACATTTTGTAAAGCACTACATAAAACTGTGTTCCTATGCCTACATTTAAAGACATGCAACTAGAAGAGCTCTGCGGGACCTCAAAGCCCATCCCTCCCAGCACAGATAGTGCTGGTGTCATCACTCACCTACATCATGCATGCCACCAGTACTCTGGGCAGGGTGCTGGCTCCTTGCTCTGCCATGGGAAGGTGGTCGGTTTCTCTCCTCTCAGCCCAATTTCTTCCTGTTGCAATGTCCCCTACTGAACTGAACTAGATGCCTACTGCTCTGTTTTGAGAGCAGAGCAAGCAGTTTGCTTCTTGGAGCCCTGAGTCTCCTGCAGCAACTGCAGAGGAGGCTGAGTGCTTGATGGATGTATTACTATTTAAATTAAAGTAATACCCAGTGACTCCAGGCTGGGATCAAACCTCACCATCACACGTAGCTTTGGTGATCCCAGTCCCATGCCCTGAGTCCCCACTGTCAAACTCTCCAGCAACACAGAGATCAGGGCTTGAATTCCAGAATTGCCCAGTGAACCCCATGGCACCCCACACAAGGTGGGCAACCTTCTCCCATGGCAGGATTCCCAACAGATGGGAACGATGCCCACGTGAAGACACAGGTCCCACTGGGGCACCCCAAAACCACTGTGCACAGGAACAGCATGGGTCCATAAGCACCACAGAAGGCCATGGAGATGCATCCCCCAGAAGCTGTAGGTCCCCATGACACTCAGTTTTGACACTGTGAGATGGAAGCAACTTGACGGACAACTAGCTGTAGAGCTTTAGCACTGGGCTGGTGCCTTGAATAAGGATCTACGCCCAGTGTTTGACCAAGCAGATTTGCGTTTATGGCCCACATTACCTTTTATTTACCACTTCTCTGCCACATGAGACATGCGTGCTCCCTCTGCATGCCCACATCCAGCACCTGGCACAGAACCCACCGTGCTGAAGGAGCAGGGAGAGCCCTTGGCTTGCAAGGCAGCCAGAGCTGCATCTCCAGCCTCTCCCTCCGGCAGCTTTGTCTTCTCTCTGGAACTCAGAGCTCTTCTGCCGTGACAGAGAGAAACCATAAGGGACAATCAGAGAGGTTAATAAAAAGTTGAACACGTTCTTAAATGACAGCTCGAGCTGGAAATGTGAGTCTTCTGTTTGTGTTTCTTTGTCGCTCGGCTTGAATATCCCTGCTAATTTTTTGAATATTGCTGTAGTGTACAGAAGAATTGCTGATGACACATTTTCCTAACGCGCGCATTACACAAAAGGAGATTATATTTTAGCCTCTTTTAGAGACTATAAAATCAGATTCATCCTAATGAAACAGCAAATAAAAAGGGTTTTCCCTTTTCTTTCTCAATCTCTTGGCATTTTTTCCTCCTGTGGTTTTATTCTTCTCCTCCCTCCTCCTCTTTCTTACATTATCTGTGTTTCCTGCTCATTTCAACTTGATGACATGTTGCTGGGACAACTAAGTCTCGTAACCTTCTTAACTTTGCCATTGTTACTGCCTGGAGTGTATTTAGGAGGAGTGTTTTAATTTCTTTTCCAACGCAGAGCGCCTGCCCCGTAGAAAGATATTAGAAATGGAGGGGGGTGGGGGGAAGAAGGCTTTTCTTCTATAAATGTATGCTATTCAAATCATCTCTTTTTTTATTTCCTTTAAACCCATCATTTGTATGCTGTAGGTCGCTACTTTAAAACCCGGCTCGCTGTCGCTGAAAGGATCACCCGTATAATGATGTCATCCATATTCAGCTGAAATCTCAGCTCCACTGGAGCCCAGCGCTTCCCCCACAACCCCAGCACCATCCTCACCCCTATTCCCATCCCCAGCCCAGACTCAGGCTCTCAAGTGGTCCCTGCTCACCCAAAATCTCCCTCCGGGAGGAGCAGTCAAGGCTGATGGATAAACAGGTGGACAGGCATTAGGATGACAGCATGGGGTTTGTATGGGGAGCATCACTTGCATCGCCAGCCACGCATCAAGATGAGTTTGGAAGAAGGGACTGGCTCCTTCCCATGGGTTTTCCCATGGAGGAGAAGTGATGACTTGCACTGAGCCCCAAGGATTCACCATGCCAGGGTTCACTCTCCAGCTGTCCCAGCACCGTTATAGCATGGGGAGACCTGGGTTCTGCAGAAGGGGTTGTAGGGCTCAGCACAGCATCACCCCAAAGTGCCCCAACAACATCAGATACCCAAGTGTACCCACGCTGTTCACACGATCTCTTCGACACCAGTTAGTTGTCGCCCTGACACACTTATTGTACCTGGATCAATGCTCTTTTAACAACTAATTGATCTTTTATTAGCATATAATAACTTACTTATTAAATCTAAATTAAAGACTTAATTGAGACACTTAATCTAGAGTGGCTCAGTGTATCACTCTCATAAGCATAATGTGTAATTTAATTAATTGACGGTGCTGATAATGGCGTGTCATCTGTCACATATTCCTCCTGACCTGGGAGCCAGAGGGGCGTGCGGCAGCGGCAGGAGCACAACACCGGGCTCAATCCACTGCCAAACCAATTCACCTCCCCACTGAAACACACCGAGATAGGCTGCCTGGGCTCAGAGATCGATACTAACATGTTTTCTGTGCAGAAGGAGAAAGCGGGTGGACGCGTGCCATGAGCTGACAGCAACAGCAAGGGCACCACGCTCTGCCCCAACCTCCCTCCCGCTGGGGATTAGGGTTAGGATTTCAGTTCCAATTCCCACTGTTGCACCCAGAGCAGCAGAGGGGTTTTCCAGCGATGCCTTTTCGTTCTTCACCCCATGCATCTGCTTTGAAAACAGGGCTGGGGTGAGGAAAAACACGGCAGGGGCTGCGGTGTTCCTTCCTTCTGCTGCAGCTCAAATCTGGGTCTGCACATCGTTATCCACTTCTTCCTCCTTCGCCCCACCGCCGTCTCCCCGTGATGGAGAATTTCATTTTTTAAAACTCTATGAGATTTAATTTAAAAAAAAAAAACACACACACACACACAAAATGGCAAAGGGAGGGTTTCTGAAATAAAAAAATAAAGGTAAAGAGATGATGGTTGGAACAAAATGTTCCGGAAGAAAGCTGTTCCCTTGGGGTTTCTTTTCTTTAAGCTTTGCATATTACAATTTGAAATTTTTGTAAAGAGATCCCCATTTTATATTCACACTGGTAGCCTGAATTTAAATATCTCTCTCACCTGAGATTAATACAGGCTTCACCCTGAATTACTTCCCAGCTCTGAAGTACAGCTCTGGAGAGCTCAACTCTCCACAAATTCACTTCTCTTTTAGAGGCATAAAAGCTTAGGAAATATATGAAATATTAAAAGAGCGTGTGTGCCGGGGCAGAGAGGGGGAGAGGGAAGGCTTGGTCATGGGGGGGCTCCTTTGATATGAAAACCCACTTTCCCTCAAATGAAAGCACGGATGTGCTGGCACAGGACTCCAAAGATTTCAGCCCAAAGACGACGCCCCTTTGTTTTATTTTGTGATTGTGAAGCCCTGCACAAGGAGCAGATGCAAGCTGTGTCATGCACAAAAGACATCAGCATTTCCGTCGGCAATAGAAAATATCAAGTTTCTCCAGAGCAAAACAACAAATGAGGTTATAAACAAACTTGAAAGCACAGCTCCCTATAGTGCCAACTCAGTATTAACCAAATGCGTGTGATGGGGGAAAGCACCTTGCACGTGCTCAGGGCCCATTAGCTAATTGCTGTAGAAATCTGACATTTTATATCATGATCTAACCCTCGGGCCCCAGGGCCATTGCTCCATCTGGGCTCTCTGCATTTCCACTGCTATCACATCCATGGTTTCTCCACCCAAAGAGACTGGTGCAAACTGAAACCTTCCGTTCTCCATGTCTACGAAGCAGTGGGATGTAAGGTTTTTCCCTTGGCAGACAATCCCAGAATGGTTGGGGTCAGAAATGACAGCAGGTCCATTTGGTCCATCCAAGGACTACACAGAGCAAGGTGCTATGAGCCATCAGCAGAAGATACAGCAGACAGCCCAGGGAGCTGCAGCCACCAGCACTGCCTCTGGGCGCTCTGAATGCCCAGCTGTGATGGTTCCTCCAAGCACTGCTGGTTCCTAACTCACACCATAGCTCTTGCTGTCCCATCCCTCGTGTCCCAGACTATAATTCCTGCTCCAATGGTCAGGTTTTCATTTCATCCATCTCTCTTTAGATTCTGATTCTACCTGAGCTTTGCTTGTAGGCACTTGAGAGCTCAATGCCATGGGCACAGCATGCACTGTGATGCTTCACAGCCATCATAGAGTTTGGGCTGCACTCATGACCACCACAGCAATCTTCCCTTGAACATATGGTTCTCAAGAGACATCAGTGCTAAGAATAACACCTCCTCTTGCTCCCTGCAGTCTCCAGGGTGTACAGGACCCCGCACCATGATTACCCCAAAAGCCACCAGGTTCACAAGCCAAACTCAAAGACAAAACCAAACCCAAAAGAGTAACCCAATGAACACCAACACCAACCAAGCCCAGCTCCACTTTGGGATGCCCCAACTGGCTGTCCTCAATGCAATTATCACCACCAGCTCTAGAGCCCAATGCCTCACAAGCAGCAGCTTGCCATGGCTCCCAGACCCAAGCTGTGATGTGTCAGTGATGGCACAAGGCTTGGCTGTGTTGCTTTGCCCCCTGAAGCTGCATTCCCTGTGCACGTGGGTGTGCATGCGTGCATGGTTCTGTTCGAGAGGTGCCGGCTGCTGCAGCAGAAGGACTTCTGTGCAGCTCTCCCTTCTGTCAGCTGCAATAAATTTCTTCGCTAGTGCTTCTCCTCTGAATCGAATATAGTTTATTTCATTTTAAAAGTCCTTTTTTTTTTTTTTTTTTTTCATTTCAGGAAAATGAATGTTAGAGCCAGATAAGAAACTATAGTCTGCTTTCAAGAAGGTTACAAGAAAACTGCATCTTGCATTACTAATCCTTTATCTTTCATGTTAACAAAAAGATTACTGACATATTTTTGAATGAAAGAAAATAAAATAGCAAATGCATCTAAAGAACTGTGTAACTTTCATGCAACACACAAATCGGTTGTTAAACGTGGAGAAAAAAAAAGAGGGGAATGAAGGGAAGATTCATAATACATTTCCCTTTGTAAAGTGAGCAAACCAACTTTCTATAATAAGAGAAACTACTGGAGGATTGGATGAGGCTCCTTTCATAGATGGAGAACAACGCTGCTTTTAACTGGAGGCTGGATTTGGGGGGTGGAGGGGGAAACCTCCCCTGCTGGGGTCTCCAGAGGAGGATTGGGAGGTGCTAAGGGATGGGCTGCATGGACCTACATCCCCCAGCCCCATCCACCAGTTTTGGCTTAGAGGCGCCATTGGTATGGCAAAAATCAGGTATGGGATGAGAAATATTAGGTATGGGGTGACAAAAATCAGCTATGGGGTCACACCACATGGAACATCTCTAGATGCCCTAGGGATGTGTGCGGTGGCCCCACAGAAGGAGCTGTGCCCTGATCTCAGCCCTGATCTTCCAAGGGAAAATATCCCTGCCTTGGCACACAACACTTCATTAGGAAACCCATAATTGAATTCCCTGACCATTCAGTTCTGAAAACCTTTTGATTGAGAATTAGTTAATTACATTGGGCCCGGTATATTCCTTGTTAGAAATTTTGCCCGTGTTCCCCAGATATGCAATGGTGGGCTCCGCTTGCACTGTGCCCTTTGAAATGCATTTAGGAGCCTTTGAAGCTCTCCCCTCTTAATGATGCATTGTTCATTAATAAGTGGTCGTAACACTTCCCCATTAGGAAATAACTGTCTGCCACTTGCTTAGGCTGGAACAGGTAATAATCCCAATGTACTGGATCATGTTGCAGAATGAATGGGGATACCTGTGAGATGGGCACATTGGTGTCATTCTAATGAGATTATTTTCTAACCCCAAAAATGCCAGGTCTGGAAACCCAGGCAGGAACACTGCCCTCATTATCTTCTCCTCTCAAAGATCTCCTTCTCCCTCCAAACCTAAAGCAATCGTTTGCATTCAGATAATTGATTTAAGTCCTACCAATGGAGAACCAAGGGACGTGGTTAGTGGGGATGGTGGCAATGGGTTTGTGGTAGAACCTGATCATCTTAGAAGTCTTTTCCAACCTTCTCAATTCTATGATTCTATGAAAATACTCCTCAATTGCTCTGTTTTGCTTTGACTGCTTTCTCAAGCCCCACCTCCCCAAGCATTGTTTTACTTGCACATCTCCTCTTTGCATCCTTCCCCCTGTGCATTGCTCCATTTGCACCTTGCCCTCACTCGTACATTGCTTCCATTGCATTGAAAACTACTGGGGATTAGTGGATGGTTGGAATGGGTGATCCTGTGGGTCTTTTCCAGCCTTGGTGATTCTATGATTCTATAACTTGTTAGCCTCATTTGCACATGGCTCTGTTTGCATAAGCCTGTGCTTGCACCTACCCCTACTTGCACATCATTCCACTTGCACGTGGTTGGGCTTGCACATCACACGGCTTGCACATTATTCTACTTGCACATGGCCCTGCTTGCACATCATCCTGCCTGCATGTCACTGGCTTGCAAACTACTCCTCTTGCACATCACTTGCAAAGTCTTGTCTCTTCCATTTGCTTCTATTGCCCTCTGCTGGGGATTGTCAAAGGGACAGCTGATCCCTCGAGCACTGCCTTTCCGTCTCCATCTCCCTCTGCAATTGTAGGGGAACTCCAAGCTGGGGTGTTTAACACAGGGCATGAAGCAGCTTGGCTCTGCCTCTGAATCTACTTTGCATGGCTTGAAAGCACGCTGTCAGGCCTGCCTAGCTATGGTCCAAGGGCAGTAATGGGGGGGGGGGAGGGGGATACATAGCAGCAGGACAGACAGACAAATAGGACAGAGGAGGGGACAGATGCCCACCCTGCAGCTTCCGCTTTGAGAAGTCCTGGCGTGCCTGCTGGATTAGGGATGATAGAGGAGAGGAGCGCCTTATAGAAATTAATTCCCAAAGTGTAATTAACATCTGGGCCAGCTCGGCGCGCTCCCCAGCTGCTAATGAACCATGGCACCGCTTTAATTCCAACACCACCACACCATCTTCTTATTAAATCCAGGAGCAGGTTCCAGCACATTTCCCTTCGAGGGAAAAAGGAGAAAGAAACGGAGCAGGATTTGTCTCAATGAAATATGATAGATTAGAGTTGGCCGGATAAAGAAAGAGGGGGGGGGGGGAGAAATTTCCCATCTTGTGCACACATATCGCTGTATTCTCTTTCGCAATGACCTCCTTCTGCCCCATCCATCAGCCTGGGGTTGGCTTATTCTAACGAGCGAAGCCTTTTCTCATATGGAACAGGCCCATCAGACTCAATCTGCATGCCAATTACCGGAGCAGACCCCCTGATACTGAAAAATGGAAATTAGCCGTCAAGCGGGCTGGGCTGGATGGCCTGCGCTCCTGCTGTTTGGAGTCACCCGCAACGAGGGAGCCCCCAGTGGAAAAAGTAATCAGGAATAATAATAAAATAAAATAAAACCTACACAACTAGCATATTTTACTGTTGTTCGCCTTGGTTGCCAGCATTCAGGGTACAATGTGGAATTTACCAGAGGGCAGGAAGGTGGGGAGGGGAAGAGATGGGATAATTGCATTTACGTGATGCACAGGAAGGACGCAGGGAGGTAACATGACTGTAGGGGTGAAGCAGAGCCTGGTGCCCCAACGTGGGGGTGCAGCAGGAATTGCAGTGCCCAAACTCACTAACTGCTATCCCACCTGCAGGAATCTGCCATGTAGAAATGGGAAAGGCAACAACGAAACCCAACATTCATGCCATGCTCAAGCTGGTGCCCTTTAGGTCTCCCAGAGAGGATCCCAGAGAGCTTTGCTGGAAGCTGATCAAGGTGCTGGAGGATTGCTTGTGCACCAACCCCAAATGCTAAGAGTTGGGTAATGCTGGAGTGTCTAAGGAGACAGAATTAAACCTCAGAGGAAAGGAGAGACATGACAGAGAGAGCAAAGGGGGGGGACTGGAGGAGGATGCGGACACACATCGCCCTTTGCAGGGAGCTGTGCTCCCAGGGGTTGCAGGTTGACAAACATCACTTTGCCTGCCTCCCTGCTCTGTAATAACCTCATACATCAACCAAGGAGACTAGGGAGCATGGCTGCAAGGGCTCTGCTTCCACTGCCATCATTAGCCCAGGGTCCCTCTGCTCCACATGCAAACAGGCTGGAGTCCCCACAAGGAGTGCCTTGCATCACTGCTTCCTGCATGGGCACAACCAGCCTGACATCTAGTGGCACAGGGCAAAGCAGATGTTCCAAACTGGGATGACTGGGAGCCTGGTGGCCCCTTCTGCTCAGTGCATGTCTCCAGGGCCTGGGAACTGACTCCTTCCTATCCTCTGCTGCTCTTTGGGAACATTCAGCAGCAATCTCAGGGTAATTCTGAGAGATGTTCACTATCTCTGTCCACGTGAAACCTCTTCATCCTATTCTAACTTCCCTATTTTTGGTGGCTACCCCCCTTGTCCCACACCCAGTGGCATCCTAATACAGCCAGGATGCCCAGGAACCCCCATGTTCCAGAGTCTCTGCCCACTGCAGTCCCACTGCCAGAACTGGAGGCACTGGGAGCTGGTGGAGACTGCTCTGCCCAAAGAAAGCACCTGGCCAACGGGTTCACACATGGGGAAAAAGCAGGACAGAGCTTCTGAGTGACTCAAGTGCTTTATTGGGGGCCCAGCTCCCCACCATTCACTCAGCAATGCTGCGGAAGGACTGGACAGCAGGGGTCACTGCCCCCCATTCCACTGGCTGCCGGTACTCGCCCTTGGGCAGCAGGTACTGCCTGCCCCGGTAGTTGGGGTGCTCATAAAACACCCATATGCCCTCCAGCACCCGGCAGGCATGGACCTCACGAAAGTGGCACTCCTCCAGGATGGAAGGACAGTCTTCAGTGGCTTCAAACATCTGCCCACCGAAATCCCCCTTCTCAAACACTTGGATGTGGCCCTGGGCTCCACTTGGCTGGAAGGAAGAAGGGAGAGAATTGCAGGGGGCTTGGGATGCCTCTGGGGTAGAAGCAGAGGCAAGGCATAGCCAAGCTCAGGTCAGACACCAACACCCCAACACAGTGCTGAATAGCTCACATCAGCCCCTAAACACAGTATAGGATAATTCTTGACCAAGCATCACATGCAAAGAGCACTTTCAGCCTAAACCCCCACCACAGCCCGAGTTTCAGATGAGTGTGGAGAGAGATGAGCACGTGCTGGGCTCTATCCCATGCAGGCAGCCTGCTCAAAGCCTGTAGCCACTCAGTGCAAGCATCAGGAGGGATGCACCCCTCTGCTCCCCGCTCCTCTGGGCAATGAGGAGTTTAATGAGCTGCTGACCCCAGCTGGGTTGTATTACAGGCGGACGCAGCACGGGTATTTTCCACTGTGATTTCAAGCGCTGTGTTGCCTGAAGGCACCGTGGTGGTTTTAATCTGTGGCTGTCTGGACACGGACTCCCCCCGCCTCCCCTCCGCCTTTTCTCACTACCAGCCCCAGCCAAACTCTGCAGGGTCTCACAGCTCTGTGTGTCACTGCTCCAGGGGCTCTGAACCAACATCTACGATCAGCCAGTCCCCATGCCACCTCCCCATCTATGGGAGGGGAAGCCAAGCACAGTGGACATGCAGCATCACTTCTGCTTTTCATGCTGGCAGAGAATGCTGTGCTGCTCTTACACCTCCCACGTGCTCCTGCTCCATCCCTTGTAGCAGTTCAGAGCTCTGAAGTGGCTGACAACTATCCCTAGGCTAAAGGGTTTACATACACCTCAAACCCACAACAGACAAAAGCAAAAGCCTCTTGCAGCTTTAAGACCTGCTCCATTCAATGGCAAATCATGGTAGTGCTACCCATGTCAGTGATGCACAGATCATAGAATCATTACGGTTGGAAAAGACCATTAAGATCATCTACTCCAATTATTGACCCATCAACACTGTGCCCACCAGGCATCAGCTATGCTGCTGGTATTGACACCAGGGCAGTAGCACTCAGCTCTAACACCATGCTCCCACTCTGTCAAGTTGGAGCCTGCTTCCCTCCCCCCCCCCTCCCCCCCGAAGTCATTATCCCAGCTGTGGAACTTGGTGCCACCCACCTATTGCTTTCCTCTTCTTAGATACCTCAGGAAGATGGGGACTACTAGCAAGCACCATCCCTAGAGGTGCTCCTAGCCAGGACGGGGGGGGGGCTTTGGGCAACTTAATCTCATGGGAGGAATCCCCACATGTGATGGGGGTCTGAAAGTGGATGGTCTTTGAGATTCCTTCCAATACAAGCCATTCAATGACAGTGAACCAAGCTGAAGTGGCAGGTTGGTGAACTGAGATACCCCTAGGGCAACATCACACTTACAATGTGGACAGCTTTGCAGGATCCAAGGCGGTCATTGAGGCCCATCCAGTGGTGGTAGTCAGGATATTCCCCCCGCCTCAACACATACATGTTCCCCGAATAGTTGGGCCTCTCGTAGGCCACCCAGGTGCCTCCCTCCACCCGGATGGAGTTGCAGCGGTTCAGGTAGGTGTGGAAATCAGGGCAGTCGGCGTCGCACTCGTAACGACGACCCAGGAAATTCTTGTCTTCGTAGAAGGTGACCTGAAAGACCAGCAGGGGAGGGAAGCAGGGGGTTCCTCATCCCTCTAGGAGCAGCATTGGTGTTGCCACTGGAAGGGCATAGCTACAAAGCACACAGCCATAATCTGAGCCCATCTGTAACCCCTGCTGCCTCCAACATGGAGAGAAATAGGAGAAAAAAGGCAAAAAAATGAATTTCCAAACTCAACTGTTCCAGGGAAAGGACAACTGATGTGCAAGTCAGTTGATTTGACACCGTGTAGACTCAGGCAGCATTTGCCTTTTTCAAGCTTCCTTAGAAGGGCATCAGCCCGGTGCATGCTGCCTGGGTTGTTTGGCAACACTGGAAATTGCCTCAGCCAATTCCCACAGCTACTCTGGACAGAATTTTCCCTGTCCCAGTGATTTAAACATCTAACACACAGGACTGTAATCCATTTTTCCATGCACACCAGCCTGACTTCTTCACCCTCTGTCCCCAAAGGAGACTTAGCTAGTGCTAAGGCAAAGGAGAAACACCAGCAGTCTCAGTATCCCCTGGTCATAGCTTTCCTAGTCATAGCAAACATCAACCAGCTGATTCCTTGGTTATTCCATAGGCATTAAGATACACAATCACCTCTTGATCCCAGCCAGCTGTACTTCACCTACAGCATGTTGGCCTCTTGTATTGATTTAATATCGCTGTGAAAAATACAGTCCAAGGCTGCCATCTCAGCCTTGGAACTAGACTCAAATCTGGAACAACCTCACTATTTTTTTTTATACATTCACTTTCTGTAAAAAATAACTTAGCCACAGTTATTGCTGGTCAGTCAGTGTGCCCTACCAGCCTAACCAGGCATCTGAGGGTTCATGTGCCCTATCACAGCAATCTGATTTGCCTATTAAGTTGGTCAAAGTGGCCTTCTGTTTTGTAACAGAGAGCTCATCTGATGTCCCCTTCCCACCCTGAGGAGCACAAGTGACTTTCAATTCAACACTACTCTGTTCCTTGGGGGATATTCTCCCTGCATTTTTAAAGCCACAGAAATCTGGTAGGATGTTATAGTCACTAAGCAGAGAACAACTAGAGGTGTAGTTTGCTGCTTTCTCCCTAGAGCACATACAGAGAGACTAAAGGAGACGGCTCCTGCCCACCTGTGTTGCCCTTCACACACCCTCAGTTCACTCCAGTCCCTCAGACTCAGCGCTTCTCAGCTTCCCTGTGATGCTACAGGCACAGAGGAGGCAGATGGTTTCCACCCACAGGGCAATGACAGGCAAACTGCAGATTTCAATTCCAGATCCGTCAGTTCATTTCAGTCACACATTACTCCGATGCAGATCGCCTCCCGTCAGTAAAGCCATTGAGTTGCTCTGCTCACAGTGATATCCCCTTAACTGCTCACTGTCCAAACTTTTCTTTGGGGCTTACCTGGCAGATAACAGATTTGCCCCAGCAGATCTTCCTTACGTGACTGCTAAACTCATATTGCATCGGCCACCTAACAGCAGTTATCACATTTCTTCCCAACAGCAGCTGTGTTAGAAGGAAACCCATGAGCAGCAACTGTAAGCAATACTTAGCAGTACCCACTGTGTTCTAATAAAGCAGCATAGGGGCAGTGACCCCTCTCTAGGGCAGATCACTTGCTCAGGTTGTGGGAAATACCGTTTCATTGTCTGCTTTGCCTTTTCTTTCCCTCTCTGCAATATGCCACATGAGCGTGGCACAGAGAAAAGATGAGATTTGCGCTCATTCACTGACTTAACTCATCCCAGATGTTTTGCTGCACATAATGAAACAGGCTCGTGTATATATTGTGTATAGGCTGCAAACAAGCTTACCTTTGGTCCAGTCCTGGACATTTTCCGTTCCAGCCAAACTTCCCAGTGCTGGAGGCAAGTCAGGACCTGTTATAAAACAGGCAGGACCGAGGCACCCTTTTTATAATGGGCTTGTTTGAAACCAGACAGTCGCTTTGTCATGAGAATAGGATCCAAAAATTGAGTCAGTGATTCTGAGGCTATAGCCAGTTTCTAGAAAAGCAAACAGGATTATGGAATAAAGGAACGCTTCGCCGTCCTCCTTTTGTTATCATCTGCTGAGTCAGAACACCAAAACTCTGCCAAACGCACTCAAAACACACAGCCCTCTGCCAAGTCCTGGAAGACGGGGTGTAGGGGGCTATTTTGGCTGCTCTCCTCCTTTTAAGTATGTCAAACAAGAATTGTCCCCAGTCAGCTCTAAAGAGGCCTATCCCCATCTGTAAAGAAGAAACTCAAGTACTTATTGAAGAACATTCCCAAATAATGAAGGGTGCAGCCAGGAAAGAGTGGACAAATGCACAGGGTAGAGCACAGGGTTGCAAGGAACAATTCTGCTTAAAGGATCTACTTCAAAAGCCCACAATGGAAACATCTGCGCAGCAGAGACGGTGTATTTTTATAGCATATCCTCAGCTGAGCTGACAAAATTTACCGGTGATAAATTCCACTCAAAAAAATCTTACCCCACTGCTTGCAATTCAAGCAAGGAATCGTTTCTTCTGCCCTCATCTGATCCACTAAGCAGGGAGGGAGAGGAATGCTGGCTTCTGTCCATCCACACCTCTCCCCAAGCCACTGCGTTATAACAAACACCTCTGCAGCTATTCACTGCAGCATCCCAAAAGCTTAGTGAGACAAAGGGGCATGAAGCTGGCACAGCCGTGCCTGAAACACACAGACCTTATTTCTCTGCTGTCCCACACTGCTGCAGCTTTGCTGCACCTTGTAGGAAGTTACACTCACATGTAACTGTCAGTGACAGAGGCAGAGCAGTACCTCATCCTCTTCCCATTTTAGGTGTCCTGATTCATCTAGCACTGCTGCTCACAGCTCTCAGTGCTAGCAAGCAGTGGAGACACCAACCAGAACTGAGTTCCTTCTAAAAGGCAATCCAGCAGGTTCAGCAGGACATCTCCAAGCTCCACTGCACTCTGACTAAATATGAAAAACTCCTCTTGTATTGCCTAATGCCTTAGAATTCAATCTTACAGCTTTACATAGTACTGAAAACAGAGGCGGAACTAGAACTGCCATCACTCCCAAAGAATGAAAGCTGCAGATGAATATAATTTTGCTTTCATTAAGAACTGACCCAGAGCTCAGGTGTCGACAGAAAACAAGGTCTGGTCCTCAAGTGACACTGAGCAGCCAAGATGACAGAGGACAGAGAAGGTCTGGAGGAAGACTCACCCTCAGATACTGAAAAGCTCAGCTTTACAAATGCTTTCCTAAGGCACAACTTCTGAAGATGCCGAATCTTCAGCTGGTAACGATGAGCACGCATTCACCAGACCCCACATCAGTACCCAATCCTAACTCCTCTTCCTGATTCAAATGGACTGTCTCCCTAGGAATCTAGAGAGACCTTCTGAAAAATTCTAGCAGCACGACAGCCATGAGCCCCAGGGCACTGAATTCCATTGCCTCCATCCACCCTCAGTGTGGATAACTCCTAACAAATCACACAGCTGCTGCACTCAGTCATCCATGCGATCAGTGCCTCTGCCTACTCTGCCTAGCTCACTCAGGTGCTCAGCTATGAGCACACCTCCCCAAGAGAGAGTCTATCAACACAAAATGAGAGTGGGAGTCATTCAAGCTGATAGTCCACTAAGAAATAATAAATGTAGGAGATTGTGTTTGTGTCAAAATGTTGCACTAAGACAGCCTGCAAAGACTTCAGCTCCACTGCTATTAAGAAATCAGTGCTTTTCTCTCAGCTGACCAGTACACAGTTCATTGAAGCAGTGAAGATGGTGTGTTCCCCTAACAATAATTGTATAGGTAAAACTCATTCCCTAGAGCTTGTGTCAGGCTTACCTTGAGTTTTATTGACATCTGTCAAACAAGCCAAATATACAAGAAAGGTAATTCCGCCCAAATCACGTTGCTTAAGTGCTATCTTCATATTAAAAAAATCTATAGCATTTCATTCATAAACGATCAAACATTTGTTTTTCACATTTATAAAAACAGTGCAGCTGGCCTGTACAATAAAGACACATGTGACAGCTAAGGCCCTGCATCCAGCTGTACATCAGGAAAGGCTCCTTTGCTGGACACACACACACACACCACAGATGGTAACCATGACACCAGCCTCCTTGCAGCAAGGGGCACATGTACTTCCTCATCATCCTCCAGCAGCACGCACCTTCCTTCTCATTTACCAACAGAACAGTTACAGTACATTCCTGGGAAAGCAGCAGCTATTACAAATCCTAAACCAGAGAGATGTCCAAATCCTAAACCAGAGAGATGTCCAAATCCTAAACCAGAGAGATGTCCAAATCCACACACAGGCTGGGCATCAGATCCACATCGAGCGTGTGCAGTCAGAACAGCCGCAAAGTCTTTATGGGAAATGTTTTCAGGACAACGCTGTCTGTTCCCACAACTCTACAACAAAGCAGAGGTGCAGATTTTATGCCCAACACTTATTAAAGACAAAGAAAAATGGGAAAAATAAAAGGAAATAAAAACATTTCTTAGGGTTTGAAACATGCAGTAGAAGAGAATAATGAGAGCTTGCCTCCAGCTCCTAAACCACTTCTGCTTGGGAAGAGAAAGAGACTGCAGAGTAACAGTTATGTGAAGTCTCACCCAATTCTCTTAAGCAAAAAGTGAGACAGGTAAGCACAGATATTATTACACATCTTTCAAAAGATGTCTGCTCAAGTTTTTACTTCAAGTCACACAGAACATGCCTATCTGCCTCTACAGACACACAAAGGTGTTCCCAACAAACCACCTGCAGAGAACAAAGGAGGTGCTGAGTACACACATAACAGACTCAACTAAAAAGAGGTTCTGACTGCAAAACAAATAAAACCAAACACAAGACTCTTGGGAGAATCTCCACTGAACAGCTCCCAGCCTCTTCCACCTCTACCTAGGCTGTGCACACCAGTATGGGACAATTCCTCTAGGAACAGAAGAATCAAAAGAGATGCCTTCTACTCACCCTTCCTTTCCTTTTGGTGCAGAGGAACATGATGCTATCCTGCAGCCTGCTTGGAGCCCACAGCAGGAGGGACGAGGCTATCCAGCTGCTGACGGTTCCCTGTCTGGATCAGCCATTCATAGAACTTGCTTTCCACCAGCATCTGGAACTGCTTCCTTTGATCCCTGCAACAAAAAGATGATCAGAAAAGAAGCATGCGGAAGTAACACTTTTCTGTGCTTATGAACTTCACTTCCAAAACAAGCCTCTACAAATCCAAGCTAAGAGCTGGGCTTGATTCAAGAACCGTGCCCAGAAAAGTAAGCTTCTACCAAGTGAATACGACTAAAATTAACACCAAAGACAGAACTCAGGCATGCAAGCTTCCCCACTTCACTAGCAGCCACTCTGCTCCATAAGGCCTCCTCTGCTTTACTCTCAGAGCACAGATCAGCAGCGAGTGCTCAAGCACCGAAGACATAAAATTTTGTTCTGACAGCATTTGAAGAGAGGATGGAGATCAGGAAAACAATACGTATATAAACAGCGCTCCTCAAATAATTTCCTTTGAGGGAAACAACTGTTCTGTTTTTGCTAAGAGCAGCAACAACAGGATGCATCACTTAGCTCAGGCGCTCTATCAGCAGTCACATGTCCAAGAGCAACACAGGCTCATGGCAGTATTCCTCCAGAGTAGCATCCCAGCCATCTGAGATCAGCTCAGCTCCTGAATTTCTATTCTTGAATAGCTCCTGACAGATATTCTTTTTTTTTTTTTTCCCCTATGAGCTTACACAATTCATTTCTGAACCTACATAAAACACAAATGTTTCCAATATCCTGTGGAGATTGCATGGTTTTGTTTTGACCCCATTCCTAATTTGTTTTGATGCTCCTATCATGTACTGGGAAAAAGCAGCAAACCATCCCCATACATTTCTGTGTCACTCAGCTTCAGAGGGGCCTGCTATACCCTTTTTTCAAGTTAAAGACTCTTCTTTGCACTGTCACTTCCATTGGAAACGTTCACTGACAGATCCCCCAGAAAGCAGGTTTCTAAGCTGGAAACTAACCTAAATTCCTCCCCAGTGAATATGAACACAAAGGCAGTCACTTCTTTCTTCTCTTAGAGTTTATCTTCTCCAAGTGCTTATTATATACCTCCATCTGCTACAGATCCTTAAAGGCTTTCTCTCTGATGTGCTCAGAAAATGAGCAAGCAGGATTTTACGCTTTTACAAGTTGTTCTTCAAGCTCTCTTTCTGGTCCTGTCTTATGGGGCTTTTACCTTTAGCCTGACAGGATTTACATTCTTTTTTTCCCCCCACTTTCCTCCTTCAGACAGCTTCTTCTTACTCTTTCACCTCCCTGTTCAAACACCAGCAGCTTTTCTTCTTTCTACAAGTCTGACAATCTGCCTGCTCTGGGTTGTCTCTCTGTGCCCTGTGGGCAAAGAGACAGCTAGAAAGACCTTATACTGCCAGCTGCCCAGCTTCTTTCCAGGAAGGTTCTAATTCTGGCATGTTTTTCCCATGAAATAAGCCATTCCAGTACCATGCTGTCACACCCTCTGCTGCAGAGGCTGCATCATCTATACCACCTAATATTTCTTTAATTGTTAGATTTTGGTAGGTAAAACACGTTCATAAAAACAGGGTGAGAAGCAGCAGCCTTGGCTTCTATTGCATATTCCAATGGCTGAAGTAGAAGGAGCACTGTAGATGAGACTGACAGACACAGTGGATGACTCCAGCACAGAAGCTGAAGTTAAAACTTTCTGCTGCTCTTCAAAATGCAAGGCTGAGAGGTTTGAAGGTTTTTACATCTCTGTAGTGGAGTCACCACTACTGGATCACTACTGCTCAGCCATCCTCTGCTTGCAGCAAAATCCTCATTAAGGATACTTTCTCCTTCCTACTCTGGAGCTCTTTCAAATGGCAGGTTCCTCTGCTCTTGGCACAAAGGCAGTTGGTGTTCAGAAAGGGGCAGAGAAAGCTCAGGGAGCTGCTCTGAAAACAACCAAATGGACTACAGCTCTGCAGCTTAGCGTGATGGGAAGTGCTGACTGTTTGACTCAACAAGTTTTCATGTTGTGTGCATCCCACAAACTAAACTTCTCTAAGATCACTGCTTCTCTGCACCCAGTTACATGTCCACTGTAACTCATGGACTGAGCACACAGAACAGAAAGAAAATGTGGAGAGCTCAAATATGGCTTTTTGAAAGATCAAAAGTTGTTTTCACTCTTCAATACTTTAAAACCAAGTATCTGGGTTTCTATCTCCATTCTGTATTTGCAAAGGAAGATCCTCAGATTGCTGCATCAAAATGGTTCACAAAAGATACAGCAGCAAAACTGAAGCTGACAGATTTTTACACCTGACTGCTCAACAAAGCATGCTGACAAAGAAAACAAGGTGGACTCTTTCAGAGCTCAGCAACAGGTGTTGAGAGAGCAAAAAGATGCATATCAACACATGAGACCAGCCAGGAGTGGCCCAGCTAGTACAGTAAAAGCTGGGCAGAGGATTTTAAAGGGAACTTTAAAAGCTACTGTCCATGAGGTGATATATTCTAACAGTCCACATGCACATGCTTAGCTCACCTCAACAACAGGTGGGACAGTAATTTAAAACTTCACTGTAAAGGTTGGGGTTAAGAATGATCACCAATCAGCTGCAGGCCAACAATTGGTGGAGCTGTTGTTCAGGGTACGGGCCCAGATCTCACCCATGTCAGCATGCAGCACTGGAAGCAGAACAGAGACAGCAAGGAGACAATACCCAGCATGAGGGAAGCCATAAACTCATGCCACCAGGACATCTCACCTTGGCCCTCAGCAGCATCTAGGCATGTTTTCCTTAGCTTTGCAGGTTAGGAAAATGCAGTCACAACAAAGCATTTTTTCAGATTTACAGTTGAAAACATGATTCCCTCACTATAATGCCAAAGATCAGGATCTCAAGATTGCCAACTATTAATGCTTTAGAAGTGGCAAGATGTAGCCCACACAAACCAACCCAGTACTAAAGCATTTTTCTGAACCACACTGAATGATGTACAGCTGTGCTGAGCTTCAGCACAGTTCAGATGGCTTTCAGGATACAGCACTCACTTGGTCAGGCACGCCTCCTTCACCATTTTCTGCCAGATCTGTACCTTCTGCTCTCGCTGATTCAGTGCCTTCTGATAGGCATGGGGAAGCCCCCCTGGTGTCTCTGTGGTGTCTCCTTCCATCTCAAAAGGAATCACAAAGGTGTAGAAGTCCACGGGTGGCAGGAGGCGGAAGACACTGGCATCACTGTCCTCCTTGCACAACAGCATGGGGCTGTCCCAGTAGTTGGGCACAGTGGCCAGCCCCACCTGAGCCATGTGGTCCTCCAACATGGGGTAATGGGTGTGGAAAGGGGCAAAGCTGATTGCTTGGTTTCCCGCAAGGATAAGAGGCTGGGTAGGAGTCAGAATGTGAAAAGTACAGCCAGTCGTGGAGGAAAGAGACAAGCAATGGCAAACGGTGATGACTTTGATATTGTCACAGCTGTGGACATGAACAGATGCCTCCACAGGGCCGAGCACAAACGTGCTATTCTGGCACTTCTCAATGGTCACAGAGCTGCAAAACAAAAAAGATACAGTGAGCAAGGAAGATTGCAACCAGAGCTTAACAAGAGCTTAGCACTTGAACAAATGCTGAAAAGACATTTGGCTGTGCCTCAAGAGAACAAAACCTCACCAAAGAGGAGAGAGGAGATAAATGAAGGACTCATTGCAGCGATGAATTCTGACATGAGCACCCACCAAGGTGTCCGAGCTCTTGGCCAGTGTCTGTTTGTAAACCTGGCTCATTATCACCATAGGGGACACCTCAGGCACCACACGAGTGTTACAGGCAATCTTTGCTCTCCTGGTTGTTCCTTCAACTGCAAAATAAAGTTAATCAATACATTCATATTGAAAAAGAAATAAAAAAGAAAAAAAGAAAAAAAGAAAAAAAAAGGACATACACGTCTCCCAGAGAGAAATAGACATGATGGTTCACTGTCCACATCACTCAGCAATCCCTCAAGGAAATAATTAGCCCCAAACTTCAGCAGTACAGTGACACTGTGTCACCACACACAAGTCCTACTATCCATCCTTTTAAGGGGTAGGGTGCCTCTGCTCTTCTGCAATGCCCTTGCAGGTGAAGAGCTGTGATTCAAGGCATGAGAACCTTGATCAGTTCTCAGCTTTGCCACAGACACATCACATTATCTCTTTTCCATGTCTGGCTGTATCTAAACAGTGACCAATGATGGTAGCGATAAATGATCTCACTCAGAGGGGCCTTTGAAAGCAAAGTCATTCATGTTTGCTCACAAATTAACCCGAGGCCCAGAAACTACACACAGGCATCACACAGCACACCCTCTACTCTCCCAGACTCATCCCAAAGCTATCACTTTGGGATCCCCATATTTACTAACAGCAGGAGGAAACAGGCAGTCACAGTGCCACTGTCAGATGCCTGGTCACCAAGAAGAAGCGAGACTGGAAATTTGTTTCTAAGGTAAAACCTGCAGATACCTTGCTGTGCCCACGCAAGCTTCTTCCCAGATCGTAGGCAGGCAGTCATTCCAAAAGGATTTATTATCAGGCAGGAGCGCAGCCAAGTCTCTAGTTTGGGGAAGGAGAAGGTTTTGGAGATCTTAGAGTAGCCGTTCTGCCCATGGCAGGGCTGCCAGAGGGCAAGCTCATGCAGAGGATGGATGGTCCTCGAGTTGTTCACAGTCCCTTCAATGAGGAAGCTGAGGGCACAGACAGCTTCGTAGGATACCACGCTGTTGTGGGTGGCGTGCGAGGAGGCACCGAGCTGTTCTGGCTCCAGCAGCAGCTCCAGCATCTCTGAGAGGTGTGTGAGCACAAAGGCAAGGTGGTCCTGGTCATTCCAGTTCTTAGGGGCAGAAAAATAAGAACAAGGTGAATTGTCACATAGCTGACAAGCTCCACCAACTCTGTACAACGCATTTTTGCTTATAATTGTAAGAGAATGAAAGCAAGTAAAACTCGGTCCTGCTGCTCTACTCTTTCCACACATAGAAAGGAAGCTGGATTCACTATCAAGCACACCAAAAAAAGAAACATGGTGTCATTCTAACTCCAAGTATCAAATATTTCATTTTAGAAAGCAGAAGCAGATTCTTCTACAATCCTTCCCGCACAAATTCAGCTAGCTGCTGCTAGTGTTGAAGGGAGGAAACAAATCAGTAACTGACAGCCAAGGTCTTGCTATGTGTCTGTTGGAAAGATCGCTGCATCTGCTCCAGACCTTCAGCTGTGATTGAGTGCTTCTGATGTGGAGCCAGAGGTAATAAAAAAAGCAGAGGGTCATTCCTTCACAAGCAAGCAGACCAATAAACCAACCAGCCTCTGAAAGAAGCATTAGTTCAAATTTTAAAGGGCTCCACTTGAAGAAAAGTGGGAGATTGGAGCTGTAGCTGGCACCAATAAAGACAAGCTTTGCTGGCCACCAAGGTGCAGAAGTAATACTCAGTTATGATTACACATTGTCTTCACTATGCTGGGTGCAGGAATAACACACCTACAGCAGCACTGTGATAAAGATCCTTTGGAACACAGGAACAGCTCTTGTTCCTGTTCAGAATTACATGCAATAGTTGCACCTGAAGCACAGCTGGAAGAAAACATCAACTTTTCAATTCCATTGGATGCTCCAGTGCTACTTGACCCACCACCATTTATCAGTTTCTCTTATTTTTCTCTTTGTTTTTTAAATCTTTTAGTATAAGATCACCCAGCCCATTTTTAATGGTTTCAGCTTGTTCCATTCCCAGGCCTGTGCAGCTCATAACAGCACAGCCCCAACAGAAATCTGCTGAGGCATGTGGACAATGCATTTATGACAATGCTGTCAATTTCACTGACAAATACAGACCTTCCCACAACCTGCACCCAATACATCCACCTTACTTCGCTTCTTTCAGAATGCTTTACACGAGACATTCACAATTTCATGCTCTTGATCCATAGGTGGCCAGATGTATTCCAGCCCCTCTGAAATAGGACTTTGTGTAGCTTTGCTAGGGAGCACCTTGGAATCCCCTTATTCTACAACAAAGCATAAGGCAGCAGTTTCCAGTGCAGGAAAAGCTTCCTGTTTGGCCATAAGGAAGTGCAAAGGCTGTGGCTTCTTAAAAGGAAAACCACAAAGACTAAGAGAGAAGCTTCACAACAACCAAGCCCACCCCACCATGTCCACATCCCTCAGTGCCACATCTCCACAGCTCTGAGCACCTCCAGGCACGGTGAACCCCACCTCCCTGTGCAGCTGTGCAGTGCCTCACTGCTCTTCCTGAGAAGAAATATCCACATCTAACCCTACCTTGTGAAACTTGAGGCCATCAGCTCTCATCTATCGCTGTTACCTGTGAGACTAAACCTAAAGTTGCTATGCTCTCCTTTCTGTGAGTTACAAAAAGCAACGAGGCCTCTCCCTGAGCCTCTCTCTCAACGAGGCCTCTCCTTCTCCAGGCTACACACGGCTATATAGAAATAACCACTGAAGTTTTATTAGCAACAGTTACAGGGAACGCATCAAATCTGCTATAAAGGGCGGCTCTGCCCAGGAAGGCCCAGCAGGGCAGCCTCCCCTCCCCACAGCTCCATTACCTTGCTGTGCCCCGCGGCCCTGCCCGGCAGCCCGGCAGCCCTGGCCCTGGGGCTGGGCCACTCCTCGCCGATGAGAGACGTCCGCAGGGAGGCCTTGTTCAGCTGCTGCAGGTAGAGGAAGAGCAGGAAGCGCAGCGTGTCCACGGAGAGCTGCCGAGAGGGGAGAGGCCGTTAGGTGTCGCCGGCCGCCCCGCGCCCGCCCCGGCCCCGCGCCCTGCCTTGCCGCGCTCCCGCTCCAGCTCCTCGGCGCTGCCACACGCCGCCTCGGCCTCGGCGCGCTGCAGGCGGCGGGGCGGATCGGGCGGCGGGAGGAGGTCGTGGAAGCGTTCGAAGTAGAGCCAGGCCAGGCCGCGGCCCAGCTGCAGCTTGCCGCAGGCGATGTGCCGCCAGCGCGGCCAGCTCAGCCGCGGGTAACAGCCCTCGGCCGCCCGCGCCCGCGCGTACGCCGCCATCTTGCGCAGGTAGTGGGGGCCCAAGCGAGCGGGCGGCGGCACGGGCAGCGCGCCCAGCAGCATCGGCTCCGTCCGCGGCCACAGCGACACGGCCGCCGCCATGACGGCCGCGCGAACCAACGACAGGACGCTTCCCGCCCACCCTCGGGAGCCGCTCGCCATTGGCTACCGGAGCCGGCGCGGAGGCGGGAAGAAGCGGCACGCCTCGCGATTGGTCGGCGTCCTCTCCTTCCGACTCTCTGCGATGCGATTGGGCCGCGGCCGCGAGGCGGTGGTGAAGTGTGCGCGGGCGATTGGCTGTCAGCTCGAGCCGCGCGGGGCTGGGCCGCTCCCCAATGGCCGGCGGCTACGGTTGGGTCGCTCTCTCATTGGCTGGCGGCCGCGGCCGGGCGCCGGCTTCGTGTGTGAGGGACGGGGTGCGGGCGGCGGCCTCCTCTCGGCCCGGCCATGGCCCCCGGCTGGCTCGGCCGCGTCTGCCTCCTCCTGCTCTGCCTCTGCGGGGAGGCCGCCGCCGGGTGAGTGCTCCCCAGGGGGCTGCCCTTCCCTCGTTCCCTCTCTTCATCCCGTAGGCCCGCGGCTCCCCGGCGCCTGGCCCGCTGACGGGGCCTTCCCGCTCTCTCTCTCTCCCCCCACAGGAGGGATTTCTATAAGATCCTAGGGGTGTCCCGCGGCGCCTCCGTGAAGGACATCAAGAAGGCGTACCGCAAACTGGCGCTGCAGCTGCATCCAGACAGGAACCCCGACGACCCGCGGGCCCAGGAGAAGTTCCAGGACCTGGGAGCCGCCTATGAGGTGGGGGAGGAGGGCTGGGGGTGGCAGTGAGGGCAGCGGGAGGGCACTGTGGTACAGTGCTGTGAGTGAGGCTGGGTCTGTCTGGGAGGCACCCAGCATGTGGTTATAAGGGCAATGCTGAGGTACAGAACGGCTGGGATGAGTTCTAGCAAACAGAAATGATTCTCTATAGGGCACTGCTGTCATCCCTCCTCACCTGTTAAATCTGTATTGAATTTCAGGCATGGCACCTGGTTAACAAAGCAAAGAGAGGCTGCCAGGCTGACCTGGGATATCCGCTTGTTTGAGGGCAATAAAGGGCAGCAGTTCACCTAGCTGGGGGAGCATGGAGCCTGAGCTGTTTGATCTTATTAATAGCTCTTTGAGTGTGAAATGGGCATGCATCAGCTGTGTTGATGACACAGGAACCTGTTTTTGTGTATGTGTAGAGCGTGATGTAAGTTTTGGCTGGTAGGAAATGAAAGGCTGTTGGCTTGCCTTCTAATAAATGTGGTAAGGGGTGAAAAATCATTGCTGGAGTCCCGTATGCGTAAGAAATGAGGTGCTGGATCAGGTTGCCCAGAGAGGTTGTGGATGCCCCATCCCTGGAGGTGTTCGAGGCCAGATTGGATGGGGAACTGGGCAGCCTGGTCTGGTATTAAATGTGGAGGTTGGTGGCCCTGCATGTGGCAGGGGGGTTGGAGATTCATGATCCTTGAGATCTCTTTCAACCCAGGCCATTCTGTGAATTCTGTTATATCTATCTCTATACTCCTATCACATGCTACGTAAATCACACATCAACTATTTTATTACCCAACGCTTAAGTCAAAGTCTGTTTTTTCCTCTGCTTTGCGTGGTGGGCTGTGTTTCTTTCATGTTCTCTGTCCTTTTGCTTCCCATCTCAGAACCAAAGGGGTTAGAAGGGACCTCTGGATGCCATGTAGTCCAACACACCTGCTAAAGCAGGTTCTTTACAGTTGGTTGCATAGGAAAGCATCCAGGTGGATTTTGTACATCTCCAGAGAAGGAGAGAGACCCCACAACCAATCTGAGCAGCTTGTTCCAGTGCTCTGTCACCCTCAACAGTAAAGGGATTATTCCTTGTGATTGTATGGAACTTCCTGTGTTCCAGTCTTTGCTCGATGCCCCTTGTCCTGTCACTGCACACCAATGAAAAGAGCCTGGCCCCTTCTGTTGCTGCTGCTTTCTTCCTTCTCTCCCCATGGAGCAGAGGAAGGCTCCCGAGGAAGAGAGTTTTGACCCAACAGAAATGCATGGGAGCAGCTCCACCGGGACCCTGCCCGGGCTGGCACTTTAGGTAGGAGGTTTGTGCTGGCTTTGAGGAGTCAGGCCACAGGACAATCTGGATCCCAGTGTTATCTTCAGGAGGAAAGGGGGTAACTTCCTGCCCAGGCTGATGCTGTGGCTGAACCTGTGGCTGTAGTAGGGCTCCTGCTGCTGTCCCTGATGCTGCTTCCTTCTTCTGATTTGTAAATATAAAATGAATGAGGAAATGAGGTGAGAAGCAGCTTGAATGTATTCCTCCTTGCTCAGAAGAAAAAACACATTTTCTTGTGTGTTATAGCTAGAACTCTTTTTAGTTCCAACTTCTATTATTTGAAAAGTTGGCTTAGCTCTCACAGCAAAGTTGATGAGTGTAAAGAATTCTTTGGTGGGAGTTCTAGAATTTACCATCTCTGATTTGAAGGCTGATGCATTCTGCATGCTTCAAAGCTGTGGGCTTGGAGTAGTTTATGTGAGCTGGGGTTTTGTCACACTTGACAGTGCTTAATTCATGAGGAGCATTTCTCTGTGTGTCCAGAGTCCCAGTTTATGTCTTAGCCACAGTAGCAGTTGAAAGGGTCTTTCCTACAGAAAAATACTGCTGAAGAAACAGCTGTAAAATCACAAAGCAGTAGAAGACATAGTAGTACAGGCAGCAAAAATTCTTTTGACAGTCTACTTTCCTTTCCTTTACCGAAGTGCTACCAAAATACAGAGCCCAACTTGTTCAGCATAAGATGTGGAGTTGTGTTGCTAGCACAGACAAAACAAATGCAACACACTCTCCCCTAAACTAGTGTTGTTTTTACCATAAAGCATCAGGCTCCATGCTGCTGCTCAAGATTAGTCTTGCTGACTGCCTAGAGAGAAGTCTTTGGGGGGGGGGGGGAAGGAGAGGGAAGTGTGGGGAAAGCAGGTTAATTAAACTACTCAGTGTCCTTCACTTAAATAGCCTGATTTTAACCCCTCAGCTGTGTGGTGCAAGCAGCATAGATGTTTCAGTTTCAGAAGCTCCTTCATATAGCAGCTGTTAGTCTCAGGGTAATTTTTATCTTCCAGGGCTGGAATTCATCTTTGGTTTTCAGTTTATCTGCTGAATTGCATTGCTTCTGAAGCAACCTAACATAAACAAGAACTCTCTTTACAGTATTTGGAGTGCTGTGTTCTTAAACTTCCAGAAGCCTGCTAAGGAAGCAAAGTGAATGGAAAAGCAAATATTCTGTACTCTTTATTCCTTTCTTTCTTGTTTATTCCTTTATTCCTTTCTTCTATTGTACTAACAATAACTAATATTGTTAGTAGTCTACTAATGGATTGTGGAACTTATCCCACTTTTCTCAAATGGGTGTTGTATTGCATATCCCAGGTGACAAAGGGAGAACTGAGCTCTTACATTTAGTCCTGGGAAGGTGAAGCTAGTAGTTAAAGTCACCGTTTTGTTTTTCTTCTACCTTTCTTGCTGCTGCCATTTATCATTACCTATAATTTGAGGCTGGCTTTCATCATTAAGCCAGCTTCTCCAGCTCTTTCCACTCCTTTCTGAAAGCTAATGTAGCATCTTGAGCCTTCCAAAAAATAACCAACAGGCCAGGAAAGGGAAGGAAGGCAAAATCTGACTGGAAATCTGTGAAGTGGTGAACAAAAGCAAAGATAATACCTAGGAATTAAAACTAAAGCTTTACAATCTTGTGTGCTGTCTAGTGGGATGTGTTTCTCTGCCTCAGTACTGAGACTGCTCCTGAATTTTGCTGCCCTTAGGAACTGTGTCAGTGTTGAAGTTGGTGTGGAATTATTGTACTCAGCAGGTTCAGCTTGGGAGGTAAACTTGCTATCATAGCTAATAGTTATGAAGTATTTGTCAGATAAATGTGTTCCACACGCTTCAAGAACAGAGAAACCAGGGCCCTGTTATGTGTTATGTGCTTTTTTATTTTTGTGGAGGAGCAGTTCCTGTTTTGTAAGAAATGATTTTGAGTTATTATTCCCTTCTGAGTCTCTCTCAACTCAGTCAGAGTAAACTCAATATTTTTTATATCCTCTGTGTTACATCCGTTGTTTTAATAAATTAATTCTAACTTTTATGAATTTAACCAATAAATGTTTAACTTCCCAGCACAGCAGGCAAGTTCTAGCCAATGCTTTTGTACTATAAAGCACTGCTACTTGTCCCCCAGCTAAGAGCTCTGGCAAAGCTTCTCTTTGAGTTTCGTGTAAGCATCCAGGTGCCCTGTGGGTGAACACCCTGTTCTTTTGTGTCCCTTTGCCAGGTGCTCTCAGATGAGGAGAAGAGGAAACAGTATGATGCGTATGGTGAGGAGGGGTTGAAGGATGGGCACCAGAGTTCCCATGGAGACATCTTCTCACAGTAAGGAGGTTTTGTCACTTCAAGTTATTCCACAGAGCTTTAATTCTGTGATCCTTGTGCATGTATTTGATGTGCATCAATTCAGTGTTAAAGCCTCTCACCTAGTCAGAAGGCAGTGATGCGAAGTGACAGTTAAGGATATGAAGAAATATGCAGATATTCCACATGTTGTTCTCGTTTGTCTGGTGTTGGTCATTTCTCCAAGAGCAGCAAATGGAAACCAGTGTTGTCTTCCCACACAGACAGTTTGGTTTTCTTAAGCAAAGAAATCTCTTCCAGGCACCCATTGCTCCTGCCTTAGGTGGCTGTCTTTTTGGTCAGAATTCCCTTCCTGAACTAACTGGTGTGCTTCTCTCCAGCTTTTTTGGGGACTTTGGATTCATGTTTGGAGGTAACCCTCGCCAACAGGACAGGAACATCCCTCGGGGCAGCGACATCATTGTGGACCTGGAGGTTACACTGGAGGAGGTGTATTCAGGAAACTTTGTAGAAGTAAGTTTGCTGGCCTGTTGGTCTCTCCAGTGCTACCAAGTTTCAGATGACTGGCCTTGCCTCTGCTTGGTTTGAATCTTCAAAAGAGTAGAACTGGAATAGATGCTTCTTTACATAGTATCTGATAGTAGAGGATGTCATGAAGCCATTTGTTAACTGAAGGAACAATGTGTTTATTTCTGTGCTATCTGGCAACTTGACTTAACAATGCTTCTCATGATAGTAACTTACTGACTGTCAGTGCCTAGCTAAGAAAATTCTGTTTCCTTTAGCTCTTGGTGGTATTTGAGGCCCATTCATGGACTGAAACATAGAGCTTAGTTTTCCTATTTTCAGCCAGTCTTGGCAACACTATGCTGTGCATTTTTCACTGCTGCTTTGTGGCCAAACATGTCAATGAATCTCTGGATTACATGCTCAAACATATGGTGGCGTTTTAATTTTCTTTAAGCAAGCTGTGTTTCTGGTGCTGACAATCTTTGCTATACTATGTATTAGAGTTCATGTTGCATGAGTTTGTGTTACACATGTCTGGATAAATGAGGAACTCAATTTTGGCTAGTATGTATGTAGTACAAAGAAGTTATCATAAAAGTTGTCAGTGCTACCATTCCTAGTTAAAGAGATGTACATGGATAAAGAAAGTGGCAAAAGGGATTTTCTGGTGGTTGGGTGTTTCTTGTGTGATTAGGAAGAGGTGTAAGGTGAAAACAGTGCAGAGTGTGTTTTGTTGTCTTTTTTTCTTTCAAGATCACGTGCACAAAACAACAAATTGCATTCAAATTGAGTTATCAAGAGCTGGGGTGCTGGCCTGTGTACCGGTGTCAGCTTCTTCCTCTTTGCTGCAGGTTGTCAGGAACAAGCCAGTGGCAAGACAGGCACCTGGCAAACGGAAATGCAATTGCCGGCAGGAGATGAGGACCACACAGCTGGGCCCTGGGCGTTTCCAGATGACTCAAGAAGTTGTTTGTGATGAATGTCCCAATGTCAAGTGAGTTGTGCTCTTCGGTGCTATATGCTGTTAATTCAAAAATCTGCCACTAGAGGGAGAAGAGCGTCTGTACAACCGGGAAGATCTGGGGAATTTCAGAGTGCTTAACGCAGGCTTCTCATTTCCAAGGAGACAGTCTTTAATAAATAAAGTAGAAATGGGTAGATCTATTAGATGAGGAACTTACTCAATTTGTAAATGAGTGAGAAAGGCAGCACTTGGCCTCCAGCTCTAGGTGTTAGCAAGGAATGTGTGATTTGTGGGGGTGTTCTCATTCTCCAGTAACAAAGCAGGTGGTACCACCTAATGCTGAGAACTGTGCTTGCATATTCCCCTTTGCAGGCTTGTGAATGAAGAACGAACACTAGAAGTGGAGATAGAGCCAGGTGTGAGGGATGGTATGGAATATCCCTTCATTGGTGAGGGTATGTATATGGGCAGTGCCCAGCTCGTGACTTGCTTCTTTTCTTTAATACAAGGCTGATCTTCATGGCAGTGTTAAAGTGGCTTTGCTCTGCTCTAGGTAAATGATCAGGACATGTTATGTGAAGTTTTTTTTTTTTTTCCAGAGTGTGCTGCTCAAATCCAGTAGCATAGTCTTTGCAAGTCTGGATAACACTCTTGAGATCCTCTCCCTTTCTTGCTATAAAATACACTAAAAAAAGAAAAAAGAAAAAGCCCTAAATCTTGTGTTTCAGATGATAACTTGAAAAAGAACATCTGCTTCAGACTTCAGTATGTGAAAGAATCCCTCCTGTAGAAGGAGATTACGTCCTTTAAAAAATAATGGTTGGTTATCATTGCTGTGTGGGCATGTCTTCAGAACAGCAGAGAGGGGTGAATTTTAGGTAACACCGAAAATCCTAAACTGTTTAGTAGAAGAAATACATGTAAGCAGAGTTTTAGTCACGTGAGAATCAAGTAGTTGTTTTTTCTCCCTGTGACACATGAGCTGCAAATCTCTATTGTGTTTAATATGCTGCTTGGCTTCTTTATCTGTTTCTGACTGGATAAACAGCTCTTCTTCCTCCACAGGGGAACCCCACGTGGATGGGGAGCCAGGTGATTTGCGTTTCCGAATAAAAGTTCTCAAGTAAGTGCCTGGCCTTGTTAGACCACTCTTTCTGGTTACTATCAAGCAAGCTTGCAAACAGTTTTCTGGCTAGTGTTGCTTGGCTTGTGTCTAGCTTTATCCTTCAGTGCTGGTACAGCCAAGGCTCAAGTATTCAAGGCAGTTCAGGATGCTCAACCCTGAGGATGCTCAAGAATTCACTGCTGTTAGACGATGAAAGGATATTCCACTTCTGTTTCCCTTGAATTCTGGCATAGGTTAGCTCCTGCCTGAATCACATGAGAGATCTCCTTTTTCCATAAACATACTATCTCCCTATTGTAAGAAAGTACTGGTAAGAAAAACTGAGTGAGTCACAACTTGACACTCCTTACCACTCACTGCTCTAGAAATAGAAAGGCTATTAGTAGCACTCTTTGCACACAGGAAAACAAAGCTAAATTTCATTCATTCTTGACTTCCTCTCTGATTTCTCCCAACTCTTTTCACAAATGGATGGGAGGAAGCTGAAGGATCTCCTTTTCCATGGGAAAAGGAGGAAAATTACAATCTCTTTATTTCTGCAGGCACCCAGTCTTTGAAAGAAGAGGAGATGACTTGTATACAAACGTGACAATCTCGCTGGTCGAGGCACTTACAGGCTTTGAAATGGATATAACCCACTTGGATGGGCACAAGGTGAGGAAAAGATTTGCTTTCCTTCTCTATGTAAATAAAATTTAACTGCTGGCCTTCTGTGACTGCCTTTGTTAGAAGCCTCCAGACCAATTTATCCAGAGTTAAAACAGGCCTGGCACAAAGAGTGCATGGTGAGGGTCAAGGTTCCAGCCCATCAGGGTAGCTACTGCATGTGTTGTCTTCAGTATCCTGGCAGTAATGCTGCCTGGTTCCCTTGAATATCATTGGCTTGGCAAGGAATCAATATCATTTGAAGCTTTCCAGTGGGCTGCAGAGGACATTCGAGGGACTGGGATGCATGCACAGAACAAAAGCAATGTTCTCAAATTTCTTTTGTCTCTAGGTTCATGTTGCTCGGGATAAAATTACTAAACCTGGGGCCAAACTGTGGAAGAAAGGAGAAGGTCTTCCAAATTTTGATAACAATAATATCAAAGGCTCACTAATAATAACATTTGATGTGGAGTTCCCCAAAGAGCAGTTGACAAGTGAACAGCGAGAAGGTGGGTGTTTTAAAGCTGTGTTATGGTTTGGGGCTGCACAGATATCTCACAGAAGCTGGTAAGAAGTTGATGTAACTGCACCACTGGCCTGTAGTGTTCAGGAAAGACTTTCATTACCGTTTACTCCTTTAACAGCATAAGATGGTTGGCCAAGTGCCCTGTGAATAATTTCCGTTTTCTTTTGAAGCCTGCAAGCTTGGCTGCTGCATTTGTAGGGAACAGGATTAGGTTGGGATATGCCACTACTGGGATGTTGCATTTGACACAACTAGCAGTGCTGTGTTTTGTAGCTGGCCATCTGTCTGAACTGAGGGACTTACTGAGCTTAGCCCCCATCTGGTTGGCCTTTCCTGGAATAAGATCACAAGCTGTTTCCTACTTTCTAGGAGTCAAGATCTGTGAAAATTCTTCTACAGTCAAGGGTGAGCAGTGTTGTACAGCACTGGGTAGGGTTTGTGCATCCCTACATCTCCCTCTACCATAAGTGCTTTGTGCATGTGTAGGAGAGAAGTGTGCAGTGAAGACACATACACCTGTTTGGTAGTAGAGATCAGCATCGTGCCAAAATGGAGGCTCTTGAGAGAAATGTGTAGAACTCCCAACACTGACAGGAGGCTAAATACTATGCTCCTAGCTGGAGATTGATCTCTGCTTTGTCAGCTTTTGCAGTGGGTTCTGCTGCTCTGCTCAAGGCATCAGAGTAGGTGTCAAGGAGGTCCATCCTATGTTGTGGGGCAAAGAAGTTCCTGCACATACCAGTGCAGCTCTCCTGCAGAAAACCCTGCTTCCCAACTCCTTTCTGCTGGTCAGAAGAAGGTACAATCACCCTGAATGTGCTGTTTTAGTTGATTCTGGCAGCTGTCCTGCTAGAGGGAAGCAACCATGTAGTTTTTCTACACTCCTCAAGTGTGTAGAGGACAGCCAAGCCCTGTGTGGTCTTTTCTTAGCATTTCCTGCTGTGTTGACATTGCTGTGTGAGCTACTAATTGGAGATACAGCTCCAGGGTGACCAGTCATCTGCAGCTTATCCTCCTGCAGCCTTTCTACAGCTGTCCAGGCTGGAATGTCTGTGTCTGTATCAGTTCAAGGCCTTTTCCTTCCACACTGTGATTCTCTTCTCAAAGCTGCTTATGGCAGCAGCACCTCTCAAATGAAACTGCGATTTTTCAGTCTGCTGCTCTTAGCAGTTTGAGAAAAGGTTGTGGGCTAGAAGCAATGACAGAATCCTGTGTGATTGTCAGAACTTCCAGCTAGCATGCCCAGGAGGTGGTGGTACAGACATGAGCATGTTCAAGCACAGGGCCTTCGGGTGTTTTTATATTCTGCTGAAGCAATCCCATCCTTCCTAGGGAAAGGTGACTGGGTAAGCAGTCAGACGCATTCTTGTGTGCTAAAATATCTCCAAACATGTAGGGATTTAAGGAGTTTTATGAGGGAATGGGTCTGTTCATGTTGTATGGCAGCAGTTCAGTGCATACACTCAGAGGAAGACTGCAGGCTTTGGCATTCAAAACATCCCTTTCTCTTATTGTTGGCACTGTTCCTAATTTCTTATCTCATAGCCATATGGATGGCTCCTGGTACAGTTGGAAGACACTGAGAACACAACCCTGATGCTCTAGAGTCAGAGAAACAGTAGGTGCTTCTCTGGGTATCAAGGAATTTATTGCTTGTTGATCAGTAGTGACCTTCTCTCATGTCTGTAATCCGTCGCTGCTGGGATTTGTTTTTTCTCCGTGTTCTAGCCTCAGTGCTCAGCAAGCAGGAGCAGGCAGTCAAGTGCCCAAGTTGTATTGTGACCTGTCACCAGCTAGTGATGTCATGAGGGACTTTAAGCTGGCTCCAGTAAATGTCTGAGAGCACATTAGAACCAAATACCAGAATTCCTGGTTGTGAAAACCAAGCCCCCAACACTGGGGATAAATGCTAAAATTTCCTGTGAGCTAATGAGGTTATCCTTCAGGCCAGCATGCAGCTGCTTAAGAGCCAGCCAGCAGGAAACAAGGTACAAAAGTGGTAGATATGCCATGTTTTTTGGGGTTACTGGAGCTCACCTTTCTTCAGTTATGTCCTTCCTTTTGAAAGGCTACATTGCCAAAAGACACATCTACTGACACATCAGCCAGGAAGTGTCTGTGAGCCTCCTACTTCCAATTCTTTCCAGGACTGTTTTCCAGTATTCTGATGGGGCTAAAGGCACAGTAGTTCCTGTAGTGAGAACTGTATAAGAGTAGACAAGCAGGGCAAAGGTTGCAGGGAGACACATCATCTCTTACGCTAGTTTCTGTGAATGTTAGGGGTTTTATTCCATATGAGTAAGTCAGTTGATTTTAATAACTGGTTGTGCTTCTCCCTGCATACGTGCTTTGCTTAAAGCTGATAACCACTGAGGTATTTTTCTAGGCAGCCTAATCTGATCTGTTCTACAAATGTCAGCATCCAGCCCAGGACTTTTCACCAGGACTCTGGCCTCAATCCAGCAGGTTGATCTGAGGCAGGACAAATCCTGTCTTCTGTCATGTTGAGCTGCAAGCCAGCCGCCAGGACTTGTTATTGTGAAGCTGATACTGTTTTGGGGATACCTGCTAGCAGAATTTAGTTGGGTTTAAAGCAACTTAGTAGGGCTCTATTGTTGCTGGGTTTTTTTTGCTGTTCTCTTAATTTGGAAGTTACCCATGATGTGGGGAGTTTAACCTCACAATCTCAGATCCTGCCAGCCCCTGCACAGCATGATCCTTTCTGGTGCTGATCAAAGCAGGGCTGTCCCATGATGAGGGCTGAGAGTCCTGGCTGATGTTGAAGAGGGAGTTCTCTCTGATTTTACCTCTGGAAAAAGTGCATGGCATACATTCTTGGCAACCTGCTTCCTCTGTGCAAACTTGACCCTTAAGTAGCAGTAAAGACCTGCTAGTGTTCCTCTGGCCATGCTAAGCCCAATAGATTAGCTATTGTGGTTACAGTGCTGACTCACCTTCCTGTTCTCTTATCCGGCTCTGGTAAAACTTGAGTGCTGACAGGACATCAGGTCATCATTTCTTTAAAATGTTTTATGAATGGCTTTTTAGGAGTGGGGAGGATGGCACTTTAATAAAGGCTGAATCCAACTAGTGATGCTCCTTCAGAACCCTTTGTAACACAGTGGCTTTCAAACTTGCAAATGCAGGCTTTCAGTAAGGTGCTATCAAGTTTTGTAGATGCAAGTAAGAGAAACAAGCTTACTCTCTAGGGACTACTTCTAGCAGTCAGTAGTATTCCCAGGCACTACTTACAAGTGTGAAAACCTTTCTTCTGTAGTTATTCATGTGAGTTTCTGTAGCTGACAAGTTCAGGAGGAACTAAACGTAGCTTTCCCAAACTCAGTGCTAGAGGACTTTTGTAGGGCTTTAAAGAGAGCTGAGAAGATGAGCTAAGCTACTGGAATTCAACTCTGGAAATGCTCATAAAGCTGTTTTTTGATGCAGTTGTATTTAAGATGACAAATGTGTTCTCAACTTCAATAACAAAGCAGCTCTGGGAGTCAGCTTTAACCATCTGCAGAGCTGTGAGGATCTCGAGGTGGTGTGCTGGTCTTTCAGTTTGTAGTGAAAGAGATTTTCTCCCTTTTTCCCCCTGGAGGAATTGGCTTATTGTTTGGTTCTGTTTGGTCTTATTTCTGCTGGTGGGAATGCTGAAGAAGCAGGAGTAAAGCTGCTGTGCCTCTGAATTTGGGGGAGGTTTTCTTTGTTACTGTTGAAATGATACTTGTGGTGTCAGTGTTTTTCTATTATTCAGAAATGTGTGCTCAAGCTTGAGACTAGTGCCATAGGGACTGGTTTTTTTTGATCTGTAAATGTAATAAACAGCACCAGCAGAGTCCTCCTTCTGTTTGTGTTGTATGGTAATGCTTTTGTTTCTCTTGCAGGTCTCAAACAGCTGTTGAAACAAGGATCTGTGCAGAAGGTGTACAACGGATTGCAGGGATATTGATGTTGTTGGGGGTGAAAAAGGACTTTAATCAAAAGTCAGCTCTGTTTGCAGTTCTTCCTCCTGCCCACTGTAGAATGGAAAACAGGGAGGGTGGGGTGATTAAGGTATATATAATTTTTTTTTTTGTAAATGGTGGAATAGTTCAGATGAGTTGGGGGAGGGGGGAAGACTACTCTTTCAGGACACAATGGGTGCTGCTTATCATGTTTCATGTCCTGGAACAACAAAAATTCCTTGTGCAGACAGAAAGGTGGGAAAAGGAGTTTAAAATTCCACACAGATTGGAATTCCTGGTTTTTAAATATATTTTGATGTGACTTTTCTCGACCATCTCAGCATATTTTCATAGCTTCTCCTCTTTTGTCCTTCATGTTGATCTCTGAGTTGTTTTTGGTTTTTTTTTTTTAGTTTGATTTAAATCCCAGATCTTCTTCCCCTTCCCCTCTGAGTCCTGAGTGTGGTATTGCTTCGGAGTGAGTGCTTCTTGAGGAGGTGTGCAGGTGCTGTTGGGGGTGGGCTGGCAGGAGGGCCTTTGCTGAACGTGTTAGGCCCATATGTGGCTGGGAAAGCAGGGGAAGGAAGTTTCTGAAATCTCCTGTGCGCTCTCCTACCTACAAAGTAAGTCTTTTATCCCAAAAGTCAATGCTCAGTTTTAAATTCAAAGTTGCAGCAGCTTAGCAGAGACTCCTTGGACTTTCAGCATGAAATTTTGGGAAAAATAGTGGGAGTGACTCCTCATACTCTTTGTTCTTCCTAACTCCTGAGTGTAACCAACAGTTTGTCTGCCGAAGTTTATTTCCCTCCTGCACTCTGTCCTCCGTGAGGACAGGGAAGGTAACAGTGCAGAAATAAAAATGTTTGAGTTGGAATGGCAAAAACTCCCTGCTTATGAATTTCAGTAGCTGTTACTCTGGTACAGCTGCAAGTGGTTGGACTCATGAGCATCTTGCTGCAAGCTGCCACAAAGGGTGAAGCTAATGCTGCTAACACCAGCAAAAGCTCTATAGTTGCTTTAGTTGAACCAAGGGCCCAGTAACTCATCAGGAAGGGACCTGTGCTGCTCTGGTGTCTGTTGTGAAGGCGCTGCTCCTTTAAGCATCCTTGTCAGAAATGCTTGTCTCTGCATGTTATTTGCAAGAACTTTGGGAGTGGTAGCTAAGAAAGTTCCCAGAGGTGCCTGCGTCAGTCAGCCTCGTGCTGCTTTGCTGTGACAGGGATGCAGGCAGCAAGAGAGATGAGTCAGTTGGTGTAGGATGCTGCTCTGCATCTTCATCCCGTGCTCCTGAGGGCTGCAAAATGGGATGCCTGCTGCTGCTGCTTGATTCCTCATTCCCTGAGCTGGGAAATAGATGAGATCTGTTTTTGAACAGGGAAATCTTTCTGGGGAGCAGCAGCAGGAAACTGGAAGTCGCATTTTGGCTTTTGTTGTTAAGGATTTTCCTTTGTTTTCAAGTTAAAGCAGCACAGATCTGAGCTGGGAGAGGTGGAGAGCTGAGGCATTGTGCTGCAATGGTCCAGTGTGTCCCACCCAGCAGCAGCAGGAGCTGACGCAGTGAAAGCAGCAGCACTGGGAAGTTTCCTGCTGGATCCTTTGTATATTTGCTTTGGCAGAACAAAGTGGGGGATTAGGGAACCCAGGGTGCAAAACCCTCAGTTTCAACGCTAGTCTTCCTCTAAATCCTCGTTAAAGCTTGATGTGTTAATCCTGGCTGAGAGTGCTTCCTAGAGCATCAGCCTGTTTGACCTGCTGTTTCCAGGTCTCTGTAGGCAGCTTTGTGCCCCGCCTCTCCCCTTGGCTCTGATTAAGAAACCTTAGATTTCAAAGACAGACACACCTGTTAGGGTTGCATTGGTTCTTGTGTCAGTGTGTGCTACAAGGGTCTATTTGCTGACAGCTGCATGGCCTGCCTTTCTTCCTACCCCAGCCAACATGCCCTGTGCTGCTGGTACAGAGATAAAACTGAAAACTATAGCCAGGTCTCAACTTGTGTGTGTGAGATTTTGGCTGTGGTGTAACCCTTCCTACCCCCACCCCCAGCAGCAGGCAGTGCATTTATTCTGAGCGCAGCTACTTCTTCCCGCCACTGCTTTTCCTTTTCATGCTAATTCTTTTCCTTCCTGTAGGATGTTTTTCCCTTACCATTGTGGATCAGTGTTGCTCTGAGAGGCCGGTGCTATGCCGAGCAGCAACAATAGCTGCCAAGCCACAATATTTGCCAATGTGAGAGCAAAGTAAAAGCCAGCAGAGAACAGCTGCGTTGTTTGTGGTGCAGGTAATTCACTGAGATGTGATCCAAGAAGAAAAAGAGAAAAAACCTCAAATCCTACCAGGCTTCCTTCCGCCTTCTTTTCCCTGCTGCATAGTGTACGTGTGCAGTTGTGATTTGCTGCTGTCCCTGCCTTCAGACGAGCTCCCAGGGTTTCCGTGCTGTCTTTCCAGGAAGCAGTGTGCTTTAGTGCTTGCTGGGTTATTGTTCAAATGTTCCGCTTTAGGATTTGTTCTGTTGGCAGCAGGAAAGTCCAGCACCTTCGAGGATCACAGAAGTTATATCTGTCGCCTGTGATCCCCAGGTTCTGTGGCAATTGGTGGCTGTGAGGTACTGTGTCCTCTCTCTCAGTAATGCTTAACCAGTGTGAGTGAGTCATAGCACACGTGGACTGCTTTATCTCACAGCCTTGTGCAAGGCAAGGATTAGCAGTTCAGATGCAGGGATGTTCAATTCTTTTATCAAGACACTTGTCCTCAAAATGTGTTTTTTTAGAGAAGCTCTTGCCACTTTGAGAAGGGTATATTTTAAAAAGCAAATGGTTCTTGCCTGCCAAAAACAGGATCCTGATTTACAAAGTGAACACTTCTGATCACCTCCAAGTTGTGTGTTCTTCCAGGGTCTAACCACAGGCTCCCTCAGCTCTAGTTGAAGATCCCATTGCTACCATCAGTGCTTTGTTACTACCCCCTGGCTGCATCCTGCTGTCTCTGGATAGGCTGAACACTCCACAGCCACGTCAGTCTAAGCTGTCCTGCAGGCTGCATAGGAGGGGGTGATCCAGCAGGGAGGCCAGGAGCGGGTAACTGCAGCTCTTCTTGCCAGGCAAGTGAGTACACTCTTCTGGCTTACTGTTTTTGAAGAGGTAACTGGACAAATAGTCCCTTCAGTTCCTGTGGGAGAAATATGTCTTGTAAAGCATTTGTGTAGGGAGGGAAAGGATTTCTCACTGTAAATAGTTACACAGTGAAGTCTAAGGAAGTACTAAGCAACATGATGGGAATGTATTCTGTTTGGAGATGTGTAACCTCAACTGATCAGAGGTGGATACCTGTTCTTTCTTGTTCAGCCAGCCTAGGTACTACTGCTGGTTATTTGGGCAGCTTCCCTGTCCTGCAGTGCTCATCAAAAGTAGATGATGATGAAATCATGGTATAGGATGGCTTTTCCAGAAAGCATCGTGACAACCTACATGTTCTGAGGAGAGAAACAGCTGCTGACCCAATAGTCTTGCCCAGTTCTCTTGTCTCTCTGAGACAGGTTTGGTGCTTGCAAAGCCTTGCTGCCTACCCTAGACCAGATGCTAGACTTCTGAGACCATACACAGGAACTTTTGTGTTTGGTACGTGGGTCCTTAGCAACCATGTGGCCCCAAAGGGCATTTGTTCCTGATGCTCTTGGCCACCTGAGAGCAGCTGCTGCCTTATTTCTCACTAGAGCCAGTTAAACTGCTTGCAGTGTCCCCTCCTCACCAAGTACAGGCAGGGGTGAAAATGTTCCCAAACAGCAGCTTCTCTTCCATGGAAACTTTTCTGGAAGGGTTGTGTGGGCTGGCTTTTTTTTTTTTTTTTTCCCCCCATAGAGTTTGTTATTCTAAAATACTTATCTGTATCTAAACATATTTATTTTTGAGAGACAGGCAGTGGAGATAGGGGAGAGTTGACTGCTGCCAGGAGGGAACTGCTGTCCTGAAGGCGCCCAGGTTTGCAGTGTTCCCGGAATCCAACTGTTTGAACTTGTCTGGGACCTCTGGTGTGGGGCTGGACAGGAAAGGAAGGTGAAGTCGCAGTTCTTTACTGGTGTTCTTTTAAGTGATTTTTTAGGTGGTGTTTAGATAGCAGCCACTCTGCTCCAATGCCATAGAGCTGAGCTGCTCACTCAGTCTTGCAAGGCTTACTCAGACCGAAGCTTGTCCCACCCAGGGGACAGCCCAGCTGTGACTGGCGGGAGATGCAGTAACTGCCCAACAGCTTCTGTTTGCCCAGCTGCCACATCACTGTGCTTGGTGTTGACTGTGGCCAGAGCCCAGCTTTTGCCTCCTACTTCCTCCAGCTGTGCCAGGCACACTGACCTGGGAGGTGTTAGGAAAAGGAAGAGGGCAGAGATAGGAGCTGGGCATCCTCTCTGTGGGAGGGATGTGTCAGCTCTGCCTCTTCTGCCTAAGTATTTCCAAGGATCTGCCTGCTCACCCCTGGCAGCAGGAGACTGACAGGCAGAGGAGCCTCCTTCTACAGGAGAAAGCAAATGCAGAAGTAAAAGGCATAATTATGGCAGTGTGGTGGATGAAGATCTCAGTGCTTCCAAAGATCCTAAATTCGCTGGGAGTCAAAAACAACCAAAAAATACGTCCCTGTCTCTAGGAGGACTGTGCAGCACTGCCCTGAATGCAGCGTGTGCTCAGCCTGCTGCAGCAGCAGGGTTAAAATGGATGTCTGGAAACTGGAAATTCCACAGATGAAAGCATCTGGGGCTGTCACAACGTGGCGTTTGAGGACAGTTCAGAGAAACAGGGCTTGTTTAGTCCTGAGCAGCACTGATGATAGCAGCATAGGCACTGAGTGCATAGTGTGTGTTTATTATAAGGATAAACTCTTATTCTTGTCCTGGTGATGAGCTCAAATTGCTGCATTTTTTTGCTGAGGGAGGCCTAAATCTGGTGCCAGAAGGATGGAGGAACACCCTGTGTGTGGGGAGCAGGAGTGATGCTGTGGTGTGACCCCCAGAGGTGCTGTACAGCTCTCGCTCCCACCTAGCACCTCCACCTTCAGGGTGAATACTGATACTATGACCCCCAGTTCCTGGGGGATACTATGACCCCCAGTTCCTGGGGCAAATCCTGGTGCCAGGCAGCCCCTTGTCCTGTCTGTCCCCACCCCTTGGACACAGAGCCACCAGCTGGGATGTAGGGCTGATGCCAAAATGCAGTTCCTCCCCAAAGAATGAGTGTGTGTTTGCTAGGCTGTGTGTGCACACCCATGGGATGCATGTGTAGGTGAAGGGGAAACCCAGTCCTAGCCCTTGGGCATCACCTTACTCACTGCAACAACACACAGTGTTAGAGGCTGGGCTTCTTATCTCAGCTGGCAGCAATAGCAGTATGAGTGATGGAAAGTTTGGCATGCAGAGAGAAAAGCCTGGTTTGCTCTTAAGGAGATGCTGCGTGGGGGTTGGTGAAAGCCTCCAGGGGACTGCAGGGTGGATAAAGCCAGGAAGAAAGGGAAAGGGCCCTGTGGTTGATGGGATTCAGCTGAGGATTCGCACTTGTCCTGAGGGGGAACACAGGGCTTGAAGGACTGGCCCTGGCGGTGGCTACCAGCTGCTGGATGATGGTTAACACTTAAGCAACAACTGGGGCCAACCCTTCCCTGTGTGTGAGCAGGGCTGCTGGCTGGGCCCTGCATGTTGCTGCTCGTGGTGACCCTATGATGAAGCAGTTTGAGGGTGGGCAGAAGAATTTGGGGCTGGGAGGGGTGCATATGAGTGCCATAGCCCTTCCCTTTGTGTCATGCGTTGGTTGATATTGGTCACCATCAGGGAAGTGACCCAGGGCTGCTTTGGGTGTGGTGCCCAGGGAAGGCTGTAGGGCCTGGGGACTCGAGGGCACCAGCTGTTGCCCTTTTCTCTGAGCTGGCAGAGCAGGCACATCCTGGAGCACTGCCAGAGCCTACAGACAGGGAAAAAGGCTTTTCTAGAGCTGTTATGAGCAAAGACAGCCCCAGCTGTCTAAAAGCTGATGCATTGCAGAAGAAAAACAAGTCCTCTCCTTCCAGCCCCCTACGGTTTCTCCAGTCCTTGGGCTGCCACCCACCAGAGCCACCAGATCGCTTTCTGATGTCCTGTGAGTTGCAAAACCTCTTGGAACCATGATGCAAAATTTGCCCTGCAACTCTGCGTGCACATGATGGAGACGCAGTGGTGCTGCCCTGTGCCACAAACAAACCCCTCTGCTTTCTCCCCCCTTCTCCCCCCCATACACACAGCACAGCTGGCCTCCCACCCAGCTGAGTGCTGATGTTTGACTCAATTGGTGCTCTGGATCCCAGGACACTTGGCTGCTGTTTCACTCTGCTGGAGCAGCCCCCTGAAGGGTGGGGGGCTGCGTGATGGAGGGCGGCCAGGGCTGCCTGGCAGCTCCAGCAGATGAGCTGTAGTCTCTCGAGAGACCTTTGTCCCCTGTTGTGGACATTGCTATGTCATCTCCCATCCCACTTCTGTTTCTGCTTTCCCCTCCTTGCTGCCAAAGGGTAAGAATATTGTGTTTGTGACCGTGTCTGTGCTTTCAGCAGGTCTGCCTTGCACCAGTGTCAGCACCCACTCTTTTTTCCCATTCCTTCCCCCAGCTTTTGGGGAGCCCATGCCCATATGTGACAGCGATGAGCCCTTTAATCTGCCGAGGAGAAACTGTCTATAGTCAGCCTCAGTGTGCCATAGGGAGGTAAAAGAAAAATAAATGACACCAATTGGCCTCAGGGAGAAAATTGCTGCTGCAGCCAAACTGAGCACAAGCAAAGCAGCATACAGTCGGGGTGAGATCAGGCAGCACAAGCCCTGCAGCCTCTCTCAAGGCCGTGCAAGCTCAGTGCATGCTGTGTAACCTCCCCCCATGCAAGAAAGTGTGACACAAGTCTGGGGGGAGAAGGGCTTTATTGCACCAGGCCCTGGAGCAGGGCTGTTCAGCACGGAGATGGATGGCCACCGACAGGTCCTTTCCCAGATGTGACATCTGTCCTCCAGGCATCCATCCCCTTTCACCCCAGAGTGGCGATGAATCACGGTCTGAATACCAATCTCTTCACCCTTTTTGGCTTTCTTCTGGTTTTCACCCCTCTCTGCATTTCGTGCATCCAGGCCAAGCGTGGTTCCACGCCTCAATGCACTGTGAGCACCATCCCTGGGGCAGGGAAACCATCCCAGCTGGGGTCCCCATGAGATGATGCGGGTTTGGTCCCCTGTGCCCATGGAGTGACCAAGGCCAGCCATGGTTTTGCTAGCAGCTCCCTCCTGTGCACAAGAAGATGCCCACAGCCATACCCACCACTGCGGAGACCCCCAGGATCAGACCCAGCACCAGCGGGGCGTGCGAGCGGCCTCTCTGCTTCCCTGCAAGAAGCGACAATGGTAAGTAACCCCAATTCCCAAGGGATGAGAACCAGGAGCAGGGGAGGCCCCGGCACCCCTCTGTGCCTGACACACACCTGTCTGAGGGTTCTGAGCCCGCAGGATGTCCACGCAGGTGGTGTTGAGGAAGTGCTGTAGGTTATGCGTGGTCTCAGAGTACTTCATCAGCTCTCGCTGGGCAAAAGCGGCCACTGGGTCCCTGCGTGGCCAGCGGAGCTCCCAGGTGGCAGTGGGGACGTGGAAGGTGAGGAAGGCTGTTCCGTTGAGGGATACCTCATAGAAGCTGTGGGCCGTGCCATTGGGGAAGAGGCAGCAGCCCAGGCGGCAGTGCAGGATTTGGGTGTCTGTGGGATGGAGGGCATCAGGTTCCAGCTGTTACAGAGCTATAGTGTATGCACAGCCCCGGCTTGTGGGCTTGCAGCACATGGACCCTTGGTGAGCTCCCTGCAGCTTCTCATTTGGAAATTGCTCTGTGCACAGTGAGCTCCTCGTGGCTTTGACATGGGATATGGTATAGGGCAGGGACATGGGGATGGGGATAGCACTGGAGATCCAGGTCCAGGAATGAATGGGGGCAAAATGGGCTCTAGGAAGGAACACGGGTACAGGGGCTGGAGGGAGAGAGATGTCAAATGACAGCCACAGCAGCATCCCTATGCAGGGATACAGCCTCCTCATCCTCAGCATCCCACTTCCACGCAGTGACCCCAAGGTAAGCCCTCTGCCCAAGGGCTGCCCGCAGCTCCGGGGCTGCGTCCTTGTCCCCTTGCTGAGCTGTCCCCGAGCAGCCATCCCCAGCAGCACAGCACCACGTGCCCCTTCGCCCCAGCAGCACTCACAGTTGAGGGGCCTCTCCTTGCTGAAGACCTGCACTATGCCGCTGAAGTAGCTCAGGTAGTTGGCCACCATGTCCCGCTGCTGTGCCCAGACTGCGGGCGGCTCCAGGGGCAGCACCTGAGTGACGTTGTGATCCTCCAGGATGTGGCTGAGCCGCCCGCCCAGCGTGGCGTTGCCCCAAAAGACGGAGCTGCCCTTGGACACCTGCGTCCACTGCAGCATGATGAAGGTGAGCGGGGCTGCTGGGAGACACCGATGTCGTCCGTTAGCCCCCGACGTCACGCCAAACCTGACCCTCGCCCTCCAGCCCTGTGGTCGCCCAAGCATTTGCCGCCACGCGTGTCCCCGTGCCGCCCCGCGGCCCCGTGCATCCCCGCAGCCCCTTACCATCGCTCCCGGCCCCGCAGCCCAGAGCCCCGCAGAGCAGCAGCAGCCTCAGCATGGCGGGACGGGGACGGACGGGATGCGGTGGCCCCGCGGCCGCAGTTAAGCGGTGCCGGGGAGGTGGGGCCGGGAAGGAGGAGGAGGAGGAGGATGTCGGGAGTCCGGCCAGGTCTCTCCCATTTCCTTCACCCACGACGCCCGCACCCTTTCGCTGCCGGACGTGGCCGTGTCAGAGTAACGGGGACACGGTGGGCCCCGTGGCACGCAGCAGTGTGACAGCCCCGCGGATGGGATAGCGCTGTGCTTCTTTAATTAACTAATATTATTAATTAGACGGAATTATTGTGTGTGAGCATCGCACGCGGGTCCGTCTGTCCGTCCCCGCCAGGCAGAGCGGCGCGGCGCGGCACAGCGCGGGGGGCGGAGCCTCTGCTGGGCGTGGCACCACCTGGTGGGCGTGGCCTCGGGAAGGGGCGTGGTCAGCGGAGCGCGGGGCGGGACGCCGGTGCCGGGCAGCGCAGCGATGGCGGCGGCGGAGCTGGAGCGGCTGCGGATGGCGGGGGCCGGCATGGCCATCGCCGTGCTCACCAGCGGCGGCGACGCGCAAGGTGAGGCCCGTGGAGCGGCAGAAGGCGGCGGGTGTCACCACCCGGTTCTCTTGCCGGGCGGCGAGGTTGCGGCGGGTCCGGAGTCCTCGCTGCCGCGGTGGACTGTGGGACGCGCTGCGGGGACGCGGGGACGTCTGGACGCGGGGCGTAGGGCACGGGGAAATAATGGGAGTGTGGGGACGTGGGGCATCGGGATGGCCGCCCGGGGAGAGCGGTGGGTCCCCTGCTGGTGCAGCGACGTCCCCGCGGTGCCACGTGTCTCCTCCGCAGGCATGAACGCCGCTGTGCGCGCCGTCACCCGCATGGGCATCTACGTGGGAGCCAAGGTCTTCCTCATCTACGAGGTCTGCCCGCCCCGCGCCCCCGCCAGCCGCCCTGCCCCCGCGTATGGCACGCAGGGATGTCACCTCCGTGTCCCCGCAGGGCTACGAGGGGCTGGTGGAAGGCGGTGATAACATCAAGCAGGCCACCTGGCTGAGCGTCTCCAACATCATCCAGCTGGTGAGCATCGCCAGGCTCCGCCGGGGGCGCCCCGCGTGCCAAAGCGCTGTGCCACGTCCCCCCGATTGTCCCCTCTGCAGGGCGGTACGGTCATCGGCAGCGCCCGCTGCAAAGCCTTCACCACGAGGCAGGGCCGCCTGCGCGCCGCCCGCAACCTGGTGGAGCACGGCATCACCAACCTCTGCGTCATCGGCGGCGATGGCAGCCTGACGGGTGCTGATATTTTCCGCGCGGAGTGGGCAGGGCTGCTGGATGAGCTGCTGCGGGACGGTGCGTGATGTGGGATGTGGGATGCGATGGGTAGCAATGAGCCAAACCCGGAGCTCAACCCAAAGCGTTGGGCGTCGGGCGCAGGGCTGATCAGCGAGGAGGTGGCGAAGGCCAACGGGCGGCTCAACGTGGTGGGCTTGGTGGGCTCCATCGACAATGACTTCTGCGGCACCGACATGACCATCGGCACCGACTCGGCGCTGCATCGCATCATGGAGGTGATCGACGCCATCACCACCACAGCGCAGAGGTGAGATTGTTGGCCTCATCATCAGCACAGCTCCCACCCTCTGCCTGCCCACCCTCGCCCTCTTCCTAATCCTCCTCACCTTCATCCCTTGGTTATCATAGAATCATTAAGGTTGGAAGTGGCCTCTAAGTTCATCAAGTCTAACTTCCACCTACCCACCCCACCATGCCCACTCATAGAACCGTTAAGGTTGTAAATGACCTCTAAGATCATCCAACCATTGACCCGTCCCCACCGTGCCCACTCACCATGTCCCCTAAACCGTGTTCTTGCAGCCACCAGAGGACGTTCGTGCTGGAGGTGATGGGCCGCCACTGCGGGTGAGGACACCAGGTGGAGTGGGGGCTTTCTGTGGTATTTCAGGCCCTTGGGGACACCTGGGTGTCACCAACACTCCCTGCAGGTACCTGGCGCTGGTGTCTGGGCTGGCCTCGGGGGCCGACTGGCTCTTCATCCCCGAATCCCCTCCAGAGGATGGCTGGGAGGACCTGATGTGCGAGCGGCTCGGGGAGGTGAGGGACCCATCCCTACCATGGAGACACAAGGAAGATGCTTGTGGCCGGGATGCCCTTAGCTAGCACAAATTTTGGCTAAACCGCTGTGCCCTTTGCTCCCCCAGACCCGTAGCCGAGGGTCACGGCTCAACATCATCATCATTGCGGAGGGGGCCATCGACCGCAACGGCAAGCCCATCTCCTCCAACTACGTCAAAGATGTAAGGCTCACCCCGCTGCCAGCTCCCATGGCCAGGCCCTGCCTGCTCTGACAGCCTCTCTGCCCTACAGCTGGTGGTGCAGCGCCTGGGCTTTGACACGCGTGTCACCGTGCTGGGCCACGTGCAGCGCGGCGGGACGCCCTCTGCCTTCGACCGTGTGCTGGTGGGTGCCCAGGGCTGCGGGATGGGAACAGAAGGTGGGAGAAGGGCTTTGTCATCACCCAAGGGGTGCCTCCGACTCACTACAGAGCAGCAAGATGGGGATGGAGGCCGTGATGGCGCTGCTGGAGGCCACCCCGGACACCCCTGCCTGCGTGGTCAGCCTGTCAGGGAACCAGTCGGTGCGGCTGCCGCTGATGGAGTGCGTCCAGGTGGTGAGTGCATGGTGGCACTGGGGGGTGCAGGTGGTGGCATCTCCGTGGGGCTGGTGGCACCTACATGGGGTTGGTGGCACCTCTGTTGAGTGGGCATTAGGGCATCCCACTGCTGTCACCCCACATACGGGTGTCGCAGTGCTGCATCTCTTCCCCAAGACAAAGGATGTGCAGAAGGCCATGGATGAGAAGAGGTTTGATGAGGCAATCCAGCTCCGTGGAAGGTGAGCGACCGTGGGGGACCAAATGTCACCATGGGGTGACTGGGGAGGCCTGCTGGAACAGAGGTTCTCCACTAGAGCTGCTGCTGTCCTTGCAGGAGCTTTGAGAACAACTGGAACATCTATAAACTGTTGGCACACCAGAAGCCAGCGCAGGAGAAGGTAAGACAGGGTGCCAAGCTGTCCTTTCCATCATCCCCTCAATTCTAAGCAGGACAGTGCTGTTCCCCTCCTGGTGGCTGTGCCACCGTCCCCACCACACTGCTGCTGTCCCCACAGAGCCCCTTCAGCCTGGCCATCCTGAACGTGGGGGCCCCTGCTGCCGGCATGAACGCGGCCGTGCGCTCAGCTGTGCGCATCAGCATCTGCCGTGGCCACACCGTCTATGCGGTGAGCGATGGCTTCGAGGGCTTGGCCAAGGGACAGGTGAGTGTGTGGGCACCAAAAGCCCCACAGGGCTCTGATTGGGGTGGACGGGTTATACCCAGCTCCAAAATTGAGCACTGCTTCTTGCAGATCCGTGAGGTGGGCTGGCACGATGTGGCAGGCTGGCTGGGACGTGGTGGGTCCATGCTAGGCACCAAGCGGTGAGTGGCCCATGGCTGTGCCAAAAGGGACACTGCTGTATACGTGGGCTTCTCAGGGGCCTCAGTGCAGGGTCTTTCTCCCTTCCAGGACTCTGCCCAAGACTTGCATGGAAAAGATCGTGGAGAACGTGCGGAAATTCAACATCCAAGCTCTGCTGGTCATTGGTGGCTTTGAGGTACGGGGAAACACTGAATGTAGAAGCACCCTTTGGCATCACTGGATCTCCTACACCTGATGGGCCCATCCTGGTCCCAGGTGGTGGGGTGGGGTGAGGTGGGACCCTGCTGACGGCCATGCCCACGGCAGGCATACGAGGGGGTGCTGCAGCTGGTGGAAGCCCGTGGGCAGTATGAGGAGCTCTGCATCATCATGTGTGTCATCCCCGCCACCATCAGCAACAACGTGCCCGGCACCGACTTCAGCCTGGGCTCGGACACAGCCGTCAATGCAGCCATGGAGGTGAGGGGCAGCAGTGAGGTGGGAGCACCACGCTGTATGAATGTGGCCCTGTGACCAGCGTTGTCCCTGTACAGAGCTGTGACCGCATCAAGCAGTCGGCGTCAGGCACCAAGCGCCGCGTCTTCATCGTGGAGACCATGGGAGGTTATTGTGGGTATCTGTCCACCGTCACCGGCATCGCCGTGGGTGCCGATGCTGCCTACGTGTATGAAGACCCCTTCACCATCCATGACCTGAAGGTGAGCGGTCCTCAGTATCCCAGCAATACCGTTTTGGTGGAAAAAAAAGGTGGGAAATGGAATTGGGAACAGCTGCGGATGAGATCTTATGGGGGTGGGTGAACATGGGGTGGATGCTGAAGGTAGGGGACATGCTGGGGTTTGTCCTGCAGGCCAACGTGGAGCACCTGACGGACAAAATGAAGACAGACATCCAGAGAGGGCTGGTGCTGCGGTGAGTCCTAAGTCATCATTGAGGTTGGAAAAGACCTCCGAGATCCCCAGGGCCAACCCCAGCCCACCATGACCACTGACCACGTCCTTCAGTGCTGCATCTCTATGGCTCTGGAACACCTCCAGGGACAGTGACCCCCACCTCCCTGTGCAGCTGGGCAGTGCCTCACTGCTCACCCCACAAAGGAGTAACCCCATCCCTTTTCTCTGCTCCCCCAGCAACGAGAAGTGCCACGAGCACTACACCACTGAGTTCCTCTACAACCTCTACTCCTCTGAGGGCAAGGGCATCTTCGACTGCAGGATCAATGTCCTGGGCCACCTCCAGCAGGTACAGGGATGGGAGGGCCACCAGCACCGGGCCTTATCCCACAGGACTTGACCTCAGCTTTTTTCTGTCCCTAGGGGGGAGCCCCAACCCCCTTTGATCGCAACTACGGGACCAAGCTGGGTGTGAAGGCCGTGCTGTGGATGTCAGAGAAGCTGCAGGAGGCATATCGCAAGGGTGAGCCCAGGGCTGGGGGACGCTGGTTGCAGCATGGCCGCTGTGCCTGCTGCCAGCTGATGACAGTGTGTCCTCTACAGGACGTGTGTTTGCCAACTCGGCTGATTCCGCCTGTGTCATCGGGCTGAGGAAGAAGGTGGTGGCCTTCAGCCCTGTGACAGAGCTCAAGAAAGTCACTGATTTTGAGTAAGTGCCCATCTGCTGTCCATGGCTCCCCCAGACTTCCCAAAACTCAGGGGCAAGGGCCGCTGTGCCCAGAGCCATTGGAGAGCCATGTCCCACTTTGCAGGCACCGGTTGCCCCAGGAGCAGTGGTGGCTGAACCTGCGGCTGATGCTGAAGATGCTGGCCAACTACCAGATCAGCCTGACCGAGTACATCTCGGGGAAGATGGAGCACGTCACCCGGCGCACGCTCAGCATCGAGAAGGGCTTCTAGTGGCCATCCCTGATGCATCCTCCCCAGACCCTGCCTGAAATTGCTGCTCCTTGGGGCCAGTCACTGTGCAAATTTGGGAATGGGGGGCTCCCCTGTGCTTGGTTGCGCAGCCCGGCCCCGAAATCATCCTCTTCTAGTTTATTATTTAATGATGGGGTACTCCTGATTCCTTATTTCATGGCTTGATAGCCCAAACCAATTGCTGCTTTTAGCTGACGACCCCGCGCGGGAGGGGAGTGGAGGAGGATGCCGTGCAGTGCCGGAATAGGCACAGGGCACCAGTCCTGGCAATCCCCTGTCCCTGGCCACCCTGCATGACGCTTGGCTGTCACGACCACCACCACGTGGCCCTTGGTGCCACCAGCAGGGCCGTGCCCATCATCTCACTACCGCTCCATGACCCCACCGTGTCTCACCATCGCGGCGTCGCTTGTGTCTTAGAGATAAAACCTGCTGGAGCCAACGCTGCGTCACCAGCGTGGTCATTGCGGTGCCATGAGGAGGAGGACTGGAGGCTGTGTCCCCGTGGGGTGTGCACTGGGGTGGGGGGACCATCTTACGCTGTTCTAGGGAGGGGGTGTGAGAAAGTTGAGCTGCAGACAGCTTGCCAGAGCCCAACTAATGCTGGGACGTTTCCCTGCTCTGTGCACCCCCAAGCTGGGGTCCTGGGAGAAAAGGACCACGGGCAGCCTCCCATGCATGACTCCCTCCAGAATGCACAAAGTCTGCGTCCCTCTGCGAGGAGACCTCTCAACCCTGGAGGAAAACTGCATCTCCCAGGGTTTGGTTCCCACCTTCAAGGGAAGTTCAAAGCGGATGGCTCAGGGTGATGCGCGTGGTTTTCACGCAGTTTCTCAGGGTAGCTGCCAAGCTCCTTGGCCCTGGCTCACAGTTCTGGGACTTGGCTGTGCTCAGCCGATGCCAAACAACTCATTTCCCAGGACTCCTTCCTTCCAGAGCCAGACTGACGAACATCACCATCATGGGGACGTGTCACAGCTGTGGGGTTTGGACAGAGCTGGTTTTTTTTCCATTGAGTTGTCCCCAATGTGGAGGCCCCTTTGATTTTAAGGGCAACAGTGCTATTCCCCTAGCTGGCCGCAGCACTTATTTTAGGCTCTGGACAAAGATAGTGACCACATAATCCCTGCCAGAGCTGAGTGCAGAGAAACAGCAGAGCTTGAAGGAAACATAGCGGCTTTTCCCTGTTAATACCTGCCCTGGGGACCCCAGGCACAGATCACACCACTCCTCCTGGCACTGGGGAGGCGGGAAGTGGGTTCCTCTGCTGCCCCATGCTGATTCTGGGGAGCCCATCTCACTCCTCAACAGGGCCACGGAAACATGGTGACCATCCAGCCCAGCCCCAGATCCACATGGACACCGAGCATCGCACAGGGGAAGGAAGGCCACTGACAAACATGCTGCGAGGTGGCAGAGGGGGCACTTGGCAGCTGCAGCAGCAGCACCAGCCAAGTATGACAAGCACGGCACGTAGGCGGAGAGCTCTGGCTGGGATTAACAGCCTGACTGCTGTGAGCTGAGAAAAAAGGAGCTGCGCCAGAGCAGCCCCAGGCCACGCTCAGCACTCCAGCAGCCACCGCCAGCCTTGTGACAAGCCATGATGCTTGCTCCAGACACTCCCCTCCCAGCAAAATGGGGGGCTCCAGGCCATGGGGTGTCTGCCAACACACTCCAGCAGCTGCTCACATGATCCCCAGTGCAGAAAGGTGCAAATTCTGCCACCAAGCAGCTGTTGAGGCAGCCCGGGAGAAGACTTAACCTCTACACAAGGGCAGGATGCAAACAAGATGCCGGGTAAGTCTCTGGGGCCTTGGCTGTCAGGACAAGACTAGTATATTATAAATCACACTGACCAGTTCTGTGCAGCTGGGCTTAACACAGCAGGCAAGAACTAGGTCATCTGAAGAGTTAAAGGCGTCAGCAATCCTCACTCAGAGGGACACACTGTGCCCCCTCATCCCAAGCCCACATAGTTGTGCTTGTGTGCATGGGACTGTCCACATCCCCAAGGAGCATTCCCATCAGCACAACCCAATGCAGGGGCTTGGATCCCTACACATACACAGGGAGCAGAGCCACAACCACCCCAGGCCCTGCAGAGAATCACACCAAGGGCCATGCCCCCCCTTGCAGGCTTTGCACCTCTGCACCAAGCCTTCCTCACAGTCCCTTTGCTCCCTGCAGCTCAGCTGCAGACTGGCTGCTGCAGAGAGCTGCCCCAGTAGCAAAGTACCTTTGCAAAGCAGGGAGGTGCAGCAGTTCTGATCATGAGCAGCACTGCAGTCAGATGAAGCATTTCACAGTCAGTGAAGCGGGATGGAGCAGGGGCCAACAGCTGCCCTCCGGCTTCACAGGGCTCACAATGGGAGCTGTGACCCAGAAGTAACACAGCAATGCCCAGAGTCAGTTGTTCTCACCATGGTTGCTGAGCCCCAGGCACAACTCATAGGTCCTAGAGGGAAAATGGCTTTTATTTGCAATGTCACAATGTTTCAAGTGGTATTTTAAGAGCTTTGAAAAATTTTTCTAAATTCAGCTTTTTCAGTTAAGCACCACCCTTGATACCTGTGCATTCGAACAGTAATGCTTGGCTCATTTTCTCCCAAAATGCACAGGGATATTTTGCCCCAAGGTTAAATTTCCTTAGGCTGCTCTAATGCCTGCGAGGGCATGCAGGGGCGAAACTACAGCTGAGCATTCAGGAGTTGCTGTTTCACCCAGGCTGCACCAAGGTCTTCTTTGGGCCACCTGACCACCAAGTCAGATGCTGCTTGTACTAACAAGGCCAAAAGAAATCAGGAGTTTAAGATAAATTAAGAATTTGACATTGACCTTCACCATCTGTACCAGAGAGCTCTTGAAAATCCTTTAGGCAGCGTCTTTCCAAGATTCAAACAAACCTTTGTGGGAGAAGCTGCCTTCAGAGTCTGCTCTATGCAGACCCAGAATGACAACTGGCCAAGTGCTCGGCCAACAGGGAGCAGTGGTACTTCTGGCTGCTGTCAGGCTTTGCCAACCCCTTCATTTGTAGAGCACAGCAGCACCTCTGCCCACAGCCCTGCTAGCTTTTTCTTGTTGATCCCGCTGTGGCTCCCATCGAATGACCCCAGTGACATGACATGCACACATTAACAGAGCCTGCCACGCCAGCAGGAAAGCTCCCGAGAGGCAGATCCCACCAACGTGATGCACATAGCCAGGGGCAATGTCAGGAGAACTAAAGGGGCAGTTTCTCTCAGCCAGCATCACCCCATCCACAGGGGAAGTGCAGCGGAACATGCTGAGCCAGGCATGTATGGGCAGAGTGGTGCAGCTGTGCTGGGGCAAGCTCTCTGGCTCATGGAATGCCCCAGGGAGGACACAGCACACACCGTCATTCCTCCTGCAGCTCCCTCTTCCGAAAGGCCTGCAGCCTCCTCCCCACTGTCTGCTGGACGACCTCCAGACCCTCGGCGTCCAGTTCCTTCGTGAGAAGCAGGATGGCATTCAGCACATTGTTCTGTGGGATGAGACAGACACTGCTTTATACAAGCACATTAACACCAGCCCAGAGAAGGGGAGCACTCAGTTTTCGAGTTGCTGCTCCGTCTAGGGACTTCATCACCTGCACCTACAGGGACAAACCAACCCCCCCTAAGGGGCAGAGGCTGCCTTGGAGGAGACTAACTGGAATGCAGGACAAACTCGTCCACCCAGTCCTGCAAAGACTGCCTGCACACCTCTGGCTCCTGCAGGGAAAAGGGCGCTCAACTGAGCAGCTGTCCTTTCTCTAGTGTGACTGCATGAAGGGTGAGAAAGAACCTGCCCCCACTCTGATCTGAGCAACAGCAAGATAATAGCAAAAACAGGAGCTAGACAGAACCTTTGAAGGTCCCCAGCCCAGCCTCCCACCAAAGTAGGATTTCTGCCAACACCAGAACACGGCTCTGTCAAACTATGTCGTGAAAAACTCCAGAGGGAGATTCCACAACCTCACTAGACACCTTTTAGGGGAAATCTTTTTTCCTAATGTCCAACTTGAAGCTCCACAGCTGCAGTCTGTGGCCACATCCCCTTAATTTTTATTTTGCCAGAGAAAAATAAAAAGAGGAAAAAACCCAGGGCCTGCGGTAGTACTCTTGGTACTGTAAAGGAAGCTTAAAGCATGAATGAACAAGAGAATGCAGACAACAAATTTTGGAATCAGGCAGAACACGGTCTAGATCCTCACTCTGGCCTTCCTATGCCAATTGCAGTGATGGCACTGAGCCCAGAATACGGCAGCTCCCAGCTGCACAGCCAAAATCCATGAGGTTCATCTGGGGCTACATCACCGAGGGGGCTGAAGAAGCACCTAAGCACTCAATTCAGCATCCTCCCGCTCACCAGCTGCATTTCAGCTGCTGCCCACCTTTGATGTGCTCTCAGCACAGCCCTAGTGCAGGGACACACGTGCCTGTGGGCAGACAGATGGAGAGCACAAACCTCATCAGGCTTTCTCTGCATGCGGAGGAAAATGAAAACACTGCTCAGCATCTTGAAGATGAAAAGCAACTTGGTCTCGAAAAATACTCACTCTTGTATTTTGGCTACAGTCCGTCTCTTGAGGTGAGAAGGAGGAAAATTTATCCCTTGGAACAGGCTTCATACCAAGCTGCTCTCGGATTTTGCTGAAAAAAGGGAGGAAGAGCAAATGTTACAATAACCAGATGGCAAAACCTTACTCTGCCAGGCCAAACTTCTAGTCACCAGCAGCCACCCAACAATATCTAGCCAAAGGATTCAAAGCGCATCTCCAAGCACACCTCAGCTGCCTACAAAATACAGAAGCCTGAGCAAAACCATAGTAAGAGCCTCACAGCTACAGGATGTAAGCAGGCAATGTACCACGAGGAGGCTGCTCCCAGCCGTGGGACTGGGAACTGATTGCATCACACTGCACTCCAACACGTGCATGGTGCTGATGAGCACCAAAGCATGCTGCAGGGGAGCTAAGGAGGAGCGGGCCAGACCTCACCCACCTCTGTCTGCACATGCAGCTGATAGCAAGCAACCCCCTACAGCAGAGCCTGTTTGGCAGGCAGAGAATCAGACCCACAAGTACTGTTGACCCAGCACAGCTAACTGGAACAACAGAAATCTGCAGCCACTGCAGGGCTGGCCTACGTAGGACGACGCTTGGTTAGCAGGGTCCTATCATGCTACCCATGAGTCCAGCTCAGGAGCCCTAACATCTCACTTGGTCTCCTCCAAACCGAAGCTCAGCAGCTCGCTCTCAGTCTCCATTGTGGATTCGGCAGCACTGGACTCTGTGGATGCAGAGCAGCCATTCTCCATACTCCTCCTGGCTGGTGGGGCCGTGATTTCCTCCCCGTCAACCATGGCCTGGGACAGCTCTTCCTCTGTCACGGCTGTGAAAACAAAAACAACAGCCTGGAGCCATTTGTTTGCAATGAACTCCAGCAGCCCAGAAAGACACTGCCTGTGATCAGGAATGTGCTGCTGCTGCAGAGCTACACTGGCAGAATTTCACCCAACAATCCTGCTTTGTAGAGGCCTTTTGCTTTCATTCTCCTTCACAAGAGAACAGTGGCTGTCTCTTAAAAGGAGAAAGATATCAGGTGGGGATGCAAAGATGTTCTGCAGGCTCAAAAAGCCATCAAATTACTGCTAGCAGGTAGAAAAGCTCTTTCTATAACCGCAGATCCAATTACAGAATCCTTGTTTTGCCAGAGCAAAAGAGAAAGCTCTGAAAAACCACTAATGAATGGTATGATCTCAGCTCTAATGAGCCTCTTTCAGCCCCACTAGCACTAACCCTGGCACTGCAGGACACAAAAGAGAGAAACCAGCTTGGGAGCAATGGTTCTACAGAGAGGAGACTCGACCTCCAACAGATCCTGCCTGCCTGCACACCTGTACCACGTCTCCCATCACAAAGAATCAAGGACACCCAAACAAGAGGGACATCACTAGTTTCCAGTTCACCTTGCCCAGGGCTCGGGGCTGTTCATTTCCCTGACAACACCCACCTTGATTATCGAGCTTCTGCAGGCTGGGGAGGTTGCGGAGCACCGTCATCCTGTAGCGGTGGGGGTCCGACCCACAGCAGGGATTTTCAGACAACCACAGGACCCTCAGCCGGGGCAGGTTTTTGAGGTAGAAGAGCTCATTCAGGCTTGCTATGTTGTTCTTCCTCAAGTAGAGCTCACTCAGATTCTGGCACTGGTTCAGCGGCTCGAGGTCTGAGATGCCATTCAGGCTGCAGAGAGAGCACAGGCTCAGCCCACCCCTCCTCATTGTGCCCTAAGCGGTGAGCAGGGCCCCTGCAGCACTCAGCTTTTCAGCCCCTTTTTCTGCATCAGCTTCACTGAGAAGCCTCACACCGACACAGCGAGGGCGGTGTTCAGGAGCCTACGGCTTTGCACAGAACAAAAAGATGGCATTTCATCTTTGTAAACAGAGGGAGGAATTAAAAAAGCAGGAGCTGCTCTCTGCTGAAAATGACAAACAGCTTTTGCTTCCCCCAACCATCCATCACATTGACGCCCTTTTCTCTAGCAGCTCAAGCTGAAGGAGAACCCACAGAAGATTCCCAAGCTGAAGGAGAACCTACAGAAGATTCTTAAGCTGAAAAGCTCAATTTCAAAGATAGCAGAAGCTCCACATGAGATGGCAGAAATGTGGAGCTTGGAGAGATCCAAGCATTTCAACCAGCCTTCTGCAAACTGGCTTCATGTGGAGGCCCAGAAAATCCCATTTAAATCATGGAATATGACATAAGGAATAAAAATCCTAAGACATTTTAACCCCTCTCAAAACAAATAGCAAAGGGACAGGCGCAGAGGAGCGTGCTGAAGAATAAGCATTTCCACATCTCTGCTGCTTGAGAAAAGAGGCGAGAAGAGGCTGGCAGCTTGCAGACACACTCTAAGAGGCAGCACCAAACCAAACGCCAGGACACAGCTGCATGAAACACGTGATCTCCACTCTTTCCAAGGCCAGCAGCTTGGTATTCACCTGAATGTGATCACCTCAACGTTGGGCAGATCCCGGCATATCGATATCTATGCAGGAAGAAATAGAAACATTAAACTGCAATCCCAGAGAAAAAAAAAAAAAAAAAACACAAAGCAAAACAGAACAACAAAAAACACAGCAGTTTAAGCCACACACAAATAAGATAAAAGCAAGAGCAGGAATCCAGGTTGCCTCAATCTAACCCAAGCTTAGCACCGCCTGAGGGATTTGCTGCCAGAGCCAGCACAGAATCAGCAGAGCTTCCACCCTTTGCACCCTGCCAGCATCTCGCTGCTCTTCCTTCCAGCAGCTCTGCTGTCCTTACGCTGCTTTCCAGGAAGGATCCATCCCTCTCACCCGGGACATCCCTTTCCTGCAGTGCAGATGTGTCTGTGAGCCCAAATCCTGCACTGTCAGGTGAGCACAGGGCCCCAGTACCCTCCCAGTGCCAGTTCTCTCCAGGCAGGGGATCGATGAGATGAGCAGATGGCAGCACGGTACTTACATCGGTGAGGTGGCTGCCCCTGTGGGAGAAAAGGGCTATCACTGCATTGGCTTTGGCGACAACCTCCCATCTGCTGTGCCCTCACCCCAGCAGCAGGCCTGGGCCTATCCCACACACCTCTGCCATGTCCCCACTGTCCCTTCCAGGGCTGCTGTGCACAGGCCTGCCGGGATCTCAAGGCTGCTCAGCACTCACCAGCCCTGCCCGTCCCCAAACCCTAGGCCTGCTTATCCCTTCCCAATGCCCTGCTTATCCCTGTCCCTAGGCCTGTCCCTGCCACTGCAAACCCTAGCTCCGTCCCCAAACCCCAGCCCTCCCTAGCCCTCCCCAGTGCCCTGCCTGTCCCCATCCTTAGGCCTGTCCTTTCCATTGCAAGGCCATGCCCGACCCCTGCCCTAGCACTGCTTATTCCTCCCCAATGCCCTGCCCGTCATCATCCCCAAGCCTGTCCCTTCCATTGCAAGGCCCTACCTGTCCCCAAACCCTAGGTCTGCCTCTCCCTTCCCAGTGCCCTGCCTGTCCCAATCCCTAGCCCTGTTGCCAATGCCCTGCCAGTCCCCAAACCCTAGCCCTCCCCAATGCCCTGCCTGTCCTCATCCCCAAGCCTTTCCCTTCCATTGTAAGGCCCTGCCTGTCCCTTGCCCTAGTCCTGCTTATTCCTCCTCAACTCCCTGCCTGTCCCCATCCATATGCCTGTCCCTTCCACTGCAAGGCCCTGCCTGTCCCCAAACCCTAGCCCTACCCCCAATGCCCTGCCATTCCCCAGCCCCTAGCCCTGCCTACCCCTCCGTAATGCCCTGCCTGTCCCCATCCCTAGGCCTGTCCCTTCCATTGCAAGGCTCAGCCTGTCCCCAAACCTCAGCCCTGTCCCCTGCCCTAGCCCTGCCTACCCCTCCGCAACGCCCTGCCTGCCTGCCTCCAGCCCTATCCACGTCCCACCCACCTCAAGGCCCTGCCTGTTCCCATCCCCCCGTACACCCATCCCACGGCAAGGCCCCGCCTGTCCCTATCCCCACACCCCCATCCCAGGCCCCCACCAGCAGTTCAGCCGCCGGACCCCATCGAGCGCGACGGCCTTGGCCCGGGCCAGCACGGCCGCCCGGCTCAGCCTCATGGCCGGGCCCCGCGGTCGCTAAGGGCGGGGCGGCCGCCAGCCTTGGCTCCTCCCGGCCGGGGCGGAGCGGGGCAGGCCGCAGAGCTTGGGAAATGTGAAAAGCACCGAATCTGTGGAAAAATCCACTCCCTTGAAGTAATGCGGGGCGAGGAAAACTCATTGCTTTGACCACAGTGCCACTGAGTGCGCTGTACCGGTACAAAGCGCTGAGGCAGAGCCCGTGAAAAGCAGCGCTGTTATGAGGGAACCGTCCGGCGGTGCTGTGCTGCCCTCGCGTGGCTATTTTGGAAATTGACCCATTTCCAGCACTGAAGCAGTGCTCTTAGGCTGGTTATTTCCTCAAAGAAAAGACCTTTGAGCTGAGCGCAGTGATTTTTACAGCTGTTTCCACACCGCTTGGAAACGTTCACTTCAAGAGGTGAGCTGGGGAGCCCCGAGGCAGTGCCACCTCAGGGCCCTGGAAGCACTGCGGGTGGCGAGCAGCGCCTGTCCTGGTGCGGAAATAAAGGAGCAGCGCTGGAGGATGCGGGAGCACCGTGCCCTAAGCGCGGCTGGTTTGGGAAAGGATGAGATGGCCGCCATGACTCGCGGGCGGTGAGGGGGCGGGGCTTCTCCTCAGGCGGGAGGAGTGAGGGGCGGGGCTTCTCATCAGGCGGGAAGAGTGAGGGGCGGGGCTTCAATCAGGAGGTGGGGCTTCTCCACAGGAGGGGGAGTGAGGGGCGGGGCTTATCATCAGGCGGGAAGCGTGGGGGCGTGGCTTCCCTCAGGGGGCGGGGCTTCCCTTCAAGCGGGAGGAGTGAGGGGCGGTGCCTCTCCTCAAGGCGGGAAGAGTGAGGGCGGGGCTTCTCCTCACGGCCTCGGCGCCGGGCGGGCCTTTTCGCGGCCGTCGGGCGGGGCTTGCGCTGAAGGCGGGCGGCGGGACGGACGGGGTCTGCGGCGTGCGGCACACGTCACTTCCTCTGCGGAGAGCGCTGGCGCCGGGGACGGTCGGGTCGGGTCGGCGCGGCGGTGGCGGGGAGTGGCGCGGCGGGACGATGAGCGACAGCGGGGAGCAGAACTACGGCGAGCGGGTAATACACGGAGCCTGAGCGCGCGGCCCGGCCGCCCCTCCCTTCACACGCACGCTTCCTCCGGCTCCGGGCGGGCGGAGCGGCCGCCCCCGTGTCGCCGTCGGGGCGGAGCGGGAGGGGCGGCGGCGGTGAGGAGGCCGCGGAGGAGGGCCGGGGCCGGGCTCGACGCGGGAAGATGGCGGCGGGGAAGGAGGTGGGGGCGCGCGGCGGGGCGGTGAGGCGGCCCGGCGCCATCTTGGGCTGGTGACCGGGAGCGCCGAGAGGGACAAAATGGCCGAGGGCGGGCGGCGCGGGCCGGGCCCGGCGCTGCGGGGCGGCCTTCCCCGTGCTGCGGCCGTCCGCGGGCTGCCGCTCTGGTGGAAGGCGGCCTCTCGGGGCACGGGGCGGCTCTGGGGGTTCGGGGGGGGGAAGGGGAGCGGCGGAACTGAGCAGGAACCCCGCCGCCTCTTTGTCCTTTGTTATCCTCCCCCAAAACTGCATCGCCATCCGCTTTTGGGGGGAGGTTTTCTACTGCAGTTGTTTCTGCCTTAATCTCCGAGGTCTAGCCTTTACTGCTGTGTTCTGCTTGTTTCAGCGTCAGGCTGTAGGTTTTTAACTTGTGGGGCTGGTAGGGAGCTCGGAGTTTAAACCTTCACTGCGGGGGTCGAAAGAATTGAAACGTAATAAAATTGAGGGGGGAGGGAAATTGCAATGTCTTGTTGCATCTTTCTTTGAAAATGGCCTTTTTGCTACAGCAAAGTTTGGTAGGATGTAAGTGTTACTATTTCAGGGTAGGGTAGATCAGAAAATTGTCATCCTTGGAGGCTAAAAAACGCTGGATGCAATTGGATACTGAAAACTAATGTTGAGGAAGAGATTCATTCTGCCCCCAGTGCTCTTTTCATTGTAGTTCATGCCATTCTTATTCCAGGTGTGTTTTCCATTAAGGAGCATTGCATCTCGTGTACCCAGGATAGGAATTTCTGCGTGTTAGTTTAAACAGATGTAATTGCAGTTGTGCAAGTCAGGCTCAAAACCAGTTTAAGATAGTAGCTTATCTTTAGTGAAGCTTGTCAGGCTAACCTGCATAGAGTTGTGGGGTTTTTTTGTTAGAATGGATAGGAAACTTTATTGTAGAGTCTTCTTGAAACATGATTTTGTAGAGTATGTCTTTTTCTGTATTTGTGTACTTTTATTTAAAAAAAAAAGAAAGTAATGGACAGACCATCTCCATCGTGAACAAGGCGTAAAGTAAGTTGCATCTGACTAGAGCATGTTTAAAAGAAGAATGTTATTCCTCTGTAACTGAACTTTGACTCATAGGTAAGTTGTATGCAGTTGTTTGTAAAATTAAAAGATACAAAACTAAAAGATGCAGCCATTTAGTTACAAGCTTGCTATTCTAGAGTAGGTGAGGGAGTGGCTTTTTGAGTGTTACTACCAATGTTGGTTGGTGTGTTTGAATAATCAAAGCTTCCATTTTAGTCAGTGGCGTTCTATTTCCTTATGCTGCAAGCACTGAAATTTACTTGCAGAGTAGGATCTCTGCTTGGATAAATAATCGAGGCTATGACTTTACAGCTGTCTGTTAAGCTGTTCCAAGTCCATGCTGCCAACAAGAGGTGTGTTCCTGCTTTCTCCCTTGTAGCAGTGTTTGTACAGTCAGATCTGGGAACCGGATCAGCTGAATTTGATTCCACTTCCAGCTGTATGAGGTAGCCATGAATACTCTGTCAGTTCTGCAGATGAAGAAGTGGTACTGGGTGCTTCCATAAGTAATGGCACTTGCTGTTTTGGAGGCAACAGGAACTTAAACTGTCTTATCATAGTTCTTGTTTGTTTTCTAAATGTTCCCAGTCACATTCTTTCTCAGCTTATGCTTCATGATGAAATTAAACTCTAGAAACTTTAAAGCTGAAGAAATGATAACTTATTCAGTGATATATTGCTTCAAGCACCGGAATATTGGCAGCACACCATAACCAACTATTGCTGTTACTGAAGACACTTTTGTTTTCATTCTCTGTGACTGTGCTCAGTGGAGCATGTAGGGCTGGAAAGAAGGCTGGTTGCCAGAAAGTCTTACTTCCTCTGTCCTCTGCATGTTTGCAGCCTGCAGATAGCTATTCACCCTGTGAATTAATTGATAGTCCGGGAAGGTTAGAAGTGATGTGGTAACACGATGCCACCAAGGTAGGTCATTCTTTGTGCCTCCTCCCCCAGCTTCAGGCCACACCTCCTGGTAGGCAGTGCAGTACCCTGAGCTGTCAGAAAGTAATTTGGCTTTTTTGCTGAGGGGCTGTTGTCTGGCAGCTCACAGTACTGAGTGATCAGGTGATCCTGTGCTTCAGGAGGACAAGCAGAAGCTTTTTTTGTGGGTTTTTTTTGTTTGTTTGTTTTGCTGTTGGATCCATTGCTAAATTCAGGAGTAGCATGGCTGAGCATGTGTGAAACTGGCACCCTGACACCTTGGATCAGTCTGCAGTCAGATTTGGTAATGCACGGTGGTAGGTTGTATACATTCCTTCAGGAAAGCGAGTAGAAACAGCTGAGTTGGTAAGGCTTTAGTATAAATAGTACCAGTAATACTGACTATTTAACTTGTGAAACAAATCTACAGTTCTGAGTGAGGAAAAACTGGATTGGGAAGTAGAGATCTAGCACAGTTATCGTGCATACCTTGTAGCTGCTTCTTCCTGTGGTAACTTTGTGCTTCAGTTTTTCAAGATTAGAAACAGTAGCTTTTCAGTAGGGAGTGCGAGCTTTGATTTGCTTACCAGAAGTACTTGGATATAGCAGGAGCAACAGTTTTTCTTTTTCCCCATGATGTGAGCCTGATGCATCTTTCTTTTTTTTTTTTTAAGCTTGAAATTCACAAAGGAGCAAAAAGGAAAAGAAGGCACTGTGTTAAGACTAAAACAAAGTAGTGGACATCCCAATATCAGTGAACAATGGGACAAGCTTATGTGGACCTTCAGCGGGTCACATAATGGGGCATAATGTTTGTGGCTTGCAGATGAAGACATCAGCTATTTGCTTATGCTAATAACGCTTTCCTTCTGTATTTCTTCAAAGCTTAATGACTTCCAAAAATCCTGAGAAGGGTGTGGGGAGTGCTGCTGTGTGTGGTGCTCCTTGTTGCCTCCCTCCCACAGCAGTGTGCATTTCTTGTCCTGTCACTCTGAGCCCTTCTGTCTTTATGCATTGCTCCTTCTGCCTAGCTGAAGTCTGTCAAGAGGGTTATGTTCAGCAAGTAGAAGTAGATTCCCTCAAAGGAACAACAGTCTTAGTTGTTTTTTTTGTGTAATCCTTTCTTAAAATCTTTTTCCGACTCTTTTTACATTGGCTTACGTGGGCTCATCTACGTGGGCTTTTTCTTTTGAAGGAAATAGCAGGTTTAGGGTAAACTTCTTTGTAATTCAGGTCTCAGTATTTCCACTGCCCTTCGCAGATTTGCTAATTATGGTGGCAATGGCTTAAAACACCTTGATTGTTTTGGCAAAGAAGAACGTGGCTTTGACTAACTTTGCTTTCTTTCTATTGCTCTTAGTATTAATTAATTAAAAATCTGCTTCACACTGCAAGTTCCTTTTCTCTCAACTGTTGTTATTTTACAGTAGGCAATTGTAAATAGCAAATCTCTGTTGTAAGTCACATGGAAGCAGCTTAAGTGCAATTAAAGTTGGTTTAGCAAATGATTTTCTGAATGATACACAATGCCCTCTAGGTTGAATGTTGAGATTTAAGAGATGTTAGAGATAGATCGAATGTTTTGGAACAAATCCTGTCTGATGATATAGAAAGAAGTATCATGTCTGAAAGCCCTAATTAGGTTAGGTCTTTACCAAAGCAGAGTGCAAGTAAATAATAGAGCAGATGGGATATTCTTCCAGGGCAGCATGTGAGTGTTTTGCACAGAAGTCTGTTTTCACTCTGGAAAACTCCCATTTGGAGGTGTGAGTCCTGCACGTGTAACCAGGCTGGTGCAGGCAGAGCGGGCACAGCGTGCTGGGGAGCACTCTCAGCAGGCTTGCTGGTCTGTAAGCACATCCCAGAAAGCAACGAGGTTGTGGAAGGAAGTGGCTGAAAGAGGAACCGCGCTGCTTTCTTCATTCTTCTACTTTGAGGCATCTCTGGCTGCAGCAGGGACTTAACTTGACTTCAGGCACTTCTTTAAGTATGTGGTTCATAAAGTACCAAGTATGCGAGTTTCCTCATGCTGGCATTGATCAGTAGGTCGTTAGTTGATCTGTTGTGCATTTGCTGTTAAATATAGGCATAAATAGTGAATTTAGTTACGTAGCACTAAGCTTAAACTGAATCTGTCTATAAAATAATAGGGAAGTGGTAGATACGATTCTGCATATGTAGTAAAAGTCCAGAACATTTTTTTTTCTAGTTTCAGTTTTGGCACTAGATTTTATCCTGGAGTTTTTAAATATTCTTCATCCTGTTCTTTTTCTATTAAGGTTAATGTTGAAGAAGGAAAATGCGGAAGTCGCCATTTGACAAGTTTTATAAATGAGAATTATTTGAAGCTCAGGAATAAGTGAAGCTGAAATTTGAAAAAAAAGAAAGTGAATGCATGCTAATTATCAGACCAGAAGTCCCACTTGTAGAATATTGAGCAATTTGTGTGAAGTGGGGAAGATGAAAGAAGTCAGAATTTGAAACGGAAGAATGAAGAAAAGGAATAAAAATGAAGTTAAGATAAGAAGTAATCTGGAATCTGAAAGCACTACGCTAAGTAATTACTAGTCTGTTTATGTGTCCCTGTATATTTTGCTAAACATGCATGCATTATCTGTTTAATAGCAAAAGTATATGCAGGGTAAAGAAGTGTCTACCAGGGAAGAACTTCTTAAAAATCTAGGCAGTTCTAATGCCAACTGCCCGGACACATAGATATGAATTTTTACCATTTATTTCACTGGAGCTTGTTTACAGACCGTAGGTAAACCAGAAATTGTATACAAATTAGGCTTTCAATATCTGCGTGCAGGAATCCCGTTCTGCTTCCAGAAGCGGAAGTGCTCATGGGTCTGGCAAGTCGGGGAGACACACCCCTGCAAGATCTCGATCTAAGGAGGATTCAAGGCGTTCCAGGTCAAAATCTAGATCCAGGTCTGAATCCAGGTGAGTTCCTTTTTACCTCTTCCTCTTGGCGAGTCAGATGTCTTTGGATTATTATGTCAGAGGTGAACTGAAGTGCATTACGGCCCAGTTCTGTTACCAGAGGTCATTGGTGATCTGTGCATATGCAAAGGGGCATGTGTGGTTTCAGAATTTGGAAAGCTGAATGATCAAGTTAGATCTTGTTGCAGCCCTTTTTGAGAGGCATTCTTCTTTGTAGGCGTGTATCTCTGCTGATCTGGTTTGTAGTTGGCTTGCCTCTGAAGTTTCTCTTGGAGTAATGGCTGGCTTCTGAACCTGAAGCTCTAGGAGCTCTGGGTTGTTTTATTTTTCCTCTGCACTGAAAGAAATTGGCATGTCACCAATGTTTTAGGTGACACTGTCCTTTTCTTCACTGGAAGCACTGATGTTTTAGAATAACTGCTGATGTGTTCTGTGAGAGAAGCAGATAAGTATAATAAAAAACAGAACTGACACCTATCTTAGCATTTAAACATGTATTAATTGAATTTGAAATAAATTGTCTGAAGAGCTCTAAAGTTTGGGCAGCTTCCTAAGCTTCCAGAAAAGTTGTGGAGAAAGTAACTTTGTTATTTGTTCTAGAATTGAACACATGAAAATGCTCACAGGGCTGTGTTACCAATCCTTTGACTTATCTGCTAAACAGGCTGCAGGCAGTGACAGCGTTCCTCTTGAAACCACTAACAGACTTCTTACTGAGACACAAAATATGCCCATAGTCTAAAAATAAGGCAGTAAACGTCAGGACTACCCACTTGGCATTGGGCTTACCATGGGTGTTGTGCAAAGGGTACATAATTAAAAAGCAATGAAGAGGCAACAAAGCCTGCAGAAGGGTGAATGACATCATTTTCTGAAGAGTCTAGAGAATTCAGTGCCGAGTGCGGGATGAATGTATTGATGGTACCTTTAGTCATTTGTAAGCATTCAGAGGAGAAACAAACAAAAGCTTGGGTTTCAGTGGTAGCGTTTCCAGCTGAGCTGTTCACAATATGTTTTTGTGTGTAAGCTCTGAATTAGGTTTACCAGAGCCTCAGGGTCAGGGTGTGGGAGGGATAACATTTCTGGAAGACATCATGCAGTCACCCCTAATGGAAAATGATGTTGTATACTGTGCTTAGGCTGGATTGTAAGGCCAGAGTGAGCAGTCTGAAAAACTTTAGTGGCAAGGTAAATACCTTCTCAAGAATTCTGATAGTAGAGGAATGAGATTGTTTTTACTGTATATTTCAGTCAGACACAATTGTCAAATCATACATTAACCTGTAGTGCAAGAGCAGAAATGTGAAGTTGAAGGAATAAATACTTAGTGTTGCTAGTAGTGATGGGATTGTAGGATGGTTCAGGAGAGGTCCTGTCTGAACTTCTATTTGAGACAGACTACTCTGGGTTCAGGTGGTGTTCTTGGAACTGTATACAGTTGGGATTTTAAAGGCTTTGTGGGTAGAAACCACATGTGCTCCTTGAGGAACCTTTTAGGGTGTCTAGCAAGTCAAGACCCAGCCCAGCGTGTTCTTTTGCACCGAAGTAACCCTTTGGGCTTCCATAGTCTTTGAAGCACTGCTTTTTGCTTGCAGAATAACCTCAATGCCATGTAGGAATGCAGCCTCACATAGTTTGAAATGCTGCTAGAGGCAAACACAAGAACTAGGCCTTCCAAGTCTTGCTGCTGTTATACAGTTTTTAAAGTAACCGTGCAAATATTTCCATTTGCAAGGAACCTTTCAAATTGTACCGTGGCATTTGACTTCTTTTTGATGAACAACAGTAGATGCTTATGACTGCCACAGCTTCCTGAGCATTTAACAGCTGTCCTGAAAATAACTGGAAATAACAGAAGGATCTTGCAAGCTTAAGAGATGGTTCGTTAGCAGAATTGTGAATTGTATGCAGAACCAGTATCCTCAAATCTTGAAGTGCCATCACATGTTTGGATGTGGTCATGAGCTCTGGCTCTCACCAGAGATAGCATTGTGAAGTCTTTCATAGTGTGTGGTTGTTTCTGTTGCAAATATATTGTCGAGCCACTAGCTTTATAAATGTGAACTTCTCTTAGGATCAAATCTGTGTATTTGCATATTTGTCATTTGGGCTGTGGACACTTTTGATTTGAAAAATCCAAAGCTGTCTTTCTTGAAGTTTTCATCAGCGAAACAACAGATATTCTGCACAGGCTTGTTGTCTTTAACTGGTTCTTTGTAATGCCTAAGAATCCTTGATGAAGGAATATGGCTTTCAGCTGTTTTGCAGCAGAGGAGAAAAATGGCAGTAATGTTTAGCATTTAAGACAGCAATATGACCAGTGCCTATTTAAAATAAGCCTTGTTCTCTCAGTGGTTTATCTAGCTTAAGAAGGGTCTAGTTTTTGTTCATTGTAGTGGGTGCATTCTGGAATGTGGAACATCAATTCTGTGTTTGTCTTCAGGCTTCCTGTACCAGAGGCTGAGATGTAGCTTTGTGCACATGCTGAGTTTCTCGTTTTATTATTTCATTGTCTTTTTATGCGATCTTCCCTGTCTCCGGAAAGTTCCCTCTTCTGTTTCTTTTAGTCTTTTGTTCTTATACTCCACCCACCTTCCCAATTACTTGTTCTCTGTGCATATCTAAGTGTTGTAATGGGATGTGCTGAAGTCATTTCTTCTGGATGTGTATGTATTCTTCAAGCTGGGGAAGGCAAGACTTGCTGGGCTCACTTCTGAACAGGTCAAAGACAGAGATGTTTAACTAGTGACAAAACTTGATAGTGGATGAAGCTGTTAAATGCTCAGGAGGGGGGTGAAAAACTGGCTTGGATCAAGAGCATCATCTGTCCTAGGGCAGTGGTTGGGCTACTGTGTGAAACCTAGTTCTGCAGCAGGGGCTTCTAGGCTCAGTCAGTTTCCACAAAAGGAGAAGGGTGTTCACAGCACAAATAAGAGCATGAAGATGAGTAACTTATGGCTAAGGGCCTTTGGATATTAAACTGTTCAGTGCACTTCTTAGTCTTGCAGCCATTTTCTTTGTAGCTGCATGGAATGCAGATCATTCAGTGACTGCAGACAGCACACCACGCTTTGGCTGTAGCTGGTCCAGCGCCTGCCTAGCTTTTCAGGAAGGGCTGTCTGCACTGGGAGAGCTGAGGGCTTAATTGAAGGAATTGGAGTGTTTATTGGCATCACGGAGCTGGTGCTGTCAGTAAATACTTCCAAGTAGAAGCAGGCTGAAATTAGTGATCAGTTGCACCTCTGCCTAAATACACTTGAAAGGTGAACATGTAAACATGTATGAACAGCTAATGTTAAATAACTATTAAAACAGTAAAAGGTAAATAAGTGTACTATCACTTAACTACTTCAATCCTGTTAAACTCTGTTTTGGGGGCGTATTGCAGATTCCTTTGTTTGTCATTATGAACTCTTAAAGAGAAATATTTGTCTATCTGTGTCATTGAAGTTAGTGCTATTCTGAGTGCTAGAGTGAATGGAAGTGTGCACCTGTCCAGTTGTGCATGTGACAGTGACGTTTGCTGTTAATTCCTGTTCCCTCTTTCTAATAAATCTTCTGGACAGAATTCTCAACTATTTTATTTTTCCTTAAGTACTGCTGTAAGTGCTGTGAATGTTCTGGCAAAGCAAGTTTGAAGCTTTTTGAGGAACTGAAAGCCAACCAAAATGTTGAAGCCCCAGTTTTGCAGTAATATGTTAAGACTGAGAGGTCGGTCCTTGAGATTAGTAACTGAATTGATTGTAGCTTAATTATGTGCCACCACAGGTTCTTAAAATATATTTGTTTAGACTTTTGCTTATGAATATCTGAGGTACTTCTGAAAGGTTCTGGAAGAAAAACACTGTCCCTCTTTTTTCCTCAGATCTAGATCACGGAGGAGTTCCCGCAGGCACTACACCAGGTCACGTTCTCGTTCCCGCTCTCACAGGAGATCCAGAAGTAGGTCGTACAGTCGGGATTACCGGCGGCGACACAGCCACAGCCATTCCCCCATGTCTACTCGCAGGCGCCACATTGGGAACAGGGTACGTGTGCTCTACAAGTAGATCACTACTGCGTAGTTTTCAGCATATCTTCAAATCAGTACATTTGTTCATCCTTCTTTGCCATGAAAATGCATCCTGCTTAGGTGTGTTTGAAAGACAAGTGCTACCAGTGCAGGCTGATGTTGGTATGCCTGCTGTAGTAAACAAGCAGATGTATGCAGTGAGGGCAGAGGTAAGATTAGGAGGGAGAGGCACTTGTCTTCCCTAGATCTAGGAAGTCTGGAAAATTAAAACATTTAATTTAAAGCTGTCTTAGTGGTTCATTAAGTAAGAGCTTGTAGAGCAGCTTTTTTCTAGCTATTGAGTTTCAGGTGCCTGAGAGCAGTAGGATTCATGCTAAAGCTGGGGAGGAAGCAGTAGCTAAAATGTATAATGTTATTCAGGCCTCTCTGTATCCACATTCAGCAGTCACCAGCATGTCTCTGGAGCGAAGACAGTATTTTTTTTTTCTGTGCTGCCTCTATGGTTGGTACAGGGCTTTCAGTAATACAAAGTATTTCTATGAGAGAAAGATTTAAGTCTGTAGGATTGATTAGAGTGGAAGTGTTTATTTCAAATTAACCCAGCTTTGGTCTCAGTAGTGTGTTTTTGTTGAAGCTTTGACAAATTCAAACTTGTGCAATAGCTGGTGTAGCAAACACAGGTTTTTATTCTGATACCTCTCTTCCTTTAGGCAAATCCTGATCCAAATTGTTGTCTTGGTGTGTTTGGGTTGAGCTTGTACACCACAGAACGAGATCTGAGGGAAGTTTTCTCCAAGTATGGTCCAATTGCTGATGTTTCCATTGTGTACGATCAGCAGTCTCGACGTTCAAGGGGATTTGCATTTGTGTACTTCGAAAATGTTGAGGATGCTAAGGAAGTAAGTTGCTGTGGCATGGACTGTGTGGGATGTTTGCTGTGTTTTTGGTTGCTGGAATGTATGTTTTATACCAGGATGTAGCCTAGGGAACTCACTGCTTGACCTTTAAATGTGACACAGTAACCTCTTGTGTTAATTCTTTCACTAGATGAAATAAGCATACGTTGCAAGCTAGTGCAACGATATCTTCCCTGCATTCTCAGAGCCTAAAATGTACTTCAGACTTCGTGATAAAATGTCAGTCTTTGTTCAAAAGAGACATTCTTTGTATTAGAGGAAATAGTGGAAAGGTATGATTCTGGTCTCTGTGTGGATTGACTTGTGTAATTCACAAAAGCAAACACCAACCTACTGTAGTGTGAACTGTGCCAACAAGAAAAGGAAAAATAGAAACACATGTGCTCTCTTTTCTATTAATTAGGTGTGTTCTTTCCAAACTCCACATGTGATCTTCTGTTTAATATTAATGTTAAGAGTACCCTAGACTGGTATTTCAGTGTTCTCGAATGCTCAGGTGCCCTATGGAAGCATCAACATGCATTTGCTTGATTCTAGTGCTTCAATTGTAAAGGGGGGAGAAAATTTCATCTAACAGCAAAAGGCCAGACAGGTGTTATATTGAAATGATGTCCCTACTGGGCATCAAACTACAGAATATATGCTTACAATTGCTACAGAATGACCAGGGAGAGGAGCTTGCTAAGTGTGTAATTCTGCACTCAGGCCAGCCCTGATTAGTGCTGTGAATAGACTCATCTTCTGCATAAATTCTGCTTTGTACCATCTGAGTAGCTTTTTCCTTCCCCCCTTAAATTTGGCATAAGACTTCCATGGTAAACTGAAGCTTTGAATGTTAGCTGTCCTACATGGCAGGAAAAAGAAAAACTATTTCAGATGTTTTGCTTAATATTTGCTTATGACTCAATTATTATTATATTCAAGGTTAGGGTAGGGTTTGAGAATGTCTTTTGGAGCCGTAGGGGGGCTTCTATGTTTGAAGTTCTGTGTTGGAGCAGCTAAGATTCCTCCTAGAAGCATTTTCAAAGGCTGCTCTTAATCATATCAGAAACAGTGAAACAACTGGTAAATTATGTTCCTCACGGATATTTCACACAATATAAGTCATGTTTAAATAATTACTGAAGCTTATACCCAGATAGCCTAGGATGCCTTAGATTTTAGGTTCAGAGATAAAATATGAGGCATAAGTGAAATTTAGAACTGCCTTAGCTGAGATCTTTTAGGGCTTTTCTTAATATTCCAAGAAAATATTAGGTTAGGAATTTGTGTAGGTAGTGAAGTTCATACCTCCAGCTAACTGTATTTTATCTGTGCTTAGGCTAAGGAACGTGCCAATGGAATGGAGTTGGATGGAAGGAGAATCCGGGTAGACTTTTCCATAACAAAAAGACCTCACACACCTACCCCTGGAATCTACATGGGAAGACCCACTTAGTAAGTTACTACTGTGGCTTTTTTTCCCCTGGAAGTGTAAGGGTCAGGATACATTGTGTCCTGTATTTAAAAAAAAAAAAAAGGCAACAAAACAATTTGTCAGTGGCTGATCTGAGGTCAGTCTAGATTACAGTAAGCAGAAACTTGTGTCCATTAGTTATGTAGTCCAAACATAAGCTGTCTACACATTTAAGTCTGCAGTAAGAATTTTGGAGAATTTCTAAATTACTTCAAGTTGTTTCTGATTAGTGGATGTTCCCCTGTGTGCTCTCAAACACCAGTGGCTTTGCAAGCTCTAGTTTTCAAGTGTCCCTCAACAAATACTACTGTGCAGCTTTGCAGTTTGCCCTATCCATAGTGTAAACATTTGACAAAGTTACCAAGAATGTGAGTTGTTTTCCCAAGTCATTTTTCAGTTGTTTTCCCAAGATTTTCAGCTTAGTGTGCTGTTGGCTGTGTATTGGTGTTGTATTGAGGCTCTAAGTTTATTTTTTTAATAGAGAAATTCTTCCAAAGGCTTTCTGGGAGTTAAAAGTGAATGAGGAGTTGGTACAGGCACAATAGAGTTCCTTGTGTGCCTGCCTTAAAATGTTAAGAGGTTTCAGAACAAAGAGGAAAGTAGCTGCTTTAAAGATCAAGCATTTTAAACAGTGTTAAGTAGTTCTGTTTCCATCTGGGAAACACTCATACCACCACTTTAACTGTGAGAATGGGAGCCAGTAACTTAAATCAGTTAAAATGGCATATGCTTGACTGACTGCATTGCAGACAGTATTCATTGAATCACTATTAAATGAAATTCTCTTGTTACTTGTAGTGGCAGCTCACGGCGACGGGATTACTATGACAGAGGATATGATAGAGGGTACGATGATCGTGACTATTACAGCAGATCATACAGGTGAGGCAACGTTTGTAGTGCTGAACTACTTCAACTTCATTCTAAAGTGTGTGCCACAATATTTCTGTGCTCATTCTAATTGTGGATTCTTGGTATACCTCTACAAAAATGGCTGGTCAGTACAAATGAGGTTGTTCAGATATGAGAAATACTTTGTGCTGTTTAACTTGAGCGTGGTTTATTCTGTATTGCTTTTTTTAATTTAGGAAAAACAAAGTAGCATTCTTTGTACTCACATTTTTTAAAAAAAAAAATCTGTTTTGTTCCTCTCCCAGCATTAAAATGATGGGAATACAGATGCTGATCTTATATTTGAGTTTGCATTTTAATGCTAAATTAAATCAGTTTTTGAATGTAATAGACAACAGGTAGGATGCTCCAGTGGTCACCATTATCCCCTATTAACAATTATGGCATCTCAAATGTTGCCAAAGCAAAGAATCAGATCTTAGAGGATTACTTGTTCTGTACTGGAAGTTTGGCAAGGCTTTTTTAGCATACTCTTATCAGCTCGGATGAAGATGTTCTACTGCAGGCACCTGTGCTTCTTAATTCTGTCTGCAGTCTTAAGTTTTCAATAGTACAGTGGTTAGCTTCCCTGAAAGTGCTGAATATCCAGATGGCAACGTAGATTGTTGGGGGCTAGTAAAGTTGATAGAAAATCTGTTGAAAACTTGGTTGGCACTTAATTGGTTTTGGTGACATAGCTAGCTTTATATTCTGTGTTCTCTATTATGACTGCCCGGAGGAGTTGTGTCATGTGAAATTCCCAGAATTTGACTCAAACACGTTAAATTGGACACAAAGATGACACACTTCATTTTTTTTATCTAATTGCCCAATGTACCTTTGCTTGCAGAATCATAGAGCCGTTCTGAGTTGTTTGCTGTGCTTTAATGCATCAGCACTGGGTACATCTATGACGGTTGCTTGATGACAGTGTTTGGAGAAGCATGAGTTTGAATTATGTTCTCTTATAGCTCACAGACAATGAACAATCTAAATCCTGCAATCTGAGCTTGCAGTGTGCTCTTCTGGATGTAGAAGAAAATGTTCTGTGTTTACATTTGTATGGTCCTGAGGACATTTGTGTGTCACTGAGGACAACTGTCTCCTCTTTCCTCTCCTACTGCTCACAAACACTTGTTTTTCCCAGCCTGTCATTGTGGATTTGGTCTGTTTCTTTCTTCCTTGCCTAGTTGTGCTTCAGCACTGCAGGGGACGGGGGAGGATCAAGGTGCCTCTGCATCATGACAACGAATGCTGGAGACACAAGTGCTTTTCTCATAGTTCTGGGAAAGAGTATTTTCTGCCTCTTACAATCCATTTCCGTGCTACGTCAGTGGCTTTGAACATCTTGGAGAAATGCATGCCCCTTATCAGGGTTAAGCTGCTACAAGGACAAGATGTATTGGTTTTCATCTTGCCAGCAATTGTACATAGGCTTCCACATGAAGTAGATGAGATCCAAAAGTAGCTCTTTGACCAAGCTTTCTGCACAAGGTACAAAAGCTTGCTCAGAATATTGACAATTATCCTCGTCTTGCTTAATGTCCTGAAGATAATGAAGTGAAAGCTAGCAGGCAAAACAACTGAAGCAGCTCCCAGAAGTGGAGAAACAGACTTCTCTGTTCCCCAACCATTTTCTTTATTCTTCCCTCCTGGGAGGGATCGTGATAAACTTATAAAAATGGCAAAAGCATACAGAGACCAGCAAAAAAACATAGGGCTATGGAATGTTTGATAAGTTTTATATTGTCAATTTTTCTTTTTGAACTTGTTCATGGTACAGATCTTCTTTTACAAAGGGTTTATCAAGATTTTCTGGCTATCCTTTTTTGCTTTTAAGTTGTTAATTATTCCTCATTTTAGATTATGGTATGACATGTCTTTACTTTTTGTTGTTCTTGATGGTGAACTGTGGCTCAGATCTTTAAGTAAAACATTATCAGAAGTTTGAATTTTTTCACTTCCAAGTGCATGTTACTGAGAATAGATGCAGAGACTGATATTGACTGTGTACAGAGAAGAATACGTGAGTTAGAGGAGAAAAAGCAGGCCAGCAAGAAGTGAACTGCTTCAGTTAGTGTGCTGGTTTTAGTGTTAGCAGAATTCAGAGCCATGTTTCGGTTCAGCTCTTGCAGGCAGTTGTGCTCCCGGCGATGTTCTGACCTTCCTGTGTGCTCTCCCATTCTGTGTCTGTCATGTGATATTTAGGGCTTTGGGGTGGAAATACTAAGAGTATTGACAGTTCCAGCAAGAATGATTTCCATTCCCTAAAATAACAAATCTTTGTGAAGCTCACTGCAGAACCTTTCTAATGTCTTCTCAGATACTGATATAACAGGGAAAAATAGCAGGTAAAGCAGATACAAAAAGATTGAAAGTAAGCCACAGGTGTCTGCACACGTCTGCTTTACAAATACCATGGTCTTTACTAGTTATACTTAGTAATTATCCTGCAGGTATTGCTTGTTTGAGGGAGAACAGATTAGTGTTGTGTATGATGTTGGTTCTTCCTTGAATAAGGGAAATGGGATATATAAATTCTAAATCCTGAGTTGCCAGTGTTACACACTAGTACTTGACCCTAGAAAGTCAGTGAGTAATAATTACTTTGCATTTTCTTCCTTATTTGCTTTCTGTGCAGTGAAACCTGAAGGGAAATACAATGCAGGATGGAGTTGTCATACTAACATTTTTCTCATGTTGCTGTGGAATATTCAGCCTGCAAAATAGGGATGCAAAATATGCATACTGCCTAATCTAACAAATGGAGAAGACTTTTCTTTGGGGGGTGAGGGGGAAGTGAAATAGGAGACCTGTTGGTTAAAAATGTAGTGGATTTTTTTGACTGTCTTATGATTACTGCCTTTTTGAGCTGTGAGAGATCTGTGATAGTCACACCTGTATCATAATCCAAACATGATTCAATAGTGCTTTGCTATATCTAAATCCGTGGAAGTAGCAGATCAGCCACTGAATATTGTTTAAGTATTATCTATTGCTTCAGTTCTAGGTGACTTCTGTATAAGAAGTTGTACCATTGTTCTGAAGATGCCTTTGTTTAAGCATGATGAAGTGTTTAGGGTGTCTACCTCAGCTGTGGTATCACCTTAGTCATCTTTCCTTAGGACAGCAATCTGGTCTCACTGCTTAAAAAATAAATAAAATTGCATGCTTTGAATGGATAAGCATCTGAGAATAGAAATACCCTTAAAAGCAGAGGCTTCATACTGCTCTGAAATCACTGCATGTTGAAGAGTATGATGTAAAACACAATATTGGCTGGCTGTGTGCAAGACCTCTTCAGCTGCACCTTGCCACTGTATTCAGCTAACATCTGGGAATCAGAGATGAAGGCAGTAGGGAAGTAACAAAGTGTTAATCTAGTTAAGCTACCAAATGTTTTCTCGTCTTCACTTTATCATATGCTTGAGCATGTTTTTTACTTGTATGGTGAGCTTCTTTCTTAAATTTTCAAAACTGTTCTGCTTCTGTCTTCACAGAGGAGGAGGTGGAGGAGGAGGAGGAGGATGGAGAGCTGTTCAAGACAGAGATCAGTTTTACAGGTATGCCAGGAAAGCTTTTGGTGTCTGCTTAAAAAAAAAAAAAAGAAACATTCTTCCACATGACATCTTTGGGATGTTTGAATCAAGTTTGAGGATATCTTCAAATGCAGTAAGAGCAACTGGGCAACTGCTGAATGCTTGAGAATCTTGGATGAGCACTGGAATTTATTTCAAAGGCTTCCTCATTATGTGAAGGGGTGAGGTTAGTATGGAGGCAGGTTAGTGCAGCTTTACACAAGAAAAACTTGTGATCTGTGCCAAGAAGTTAATGTCCTGAATAGTTTTTGTGAATGACTATTAAAGGGGTTAGAGAAACTAGGTAAGGAACTGAAAAACTTGTGGTTGGATTGAAAAGATATCCCAGAATTTTGAGGGTGGGATTTGATGGCAGAAGTGACTGCTGTTCAGATTGATTCTTCATCCAGACAAGTGTTTCAAATTCAGAGTTAAAGTGTGATCGGGCTTTTGCTGGGTGTTTGAGATGCTTTTGGCTTGAAACAGAAAACTCATACATGTGAAATGCGAATGTGCATGTAGTAGAGCTTATTGCCTTCATTAGTCCATTGTAATATCAATCTGGCCCTTTATTCATAAAAAGACTATTTGAGTTTTATTAAAGGTTTGCTTTGTTCTCCAGTAGAAACATTGATCAGGTCTCAGTACTCTTGTTAGCTTTCCTGAGTACACTATTGATTGAGGTAACGGTATCTACATAGAGCTGCTGCCACTCATCACCCACGGGGATTGTTTCTGTTGCCTTGTTTTGCAGGAGGAGATCACCGTCCCCATATTACAGCCGAGGGGGCTACAGATCTCGATCCAGATCTCGATCCTATTCACCTCGTAAGTGATATTAGAGTTCTCGTGTTAAAAGCTGATTTCCACTTCGCCTGAACTTCCTTTGTGCTTTCCCATCCCTAATGACTTCAGTGTGGCTGTATTTATGTTATTATGAATCACAGTTCCCTTTAAAGTTACATTGAGCAAGTGGCAACCTTGAGGGTAGAGCAAATATTTAGTTTGCAACAAAATAAACTAGGTAATACTGCTTTTTTTTTTTCTTTCTTGGTAGCACTTCTTTCTTGGGAACTCAGATTGGACAGCAGTTTATAGCATGTTGAGGGTTTGGTTAAGTGTAGAACAGCAAAGCTGAACTCACAGGTTTTGATACTGGGACTAAATTTCCTGACACAACATGGAAAAGAGGAGGCCAATTTAATCCAGGATTTAAATGGTGCTTTTGTCAAAACAGCTTATTTGCATGACAGATAAAGCTGTATTTTGGCAGAAAGTTAATAAGATGCAATAGCATTCCTAGCATATTCCCCTTGTAATGGATACACTTAGAATGAATGTGCTGTGTTCTCAGTGTTCTCATATTTATCGTTTGTGTCCAAAGGAAGACAGGTAGAACTGTGCTTTTACTGATAGACAGGGAAACTGGCTTCAGCCCCAGTTACAGTGCACGTACCTGATGTGTGCTGAAATGTCAGCCCTGTGTCTGTCTGACATGATTGGAACTTACTGACAGAATAGTGTTGATGTTAAGCTTTAACAGATCATTGGGCACTTAGGAAACTCGATGCAGACTTGAGGTGTGCAAGTGAAATCAGAACTTTGAAGATCTGCTAGTGTTTGGAAGTCTAATTCTGTGTATTTTTTTTCTTTCAGGTCGCTATTAAAGCATGACATGTAGAGGAATTTCTAGCTACAGCCTTTGAGTTGAAATTGCGAGTTTGTGGACAATATTTTTATTGTCTCTTCTGTTTAAACAAGTGAACAGTGCCTAGTGAATAGGTGACTTTTACACCTTTTATGAAGAATACTTCTGTGATGCTGTTTCATTCTGCATATTTGTGTAGTTTGGTGCTTTGTTCCAAGTTGTGTTTTGAAAGGAGTATGTTTTGCATGTATTTTTTTAGTCTCAATTTTGACTCCTGAAAGGTTTCTATTGTAAAAACAAACTGTTCAGTTAGTTTTTTTCTACTGATTCCAAGGTATTCTGAAGATCAAAACCTGTGTAAAGTGCTTTCAAAAAGTGAAAAATAAAATAAAAAAGTTTGATTTTTTTTTTCCGTGCTTTTGACAAGTATAAGTTACGGGTTGAAAAGGGGCTCCCACATGTACACAATATTCCATAACCTATGACACAAGGTTCATAAGTAAAGTTCACACTAAGATTGTGTTGTTGGGTAATTGTTTTCTAATTGTAATACCTTCAGGTATATAAATCCAGTGCGTAGAGAAGTCCATATGTAACGTGCACAGTAGCAGGAGGAAGGAACAGCACTCAGTGATGGTGTACACATGGAGCAGCACATCTTAGAAACTCACGGTAATGCTGCTGAGCTTTGGTTGAGGGGGGGTGAGCTGTTAGCAGATGCTTTATCCCACGTAAGATGTAATCCTTTAAGGAGAGCTCAAAAGGGGGAGAGGGTTTCCTGGGAAATAAATATCCACATGCTTACGAAAGGCAATGTAGTAACACAGTGTGTGTTGATTTCACTTTTTTTGAAAGTACATCTTTACCTGCATATGTGGGTAAAATGATGCAGGCAGTATGACTCAAATAATGCTTTCCTTTACACTTTCTACTCAAAACAGTCAGAAGTGCCATTTTTGCCTACTTGGATTCATGAATATCATACACTTAGAGGGAAATTACTTGCAAGATTTGGGAACAATGTGGAACTATGTCTAACTAGAGCAGCCCCCAGCCCAGTAGCATAGGTGACCTGTATCTTGCAGTAGGCCTGGAGTAAGTGCAATTTAGTGCTAGTAAGTCAGAGGTTTCTGTAGAGTGTCTTCCATGAGGTTGCACCAGAGGGAAAGGATCGATGATTGGGAACTTGTTAGTGCATTCTTACTTTGAGAATACAAATCATGGTTGTATGATGTACTGTGCTGACTGTCAGCAGTAGAGAGTGCCACCAAGGCCATCACATGTTGGGATTTAAGTGGTAAGACATTGGTGTGAGCTTGCTTCCATTCCCCTCTCCAAATGCTTTAATTTAGCAAGTGGTTACATAGCTATGCAGCATCTGAGCTACACCCCATTTCTTTTTAGGGACATTGGTTTGTCCTTAATCTGTTAGATTTTTAGAAGACTGGGCACATACCATCTTACTTGCTTTTCCCTTTTGCTCTCTAAAGCAAATTTCAGCACATTCTGTGCCACCGCGTGAGGGGAGAGATGGTATTCTAGGGCCTGAAGAAATGAGCCCTACCTGTGACATCTTTGCAGAGGTCAGGAATGCTGACACCAATGTGCTGAACATCTCACAAAGGGAAGTTCCTACAGCTATGAGGTATACTATTTTTTATTTCAGTTTTTACTGTATCTATGAGAATTGTCAACAAGTTTTCAGCACTGATTATTTTTAATGTAAGTTAGTAATGATCTCCCCAACCCAGCCTACATCTCTATTCAAACCTGTAGCAGCGTTCTGTGCTGGAAGATGGCGTGCAGTCATTTACCCATTGCAGCTTGAATCCCTCTGCATTGTTCCTGATCAGTGCAATCTCTAGGACTGTGGTTATGGACACAAGAATGGGCTTTCCACCTCAAGGTGGAGTTGCTGCGTGGTGTGACCTTTCTGCTTTGCGGAGCAGGGAAGCTGTTTGTTCTTTGGACCACATTTTATTAGTCACTATCTTGTACATCCTTTGACTCATGGAACTGGGCTTGACGAATGCAGAGTTAGGAATGTATGTCCTATGGTAAGCTTTTTCATATTTTAAAATGAGGATTTCACTATCTACAGTGTATTTCCTGGCAGCTGAATTTGTCTGATGGCCTGTTGCTGCCAGAAGGACATCTTCCCACTCCTACCCCACACTCTTTAACACCTGGTAGTTCTCAGAAGTCCTAAATCCATGCTAGTAGGATCAACTGCATCCAGAGCTGGTCAAGATGCATCTGCCCTGCTATCAGAAGAGCCTCTTATCTGGGTCTTTCCTGCTGCTGAATCACTTGAGCTGCTTTTCAAGCCCAGAAACAGCCCCTGGTGAGATGCTCCCCCGCGTGCGCAATGCTGCCCTGTTGGGCAGGAGTGAGAGATTGCTGTGGTATGCGATGCACTTCTGAAACATGCCTGAATCGCTGCGGGATGTCCCCATGCTCTGCTAGCATTGGGCACCAATTCATCAAGCAGGGAGAAGCCTATCCTGAACTTCTGGAGAAGCTGGATGGTGGCAATGCATTTGTGCACCAGACACTGCAGGAAAGGATGGAAATGCAGCACGGAAAGGCTGCATGGAATAGCCCTGACCTCTACCATAGTGGGGGCTGCAAAATGCAAACTCTTCTCTGTGCAGTCTGCTGAGAAGAGGCCTTCAAGCCCTGCTCAGGAGATGCTGCTAGTGACATTGAGACACACCGCTGTAGCACAATCAAAGCAACATCTGTTGGTGGATGCAAAGCGCCCTGCATTGACCTTTCCTGCAGACACTGCAGCAAACAAAGTCTTAAGTGCGTGGAAAACAAAACAAGGGGGAGGTTACAGGAAAAACTGATAGGCAGCTGTGATTTATGTGGATCAAGGTCTACACTGGGGGTGGATGGAAGAGCTGCAGTGCCAAGGTGTCGGCTGGGTGAGGAGCTGTCAGGTTTTTGGGTTCTAAGGAAACCAGTAATGTTTGTAAACCTGTGAAGATGAGGCAGAATCACAGTATGGTTCCGGTTGGAAGGGATCTTTAGAGAGACAACCTTCTATTGTGACAGGGGTATCAGTGCTAAGGGGGGTTGCAACATACCTGGTTCTCCCTTGGGTGTGAGGAGGGGCTGGGAGCCCTGTGTTGGCCTGGCTGTTCAAGCCACACCTCCACACATGGGGTGTTACATCACAGCTCCCTACTTTGGCTTTGGGTAATTCTGCCATTCGTATATTGGTTCCAGTAACTCTAGCATAAAAACTAGAGGTCTGTGTGGCTGTGCTGTGTCTGCATCTTTGGGACATGGCTTTTGTTTCAGAGATTTGGTCCTAGATGCTCATACCTTTAAGGTCATGTTAGGACAGCCACTGAAACCCTTTGGCCTGTTGTGAAAGAACTGTTAGTGCATCCCTACTGAATCTCTGCTATGTCTTGGTCATGCTCAGCCCTGGAGAAGATGTAATTCCTGAAGACCCTCATATCCACCTCTAGGATTTCTCCATGTCGTTTTGTTACAGCCAGGAAAGCAACTTGGTAAATCTTCACTCATGTCCTTGCAAACTGTGGGCAAAAGTATTATATGTATTTTCCAACCAAACTGTTCACTATCTTCTCAAAACAGGACTAATAACACTCTCTTGATGCTGTAGTACTTGGTGCTGGTGACTGCAGCTCTTCCCCCTCCCCCTTTCCACAGTAGCTGCTCATTTTCTTGCTAGGAGATTTCTAAAAGCCCAAAGGATGGTTTCAGGGAAGTTCACTGATGTGATCTGAGAGTTTGCAGGCTGCTCCCTTTGCAGCAGAGTGCCAATATTACCATCACCATTCTGATCCTTGACACTGTGTAATTCGACTAGGAGTGGATACACAGAGATTTGGGAAAAGGAGATGTTCGAATCACGGTTCCTGAAAATCCATCCCTAGTTAGGAGCTCTGGCAGGACCAGCAACAGTTTATTCTGTGAAACTGATGCTGTATTTCTCAGACTCTCCGTGGTTGTGCTGGATTTGCTCTACCTTGAGCCTGTGGGTCCTTGACATATGTCTTGGGCTCTTTCTGGGGATAAATACCTGTAATAAACCACGTCCAGACCTGATGTACTTCTGTGGCTTCTTGAGAAGGTTGCAGCTCCCTGCAGCATATTGTGGCACATGGAGTCGCTGCTGCTGCTTGATCAGAAAGAGAAAATAAGTCAGTGTGCAAAGGAACCGAGTTGGTTTGGGGGATGCAAGGGTTATTTGGGGGCTATTTGAAGCCTTTTGTTTGGTCCTGCTCCTCTGGCAGATGTTTGTCTGTCCACTCCCAGCATCTCCAGCCAAGGAATGGCCCCAGCTCCTCCTCTCCTGATTCCGATCAACCACAAGCTCCCTTCTCCCCCGAATTTTCCCTGGTTTTTCAAAGCAGCACTTTCACACACAACACAAGCCTGCTATCTTCTCCTCCTCCAGACTAAACAATCCCTCCTTCGACCTTCCCTTTGCTTTCACCTTTTTTTTCCCTCCTTTTTACCTCTCTGCTGCCTCCCAGACATGTTACGCAACCTACGTCTTCTTAGAGAGGCACAATCTTATTGCATCCCCACCTGCACTGCTCTTAGAAGAAAACCTGGATCCTGCACCTCCTCATAAGGTCCATCACAACACTGGGAAGGCATCAGAAGATAGCAAGCTCTTTCTGCAAAGCCCAAAATCTGGGCAGGGGGATGAGCTCGTGTGGGAGCTCTGCGTGAAGTATTTGGGCAGGATGAGCTGAATATAGGCATACAGCATCGTTATTTTTCAGTTTACTGAAGGCACGAAGCCGGCAGCTGCCACGTGCCCATGGGATGAGAAGCACCAGCTCCTACCACCTTCCCTCCCTACGAGGCTCCTCCTAGCCCTGTGAGCACCCCCAAAACGCTGCTCTCGATGCTGAGCCCGGCAGGAGCTGCGCCGGGAGCAAAGAAGAAGAAATCGGAGGAGAAAGGATTCTTCTGGCTTTGCATCATCGCAGTCTGACCACATCTATTTTTGCTGTACGCATGGCATCAAGCACCCGTCACCGCTATTCCTACCATCGCACCGCCGCATGACACGGCCACGAGCAGGGAAGGGGCTTTGCTCTCCTTGGCCCTGCTGCACACCCAGGGAATCCGCTCGCCAGCCACAGGCAGAGGACAGCTGGCAGCAGGCACAGTGCTGCCCTCCAAGGACACTTGTTCCCTCCCGCCAGACTGGGCTCAACCGCCTTAATTTAGGCTCCGCTCACAGCCACTTTCATAGAGATACGGCCTTGTGGTCGCAGGAGCAGTGGGAGCTCGCTGAACACAAGGCAGCAGTACCTCCTGGTTCCTTGGGGTGCCCATGGCATCAGGCTGGGGATAGGCACTGCTTGTTGCAGGGGTGGCCGGCCTGGGGGCTTTGCCAGCAGAGACGTGCTGGGCTCCTGGAGCCCCTCGGCCAGAGATGTGCATTGGCAGCAGTATCCACAGCAGCACACTGACTGTGGGCTTCCTTGAGTGTCCTTCCTTTATTTATTTCCTCCCTTTCATTTATTTCTTTAGTTTTCTATTCCTTCTCTTTTACCCATTTTCATTTCTTTTGTTTTTCTTTTTTTTCCCATTTTTTTCATTTTTTCCTTTTTCATCATTCTTTTTTTCCTCTTCTTCTATGTTTTACCTTCACTTTTCTTTAATTTCCCTTTACTTTTCCTTGTTATTTACCTTTTTTTCTTTTCCTTCTTTTCATTTTCTTTTTTCCTTTTAGATTCATTTTTTCCATCCCTTTTTCTGTCCCCTTTCCTTTTTTTTTTCTTTTCAATCTCCCTTCCTTCCTTCCTTCCCCTTCCTTTTCCTCTTCCCTCCCTTTTCCTTTACTTTTGTTCCCTTCCCTTTTCAATTAGGCTTTTTCCTTTTTCCTTGCCTTTTCCATCTTTTTTTTTTTCTTCTTCTTTTCCTTCCCTTTCCCTTTTTTAATCTCCCTTTTCTTTCCTTCTTCTGACTTTGAATTTCCCTTTTCCTTCTTCCACCCCTTCTCCCTTTCCCTCTCCTCATTTTTTATACTTTCTTCCCTTTCCTTTTCCTCTCTTTCCCTTCCCTTTCCCCTTCTTTCTTTCCCCCTTTTCAATGTCTTTCCCTTCTTTCTTTTTATCATTTTTCGTTCTGTTCTTTTTTCCACCTTTCTCTTTCCTCTTCTTTTCTTCCACTTTTTTCCCTTTTCTTCTCCTTCTCATTTCCCATTTTTCTGTCCCTCTTCCGTTTTTCTTTCCCTTTTCAATTTATTTTCCTCCCCTCTTTATTTTTCCCTCTTCGCTTTCACCTTTTTCTTTCCTTTCTTCCTTCTCCTTTCCTTTTTGTTGTCCCTTTCCCCTTATTTCTTTCTAATTTTTCTTTTCCTATTTTCCCCTTTTTTTTTTCCTTCCTTTTTTTCCCCCTCTTTCGCCTCTTTCTTCCCCCTCCCTTTCTTTCCACTTTCTTCCCTCTCTCCCACCTCCCCACTTTCCCCCCATCTCCCCCCGCTCCCCATCCCCGCACTCACCCCCTGCCCGCTCCCTCCCCGAGGCGGGGACAGCACAGCCCATCCCCGCCGGGGGGGCCGCGGCTCCACGTGCGGCGGTGGGCCGGGGGGCGGCGGGGCAGCGTTGGGGGTTCGGCGCGCTGCTGGGGAGGCGGCTCGGGCCGGGCTCGGCTCGGCTCGGCTCGGCGCGGCTCCGCCCGCTGCCCGGCGGCGGGGCGCTGTTGCAGGGCTGCCGCGGGCTCGGCCGGGCGGGTGGCGCAGCGCCGTGCCGTGCCCGACGCTCATCTCCGGCCGCCGGGGCGGGAGGAGCCGCGGGGCTCCCCATGAAGCGCCGGAGGATGAACAAGCTCTACATCGGTAACCTCAGCCCCGCCGCCACCGCCGACGACCTCCGGCAGCTCTTCGGCGACAGGAAGCTGCCCCTGGCCGGCCAGGTCCTGCTCAAGTCCGGCTACGCCTTCGTGGATTACCCGGACCAGAACTGGGCCATCCGCGCCATCGAGACCCTCTCGGGTGAGCGGCCCCGCGCGGCCCCCCCCGCGCCCCCCGTTCCCCGTTAGAGCTCCGGGTCCCCCCCCGGGCCGCCCCTCTCCTTCCCGCTCCCCCCCTCCCGGTTTCTCCGGCCCCTACGAATTTTTCGCTGATTTTTTTCTCCGATTTTATTGAGGGGCGACCGAACGGCGGAGCCCGGAGCCGGCCGCCCCCCCGGCACCCCCCCGGCCCCGAGCACCATTTTACGAGGTGCGCTGCCCCAACTCGCCGGGGGCGCGGAGCGGGAGGCGGCCGAAGGGGCGGCAGGGGGGGGCGGCGCGGCGCGGCGGCCGCGGGCGGAGGAGGGGGGGAGCAGCGCCGTGGGGCCGCGTTCTGCGGAGTGGGGGTGATGAAGTGGGGATGGGGGATACGCAGCGGGGGGCGCCCAGGGAAAGGCTTCGCCTGGAGGGCGGCCCGGGGAGTGGGGAGGGGGGAGGGGGGGTGGCGAGGTGCTGAGCGCGTTTTCCCCGCAGGTAAAGCGGAGCTGCACGGCAAAGTGCTGGAGGTGGATTACTCCGTGCCCAAAAAGCTCAGGTGAGCGGGGAGCTGCGGGGAGAGGGGGCACGGGGCCGTGCATATGCACACACGCGCACACGCGTGGGGGGGGGCACGCGGGAGCGGCGCCCGCTTTTACTTTCGCTCCGCGAAGCGCCGCGCGGGGAGGAGGGAGCGGTGGGGGGGGTCGGACGGCGGCAGCACGGGCGCGAGGAGGGGGTGTCCCCGTCACTCTCCCCACGTTCCACCCGCGAGATACACCTCTCCTGCCCCGGGTGGGCCGCATCGCTGCGTTTCCCAACGAGCTCGGAGCGAGCGCCGTGTGTCCCGAAGCGCGGCGCGGCCGGGGGCAGCGCGGCATCGCGGCTCCGACCCACGTTTTCCCCACCCGACGTGTGAAACGACGGCTGCGGGCTGAGCTTCGCGTGTGCCTGCGTGGTTTATGCCGTGGGTTCGGAGGCAGCGGCGCTCCGGGGGCGAGCCATAGTGATGGGTGCTCGCTGTCGCATCCGCACCTCATTATACCTCAATTCGTGGTTTGCGAGTTGAAAATCGGTGATTGCGCCGTCGGGATGGGTTTGTGTGTGTCCGTGCTGAGTGTCGGTGGTTAAATAATGTGTTACGAAAGTTTTTTTTTTCATTCTGGAGGAGTATTTGGGAACGCGGGTTGCCATTTGGTTGCAGCAGGGAAAGGGAGCTCTGCTTAGGGGCACCGGGGGGGTGCGCTGTTGGTGTTGCCCCTAAGGATGGGCTGAGCATCCCACCGGTGGGGGGAGATGGGAAATAATAGTAAAATAGCGACAGCGATAATAATCATGATATTAATAGTAATAATAGCAACGATGATAATGTTGACAGTAGTGGAACACCCGAAGCCCAGCCTGGGCACCGCAGCACAGCCCGTGTCCCAGTGCTCCGGGTGGGGGAACAGCCCCACTGCAGCTCCCACTTCTTAGGGGAGGGTTGGGGGAACCTTTTCTGCTTCCACCAACACAGAATCGTTTTCAAAGGGTTCTTTCAGGAAAGAATTGATTCCAAACGGGTTTGTGGCTTCCAGCAGGAATTACTCCTCCGGGTGTTAAAGCCGAAAGTCTGTGGGGATGGGGAGACTCTGTGCTGGGGGTCGCTGGGAACCCCTGAGTGCCCTTGATTTTTCATTCCATTTTATTCCATTTTATTCTATTTTATTTTGCTTTATTTTTCCATCCTTTCTGCGCTGCAGCACCTTCTGGAGTGTGGATTATTTTTCCCACTGGTGCAGGGCACAACTCGGGCTCCATGCCCCTGGCCCCATATTGACACTGTCACAGCTTGGAGGTGGCTGCAGTGCTCCTTTTGGGCAGAGCTCTGTGGGCAGAGCCTCGAGCAGCACTACACACGTGCTGAGAGCAGGCCAGTGTGCTACCAGCCATAAAACCAGGGCAGGAAAAAAACTGGATTTTCAGTTCATTTGGACACGAATAGCTTTGCTCCGGGTTCAAAATGGAATTCGGAGCAAATCAGAGGGTGGTGATGCTGCAGTGGGGACTCACACACTGATCCTGATGTGTTGCTCTCATGTGATATTCCGTGGTTTTGATGATGCAGGACTTAGACTGCAGAGCCCCCTGTTATGCCGGTGGGTTCTGCTTCCAGTGCCACTGTCCCTCCTCAGGGCACAGAGTGTGGCCATGGCCACCTCTGGGGTTGGGGCTGGGAAAAACATCATGGAGGAAAGGGATAACATGGAGGGTGTGTGTTTGTTTTCTTTTTCCTTCCCCCCCTCCAACCCTCCCCTTAATCTGGAAAAACCGTGGCAGATGGACACCGCAGCGCTCAGCCCTGCGCTTATGCGTCCCCACGGCTGTGCTATCACGTGTGTGGGGGGACCTTAATGCCTTCAGAGCATCAGGAGCAGCTCTGGGCACTGTGCTGGTGGATGTGGGGCAGTGCAGTGATGCCCCTCCCCATGCAAACCCCATATCCGAATGGGAAACCCCAAACAGGAGGGGGGGAACCAGCAGAGCTCGGTAATTGGGGGCAGTGCAGGTGGGTGTCTCCCTTACTGCCTGGAGCTTTAGCTCCTGATGTCTGCACTTAGTTGGTTGTTTTTTATTTCTCCTCATGTGTTTGTGATTTGTTTGAGCAAAGCTGTGGGAAACAAGCAGGCTTTGCTGGTGTTCTCATGCAAAGGATTTACCCATTTCCCCCAAGCTGAGGGTAGCTCGCTGCTGTGGGGCTGGCAGTGCTTGTCAGGTGCTTGTCCGTAAACAGTCATTAGTGATGATGGGTATTATTCTAATTGATTCCTCCCAGCCTGCTGCACAGCAGGAGGGGTGCAGGTGTACTCATCATGGGGTCTGCCGTTGGAGTTTGAGGGGGCTTAAATTAGCCTGAGGTGCTCCCAGAGATGGGAAGTAATAAAAATAATGATGACCATTAATTAATTAACCCTCAGATCTGTAGCGGTGGCTATCGTGATCCAGCACTGCTTCAAGCAGGGGTCTGATGTACAAACTCTCTGTGGAAGTAATAGTGGGATGGGATGGGGTGTAACTTAATGTAGGGATCCTGTTTTAGCCGGGGGTTGCGTTATATGTTCTCCAGAGGTCCCTTCCAACCTCTACAAGTCTGTGATTCTGTGGGTGGGATGAATGAAGATGAGATGTGTTGAGGTGTGATGGGGCGGGTGGGATGCTGTGGGACAGAATGAGTACAGTGGGATGGGATGCAGAATGATGGGTGGATTGAGACAGGATGGGTGGGGTGAGATGGAACGTGAGCTAAAATGGGATGGGTGGGATGCTGTGGGACAAGATGAGTTGATGAGATGAGGTAGAGTGGGATGAAGCAGGATGGGAGTAGGGATGGGTGGATTGGAAAGGGTAGGATGGGTGGGATGCAGTAAAGTTGATGAAATGGGATAGGATGGGATGAAGAGGATGGGATGGGATGAATCTTTTTCCTTGCCATGCAAGGATCTTGCAGCTGTGCACCCAGTCCTGAAATCCCCCTGGTGACAGCTGGGACAGGAATCTATGGCCACTGGAGGGATCAGGGTTTGGTAATGCCGCAGCAGACGGTGTGTTCTTTGGGTCTGGCTTCCCCATATCTCTCAGTGCTCCATTTCTGTTATTGGCAGAGCCCCCTTTGGAGAGACCTGCAGCATAGAGAGGGTCACAAAGAGGGGCTGTGTAGTGGTGTTAGTAGTGTTTTGCAAAAGTATTTTGGGAACAGTGACCCAAAGCATCACATCCCCAGCATGTCTCCACCTGGAGCTTGTCCCAAGCAAGGGTAAAGCTTTGCAAAACCTCTGGCCGTGGTGGGTCCCCAGAGCAGGCTGCAGATTCCCTGCACCGGGCTGAGCACTCGTGCAGCTGTAGGGAAAGGCAGCTCTGTGAGATGCTCTGGGCTGAAAACAGCAGCAAAAAAGGGAAAAATAACGTCTGTTAAAACACAGCAGTGAGGTGCAGGTGACCCAGAGGAAGAAGTGCAGGGATGCAGAGCTGTGTGGCAGCGGCACCTGGGTTGCAGGGCAGGTGTGTGCCTGCATCTTGCACTGCTGTGGTGCGTGGAGGCTGTGCCGAGAGGTTTCCTTGGAAACACATCAGCACTATGGGGATGGAGCTTTCCTGAGATGGCTTCAGGCTCAGCAGGAGGTGGCCGGGGCTGGACTTGGGGCTGTCCCCTGGGGCTCTCTGGGCAGCGGGGTGCTTTGGTGGGGTCTTGCTGTCTCCTTCCCAGAAAGCCCCTGGTATGGCTGCCCACCCGCCACCACAACTCGGGGCTTTCTCTTTGCAGGAGCAGAAAGATCCAGATCCGAAACATCCCCCCGCACCTGCAGTGGGAGGTGAGAAGCACCACGCTTGCTCTGTGCCCCCTCAAAGCACCCATGTGGTCCTCTTTTTACCTTCCAGTAATCCCAGCTGGGAGGTGGGGAGGGCTGATCTCCTTCCTGTTGCTCTCCTCTGGTCTCTCTGGAGTGATGGGGTGAGGGTGGGTGAAGGTGATAGAGCTTTTGGGTAGAGGTGGCTTGGAAATGGCCCTGAGGAGCAGAGGAGTCCTCCTGGAAATGGCTCATCCCAAAACTGACTTTGGGAGGAGGTCAGGGGTGGAGCAGGATCTGAGCCTGGATGGCTCCTGCCCCACACTTCCCACTTGCTGCTCTCTCCCTAGGTGCTGGATGGCCTCTTGGCTCAGTATGGGACAGTGGAGAATGTAGAGCAAGGTAAGGTGGTTTGCTGTTTCTGTCCTCAGGCTTAGGGTTTGGATTTTGGGTGTCCTGTGTGGAGCCAGGAGCTGGACTCATTGACCCCTTGGGTCCCTTCCCACTCAGGGTACTCCATGATTCCATGGTTTTCTTCTCAGCGTGGTCCCCATCTGTGCAAAAGCCCATTGCTCATCCCAAGCACAGCCTATGCTGGAAGAGCCAATCCTATCAAATGTAAATGTGGTTTTCACAGTGATTAGGAAATGGCTTGCCTTCTGTTGCAAAGATGGGGTACCAAGGGATGGAGTGGTAGTGCTGGCCATCTCCTGCTGTGCACTGACACTCATTGTCTTGCTTTTCCCCCAGTTAACACAGACACAGAAACTGCAGTTGTCAACGTTACATATGCAACAAAAGAAGAAGCAAAAGTGTAAGTGGCTTTTTTTTTTCTTTTTTTTTAATTTCCTTTTGTTTGTGTTTTCTTTTTGTTCTGGGAACTTGGTGAAGCACTGTGCATGGGCAGGGGTTTGCACCATCAGCCACATTTGCTTCTTTCCATGAGCCAAAGAACTGGTGGAGGCTGGTGCATCTCCATGTGATGAGGATAGGTTTTGTCCACATTGCTATGCCACTTCCCATGGAGAGCTGTTGCCCTGCAGCATCTAAGGGAGAGAAGACCTGAGATAGTACCAGCCCCATTGACCTCACTGTGGACCTTCCAGGCAAGACAAATCTCCAGCCAACCACGTGAATTCTCACAGCAAAGCCCGCTTACATTTCCCAAGCCCTCAGGCTCCTTGGGTTGTTATTAATCTCATAGATCTTCATATACATTCAGGGCTGTCCTATGGCCTTGTGCTTGTTCCTTTTGTGCCTTCTCCTGTCCCCAGGCAGCACTCAGCTGTGTCCGCTTGCAGTGCCCTGCACACCCCATCTTTCTTACAAGCCTGCAGATCCCTGTCGGTATCAGGTTATATGAGGGAGTTGTCTTCTAGACTTGAACTGGGAATGCGCTGTGTTACCACCAGTACAACCAGCCTGAGCTGCTGGGAAAGAGGAATACAAATGCAGAGAGGAAGGTGGGAGAGATGCTGAAGAACCACTGCGGTGGTGGGAGTCCTACATGTACCTCTTGGCATCTGGGGACAAGCCAAGTTGGAGACCCAAATTGGCAAAAACTCCACTTCTGCTCCCTGGAGCCATGAGAAGCATCTGACTGACTTCTAGAAGGCATCCCTTCACCATCCCCTTCTCTCCCTGCCTTGCAGAGCAATTGAGAAGCTCAGCGGCCATCAGCTTGAGAGCTATTCCTTCAAGGTTTCCTACATCCCGGATGAAGAGGTGAGCTCCCCTCCACCCCCCCAGCGATCCCGCCGCGGGGGCCACGCTTCCAGGGAGCAGGGCACCTCCCCGGGGGGCTCCTCACAGCCCAAACAGCTCGATTTCCCACTGCGGATGCTGGTGCCCACGCAGTTTGTTGGTGCGATCATAGGAAAGGAGGGCTTGACCATAAAGAACCTAACTAAGCAAACCCAGTCCAAGTAAGTACCTCAAATGGTTTTCTTTCCTTCCGCAGGACTCTGTAGGTTCCCTTGCTTTTGACTGTTGGCAAACGTTGTATTTTTGGGGTGTAGCTTCCTCAGAGGGCAGTGAGCCTGTCCCGTTGTCATGGAGTCCCATGGGGTCGGCCAGATCAACCCCACATCCCAGATGCGTCTTTGCTGGCCTGGGGGGAGTCTGCTTCCAGCAGGGCTCTCAGAGGGGAACTTGTACTATAAATAGACAGAAATGGAGATTTTAAAGCTTCGTGCTTTACAAAGCAGGAGAGCACTGCCAGCTCCAGTGCAGCCCCAATATGGATGCGCTCTCTGCAGTCAGCCAGCCAGCATCACTTGGGTCACAGAACTCTCACCCTGAGAACATGGCTTGGGCTGAGCACTGGGAGAAAATGGGGAAATTTGGGGATAAAATGGGGATCCAAGAGATGGTGACTGTCTTTGCCCATGGGATTTGCTCCTTATTGGTGCTCTATAATGATTAGAGATGTCAGATAGGGTTAAATGGGGTGCCGCACAAGTGTTGCATGAAGGTTGGGCTTTTTGTAGCAATTTGAAGCCTTTTTTTCCCCACAGTCTGATGTTTTTACTTTTGAAGAAAAAGGAAAAGCAAGAGAAAGACTATCTTGTTGAAGTTTCCCATGTTTTTCATGTCGATGTTTACATTGATTGCATGGTTTTCCTGCACGCTTTGTTTCTGCCCAGATTTGTTTGTGTTTAACCCAAAGCTGTCTTCTCCCATGTTCATCATCCTGAACCCGCTGATCCCACAGGACATGAGCCTCCTGTACCAGAACATCCTCCAGGGTGTCCTATTTCTCAGAGAAGCTTTTAGAGGAAATTATTTGAACCTTAATAGTGCATCCGCTTGAGCCGAATTCCTTCTGGCCCCAGCTGGTGCTCAGCTGTCTCTGAAGCACGCTGACCACTGCAGATCTCTGGATTATGGTCTCCAGTGTTTGTGCCCTATGGTCTGCAGAGCAGAGTGGTGTAGTGCTTGGCATAGCTCAGGAGGATGCTCTCTTTGCTGATGCTTGCTCCTGCCAGCAGTAAGCAAAGACTGGTGCCCATCCTTGTATGAAAAGTTCTTGTATGAAAAGTTAACCTCCAGCCTGGGTAAGAGAAATGTTTGAAGATTTATGTGCATGCGTCCCTTGGGCTGAACTTGGAGCTCGAGCTCTGCTCATCTTCTTTGCCACCATCCCCTGCTCCCAGAGATCATGGACGCTGGGTTTTAGAGGTGGCCTGGTTGACAAAAAGAGGTTTGTATGGAGAGGGGACAGCCCTGTAAGGAGGGGAGCGTGGCCACCTCGTAGCTGTGAAGGCACCTGCTGCCCTCCCAGCTGCAACGTGTGCTGCATTTTGGCTCATGGCAGCCCTTCTTCTCCAGGTGAGTCCCTGAGAGTGTTTGGCAGTGGGTGTGCCCTCACCCTTGCCACCTGAGACTGGAAAGTTTTCCTCTGCAAGCTCTGATTTCTGCCCCAAAACGTTTGCTGCTATATGGGCAGTTTCTGCTGCAGAGGTGTAGGCTTCCCATGCCTGCTTTCATGCTTAGCAGTGGCCAGAGATGCTTCCCAAGCTCTGAGGACAAAACCAACCCTAGGCTGAGCCATCCTATTCCATGGCCATCCCCTTCTCCATCCTCCCACTGAACTGGACCTGTGCACTATCAGCACTGGGATGTGCTGGGATGCCTGGAGCCCTCTGGCTCTGTGGGGAGGACGTACCTGGATACAGCAGCCTGTTCTTGGTGTCCCATCTCCTGTCGTCAGACTGAGCTCATCCTCACACATCCACATTTGGGATGGATTGAAAGCCAGCAGGAAACCTGGCCCATCTTTCTCTTGGATTCTCATTGTTTTGGAGTCTCCATTCAGCTCATTCGTGGCTCTCAGCTCCACTTTGATACCAGGGCACAGCCACGTGCCCCATCTCCACCAAACTCAGCTGCCTGTGGGGTCAAGAAGGTGCCCAGCTCCATTCTCTTTGCAGTGGCCACAGGTTCCTCCTTGTACCTCCCAACAGTCACACCAAGCTGGTGTAAAATGGCACCACCACGCTGAAGCACGGACCTGTTGTCCCTTCTGCGGGCACTTTGTGATCCTTTTGCCAACCCATCTGTGTCACAGGGTGGCAGGGGATGTCCCCATGCTTGCTGAGCACTGCCTCGGGCCTCTGAAGAAACAAGTCCTCCAAGTCAACCTGATGGAGCTCCACAGCCTGTGGCAGCTTGGAAGGTGTCATATGTGAGTGACAGCAAGCAGCTTGGTCACTGTGTGCCATAGACACAACTGAAGCAGAGATGAAATCAACCAGTGCTTCTTAGTACAGTCCAAGGAGGATCTGTGTCCTACCTGAGCAGTTCTAGCCAGAGCTGTAGGAGATCTGCTGGAGCGACGCAGCCCTCCAAGCCACCAGACTCTGCTTTTCCTCTTCAGTGCTTGGCTGAGACCACCCCCAGGTTCGTTTCAAAGCTGCTGTAGTTCAGGCCTTTAGCTCAGGGAAGGCTTGCCCAGCTGCTCCCCTTCGTTGTAGATGAAGCCTTTGTGGTCCTGTGTGCTGTCTGGTGGGCTCCTGGAGGAGATGACCCACGTGAACCTGCCGTGACCCCCCATCACCCTTCACACTGCAACACTTGGCCTTGCTTGCCCTGCAGCATCCACAAACAGTCCTGGTTGGGACGCGGACCTCATAGAAAAGCAAGAACTTGGCTGTTACCAGCCAGTGCCACGATGGAGCTGAACCGGTGATGCTGGTGATGTTTGCTTAACAGCAAGTATGGCACCTTCCAAGGAGGTCGAGGCTGGCTGCAAGATGGTGGCCACACAGCCAACAAGATGGCTGCACCGAGTTGCCCTCTAGGGGGACAACGATGCGGTGGAAAAGGAGGAAAGCTGTTCTTCAAGATGTGTGGTTCGTGCCCAGGAATCTCCTACCCTGCTTTCCTCTCTCCTCTCTCTCAGGGCCCTTGCCAGGCACGGTGAGGCCCGTGCCTCCTTCCTGCCACCTGCCGAGGGAGGAGCGAGGAGATAGAGCACGGGCTCGGCCAGTGCACAGGGGAAAGCTTTCTGGTCTCACATGGAAGGGCGTGAGTACAAGAGCTGTTGTTAACGTGCACGTGTGACTCCAGGCTGTGGAAACCATGGGTAAGTCGTCCCTCTGTCCTGGAGGACGTGGTGGTACTGCACAGCCTCAGGTATTGTGCAGAGAGATTGAAGTTGGCCAGAAGGCTCTGAGCCAATCCCTGCTCCAGCAGGATGAGCCACAGGGACAGAGCTGGCTGCTGAGGGTTCTGTCCAGCAGAGATCTGTTCAACCCCATCTCGGCGTGTTGTTGGATGGGGGTTGACATCCCGCTGTTCCCAGGCAGATGGCAGAGGCACATGCAGGCCAGATGCGATCTAATCAGCGGAAGCAAAACACTGCTTCCAAGGGGCAGTAGATGTTACATCAGCTTTGCCCAAAGACGGATCAGATGTTGAAATGAGCCTGTTTGTGTTTAGTAAGCTGAATGCTATACACTCAGGTAGCTTCTTGCAACACCAGCCTCGTCTCAGGGTCTTCTCTTTGCTGGTTGTTTTGCCATAGGGTTGACATCCATCGGAAGGAGAATGCTGGCGCTGCCGAGAAGCCCATCACCATCCATGCCACACCAGAGGGCTGCTCCGAGGCGTGCCGCATGATTCTTGATATCATGCAGAAGGAAGCTGATGAAACTAAATCGTAAGTGCACCTGGCTGAGTCATGTCATGTCAGTGGGTTTGCTGGGCGGTGCCATGGGGTCCAGAAAATCAGGTGGCTCTAGAGGGTGTGAACTTTGAGAGCAAAACTCTTCCAATTGAAACGATTCTATGATTCTAAACCACGTGAAACACAGGAGTGCCATCAGGTTTGAGAAGTTCCCAAGCTCCTGTTCCCCAAAAGCTGAGGACATGCAGTGAGATGCAGTGGTGTTCTGTTCCTTCCGCAAGTTGCTGCTGCCCTTTGCTGGAGAACAGTCTCTGGGCCAACTGGGCCTTTGAGATTTTGGGTTTTTTTCTGTATTTTAGAGCAGAAGAGATCCCCTTGAAAATCCTAGCACATAACAGCCTGGTGGGGAGGCTGATAGGCAAGGAGGGCCGCAACCTCAAGAAGATCGAGCAGGACACCGGCACGAAGATCACCATTTCACCGTAAGTGCTGGGTAGTGCTGGAAGTTCCCCACCATCCAGCACACCATTGAGCCATGCAGCCACGTCCTCCCTTATACATTCCTCATCAAGAATGGGTGGTGGCCCCAGGGAAGAGCATCACATCTAGTCCTGTGCTGTCCAGAGGGCGATCCCTATTCTCTGCTTTGATAGTTCTCCTTTCTTTTTGTTGTGAAATATAACAGCATCTCCTGTTCTGTCTGAATGTGGGCTAGTTTGCAGGATTTAACTATTTATAACCCTGAGAGGACCATCACGGTGAAGGGCAGCACAGAGGCATGCTCCAATGCTGAAGTGGAGATCATGAAGAAGCTGCGAGAGGCCTATGAGAACGACATTGTGGCTGTCAATGTAAGTTTCCAGCCCACCCCTCTGACATATCACTGCTTCAGAGCCACTGCTGAGGCAACCAGAAAAAAATGGAGCTGTGGGGGACAATCTGTTGTGGACAGGGCTGTGCTATTTGGTAAAAAAGAAAACCTCAAAAACCCACTCAACCATCTCTGTGTGTCTTTACATTTCTAGCAACAGGCCAACCTGATCCCAGGACTGAACCTTAGCGCTTTGGGGATCTTCTCAACAGGGCTGTCCATGCTCCCATCCTCAGTGGGGGCTCGAGGCGCTGCCGCAGCCGCCCCTTACCACCCTTTTGCAGTAAGTGCATGAGAATTTGGGGTGCGGGTGTTAATCTGTGGGAGCCTTCGTAGCTCTTGGAGTTGGGTTGGTGCAGTAGCTGTGGGAGGAATGGCATGGGAAGCCTTGAGCAAGAGACCAACTCTTGGCTGGTTTGGGAAGATGCTCATTCCCAGATGGAGAGGAGGTGAATGCCTTTGGCTTGTCCCACTTTGGGTTTCGCTCCCTGGGTAGACGAGCTGCATACTGGTGTTGCGCTGAGCTCAGTCTCACCTCTGCCTAGGACTTGCCACGTCTTGAAGGTGGTTCTCTGCTTTTTACCCACACTATCCACATCCCGTGCATCATGGCCAGGTGGTGCCCTGCAGATGTGGGCACACAACCTCCTCAGAAGGGCTGAACTGTGGCAGGACCTGTGGGCATTGCTGCCAGCATGTTGAGCGTGGCTGGGATGGGGAGGAGCAGCGGCTCCCCCTGCTCGCTGACACTCAGAGGGTTGTGCTTACTGAAGGCGTATTTTCAGAGAGAAACACCTCTGGAAACTCTTCTTGTTGACATTACACAGGTCCTTCTGATTTTTCCAGAAGTCTTGTAACTGGTAAATGCAGGTACAGCCTTAGGAAGGAGATGTATGTAGGTGTATTCGGGTATCTGGGCTGTGTTGCCTATTGTAGTGGAAATGCTAAGTCATGGCCTGAAGTAGTGATTGAGCACCTGGTTGGAAGGCAGGTCCAATCCAGGGGAGCTCAGGTGCATGCATTGTACCTGAGTGACCAGAAGGCTGGAGCCAAGATCTGCCTCTTCCCAGACCTTGTTTAAGGGTTGGCAGTTGAGGCAAGGGTATCTCACCAGAGATCCCTGCCTACCTGAGGAATTCCAAAGGTAAGCAGCTTCTTCCTTTCATTTCTGCATCCATGGCTGCTGCATCTGGGCTTGTCCTCATCTGCTGCAGCCAAAGATTTTGCCATCCTGCTATTATTGCTGTGCTTTCCATCACATTATAGCGTTATGCCTACATGTGTCCATGTTGAGCTGCACAGACACACACCAGGACACATGCAAGCCAAAAACCCATGAGGACGGTGGGCAGGGAGGACATCAGGCCCCTGTAGTGGTGGTGAACATCCTCTTGTCCCCCAGCATCTGTAGGGCACTCTTAGGGCGACCAAGAGATAGAGTGCAAACCTGCGAAGCCAGTCCAGCTCCCTGTCCATATCTCTCTCTGTGTATTTACTCAGATGCTTTAAATGCAGGGAGAATGCCTCACTGCATGTTAATTTACTTTTGTACTGTTTTCTTTTTCTGGCAACGCCAACAGCAGAGTGGCAGGAGGAGAACGGTGAGTGCTGAGCCCATGCTGGGCTTGTGGTGCAGAGAGGCGGCTGAGTGTGACCCTGGGGCTTGTGGCCATGTGTGGTGATACCCAGATGAGTCCCTATCCCCTGGGCATTGCTAAATTCAGGGCGGAAGAGCATTGGAGCAGGTTGAAAGCAAAGGGAGCCCCTTCGTTCCTTTCCCGCTTTCAGCCTCTGGAGCAGCAGGGGAGTGTCTCAGCATACTTCATGTCTATGGGGTGTTTGATCAGTCTTTCTGTCCGTATGTCCCTGAGAGAAGATGGGAAGTACAGGTTGGTGCCTTTGGGAAATGCAGGTTGGAACATCTAATTTGGCAGCAGCATTTCTTGCTTCGTGGACTGGAGCAGCTTTCAATTCTTCCAGGCAGGCTCCTCGGCTCCTTTACCCAAAACCGTGTATTTCCCAGAGCAAAACAAGGAGCAAGCCAATGCTAAACGAGAAATTGGCTGCCAGGCAGTTCCTTGCCCCCAAGGAACTGGGGCTTGTGTTTCACATGAAATCCTAGAAGTCATTACAGTTGGAAAAGATATCCAAGATCCCTAGATCCAACCCCAGCTTGCTTCCCACTGTGCCTACTGACCACATCCCTCAGTGCCACATCACAGCTCTGGAACACCTCCAGGGATGGTGAGTTCCCCATCACCCTGGGCAGCTGTGCTGGTGCCTCACCACTCTTTCTAAGAAGAAATTGTTCCTAATATTACATCCATGTCACTGTCAGAGTGGTGATCAAGGTGGCTGGAGCTCAAATCCTGAGCTTTGGAGAAGTGTGTGGAGCATGAGGAAAGAGGCTCATGATGTGAGGAGGAATAGGGAAGTACTGAGCTCCCCATGCCCCTGGGGCTGGGTAGGGTGCTGGGGTGCAGGAGATGATGCCTGTGGCTGGAGCACAAGCTTAGTGCAACCTTTATCTCCTCTGGCACTGAGAATCATGTCATGAATCCATGACATGAAATAGTCACAGATTCAGTTGTAACCCAGTCTTCACTGAGTACCACTGTTGGTCACAGCATTGTTTTGGTGTTGGTTTGCAGACTGAGGGACATCCCCATGTCCCTGTCACGGGTTTTGGGGACATCCCTGACTCTGCTCCCTGTCCCCCTGCAGAGCTCCTCGGCGTACCTCTCAGGGCTGTATGGAGCCTCCCCAGTTGGTGCCTTCCCACATCAGCACCCCGTAAGTGCCCCTGTATCCCCACAGGTCCCCCTCTGCTGTCCCCAGGGCAGGGATGCAGCTTGGGGCAGCACCTGTCCCCACAGAGCACCATGCTCCTGCTTGGCAGGCTCTGGTTGGGACAGTTTTGGAGGGAGGTCATATGCCAACCACCTTCAAAATCTGGAGTGGCAAATGGAAAAATGCAGGAGCTAAGTTTAAACCTTTTCTCTCCCTGGCAGCTCCCTGAGCAGGAGGTTGTGAACCTGTTCATCCCGACGCAGGCAGTGGGAGCCATCATTGGGAAGAAGGGGCAGCACATCAAGCAGCTGGCACGCTTCGCAGGGGCCTCCATCAAGGTGAGCAGCAGCCTCACATCTGGCTTTCTCCTCCAAGGGGGTGGGAAGGGGCTTTCCCAAAGAGGTGGTGCCCACCATGGGGTGGTGGTCCTATCCCTGCAGCTCTCTGTGTGGATCCCTGTGTCTGGAGGATGCCGCAGCACCCTGATGTTCTCCAGGCATGTGGGTGGCAATGGCTGAGTGTGCACCAGAAGTGCCAAGGAGCTGGATCACCCTCTCCTTGGAGGGAAAGGGGGGGTTTAGGTAGTGTCTACGAGCCCAGGTGTCCCCATAGAGCACTGGGGACAGCACCTCCCAGGTGGGTCTTGCCAAAGCAGAGCCTGCTCACACACTCCTGCCCCCCCACCCCATCCTATTTTGCAGATTGCCCCAGCAGAAGGTCCTGATGCCACTGAGCGGATGGTCATCATCACAGGGCCACCCGAGGCGCAGTTCAAGGTGGGCTCAGTGCTGGGAATGGGAGCACAACTCGGTATCCTTTGGGTCTCTGGTATGCTGGGGCTGGGGGACACTGCTTGTTGGTGCTGGGGTGCAGGCTGCTGTTTTCCTACATTTCACATCACCCTCCTGCAGGCCCAGGGGCGAATATTTGGGAAGCTGAAGGAAGAGAACTTCTTCAACCCAAAAGAAGAGGTGAAGCTTGAAGCCCACATCAAGGTGCCTTCCTTTGCAGCTGGCCGTGTGATAGGCAAAGGTGGCAAAACGGTACGGCAGGCACAGCAGCAGGGCTGGGTCCTCCTGGGTATGGCTACCCCGGCAACACAGGCTCTGCCTTCTGCTGCAGGTGAACGAGCTGCAAAACTTAACGAGCGCAGAGGTCATCGTGCCCCGAGACCAAACCCCAGATGAGAATGAGGAGGTCATCGTTAAGATCATTGGGCATTTCTTTGCCAGCCAGGTGAGGCTTTTGCTGCGTCTTCTCTCCCCTCTCCAGGTTTCAGCCTTTGAGATGCCCACCCTACACGAGCATCCTTTTCCTGGTGGCTCTAGGAGGCACTATTGGTGTCTCAGCAGCTCTCCCCAGTGGTGGCAGTGCTGAAATTAAAGATAGGCTCCGTCTGGGTAAAGCACATATTTGGGCACCCTGGGCTCCCCTGACCGCAGCCTCTCACTTTCTCTCCAGACTGCACAGCGCAAGATCAGGGAAATCGTCCAGCAGGTGAAGCAGCAGGAGCAGAAACATGCTCAGGGAGCCCCTGCCTCGCAGCACAGCAAGTGAGGCTCCCTCCCAGCGCGCCGATGAATGTACCCCTGCCAGCATGGGCAGGGAGCAACCAAAGAGCACCCCGGGGCACAGGGATGATGTGGGGACGGCCCCCTGCACCCCGCAGCGCCCGGCCTCTCCATCCCACAGCCTCCGCCTGACTCGATTCCTGACGCTATCCCTTTAGTTGGACTAACATAGGCAGAGGGGTTTGGGATTTTGTTGTTTTGTTTGTTTGTTTTTCTAATCGTTTCTATTGTTTCCCCCAAATGCCCCGTTTTGCAACCATTCCCTGGCCAGGTGTGGCTGGAGGATCCCATCCGGCATCCGTGCCGGTCATATATTTTAGAATTAATATATCAATAACAAAACTAATGCTGGTTTTTAATTTTTATAATTTTTAAATTTTTTTTTTCTTTTTCTGTTTTTTTTTCTTTTTTTTTTTTTTTTTAATATCACAGGGGTGGGATGTTTGTTTTTAGTCAAAGCAGGCTTTTCTAGGCTTAAGGAAAGGAACTAGTCCAGTGGTTCTCTAATGCACAGTAGCACAGAGTTGTAGGATTGCCAGCAGGAACAACAATTAAAGAAGTGTTAACGAGCAGTTTCTTCAGGGCTGTGAAAGCAGTGCCATGGGGATTGCCTGTATGAGCCAACAGAAGGGATACCGTCTCCTACCAGAGAAAACTCTCCCTTTCACACGCCCTTTCCTCTTTGCTTCACAGAGTCCAAAACTGGGTTTTGCATCTGTTCTGCCCCATGCCCTGTCCATCTGTCCATCTCTTTGTCTCCATCACTGCCAGACAAAGCTGTGCTCAATGTTAGCACCCCAAAACCAGTCTGCCCCTTGGTCAGCCCGCAAAGAACAACCCCCCCCCTCCCAGGGCTCTTTTGGAGGATAAATTGCTTTTTGGGAGCTTTTTTTTTCATATTGGAGGGAGAAATAAGAGAAAAAAATATTTTCAAAACGTTGTTGGCCCAGGGCTTGAAGAAAGAAAAGACCTTGCAAAAGTTTTTACAAGAACACAACACGCATACACACACACATACACACACACACACAAAGAACTACCTCAGGTTTTCGTACCTCAGCACCTTGCGCTTGTGTTTCCCTTTTAGAGATTTTTTGTATGCCTTGTAAAACTGATAGTTGGAGCATTTTTTTATTTTTGTAATAAAAACAAAAGTTGGAAAACTATCTCGACCAAGTCAGCTGCGAGGCGGGAGGAGGAAACCAGCCCACGTGTCCGAGAGCTCTTCTGTAATCTCCAGCTAGCCCAGGGCCAGTGGCCATTCCTTTGGAGAAACGTTAAAAAGATGAGAGGAAAAAAAAAAAGCACAAAAAAAAAAAAAAAAAAAAGGTAAAAAGGAAAAAAAAAAATAGCAAAAGGTGATGAAAGCCAACCAGCAAAAGAAAGGACCAGGGCTGACCGCCCGGCGAGGTGCTGAAGGCTGAGCCCGTGCCAGCGATGTACCGACAGACTGCAATGCCAGTTTTTGTCTGCTGCAAAGTGTTCTGTGAAAAAAGCCAACGACGACAACAACAACAAAAAAAACCAAAATATATCCAGCTAACAAGAGCCTGAGCTTGCTCTGCGTTGCTTTTCTTTCCTGTGCCCTTTGGTGACTGTGGCCAGGCTGAGCATAGGGTGGGCGCACAGGCCCTGGGTGGGAAAAGGGTGGGTGGACAGTAGGGCTGCGGTTGGGGATTTGGGGGTTTTGTTGTAAATCCAGCAACATGGAGGCCCTGATGGCCAAAGGAAGAGATGTGCTGTCCCTGTCAGCCTCCAGCGTGCCGTGTCTTCGCTGCTGACCTTGGGGTTGGATGTTGACCCAATGGACTCAGGTTGAAGCCCAACCTCCCCCATCCCACCCCCTCAGGCTGCAGCAGCCTCACCACAGCCAAATTTCACCTCCCACATGGGCTCTTTATCTAGTTTTTTGAGGAGGGGTTGCAGGCATTGGCAGCAGTTGTATAAACTTCCAGAGATGTCACCATCGTTAAAGCCACCTCTCTGCACTGAAATCACCACGACTCTCCAGCTGGCAAAGCCAAAACAAGGTCACATCGTGTTTTCTGATGGACCACCAGTTGTGCTTATGCAGCCCTAGAGCTCAAGCATCCCTGCTGGCTCCCATGGCCATGTCTCTTGCTAAGCAAAAGCATCATCTCCCAAAAGCAGGGAGCAGACCATTGGTATGTGGCCAACGAGGAATGGCCTAAATGGGGCTCAAACTGCACCCCTCTATGAGAACGGGGTGCAAACACAGCAGTGGGAGCTCCCTGCACCTGTGATTTACTGCTACTGGGAGATGTGTGCCTGGGCAGCAAGGCTGGTGCCAAAAAAACCCAACTCACAGTCTTGGATTGGGCTCCTTCCCTCTGGTGCACCCATCACCAGCAGCTCCAAACAGCAAAGCAGGGTGCTTGTGCCCACGTACTTTGTAGAAGCAGCCTCCAGCCTCGTGTTGCAGCAGCAATTCCCAGGTCTGTCCTCTCACCCCCAGCCAGCCTGCAGTCAGCAATGACTTCTCCCACCCCCATGGATGACCCACACTAACCTCAGTGACGGGTTTGATCCTGACACAAGGGCTGAGCCCCCCCAAGGTCCTCCCTGCCAGTAATGACTGCGTCACCACGCAGCTGATGGCATCAGCAGAGCTCATAGCAGGATGAGAGCAGCCCCCTCTCCCTCCCCCTCCCACCCAGGGAGCACTCGTGTGACTCACACTGCATCACAGGCCCCAGGCACTCTCTCAAGGCATCACAGAAGATATAAGAGATGATTCCCCACCAGAGGATGTTCTTAGAGCATCTTACAGGGACCTAAGGGTAACGATCCACAAGCAAACTGGAAAAGGATACTTCAAGCAGTCAGCTACCAGGTCCTAACTAATCAACAGCTAAAATCCCTCACGTCCTCAGGGAATCCACAGAAGATTAAGTATCTCATGTAAGGACAAATCGTGGCAGATTGCCTTTGTAATAGTTACCTCTTTGGGGAACCTCCTCTGATTTGTGATGGATTAAGCTAATCAGTTTGGAAGCAAAGACTGATCCAGCTCCTGGCCACAGCACAGATAAACCCACTCAGCAGCTCCCCTAGGAAAGCAGATCATTCACATGAGCACAGAGGGGGCATCCCCAGAAATCATTATCTTTACCTCAAAGCTGAGGGAATGCCTTGTCACTGGTCAGGAACCACCTCACAGAAACAATCTGATGTGGTTCTTAATACCACCATTCCAACAGGCAGCCTATATGCCAAGTATGCAACAGCCTCCCTTCTGCAGTAGTACACAGGGAACACAAAGACCCCAAACTTATTCCAGTTAAAGAGCATGAACTCAGCAGGATGCAGACAACAGACCAAATACAACTGGACTCAATAAAACATTCTCGCTGCCCCTTCAGGATTTCACCAGCATTGCTGAGAGGCTTCTGTGCTCTGATACTCACCCTAGCTAAAGTCTTCTTCCTCACATAAGCAAGCAAAAACCACTCTGATACCTATTTTTTTTTTTTTTCATTTAGAAAAAACACTCTATTTCATCACCAGGTAGAATTTCTTTCCAGTAAAGCTCTTTGTATAAATTACATATTTACTTTAAAAAAGAAACAAAATAAATACTTCTCTTTTCACATTAGATAATTCCCTGCAGACAAAACACAAACAAAACCACCCCAACTAAAGGGGTTTCACTACAGATTTGTTACAAATCAAAAAGACCGTAAATACTTTTTTTTCCCCTTTCTATGGTCATCACAAATCCAGTTTTAGGAATCAAGTAGATCATAGATATTCCAGAAACAGAAGAAAACTCTCCTTGAAGAAACAGCAGCTAAGCACATTGTCCTTGGGGAGATCAGTTTGGCTACCACGACTGTTACCACCAGACTTGAGAGTCCCATTTGTCCATAAATGTGGCCACGTGTGCTGTGAGGTGGGAGCCCTCCATCCCAACGACAGAAGTTCACACCATTTCTTCTCAATCACTCCCCTGGTGAAGTCACAGCAAACTTTCAGACTTTCACTCAAGGCGCACCAGCTCATTTCAAAGAGAGGCACTGTCTCCGAAATTGAGGAAAAAAAATTAACCATTACTTTATAGCCTAAAAGAGAAACATTTAAGTGCCTGCTTCCTGTTCAATAAGGCATTGTAAAAGTAAATAAAATAATAAGATAGGAGTTAGTGACTGCGAGGTGATCCACAGTGTTACTCTAACGGTTCATGTCTCACAGCAGCTGCTGATGGATTATTTCCCATACCATCTTCTTGCGGAAATAAGGCATGTCTTTCTGTAAAGAAAAGAAAAGAAAAACCCATTCAATACATAGCAGGAAGAGACAGCAAACACACATCGTGTTCTTTCACATCAAGTTCATTTTAAGCACTGCCAAGGCAGCCACTGTGAGTACAACATGGTCTGCTGTGTCTCACACCCACTTTGGTGCTGCATGGATGAAACCCAACAAAACCAGATTTATTTGACTATTAACAACAGCTTAAAACAAGCTCTGATTAATGGCCACTGCATCAGAAGATAACTCATATTTTAACCAGTCCAAGGGTTAAACCTAATTCTCCAAAAGATACAAAAACCATACCTTGCACAAGGGGAAGTTTGAGGTTTGCCTGAGACCTAAGGATGATGAATACAGCTCTACTCTGCTGAGGCCACTTTGAGTTCCAGCCCTTGCACTACACACCACAAATGGAAGTACAAAACTTCCACCCCAGGCAGAACAAACAGCTGCATAACTTCCCCAGCCCCTTCATGTGTGCATTCATCTGAAACTGTTAGTAACTTTGGCTCACCTCAGTGAAGGTAATGGGTTTGTCTCTGCAGACATAATCTGCATATTTGCACATAAAAACTCCGCAGTCACTTCCATTCAATTGCTGAGGAATTTCCTAATGAATGGAAAGAAGGTGGAGAATTTTTTCTATCTTAAAAGAAAAGCAACTTGGAGGTAGCACCACCCACCACTACCAATACTCTGACTTGCAAACCTACATGCACAACCCATCCCACACACCAGGAGTACACCCAGGAGTGAACCACATCTTCACAGCCCTCTGTTTCCTTTGCTTGGATCTTATAATTCAAATTCTTGCAGGGGTAGCAGCAATCCACCCTGCAAGGTGTCTTGAAGTTTGCATTGTGAGCAGTGCAACAGTGCCACGTCTGCTGAGTTTGCAGATGCTGCTTATTGCTATTAATTTGTTGAAAGACATCAGCTCAACCCTTTTCTTCATCACCTGCCAGAATTCACACTCCGAAGAAGAATCATCTCTACCTGCTTTTGGAAGCCTCCTCTCTCAGACAACAGCTAAACAGATTCTTAAATTCAACTTGTAAAAAAGGTGCAAAGCCAGATTCACCCTAACATGGCAGACTAATAGAAAAATAAAGTATTCAGCCAGCAAGGAAAGGCACCGCCTCGCATCCCTGCACGGCTTCCTAATCCACTTGCAGCCTGAGATGGTACCTGATAAAAATGTTTATGGATGTTTAAAGCTTAGACTTATTAAGAAAGTGTTAAGGCCTCTGTGATGAGGAGTTATGGATTTCAGATCCCAGTAGTGCTCACATACATGGGACTCCATGCTGTAAAGGGTCCACTCCGAAAATGACAGCTTCACTTTATCTTTCTCCCAGCTTTCCTCTTGCAGGTATTGGCTGTTTAAAAACAAAACAAAACAACTTTTCATCATTTAGGCCAATGAAAAAAGAGATGCTGAAAGACCACAGGAAGCCAAATGGCAGGACAATACGATGTCAGCAGATTTTTACTGTCATAAGGCATTTGGAGGAACAGTTCAAATGTTAATTTTGCATACACTTCATGGTGATGCTTTGTACATGCACATACTGGAAACCCAGACACGTATCACTTCCCTGGATGGAAGGGATGATGTGAGAGAATGGTTTCTATTCCCTAGCTACAAAAAAAGCAAACGCTTCAAGTTGTGTCACAGATACAAAAACCTAAAAACCTCCTCAGAGTTCACAGCAAAAAGCATTGACTGAGCAGTTACTTACAATATAGCTTGACAAATCTTGTCTCCTTTTTTTCCAAATGAGTCAAAGTATGTGATGGTCTTCTTTCTGATATCTACGACCTGTTATTGGAAAGTAACCATTAGACACTGCACAAGCCTATGCAGCAAACAGAACGAGAACTGATCAACGTTTCTTGCTTGCTTGCTTTCTACCCACTTAATTCTTCAATTAAAAAAAAAAAAATCCATCATGACTCACCACCAATGTCCAGTGTGATGTCAAGTGAATAGGAACTAAAATGATGTGCTGTTTGAACAGATTTACATTTCTAGTCCATCTTTTTACTGCTCTGTAGCCTTCGGAAAGAAGTCTGGTATAGAAGAAAGTACTAAAAGCATAGACTGATGGATAGTTTTCTTTTTTGCCTCTTTCCATCAGAAGATTCATGTAGAAATTAATGACCTGTATGATAAAAAGCAAACATAGGATGTAAAATAAGACACTGCTCACCAAATTAAAAAAGTAAAAAAACAGAGAAGCAACATTTCCAGAAGACTAACTTCTAGAAACTGTCTGATCCAAGAAATACAAGCGTTTCTAGAAACTCCAGACCTTTATATACCTAAAGTAAGACTCGACAGGTGTTTATAAGTTCTGCAGTGAGGGTCCTCAAATAACTGAAATCAGACATCTGAGGACATTTTAAAAGACATACAGAACAGAAACATTGCTGTGCTGCAGCAAGTTTTACCTCATCATTTAGCCACTGATGATTGTTCAGTGTATGGATGTCCTCACGGGTGAGTCTGAGTTTGAAGGCACTGCTCAGGATCTCATCCGGTTTGCCCTCGCCCAACGCAGCCTTGATCTCTCTCTCCATGGCCTGAAGCAAGCAATTGAATGGGAAAGGACCTGTGAGCACACCAACCTGCAGGCAGCTTTCAGCTGTAACAAGGTCTGCTAAATGAAGGCTCGAGTGATAAGACTAGCACCACCAAGGCATGTAAGTCGGGCACCTAAAAGAACTTACAAGTGGGGAGCTCCAAAGGGAACTGAGGTATCTACACTAGAGTCATGCATTCAGGAGTCTCAGTTGTGTGTGTAACTGTTCTTGTATGGATATTTCCATCTAAGCCTGCTTAAGGGATGCAAAGCACACTTTCTTTTTGGTTAAATCTGGGCCAGTGAAGTGAAAACAACAACTTTTTTGTCTTGTATGGAGCATCACTGTCCAGAGTTTGTAAACCCTCAATTTGCTTGCCCTTCCCAAATCAACTGTCACCAGGCCAAAAAGAAGGTGCTCAGTTACATCAGCAGGACTTCAAATCCAAGGAATCAGAGCAGCCAAATATTGCTCTGGAAAAGCAGCTGTTAAATGTGGACCAGTTTTGGTCCTACTCACATAACTCCCACAAACCCTTACATGAACACAACCAAAGGACTTTGTGGATTGTACTAAACCCTTTAATATCAGCTTTACTGCTGACCCTTGCTCTGCAGACATTCGATGAGTAGTGAATGCAAGCTCCTAACACTGCAAAATAGGCTCAAGAATCATCTGCAAAAAAAATGGAGTTATGTGGATGTTTTACAGCTTCCTAATTTGAACAAGAGACTGACAACTATGGTACCTCTGTGAGTGGAGGAAAGCGTTCTCGGGATTTTGGGAATTTCTTTTCTTCCTCATCATGGACAGATGGTCTGGGCAGAACGGGTGCCGGACGCAATTCAGAGGAGGCATCCTCTGGGACTTCATCTCCCTGCTGTCTCTGTTAGACAAAAAGAAGTCAAACTAGCAAGCAAATTTGCTAAGGGATAACACAAAGTCTTGCTCATGTATAAAATTGGAAGTGTATTTTGAATATGCATCCATATACCCATATATCCACATACATCTGAATAAGCTTACCCCTGCACTGGGTTGTCTCTCTTCTCTTCCCTTGCCTTCCTTTTCTGCTGGTGTACAGTAACTGCAATTTGAAAGAAAGAGAAGCAGGCTGTAGCAATATTATCCCATGTAACTCTTACACATCCATCTTCTGGTTGAGGAATGCACTATCACAGATCAGACTGCCATACAAAAGTCTCTCACATTGGCTTTGCTTACTGCAAATCCAAGCTTCCTTCAAAAACACACAGCCATCTGCACTCATACTGTTACTGCTCAGGTGGTTCACAAAGAAGAAATGAGAGACACAACTGGACTGCAAGCAATTCCAGAGCCACAAGCTACTCTCGTGCCAGAACACTGAGATGAGTATGATTATCAAAACCAAAGAGGAACTAAGATTCTACCTGGGCTCCTCGCGTTCTGGAGAGTGGCGTGGGCTGCTGTCACCTGCACAAAAAAGCATACAAGAAGCCAGCATTTAATGAGGATCAGGCAAAAATGACTCTCAGATTATGAAGGAAAGGACAAAAAAAAACCCTTGCTAATAATGACTACAAGGTTATGAAATTTTAACTCTGGCAAACAGGCCTCCTGGATATTATGTGAAAGCATATGAGCTCTGAAGCCCAGAATCTAAAGTCACTTTCAGTAGTTACATTCTTCAGCTTAACAGACAAGACAATCTACCAAACAAGCTAACTTGTTATAAAGAGAGGTGCTGTGCTAATCCAGGAAAGAAGTAATTTGCTGGCGTATGAAAACTGTTGAGTCCCAGCCTGAACCACTGATTGAGCACCTGGGGAAAGGACCTGGTCAGCCCTGGGAGCACAGGTGAAGGCAATTGGGGTGGAGCCTGGCTGCACCTCTCTTAGACCCCATTTAAGGGCTGACTGGAGTAGGGAAGAAGCTGTGGTTGGAGATCACTCCCTTGTGAGCCTAGATCTGCAGACAGGTAAGCACTTTTTCTTTTATAACACCATCCCGTTTCATGCTAGTTCCTTTTGCTATTTCACTTCTTACTGCCTTTCCACTGGGTTAATTTTTCAGATTGTAACAGCTGGCTTAGTGTTGAAGCTCTGATATCATGGATATAGTCATGTAAAAAAGGATTAAACAGTAATGCATTCTCACAACTGACTGACAACTTAAAGGGTACACACACACATCAGTGTGCCTCCTCCACCAGCTCAAAGGGCTGGATGTTACAGACTTCACCTGCACAGTATGCAGTTACTTCTGCAGCTAAGAACACCTCTGGTACAGTGCTAGTGTGGAGGGACAACTTTAAACAAATCTTTTCACTTACAAAGCCATTTCAGCTAACGACTATCTCTGGTTTTGCTCCTGCTCTCCTTTTTCTTTCCAGAGACAGCTCATTTTGTTCTAAGAGCCAATGTAAGCTATACCAGATCTAACATAGCACAAAATATACCTCAAATAAATGTTCTGTTTTAAAGCTAGGCTTATAAAATAGAGCAACTATGAAGCATGGGTCACTCACCAGTTTTTGGTGTCAAAAGCTTGGAGGCATCCCCTCCGCATTTTTGTTCTTCCAGGAAAGTTACAGCAGACAGTGATTCTTTGTGGTAAATCTCAACACTTTAGTGCAACAGGGAAAAAAAAAAATAAAAATCAGAATTTCAATACATACAGTACTTGTTATCTGTATGCAATCTGTGTTTTATAGGATAGGACAGGGCAGCATTCTTTGTCACAATCCCTGACTAACCCTCTTCAGCTTATTTATTGAAGATAATGCTGTCACTGTGAATACACTGTCCACACAATACACATTTCTGGGATATTTTAGTTCATCCTTCTGGACTGCTCTGAGATATGAGCCAAACCACAATAACCAACAATTGAAAGATCAGATGCCAAAAGCAGCATACTGATCCAACCTAAAATGCTAATGTTGGTGCAACTAAAGCTACACAAAATGTCATTTTCTGTATCATTTTCACACACCAGAATGTTTAAAATGTGATGTGCTATTCTGATCTGAAGCCCTGTGTTTCCATGTCTTCTAGCTGTGAGACAAAGCAGAGACTGGGATTTTAACTTCCAAGCAATCCATGTTTCACAGCATTCACATGGCATTTCCTACTGTCTTACTGTGCAGAAAGGCATGCTGCTATTTCACCATTTTGGCATCAGTATTTTCTAATTAGGCCCTTTGTATAAAGCTTTGAGGTGTAGCTATCCCACTGAGATAACAGCTTCTATTATTTTTGTGTTTTTCCTGGTGTGGTTAACTTTATGCAATCTCTTACACAGCAACAGAGATATCAAACCCACATCACTGCTACTCATGAATCAGATTTACACACAAGTTCCCTCTTGTAGGTTGCTTACAGCACAGGAGTTCTGTGCACAAGACTGAGATTTCTTCCTTTTAATCTACTGGGAGAGAAACATCCCTACAAACAAACTTTCATCTGCAGAACATACCTTCACAAAACATTCATGCTACACCTGGAAGAAATGAATGTGAGGAGGGGGAGCATCTCTTGAGCTTTCAAAATTTAGTTTATGCTAAGACCTGCCCTGGGATGCTATCAGGAGCCTTGAGAGTGCAAAAGCTGCATTTTTCCCTCCACTTCCCCATGTACAACAAAGCTTATGTTAATTTCTTCCTATAATTAATTACTTGCAGCTTGTTGGCTTTGGAGTATGGCAGTATTTAGCATATTTGTCCTTCAGTAGTTTCAAGAGTTGCTTGTATTTCTCTTTTTCTTCTCTCTGAACATCCTAGCAGAATGGAGGGACAAACAAACAAAAAAACAGATTAGAATCACTGCATATGAAGCAAATACTTGTCATCTGGATTTAGTGCCTGCACAGGTTGCTCTCTAAATACTGCAGCTCATTTTACCAGCAATTCCCACATGTTTGTTTTGTGTTAGCCCTGTGGGAAGGATTTGTGCCCACTGTAATTCTCAAAACTTCTTTTACAACCATTTTTTTTTTTTCAAATGTGGGCCTCTTATCTGCAGCTGCGGTCTGCACCTCTTGCATAATAATTCAGGCTAATATGCATTCCTGTCAGTACACATAATGACTGTTTGCTATGAGTCCCCAGGATATCTTAATCATACTCCACTGCTTGCCACAGCCTGCTTCTCCACTACTTCAGTCTGAGACTTCTTCCCAAGAAATCTAGGTTTATTACGTATAGCTGCTTCAGACATTGGAAGGACAGGGAAGGAACCCAGTGTTTTTGTAGCTGTAATTATTGAATGGTTTAACTTCAAAAAGCCTTTCTCAGCCACATACCTCCTCAACGGTGCGCCAAGGCTTCCCTGTTTTGCCTATTCCTGAAGTAGAAGGTTTTGGCTCTTCATCCTCTACGGGTGGCCTTGGTGTTAAAGTGTCATCTGCAGTAGGTTCAGTGTAGTAGTTGCTAAAAATAACAAAGGCAAAAGAAATACCATCAAGAAAACATTCAAATAAGCATCTACAATTCAGCCTGCACTGACAACTGTTTTTACATGAGATGTTGATTACTTTCAGATGAAGACCTGCTGTCTTCAACCCATTAATGAGAAAGTATGCACAGGTGAAACTAAAAGCAGAACAACTGCCTTGAATAAACACTGCTGTTTGATCTGCACAAGTGATGCAGGTAGTCTTAGGGCCCTTTCCAAGGCAGCCCAAGCCCTGAGTCAATACAGAAGCTTCTACCTAACAAAGCCCCTTCTAACAAATCTCCCATGTCTATGAAGTATCTGGATTCAAAGGGGGGAAAAAAAAAAAAGATTGCTTGGAGGGGAAAAAAAGGCAGCTAGATATCTCACTGCAGTACAGCAACTGGATCAAGTCCCAGAATAATTTGGATAACTATTACTATGTGGACAATGATCCAGCTGTTTGATAATACTCAAGAAGTTCAAGAACAAAAGTGAAAGGTGGTAAGTCTTTACAGAAAGAAATTAAAGGATTTTTACCTCAGCTGTGGAACTGTCACAGGAGAAAGGGCAAGTGTAACCCTATCGAAGTAAGCATCACTTTCAAAAGGCATATTATCTGTAACAAGAACAGAAGTTACATCAGTAACCACAAAAGGAAACCAAAGTTTTCAGTTTACAGTAAAGAGCTTCACCAGTCAAAAAGAAACAGAGCTCATATGCAATATTCCTAGATGTTACATATTGTGCCTGCAATAATCTGTATGTAAATCTGAAGTTGGGTCATGTGGTACACAAGGATGGGGGAAAAAGAAATGAGTTGGTGACCTGGTGTCAGCCTTACCAATCTGCAGCTTTTCCAGCACAGGGCTTGATGGTATTTCAGATGAAGGGTCATATGGAGCAGGTGGAGGCTTGAATAAAAACAAAGGTATCACTGTGAGTACAACTTGAATGCAAATACAAGCAAACATAATGTTCCTGAAATGTAGGCAGCTCTATTATGACTCAGGGATCATGATATGCTGGTTCAGATTGCAGCAGAATGCAAATATTTGCAGAATCTCTGACAAGTACACTTAAATTTTTTTCTTTAATACAGGAGCTCATATATGCAGTGATTAAAACTACATGAGTATAACCCTGAGTTCTCTTCATTCAGCTCCTAATCACACTGAAATGTGAGTTTGGCCCCTGAAAAATAACTCTTGTGAGAGAGAGTAGCTCTCTCAAGAACAAATAGATCATTGCAGCTTCTTATTCTTCTCTTATACCAGTGGGACAACAAGAAAACACTGCAGCTTTGAACCAAACTACAGAGATGAGCAACAGTTCACTGGTTATTTTCACAGAATCAAAGTCCTATAGGCTTTTAGACCCATCCTCTCATGGTCTGGTGGATAACGTAGCAAAGAGACCTTTATCCACAGCAATTATGCAGTTTTACTTGTAAGGTGATGCATATTGATCTCTTAACTAGTAGCTTTAGAAACAACTTGTAAACATGGTAAGACTACAGATATGACGACTATTAAGTATCTGGAAGACTGCAAACATTGAGCTCCTTAGATACAAGAGCTAGAGCACAGTGTGCAAACTTGAATAAGGCAAACCCAGCCAACAGGAGCTGCCTGCTACATATAGCAAAGAACCTACTGCTGTATGGGCTTCATTATGCAGACAAGCTCCTTCCTTTTGTCTCTCACAAATTTACCAGTTACAATTGTCTACTTTCAAAATCTGTGCTAACCTCTTCTCCCAAGGTTGTGGTTGAAGTTATATTGTCATCTGAAATTGTCCAGTATTCATCTGCTGCCCTGGGTGGCAAGTTCACCTCAGCAGAAGTGCTTGCTTCCCCTGGAGGCTCAGAGCCTTTAAAAAAAAAAAAATGACAGGTCAAATAAGAACATGACTGAAAAGGGAAACAGGGATTAAGTGATACCAGAACAGCACACTATAACAGTTCAGGTTAAATTAGGGGAAGCACAGGTGGCCAAGCAATAACTACAAAGCTCCATGTTTCCCCATAAAATTTGTGCTAGGAAATATCCTGCAGCATAAAGAGCATCAACTTCTCCCTCTTCATCTGACTGAAAAAGGGGAACTTTGATCTCAAACCATGATCCATGCAGTGAATACCGAGGTAGCAGCATAGCTGCATCACTCCTAAATCCCATTTTTTCTCTGCCTGCTATCACTTTAAAGGTGCTTCCCTTTGTACCCCAGACTCTAGGTGGTTTTTCAGAAGAAACACAGCTATTTTCTGCTGGTGGATGTGAAACACTACTAATACAGATCATGAATACAGGAGGGAACACACAGCTTTGATGTACAGTGCTCCCTCTGCTGATGTGGATGGGCTCATGGCCAGAGAGATGTGGGACATCACCTGCTGGCAGTAAAAGTACACCTTCCTGCCACGGCCAGTACACATGACACAATTCTGCCTCAGGCCATTGGCTACACAGATGATCACAATGAAAAGAATGGCTCAAAACTTCAGTCTTTATGCTGAAGAACAGAAGCCAGTTTACCAAAGTACATAAAGCCTAAAAAAAAAAAAATAATAAAAATCAGGTGTATTAATTACTTCTGTAATGTGCAATACCTGATCTTTTCCTTTTTGGTTGAGCCTGGTCAGGATCTTCTTCCAGAGGCGGCTGAACACTGTGGAAAATACGTGCAGATCAGCATTTGGAAACTGCAGATGAGCTTCTAAGAGACTCATTTCCCTTCACAGGACCCAAACTTCCCAAATTAATCCTTCTATCCCAGAGGTCTCCCCTCCAAGCACCTCTAAGATCAGTCCAGACAGAAATACATGGCAGCGTCTGCCATTGATGTCTCCCACCCAGCAGAGCACACACACAAAATTAATTCACCCACTAAAAACACATTAGGCCCCTTTTTCCAGCATTCAATATATACTTTCTATCTGTTACAAGCAACCAAAAATTCTTAATTAATATACAGGTTTGCCTCTTTCCTCAAGGAAAGAAATACGCCAGTGATTACTAAGCCATCTGAGTTCACTACAATGAGTTGCAGAGGAAAAAAAAAAAAGCCTAAGTAGGACAGGAAATATAAGATGGGAAAGCAATGCATGTACACCCACAGAAATAACTCACTGCTAAATCAGTGCTTGCGAACCATTCATTGCAATCACTCTCAGCTGCACCCCTCCTTACTAAGCAGCAGCTGAAGCACTGCGTCAGGTTGTCACAAAGATAAAGTCTAGGAATCTATTTATTAATATTGGGAATACACAGCTCATTTATATATATATATATTATTTTTTTTTCCTATTTGCTTCCAAAAACACAAAGTGGTGTTTCTGTCCTTCTCCCCACCCCACATGGCGAGGACTCTTTGGTCCTTCTTTGATCAAAATAATTCCAACTGTTACACATCCAAGCCCTGCTCATCTCACCCCTTCTGGACTGTCACCCTTTGGCATCAGAAGCACAAAAAATAGCTCCACATTTCATATAAAACAGAGGATATTTGTCATTACGATGCTACTAACTTCAGGCAGAAAATACCAAGGAATAGGTGATAAACACGAATTATTCCTAAAAAACCACATTTCTATTAATGTATTTAATATTTCAGCAGGCTAAATTAAGAAGAAAACACCACCACGTGTGTCTTTCCATCCATCTTTTAGTAACAGCTAACTTTCACTCCCAGGCCTACAGCATACGGCTCCCAGCTCAAACCTTCTGCAGAGACACAGCACCACAAGCCCTCCCCAAGGCTGCACTTAGAGATAAACACAGGTTTAACACCCAGCTACGTTACCACCAGCAGTTTTTAAAGAGAAGTGCTTCCTCCCCCAGCTTCAGCACTGCACCCAGTACCTGTTACAATGTCGTTTTTTCCGTTTACACTTAGTCGGACGCTTGGGCTGTTTAGGTTGTTTTGAGGACATGGCAGGATTAGTTTGGTCTCGACAACGCAGAAAAAGACTAAAAAAGCTCTGATGTCTCTGAGTTTTCTCACTCCAGGTAAAAGCAAGTGGTAAAAAAGCTCAGCTATGCGTCTATAGCAGAACGCACAACTGGCGAGGAGTTCAAGCTGTGCCCGTGGAGCAGAGGCTCCTCTAAGGCTCTCGGTGAAGTAAAAGCAGAGGGTGTTGAGCAGTGGTCGCAAAAAAGGTGGAAAAAGCGCTGCAGGAGGCAGATGTGCACCTGCCCTCCGCACCAAGATGGGCTCAACTCCCCCTGCGACACCGTGGCAACAGCATAACATTCTATTCCCCCCCACCAGTGAGGGAGGGGCGAAAGCAAGGTGTCACAAAACCCCCTTATTTCTGCATGCACACATCCATGTGTGGGCCTCTCTCTTCTTCCAAATCTCCTCCTGCATCACTGCTGTGAGCACCTTGTGATAGTTTTACCATGTAAAGCTGTAAAAAGTTTGACTTTTCCTCTGGAATTCACATGGTGCTGCAATGCAGCATTTAAGAGCAGATCATTTTTACCCACTTTCCCCATTACTTTCACTACCGATATCCATAATTTTTCATCTTTCTTTGCTGTGGGAAAACCCCAAGTGGCAGCTATAACAAAAAAGGCAACTTCTGTAAAACTTCACCGCGTGCTCCACCACTTTGATTGGGAATGGTGCTTGCTCAGGACATCTCTGCATCCAAAATTTCAGCCAAACCATTCACCTGCCTGTCGCATTCGTGTACATTTTGAGAAACAGCACTTGTGGAGAACTGAGGTTGTGGATGCCCCATCCCTGGAGGCATTCAAGGCCAGGCTGGATGTGGCTCTGGGCAGCCTGGGCTGCTGGTTGGTGACCTGCACATAGCAGGGGGTTGGAACTGGATGAGCATTGTGGGCCTTTGCAACCAGGGCCATCCTATGGTTTTCTTGCAGTCTCACACAGGGAGATGTTTTAGAGACAAGCAGCATTTCAGACCTAATTTCCAACAGCACTGCTGCTGAAAACACCTCCGCCATTGGTACACAGCATTTCCACCCTACTTGCTTCCCTCATTTGCAGTGATCTCCTAGCAAAGCTGAGCGCCCACAGTGTGGCAAGCAGCCCGTGTTGCTCTGCCTTTGGGAAGATGGATGTGGCAGGGATGGCTCTGCTGCACGCCATCAGCTCCTGCCTGCAAAAGCACTGCCCTGCCTTTCACTTTGCACACAGAATCACGGAGTCGTAGAGGCTGGGAGGCCTTTCTGGAGATCATCCAGTCCAACCCCCCGTAAAGCAAGTTCCCTATGGTAGAAACGTGCCCAGGGTTCGAGTATCTGCGGAGGAAACCGCACCGCCTCCGTGCGCAGCCCACTCCACGGCTCTACACCCTCACAGGAGCTTTTATTCCTCATTTTTGTACGAAACTCCCCACGTCCCAGTTCACGTCTCGCTCTGTCACACACACAGCCCCGCGCCCGGGGAAGGACCGGCTGCACACATCAGTGCAGACGTGCTGGAAAGGAGCTCTTTGGAGAAGGACACGTGCGTGTCCCGGTGGCCAAGAAAGCCTACGGGACGCCGGGCTGCGCAGCGCAGAGCGTGCCCAGCGGGCCGAGCGAGGTTATCTCGGGGCCGAGGAGCGGAACCCTCGGGCAGACCGGCACCCCGTCACGCCCGAGGGCCGGACGCAGCGCGGAGGGACACGCGGCGGAGCGCTGACCTGCGGAAGGGCCGCTTGCGCGGGGCCGGGAGTGGCGCGGAGCGGCGCGCGGCGGCGAAGAGGCTGCCGACGGCCGCCAGCAGCCATTGGTACATAGGCCCCGGCCGCCGCCGGCGGAAGTGCGTACATCTCGCGAGACTACCGCGCCGAAGCGCCGCCGGCGCGCAGGCGCAGAAACGCGGGAGGAGGTGCCTCCGTGCGCGCTCCTGGCTGGGAGGAGCGGTACGCGTGCGCAAAGCGGACGGTCGGCCAATGGGGGTGCGCATGCGCAGAGCGAACAGGCTGCCATCGGGGCCGCGCATGCGCAGGGTGGACAGGCCGCCATTAGGGGTGCGCATGCGTGGTGCTGCTTTTGGGCGTCGGGAGGGGGGAGCCGGGCGAAGTGCTACTTCGTGCGTGGCTCAGCGCCTTTCTTCCTTCTGGCGTGCCTCCCGCCCGGTTAGCGCCTATCTGCTTCTCCTAGAGCTGCTCTTTACGTCTTCTCGTCGCTGGGTTGTCCGGACGGGGCGTCGCCCCGCGGGGTTACCTCAGTTTGGGCGGGAAGCGCGGCCTCTGGAGCGCCTCAGAGCGCTGTGGGCGGGAAGCAGCGGTCTGGGGGTGGTGCTGGGCCCGCCGGGACCCTCACACCATCCCAGAGCTGTGTTTGGGACAAGCGAGCCCTCAGCTCACTGAGTCCTGCCCTGCTGAGGCACCTCGGGGCCGGTGCTGCTCCGTGTGGGTGCACTGGGCTGTGTGCAGGCAGCCTGTCCTGCTGGGTTATCTGTGTGCCAGGAAACCCACCTCACATTGGTGCTTTGTGGCTAGCTCTGGAGCTGGCCAAAGAGCTCCTGACGTGGGTTTTTGCTGTTAGATCCAACCCGAGTCCCACACGCAGCACAGTGGCTGTTACCTGTGTGGAGGCAGTGGCTGCTCTGGGGGCTGTTCCTTGTATGCTCAGCCTGTGGTGGGAGTGGGGCAGGGCTTCGGGTCGTTGGAACATTGCTCAGTGCCTCAGCAACCCAGTTTCAGGTTAATGCAAGTCTTACCTAATACTCAGCCTACTCACGGGGCCGTTGGGTTTATTTCCAGTTCTGTGCCAGATGATATGTGCAGAAACAGCTCCCTTGCCCCTCTAGTTCAGGGAGGCTGTGCTCAGTCTTTGCAAACATCAGCTAGTTACAGAGAGTTTCACCCCAAGGGCTGGTGCACTGCTGCCTGTTTATTATCAAACATCTTTTCCCAAAACACTCAATGGTTGTTCGGGGGTCAGTATTTCTGTAAGGCGAGCAAGGAAGCTGCAGAGCAAACTGTCTCAATTCAAGAGCCCAGAGCAGAGCTGGCATTTTCACGGGATGCATTTGTCACAGGAGGTCCTGCTGACTTTCTGTGCCTTCAGGGTGTCGTGATTTAATTAAGCGACCTTCCTCATTTCTTAATTGCTGCTCCTTTTCTGTTTCAGAGCTTTGGCCAGTGGAGATGGCAGGGACCTCAGACCAAGCTGGATGCGGCAGCCAAGCTGTGAGGATGCAGGCAGGTGTGCGAGCAGGGCGGTGAGGGCACAGGCAGTGTGCAGGCATGCATGGGAAGGGTGGTCTGACAGGCAGACTGGCCCGGCAGAGGGCATGGCAGCACTGCACAGAGCCTGCAGCTGAGAAATTCTGCTGTGATTACTTTCCCTTCCTCCCGGTGCTCACAGTTTAGCCAAATTCTGCAGTAGAGAGCTGGAGGGGGCGCAGGGAGTTTGTTTGCATTCCTCGAGGTTTTTGTCAGCTTAGTCCTGCAGAGCCAGGGCTCATCTGTAATACTCCTGCTGCTTCTGTGTGCTGTCAGATTTGCAGGTAGAAAGCAAGGGCTCAGAGGCCATGAGACAATGTGCTGTGAACTAGAAATTAAGGGAAGATGGAGTGGGTCCTTCCCCCAGCAGATGTAAGGCTCACACAGCTGTCCTGCACTCCTTGCAGGTATTGGATGGGGAGCAAAGATGGCACCAAGGTTTCTCTCCTGCTTTGGGACCCCACCATGTAGGTGTGAGGTCCTGTCATGGGGGAATGTCAGCAGGGAGCTGGGTCCACCTTAGGGCTGCAAGATTCCTCCAGCAGGCATGGTTATCCCTGCTGCCATTTCCTCCTCCCATTGCAGAAAAACATGGGAAATCTCAGGAATTGTTTGCTATTTTAAGCAAGTTTCTCTGTCCCTCCTGATATCACAACTTCCTTATTCTCACCAGAATAGTACAAGGATAATAATTTTAATCCTTCATGAAATGTTGGCATTAAAGGCTTTGAGCTGCTGGAAAAGTGCTGTCCTTAACAATGGGGTTAGTGTGACTGTGTGGCTCATCCAGCCTCCAAATAAACCTGCATAGATTTGTGCCATGTATAGCTGAGACTGTCCTGAGCCACAGAGTGCAGTCCCTGCCCTCACCAGCACCAGGCAGGCTGTTATTCTATGTGTTTGATAGAAGCAGGTGCCCTCTTGCAAAGTTTAATACAAGGAAAATATAATAATAGTCATACCTGCAGGAGGTTATATATTGTAACGCATCCAGTGTCTTTACAGGTCAGTTTTACAACAGTTGCATTTCTCAATCCCTGTAATTTAATCTGATGGTTAACTTCATGACTTAGTTCTTTACTATGTCTCTGAGCTTCTTCCTAAGTACACTGATGTGTAGTGACTCAAAATGACGGCATTTGGTGCACGTACATCCAGAATCCTGTTAGTGGGCATTTAAATAGACAGGGGTTACTCGTGTCCCATCTCTGATACTGGTAGTGAATGCAGTGATTCCAGAATCTGGGGTCACTGATAGTGGGTTACCCAAAGTCCCTGCCTTTAGATATGTGTCAGTGTGGAAACAATGTCATTCACTGATCTGGATGCTAAAGAATGGTGAGTAATTTTAGGTATATAAAGAATAATACATGTAATCTGTCATTAAAATCTCTTTATTTCACATGTGTTGCGGATGTCAAGGTGGCATAGCACCTCATACCCCCTACCACACCCCTGGTCTAAAGCCAACAGGGTTCCACTGAACTCAACAGCCACAATCTACGTCGTCGCTGTCCTTTGGCTGTGGACCTTGTGCCCTACAAAAACAACCTCGATAAAACCCCAGCTATCTAGCCGTCAGTGCCCGTGCTTTCACTTCACTTTGTGCAAATATTGGTTCCAAATCACAAAGAGGAGGGGCTTGGCACGTGGGCTCGGAGCACAGCGCTCCCAAACCAGCAGTACGAGTCTCAGCAACATGAGCTTGGCAGCGCTTTCACATTGCTCAGTTGCTAATCTTCCAAATTCTTTGCCTTGGGTATAATCCCACAAAATATGATTCAATTTGTCAACATAGCTACCTTATGACTAGTGTGCGTTTAGCTGGTCAGCCCATTTTGTACATTCCCTATCAAGTGGAATAGTGTGCGACAGCAGAAGCGGTTGGAAAAATGTTTTTCACCCCAGATAGCTCAGAGGCTGAAACTTACTTGCTGTTTTCCACTGCCCCAGCTTGCAAGATTACACTGTACGATATAGTGCCTGTAGTTAAGGTGCATTTATAATACTGTTTCACATTGACTGCATTTTTCATTCCCTATAATTTACATAGCTGAAGGTTAACTTCACAGCTTAATTCTGTATTATCCCTTCTAGTTTCCTGCTTGGAACAGGAATAAATCTAAGCCCATTTCTGTTTAGCAGAGTGTGTTTATAGTTCATTGTAGCAAGCTGGGTATATTTCACCAAGTGTCCCCATCTCCAGCATGTCTGGCTGAGTAATCAGTCTCATATGTGTGTGAACACCATGTGTGGCAGCATGTTGTTGGGACAGAGGTGGTTTTCCTTTGAGGACCTCATTCATAGTTTGGCCCTGTGTCCGCCCCTGAAAGAGACAGTTTGGCAGGCAGGAACAGTCTTGTGTCTTGTACCCAAGTGTCAAACTGGGCAGAGTACAAAGAAGCCATTCCTGAATAATAAATACTTTTAAAGCACCTATTTCTGTTCCTCAGGATATGGAGTTGTGGGACATTGACTCAACCCCTAGCTCAGAAAGCAGGGCAAGTGAATGCAGGCCTGTCTTTCAGGCTGCCCACTAACACCTCTCAGACATTCTTCCTTCCCTGTGGTCTCTGTGTCCTTTATCACTCAGCTCAGAAGCAGTGGTGCAGCCAGTGGTGGAGTGGCCTTAGGACCTTCTCTGCCCATCCATCCCACTTTGCCTTCAAGGAAGGGTGTCTAAGGGTAGGGCAAGGCAAGGCAAAAAGTGCCCAGAGCATCCCAGTCAGCTCTCCCTTTAGGAAGTCTCATCATCCTTAATATCCTCCCCCACCACCACCTGCACTCCCCACATCCCGAGCAAGGATGCAGGCCTGCGGGAGCAGCAGCACCAAGATGGCCAGGCAGTGTGATGATCCTGAAGAAGAGGCTCTGTGGAGCTTCTGTCAACCCAACACCACCTTCTGAGGCAGTGGGAATTGTGGCTGTCAGGCTGCAAGGAGTGATTTTGTTTACCGTTCCTAATAAGCCAGGTCTTGTTATCATGGGGTGAGCTGGATGTGTCATATTGTGACGGTCAGGGGCAAACAAAAATACTGTGGTGTGGATCTGCGCTGAGAATATCTGTGAAAACAAGGCTGGTGATGATGACTCACATCTCTGCAATGCCACGTTAGATTTGCTAAAGGCAGCTGGCTCGTGGTGTAGCACGGGAAAGGCTCCGCCCCAGCCCTGCTGTGGTGGCCTGGCCTCAGCTGGCAGCAAGAATTTTACAGAATCAAAAATCACAGTTGATCTCAGTAAGATCTGCAGGGGTGATCAAATCTACACCAGGAGCCATTTGGGGAAAGTGCACTTTTTATGGTAATTTTTCATGCCTGTAGACACAGAACTCAGTCCTGCACTGTGCAGAGCCTGCAGTGAATGGAAGCATGTGCTGCACTGTGTGGATGTGAATTACCAAGCTTACACTCTCTGTTAGGAGAGAACCCTGTTGGGAAAACTAACAAGAAGCACAGTTAAAACCACAAGCAAGGAAAGGGGTGCAGATGCATGGAAGCCAATCGCAGTTACTGGGACAAAACCCATTCTGTGAGGATGGCTTTGTGTTCAAACAGTGCATCAGCACCAAAAGGTCTCCTGAATTCCTTGGCTGGTGATGAACAGAGGCAGAAAAGACAGGAGACAAAGAATATAAGTGTTCAGACAATACGCTGAGATGCAAGCTCCTGATAATTCACCCAGATCTTGGAGAGCATCCTTGCTGTGGCTGCAGGAGGGGAGCTGTGGCCAGCTGTTGGGACAGGTGGCCCTGCTTGTGCCTATGGGTGGGTTGTGATTTGGGATAAGCACAGAGAGCAATTCATATCTGCTTTGTGAATGGAGGGTGCCTTGTTCACTGGGTAAACAAGCATTTTTCTCTAGGATGTTCTTAAGCACGTGCTTGTCTTTAACCCTCCCTTTCAGCAGATGACTTATTTCCTTAGCAGCCCCTTCCACAGCTCTTCCAGAAGCTTCCAGGATATTTCCAGCTCATGAAGATCTCAGACCCTTTTTACTTTACTGTTCTTCAGTGCTTCTCCCTCTTCTTCACTCAGAGAGATGCAGAGCCCATCAGGAAGTCCAGGCTATTGCCCAAGATGTCATCAGGACTAAGGGCATCATTGTGAATATGCTGCACAAATTTTTTGACAGGGAAGTACAAAAGAGAAAGGGAAAGCACATAATTCAGGCTGATTTTTTTTTTTTTTCTGTAAGCAAACTGAGCAACTTCAAGAGCTCTTTACCTTCTGCTTTTCTTATGTTTCTTTGCAAACCCAAACCCATGCATGCAAAAATATTGCTGTTGCTCGCTTCCTTCATCATGTGGCAGCACTTGGGAACCAGTTGGTAGTGAGGCTGGGCAAGCAACCCAGGAGACAGATTGTCCACATTTGGTGAGACCAAATTCTGCTGTCATCCAAGCTGGACAGTGTTTGAGGAATGTGTCCTTAAGCTGAGATCACCTCCCCAGGACTTTGGAGGAGGTAACGTGTTGACCTGGAGCAACAACACCTCTGCACTCCAGCTTGTGGTCTGGGCAGGCAGAGGCAGAGCAGCATCCACCTCTGTTCCATTGGCTGGGACCAGGTGTTGCACTGGTTCAGTAACCCTTGCTTGGATTGTGAAGGAGAAAAGCTGAAAGTTTCCAAAGGCAAACTCGGGTAAACTCTTGCTGCAAGGCTCTGGTGTCCACATGGAGCTGGGCATGGGGTGAGGTCAGCCCTGACCTTCATTGTAGCAGGGGCTGCCCCCCCTCCCTGTCCCTCTACAGGGGCTTCTCCCATGCAATTCAGGTTGTTCCATGCAGAGCTTAGGGGCTGCCTGCTAAATCACACCATTAAATCCCTGAGTCCGGGTTTTAGTGTTTCCATGTGCCTAGAGTGTCTTAATCTGGGCTGCTTGGGGAATTTTTATCCCGCGGATCCTTTGGTATGCCTGGAATGTTTGCTTTTCCTACTGCGTGCGTGTGTTTGAGGCACTCCTGTAAAAATAAGAACTTCCTGGCCGCCTTGTAAATCTTCCCTTGACCAGCACAGTCGCCTTGGGTGATTAATAAATGGGCGAGCTGAACCCAGCACCCGCGGGGAGCTCAACAAAGGGACCTCGAGGCTGGCCTCCCTCCAGAGCCCGCCCAAGGGACGCGCATGGTGACACCATTTTTCGGTAAGAGCCTGGGAGAGGAAGAACAAAACGGAAATTCCAGCGAGCTAAGGAAATGCACCAGTGGGCCAGAGCTTGGGAGGCGTTTTCTATTGTATCATCGAGCAGCTAAAACATACAGCTCTGCTGGAAGGTTGTTCTGCCGGCATTGGAACTTGGTGTTGGCACTGCTCTTGCCTGGAGCTGGTTATAGGACTGCTCAAAACTCAAGGTGCTGAGTTTCTTCTGGGGCCTGGTCTGCTTGAGGTCAACTGGAGTTGAGCTCAGTATTGCTCGCACTATTTTTCTTCTTATTTCCCCACTTCTCTTCTTGCATCCTCTTCTGCCCACCCTTCTCCCAGCGGCCGGTCACAGGGCTTCTGTTTCAGTGCCAGTATGGAATGAAAAAGCATTTTTAGAGCCTCCCTTCAGCACCTGCTCATATCCCAGTGCACTGCCTCTAGACTCAAGTATCACTGTGTTTCTCCTGTGGGTTTCCCACTGTTGTATCTCTCCCTGTTAGTCCCAGGCTTGTAGTAGCTCCTGTTCCCCTCCCTGCTTTACCTTGGGTGTTTCCTCCAGACATTTGCTGGACTAGAGGAAACTGTATGGAGGCAGATGCTCTTCACCTTCCCCTCTGCACACCTGCCCAGATGTTGCTCTCACAACCATCAGCACACACCACAGGAGGTCAAAAATTTGTGACAAGGGCGTCAAGGGACATTTCACGCTCTTTGTGCCCATGCAAGGTTTGCCTGGAGCTGCATCTCAGTAATGAGCCTTCTGGCAATCCACTGCTTTTGAGCAGTGACAGCCTGGTGTCACCCTCCCTGTCAAGTTGAAGAGTTCCTGCTGTGTTTGGGATCCTGCAGTGAAGAACAAGCCCTGCCCAATGCTCTCCCCCACGTTTCTTATTTCACCAAGCCAGTGCACGTGTTGGAGATGCCTGTTTGAGTCTGCTTCAAGTGTTGCCATTAGGCATGAGAGTCAACATTCCTTTTCTTTCCCTGCTAACTGCCCCTTGGACAGCCCTGATCTTTCACAGTGTTAGTTCTCACTTAAACATCCAGGAGCACAACACCAAGAGGATTTTGCCATGGCAGGTTAATCCCATGACAGGGAAAATGCAAAGCTTCCTTAGCAGTTTGGATGTGTGCAGTGATTTCCATCACAGAAGAGCAATAAGGAGGAGGGTGGCCAGCATCCTGCTGCCCCTCCCCGTGCAACCCCACTCCTTTTGCAGGTGGAGGCTGCAGATTGGGGTTCTTGCACAGAACTGCCTGTGAGAAGATGTTCTCCTGCCCCATGACCACCCTGTGGTTGAGAGGTAACAGAGGGACCACACCATCCCAGGGATGCCCTGGTACTGGAAGTGGCTTTTATTTAGGAGTTGTGTTAGCTTCTCACAATTTTCTCCTAGGCAAAAGGATCATTTTCAGCTTTCAGAGAACTGTAACCAAAAAACATTTGGGGTCTGGTTCCCCAGAATAAAACAATTTCCACCCTCCCCTCAAAAAAGGCTCAGCCTTTTTAGTCCTCTCCCACCTCCAGCCCTCCATGGAAAGGCTGTGAAGCCAATCTTCCCACAGGAGGTATCCCATAGCCCACAGGGCTGCAAATGTGACATGAGTTGTTCTTGTGTCACCCCACAGCCCTCCTCTGTCCTGGAACCCCCTCCCCGCCAGCCCTCCTGCAGGCAGGAAATCACACCCAGAAATCTGCATTTCTCAGGAAAGAGCGAAAATGCCACAAAGGTGAGAATGTGGCCAAATTATTGCTGGCGGGAGCAGAAAAGGACAAGTTAACATCCAGGAGTGGAAATTACTCATTTCAAGAATGGGGGGGGGGTGCAGGGCAGGGGGTGGGGAGAGGTAAAATGCAGAGAAGAGAAAGACACCAGTGCATTTCTGACAACCACATAATGTAATCAGAAATCTGCACTTCACACTTTGTCTTTGATGTTGGGACAGAAGATGCCTATTTGTGCTTCAGTGTGGTAGGAGCTGTGTCTTGGGGGATGGCTGCTCATGGGGACCACCCCATCACAGCCCTTGTCCTACATCGCTCCAGTTGAGCCCCAACTGAGGTGTAGAGGTAGAAAGATTTTGGGAAGATGATGGCTGAGAAGAAAGAATGGATAACGGGGCAGCAGTGATGGGTGTCACAGTCAAGGCTGCAGCACCCATCTTGCACCCCAGCAGGACATGGCATCACCCTGCGTGTCCCGGGACACAGGGTGCCAGCCAAGGTGACATGGGCTGGACGTGTCCCCAGGGACATTCTTGAGGTCTCACTGTTGGGCTGTTCACAGAGCTGTGGGGTTGACAACCCCAATGGTTCGAGCCCACATGGATCCTGGCATGAGTAAACAGTGCGGGAATGGGGAACAGGTGCTTGCGTGGTGACTTGAGCCCTGTTTTTAATTCTTGCTTTGAAGCAGGGATTTGTGAGAGGGACAGGAGGAAGCTTTTGGCATCCTAGGGCTCGGTGGACATGGCACCAGGCTGCCCATGTGCTGTCACCATCCCTCTACAACCATCTCGCTGGCCACAAACCTCTCCATCACACGCATCCTCCCCAGCTTCGGGGCTCGGGAGTGGCAGTTGGGAGCCACGAAGAAAGCCAATGTGATCTCATCCCACGAGTATTTTCTTGGCTCATTCAGCTCGCTCCAACGCCTCACCGATAAGGCTGGACGATGAGGTCAGCAGCAGGGTTTGGCATCGCCGAGCTGTGTGTCACCGAGGAGCCTGGAACTCCAGCACCTGCACTTACCCCTGCGTTTTGGGGTTGGGGCTGCAGGGAGCTGCTTCTCCCCATGGTGAAACCACTTCTGTGTCTTCTGGTCCATAAGCCTGTTTGTTCATATAAAAAATACCACCGGTTCTGCTGCCCCATTCCTAAAAGTAGAGATACCAACACATCTGATATCTAATCTCACAGCTAAGAGGATCTGAAGCTCTGGGATGGCAATTGGCAATCACAAGCATCCCAAGCATCTTGCCTTTGACCAAGACTTTGGCACATCACCATGCATCTCCATCTCCACACCAGCCCTGCATCCCTTCCCTGCAAGACTGCCAAGTCTGGGCTTTGGGGGCTGCTTCGACCTTTCCTCATCCTCTGATGAGAGGCAGAGGGTCTGTGTGGATCTGTGGATGGGAAAGGTGTGTGTGAAATAGCCAGCAGCTGGTTAGACTCCTCCAGGGGAACATGGAAAGGTGGAAGCTTCCCATATCTGCCGTGTTAGAAAGAAAAAGAAGAGCAGAGGGCTTTTCCTCTTCAGATCACTTTCCAAAGCGCTGTTATCAGCCCAGGAGGGGTTTCCTGCTGCCAAAAATAGAGCAGTCTTGAGATAGGAAGGGAAGCGGGATGACGCAGGCATAGATAAGGCTGCTGGATGAGCCAGGGGGGCAGCTGGGTGCCCCCATCCCACCGACAGACCCCCGGTGGGGTTTGGAATCTCACCCACACCTGCACTGTGCCCAGGGCTCTTGTTTCTCAGCCCCGTTATCAGTCAATGAGCGGCCAGGTGCTGAACGTAAGCCCGGTGCCTCCATCACCGGGGGCTGGCAGGGGAAGCTGGCCGGTTTTCAGGCTCTGCAATGTGCATCTGTGCCTCTCTAAAGGATGCTGCAGGCCTGCAGCGGGGTTTGGCCGAGCAGACAGCATTCCCCGCATCCTGTCCCCTTCCTTCCCCCAGACAAAGCCCCTCAAGGATGGCAAAAGGAAGAGCCCGACGGCCCGCTCGGGGCTTTGTTCGGCCTTTGGAAGGTGCCAAATTCCCTCTCTCAAGAATGAGAGCTTAATGTCCCGTATCTAATTAGCAATTTTCCCTGCACCTGCCCCTCCGCCGCCCCTCGGGCCATCTGCCGTCTCGGGGCCCCGCTGTCGGACGTGCCCGGCGCTGGGCGCTGGGGGTTCCGCGGCTCCTCCGCGGCGGCTGCACGCCGGTGAAGCGGCTCTGCTCCCCGGGGCTCCGTGCCGCCGCACCCCACAAAAGGAAGGCGCAAAGCACACGTGCAGCCCGCACGAGAGGTGGGGGCGGGAGGGCAGGGGGGGCGCGCTGGGGAAGGGGAGCAGCGCTGGCAGAGGGCAGAGCAGATGGGGCCGCGGCTTTTTGTAGGGCCGAGAGACAATGGCGCGTCTCTCGGGGCCGGGATCAGGCACGAAGATTTATGCAGGCGGGCAGCTGGCGGGCAGAGCCTCGCGGCCCCCCCGGGCGGCAGCTGCGGCCCCAACCCCTCGCCAGCCCCCAGCCCGGCGCTGACAGCGACCGTCCCGGCCCGAAATGGCGGCGGGGCGGGCGCTGCTCCCCCTGGCGGCGGAGCGAGGACGGGGAGGAGGCGGCGGCGGGGCGGGGCGGGTCCGGCCCCGCATTCCGGGCATAGCAGCGCCCGAGCCCGGCCCCCGCTACCGGCGGGGCCCGCAGTCGGCAGCGGCCTCGTTCCTCGGGCGGCAGCACGGCCGCGCCGCTCCGCCATGCCCCGGTAAGTGCCGCCCTCCCCCCGGCCCCGTCCCACCGGAGCCGCACAGCCGCGGGGAGAGCCGCGCTTCTCCGGCCCCCCGCTGACGTCCCCGTGTCCCCCCCGCAGGTGCCCGCATCGCTCGTAGAGCCCCCGGACGGACGGACGGAACGCGGCGGAGATGAGGACGGCGGAGGACTCGAGCGGGACGGTCTTGCACCGCCTGATCCAGGAGCAGCTGCGCTACGGGAACCTGACGGAGAACCGCACGCTGCTGGCCATCCAGCAACAGGCGCTGCGCGGCGGCACGGCCGGCAGCCCCCGCTCGTCGCTGGAGAGCCTGACCCAGGAGGAGAGCCAGATGGTGCCGCAGTCTGCCCGGCAGGAGCCGCAGGGCCAGGAGCACCACGCCGACCACCTGTATTCCGAGCACGGCGGTTACCGTCCGGCCCAGCCCCAGCACAAGGGCGAGGAGCTGCCCAGCTACGAGGAGGCCAAGGCGCATTCCCAGTACTACGCGGGGCAGCGGGGCGGGCAGCAGCACGGCGGCACCCGACGCCCCGACGACGCCCTCAAGGACCTGAAGCACGGCCACGTGCGGTCGCTGAGCGAGCGGCTGATGCAGATGTCGCTGGAAAGGAACGGGGCCAAAGCGCACGGCCCCATCAGCTCGTCCCACAGCTACCCGCAGCTCTCCCGGCAATACACCCTGCGAGGGCAGCGCCCCGAGGGGACGGAGCCGCGCGGGCCTCCACCGGAGTACCCCTACATCCTCCCCGGCCAGGAGGCGGCTGTCGCTTACCTGTCTCGGCCCTGCTCCCGGGACGGGGCCGGCTTCCAGCACCCCGAAGTCAGGTAACCCGCAGCCCTCGCCGCTTCTTGGGTGCAGGTTGGTCCCGGTTTGCCCCAGCTGGTTCAGAATTTCCAACCGACAGCCAAAACTCCACTGCTTTGGGAGGGATCCGGGATTAATTCAGGAGCTGGAGGCAGGTCAGGAAATGGCTAAATTCGGCATGGGCCAGTGTGGATAGAAAATGTGTTGCTTGAAGTGGAAAAAACTGCCTGGCGGTCTCTGGCTGATGGTGCCCCCGGCCCCGTGCCTTTCAGCAGTGTGGATGGGAGCATTGAGCAGTGCTCCTTCCTTCCAGCCGATTGACACCTCCAGCAAAGCCTGGCTCTGCTTTGAGATCTGTGAGTGTGGAGATCTGGGCATCTCCTGGTGCTCAGGGAAGGCTGGGAGTGTGGTGTTCTGGCATGAAATCACTATAGGCAGGAGCTCCAAGCTGACTTACCAAGGCAGGGAGTGATAGCATCTCTGGCAGGAAACGCTCTCCTTCCAGGGAACAAAGAGGGGAAGGGGAGCTGTGAGGAAGATGCATTTGTTCTTCCTCGCTCCTGGATCACCCCATAGGAATGCGGGCTCCAGCAGGGCGGCTGCATGGCTCAGGATGGCTGAGGCAGCCATGGGATGTCGAGGAACTCTGAGTGATAGAATGAGGATGTATTAACAGTGTGGTGGCAAGGCTTCGAGCCAGGAGCCCTGCCAGGAGCACTCTCTTTGCCCAGAAAAAAACGAGAAGTGGTAGTGCTGCAGACTTCCAACACTCATCCTTCACTGAGGTTTTTCCTGACTGCATCACCCAGCAGTAGGGTGGGACTGAGCCCCCCTGACCTAGCAGTCAAGTCCTGATGTTCTCAGGTGCTTAAATCCTGGATGGGGAAGTGCTCAAGCTGCAGACAGCACCATCAGATAGGGTTTCCTTCATATTTTGTGTGCTTATGGGTGAGTGCCATAGAGTGCCATAGTGCTCACAGAGCCTCTCTTATCCTTTTGAGAATGACCAGGGGGCACCCAGCACCTCTTTTGTCCAACGAGCACCCCTGGGTGCTGCACGAGCTCTGTATATTCACACAGGTCAATTGGAGGATGAGAACATGGAGGCTTGAGGTGGTCGACGTGTTCATCCCCACCAAGTGGCTGAGCATCTCTCTCTTTCCCCCCCAGCAGGCTGATGCCAGCGCCCGTCCCTGCAGCATTCCTGCCCCCTCCGAGCACGCTGGGCTCGCTCAGCCCTGCTGGTGTGGAGGCCCTGGTGAGTGCACAGGCGGCCTCAGCTGGCAGCCGGCTGGCCCAAGTGGATGCATTGCTGCGGGAGAATGAGAGGCTGCTGCTGGACAATGAGAGGCTACAACGGGAGCTGGAGAGCTGCACGGAGAAAGCCAGCCGAATCCAGAAGGTGAGCTGGCCTCTGCTCCCTGTCAGCGTGCTGGAGATGCAGGACCCCAGTCCCACTGTTTATCTGGGATGTGGGCAATGAGCGCAGATGCTTGGCTCGCTTCTGCTCCCCACACAGTGCCTCACCCACCAGCATTCATCCCTTGGGGAGGAGGGAATGGCTCAGTGATCTGCCCTGCCATGTCACAGGCAGCAGATCTGGGTTGAGAGCAGGTACACCCAGGAATGGCCTCATCTGCACAGCGTGGCTTTGTCCCTTGTTTTTGGGAGAGCTCGTGCATTTGCTTCTTTGCCGCCTGGGGCAGGATCAAGCAGCTGCTGTAAAAATTCACCCCCTTTCGTGGTTTAATCTCTGCCTCCTCCCTCCTCTGGCTGCCCCCCACAGCAAGCAGCTGTGCTTTGGTGGCAGCGCAGCTCCTTGGCCAAGTGTGGAAGCGAGGGGAAAAAGAGCCCATTCTGAGCTTCCAGTAGCACTCAGGCTGTCTCCACCCGCCCCAGGAGCGTGCCCGGCCACCACAGAAAGCCCTTTGTGCAGCTTTGCACAAGGGCAGGGCTGTTCCCTGCCGGACAGACGGACACTGGGAGGCACGGGGAGAAGCTGGGCCAGCCCTGGGGGAACCACACTCAGCCAAATCCACGCTAAGGCAAGAGAACTCCCTCTACACCCACAAGACTGAAAGCAAAACAAAAAGGGATTTTGCCCCCAAACCTGTGTTGTAGTGGGGGTTTCTTACTCTGCGGCTTCTGCCTGTCCTCTGTGGGTTTGCTAAGCCCTGCTGGCAGTGCAGGATGGGTCCTGAGCCTGGGCGATGTTTCGCCAGCATCTGCCTTTCTTTTCCTCATTCCACAAATATCTCACCCCCACCCGTCACTTCCTCCTCCCCAGCTGGAAACGGAGATCCAGCGCATCTCAGAGGATTACGAAAACCTCATGAAGGCATCCTCCAAACGGGAAGCACTGGAGAAAGCCATGAGGACCAAGAGAGATGGGGAGATGCGGCGGCTGCAGGACTTCAACCGAGACCTGAAAGGTGAGAGCAGCTGTGGTCCACAGGTCGGTTGGGTTGGCCCGGTGGCTTCTATGCCCCAGTTCCTAATTCCAGACCCTTCCTTGCCCTTACTGCTGCAGGCCCTCTCTGTCCATCAGCCTTTCCCAATATGCTTCATTTTAGCAGTTTTATTAGTCTGAGTGTTTCCACAGGTGGGAGGGGGTAGGTGGTTGGGATTCTGCTTCATCTGTCCAAAACAGTCCTTTAAATCTAATTTTTTTTTATTTGTATTTTTGAACCAGAACGCTTGGAATCAGCCAACAAGCAGCTGGCCAGCAAGACCCAGGAGAACCAAGAGAGCAACCAGGGCACAGTGGCGAAGCTTCTGGCGCAGAGTAAGTCCCCAGGGGCTTGGCTTTGCCTGACTTGCCACAGCAGGGACTCAGTGCAGAAGCCTTTATGCTAGAGGAAGAGGTGGAGTGGGGGGGTGGGAGCTTTTTGCCCTTCCCCAGGGAGAGCTGTGCTGCTCCGGGCGCTGGATGCGAGCCATTAATCCTGGCCGGCCGGCGGGGTGACCTGCATTCTCCACATTCCTGCAGCCGTGCGCCGGCTCTTCCAGCACAAAGTCCGCACTCCCTCCCTGTGCTTGCCCAGCCCTTCCCATGCTTTTCTCCTATGCAAGCTGGAATTTCTTTTCGGGGGGGAAAAATGCAGCGAAATCCATATTTCTATTTCTCCTAAATGTTATTTCATCAGAGAGCTGGTGTTGGTGTTGTGGGGGAGGAATTGTGACACCTTCCTCGCAACAACTAGGTGTAACCTAGGACAGATTTTCTCATCGCAGACCAAATTTTTGGCTGGAATTTGCCAAAAAGAGGCTTTCTGATGCTGCGAGTGTCCATGCTGGTGTCTCAGTCCATCAGTCCATGTTCTGAAATGTGTGCTGCAGGGTTGCCACCTGGCCCCAGTGCACCTCATGTGCTGGGTGAGGACTGCCGACATCACACAGCCGAGTGGAGACCCATGGGCACAGCCTCTTTTGGGAGGCCTGTGTGGGCCTTTTCATCCTCCAGCATTGTGTCTCCAAGTCTTAGCTGGGTTTTCTTTTGCAGGCTATGAGCACCAGCAGGAGAAGGAGAAGCTGGAGCGGGAAGCCTGCCTGCTGCGCAGCGCCAACGAGGACCAGCGCCGACGGGCAGAGCTGCTGGAACAGGCGCTGGGCAGTGCCCAGGCACGGGCAGCCAAGGCAGAGGCTGAGCTGCGGAAGAAGCGGGCGTATGTGGAGAAGGTGGAGCGGCTGCAGGCAGCCCTGGGTCAGCTCCAGGCCGCCTGCGAGAAGCGGGAGCAGCTCGAGCTGCGGCTGCGGACCCGCCTGGAGCAGGAGCTGAAGATGCTGCGGGCTCAGCAGGTAAGGACATCCCGGGGACTGTGAGGTGGGAGGTGCCGGCGATCTGCGTCCCAGCATCTCCTCACCTTCTCTCTGGGTCATTTCTTGGCTGCTGCAGAGGCAAGTGGGAACTGCAGGTGGAGGGACGCCCGAGTTGAGCGCCCACAGGCTGTCCGAGCAGCTGAGGGAGAAGGAGGAGAAGATCTTGGCCCTGGAGGCTGATATGACCAAGTGGGAGCAGAAGTACCTGGAGGAGTGCACCATGCGGCAGTTTGCCATGGATGCTGCTGCTACTGCCGCCGCCCAGCGGGACACCACACTCATCAGCCACTCGCCACGGCACTCACCTAACAGCAGCTTCAACGAGGACCTCCTGCTGGCCAACCACAAGCACCAGGAGATGGAGAACAGGTATCCCACCTTCCCAGTGAGCTATTTGTTGGGTGTTGCAAGCTGCGTGCATCCCCAGTGAGCCAAGTGACCCCTGTGAGGTTTTTACCCAACACCTTGGCTCCATTGCAAGGTCCTCCTTCCCATCTCAACTTCTCCCTCTTCATCTCTCCAGATTAAAAGCCCTTCATGCCCAAATCCTGGAGAAAGATGCCGTCATCAAAGTCCTGCAGCAGCGCTCACGGAGGGACCCCAGCAAAGCCCTACAAGGCTCCCTGCGGCCAGCCAAGTCTGTACCATCTGTCTTCGCTGCCTCTGCTGCAGAGGGCTCATCCCGTGGCAGCACAGGTAAATGGGGATCCCAGCCCCCTTTGCCTCCAGCAGGGAGCAGCCTAAAATTTCCCCTTGCCACTTTAGAGGTGGCTCTCAATAACTGGGGAACTTGGGAGTGTTTTGGGTGGGATTTCTCCCATGCTGACAAATTCCTAATGCTGTTTCCTCCAGCAGGCAAAACTGCTGCAGATGAGGCAGCATCAGTGCTCGCTTCTGTGCCTCTGCCCTCCCATGCCAAGCATGGCAGCAAGGATGGCAGCACACAGACAGACGGAATGGCACAGAGTCGGGGTGAGGGTGCAGAGTGCCCAGCCAGCTCAACAGGTGAGTCCTGCGGTCCCCACGGATGCTCCAAGGGTTGTGGGAGGCACAGGGAGCGGGGCTGGGCTTTGCATTGCAACTGTAAATCTGGGCACTGAAGAAGTCCAGCTCCAGGAGGACAATTGTACTCCCTTCTCCAGATCTCACATTCTCACTTCATTTCTCTGCAGAGAGCTCAACCATCCCCAGAGCCCCAGACCTGTCTGACATGGTGGAGATCTTGATTTAAGGCTCTACTGGCCTCTTGGCTTCGACTTTCCAGCTCCCGGGCCAGGAAGACCCACCATCATGACGATGGAACTGGCCAAAGAGGAGCGGTGACAGCATGGTCCTCCACGTCCCATCTCTGCCACCGTCCCCACCATGTGCCCTACGCATGGCCCCAGGGACACTGGAGTGCCTGGCCCCTGGTCACCCAGAAGATGCGACTCCCTGTAAATACACCCCTGTTTTGTAGGACAGGAGCAAACGTATTTATCACTTCAGCCTCCTTCCTCTCCTCTCCTGGGCTTTCTTCCATTCCCTCCCTCATCAGCTCCTTTCCATCTCCATCCCCATCTCAGGAGCTGCTGGGAGAGCCCTGGGCACATCCCGTGCTTCCTCACAAAGGGAGAGAATGGGGAATAATGAAACAAAAAAGGAAAAATGAATAATAGAAAGAAAGTAAGTCTGAGGATAAACCTGCAGGAGGTGAGATGCTCAGAGTGGAGCAAGCGTGTCCCACGGCGGGGTGGGACGTGCTGCCCTGTGCCCCTCTACTGGCAGCTGGCTTCTGCCCGTAGCCAATGCTGACTGCTCAGTCCTCAGAACTCAGACACTTCCCAGCCCTGCCCTTCATACATCTCTATATTTTTTTTTCTTTCTCCTTCAAACGTGTGCATTTGCTGGACAACTGCATTTTTTATTTTCTCTCTCAGACACGTAAAAAATGCGTTCTGTTCTCATGCATTGTTTACAAAGTAGAAAACAAAACAAAAAAAGAAAAGGAAAAAAAAACCCCACAAGTTAATATATTTTATATTAATATTGTTATTTCTTTTTAAGTATTTTTTTTTTGTGCTGTGAACTTTTTTATTTTCCTGCCAAAGATGACGAGTTCTTGTTTGTGCATTTTAAGTTATCTGAAGTATTTAAACATAAACCTGGCTGTTTCGTTATGCCGCCCTATACTGAGATTGCTGTAGCATTCCACTTGGTATAACAATATTTTAATAAAAAAATCAATAAAAAAAACCCACAGAGCTCGACCTTCGGTGCTCTTTTAGCACACAGTGCCAGAGGCTGAGCATGTAGGGGTTCCCATGGCTGTGGGACAGCTCTCTTGCTGTAGGGGTGGATTGGAGAGGTCAGAAGCAATGGGAAGGCTTGAAGTGCAATCCTGCTTTGCTTGTGGGCCAACACTCCGCACTGCAGCCTTCAATGGGACTCCTGCAGCCTCCCAGGGCTGTACCTGTGCTGCCTCCCCTCTCCTGCTCCCCACAGCTGCAGTGGCTGCCTGGGAAGGGCTGCAGCATTCCTGGCATTCCACAGTGCTCACACCCGCTGCTTTATTTACCCAAATCCGGATGCAGGTCTGACTGCTTGCAGGCGGCTTTTCAAGAGCTGCAAAGAAAAAACAAAACAAATGAGGAAAGGGAAGGAAAATCCCGAAGCCCACCTGTAAATGGAGCAAGATGGGGCAGGAGGCCCTGGCTTCTCCTCAGGATGCATCAGCATGGGTGAACTGTTTGTTTCCTAGGGTTGCTTCTGAGCTTGAGGAGCAGCCTGATGCAGCTCAGTGTGTGTGCCCAGGAAGGCAGGAAGAGCTGAGACCCACCAAAATCCTGCCCAGGTGCCCGCGCTGCTGCAGCAGCATCCACCAGTAAGAAATGCTTCCCAAATCCCACCGAGAGGGGAGGAGGCGGTGTGCAGACAGGCTCCAAAAACTGATGTTTCTGTCTTCGTGGTCTGGTCTGCACCCACGCTGTCTCCTCAGCGTTGTGCCATCGACAGCATCACTTGCACCTTCATCCCACACCAGGTCCTGCTCTGGTGAGGGCACGTCCCTGCCACAAGGTCACCAAGGATCCATTTGCTTTCTCAACTAAAATACTGAGAGGGAGTCAGAGCTGCTCCCATCCTTGTGCTTCTGATCCTTGTGTCCCAGTATTCCCGTGTCTCTGTGTCTTTGTATCCCTGGGTCCCCACGTCCTCAGTCTTTCATCCCTGAACTCTTGTGGCTTCAATCCCTGGGCCTCTGCATCCCTGTATCTTGTATCCATCATCACTGCGTCCCAACTGAGAATGAATCTTGGTCCTCAGAACATACCTGGGGCTGGGCCTCTTCATCCTCCTGCCTCTGTTCTCCTCTCCATTTCTGCAGCCACGTGCTATGTCTGGAAAGGGAAAGGGGAGCCTATCACAATCTCCTTGAGATGGAAAACACCACTTTAAAAATCCCCCAAATCCCCACCTCCCATCAGGATTGGGCAAAAAGGGGGATTTCCCCCAGTCTTCGTCTGATACAGGAGGACCCATGCAGGGGCGAACTGTGGGGCACAGCAAACCAGTTGGGCAGAGCATGCAGCCTCACGCCCCAGCTTGCTCTGGGTGCAGGAATGAGGCTCTGCCCGCTGTGCAGGCTCTCCCCACTGCAGGGCTGCTCCTTCCTCAGCCCCAGCCCTCCTCCTCCTCCTCCTCCTCCTCGGCTGGAGCACGCTGGGCGAATTCCTCATTCCTGTTCCCCGCGCCGCGCTGCCTGCCTGCCATCTTTGCATGCAAACAGTAAACAGGCTGTTATTATCCGGGATGCTTTGAATAACTGTGGCTATTTTTTCTCTTCCCAGTATTCTAAAAAGGCAAAAAATTCCCTGCGGTTTCTGAGTCAAGTTTTTTTTTTTTTCTTCTCTTCTCTTTCCCTCTCTCTCCCTTCCCTTTCCTTCCCACCACCTTCATGACCCTGACAAACCAACGATGAGCTCCCTGCCATGCTCCAGGGCTCTGTGAACCTGGGCAGTCCATGGGCTTTCCATCTCTGGAGAGCTACCAACTTTCCAGGCATGGCCAAGGGCACTTTTCTATTCCAATCATCCCATGACTTGTGCTTAGATCTGTTGGGATGGAGTCATTGGGATGGGGTGGCCTTAGGGTACCTCTCCCACCTGCAGGGCTCACGCTCAGCACGGAGTGATGGGGAGAGGTGAGAGAAAGGTTTTGAGGTCAATGGATGCTCTTTTAGGTGAATGTTGGGTTGTTGCTTCTTGAAGCTCTCCGTTTTCCAACATGCCTTTGGAAATACTCATGTGGAAATTGAAAGGCAGAGAAGTGACACAGCTCACCGCAGGGCTTTATGCTTGCTCACGGGTTTTGCTGCAGCAGGAAGGGTTGAGAGGTTTGGGGAGCTCAGCAGACCTATGTGCCCTATCTGGAAACCTTGGGAGAAATTGAGGAGGAAACTGGGAAATTCCAGTTTTTCTGCCTGGTTGCATCTTCCAGGCTAGAAAACAATGCAAAGCAGCCCCAAGCCAGATGTATGATGCTGTGGAAGACTCTGCTCTATCACCCATCCTTCATGGGCTGCAGAGCTCAGGCTGGGAGTCGGTGAAGCCCTTCTGCCCCGTAGTGGGGCTGCACTTCCCATAGGCTTTGCTCTGGGGAATGCTTTGTCTCCATGCAGTGTTGCCTTGCCCCTATACGATGTCACTTTCCTTTCCACTTCAGAGCTGAAACTCTCCAAAACCACAAATGTGTAAGAATTTTTGTTTGCTAATCCAAGAGAAAGTATGTATTTTTCACTGTTCTCATGCTTCAGGAATTTACAGAGATATTTTCATCAAAATTAGGGAAAACAATTGGATTCAGGCAGAGCAAAGGGGTGGGAAGTTTCAGCTACTGATGCCTCAAATGGCACAGCCGTGAGTAGATGAGGTCTCCTTGAAACTCCTTGGTGGGGGGACTGCTGCCTCAAATTTTCCAATTCTGTGATGAAGCTGCAGTCCCACATTACCCCCAGCACCTCCAGCTGTGCAGTAGGGGCTCCAAAACCCCAAAACCCAGCTGGATTTTGGCACGCTCACGTTACCAAGCAAAGAGCCGGGTCAGGTGAGCCCATAGGCAAGCACCAGCTGGAATCACAGCACGACAGAACGGTTTGGGTTGGAAGGGATCCTAAAGACCATCCAGCTGCAACCAGGTGTCCGTGGGCACCTCCACCACATCAGGCTGCTCAGAGCCCCATCCAACCTGGCCTCGAGCACCTCCAGGATGGGGCACCCACAGCCTCATGGCAAAGAGCTTGGAGGTGCAGGACCTGCACTCCCCACCCTTCTGGGGCAACCAAAGGATGTCAGTGGCCAACAGAGCTGCAGCCGTAGGGTTTTTTTTGGCACAAGCATGCTGGGTTTCCCCAGCTCGGAGGAGCTCTGTTGGCTCTCCATCAACATTACACCAAAATGGGTGGGCAGGGAGCAGGGCCTGCCCTCAGAGTGGGGCCACGGCTGCTGGGCAGCAATAGAGAGGGATGCAACATAATGGAGCTGTGGCACTGCAGTGAGAAAGCAGCTTTCAAGCACACGAACACTGAGAGCGAGTGGCAGAACGCAGCGTTTGGCCTCGGCGGAAAATGACGCGCACTGGAAAATATTCCCACCCACATTTTTACACCCTGAAAGCGCGATGATTTTTGTTTGTTTGTTTGTTTTGCATCGGGTCCAGTGTGAAGCAATGCAGAGCTGCCCTTGGGATCCTATGTGTGAGGGGGCTGTGGGGCGCAGGCAGTGGGGAGCATTGCAGAGCCCCACACAGAGCCCGGCAGCTCCTGGCGCATCCCAACGCCACCAGAAGTTTCGGAGCACGTTGCCATGGTGACCCAAATGTTGTTTTTTCCAGCTGTCCAAAAAAAAAAAAAAAAAAGTGGCATAAGGATAATAATAATAATAATAATAAAAAAGAAAACGGAACTGATGGAGGAAATTCTAAGAAAATGAAATAATCTGGAAAATTGGCCCAGCTCCCTCCTCTGGGAGGGTTTCTCCCAGCACACACAGCTCAGAGCAGTGCAGGAACCCATGGCCAGGCTCAGCAGCCACACCGTCCCCAAATAGAGTAGCACCGAGCTGCTGTCCTGGTGCTATTTCAGGTGACAGCCCCATGGCTGAGACACCCGTCTGCATATTTAGGGGAGGATCAGAGCATGGACTGCAGCCACTTTTACATCCCCAGGCATCCCCATCCAGCGTGACCCTTCCCTGAAATGTGCTTGGTTCCTTCATCAACAGGAGGGCTGGGCTGCTCTTTTCCTTGCAGGCATGATTTTGGGACAGCAGTAATTTGAGGTTCTCAAAGAACCCCATGGCCATCTCCTTTCAGGCTCTGGTGCCTGAAAGTGTGTGCACTGAGCACTGGGGACTCACTGCACCCTCCTTGCAGGGAGCTGCAGGGAGCAATGATGTCTTTCAATGTTTTGAGGCTGGGTAAGGCTGTGCTGTAAGAGTTTGACTAGAAAGTGCTGGCTCGCTGCAACGTGTCAAGGCAAGCAGCCCTGCTGCCTGCTCCAGGTCCTGCACAGCTGCCTGCTCCTTGCACAACACCCAGAGGATTGCCAGGAGCGAGGCTGGGCTGCGGAGCAATGCGAAGGGAGGACAGTGTCACCATTTCCCCTGGCACACAACTTGGTGGTGATGCCCACTGTCATCCTACCCACCTCTTCCTGAACCACAGTTTCCCAGGGGGAAGTTTCTCAAATTGCGTCTCAAGATATTGAAAGACATTGGTGCTCTGCTGTGTGTCCAGAGGGCAGCGGAGCTGTGAGGGGTCTGGGGCACAAAGTGCGATGGGGAGCAGCTGAGGGAACTGGGATGGGTTGGTCTGGAGAAGAGGCTCAGTGGAGACCTCATGGCTCTGCAGCTCACTGAGAGGAGGCGGTGGTGAGGTGGGGGTCGGCTTCTGCTCCCAGGTTAACAGTGATGGGATGAGAGCTGATGGCTTTAAGTTGTGCCAGGGGGGTCACCATCCGTGGAGGTGTTCCAAAGCCATGGAGATGTGGCACTGAGGGACATGGTGAGGTAGGCTGGGGTTGGATCTCAGGATATTAGAGGTCTTTCGAAATGTCGTGATTCTGTGATTCAAACAGCGAATTCCACACATCCTTTTGAAACTCCCCAGCTTTCCCTGCAGTCTCGGGGCTCCAGCAGCCTTTCCAAGCTGTGGGATGAGCAGCATTTCCCCGACGTCGTAGCACTGATGTAATGGGGTGGTGAATCAGTGGGGATCTTTCTGCCTTACCCGTGTCATATCACCACCATTGATGAAGCTTTGCTATTTTAAGTGCGCAACCCAGTCTTCATAAATGGTGAGTAACTGCTCCGTGTCTGATTTCAGCCCCACGAACTGGAGAGAACAGCAGGAATGCAAAACTATTCTGGTTGGTGAGACCCTGCTCCAAACAAACGGGATGCCAGGCGGTAATCCCAGCAGTGCGTGACATTATAAAGTGTGTCAATAGCAGCTGCAGCCCTCTGTTAGGTGTGCTGGAGGGGCGGGAGGGGGATTGCAGTGCCCGTGTTTGCTGCATTGGGAAGGGAGCTCCCAGCCACCGAGGTCCTGGTGTTCCCCTCACGTGGGTGAATGAACTCCAGGGCCGGAGCTTGGAGTGAACACCGTGTCCACATTCTTCAGCCTGAGCTGGGAATGTCAACTCCTGTCCCGATGCCAAGGGCCGCATTCCACCCCGATGCTGCTCCCAAAAATGCCTCCTGGTCCGGGAGGAGGTTTGGGGGTGCCTGCTGGGTCTGCTTGGGTGTTTGTGCATGCATGGCAGGGCCAGGCAGGGCTCAGCCTGTGTGTGATGCTCTGGGAGGGGGGGGTTCAGCAGGAATTCAGACCCCAGGGACAGGAGGGAGGACGCAGGGAATTCGCTCTTGCGGCCGGTTGCCATGGCTGCATATTTCAGAGAAGCAAGCAAAGGGGAAAAAAAAAGAAGAAGAAAACCAAAACATTTTATTGGGAGGGAAGAAAAATAGCGGGGCGAAAAAATGCAGAAGAGTGATGAGAAGATCTAGCGAGGCCAAGAAATGCATGAGGTCATCCTTAGAAACTGGTGTCTGAGGAGTTCTCTGTAGCTCAGGCTACTCTAATATTTATCGTGTGTTATTTAAACCATGGCTCCTGGCAGCAGCTGGGCCCCGCAGTGCTGCGTGCTGCTCCAGAGTGCTGTTAAAGCTGGAGCTGGGCTGGGGGAGCAGCCGGGAGGGGTGCAGGGGGGGAGGGTGGGGGACCTGGGGAGAAGAGAGAAGCAGTGGAAGGGTCAGTCCTTCATGGGATGTCCCCAGGGTGTCCTGGAGCAAATGCATGGGATGAGAGGTAATGGTGTGAAGTTGCATCAGGAGAGGATCAGGTTGGTTATTAGGAAAAAATTGTGCTCAGAAAGAGCAGTGAGGCACTGCACAGCTGCACAGGGAGGTGGGGGTCACCGTGCATGGAGGTGCTCGGTGCGGTGGGGATGCAGCACTGGGGGCAGTGGGCATGGTGGGCTGGGGTTGGAGCGGGGGATCTGAGGGGTCTTTTCCAACCTCAGTGATTCTGTGATTTTATGCTTCTCTCCTGCAGTCAGGTGACCACAGGAGCAGCTTCCTTGGGGGTGCTATGAGGGCAGGGGCAGAGCGCCCAGCACCAACCCACCCGGGGCGCGAGGCTCAGGGCTCAGCGCTGGGCACAGTCCTCCTTCAGCAGTGAGCCGGGTGCCGGAGGAGGCTCGTGGGGATCACACTTATCCATCAATCTCTGCGGGGAGGTGCAAGGAGGACGCAGCCAGACTCTGCTCTGCGCTTCTCAACCCCGGGGGGGGTGTTTGTATGCCGGACACCCCCGGCGCACCCACGCGCGTCCCCGCCGCGTCCCCAGCGCCTCTCCGTCCCATGCCGGGCGGGCAGTGCCACCTAGCGGCCCGCTCCGTGACATCGCTGCGCTCCGGAGCGGGGATGTTGAGGAGCGGTGATGTCTCAGCGATGTCTCACCGCGCCAGCGAGGGTTTCCACGGGGGGCTTTTGCCTGATGCAATACGGAGTGGGAGATGCTGTCTGGTTTCGTTGTGCGTAACGCGAGCTGTGAGATGCCCGTGTTACCAAAAGCAAAAGGCATGGCTGTACGGTTGTTGAGCACAACTACCTGTAGGTTCTCTGCGATGTTTGGTTGCAATACCAAGCCCAGGTTGGGATTCAGGGGTGCTGGGGAGAAGGGTGACAGCACACCTGCAGCACAATGCCCACTGCCACCCCATGGAAGGACACAGTGGGGCACAACCCACAGGACACAGAGCCCATGGGTGCGACCAGAATGAGGACTGAGCTCAAGAGATGGGAAATGCCAAGATAAGAAGCTGCTGAAGCCTCTCAGGTCAGGAGCAGGGAGGGTGCTGGCATCCGGCACAGGAACGCCCTGCTCTCCCACTGCCATTAGGTGACTCGCTGCTGGGTCAGCTGGCCTGGATAATGCCTGGCCTGGAACCAGGGGAGCTCTCAGGCAGCAAAGAAGCTTTAACCAGAGAAGGACTGAGCTGGTGATGGCACTGCCACCAGTTTGTGCAGCTCTGCAGGTGGGATCCCTGTGGGCAAGTACAGCATGGTAGGACGCTGCCATCACCCGCTTCTGTGCTTCTTGGTTCCATGTAAGGAAAATGCAACATAGGGAGGAGTGAAGGATGCTGCTCCAGGACATGTGGGACAGCAGGCAGAGCTGGGAGCACAGAAAGAGAGCACATGTAAATGGAACAGCAAATCCCCAGAGCTTGCTATAGTCGTTTTCACTTTTTCAAAGCATTAAGTTACAACTGAGCCATTCAAATGATGGGTATCCATCACTGCCCATGGTGTGAGTCACTGCAGAGTAAATGGTCCAGTAGGGACTCCAGAAACACCCAGAACAGTGGTATGGGAGGAAGAAGGCTGTTTGTCCCCAGCATTTTCCCAACCCTTCCCTCATTTTCAAGATGAGGATTTCTAAAAACACGCCATTCAAAGAATGGGATTGTCAAAAGCACAAAGCATTTTAACGAGGGGAAACATCCTGCTAAGACTTTTGGTTTATTGGTGTTGAGCATGTTCCAAGCCCTAAGAGAAGGACTCAGAACGAAGCTATTAAAATAGTTGGCTTATGGGACATGCAGTGTAAGCACAATTAAACCAATCCAGGTCTAGTTTTACCTAAAAAGCTTCTCATTGACAGGAATTTGTTTTTAAGAGGTAAAATCAGTGCTTTCAATAAAAGACATCCAGCTGAACTTATGGTGCAGCTGTATTGCCCAGTGCTAGGAAAAGAGGCAGATAATGCTTGGTCACATTACAGTATTGAGTCCAGCCAAGGGAATGGGTACCACTGCTCCCCTTCATCCCCGTGGCACCTTCTGGCCTGCTCCAAAGGCTACCAGAAGCTACAGAAAGGTTCCTGTTGCCCATAGTGGTGTTATCCAGCACTCACCGTGCCTGGGGAGGTTTGGTTTCTCCAGTCAAATGAGCACTGAGAGGAGTCTGAGAGTCATCTCTCTTGCATGCCCTGCTTTGATGGAGCCAGGACTGGGAGTCAGTGAAAGTGGCTGAGTCAGTCAGTGCTCCTGGTTAACTTTGTCCTTGTAAAAATGGGGCTCTGAATGCTATTTCAGAAAGGAAGTCAAAGCAGTGTTTTCCACTTCCTCGGTAAATGCTCCAATTGCTGCCTTTTATGAAAGAAGGATGGGCTACAATAACTCCTACGACTAATTGCCTCCATTCCTATCTCGTGTGTGGGCTCTGACAAACCCTGCTAAGCCATAAAACAGCTCAAGCTGCCAGAACAGAGGGAAAGACTTACTGAAGTGACCTGAAAGATGTGACTGCGGGATTTTATAACTGCTGCTCAGCTGACTTCCCACTGGAAAAGGGGATGGCACAGTGGGGAATGAGCTCTCTGATGATCACCCCACGTGCATTTGGAGTCATGTGCAAGGTCCATCTTTTCCACAGAGACACAGGACAGGCCCTGAAGACACATTCTGAAGGTTTATTGGTGCTGGTGAGCATCCAAACAACAAAACAGGGGGTAGAAATCCAAGGCTGCTCTGCTCAATCTGTAAATGATGTGAGCATCATTGAACTTTGGGAACAACAGTAAGACAACAGCAGCAGGGTGATTTTGTGAGATTCCTCATCACATGAATGCCTCCTCTATTTTATCATCAAGATGTTATCACTTGTCATTTCTGTGTCATCATCATTGCATTTGCTCCTGATGCCAACTCTCAGCTGAGCGTGAAGAGCTGCACACAGAACAGAATGCAACAACACATCACTGGAGCCTTGCTGTACAGCTGCTATCTGTTGGCAATCTGATGACGCACGTGCTGGCACCTCACAAGCATCCCAGTGATGGAAGAGGTGAGATGGCCGACCAAACACGAACAGTTTATTTTGTATTTAGCAATATCGCAGCACACAATGCTCCCCTTAAAAGGCAAACAAAGGAAGGCACGTCTCTTACCAACCGCAATCTGAAATCATATTCAGATGCTCTGCTCTCCTCCAGCCTCTGCTTGTTCAGCACCGTAGTAGCTCTAAGCTTGGTATTCCCAGGATGGTTTTTTTTTTTTTCCATTAAATGCTACATTTCCAGGAACTTGTATATGATGTTTCGCTCAGCAGCCACATGAGCTACATTTCCCTCTCTCTATAAATACAACAGCCTGAATGGTGGTGGGGGGGGGGGGGGGGGGAAGTGATTAAGGCAGGCAGAAAAGGAGAACTGGAAACCCTGGGACACTTGGCTCCATGGAACATAGAAGCAGCACACCCCTCAGGGAAGGGCAGTAGGCAAAGGAACACCTTTTACCCCTACCTACAAGGCCACAAGTGTCCTCAGCCATGGGAAGGGGTTCCTGCTGCCATTGCAGAGCCCTTTAGAAGTTGTTTGGAAAAACAAATACTAATTAGCTGAGGATGTCTCATGCCTATGCAGGCTCAGCTCTGACATCTTCCCCCAGCTCTTCCAACTCTGAAATCCTGTCTGCCCATTTCTAATGGCTGCCCATGGACAAAGCCAAAGCCCCAAGGTGTTTCAGTGCAGAATTGTGGCTGGAAGAGGTCTCTGTTCAGGACTGAGATGACCACAACCTCCGTAGTGCAGCTGTTTTGCTATGCTGTATGCTTCCTTCCAAGTCTGTCCCAAACTTGGACCCAACAAGGGTCATCTTATTTTAATAAAATGTTAGATTTCAAAGGCAAATCTGGATTGGGTCACGTGTGGGGTCACCGCTCCTTGGGCTGAGAAACCAAAGTGCAGCTTTGTTGGACACAAGAACCAGGTGTTCTGGTCACCTGGTTCTCTTGTGAAGAGGAGAAACCGTTTGAAGACAAAAATGGATGCCCTGGAGGCATTCAAGGCCAGGCTGGATGTGGCTCTGGGCAGCTGGGTCTGGTGGCTGGCAACCCTGCACATAGCAGGGGGGTTGAAACTAGATAATCATTGTGGTCTTTTCAACCCAGGCCATTCTAGGATTCTATGAGAAATGATGGAAGAGGCAAAGATGTCTGTATCAACATAGAGGGACCGGTTCTATCCCACAGGGTCTGCTGCATGGTCATTTACCATCATGATTTGATTCAATCATTACTGAAGTCCTCCCCTTCTTCCAGCACCCATGTATACACCACTATATTTTATAAGCTTTCCATGTCCAAATCTGTCAAGCTTTCATCAGTGCCATAACTCAACAGCTCTTTTTTTTCCAAAATTTGCTTTACTTCCAAAAATGAATACCAGCTCCTCCACGCCTCTCAGAACACAATGGGGTGAGTGCTGATAGCATCACGCTCTGAGCACAAGCAGTGCTGCCTCCCGCAGCCTGGCCAAGCAAAACTTTTCCATAAGAGTGCTGCGAATTCACAGCTATTGCTAGCAGCTTTCCATGGAGAGGCTGTATCCTCTTGCAATATATAATCTTACCCAGAATGGTTTTGAAAGACCGTGAACTTGATCCTGCCAAAAATAGTCTGCGCAGCCAAAACAAATCAACAGAAGATCTTTAGCATTTGGGCTGGCTCGTGAGTTACATTTTTCACCTTTTCCAAATGATACGTTGCTTGACATCCATGAAACCTTCATTTGACTTCTAATAACCCTAAGTATTCTTCTAAGTGTAGCAGATAGCATTTTAACGTCAGGGCTCAGTAAGCAATCAGCTTCAAGGGCATAGCAGGAAAGTCATGCGAGCAGCAACTTGAGCCCTAATAGTGCCTGTATGCAAGCTGGCAGATGTATCCTAAGAATGTGTTTATTTGCATTTGGTTTATGTGGTTTTGGTGACCTTTTGTTAAAATCAGCCAGTGACTTGCAGGCAGCGAGCTGCACACTCACTGAAAAGAAATGCAGTAAAATAATCTAGCAGGGGTCCTGCTGCTGGATATTACAGCTCTGCTGAACGTGACATCCCCCCTTTGAGGCAGGGATGGCCGAGGCTCAGGTTGAAGACACGCTGTTTGCAGGACAGCAGCCCAGAAGCAGTTATCCTACCAGATATAAAGTTTGGTAGTAGGGTACAACCTGCAGAGCTCCAGGGAGAAAAAGGGCACGGAGGTGTCCGCCCCTCACTAAGACCCACCCCATATGATTTCAGCTGTAGGCTGAGGTCGAATATTTTTCCCTTTGACGTCTTCAGAGGACTTTTTGAAGACAGTGCTTTCTACCTCAACAGGTAGATGGGGACACATGTAGGTCTCCTATGGGTCCACTCACCACCGGGGGCTGTTTTATAGCACGGAGTCTCATGGAAACTACCTGCTTACCTCCACAGGGAAGGCTGTCAGCACTGGTGCTTGGGTCCATCTCCTGTTCGTTGCTCAAACCCATGCCTGGGGAAACACAGCTGCAGGAGGTAGCTCTGCACTATGAGCAGTTGGGATGTAACAGCCAGGGTCGTTATGGCTGCTGCCAATAGATGCCTTATTTCAAGAGAGTAAATAAGGCTTGCTGCCGAAACGGCCTCAGAAAGAGCCCGCTGCACACTCGCTTTTGTGATGATTTTCACAACCCCACTTGGGAATCCTAAGCTGAGAGACGCGGCTGAGTTTTGCGGGTGGCCACCGCAGAGCCACAAGTCGCCTGTCTGCCCCCGAGTCCCTGAGCGAGCTGCGTTAGGACATTCCTGGAGCCTGAAATCCGCGTCTGAACTGCAAATAAACACCGGGTTTGGAGGGGCTATTCTGGGTACGGACACTGAGGACGTTGCCCGCGGGGAAGCCGTGGCACGGAGCGGCAACCGCTGCCGTTGTCCGGTCACCCAGCCGAGGACTCGTCTTCCAAAACTTTCCCCTGCCTTCCCCGCCTCACGGGGTGACACCGCCCGACCGAAGCCCGGCCAGCTGCTCGGGGGTCACCACAGGGAACGGGTTGGACGTTAGGAAGAACTCAATCCCAGGAAGAGCGGCGCGGGGAGGCGGGGGATCGCCGTATCAGCGCCGCGGGGACGTGGGGGTCTGAGGGCTCTTTTCCACCTCAGCGATTCGACGAGCTTTTTGCTCCGACGGCACGGGGGCGAACGGGGCAACGGCGTAACTCCCACCGAGCGCCCGCCTCGACGCCGCCGAGAGGCGGGAGCGGGGCGGCCCTGAGGCGGCGGGGCTCCCGACGGCCGCGGGGGGGGCGTGGCGCGCGTGCGCGGGGCGGGAGGCGCAGCCATGAGCGGCGGCGGGGCGGGGGGTGGCGGCCGCGGCGTGTGAGGAGGGGTCGGCGGGGCCGCCTCCCTCCCCGCGGAGATGGTGCCGGGGCGCCGGGGCCCGGAGCGCGGCGGGGGGCGGCGGCGGAAGGGAGGCCGGCCCCTCTCGGCTCCGGGGGAGGCGGGTGCGGGGCCGTGCCGGCGGGGCCCGCGCCGCCATCTCCTCCGCCTCCTGCCGCCGCTCCTCCTGCTGCTGCCGCTGCTGCCCGCCGCCGCTCGGGCCGGCTCCGCGTTCGGCTCCGGGCCTCCGGACTGGCCTCCAGCCGGCCCCGGGCCCAGTCTGAGTTTGTACCTGAGCGAGGAGGAGGTGCGGCGGCTGATCGGTGAGCGCTAGGCCCGGCGGGGGGCGGGCCGGGGGGGTGGGGGGGGGGGAGGTGTGGGGTTGGGGTCGGGATGGTGGGTCGGTGGGTGGTGGGGAGCTGTGAGAGCGGGGGCTGAGAGTGGAGCAGCTGAGCCGGGGACCCGTAAAGGAGCGTCGGTGTGGCCTCGTGCCCCGGTCGTGGGGGTTTAAGGGAGGAAAAGCAGCTTGGGGTTCCGCTGTGTGCCCTCAGCCACGGGGATGGAGGGGTGAGCCGAGGCTGGGGTTTGATGAGCGGAGGAGACCTGGCGATAATAGGGCGCGTGTGTGAAAGGAATCTTGATTTCCATCGCTGCCCCGGTTCTCGGAGGCAATTGGTGAGGTCCCCCATCTGGCCCATTGCAGGAGGCTTTCGGAGCGGTTCTGTGCTTGGAGACACTTAAACAAAGATTTGTTTTCTGCAGGCTTTGGCTCATGGAGACTCTTGTTTTGAGACTCCATCCATCAACCCTATACAAGGACATTGGTATCCCCAGCAATCAGTTTTCTGGGAGGTGCCCTATGGCTCTGTAAGCTCAAAGGCGAAATCTCTTATCAGCGTAAGGCTTCCATTGCATCAAATAGGCAAAACACCTCCACTTAACTTGCACATCGCTGATGGGAGTTGGGGACTCAGAGTGAATAGTGTTGTAAACATTTTGTTTCTGCTGTCATCATTTTTACATCACAAGTGCTTGCTGCCAGATGCTCTGTTGCAGACAGAGGATAAAGAAGTCAGCCTTGCTGTTTAGCTGAGTCTCCAAACAAGTAATTAATCTTAAAACTCTGTAAGATCTGAGCTATCCATTTCTAGAGTCTGAAATGTGTGTTAGTTGGGCTTGGCCAGGCTTCCGCTGGTCCACCAGTGTAATTATTCGTCATTAAGTATAACACGGGAAAGACTTCTTGTTGTTTTTTTTTTTTTAAGCTAAATTGCAGCCCATAATCTTCCTTGTGGGCATGCATTGCTGATGTGGCTAAAGCCACTTGCTCCTCAGGTTGTCTGTACCTGTTTTATGTTGTTTAAAGTATCTGACGCATAAGGATCTCTTCTGTGACCCCCGAGGCTTAGGTACACTGCAAACTAGTATGGAAACAACAGATTTCTAATCATCTGAAAGAAGTGGCAGCTTATAAATCTTTGAAGTTCAGTTTATTTCATGTTGTTGGCATTGAAAGATTTCATCTTAGGTGTATTCCGTTCTACAAGCTGGCTGTTGTGGATAAGGTGTAGTCTAACGAGGCATTTAGACACAGCTGGTAGGTGCCTGTCTGTATGCCTCTCAGAATAGAGTCTGAAGGGATACAGATGCACTTGATTCAGCTCTTTGCACAACTGTTCTTTTTAAAGGTTCAGATTTGTAGCATCTGAAATGTGCTTACATAAAAACCAAGTTTATTGTTAAAAAGTTGCATCAATGTGTGGACTTCTGAAGAAGAAGTTTCTGGTTTCTGTAGCTTCTTTCAGGAAAGCAGTGGACACCAGGACAGTCATTCACAGTAGGCAGGAAAATTGCACTGCTTGCGTAAGTGAACTGTTAGCTTCAATGGAGCTGCAATATAAACATACAAACTACATTGTTTTACCTTTTGCTTGTAAACAGACTCGATCTCTGCTACTGTGTTGCTGTGGTGAAAGGGAAAACTCTCTGAAGTGTTAATAAACCCGAGTGATGCTTGGTACAGCGCATTGTGTGTTGTCCAGTTTCTTAAGATTGCTCCCATGCATCCTTAGTTCACAAGTTGATTTGGAACAAATGTAAGCATGCAGCTGTGTGTCTACTGAATTGATCGTACCCAATGATGTGGTGCATCCTCTGTGCAAGGCTGGAGCATCCTTGGGGTCTGGTGTAAGATCTGCTGGGGGTCTGGTGTAAGATGTACCTGTGTGTGGCCCCACTGCCAGCCAGGTTGTAGCAGTTCAGGAAAGGACTGCGGTGCTTCTGCTCTGCACAGAAGTGGAGTTCTGTGTCCCAGTGAAACATGGTTTGTGTTTTTTATTTAGGTTGTAGCTCCTCTGCGTGAGAGGTGAAGAAATATTGGCTTCACGTTATTTGTGGCTGCTCTTTTCTGTGGAGTAGAGGCGGGGCGGATAGCATGGCTTGTAGTGAAAACTGCCTGCTACTTCCCTCTGTGTTTATGCTTATTATTTCCACTGGTAATCTGTGTGATTCTGACCATATGTCTGCCTTAGGATTAGCTGTTTTGAAATCTTTAAAACTTTACATAGAGGGGAACTGGAGAAAACTGGCTTGGCTTTTTGTGTGAGATACATTTTTATTTTGAAGAGCTGCAGCATTCGCAGGACCCAAAAGCAATGCTGGCTGTATGGCAGACAGATGGTCTCTCTGTCAGAAACATCTCTTGCCATGCCTGTGGAAAATGTTCTCAGCCATCCAAACCGTGAGTCTGTTGGTGGCACTGATGAAGATGTTACAGAGCACAGCTCCCAGTTCTGACCCCTGAGGGACACCACTTGTCACAGATCTCCATCCAGCCAACGTACAGCTCCATGTGCATGACAACACTGTGATTGGATCACTTTTCTCCAGTCTCTATCTGTGATGTTAAACGCTCAGGACAGATGGCGTTTAGTCAGTGATGAGTTATTCAGTAGAGGGTCTGTGTTTTATTTAGTGGCTTTCATTCAGATTTTCCTATGAAATTAGAATGTGATGTTCATCTATTGCAACGTCCCACCATCTGCAGTTTGCAGGATCTTGTGATCTAAAGGCACTTGGATCCCTGTTTTGCAAGTAGCCAACTAAGATGGAGAGAACAGGCTCAAAAATATTCATTAATAATAGCAATTCAGCTTTATTATGAAATTGATCTGATCTTTTAAAGTACATAGACAGCATTATTTAGTATTTAATGGGTGCATCTCTCTTGAACTTGAGTTTTGGCTGTGAGGCCTGGCAGTTCTGCAGCTCAGGCTTGCAGAGGACCTCAGTGGTGCTTCAGCTGTGAGGACACTCCTTTCTGTCCCTGTAAATTGTCATTATTGTTTTATTGGCTGCACTCTTTTCAGCATTGGTCTTGTGGGTAGTATTCCTCATCGCACAGCTTCTTAGCGTTAGTGAGATTGAAATCCTGTGGGGGAAAATACCATGTCGTCATGTAAAGCTAACTTGAGAATGTAGGAGAATCTCACAGTCCCAAGTCTTACAACACTTGCCTTGAGCTTGCAAAGTTAATATTCTTTGGCCTAGTTTCTTCTGGTTATTCATACTGAATGTAGTGTTCTGTTTCATTTTATATTTGCTCTTGCTTAATAACAGAGTTAAATTAGTGTTGGCCTTCTTTTGTGTGCTCTAAAAGTTCATTTGAATCCAGCATGCAGCTTGCTAAAGTGAGTTGTCTAGCTAAATGAAGTGCAAAACTGATGCAAGAGCTGTTGTAGCAGAAGGTTGTTTGCTCATTTCTTAGTCATGCTGCTGTGTTCCAGCCATTTTGCTTTGTTTTTCACAAACTTCAGTGGCTGAGATTGGAAGGATATTTCCTGATCCTGCCCATTGCTCAGACAGAGCTGGTGCCCAACATCATGTCCAGAAGCTTCTGACCGTCTCTAAGGAGAAGACTCCACAGCTTCTGGGTGACCTGTGCCAGTGCTGTGCCACCTGCACAATCCAGAAGTGCTTCCTGAAGTCCAGAGGGAACCTCCTGCATTTGGGTTTGTGCCTGCTGCCTTGTGTTCCATGTTGGGCACTGCTGAGCAGAGCCTGAATCTGTCCTCATTGCAGGGACTGATGGCCAGGCTGTGCTCCCAATAAGCCTCTCTCCAGGCTGAGCAGCCTCAGCTCTCTCGTCCTCTCCTTACAGGAGAGTTGCTGCAGGCCCTTCAGCATCTTCCCTTTGCTGAACTCTGTCTGGTAACTTCATTTTTTGATGCAGACAGCTTACTTGATGTTACTGTTCTGCAGAATTCATTGCCAAAGTGCTTCATGGCATTTACACTGCATTTGTAGCAAGTGGAGAACCTTTTGTCTCTGTCCATTACCTGGTTAGTTGTTGTGAAAGGGAGCTGGAAGTCAGTGTGCTATGATATACTGGATGTAAACCCCTCAATCTAATGACAGTCTGTGACTGATGCTTCTGGGATGGTTTTTTAGTGCTGTAGGTGAAACAGAGGGATTGAGGCAGGCAGGGCTTTGTGAGGATGCACGCAGCTCCATCTGGTCTCTTGCAGGCTGCAGCAGGTTGTGACAAGTTGCTTGCATCGCAAAGTTGAGCAATCTGTTTTTGGTTTGGAGTCTTTCAGTGTGCCTGGTTGCTTGTCCATCTGATTTACTGAGTACCACAGTTCATGTCAATATTGTTTTGAGGTTTATGAAAACAAGCTGCATTTTGGAGTTCCTCTGCCTTTTTCTGTTTCGTTACCTTGCTTTTAATTTACACAATTCAAATTGTGTATGGAGAGCTTCAGAGATGTGTGCAGTCATATAAACCCCTATCTGTAATGTTTACAAACCAGCAGAAGAATCTGCTTCCAGGAGCTTCCAGTAGCCTGTAGAGGCAGCCTCTGGCCTGGGTGAGGATTGCTTTGAAATCCTTCCTTTTCCGTGGGACTGCTGTGATGAAGGAGGTCCAGGAAATCCTGGAGTTCTTGTAGTTGATTTGTGCAGCAGTGCTGAGGTGGAGAGTGGATTTCTGAGGCCAATTGTATCACGCTGGCTTCCATGATGGAATGTAAAAATGCTGGGGGCTCGGTTCAGATCCTTCCCAATAGAGGATTTGCTTCTGATGGCTGCCCCGTGTGGAGGGATGCTACTGGCAGCGGGGACTTGGCTTCCCCACGCCACTACCTGTGCTCAGCCCTGGGAGGAAGCAGCCATTTTGGCTCCTGCAAGGCCAAGGTCTGCCCAGTGATAAATGTCTGACACGAAACTTACAGGAACCACACACACTTGGAAGCAGTCTGAACTCTGAGATTGAAGGCTGGCCTCCCAGGAGAACAAAATCCCAGAGCTGTGTTTCTCACTGACGTGGTTTTATGCACACGTTCTGTTTGGCAGCATCTTATTTATCATCAGGGATTGTTTGGCCTCCTTGAGCACTTGTTCTCCCTCCGGTTCGTTGGCAGAATGGGAACAAGGAGGAGGAAGTGAAGACAGAGAGCTCCCTGCATGCATGAGAAAAGCCAGCTAAAAGGGCTCACAGTGCTGGGAGCAAGGCAAGGACTGAAGCTGCAGTTAAACACCAGGTGGGAAGGGGGGAATATAGGAGGTAAGGATCATGCACACAGATGGAAAAAATCCTTGGACGGCATTGTGCTGTGACTGAGAGCTGCAGAGGTGGCTGTGCTGTGCCCTCTGGTATGTGGGTGCTGTAAAAGATCGGGTATTTAGAAAAGTGGTGAGTGAGATTTGCCATTTTATTTATTTTTCTTCCCCTTTCTGCTGCTTGCAGTTGCGTTTTGATACTGGAGAAGCTGAATTAGTGGTTGAATTTCATATATTCAGAGTTCTAGCAGGAGAGGATTTCTTGATGATTGATTCCTACCTGAACATCCTAGTGAAACATCTTGGGGGTTGCCACCATTCCTGCAGTGAAGTGCCTTTAGTTAGAGACTATTCCTTTAGTGACTTAGCGTGCACTGCTGAAGCTGTACTTCAGGTCCCAGCTGCAGAGGCTGAAGTGCTTTTAATCAGATGTGCCTCATGAATTCTGTTTCTTTTTTTTTTTCCTCCATGCTTTCCTGAATGGCTGCAGTACCAGCAGATCCCATGTAAGAATGAATGCTGACACTCTCTGCAAATGCCTTGTGGCAGTACAAAGGGTGCAATGGTAGAGGCTTCAAAAGCATTATTTCTCTTCCATCTCTGCCTTTGTCCTTCTTTCAAGCGGATAACTCACATATTTGCACTGACTGCTTTGGAGATCTGGGAGCAGAAGCAACAGCATGAAACTAATGTGATGCTTTAGAATTTCACTGCCTCTTAACTGGGTGTTGAATAGCTGTAATTAAATTAACCAGTATATTGATTTCACTGCGCTGCTTGGGAAAGATGAGGGCAGCAATGCAAGTGCTGGAGCTGCTATTAACTGGCTTGGAAAGCTGCAGCCACGCAGCACACATAATGCCAGCAGGAGTGATGGTGAGGCTGAGCAGACTGATAAGCAAAAAAAAACCCTCTGAAATCTGATTTGGCCTTTATGAAGTTAATTGATGGCCTGGTAGAGTAACTCCTAATAGAATGAAAGCAGCGTTAATGGGTAATTGTTCCTGAAGTTATCGTGCCTGTGGCTGCTGGCAGGGCCACTGCTCAGCAGGTGGCTCACACTGCTACACTGCCCTGCTTTTCCTGCAGAGGTAACTGGGTCAGTGCACGGGTTGATTGCTGTAACTGAAAATAGAAGTTGCAAGTGGCACAACTTCTGTGGGTAGAGGATGCTGAAATATTGCAGGTATACACTCTGTGAGTCCAAATGACTTCTGGCATACCTTGGCTGGGTAATTATGCTTTGGCTGGGAGTATTACAGCAATTCAGTCCAAAGAGATAGGCAGTACCAGGGAACGTTTTATTTGAAGTGGTCGTTTCAGGTGTGCTCTGTCATGCAACAGCAGTTCGTGTGGATGAGGCCTTCCTTGTTGTGCTCTAGTCTGCATTTTTACTTTTATTCTAATCCAAAAAGAGCAATTTAAACACGAGCAACTTGATGTCACAAAATGATGTCTGGGACATTTACCATTGCTCACAAGTTATTTTATTAGATAAATATACCGTACTCTACCGTGTGCTAAAAATGAAGCTGTGTATTGTTTAAAAGCTGAATGCAAACTGAAGTGAAAAGATCAGAGCTCCCTTTCTGTCACCTCCAGCTCTGTGTCTGCACATCTCCATGTCCAGCCATTCCATTTGCCCTTGCCTGCTCATTATGACACTGGCAATTAATGCCTTTTGGTGTGGACAGGGTTAAAAACTGGCAGCTTTGTTGTGAATCACAGAATGGTTGGGGTTGGAAAGGACCTTTGTAGATCACCTGCTCTCACCTCAACCTCCCCAAGGCTGATATCCCCAAGGAGGTGATATTTGCTTCCTGCCAGGTGCCTGCCCTGTGACTTCCGCAGATGCTTTGCAGTGAGAAAAGCCAGCAATGTTGAACTTGCAAATTCAGCATCATTAAAGTGAATTGCATCAGTGAGGTGAAACTGGCATAAGTAAGGTGAACCATGGGTGACAGTCAGTAAAGAGTTGTGAGGATTTAATGAGAGCTCTCAGCTGGGAGCTTCTCTTTCTGTTTGCTAGCTAGCTTCCTACTAAGATTGCCTGCTATGGAATCTTGGTTGGTTTGCAAGAATGCGGTCATTGCCTTGAAGTTATGTTGAGTATTTCCTCAAATTGAAAGCCTTGCATATTGTGTTCCATCTCCTGCTGGCAAAAAGTGAACTCTGCATAGGTGTAGCAGCCCTCAGTGTGAGTAAGCAGAGTCTGTGTGCTCTGTGGCTGCCAGAGTGGGGTGAGCTTATCAATCATGATATTGGCGGGGAGGTGTACAGCTCCAGTGGGAGAGGAGCAACAACCCCTAAGTGCTGTGTCTTAGGAGAAGGGCTGTGACAGTCAGGAAAGTTTCTTAGTGGAGGTAGAAAGTGTATTCATGAGAATTCTGCCTAGTAATTTGTCTTTCAAGCTTGCCACTGCACAGGGTCTCTTGACTTTCTTTAGCATGTGGGTGAGGAATATGAAAAGCCACTTCTACCTGATTTCCACATTACATAAGATTTTACTCTCTTCTTCTTTCTGTTGTTCATCTTTTCCAGAGACTCACGACTTGCAAGATGCTTACAAACAAATATTTTGGCCTGAATTCCCAATGGACATCCATATCTGGCAGGCTGTAACACTGTGGAGAAACACAAATGCAATAGGAGATCTTCATCTATTGCTTGCTTTAGTAAAAAAAAAAAGCCTGCTTTTGATGTTGGGTATATTGGATATGTACAAATAGGATGTAAGAAATGACTGTATTTTCAGATCCTCAGTGTTAAATTTAATGTTGTGTTTTCTAAATGAAGTTACTCATGTGGAGTTTGTATTTGATTTTCTCTTTTTTTTTTTTAAATCTCCCAGTTGTGTTTTCAGTCTTGTTTATGCTGATTGCTGAATGGATCTAATTAAATACATTCAAATTAGGAATAGCTGCTCTGGGAAAACATATTCTTTCCCTGCTAAAGAGGCATCTGTATCCAAAAGCTGATTTCAGTTCTTCAGCTGTGTTTTCTTGTGCTTATCCTGATGCCTTGAAGCATCACAAGTCTTTGAGCACCTACTTATTGAACCCCTTGCAAAGGAAGGAAATCCCTGGCAAAGCTTTGGTCATAATGTTGATATTTCATATTTCTGATACCTTTTTCATAAGGAGGAAATGGGGAGTGAGGATGGAAGCACTCATTCTTTCCTCAGTGAGGGAAACTGTTCACTGTAGGGAGAAGCCTTTGTTTTTAAGGGATTTGTTGCACAGCCCAGGGTAATGGATGGTGATGAAGGGATGTCAAAGCCTGATGGTTGTGTGCATGTGTGTCCCACAGCATCAGCCTCTGCTCTGGCCAGAGGTGTAACCCAGTGAGTGAGATGCTCCAGAACAGAGACGTCGTCCTCTGAAACCCATAAAGCTCAGAACAAATGCAGTGTTTATACAAAACTAGTAAGCTGTGGAAGCATGTATCCCTTTTCAATTAATTTATTTCAGTGGCTGTGAGTCAGTAGCAGGGGCGGCTCGCTGTGTGATGGCTGTGGAGGTTTGACATCACGCTGCAGAGATTTCTCAGCTGTTTATATACTCTTTAAAAATTACAGACTAGCACGTAAGACAACTGGCATTCATTTCAGTCACTTGTGTACACAGACAGCAATCTACCAGAGGCAGACAGGTGGGAGGGCCGATGATGTCAGCTGCTCTTACCCAGATTGCTCTTAATGAAATACTACTCGTTGCAATACGAGCGCTGATCTCACTGCAGTCTCACCTAACTCTTGCACTGCGTGCTCACTTGAAACCCCTCACGTTTTAGGCAGGACCTGTCAGAATTGCACTGTGATGTTTTAAAGTCTGTTGTTTGGGGTTTTATCCTAGAAGCTGTCGTTGTCTTTGAGAAAAGCATGCTTCTACTAGTGCATGTTGTGGGACAGCTTTGCTTTGTAAGAATAAACCCTGCTTTTTCCCATGCTGAAAGAGGCAAACTTCTTTTGTATGTTGTGCTTTAAAAAAAAGAGAGGGGGGAGACTTGAAGCCAGACTGCTTTTGCACAAGGGCACTTGAAAAGAAGTGTTTTGTTAGGCTGCTAGACTGACATGATCCAATTTTGTCAGAACACAAGGGCTGCCCAGCATCTTTTGCATTTGGGAAGGAAAATCGGCCTCTCCCCTTCCTTTCTGAGCTTCTTCAGATGTTTTGTTATGTTAAACAGTGCAAAGAATGACACTTTCTCCGTGGTGCTGCTTAAATTCACCTTTTTGTTTGTGCTTGTTGGGAAAATTTTTTCTCAAATAGGCTTGCTGGATTCCAAAAAGAGACAGAGGAGAGTCGTCAGCTTTCTTTATTCCAATAAAAGGAGCCTACGGGGGCATTTCCCTGTAGGGTTTCTCAGTTTATCCCTATCTCCTGACTGTGTTGTCCCTTCCCTTTCCTCACTGGTTGAAGCACCCGGAGGTTACAGGCATCCCAATCCACCTAACACGTGTGCAACCCCTCCACATCATGCATCACATGTGTAATTAACTCCAACTTTATGCCACCCAGACCTAATATTAATTAGCCAATTAAACCTGCACAGTGAGTCCGAAGTTCATAAGTTCAAGTTGTCCATCAGCCTTTGTAGCTGAAGCCTGATGTGGTGGGACTTTATGAAGTAAGTATGAGTGGAGAGGATTTTGCAAAGCTCTGCACAGCTTGTCTGCAAGGACACCTTGTTGGCAAGCCTCTTTTAGCTCACTCTCAATTTTAATTTATTCTTTCAAGCTTGTGGAAGATGTGGAAGTTAATAATGAGGTGTATGAGTTGCACGGCTAAAAGGGAGTCTGTTTTGCCTTGAAATCAAAGCATTGGCCTTGCAGCTCATAGGAGTTGGTGTGGGTTCATCAAGTCTGAGTAATGAGAAACTGAATCCATTGGTGTTGTGCACTCTGCAGATGGGATTGTTTAAGGATGCTTGGTGAAGCACACTGTAGCTGATGTTTTATAATTCTCATTGATTGCCAATATTCTGCTTAAACCAATAGAAGCATTTGCTCTGCAGTTTATCACATAACAGTTTTTGCTATTTCTTTAAAATTCTTTTCCTTTACGTTTTACTACTTGGACTGGAAAATCATTACTGAAGAACTTCCCAGTTTCTTCATTTCTTTGTAATGCATCTGTTTACTCCTTCTGCAGCTGCCTGTTTTCTCCATTTATCACTCTATAAAGACATTAAAATATTACATACCCATTTGGATTTGTTCCAGGAGTTTCTGGTGTATTTGTCCTACTTAGATTGCCAGGTGGAGAAAGTGTTTAACATCTTAGGAAGAACCAGACAGCTTGCAGAATAACACTTATTTTTTCCAAATGGTATCAGTCAGTGTGATTGCAGGGAGCATTATGCATTCATGAACTCTGAGATGGTTGGAAAACTGATCTTGTTTCTGCTGTTCCCCAGCATCCTGCTCCCTAGGCTGCTATGTCTTAGGCTGCTGTTGTATTTGAAAGAGATGCAACCTTTTATTTTTTTCGTTTGTACAGGCTTAGGCTCTGTATTGATTCTGACCTGCTGAATTTGATGCTGTCAGTTGAAGCTGCCTCTGTCCAAAGCGTGGTCTTGGGGGGTCAAAACCAAACCCTGTGCTATCTGGATAAGGTCACAGTACCATTTTGGCATAAGCACTAAGTTAGTGCTGCTGCAGTCTTGCCTTCCATTTAGGATTCTCCTGAGTATCTTCACTAATTCAAGGGTTAAATAGACGGAGAAGTATTCCTCTACGTTCCTTTTATTCATTTATTTATTTATTCTGCATTAGCTTTTTGCCAGCTTTACTCCATCCACTTGGCTTGCTGAAGGTTTGAATGAGTAACTTTGCAAAGCAAAAGTGAATATGAGTGTCTGAAGAAAAAGTGAAATAGTTCAGAACTGCCTTCATTCTGTAATTAGACTTTAACTGTCACGGTAATGGAGCCTGGAGTGTTTCCTGCAGACTCTGAATCAATTTAGTGTTGGCTCTGGACAGAGTTAATCAGTCTGGAAATGTAAGTAGTGAGGCCAGTGCCGTTCCTTTCTGTGGAAGAGGGTATGTAGCTAACAGGAACAAAACTCCTGATGGGGAGCAGTTCCCATTCTGTACTCAATGTGCCATGAACCTGTTTGACTCTCTGAGGCTGATCATTGTCCTCCTCATTGGAATCTGTGGGAAGAGAACCACAGAATGGCCTGGGTTGAAAAGACCCACAATGCTCAACCAGTTCCAACCCCCTGCTATGTGCAGGGTCACCAACCAGCAGACCAGGCTGCCCAGAGCCACATCCAGCCTGGCCTTGAATCCTTCAGGGATGGGGCATCCACAGCCTCCTTGGGCAACCTGTTCCAAGAGAGGTGCTGGTTGGGTGATGGGAAAGGTGTGCTACCAGACGATGTTTCAGTTGCTGGTACAGTGTGGGGGGAAAAAGCACCACAGAGTACTGAAGGACTGATGTTTCCCAAATTTGTGCCTATGGGCTTGGGAGTGCATTTATCTGTGTTCGTAGACAAAAAGTCCTGTGAGAGCTGTTGAAAGATGCTGTCTGTTATCTTAGCTGGGGAAGTTCATGATCTGCAAACACCAGAAGCTAGGAGGATCTACTGTAAAATGCCACAATGTGTTTGCTTCGGTCTTAAATTCTTTCCCAGGCATCTTCATTTAGCTCCTGATGAAGGCAGGGTGCTGAGCCAAGTAGATTTGTGTTGGTTTTCTTTTTTTTAAGAGTTAAGAGCTGTACTGGAAAACCTCTTAAATTATTTTTATGTGCCGGTATTTTAACTGAAGCATAATTTTTTAAAGCAATAAAACCTGACATTCTCATGCTGCCCTTACATAATGCTGTTCAAAATCATGTAATTAACATCCCTTGTTAGTATCTAGCTTTTTATGGAAGTACAGGCGTTAAAATACTGGTGGTCTGCGTAATCAAATTATTCAACATTGTAGCATGCTGCTTCTATTAAAGCTTAATGATTTGATTGATCTTCTCTAGGGTAATTTGTGTCTGTATGCCTTCAGATACTGCTGCACATGAAGCTGCCAAACGTAAATACCTTCAGCCTTTTGTCCTAATGGCAATTTTATTGCTGTGCACTGCTCATCTTCTCTGAATGGTTTCTCTATAAAAGTTATATTAAATCCAGGACTGTCCCCTTGAAAATCTCACGGTGTTGGAAGTTTGAACCTCTAATCACTGGCATTGATGAGACCCTTCATCAAGCAGGAGAACGTGGTTTTATTTCCAGAGTAATTTCATTGTTTCACCTGCCCATCCTTCTGTTCTGTAAGTTATTCCAATAACTTGTGCATACTGAGCTTCTTACAGACTTAGTTTTGTTGATGCCTGTACATTTTCCCATCTTGTTCAGATCTAATGGCAAGTGTCTGGTACCTGGGAGCTCTTCTGCATACACCCTTCCATGTGTCCACATCTGATGCAGATTTAGTACACGGTAATAATTAGTGTGCAGTAGTAATTGCCCACATAATAATTACCTGGGCAAGTTGTTTTGAAAGCTGTCTTTTGAGACGCTGTCAGAGTTTTTATGTTGGTTCAGTGTGTGTGTTCATTCCCCTTGCTCTGATTTCTTCCCATTCATTCTTCAGTGGAAAAATGGACAAACTGGAGAAGTGTAACCTTGATTTAGATATGTTTTTAATACCAGCTCAGTCTGACTAGAGTCTGCACTTAGGGAACCACATGCATCTTTTCCTGTTCAGGATCTTGTTTCAGTGCACGTGTCCCTGGACTTGCCCTGTTCTGTTGGTGCATTTTGTACATCCAGTCTTTAGGGTTCTCAGCCCTTCCCCCCCCCCATATTTGTGATTGTATACTCTTTATACTTTTAATGAGCCAGCAGGGAATAAAAGGAAGAAGAATATCTTGGCTGCAGCTCTATGTCTTGTGAAAGCGAGGTGGATTAAACCAAGTGTTGGAATAAGAGAGCACTCAGCACTTTGCACTGACATGCATCTAGTCATTGCACAAAGCCAAACTCTCTCAGGCTAGTTTTCTCTTCAAATGCACCATATGTATGAAGGCTTTTCCAGTTTTCTTGACTATCCAGCCATAGTAAAAACAGCTCCACTATCGATGTTCTCAATTGCACCACTGATACTTCAGTTAAACTCTTCCTGCTGTGTGGCTCATGGCTGAAGCCTGCACCTGTGTCTGGTTTGCCCAGCACTCTCCTGCTGTATCATGTATCCTGTGCTGGTTAGTGTTTAGTGAAAGCAGTGTATGAAATGAGACAAAATGGCACTGATTGCAAATACAGTATAGTTTCATCCTGAGTATATAGAGCCTAAAGTAATTTTACAGTGGCAGGGAATGGGGCTAATAAGTAGTGACTGTTTTACTACAAATTGCTGATAATACCCAGGGCAAGCTTTTGAGTCCTGTCTTGTATTCGCTGCATCCTTGTGCAGCAAACAGTAATGACAGCTTAAGTAATGATAATATTATCAAATCTTAAGCATCTTAAAGAAAATACCTCGTTACTCTTTAGTAAATGGTTCTCTGGGTCTTTCAGTTTTCTAGGAGCACTGAAAACTTCAGAAAGCAAATTATAAATACTAAATATTAGTATTAACTTGTGTACAAATGCAGTTTGTCTCATTATGTGCTTTGTGTTCTGACCTAATTACCTTGAAGTTGATTCCATAGTGCATATGTGTCTTGGCCTGAGTGGTTTGGAGGGCAATCAAGAAATGAGCTATTCCAGGAGGAACTGACTGCAGTTAAAGAGCTGATGATCCATAGCAGTTTACTTTGAGGATTACACGGCTGTAAATAAGAGAAAGTTGGATGCATGATTCCCAGTGATAGACAGGTTTGTTTGTAAGAGTCTGCAGTACCTCTTTTGGTGTGAACCCCATGAAGAGTCTTGTTTTCTTCCATGACATTCCAACTTCTATCTGTTTATTAACGTGTAAAATTGTTGCTTTCCCAGGAGCTTGGAGCACTCGTGTTAATGCTGATACGTGAGCACTGGTTTCCAAACCTGCAATAGAATTTATGGACTTGAGGAAGTATTTGCTTTAAGATTCAAATAAAAAGTGGAGCTGGTGGTGCTGAGAGTTGTTCTGGTGTGTTACTGCTGGTTCTATTTGTCTTACCTGTTCTCCTCCTGTTCTTGTTACAGGACTCGATGCGGAGTTATCTTACGTGAGGAATGATGTTGTCAATCATTATGCATTGTCTTTCAATCTCTTAATTCCCAGCGAAACCAACAATCTTCATTTCAGTTGGCATGCTAAATCCAAGGTAAGCAGGCAAAGCTTCTGTGTTGCAGTACTTAGTGCATGGTCTGTGTTGCTTAGTGATCACCTGCTGTTATAATTGGTTTTTTTTGTGGAAAATAATACATGTTAGGTGCAAAAGATATAATGCATTGTTTTAGCTACTTTTTTGTTTATTTGATTGCAGAAAATAAATTGTTATATATTGGAACTGTCCCTTTTTTGTTTCAGAAAGGTTGAAAGCTTCTTCTGAAGCACTCTATCTCTTTTGCAATAATAAATAAAGCTATTGCTTTATTTATGCTATATTATTATGTATAATCTCTTCTGGTAGTGAACTGAACACACAAAAGCAGCAGCCATGAACCAAGGCTTCAGCCTTTGGAAATCAAATGTAGAACAATTGTATTTTAGAGTTTCCTACAAACATATTCCTGGAGATGAGGAGAATCTATAAAATTAGCATCTAGTATGTTATTATTGAGCCTCAATTAAATGGAAGGGGCTTTTTATTTCAGTTAATTACTGTAGTTGGAGCATACAGCAACAGCTGTCATAAAGATCGCGTATGCTTTTACACTGTGAAGGCTTTCCAGTTACTTAATGTATTTTTGTAGGTGAAATGATCTGTTTAGTCTCTGCCAGACCTTTTTTTTTTTTTTAAACCTGAGCAATGTTTATTCTTCTGTTCTTAAACAGGAATGACTGAAATAAAAACAGTAATGTTTAATAACTTCACCAATGCAATTTCTAATGATTCCATCTGCCAGTATTCTTCTTGCTGAGGTGTAGCTTCTTACAGGATATGAATTCTGATCCACAAAAGCTATTGCATATAATGCCCTTTTGCTTCATACCACGTTCTATTTTCACAGGCAGTTCAGTCACTTGCTGTTTGAACAGGACCTTTGAGGGAGTTTCCTCATTGTTACAACTTCAGCTGGGAGCTACATGCTTTGCTGTCCCTGCCCCCAGCCTCCTTGTCACTGTCCCTGAATTTGGAATAGGATTTTTGTTTTACAGAATCGCATACTAGTTGATGTTGAAGGGAACTCTGAAGGTCCTTTGGTTCCACCTCTGCTCAGTCAGGGCCACCCAGAGCAGGATGCTCAGGACCACGTTCAGAAGCTTTTGAACATCGAGGAGGAGACCCCTCCCAGCCCCTCTGGGCAACCTGTGCCAGTGCTATATCACCATGTAGCACAGAAGTGTTTCCTGGTGTTCCAGTTTGTGCTCTGTGTTCTTTGTGTTGTCACTGGGCACTGCTGAGAGCCTAGCTCTGTTCCCATTGTATTCTACCTGCAGGTATTTATGGACGTAGATGAGATCCCCCTGAGCCTTTTCTCTGGCTGAGGAACCTCAGCTCCTCAGTCTCTGCTCTCAGGAGAGGTACTTCAGGCCCTTCAGCACCTTAGTGGCCATGCACTGGACTTTTTCCAGTATGCCCAGGTCTCTCTTGTACTGGGAGGCTCAGAATAAGACATGGTATTCCAGTTGCAGTCTCACCAGTGCTGGGCAGTGTGGAAAGATCACCTTTTTTTTTGACCTACTGGTAATACTTTGCCTAATGCAGCCAAGAATACCATCAACCTTGCTAGAACATCAGTCAGCAGTGTGTATCTTAGTGTCTACCAGGATCCTTAGGCCCTTAGGCTGCTTCCCAGCTGGGTGTCCCCAGAATGCCCTGGTGCTTGGGGTTGTTGCACTCCCCTTCCTTCCACCTCCCCAAAAATAAGATATGGGATTTTATTTATTCTTATTCTGAGGAAAAAAGCATCAAACAGTATATGGCATTTCTTCTTACTGCTTTGAAGATTTCTTACATGTCTCCAATCTCCCAACTGTTGTTACAGGTTGAGTATAAACTGGGATTTCAGGTAGATAATCCCATGGCTATGGCTATGCCCCAGGCCAACATTTCCTTACAAGGAGAAGTTCCTCGCACCCTCTCAGGTAAATGGTTAACCCCACACCTCCTGTCGAGCTAGTACTGATAGCCTTAGCTTTCTAACCCTTTCCTGTTTAAGGTTATATGCTTACAAGTCTTCTGCAACAGTTACAACATTGCTGAAAGGGTATTATACACTGACTGCTGGTGTGAGAGTAATGTCTTTCCCTTTGTTCAGTGGCAGATAGAGATCTGCTTTGAAAGGAAACATGACATTGTGTGTGTTTATAGACACATACACAAGCTTCCCATTCCCTTTCAACTATAGTAATTACCAGTTGCACGGACTTTAAAGTCCATGCCTTTGAATCTTGCTAGCCTACAGATACCTAATGTCAAGATGTATGGGAGCTATTAACATGTGAAAGTGTTTTTGCTAAATTTAAAACTGAGAAAACTGTTTGAGTATGTAGTAGGTCTTCCGTAGAGTTTTTAATAGAAAGTGTTTTGGGAGGTGTGCACTTGATCACAGTTCCTTGTTGATTCAGTGACAATTCCTCACTGCCTTGTGCTCTGTGGGAATAAAGTATTTATTTTGATGTTGGCTTTGTACCACTGCTTTGTGGAGGCAGAAACCAGGGAATCAGACTTGTTGCGTCTGCTCTGCTGGCATCAATAACTCTGGTATGTAAGCTAGAAAATAAATACTGTCAGATTAGTTCAAACTCTGATTACAGTCATATTTGCACAGACTGAAATATTCAAACTTAACTATTGTGGAAGAAGCTAACTTTCATAGTGTCTGAAAAAGCAATGAGGAAAATGGAATTTTCTGGTTTTGGGTGATGAGAGTTTTCTGTTGTGAGAGGGCTTCAGCTCTGGAGTTAGTGAATGGCTAGTGGTCACAGTGAAAACTGTAAACTGTAATATGACACATAATTAAATTTATTAAAAAATACACCCTTTAGGCTTTTGTGATTGTCACATGATGTCTGAGATGTGCTCAAATGTGATTGTACTGTCTGTTTGTTGTCTGTTTGCAGTGTTTCGTGTTGAACTCTCCTGCACTGGCAGACTCGACTCCGAGGTCACAATATTAATGCAGCTCAACTTGACAATAAACTCATCCAAAAACATCACAGTTTTAAATTTCAAACGAAGGAAAATGTGCTACAAAAGTAAGGCACTGTTTCAAATACTTAGCAGTTTTTAGTTAGATAAAGGGAATGGGCAGGACTAAGAACACGAGGTAGCAATCCACAAGAGCGCATTACAGAGGGAATAGTAATAATTTGGCTTCCAGACAAAAAATGTGGACTGTTGGAAGAAGCATAAGGTGATGAAGGAATGAATTCCACAAGTGTTGTGTTGCATTGAGTCCATCAAATGTGCAAGGATGCACTTATGCAAAATGTGCATGAAGGTGTGGCTTTTTAGCACATCATGCTGAGACTCATGTTCCTTGGCATTCATGTTGCGAGAAAATTATTCTTAATTCAGAATGTATCTCTTTATAGTGCAAGTGGAGGCCTTTCTGATCATATTTTAAGGATAGAAATGTTTCACTTTGTGATTTCTTAGGTACTTTTTCAGGTGTTCTAAGTGGGGGAAGTCTAGTCTGCTTATACGTTCCTACCTTTCTGAGCTGCTGAATGAGCTGAGGGGATTTCCATAAGCATTACATTGTTATCAGGGTGTGTGAAATAGGGCCACTTCCTAAATTACTCAGAAGTAATTCTTAAAAAGATCACGTTTCTGTGGGTTCATAATCATGTCAATAGCTTTTTTTGAAAGTTGTGTGTTGAGCGGTGTAGAGCATCTGGGGATTTCTAATTTAATTTAGTGTATAAGGTAGCACTATGTGGGAACTTGCTAGTGGTTTTGCTCAAGGCATTCCTAATAAGTGCTTGGAAGGTTCAAAAAAGAAGCAAAATTCTCAGATCTTTTTCTGGCTTTCCTTTTTTGTGAAGTTGATCAGACTGAAGTAGCTCCCTAAGGAGTCAGCAGGGGCTGTGCTGGGGAGGAGGTGGCTTTTTGCAGCTGGGAGCAGGAATGAGGATGTGGGTCTGGGTCTTTGCACTCACAGAAATCCATTACTTTGCCTCAGGTGTATGTGGAACCTCAGGGAGTTCATCTGAAGTGATCTCTGCAGCCTGCTTTCCCTTGATTTGCACTTTCAGTATTAGAGTGACTGATAATAAGCTTAATGAAGATTTATCCCTTTCCCAAAGAATCATTTTTGCACAAGTAGCCAAGCATGTCCATGTGGCTTTTGTTCTTTTTTTCAGTAAATGTTTAAATAGACATTTCCTTTGTCATCCTTCAATTTTAAAACACTCATGATTGCAGCATCAGCTGAGAAGGCAAGGTGCCCAGGGCTGCACCCCTTAACTTCTTCATAGATAAGTTGTGTTAGAATCTGAGTAATGTTCACTGAACATTCAATTAATAAAGTAATTGTTATCCCATAGGAGCTGATTTTGTAGGGTTTTTGTTTAGTGTACATACATACAGTCACTCTGTTCCTGTCTTTTCTACTCTCTGCTGCTTTGCACTTTCTTGGACAAGCAGAAGGGTAAGTAGATCCAGTGGGTTCAAACACAGCCTCAGTGGACATATATGTTAGTGGTGAAATACCTGACCCTTATGTGTGTGTTTTTTTTTTTTATTACTACTATACAGTGGTTAGGCATTTTAAAATGGAAATCTGGAGATAACTGTAGTCATTAAGTCAGCTCGTCTGTTTGGAAAAACAGATTTGTTTTTAATGAAATGAGGCAATTGATTTCCTTTGAAGGATTGCAGTAACACATGTTTACTAAGCTTAATGGCTTTCTCTCTTCTGTTTAGAGCTTGAACCAGAAGTAAAATCTCCAACATCCGACAAAAATAGCAGCAAGGCTATCTGTAAGTAATCTTGAATGTATCACTTACTCCAAGTGTAAACAAAATAAAAACTGGGGATATTCTTTGTTTTCACAACTTTCTCTATGAAAACAACCCCCCAAGTTGTTTCTACTAAACCCAGTATTTTAGTGGGATTTTTGGTAATGAGTTTACCTGGGAATATGCTCTAGTGAAGAGGAAGAAAACTACACCTACTCTCACAACAGCTTTTTTTCTAAATCATGTCCTTGGGGATCTGTTTTACTGCATATTACTCTAATCAGTCTCTTGACTTCAGGATCTGTGTGGCTTGCAGTTTTGACTTCTATTCATTCATATTTTATAATTAGTTTTCTTTACTCTCACGCCCCTCCTGCATGGAATTGTCTGACTTTGCTCATTCTATGGCACCCGAAACACAAACACTTCTGCCAAAATGCTTTGGAAAGCAGTGGAGAGTTGCTCAGTTTTCCTTTCCTGATTGTAAATTGGAAGTGGCTGGAATTACTCAGGAGCCCTACTGATAAAATTTGCCTTCTCCTGCTTCCATCCTTGTGTCCCTGCTCAGCAGGAAGGGAACCATAGTGCCCTGTAGCTGAGGGGACACCCTCGTCTGTCTCTGTGCCAGCCCCTTCACCTGCTGAACCTTGGTAGTGGTGATTCTTGGGATGAGTCTCGGAGCAGTTCTGTCATCCTGCTGTGTCAGCTTTTTGGGAACTAACAGAATATCTGTGGTTGCTTTTTTTTTTTTTTTTGAGACCAATTCAGAAGCTTTTCACCTTTGTATTTCAGTTGATCCTGTAAATGCAGCTCCCACCACTTCTACCCGTGTGTTTTACATCAGCGTAGGCGTGTGCTGTGCTGTTATATTCCTGGTAGCAATAATACTAGCTGTCTTGCATCTCCATAGTATGAAGAGGATAGAATTGGATGACAGGTACGTATTCAGAGTTTTCAAGAGCTTTTGGGGGCATGTATTTATGCAGGCTTTTGGGATTTCTGGCCTCAGATGTAAGTTTTCTGTAGTAACATGCAGTTTTGCTAAGCTGCAGCAGCAACTAGTGTGTAGTTGTGCTAAGTGCTGTACTGCAGTAAGACAGCAGTTGCAGGTGATGGTGTGGAGGGTTGTGGTTCACCTTGATCGTGGTGTAAAGTCTAGGAATTACAAGTGTTTGGTTACAAAGCTGAAAATCTCTCTTTCCCAGATGTGTTTTTTGATTCAATTAAACCAAATTGGTACATGCAAACTCAGGGACAATATAGTTGACACACACATCTCCTTTTTAATGTTTTGAGTGGGATTTTTCTGAGTGGGGAATAAACACCAAGAACTAAACTGAAGCTCTCTTGGAGGCTGTTTGAACAAGCTGCATCAGATGGAACTGTGCAGGAGCTGGGAAAAACTAAACACTTTGGAAAAGCAGTTGGGTGTGCAGGTAGTTTCCATCTTCAGGAGGGTATCTTGAATGGTTTTGGTTCCTGCATGCAGCCTCTTGGGGTAGCTGTCCTCTGCCTTGGACAGATGCCCCCCTGCTTTTCATTCAGCCTTTGCTGCTACTTTGATCCCATATCACTTGGATTTTGGAGGATTAGCTATATTAATAGAAGTAGTACCTGAAGAGTTTTTCTAGTCCTAGATCATCTAACCAAATGACCTGTCAGCTTTCCTCTATTTACTTGTTCCTAAATTGTCTACTGAAGATTTTTAAGTAATAGAGAATATTGAAAGATGCACAGCTTTGTTTGCTTCATAAAAGAAAAGCATTAAATTTAGTATATGTAAATATGTTCTTCTAAGAGGTTTTGAGAGGCTGTGCCTCATCTAGCAGCGTGATCAAATTGCCTTTTCTTCCACTGTTTAGACTTGATTTTTTGCAGTGTGAATAAGAGCCCGCAAATGCTTAGCTGAGAAACTGCTTCACTGTTTTAATTTAACCTCAGTGTTACACTCTAATAATATATATGATCAGTGACTGCCTGATGGAGCAACAAGCCCAGGAATGCATGGGAGAAGAAATAACTTTTGATTCGGTTTTGAATAAGAAGCTCAGAATGTTTCTACAAAGGGGATCTGAATCAAAGATGATTCGTTGTGAGGGTTAACAACCTCACAGGAGCAACAGAGATACAAAAAAAAAAGAAAACCAAAAACAGAAAAAAGCCAACCTGTTGCTATTGCCCTGAATTTCAAAAAGCAGAGCTAAATAAAAATGAGATTGTTAAATAAAAGTTAAAAACGGGCAGCTGAGCTTATGGGCTGCATGTGGACTGTTTAAGAACATAGTATTGAAAGTTCAGAGCAAATGCTTACATACCTTCTATCAAAGGCACTTAAAAAAGTGCCAGAGAAAGTTGGCATGGCTTAACAGCAGGATAATGGGCGTAGTTAAAAGCAAGGATTAGTCCTTAAAAAGCTGAGATTGCATGAGAGTGAGAAGACAAAGATAATAAATACAAGTTGAACCTAAAAATACAATAAAGCCGACCAAAAAAAAAGATTTTTCTCAAACTTGCCACAGGCACAAAACAATTCTTTTTTTGGACTTGCCAGCAGCAAGAAGCCAGCCAGAGAAATCTGTCTGGCTGGTCGGTGATCAGGTTACAAAAGCAGTTTTCAGGGAAGGTAAAGTAAGAGGAGAAAACAAAGCTGTATCAGCGTTGGCTGTGATGGCTGTGTCAGAACACTGCTTTCTGGGAGACTTGCTGGAGAGTGAATCACAGTGGGGAGCTTTGAAGACACAGTTCAAATGGCAACTTATTATCACTCATTTTTTTTTTTGCTAGCACCAGAGAATATTCTTTCAAAAAGTCTGAAGGAAGTTAAGGTGGAGTAGCTAGACTGTGAGCTTTGGTTTTTGACTTTGTGCAGAAAAAAATTATGCTGGAACTCTGCAGCTGGAAGACGAGTGTTAAAGTAACATAAGGGAAAAAAAAAATCCATGTCAGCTACAAGTCTCTGATCACAATAAGCCTGATATTTTCTATTGAGTATTAGTTTCTGTTAGGAAATGGGGAAAAAAAATATATTGGTACATATGTGGTTATGGTTTAAAAAAGAAAAGCCACTTCTTACCCGTTTTATCCTAGAAGAAAAAAGAAGGAAGTCCTGCTTCATGAACATAACATCCTTGAGGGCAGCAGCAAATATGTCCAGAAAATCCTACAGGAATAGCTAGCACTGCTAGCTCAGTGCTCAGTAGCATTCTCAAATGCAAATGTTAATTATTCTGCAGGAGAGGCCTTTACAGCTGCAGTAACTTCTTTGACAGTATTTTGTCCTATGGATAAGACAGGAGACATCTTACTACGTTTTAAATTGAACACTGTGTGTGTTCCATTGTCAAGAAAATTCATGGTAGGGCTTGTGGGAAGAGGAAAGAAGGACAAGCAGTGAAAAATGGCAAAGCAGACTTGACATTTTAATCTGCAAAAGAGATCTGAGGCAGATAAATTGGTGCAGGGTGAACTGCAGAACAATGTCTTGATGTTTGTTCTAACACAGGAGATAGGAAGCACCAATTAGGCTTAACTTTTTTTGCAACCTGTTATGTATCACTAGTGCCTATCTGCTGCCATGTGGATCTGTCCTTTCTGGCTCAGGGTACTCCTTGCAAACTCTTGTAAGCTAGCACTGCCTCTCAGTGAGATGTTGGCATCAAGAAGTAAAGACATATGAGTCTTCTCTGGAATGTAATGGCTTTGTTGTTTCTGGCACAAGCGAATGTCTTTTGCAATAAATGTTTTGTCAGTTTATGTATCTCCATTTATCAAAGGTGGGGAAAGCAAACCAAAAAATAGTCAGTTTACATGAAAATAAGGCAAAAGTCAAAGGACAGAAGTGCTAAGGTTTCTTTAGTTTCTCAAAATACAGTTCAGTGTGCATGAGACTTCAAAAATGCAATATTTTCAAAGTTCAATCTGGAAAATCTTCTATGTTTAACTTTGATACATTAATTTTGAATTTAATGCAGCAGCACACAATCGTGTTCACGTCCAATTTTGTTTTTATAAAACAGCATTAGTGACAGCAGTAGCTCGCAAGGTTTATCCCAGCCTTCCACGCAGACGACACAGTACTTGAGAGCTGACACACCCAACAATGCAACGCCAGTAACCAGTAAGTGTTAATCTAATTACAGACCTTTGCCACAGACTGCCTTGGATGCAGCTGGAGTGTTAGTATGGGTCACACTGATTCTGTATTAAGGAAGAGAGAAAAGCAGGAATAATCTCCTGATTCTGTCAGTTGCTCTTCAGAGTTTGCGTGATGTATGGTTTTATCCACCTTTGTCACTCATAGTCAAGATTGAAATCTGCATATGGTCTGGGATGCTGGAGTCATCTCATGAGTGTGATGGTGTAACAAGGGTGACGTGTGTGCTTTCTTTTAAATAGCTTTTCTTGATTTTATTTATTTTTTTTTAAGAAAGAGATGGGAGACAGTGAAAGTGACAGTGCATTACATGCTCTGTAATAGATCATTCTGGGAACTGATACTAGCTACATTCTGTGTTTAGTTCTGTGATTCCTGAAGGTATTTGTTATCTACAGAGAGTGTTTACTTCTGCAATTACTGTTCATCAGCCTTAGTGGAAGGATATCTTGTACAGCATAAAGCTATTGAAGGCTGACCTTTCCTGCATTCAGGGTTTGAAGATAAGACGTGATTCCCTGGCAATTCAGTCTCATTGAAGGCTGGACTGACTGTGATTTGCCTTTTCCCTTGTGCTGGCACTTAAGCAACTAGACTGCTAACCAAATCAGGGAGCAGAACCAGCCAAATGTTGATTTTCTTCCGGTGTGGTTTGGTTTTTGGTTGGCTGGGATCTCTGAATTGGTGTGCAGCCTAGCGAGATGAACACCAGTTTTGGTGCTTCAGGTGGGGTATGGATCTATGTGACTGGACACTGAAAGAAAGCAGGATTTAGCCCAGACAGAATTGGCTCAAAGTACTGCTAAAACTTGCTCTGAAAGATCTGAAGTGAGGTAAGGGTATATGTTATAAAGTGAGGGAAATATAGGGGAAATATTCCCCTGGCAGGGAAATGAACGCTTTCTTTGTTAATCTCAATCAGTTGTTTTTCTGAATAGAGTAGGAATTACCAGGCTTTTCAAGAAAGTGTCTCTGTTTATCTGCTGCCAATGATTCTTCATTCTGTAGTGCACAAAAGTTTTTTGTATAAATAACCTGAAGAGACTTTCTTTCAGCAATCTAATAAGTAAAAGCATCAACATCTATCCTTTGTACAGTGCAATATTTACTCTTTAGAGCCAGCTAAATAATGATTAATGGCTTTTTTTTTTTTAAGCAAGCAGTAAGAGCCAAAAGTTTCTTCTGTTTCCTTCTGGCTGCACTTAGTATTGATACTAACCATCCAAATCAATGGTGGTGTACTGTATGAGTATTTTAACTACTATTCAGTGCTAGTGTTTTGCCCAGTTTCCTCCCCAGGTGTGGGAACAAAGAGTTGAACTCCTGCAGCTTTGGTAAAGTCTTGGCTTTCTTCTAAATTGAATTAATATTTCCCTAAACAGAAGAGATTTTTGTCATCTAAGTTCATCTGTTTTGGAAAAAGCTGCCTGGAAACTTTTTATGGTAGAAGCATTAAGACAAATGCATCCATTAAAAATTGATTTTTCGCAGAGTTTGGAAGAGACCATAGCATGCAAATAATTTTTAAGCTGGTTTTCCTAATTACTGTTCCACCTGCCCCTCTTCTCACCCACTATCTTTTTGTGTACCACTTCTCATCCCAAAGAACAGTGTGCTGTTGATGTGCTGTCAACCTCAGGATTTTAGATTGGCTCTCTAAGCGATGTCATCTAGTTAGTGTGATCCCTGGAAACTTGTTAACGAGCCTCTTGCAAAAGACTTGCCATGAAGGTGACTGTATCCTTAGTGATAATTGAGCTCTTCACTGAGATGAACGTGGAAGCAGTGGCACTCATTGGCTTGCTGTGTTCAATATGTATTGTTTCAGAATGCCTTTTTTGGGGACGAGGGTTGGATACTACCAGTAACATGGGGAACAGTGAAACTGAGTGTAAGAAGAAAAAAATTGGATGCAAAAAATAAACAGGAAGAACACTGTTAGGCCTATCACAGTTGTATTAACCTTGTTTTTAGTGACACTTAAAATTTATCATAAAAGTGACTCTCAAACTTTCTCTAGTAATTCAAGGTCTTGCTACAAAAACACTCAGGCCTTTTTGAGTATGTTGGTGTATCTAGCTAGATGTGTCTCATGCCCAGAAGAGGGCACTGCTGATTCTGGTTGTGCTCCTGATGCAGTACCGGGTAAGGCGTTTTCCTGATCCAGCAAGTCTTCAGCAGTTTCTAACCTCAGTCTTTATTTCCCTGTTGAGAGGGAAGTGCAGTGTTACGTTAATCTGCTTCAGTATGCAAGAAGGAGCTTTATTTACTTGGTGTTAATAATGAGTCTCAGTTGTACAACATCATATAGATTTGTGTGATTGCTACGTTTGGCTTCTCTTGTGCATTTCTTTGTTGTTTAATACTGTACATAATCTTCCTAAGTACACACTGCTTGCATGTCTTTGTACCTGTAGGTGGTGCTGAGGTGAAGCAATGTGCTTGTGGTCTTATAATAAGGGTATTTATATTGGTTTGTTTGGCTCTGCTGGCTCCTCAGGTTATCCTACGTTACGGATAGAGAAGAATGATCTTAAAAGTGTCACTCTAATGGAAGCAAAAGCTAAAGTGAAGGATATAGCCATCTCCAGGGAGAGGATAACTCTAAAAGATGTGCTCCAAGAAGGTATTTACAGCCCTCGAGACACTTGTTGGTTACAGTGTGGTTTTTATATATATATGTATGGCTTATTCTTTTTGCAAGATTTTTCTGAGATTAATCATGGGTGATGTTGCTGATCTTTATAACTTTTGTGGAGGTAAAGAATGATGGATGATGTTTGCATTTGGGGTGCGGGGGGTGTGGGGAAGCGGCTTCTAAAATGCATTAGAACATGGGAGCGACTAATTATGCAGAGTAAATAATTGTCTGTGTTAATAATCTGGTCGTTTAAAAAGAAAAATAAATGAAAGGGTGAGATGGCTAGGGAGTGAGGTAATCAGCTGAGGCTGTAAGTGGTTGAGTAACTCAACTGCAAAGTTATTGCAGGAGAACTTCACTTAAGGGGGGAAAAAGTGTCTGTCATCTAAATTCAGTCAGTCTCCATTTAATAGCTAATGTGAAAATCTTATCAAATGCAAAATTAACAGTTCTGCTATGAAAAAACTAGACTACAGTTTCTTTTGTTGCTTAATTTTCATTTCAGAAGTGTTCATTTACAACAATAATTGTTTTTACTTTATATTGAATTTAGAAAATAGACTTAAATATTTAGATTTCTGTCACTAATGGTTAGTACTGCAACTTTAGGTCTGCATCCCCATAGCTTGATAAGAAACCAAATTTTTCCAAAGCTACACATTTAAGATAGTCATCTTTTAGAGGCAGAACTGCAAAGTGCTTTACATCCCCATCTGGAAAACAATGTGAGGTTGCCAAACATTCTGATTTGATGTATGGCTTTAATCTTTAAGCTGATAGCTTTGCTCTCAAGTCCAATGGTTGTGCAAAAATGTATTTACATGTGGAGGATGTTTTGGATCATAAAATGAATGGATTTGGTTGGAAGGAGCCCAACAACCCACCCACTTCCAACCCCCTGCCATGGGCAGGGGTGCTGCCCACCAGCTTATGTTGCCCAGGGCCTCCACCAACCTGGCCTTGAACTTATTCAGGGATGTGGATGCAATGAGATCTTCCCAGAGCCTTCTCTTCTTTGAGCTGAATGCCCCAAGCTTTCTCAACCATTCGTCATAGGAGTGGTGCATCCAACCTTCTGATCATCCTCATGATTTTCCTTTGGACCTGCTCTGATGGTCTGCATCCTTTCTTTAGAGGTCATCAAGCTCAGCTCCCCTGCAGTGAACAGGGACACCTACAACTATATCAGGTTGCTCAGAGCCCCATTCACTGTGAATGTCTTTAGTGATGGGACATCCACTACCTCTCTAGGCAACCTGTTCAAGTGCCTCATCACACTTATTATAAAAAAAAGTAATAAATTCTTCCTGATGTCCAATCTTAACCTCCCCTCTTTTAACCTCAAGTACTTTTCAGAAGGACTGTGCTCCATCCTTACATCTCCCAACTTGTACTAATAGGAGAAATTGCTAGAATGCAGATGCAGATCTTGCGCTTGGATTTGCTGAAACTAATGAGGTTCACCTGGGCCAACTGCTCTGCCTGTCTAGGTCTCTCTGAATGGTGTCCCATCCCTCAGGCACATTGACCACATCACTCTGGCACCATCCACATACTGCTGAGAGTGCACTTGATCCCACTGTTGATGTCATTGATGAAGATGTTAAAGAGCACCACTCCCAGTGTTGACCCCTGAGGGACACCACTTGTCCCTGATCTCCATCCAAACATTGACCACCACTCTGGGTATGATCTTGTAATCAGTCTCTTGTACATCAAACAGTCCACCCATCAATCCATATCTTTCCAGTTCAGAGAGAAGGATGTTATGGGGGACTGTGTCAAAGGCCTTATAGAAGCCCAGATAGATGGTGTCAGTGGATCTTCACGTGTCCACAGATAAAGTTACGCAATCATAACAAGCTGCAAGGTTGGTCAGGTAGGACCTATCCTTGGTGAAGCCATGATGGTTGTTCCATTTCATCTCCTCTTCCATATGTCTTAGTATAGCTTCCAGGAGGGTCTGCTTCATGACCTTCTCTGTCACTGAGGTGAGACTGATGGGTCTGTAGTTTCCTGAGTCATCCTTTCTACCCTTCTTAAAAAATGGGTGCTATATTGTTTTTTTCCTGTATCTGGGGTTGCCCCAAACCAATTGCAGCACCTTGTGCTTGGCCTTGTCCAACCTCATTAAGTTCTTGTGGGCCAAATTTTCAAGCCTGTCCAGATCCCTTTGGATGGCATCCCATCCTTTGGTTGAATAAACTGCACCACTCAGCTTGGTGTCATTAGCAAACTTGCTGACAGTGCACTCAGTCCCATTATCCAGGTCATTGATAAAGGTGAAGGCTGTGCTTCTTTGTACTGTCTCTTACCTGTAGCTGTAATGTTCAGAGCCATCTGATTCCTGCAAGTGGGATCATAGCATATCTCACGAAGTTTATATGCAGTCTCATGGTAGATGATTTAAAATATATATATATATATTGCACTCATCCTACTGAGTACTGAGGAATCAGATAAGAGTTGAACTTTATGCTGGGATATGTACAGCTGTTCAGTATAGTTCTTTTTCTTGGAATAATTTTGTTAAAATACACGAGTGGAAAAATTTTGAAGACTGGGGGGGGAAAAAAGCCAGAAAAAATAAAACCAAAATAAATCTTTGAAGAAGGAGTGTCACATTTTTATAATGTAATACTGTATTCACAAACTGTACTATGTAAGTACTGTTTTGTTGAATGCTCTACTTCTGTGTACATAAAAAAAAAAAAAAAGTATAATTGAGGAATGTTTTGCCTGGGGAATTCCTGACTTGACTGTATGCAGAAAAGATGGAGCTCCAAGTTTTAGCACAGGCTGTCAACTGCCCTACATAAATTACCTGTCAATACTTAAATTAATTAACCAGGTTCTGTTGCTGTCATTGTCTCATTTTTGCTTTTCTTTTTTATATTTTCCTCTGAAATTAGAGCTTTCAGTCTTTGCTACGTATAGCTCTGAATCCAGTTCCTGCTGATGGAGAGGTGGTTTTCTGTTGTTGGTACTCTTGTTGATCCACTTAAGCATTCAGGGCTTAAGCTTTACCTTCCATTACTCCTAACTTTCTGCTGTGGCAGATACATTTCAAGGTAGTGGGTTTTTAATGGGTGTTTAATCTGTCAGCATTGTCAGTGTGTTTTAAACATATAGTGCTTACTAATTTTATGTTCTCTTCATAGGCACATTTGGGCGCATTTTCCATGGAATACTAATAGAGGAAAAAGATCCCAGTAAAGAAAAACAAGTTTTTGTGAAAACTGTTAAAGGTATGTTTACTTGAAGACTTCACTTTGTCCAGTTGTTTGGCCTGAGTGTATCAAATCTGTCTTTAAAAGCAGTTAAGCAAAAGCCACGTAAAGGATAGTAATATCAAAAAACTGCAATCAATTTGGGTGCTGTTGTCAGCCAGCAAACAGTGATTTTGTATGAAAGAAGAATGTACTTGTTCACAACTGCCTGCGGTTACTGCATCATCACATACTTCAGCTTATTCATTTTTCTTGTACAAAATCTCATTTTCTTTTTCCCTTTTGCATGGAACACATAGAGCCTTCCCCCTGTCTCTGAAATACACAGAAATACACTGGTGAGGCACACCAGTTTCTGTCACTTACTTTAAGTTATGATAATACCTTTTGGTATTTCTCAACCAGTGGTGTATATATGTGTACGTACACATATATACATACATGATATATGCTTATATCAGTTCAGCTTGGAAGCTACTTGGAAGAATATTAACACTTGTTTAAAGGAGAGGAATTTAAGATCAACCTGTTTCGGAATAAAAGTAGCTAAAAAGCATCCCTACTTTGCACATGTCTCATGACAGTCTGAGATGGATGTTGTTGCATTCTCTAACTGCATGTAATTCTTGATGTAGGCCTAGCCAGGGTGGTGTGCTTTGCCAGTGAAGATAGGCCAGTGCCAGGTACTGTGCCTGCTGCTCCAAAATATATTGGGCCTTTTTTTTTTTTTTTTCCAGGATGCCAGTTACTCTCAAGATGCTTCTTTTTTTTTTTTTTTTTGAGTGCTTCTGAGGTGGTACACTTCCATTCTGTAGCATTTTCCTTCCCTGTTGAATCCAGAGAGGGCTTCTGTAAAAGTGGATCTGTCACCCTCTGGGAGGACCTTGGGACTTTCTGCTTGCCAGGATGGTGCTATCTGGAACTCTGAATACTGAAGTTGTCTTTGGCTTTGTTTCAGACATAGCAAAAAATGTTCACTTTGTAAAATGCTAGTATCTTGTAGGGATTTTTTTATTTTAGTAGCAAGAAGTAATCAAACATCCTCAATTAAAGACAGTTCTGCTTCTTTCCAGTATCTTGGCAAGTTTTCCTAATTTTGGCTCTTCTTTCCTTCCCTGCCAGACAGTTTGGGGTTTCATTTTCTTTATTTCACGTAGCTGGCAAAAGTTTTATCCCATGTTTTGTGAGCCTGGCACTCCTGTGTTCCACAAAGCTCTCAAAGTTGCTGCTTCATCCACCACTGTTACCTTAACTTGTGATCCCTTTTGCTGTCTTGTTTGGTTCTCTTCACTGCCGCAGAGTCAACAGACACTATTACTCCTGTAACATCTAAGATTGTTGTGAACTCGGGCACTTTGACATCTGTATGCTTACTTGATAGCATGGAAATAAGACGACATCTGCAAAAACATGTCTTAGTTGAGCTGCTTCCCAGCACTGCTTTTCTGATTTCTTTACCAGCATAAGCCTTCCAGTCTGCTCTTAAAGAAACATTTCTCCCTTGATATTGCTTAGAGACAGTCTGTCTTTGATACAGTCCATGTCCTTTCTCCTAATGTTTTGCTTTGCACTGAAAGGTTTGCTAGCTGCAGCTCCATACTGCACAATAGTCTTAACAGAGCAATGGTATTTGCATAATTGTTGTTACTAGAGAATTTCTTAGCTTTAAAAAGTATAAACTCATTGTCTGCATGGATAATAGATTCTGTTGATGTTTCTGTGAAAAAGTACGGGCTTGGGCAGCAGAACGTTGCTAGGAGAATAACTAATAAACATCCCCTCTTCTCCTTACAGCAGTATATTTGTAGAGCCAATATTAAGCAGTTTCCTCTTTGTACCTTGGCTGTGATGGCTGTGTGTGCAGCTGGGTCATGTACAAAGTTAGGAATTTGGTCTGCTTGGAAAAAAAGAGAGTGCGAAAATGCTCTTAACCTGAATTTTCCTTGATCTACTTTGTCCTGTGACCACACACACTGTCCTATTTTGGCACAAACACAGAGTAGGGTCGAACTGCAGAAGAGAAAAAGAACTATAACACTGACTTAAATATCTCTGTTGCTACAGGCAAAAAAAGGAACCAGAGGGTCATGGAAAAGAAACAAGGGAAAAAAGTCTTTGTAGCTAAGTTACCCTGGAAAAGCATATGCTGTATCTTAGTTTTTTTCCCCACAATGTGTTCTGATGTTGGTAGAGTCCAATGATACTCTCAATTACAAGAAAAATAAAAACTAGTGGAGGCATTCAGACTTTCTGAAAAAGGGGAACTGAAACTTTTTCAACAGGTGTTGTGGGGAAGAAAGAGTAAATAATCTGATAGCCTTCCTGAGAGAAAAGACCTCTTTCTTATCAGGATCAGAGCTTGAGACATTGCACTGACTGGCTCGTTGTTAGGGTAGTTGGGGTAGCTAGGGTTGCTGCAGCTTTAAATCTGGAATTGTTAATAGAAGAAACTCTTTGGAAGAGTAGTATCTGGATAGGCCAAATAGAATCAGTATGTTTCTTTCCAAACTAGAACTTCTCTCACTTATTTTCTCTGAGAACAAGGTTCCAGTAAAATAAGGCAGAAAAGATTTTATTAATGGGGCTAGATTGCTGTCTACAATATTCTTACAATATTCACCACAAGAAACAACTTCCTTCTAAAACTAATGGAGCTTTGTCTTCTCATTTTTATACTGAACTATTTGATGCTGTCAGCAAGAAAAGGCTTAAAAATTGCCTTACTGGTACATCTAATGTCTGTACAGAACTGTTAGAAACAATTAGACTGTCTAATTTACAGGAAAAGCTTTACTTTATTCAAGCTTTGGCTAGATGCATTCGTAGTTGATGTAGTTGTCAACTATGTCACTGGATATATCCTATCAGCCCCAGTATAGAGACCAGTTTACTGGCACACAAGTTGCTTTGTGACTGGGTGTTTCCAATATTAAATGTAGTAACTTTGCACAATGCAAAGTGAGAAAGTATAGTGGATAAGTGATTATCCTGTGGGTATGTCCTAAAATGTCCTGCAAACAGTATGCTGGTGCCTGGCAGGCCTCTCTGAGCCATGGGCAGCTCACGTGTTGGCTTTCAGAAGGCCTCTACTGTACTAAGGAAATCATTAAATTGGTGTTAGGACTACTGCTTCTGCTTCCTTTTGAGAGACATCACAGAATTTGTCACTGAGACTGAACTCTTCAGTGTTTTGGGACTTTTAGCTGAGCAATTAATGAAGTCACCAAAGTGCTTTTCGACCAATTCAGTGACTTCTTACTGTGTACATGGCTTGTGAGGTGGTAGCACTGCAATTTGGAAACACTTTTTTTTTTGTTGTATCCCTTGTAAGGATACAGTGTGAAGGTCGAGTTAATCCTCCAGTGCTAGAAGTTCACTCCAGATCCCTTAGAAAATGTTTTTCTCTCATCTAACTGTATTATGTTCCAAAGAAAAGTTGTAACATGCCCTAGATAGTGACAAACCTTCTACCTGCATGTTCATGAAATACAATAATTTGTCTTTTTTTCTGATGGTATATCATCTATCATTTGAGAGCATGTCTGGATGCATGAATCTTTCCTTATGTAGGAAGTGCTCTGTGCCAAAAAGAAAAAAGCTGAAGAGGAGCAACAAAAAAAAGAGGTATCGGTTGGCAAAATTAGAAGCGACTTTCTGGAAGCTTTAATAACTTTAGGGGTATGAAGGCTGCACGCCCAGGGAAAAAGATGTCTCTTTTTTTTATACCTTCTCTAGATCCTTCATTTAGGTCATGCAGTTTTCTAGTTACAGTTCAGAGTTTCACTGTGTTAATTTCCTAGTCGTCATTATGAAAGCTTCAGCTTTTTTCACATTCAGACTTATTTTTGGATAATTTGCTTCCCTTTTTTTCCCTATAATTCACTTTCATGAAGATTCATTATGGAAGTACATCATTATCAGTAAGAACAATGATACATGTACTATTTTTGGGGTGCCAGAATCCATGGATCAACATGACTTGAATAGGTTCTTTGTGAGGAACGTGAGAGACATAACTGCCACCTGATTTCTCACTGTGTTTCTTGCCATGCAATATAATTGTTTTATGTAGTTGTAATGCTTCATTTTCTTTTCTGATGGATGTTTTCCAACCACTCTAAACTTTAGGAAGTGCCTTGGGTGGGCTGTTTATTAGAGCTGGAATTACGTTTCTTGCCTGTAATTGTCAGATCTCTCCTGCCTTTACAGTGGTGTGACAGACTTTTTTGGGAATCTTTAGAGCTTTGTACTTCAGAAAAGAAGGAACACTGTTACGTATTTTGACTTAAGGAATACATTGTTTAATGTTGCTTTTCCTGCAAAGGAGAAAAATTTTGGAGAACAAATGGAATTGTATTATTCCAGGAATACATGAGGTGAATTTGAGCTATACAGAACCTGACTCATATTCTGGCCAAGGTACATTTTTAATAAAAACAACCAATCTTGCTGTTTGAGATAACCTGGCTACTTCTATTTCATTTTCTAACCACTTAACATTTTTCTTCTGTACAAAAAAGGAATTTTTGAAAACAATCCACCCATGAAAAGCCCTGGAAACAAAGACATAGTGTAGGTGAAGATTAACTCTTAGGACTCCTCTTTTTACTAACTTTAACAAAGCTTTTAGTTTTGTTCACGTCGTCATAGGTCGCTAAAGGACTCTTTTTCAGCAACATTGACTAATTACATCATTACACTGTTAGTTGACTTTTATATCTTGTCAATCTAGCTCAGAGTGGCTGCTCAAAGAACACCCCATGTGCTGAGCATAGATCACGGTGGAAGCTTTGGAGGAGCTTAGTGAATTCACCTGGTACATCTCAGGACCACAGCTGGCTTCAGAGCATTTGTACTGCACAAGACTTCTCTAGTATGAGCTAAAACAGAACATCAGTGCAAGCTTGTGCTGTGTTATAGGCATGAGGAAACCCACTAGATGTTAAGCTGTATGTTGAAGTCATTCTGACTGAACTGTCCATAGCTTATAGATCCTTTTCTGCTCTTATTCACTTGATGTCTGCTTTGGCCTACTTGTGAACTGAGTGCAAGTTGGTGGCCTTTGGGGCTTCTTCATTACATTTAGGAGACTGAAAAAGTTCCTGAGAACTTTTTAGATTGTGCAAAGTGGGAAAATGAAAGGTATAGTTGGATGAGATGTACGTTTAATAAGCTTTGCATTAATAAATAGAAGGATTTCTTATTTCTGTTATGCATACTGTGTACCACAACCTTGAGCTCACCCAGTGGTTCCCAAGGTGCCATTTTTAAACAGCGCTGACTTTACATTTAGAAGCGATTTTCATTAAAATTTGCAAGGTCATGCCTTAGACATGTTAAACACACACAATACCTTCTTAAAATAACAGCTATTTAACCTCCCACAGCAGAATGCAGGATCCTATTTTTTAGAAGACAATGTTACAACAAAAAAGTTAAGAAAAGTTCTGCTTCTACTCTGGGTTTTCTTATTTTTATTCACAATGGAAGGATGTTGAATTTAAAGGAAAATAGTGAATTCCTGTAAGTTTATATAAAATGCATTGTCTCATTCAGACCCAGTATGTTGAAAGAACTTATCTGTGTACAATCTACACTTAAAAAAGAGAAGTTTGGTAGTAGGTGATGTCTGAAGTTCTACTTCAATTTCATAATTTAAATATCTGCTGTTTTATGTTTCTACAGGAAAAAAAACAAACAAACAACTCACATTCCAGTGTATGCTTTCCTTTACAATGAGTTAAAACCACTACTCATATCTCAGTTTTGTTACCTGCTGCCTTAGCAGTTGACTGACACTGAAACATTAATTCAGTTCTCTTCCTTCTCCTGTTCTGTTTCATGTTTGTTTTTACTTTCACATTTATTTGAAGTTGAGTAGATCTCTGAGCAAAGAACTGTTGATTTGTTGCTGTTTGTTGCTGCAACTCTAGGTTCCTCTCTTGTTACATAGGAAAAAACATCATCCCTAAATCATGTTTCTCTGCTCTTTTATGTAGCTTAAAACATCTGTTTTGATATTGCTGTCAAGAGACGTGTTCATCAGAAGCCTAGATTTCCTGGCTGCAGTGATTTGTGCAGCTACTTATTGTAGCAGTGCTGACAGAAACTGCCCATAGCAGGCTGTAGAAATGCTCTGGAATAACTTGTTTGAATTTTGAAACCTTTGGCTGTGTTGCCTTTACAATTCTGCTTTACTTTCTTGCTCTTTAAAGTAATCTGTTTTAATGACCAAGCTACGATTTAAAGCCTGAAGTCATAATACGGTGTTTGCTAATTTGTGATTCTGGAGGATCTGACCTATAATGTTGTTCTTTAAGTCATCCAGCTGATCAGATAACCACTGCAGTATTCAAGTAATTGCTGCTTTTTCATCTCTGGTAGGTAATTTGAGGTGTGGAGCAACTCTTTCCTGATGTGCTACCACCCACTGAATGTAGGGTATGATGCTCAGCAATTGATAGAGCTCCTTGCTCATAATGAGCAAGTTAGTGCAATCTCAGAACTCTTGAACATGTCAGGTGTTTTGTGAGCATCATGATGATTCACGTGACTGAAGAGTGCTGGTAAATGAGGATTTAAAACACAGTTTTGTAGATGAACTTCTGTAAACAGGTAAAAATCCAATAGCTGCTCTCTGGCCTTGAACCAGGAATGGCCTCAGCAGATCTAACTAACACTTGCCAGAGATCAGCCTCATAGATAGCACTAGTTGTGTTAAGAGCCCCATTGTGCCTGGCTATCTACAAATAACATAATACAATGAGATAAACTTGCAGCCATATCAAAGCTTCCAGAAATCCAAGTCTGTTCTTGCTCTGCGCCCCAAGGTAGACTGTCAGAGTCATTGCCTTGTAAGTGAGGGTAAAAGCATCTTCCTACATCTGTCTTGAAGTTTGCAGTCTTGCTGTTAAGCACCTTCCAAAAATTGAGCTCTTTTTTCGCCCCTGGCTCTTAAATCTTTGCCCTAATTCATGTTATCTCACAGTTCTGCTCTTCAATTACTCAGCTATTGGTGTGTAACAGCTCGGAGGAAAATAGATGATGATTTGTCAGGGTTGAGCAGCAACGACCTGACTAAAGCTCACCTTATGTTCATCAGGATGCAGCTGCATGAATTGCTGAGTACTGAGGTATTCCTAATCCCAAGTAGCAGCAATATCTCAAAGGGTAGTTTAGCTTTTTTTAAGGCTTTGAAGAAGTGCAACAAGCCTTGTTCTTTTACACAGGAGCATTCAGCTTAAACCCAGTTTACTGATGGTACGTGGGAGGCTGTGGTCTCTTGTTGCAGTTTTGAGTTACTGCTCTAATTTAGGAGGTCTCTGGACCTGTGGGAAGCTTCCCTTTCTTTTCTCCAGCTCTTCTCCTGTTTGGTTCCGTGTGTGGCTATATTCAGATCAGGTAACCTTGCAGATCCCATGTGGAAATAAAACAAGCTGCAAAAGCCTGAGGGCATTCTTGTGCTTTTTGTGAGATCATTCCACAGGTCTTGTTTTTGTGGCTACGCAAACAGTAAAATACTAAAATGTGCCCATTTACACGTAATGCTTACATATATTTGAGAGATGCTTTCAGTAGAGTCTGGCCTAGGCAGGAAAAAGAGATCTGTGGAATTTGCCTTAGCAAGTCCTCCTTGCACCTCACCTAGCTGGAATTGCTTGGTCAGGGCTGTCATTGGTGCTGCCCTGGCACTGCATGTTTCCCATATCAGAGCCAGAAGTGCTGTAGGTTGTCTGAATTGTTTGTGTGGCTTTTCAGTGTGGGGTGGTCAGAGTCCCCAGACAATCAGTTCCTCTACAGCTAAATGTTTTACAGCACGTTCACCTTCATAACTTATGAAGACCTGTCTGCTGGATGTTCAGAAGTGGTGTAATCAAATAAATGAGTTTAAATGCACTTTGTGTCATGTAACACAAGAAAATGGATGTAAAACTGATTTTCATTTCTATAGGGACTGTTGGAATAGCATTACTTTGATTTTCTTTTTTTCTTTTTTTGACCCCTTTTGACTGAAACTACTTAAAGAAATGTTCAAAGTGATGATTTATGTTCTGTTTTGAATTGTTATTGTGGCTTCATTGGATATAAAATTGTGTGGTTCTTCTATATTGGCATAGATCTAAGTTAGAGAAAGATTAGTGTTCTACTGCTATTGTTTGTTCTTTGTGTGTTGGTTTGGTTGGTGTTGTGGAAGTTTTTTTCCATACAGAAAACAAGGAAATAGTATTGATAAGAAAACACAATGCTGATTCTGGGACTGTTCCATGAGATAAGATTTAGATTTCCATATGTACTTGAACTGGAGTCAGTCATCCTTTGGGTACTCAGCAGTTCTAGCGTAGTTTCTCTGAGCTGAAAAATACTGATGAAACCTAGCAATGACCTGCTGAAAAAAACACCCTGGTGATGGAAAGGGAAAGGCATCAGTAGGACAGCATTGCCTGTAACAGCATTACCATGAAGAGTTGTGTTGTCTGAACCAGATTAACTTGTTCTGTAGATTTTTCCAAGCCAGTTCTAAGTAATCTCCGATTTAGCTCTTCAAATTATTACATGGTGGATCTTGCAATTAAAAGCAAACCAGTAAAGCAAGCACAGAGTTGAAGAGCATATGAGCATGTTCATCAACCTAAACTCACACCTACTAATCTCTCTCAGCCTTTCACTGTACACTCGGATGAAGAGGCTATGTTCTTTTTGAGTGAGTGGTTCATGCACTTAAAATGGAAGCTTTATACAAGTAGTCTGCTGGCAGTTCCTCCAGGTTCTTGTAATGTGCTTGTATGCCTTTATGTTTTAGTTCTTGCCCTTTATAATGCCTGGATGGTTCAGCCATTCAAGGCTATATAAATTCATTTTAACGTAGCATCTTGCTTTTTCTCAATTGTTTACAAACCTCAGAAGTCTGTCTCCTTCATATGACATTTGTCACATATAAAACACAGATTTCAGTTGAGTTCTGTTGCTGCACAATAGGTAGGACCTTCTCTTTGTCATGCAGTTGATGGGTTTCAGGCCAGAGATATTGAAGGAATGCTCACGTGAGGCTTCCTTTATTACAAGAACCTATTCGTTCCCTACCCCTCATATATATTTATGATCAAATAGAAGGAAATCACTATTTTTGTACATCTCATAATACATTGAAGCTGGAATTGTCGTTGATGTAATGACACTTATAGTCTTATGTTTCAGAATTTTGTGTTCTTGGTCCTTTGAGGCTGATGTTTCTTAGGGATTTCAAAGCATAGCTAGAGTTCAGTGCTTCTGCCCAGGATCTGTATCTGAACTTGTAATATAAATTTCCCAATCTCTTTCTTTTTGAGCATCTAGATGCTTCTAGGAAGGCATGCCTTCTTTTTATTTCCTCCCAAGCTAACTCAGTGGAAGAGCCTATGTAGTAGTTCACCTCAAGATACCTTTTCTCTCCCTAGCTTAGGTATCTCAGTCCTGTTGATATTCTGCAACTCACATGTTACACAATTTCTCCTCTGATGAACTCTTCGTAGGTTCATCAAAAGGGCTGTGTTGTGCCCAAAGCTGCCTGCACTTCCAGCAGATCTAGAAAGTTGTTGGTTTGTTTTTTTTCTTTTTTTTATTAGTACAGTTAGAGCTCATCTAGTAGGTTGCCATCCTCTTGACAGGGAGGCCACACACTCTCTTTGGACCTTGTGCTTTTTTTTCCCTACCTTGTGCTCAATTACACTGCCTGCTTGCACCACTCGTTGTCATTCAGACAAGAATCAGGTTTTTCTTTGCAGGCTTATAGTTCGTTCACTTAGGAAAGGATCCAGCGAGGCATTGTAGCTGGTATGAGGAAGAAGGCAAGGCCATAAGGAGTAGATGAGTCCACTCTTCCTCTCTACTCTCTTTCTCAGGGCAGTAGAATGTTGGTTTGACTCATCTTGGATATGTAAATTCATCCTAATATGGCAAAGAGAGCTGATTGGCTTTCACTGGGTGAAAGCTTTGGCTTTCCTGTGCTAGCTTGCTGCCTAGGCACACGAATGCTAGTTGAAACATGAAGGAAGGACAGAAGAGTGCACCCAGATATAGGGGAGGTGGGTTTGTGAGAGCCTTCAATTGCATTACTTTAGGCTTCACTGTTGCTCCTTACCAGCAAAAAAAGAAAAATAGACCCCAGAATGTTTTTGGGAAGGGGAGTACAGCCAGTGCTGCTGTCTAGTTGATGTTCTAGTTGTTGGAGTTATCAGAGATACTTGGGTTCCAACTGGCAGCAGTGATTTTTTTTCTTCTTTTGAAAGGTCAAGAAGAGAACTGCAAACATTTCTAAGGTTACCAAGAGTCAAGTGTTTCAAGTAGAGAGCATTGAGTGTGTGACTCTAGAAATAAATGGTCTCCATCAATGTGGAAGTAAACTGCAGAAGCCCGTGTTGTGATTCAGTAGCAAATCAGTGTCTTGTGTGCTTTTGTGAAGCGCCTGGTGGGTTCCCCCTTTTCAGCAGTGTAGGCCCTGGGTGCAGGATTTCATCTATCCTGCCAATGCATGCAGCTCATGCATGCCCAAAAGCTGTCAGGAAGCAGCAAGAGTACATTCTGTCAGCACCTAGAGTGTTTTTTTCCTTTTCAGCTTCACCCCATTTGTTTAAGCAGAAATATGCCCTAGAACTTGGCTTGCTTGTGCGGGTTTTTAAACTCCACTAAAAAAAAGTAAGTAAACAAAATCTGTTTGTGCACAAATGACCTTAGCTGACTTATAAATCTGGACCGAATTTCAGATAATAGATTGGTTTGTTTCCAAAATTACATCTGTGGTTCTTTTTTTTTTTTTCATTAGATCAAGCCTCAGAGGTGCAGGTGACAATGATGCTGACTGAAAGTTGCAAACTCAGAGGACTTCATCACAGGTAAGCCAGGCTGTGTGAGCTGACAATACTTGTGTCTTGGTTTTGGTGTGCCAGACTGAGCAGTGACATGTGGTTAGATATTCCTTTCATTTTCAGTTACTGCAGAAACAAAGTGGCTTACACTGCTCTTTCTGCACAGGCTGGTTGTTAAATGTGACATTTCTGTGATAATGAGGAGAGTAAGTATATACACAGGTTGATTTTGCTAATTTACTAGTCTGTCTTGTATTACCTGCATTTTCTACATGATGCAGTAGGCTGAAATTGTTCTTGAAGATCTTCATTGCCGGCAAGGATGCAGGAAAGAAGAAGAAACCCACACTCACCATCAGGTCCTATGGCTAGTAGTAGTTTGTCCTTGTCACCGGTCATGTGAAGGAAGTGGAAATAGTTAAAAGAGAACTGTTAATGCCCCACTGGATTTAGAAGCTGCCTTTCTAAGAATTATTGTAGTTAAGACCTTGCCTAAAAGACAGAATTATATCAAAAGGAGTAGCAGTGTTTTGAGGAAACATGTTTCACCTTGTTTTCATTTTAAAATAACTCCTCTCCCATCTTCAAAATAGACAGTTATCTTTTTACAAGTAAAACTCCTCAAATATCCCTCCTTGGTAAACGTCATGGAGAAGAAAAGCTGTTAGCACCTCTTACTGAAGATGGAGTTAAATGTATATAGAGTTCATCGATGTAATGCCTGACTGTCAGACTTACGAAAATGTGAATTTTCCAAGTTCCAAACAATAACAGGCCTCACTGGGAACTTCCTACTATGTTTTCACTAGAAAATATAGTTTCTTAACAATGTTTCGTGGAAATTTTAAACCATATAAAGTTTGTTTCAAGTTTCTGTGTTTTTTTTTTACGTTGACGCTACAGAAAGGTGTTTATAAACAATGCAGGGGGAGGTTATGAAATCTGGAAGGAGGAGAGAAACACCCCTGATAGAACTCCTAAATTATTTCTGCATTAATGGTACACCCCTAAACTTCCTGCCACTGCCCCCACAATAATGTCTTCTGCTTTTTTTCCTTTTAAATCCTCCCCAGTATCTTCATTACTTGGAGTCTTTGTGCTCTGCAATCTGTAACACAAAGCTAATGATTTTACTTGATGTTGAATTACTTTCAGTTAGTATGTTTAGGAGTTGAGAAGATCTAGGTCAAATTACAGCTTTGTAAAACAAGAGATTTCTGTCCCTGTCTTCCAGGAATCTGCTGCCTATCACTCATGTCTGTATAGAAGAAGGAGAGAAACCAATGGTGCTGCTGCCATACATGAACTGGGGGAACCTTAAACTATTCTTGCGACAGTGCAAGCTGGTAGAGGCCAACAATCCTCAGGTAAGCTCTAAAATCTGTCACTTCCTGCCCATTCAGCTTTTACTCAGAAGTCCTGGTTTGTTATCTGTATATGTACCTTAAAAGGAGCAGCTGCAGTATTCATCCTGTCTTGTGACAATGAAAGAACTGACAAGCAGGTCTTTAGCATGTAGTAATTTTGATTCATACAAGGAAAACATTCTTGGCCGCCTTTATCATAGCTATTGAGAGACTGTACAGCAGAGTTAAAGTCCCATTCAGGGTAGTAGCTGGTATATCAAGACATCTAAAAAAGCAGAGGAAATGATATATGATAGTGGTTTCAAGTTGCAATACATAGGAGAAAGTTGTGTACATTAAAAGTATCAGATTAAATGAAATGTTTTTTTGCAGAATAGATGATCTCTTAATGGTAGTTCATTGTTTCATAATAAGCATAAAGCAGTTCTATTAAATGTATGACGTACTGCTGTAGATTTGCTTTACAGTAAAACGACTGTATTTATTTACCTTGATAATGGAAGTGGTTTCTGAGGATTAGTTTGTTTTCCTGTTGTTGGCGCTCATCAGCATTTGTAACTCTTTACAATGTTTTCCATAGAATTTACTGCATGTGTTTCACAAGAAGTGAAAAGGAAGAAAATTCTTAGATGAGCATAAAGTTTTAAAAATGTCCTTACAGCCAAAATGGAGTTGGTGTTAACAAATAAGAGAAAATTGGACAAATGTTCAGCCATGAATTTGTCTGTATTTTAAGACTATCCCTCTTGCTGGGATTGCCTTATCTTTCCTTCTCTTCAACTTCACCTTGTTTTGCCTCTTGTCTTCAAATTAAATTCAAAATGAATTCTGGTTTGCTGTGGTCAGCATTTGCCCCTGTTATGTGCCAAATTTGAAGCTCTCAGGGTTACCTACCTCTGTTAATTTACAAGGTCAATAAATTGTGATAAGCTGCTAGGATCTCCCAACATTGACTTATATGCTTTGCTACTTAATCTGGGTTATAAATCTCTATTCAGCACACCAACATCTCTTTCCAAGAATTCAGAAATGGCATTTGTAATCTGCATTACGTCAAACAGGAGTTGCCTCTCAGTGGTATCGCCGTGCGTCCCACTGTACCAAAAACTGGAATGTTTGGTGCTGTACTTATTTAAAGATGAGCATCAATGGAAGTACCAGAAACAAGCTTTTGAGTTCTCTGAAATGTATTGTTCTAGTTCTTATTAAAATGCTGTTAACAACCATATACTGGCTTCTTAATTTAGCTTAGTATTTGCTTTATTTTATCCCCAGTCTTGCAACTGTTGTATCTACCTACACACTGAAATACTGTAGAAATGAAAGAGAGAAACCAATATATAGATAAAATGCAAGAGTTTTATGTAACTGTGACACTGGTTTCCAAACAAAAGGAAGGGAAAGTGTGGTGAGCAGCTACATGTGACCATTTTTGCCTGCATTCATTGCTAATCCAAGAAAAAGCTGTGTAGCAGTGAGAAAATTGGAAATTGGAAATGCTTGCCCCTGACATGTCAACTAGGGGGAAAAAAAAGGCTGAAAAGTTAGAATAAAGAATCTTCATAAGTTTTCAGAAGATGGTAGTGTCTGTTCAACAGATGGTAGTGTATAATCAGCTGCTAGAAAATCATCGGCTACTCAAGGGTAAGAGAGAGGGAAAGGATGTTAGACTACAAATTAAAAATTAGCCTGCTATGTATTGATTGTTGTTCTGTGCTCTTACAGGCAATTTCCCAGCAGGATCTTGTACATATGGCTATCCAGATTGCCTGTGGAATGAGTTATTTGGCCAGACGGGAGGTCATTCACAAAGACCTGGCTGCTAGAAACTGTGTGTAAGTACCAAACAAGACAAGAGTCATTGTGCAAACAGTGTTATGTCAATAACTATGGCTAAGATGGATTTCCTTTAACCGACTTGATCTCTGCTTCAAAACATACCACTTTTTTTCCCCCTATGTTTTGTGCAAATAGTTCTGTCAGTGTAATTTTCTTCTAGGTATAAGGTAGAACAGAATGCTTGGTTTTTAAGAGTGCAGAACATCCTATTCTGAAAGATTTGTATTAGATTTTGGTTTTCCTTATTTTCTGCAAATGCTCACCTAGCCTTAATGACTTCCTTTAAGCTCTGATAGTAACCTGGAGCTTTTTTGGCAGTTTGCTAATGGACACATTTTGCACCAGGAGTTGTTGGACAGAGGAAGCAGAAGCACCTACCCTGTAGCCATCCCTTGTGCTTTTGAACTGATGCCACTTAGCCCATTTAGCAAAATCCTTTGTGCTCTTGTAGTATGTAAGGATGCTCAGTTTGATAGAGTTTCTTTAAAGGTTTTTTTTTCATCTGTTCTTATTGCTTTTTCTCTCTGGTGAATGTATTAAAGAAGTGATACCACAGAAGGCAAACATCATAAGTAGTGTTCCAGGGAAGCTGCCTTGTGACAGCCTCTCATTTCAGTGCAGCAAATTAATTTACTTGTGCCCTTCCTGTGGAAGGTTGAGCATTCTGACAACTTTACTCCCTGCCCTCATAGGGCAAAGTTCAGCTTTGTTTTAGTTGCCGTATGTGTGATCCTGAGTGATGTCAATATAACTTAACTCATAGTACATCTGGCACTCCTTCTCCATGGCAAATGCAGGCAGGAGCTGAGCTTCTGACCTGTTGTTCAGCACAAGAATATTTGGACCAACTTTAGCTTTTTACATAGAAAAAAAAAAAAGATTGCCAGCAGCCAGGATTCCATGAAGGGCTTTGGTCATCTGCCACTCCTTTCTTTCCAAGGTTTATTCCTGAGAGTACCTCCATGTGGGGGAAAAGCTGGGAGGAGTTGGTATGAAGTGTATCAGATCTGTGTGTCTGTGCTAATATTGGGAAGGGAGCCAAGACTGCAGTGCTCTTGGCAGCTTTGTGAAGGGGTGAAATACTTTCCTTCTCAAGTGTCTTGGGCCCAATTAGAATGGACGTATAGATTACACAAGTCAGAGCTTGGTAGTCACAGGAAAGGTATCCTTTGTACTTGTTTATAGGCAGATCTTCTAGGAATTTGTCTGAACTTCATCTGCACCTCTTAGGAGTGATTACATATGGAAATTTCCTAGTTTGTAAATTTTGAGGTCAACAAACAGACCTGAAAATGCATAAATAATGGGATAAATAAGAAGGTACCTGGGACACTGAAGCAGCAAACACACAAAATGAGCATTTATTTTTATTTTTTTCTTATGAAAATAATATTAGACCAAAATGGAAGGACAGCAAATGCTAGTTTAAAAGTAAAAAGTGTAATATTATTCATATTTTTGTCAAAGATGTCAGAACTAATGTCTTGCCTGTATTCTGAAGTCAAGTGTTTGAGAACACTGAGCTTTGACTTTTTTTTTTTTAAAGCCTAATTCACACTCTTAACATCCCTGAGGGGCAGAAAGGCAGTATGCAATTTTATTCCATTAAAAACCTGCTGAAGGCTCCTCTGTGCTAATTAAGACACATCTTGTTGATTACAAACAAGTCTTGCTTAGTCAGTGTTCAGCTTCTGACAACAGTCATATCTTTTGCTGAGGCAGTGTTTGTGGGAATAAATATTTTATTAGAGCAAATAATCACTTGATTAGGGACAAGACTTTAGGCTGCAAATAATTGTGGTTGCTTTAACAAGATACTGCTAGATCTTGTTTAGCCTGAGTCTTTAGTTCATCACTGGTTCAGAGGTATCATAGCTGAAATAATTTAATTCTATTGTGGATCTCCAAGGGAGCAATAATAATTAAGGGAGTTGTTTGTTTGCTTTAGTTGTACTTTTCTGCATTTGTAAATGTTTGATTTTATTTAATCTAAGACTTCTAGTGCTTACATGCTGACACAGAATAAACACTTCCTTAAGTAGTATTTGATAACCACAAAGTGTCTGAGTCTAGAACATTGCTAGGTCTGAAATGTTGAGAATGTGATCAGTATTCCTCAGTGAAATTAAGGTAGAGCACAAGTATTTTCTGTGAAACAGTAGTGCCAAGTTTGCTTAAATACTTCTGTTCTTTTAAATTAGCATTGATGATGCACTTCAGGTGAAGATCACGGACAATGCGCTATCTCGAGATTTATTTCCTATGGACTACCATTGCCTGGGAGATAATGAGAACAGACCTGTTCGATGGATGGCTCTTGAAAGCCTGGTTAACAATGAATTTTCCAGTGCTAGTGATGTGGTAAGTTTGGTTTTGTTCTATTTTTTTCTTGGGGAGGGAAAAAAGAAAATCATGTAAATTAAATGTTTACATTTATTTTGACAATTTTTCCCTGTAAAACTTTTTTCAGCAGTTGGAGGATGAGAAAAGATAGCAGTGATTTATCCAGAACAGCAGTTCTGTTCCTGTTTCCTCCATTTGCTGTGCAGGATAGATCATTTAAAGGCCAAGCAGATGCTTCTTGCATGGCGAAATTGTCTGTTGCACCCTGTCCTGTTTGGAAGTATTAGCAGAAGAGAGAATTAAATTCAATGAGAAACCTGTATTGGTTCATGTCTGCTACGATTCACAAAAGATTGAAGGGAACTTTTTCTTGAAAGCTTTCCACTGTGGGAGATTGGCTTTGAAATTATGATCAACAAATGAAATTGTCAGTGTTTTCTCTTGTACTGGGAAACGCCAAGTTGAACGAAGTACTTGGCAGGCAGGGAAAAGATGGGGAAAATAATTTCCCTTGACCTATTGACTACTCTCATGCTAACAAAACCTAGAATGTAGTTGTCTTTTTGCTTCAGGAACACGCTGCTGATACATTCAACTTATTTACTAGGACGATCTGGTCCTCTTCTACTAAGTTACTTTCCGTGTAGTCAGCCTCAGCCTGTCCTGGTGCACGTGTTCTTCCATCTCAGAAGTTGGATTTTGCATTTGCTTTTCTTGAACTTTGTGATTCAGTCAATTTCTCCAGTTCCTCGAGGTTCCTTTGCAGAAGGACTGCAGCGACTCTGCCCAGTTTGATATCATCTACAAACATCCTGAGGGTACAGCTTGTTAGTGGAGATGAAACACAAATCCTGAACAGTGATGCTTCTAACCAGCTGCTAGTTGGACTAGTACTGCTAATCACAGCAAAATGTGTCCAGAAGTCCAGTCGCATTAATGAGAACATCTCCTTAATTTATCTTTAAGATGCTATGGAAGATGGTTTCAGAGGCCTTGCTGAAGTTAAGGTGAACATGCATCTTACTCCCTCTGTTCACTGTGTTCTTAGCTGAGTAGCAGTCAGCTTAACCTAGCAGTTTACCCTTGGTAAATCCACACTGACTGTTCCCAGTCACCTTTAAGCTTCATGTGCAATTGTGTCCTGCATATTGTGCTCTCTGCCCATCACAGATACAGATGTTCGACAGCCTGGCCTGTAGGTCCCTGTGCCTTACCTCCTGAAGAAGATGCCTTTTTGTCCAGTGATCAGCTACCTTCCCCAGCTCCTGTGGCCTTTCAGCAACAATGAGACCATCTGAATCAGTGCCCTCACGTTGATGCACTTTATGAGTTTTGGTTTTCCAGGCTCCATCGCTGCATACCCAGGCATTCTCACTGTATTTCTCAGGCAGCCTTGTCTTGTATCCACCTTCTCTTTTCTTCCTTAGTGCCTGAACTTTGCCTGAACTGCATCCACGGGGGCCTTGTACTACACTTGCTCAGCATTCTGCACATCAGAACAGACAGTTCAGCTGCTCTTGAAGATTATCAGCCTTTGATTTGAGTAGTAATTATCTGAACCACTTCCCACTACTAAGGGGATGTTTCCTTTGATAAGGATGCTGTGCTTAGAGAGGCTACATCCAGACATTGTCATCTACTTAAAAGTGGCTAGGTTAGGAAACTTCTGAAAAGCTCTGGTTGTGTTCTTCCTCTTTGCCATTCTCTCTGTCCTCAAGCCTTACAAACAACAACAACAAAAAAAAAACTGAAAGAAAAAGGAGTCGGCTGTGCTCCAGAAATACTTGTGTACTCATTGTACTCATATGGAGTTTTGTTACACCAAACAAATCAGGAAATGGAAATTGCCCATAAGTGCATGTTTTTACAATACTAAATGAGATCAGTAAAAACATTGATTTCTTCTTACTCACTTCATAAAATCTGGAATGTGAAAGCATTTGCTGTTCGTGAAGAATGGGCTTGGAAATAAGTTTATATAGCACTGCCAGTACAATTTTGCTAGGAAGAAGGCATCTCAGTCTCATAACTGTTTCAGAAAAATTAGTGCAATTCAGCTTGTATTCTGCAGTATTTTAACATAAAACTCCCATTTACCTTTATCTCTGTGTAATACAAATTGGCTTCTAATATGTGGTTCTGTACTTTACATAGTGAATTTTACAGCATGTGAAGTTAGACTTTTTTTTTCTGAGCATAGATACTCTGAGCCCTAGATACTCTGAGAAGTATCCAGGTAAATTCAAAAACAGTATGCTTTTATCCTCTCACTTGGAACAGTTCTAAATATCAACTTCATGTGACTTTATTGGTGATGAAATCTGTTGCAAACAATTTTAGGTGTTGCCTGTTAAGATGCAGTTAGTGTATGTTCTGGGCTTGCTTTTTTGGATGCGTTTCTTTAAAATAGTTTTCCTGGCTTGAAACTTTTCTAATGCATTCTTCTGCCAGCAGTTGTACTAATCAGCCAAAACATATAAAATCAAAATATAATTCCTGTTGAATTTTTCCTCTCTGTAGTGAGCATGAAACTCGGTTTTTTGTTTTGTCATTCACATGTGCTTCCTTTATAGATTTAGAAGTAGCTATGTTCTCAAAATAGTTTTAGTTAGCTTTTTATTGTAGGTCCAGCGTTACTTGTTGCCTGTCAGTTTTCTTAACTGCAAATAAAGGCATCCTCCCATGCCTTCCTCCACTGCTAATAGTTCAGAGCCAGGCCAGATCTGTGCACTTGCCATTCTCTAGCTTAGTGCTTCTCATCAGCATCCACTGGCATCATCCCTCAATTTAGAAATCCCCTGACCGAAGCCTTCTTTTCATTAAAGCGAAGAAGATTTTAAGGCTGGAAGAAAAGGCAGTTCTGCCTCTTTTAAAAGAAATCATTATGCATTATGCTCTTGGCACTTGTAACCTCAGCTATGAATCTTTCAGTGTGCAGTATCAGAATATTCTGTTTTTCTTTGGTCTCTTGATACCAAGTTGTAAGCCATTTTACTTGTAGTATGTTTGTGTTTGATTGTTCAATTATTTTTATTTGTCATATTTGGTTATCTCATAAGCTCCTCTTAGTAGGAGAGGCTAAATGCTGTGTTGAATGCTGATTCAGGTGCCATGCTTACTTAGATAAAAATCTTTGTTTTCTCAGGAGTAGTACTTCTGAGCCTATGCTCAAAATATACTGATAATGTTCCTTAGATTTGTTAAGTGTTCTGTGTGCTCTCTTTTCAGTGGGCCTTTGGAGTAACACTGTGGGAACTGATGACTTTGGGACAGACTCCCTATGTCGATATCGACCCCTTTGAGATGGCTGCATATTTAAAGGATGGCTATAGAATAGCTCAGCCAATCAACTGTCCTGATGAACTGTAAGTGCACATCTTTGGAGACAGTGAAAAATGTCTCTGTTGGAACCAGCATTTTAAGCCTACCATATCAATGAAACAACCCGGTCCTCCTCCTTGCCTGTTTATCTGCCTTTATGCTGATCCTTGTGTATTTGCGTAGCTTTACAATGACCTGCCTTGAGGAATGCACACTAAAATTTTTTGTAGTTGAGTTTCACTTAATCCTCACCCAGCTCTCTTCCTTATTCTGACGCACTGATGAGATGGTGTTAATCAGCAAGATGAGAGGAGGGAGGTAAGGAGACTAGAGGCTTTCTACTTAGGTTTTTTTTTTTGGGATGCAGTAAGAAGCCACTAGTTTTTTTAGGCAGAGGAAGTTTCAGTTCTCTTGACAAGACTGAAGATAGAAATGCTCTGTGTAGTGGAGCTCAAACAGCAGCACTTGCAATGTTTAATTGTGATCTTAATGGAATGGAAGAAGGCAAGAACATAGGCATCACCTCTTGCCTCTCATTTTCTTCTAGGTCTCTCCCTTTCCTGTAAACGAATCACAGAAATGCTTTGAGCTATGTTTTTACAATACTTCAGCAATTTCCAGTGAATTATGTATTGCTTCCTCCTGAATTGCCTCTGACTTGTATCCTAAATCAAACCAACACCTCCAGTCATAGTACATTTATTGATCATTCAGGGTGTCGATCTTCTGCAGGAGTGAGTCAGCAAAGTGTATTGGAAGAGGCAGAATTCTTTTTTGCTTTCTAGTGTCAAACATCATTTTTTGTTTTCAGGCTTGGGATTATTTGTCAGAAGTACATTGTCATGTCTTCCATTTGTCTGTCTTTCAGATTTGCTGTGATGGCCTGCTGTTGGGCCCTAGATCCTGAAGAAAGACCCAAGTTTCAGCAGCTGGTGCAATGTCTAACTGAATTTCACGCAGCATTGGGAGCCTATGTCTGAAACTGCAGGAAAAGATTCAGTTCACCAATTGGGAAGAAGGCATGGCATACATTTGCAGCTCCATGCATCACTCGGACTCGCACACGTGATGTGTATAAAGCAACACTAAAGGGAGAAAGCACTTCTTCCAAAACACCGTGCCTTAGAATACTTTAGTAGTCTGAAGTTTTTTTTGTAAGACCTCTTGATGTTGAATATTTTCTAGATATCACTTTTGCTAAGTTAAATTGAGACCTTTTTATTTGCCAGCAGGATTTTTAAAGTGTAGTGATAGTGAACTTGAACACAAGGTTTGGATGAACTTTGCACTCTTACAACAGACACGTGATTTTTTTGAAGGGTATATGGAACTGGTAGAAAAGTAGGGGGATTAATGCAAAAAAAAAAAAAAGAAAAAAAGAAAAAAAGAAACACTGCAGAAAAAACTCCCTGCTTCTAAAAAATGTTGAAACTGAATCTTTTTGACCAGCTCTAGCGTTTGTACTTTGTATGTATCTGGAATAGCTTTTTAGTATCAACTACTTCTATTTTGAGACAACAGCACATTGTGGTTGGATCCACAAGCGGCATCTTTTTTTTTTTTAAACCCATTCATGAATGTTTTTTGGAAAAGCTGGTCTTCAGGATGCAATATTCCCTTTTTAAAGCAGTAAGTGATGATGTAAAAGTGATTCCAGTTTACCTCATTCAGAGAGTAGTAAAGGGGTGGGGATAGGGGTTAAAAATGGTGCCCCTCCTTTGCAGATAAAAGGCTGATGTCATTTTTAAGATGGTTTTATGTGCTAAATAGAGGCCTTCAGAGAAGTGCCAAAGCAGCCCTTGTGTTGGGAGTCTTTCACCTCAGACTTCTGGATCACAGTTTCTCTTGTTGAAAAGGTACTGGTTGTTTTTTATGGGCTTTTATGGCCTGAAATGGGCTTAAATATATAAATATATATTTGTAAAGACACTTGCAGAGTAAAGAATGTTTTTCTATTACATCTAATGTGAAAGCTTGGTCCCTCGCATTGCCCTGTGTGTTGAGCAAGCAGGTTGGTGGTTGGTGCTGGGGTAAAGTTGCTATGAAGGCAAGGTGGGTTGCCTATCTCCCTGCAGAACCACTTCCTGAGACTTTATATATCACCCTGCTGCCTTCATTAACTCAAATATCCATTCCATCCCAGTTTATTTTGATTGAATATAAAGAGGATTAACAAGATGTTCCAGGAAAATGTGTAGTGATGCACTTGACTGAGTGTCACTGACTCTCATATTCTGTAACACAAAATTTCATATGGGATAACCTTTGGTTCTCCATCATTCTCCAAATCTATTGTAGGCTGTGCCAGGAGACAGGTTGCACCTTAGTGCAATATGAAATGTGAAAAATTGCCTTTTGTGCCATCTTCTGAGAAAAGCACCCATAACCTGGGGTGTTTGTGCAACTGCCTGTTTTGAGAGCATTGCCCTGACAGGCTCCATAGTGATTGTGGCATTTTAGGAGACTCTAGTCTGCAAGTACCAGCAGCTGGATTTGGCTGAGTTGTGCATGTGTGCAGCTTTTGTTCTTTCCAGGGTTTCTGAAAACTGAACCTAGTTGAAGGCAATTAGTCCTTTCTAATTAGTATAGCACACTGTTCTCATTCTGACAGGCTTTGCCTTGTTGAACTGAAACAGGGTGTCCTTCAAAATGCAGGAGCTTTCCTATCTGGTGCTACTTGTCTGTGCCTACTGATCCAAGTCTTGCTTTATCCTGGAAGGAAATTATCCTGCTGGCTCTAATATAGCTCAAGTTTGGGCATGTTGTGAGTGGCTGTGTTTACTGGAGTGAACTGTAACTGCTTTTATTTGATTGGCTTTGGAATTATTGCCTTTGAGGGTAGCAGTAAGGGTTTGTTTTTGTGGAGTTCTGTGGTCTTTCTCCTTTCTGACCCAGGAAAACTACCCAGTGTCACAATGTCAGTACTTGCTTATGATGACTTTGTTGTTAAAGCTATCTGTTGTTTGGTTCCAGGTCTTTGATATGATGGGATCAAAAGATTACCTGAGATTAGAAAACAGCTCCAAGTGAAGATGGTATGCATTATGCAGAACAGCATGTAGTAGTCACAAGCGAGATGCGTATCTTGAAAGGTGAATTCACCTCTGATAGGTACCTGAAGTGACAGTTAACTGCTGTGGTCTTAAGATGGGTTATGGATGAGCTGCATTTCAAGCTGCTCCATCTGCTCAGCGCTAGCTGGGGGTATGGTAAACTACATCAGCAGGCAATTTCTTATCTGCTCTCAAGTGAGTGTGAACATCAGTAGAGACAAGGAAGTCTTTAGTATTATGGGGAGTTGTCAAAACAACCTCAACTTCCATCCAAACGTGCTTCATCTACAGGAGTTGAAGCTAAGGTATGCATTTTACTGACAGCAGAAGTACTTGAGTAGATGCTGTGCAGGCATTTATTGTAGCTCAGACTCCAGATAGCTTTCATGGTGACATTTTTCTTAACTGCTGCATGTGTTAAATCTTAGCTCTATGACGCTTTAGGAAAACTGAGGAGGAGGTCATTTAGGTGGAAGACTGAAAATATGGGCGTTTTGGATGGAGAATATTGTTAGTAGCTGCTGCTTCTTTAGACATGAAGTGTAAAGAAGATGTTTTGTGGGAGGGCTAGGAGATGAGAGCTGAAGGAAACAGCTGAGAAAACGCTAATCAGATTTCTGGAGAAAGGCAGGATGGGCTGTGACATTTTCTCTCTGCTCACCTCTCTGGAGCATGGCAACTGCTTGATGTGGATTTTCTGTAAAATAACATCACTGGAGACCTCTGCAAGAGCCATTTCAAATGAAGTACTAGTATTGAAACTGTATGGGAAGTGTTACACAGAGGGCTGGGGAGGCTCCTTAGGGACAAATGAGTAAACAAAGTGGGATGAATTTTGGAAGCTGTGGTGTTCCTATCTTGAAAAAAGCCAAAGGAGAGGCTTAGGAGAATTCAACTTGTCAGCAGTGATGGGTTGAGAGCTATGGAGATGATACATAAAGGATATGAAAGAGACTTTGAAAGCAGTGCCTAGGGAATGGCTGCTCCATGAGCAGTTTTTCCATGCAACTCAACCAAGAGACCTCAGAGGACTGAAGCATTCTTTTTACCTGTCTTGGCCAGCCTTCTTGTTCACGTTGTCCTCTGGTCCCACCACAACTGTTTCTGGGTTTTCAGGGAAGGGTGAGGCTGACATGGCAAACAAACAGAGCAGTGTGAAGGTGTTGCCACTTGTTTCTGCTAGATATAACCTTGTTTTATTGAAATTTAATTTTCTTCTTGAATTTGGCACTGGGCATCAGCACTCCACCCCAAAGTGTTTGTCTGTCAGCCTTTGTCCTAGGATTTGTGAATAGGTTTTCAACTCTTTTGCTGGAAAAGGCGTACATGGTGTACTCTAAACTTGCATGCATGGGAAAGGGCTTGAGTCAACTTGTGCTTTCCAGAAGAAAATAGAAAAACTGCTGGGACTGTGGAATCTATGTAAGGGCACTGAGTTTTGTGGATTTTTTTTTGCAGCAGAAGACAGATATGAATCATTTTGGAAAAAAAGCAGGATTATAAAGGGGGAGTTGGAAAAGCTCCACAGAAAGAGTGGTATGGGTGCAGCAATCTATACTGGTGCTCCTTGCAGGTAAATCTGCATGCTGGAATACTGAAGCAGGCAAGGCATGCCACACAGAAATACCATTGGTGACATTAAAACTCTCACTTGACGTGAGAACTGATGCGATTGAGGTTTAGTACAAGTAGTTCACCTGAACCACAGAGTATCTGATAAGGAATGATTTGGCAACAAAAATCTGCAGTGTGGCTGTTAAGGGAGTGAGACTTTCATACGCTTGCATGTCCAGGTAGTTAGAACCAGATAAGGACATTTCTCCGACCATTTGTGTGTTTCATGTGGTGATGCTCTTGGTAATTTCTGCCTCCTCCCTGGTAAGGATGTGGAGAACAAGTCTTTTCTCTGCCGTGCCTTCCTGCAAATAGCAGAATGAAATGGCCTCGCAGGGAGAGTATGTTCTGGGGGTGAAGGGAATGTACTTGATTTCTGATGGCTCATCTGTCTTCTATATTGTAGCTTTGTTCCTGTAGGGAGTGGACCTTTCTTATCATGACCTGTAACTGTATCTTGCCATTAAGCAATATCTTGTGTCCAGCACTGCTAAGCATTTACTAAATACTGCCTGTTGGAATGAAGGGGCTTGTGTTACCATGCAGCAGCTCTAAAGTCAGAATGCAAAGTTTAATTGGAAGACTCAGTGGGTTTTTTGGTCAGTTTTTGTCTGATTGATGTTGAGTATACAAGGTTCAGGACCTAGCAGAGCTCAGTATGTGTTCTTACAAGCTGGCTTATGCTGGTGGCATACAGTCCCACCAGGGCTGCACCAGTCGGGTGCTCTTTTGCTTGCTCTTGTTTCAGCTATCTGAGCTGGAAGTGGCAGTAATGTTAGTTCTGTCTTCTTCCTTTCATGGCAAAGAAACTGTCCCCAGTTGCATAACTAAATGAGCTCGAACTCATTAACTCTAAGTTAGGTCTCCTTCCAAGTCAGCTCCAGATAACAAGTACCCTTTTTAGGGCTGCATGGCTGCTGAAGCAATTGGTCAGGCTTATAAAAGCTCCAAAACATTTTCCACTGAGAAACCCAAGAAAAATGTGAAGTTAAACCTCATAACTACCCCAAGTATAATTCTGATTCAGCTATCTTGCTTCCATGCATTCCTGGGGTAGGAGAAGCTGGGTGCGTCAAATAACCCTGTCCTCTCCTCTCCTGCCCCCCAGCCTCCTTTTCAGCTCAGAAGGCTCATCTGTAGTCTCAGCCTCCACATTTTCCTCATGCTCAAACAAGATACCGCCTTGCAGGTGGCAATTAAAATGACTTGGACCAAAAGGAGCACACCTCGTGGCCTCCATGCTTGGTGATGCTTCTTCTACAGGCTGCATTTGAGCTGAACTGTTGTGGGCTCCATCCTGTCTGGTTAGCAAGTGGGGAGAGGCCATCAGTGCTCTTTACCTCAACTCCCCTGCACCTCAGATCCCTTCCTTAGGGTACAGTGAAAGCTGTAGATTTTGGCAGCCCCTTGGGACAGGGGCGTGCTGTGATCCAGAAGAACGGGAGGAACATTGCATGGTGAAGAGACCTGGGTCATCTGCATGGGGCTGCCCTTGGGGAGCTGTCCAACAACTGACCAAAAAAAACCAAAAAAAAGGCATTTTCAATGTTTTTATTCAGAGTGGATTTTGCGAGGTGTGTTTTTGTGTTGGCAGTGGTGGTGGGTTGTTTTTGGGGTTTTTTTTTTTTTTCAACTAAGTTTTGTGCAGATCCTGGGCTTGCTTCCTCAACAGAAGCTGATCACTAAGGATGACGGGTAGGGATTAAAGATGAGGCAGTGATTGCAGTACGTTTGTCCTGCTTCTTCCTCTGAAATACGCTCAAGGAAGGCTGGAAGCTGAAGATCTGAGTTCTGACTACTTTTTTGCAGTGAGGTTTGGATGAAAGCAAGTAGGAATCTCTTCTGTGTATGCTTGACATGCAGTCCCCTGTGCAGATGTATTGTCTAATAGCTGTCTTTGAGTTTACTTGATTCCTTGGGGCTGTCCTGCTTGCTGCACTGTTCATCTCCACCTCACATCCCTGCCCGTACACCCTCAGTCTTGTGCTTCTGTCACTGCTGTGAGCACTTTGTGATTGTCTGACCCCCTTACCCATACCTCTGCCTTCCAGGTAGCAGATTGGTTCCAGAGATGCCCTTTCCCTAAACCAAAAGGGAGCTGAGGTGGTGAGACTTAAAGGAAAACTGTCCTCCAGCTCTTGGTTTTGAGCTAAGAGAAACCCACAGATACGAGAAAGCAAAGTTGGGGATGATTCATGCTCTAGAAGGAAAACAAATTTTCTGTCCTCAGCGATGCAGATGGCACAGAAGCTGGCAACACCTTCCTAGGAAATGCTGTAAAGCAACTGAATAATAGTGTTTGGCTGAGACAGGGCTTGAAAAAACAGGGAAGTGGACTGACTAAACTTGTCCTTGCACGAATGTTAGAAGTCTCGGAGGAGGGGAGGCAGAAACCTGACTGTAAACGCGAATATTGATTTGATGGGTGTATAAGAAGGAAGATAAATGCAGCAGAAGCAGTGAGATAGGCAAATAGCAGGTGATGATGGGAATGTTGACCTGACAAGAGACTTTGATCTTCTATATTGGGCAAATGTCGTGGCAGGACACTGTCCAGAGTTATTTATTTTTTTTTTTTTTGATGCATAAGCAGCTGTTTCCATGAAACAGCTCAGCAGGACCCTGCACAAGGACAGAAAAACAGTTCTGCTCATCCTGAGCAGTGCGTAGGGCCAGCCATAAAATTGCTGAAATGCAATTTCTAAGCTGAATAGTTGCTTTGTACCAGTGACCAAACTGTGCTGCAACTGTGCAGCAGCCCATTTGTCTGCCTAGCTCTTGCAAAACGTGCTTTGTGCTCTTCATCATGCTCAGACTGGTGCCATCTGCTTTGTAGGACCGGATGAAGGGTCTTGGGTAGGTTCAGTAGTGCCTGTTCTGCTCCTGCTTGTGTTTGAAACTGTTTTGCTTTGAAGAGGAGGATTTTGAGTAAGAACAGAGTGCAGCTGATGGACAAGCTGCTGCCTGTGTTGCAGTATTGCCAATGAGCTGGGAATAGCGTAGGGGAAATAAGCGTGCGAAGAGGGATTACTGTCAGGAATGGGATGTTGAAGGGTCCAAACATGGTCACTGTCAGGCAACCCTCATCGTGGAATTAAGTTAAACCAAAGGCCACTTCAGGTCAGTCACCTTCTCTTCCCATGTTATTTTAAGTTGGGATGTCTCAGCCCTATCTGAGAAGGCTTTGTTTTGGCAGTGTCTGTGTTGGGATATAGCAGAGAATGTGAGTTCTGGGAAGAAGCTACGAGTTCCAGCTCCACTCAGTATTTGGAGAAAACAAGACTGGCTCTGACATACAATCATGTTGTGTTTCTGTAAGGAGTTCTTGTGCCTCAGGGAATCTTGCATGATGTGTGCTCCTCCTCTGTGTACCAGTGTAGCTCAGGTTGGAGTTGGCCCTTACCCAATCTCATTACTTGGTGCCAGCTTTTGCACAATGTCTGACCACGTTCATAGCTTGAGCTTTGGGTCTTCATTGCAAATTCTAAAAGTTCTCAGCCAGAAAGGAGAACAACTGGAATACTTGAGAGCAGCTTCTTTCCTAGAAGTAAGAGGACTTTGGGTCAGAACAAACCTCCCTTGTGTTAACGTCATGAATCTTCAAAGTTTGCCTGTTTATGTGAGGACCATCTCTGGAGCTGTTTGATGCACCTGCTGCACGAGGATGGGTTTCAGTCCAGCAACAGTGCTGTTGGGACTGCATGTCCTCCTCCCTTCCAGTGGCCCCCAGCTCAACTCCTCAGGTTCTGTCTTCCTTTTCTTTCGTACTTTTATTACTTTAGCCAGCAAATCATACAGCACTAGCAAGATATGAGGAGTCATAGACTCAATGAGGTAGGAAAAGACCCCTAAGATCCCTGGGTTCAATCCCAGCCCACCCCACCATGCCCACTAACCACATCCCTCAGTGCCACATCTCCATGGCTCTGAGCACCTCTAGGGATGGTGACCCCCATCATGGATGGACTATTGATTTACCCAGTAGTATAATGGCATTTCTTTTTTCCTTTCTATTTTCTCTGTTCTTAACCTGACGCTGGGTTTCCTGTTGATCTGATCTGGTGTTTCTGTGTGGTGGAAGTGCACTGAATCTGTTCCACATCAGTGGCAAATGAAAATGCTGTGTTTAATGCCTGTCTGCGTGGCTGTGTTAGGACTGCCCTTCTTGTGCAACGCTCGTCTAATGAGCAGTGCATCTCATCATCAACAATTATCCACACTGGGAGCTTAAGCATGACTCCCAAACAAGTTAAAAACACTTTAATAATAATAAAAAGAGAACTTAATGACCATAGCTGTGCATGCAAAGCTCCAAGTTTTATTACAAGAAGGGACTTGTGGATATTGTCTGAGTCTTCATAAAAATACATCACTTCCAAACCTCCTTTGTTCCTTTGGATAGTTAAAAACCATTCTGGGTGTGTTTCTCTAATCTTGAAATCTATGAGCTTTAAGGAAAAAAAAAAAAAAAGTTAATTAAAACATTTTTTTTGCACATATTCCTATTGTGGTACCAGACTGTGCAGTTGGCTACAGGACAGGGAAATTTCCATCAGATTCTCCTGGCTCCAGTCCTAGGGCAGTGACCACTGCAGAAATCTTGTGTTATTATCCTTAAATCTCTGCTTGAATGTTCATATTTAGCTTTTAGTGGATAATATCTTATTTCTCAGCATCTCTGCTCAATAGAGGCTGAGTCCCAGGGGGCAGATATGGAGCCATAGGAAGGAGAGGTGGGTGGGAGAGTGTATTAAGCTGCCTTCCCTCCCACAGCTACGTTTCCTTTCTGCAGCCCTTGATGAGTAGTCCCAGGGAGTTCAAGTGCTGCCACTTCTTTTTATCTTTTTCCTGTGTTCTGGCAAAGTTCATCTGAGATGAATTGGCACAAGGCTTGTGCCTTCCTCTAGCTCCACGGAGCACAAACGTTCCCCCTTTGCTTTGCCATTGTCAAACTGACTAATCATTACTGTAGGAGAAGACCCCTAAAGTCATTAAGTCCAACCCCATCCCACCATGCCCACTGACCATGTTCCTCAGTGCCACATCTCTGGAACACCTCCAGGAATGGTGCGTTTTAGCGTTTTTCTTCATCTGCTTGCTTAAAACACCTCACGTCTGTAATCACATCAGGATGTGAATCTTACCCAAGAACCCCCGAGGTTCTGGCCCTGGACCAGTTCACTTCAGCGGGAAGTGAGTTGGGAACAAGTGGGTGGGCAGGAACCCAGCTGTGAGCATCCCTTGGGGCAGCGCACGGCCATGCTGGGCACTGGAAACATCTCACTTCTACATCCACTTCATTTTCTGCATATAGGGAAGCCATCAACAAAAAGGACCATTCCTCTTCTTTTGGAAAACTGTTTTTCAGTTGTGCGAGGAGCAAATACCGGTAAGACATAAATCCTGCAGCAGTGCCCAGGTCGGTTGGACGGCTCAAGCACAGGAAATCAGGAAATTGTTGCTGCTCAGCACTCGGCTGCAAAAATACCATATCTTTTGAAACCATTTGGGGGAGGAAGTGGGTTTTAAGTGTTGATTAATAGCTTATATATATATATTTTTTAATTTATCTTGAGCATTTTGATTTCCCAACCTCAAGTTTTCATTCTGTCTCTGTCCCCCCACTTCACTCCATTTGGTGGCTGCAGAACTCCCCCCAGCAGCCCCTATGCTGCCCAGGGAGCATTGCTGGGGCTCTGTGCTGGCAGCTGGGTGCTTGTCCTGGGGCTGTGCCCTTGGGGGCCTCGGGGACTTTGGCAGCACAGCAAGGAGCTGCACGTGGCCTCAGGCACACAACCTGCTGGCTGGTGGAGGGGTGTGATCTCCTCAGGGCCCATGTGGACCTCCTGCAGGATTTGGCTCTGGGCAGCCCCCCGCCATCACCCCGGTGTTACCAGAGCGTCTCTTCAGGGTGAGCTCCTTTACAACTCATGGGTTCATCTCAGCTGCAGAAGACCTTCGAGATCAATTCTGGTTGAATCACACAAAGCTGACAAATGAGAAGCAAGCACTATTTTGCTTGTGTGGGCACATCTTTGATTCCCAGAATATTCCAAGTCGCCACCCAGCCCTTTGTCTGCCCTCTGGGGGAGGGTCACACATGCAGGCTGGACTTGCTTATGTCCTTGTGCTCCTTGGGACTGCATTCTGGTCCATCCACCAAGGGCTCGATGGCCCCACAAGGAGTTGCACTTGCTTAATGCCCTTTGTGTAAACAGAGAGATAGGACCTGTCACGCTTACTGTAAGGGATGGTGCCATGTGCCCTGAACACACAAAGCACAAGGCAGCCAGTATGTGGATGAGGAGGGCTTGCAGGATGAAGGCACCCAAATGGTGAGCTCCTACTGCTGTCATCAGCTTGGCTCACTGCTGGCACAGGGATGCTCCAGCCCCGCAACCCAAAGGATGGTCAGGCAGAGCTGGTAATTATCAACCACATGGCAAACCTGGGCTAAGGAGGGCCTCCCCTGTGCGTCACAGCAGCGTGGTCCCAGGCAGGTCTGTACCACGCATCGGACGCTGCGTCCCAGCTCCCTCGCAGAAGACGGGGCTCACGTCAGCAGGATGGTTTCACTCTGTGTGCAGAGATAAGGCAGAGCCGCAGAAAGTCCTCCCAGTTAAATTGTCGGGTGACTATTTTGTTTTATTTGCTGACGGAGATAAGGCTAGCATGAGCTCAGCAGTGTGGGGCGCGTGGGGCTTTTACAATTGCCCAGAGGACGTTGGTCTGTTGCACAACACCAGGGCACGTAAAAACAAACTCCGTTCTTCCCTCTTTTCTTCATTCTCATCCACACCGTTTAGGGGAAATGCTGATTTGTTTTGCTGGCTGAGATTGGTGTTACTTTTGTCTGAGCTCTTTCCAGGAAAGCTGCGCACTTGAAGGACAGAGAACACAGCAAAGGTTTGGGTTCTTTGGGGGAGGAGGAGGTGATAGGAGCAAGGGCAGGAGCTGCTCCATCTCCTGGGGCCAGCAGGCAAACTGTAGCCTTAGGGGAGGGATGGAGGAAAAGTCAATCAACAAACATTTTGTCAGTCTGTCTTTACAGGATAGAAACCTCTTGGGGAACATGCGTGGGAAGCGCAGAGCTGGGGAATGGGTGAAACCACAGCACTGAGGGCATGTCGAGGTCTGGAGAGCAGCTGACATGGCATCGGGCTTTCGGTGGCCATCTGCCACCTGCCCACGTCACACCCCAAGCTGGCAGCACTGGGATGGAGCCGTTGTGTTTGCCAAAGCACAGGATGAGACTGTCGGGATGGCTCACCCCATTCCTCCCTGCAGTCACTGCACACAGATGGCTGCAGCCAGGGACAGGTGGGGGGAGCAGGAGGTGTTCTGGGCTGCTGAGGATGTCGCAATGCCCAGAGCCCAGCTGGGAGGGCAGAGCTGGGCTTGGCATGGGGCTCTGCAGGTACAGTGGGTCCTACTTGCTGCACTGCCATGGTGATGGGTCAGCATGTGCACTGCATCTTTTTCCTTAGAAATATCTCATCCTGGGCTTCCCATGGCAGCTGCTGTTCCCTGAGCTAGAGGTGTCCTGCTCTGCTGGTACCACAATGTTTTGTCCAGTACCACTCTGGTTTCGGACCCTTACTGATGGCCCCATTGAATTTTCTCACTTCTTGTGGCCCACCCTGGAAGCTGTACGTCTCACTATACCTCTATTCATGGTGTCCCTATTCCCTGCTCTTGCAGTTGGTAAACAAGCACTTTAGAAGATGTATGGTGCTTCTTTACACCATCTCTGTTACTACGAGAAGAGCCAGCAGCTATGGCTGTGCTAGCAGCTTCATCCTCCTGCTGCTGGGGCAACCTCTTTGTGGTGGTGGTGGTGGAATTCTCCATTCTAGAAGGGCCTGGAAGCATCTCAATGAAAGAGGAGCAAAAAAACTGGGAGTCAGTGTCACTACTTCAACTTGGTTGTCTTAGCAAACGCAGTCAGGAACTTCTCAGCACAGTTTGGGAGCATCTTGAGTACAAAACCTTAGGCAAAATTTGAAACTGCCATCACTGTGCTTCAGCAGGTGAGCTGTCACTATTGGGACATTTAGCTGACTTGTTCCATCCGTGCACCACTGGTCAGATGTTTCTCCTTGAGTGGTTGCCTCCAGCACAGCCCCTCTGAATGCATGTCGTGCTGGATACCCTTCCTTGTCGAAAATAGAACAATGACCTCAAGAGTTTTCCTTTGAAAGTATCTTGAGGGAGAACAAATGGGAAGGACTCGATCGGGTCATCTGCTCCCCTCCCATCCGGCTGTGTTGGGCCAGGCCCTGCGATAAGGTTGGGTGAGGGCAGTGTGTGCCAGGAGGTTTGGCTGCTGAGAGCTGGGTTGGGGCTTTGCGAATCCCATTGGATCGTGGACTGGTCTCGGGGTGTAGGAGTCAATGAAACCTGTGGGCAGCTGCTGCCCTTCCAGCCTGCTGTCCCCGGGCAGCTTGGACTTCTGAAGCCCACCTTGGCTGGGCAGTAGCGTGGGGCTCAGCAGACACGACCAGGACCTGGTATCTCCACAGCCATTCTGATCTGGGCAGAGTGAGCCTGGGAAGGGCCCTTGCTCCTGGCTGGGTGTTTGTCTCAGAGAAGCCAGGTGCTTTCCTGCAGACATCCCTGCTGCTCAGCAGATACCTGATACTGAAAGATCTTCCCAGCTCAGCAGGGCACGAGCCCAGCAGGACTTGTAGTTTGTGCTGGAGCTGTCAAATCCTCCTGTTTTATATCTGGGCGTAGTGGATCATGTTTCTTCCATGACCTCAGGTGCCCTTGTGTTGTTTGCTTGTTTGGGTAGGAGTTAAGGTCAAAAGAGCAGAGCACCACTGTTTCTCATTTTGGGTTCAGCTTTGGTTCTATTGCTGCATGCCCTGGTGACAGAGGATGGCCAACCCTGGGTAGGAGCATGTCAAACCCAGCCTGGGAGCTGGGTGCACCTGGCTCTGGTGAGGGGAAGAGTCAGCAGAGGCTGTGCTGGGTTACCTCTGCCTCTGTGGCTTTGCTGCCTCTTTTTTGGGAAAAAAAGAGGCCCTGGCAGCAGGACACCATTAGCAGGAATGTGAAGCTTCATGTGCTCGCCCATCCTGCGGTCCCACTCTGCACGATGACCAGGAGCAGCTGCCACCTCATTTTCATGGGCTCACAGAATGGCTGAGGTTGGAGGCACCTCTGGTCCCACCTCTTCTTCAGCAATGCCACCCAGAGCAGGCTGTCCAGTGCTGTGTCCAGAAGCTTTGAAGATCCCCAAGGAGGAGGTGCGCAACCTCTCTGAGCAGCCTGCTCCAGTGCTGGGTCGCCTGCACATTAAAGATGGTTTCAAGGCCCCAGCTGCCCCACAGAGCTGGCACCAGCCCATCTGCTCTGCACACTTCTCCCCAAACACCAAAGGACACAGGACACCATGTTTTCCAGTCTTCTCTGCCCAGGGAAAAGCCCTACTGCAGACCCCAAGGTCTGAACAGCTGTGCCGTGCTTCTGCAAAAGGTAACATGTCACTGCCTCTGTCCTGCCCTGGGCAGAACAAAGAGAGATGGTGCCCTGGACTTGTTCTCAGCACCAGGGCTCTGCTCTGCCCCTACCAGCCATTGCAGGAGGCCGAGGTGCCCTCACCATGCGGAGTCTAATCCCTGGGATGTGCATGCAGGGGACCGCAGGGCCCCACTGTCTGCCCCTGGGCATGACTTGGCCGGTGCTGAGGATCAGGTTAGGTCTTGTGTCCAGGTGCAGGCGGCCCGGTTGCTGCAATGTGCCTGTTCCTGCTCAGAGGGGAATGTTGCTCACCTGCCTGGGGAGGCACAGGCACTTGCATGGTTTTGCACAGCCTGCCAAGCCTTAATCTCCATTGTTTGACAGCTGGCGTGCTGCTGACGTCAATCCCATGGCTCAGGGGGCTTTTTGGGGAGGAATGGGCAAGTCTCCGCATACGCATGCTTGCAGACGTACCAGAAAAACATAGCACCGAAACCACAGAGGGAGAGGGAGGTGAGGAAGAAGAAGACGACGACGACACAAAGAGGGGAGTGCAGCATGAGGGCTGCTTCTGTACAGCGTGGCCCTGCCCTGCGAGCTGCTGCCTGACTCACAGCCAAGCCTACCCTGCTGGGTGGCATCCCTAGTGGGGTGGAGAATGCCACCGTACACCGCCAGCTTGCTGGGAAGTGCTGCTCGGTGCCTTCTGCTTATGCCAAGGGTCAGCGTGTGTGTCCTGTGAGCATCTCACCTGCCTTTCTGCCTCCATCTCTTCCATCCAGCTGAGACTGCTGATACTGGGAGCTGGATGCTGGGTCACTGCTGCCCTCTTGTTCTCATTTGGAGGCCCAGGGTGGAGGTGCAGCTTTGTCCCTTCCTTTATTAGATATGATTAAAGAAACTGTTCTTCTCACATGGGGTTGAACCAGCCGTGTACGTCACTGTCCTGCCTCATGGGATAGTTTCAGGATGTTACCTAGAAGCCATGCCCAGATCACTGTTGGTGTTGGCCAGTGTGTGCCCAGCTCCGCTGCTTTGCTTCCATGAGCTCTGCAAGCCATGGGAGCACCACCCTGGCCATCCTGTAGGCTGACCCCTCTTCCACACGTCAAAGGATGGGAATGGCATTCTGCATTGCCAACGCCGCTCCAAAGAAAGCAGAGCATCCTTCGTGCAGGAGTGGTCCAGCTCCTGTGTCCATCTCTCAAAGCTGCACCGTTTGACTTTGGAGTCTGCAAAGGGCTCTCTGGAGACTCTCTGGCATGGAGATCACTGCTTCGAGGCTGAGCCACTGGTGCTTCTTACAAACTTGTGACCTTAAAAAACACATCCTGATGGTAATTGTTCTCCTGAGCTGGAAATCCTGTCTGCCCTGCGGTGGGACTTCAGCTCCCAAGTGGCTCGCGGTCTTTGGTGAACACAGTTGAGCTTTCCCGCAAGGGAAATGACACTCGCCCTCTGCTCGGCAGCAGCCAGACAGGGGCTGCTCGTGTCACCAGCCAGAAGGACTCCTCTGACACCATCTGCTCCACTCCCTGAGTTTGTGTTCTCGGCACAACCATCTCTAGTGGCCTTCAAAAATTCTCATTCAAAAAAAAGCAATCCTACAGGAGACGAAGGAGGAGTAATCTAGGAGCCGCCACAAGTAGCTTTGAAGGGAATTTTTTCCTTTCCTGGCTCAGCAAGATACTTGGCTTAAGCTGCCCCAAAGCCCAGCCTTTGTCAAACCTAGGAAGTGGAAACCCTTAAAGCCATTTTGGCTCCATGTGTAGAGCTGGAGCCCCACAGCCAAGAGGGTCAAAGGGCTCAGAGAAGCGGAATCACAAAATGAGTAATTTTCTTTTCTTTTGCCTCCACCCCTCGATTGTGTGAAGGAATACAAGCAGCCATTCGAGCAAATTCCTTAAAGCTTTGACTTGGGTTGCCTTTGCATTATGTTAGCACCACTGGCATGGGCCCGTGTTCCTTCCTGACCACATATTTTTGAGGTCTTGGAAATTGAAAGTTGGATGGCGTCCACTGGGGGAAGAGTTTTAGCAAAGTATTTGAGTTTTCAGCTATTTCTTGGTTTGGAGGAAGGGAAATAGGAGAGGTTGTGCCTCAGTGAGTTTTTCTGGAGGCAGCTGGATTCCTCTGTGCAATTAGTCAAAGGCCGTGCGTCAGCCCTCCCCCGACAAATGAGGCATCAAGAAGTATGCGGGGAGTTCCTCTCGCCTGAAATTCTGATCTGGAGGGTTTGAGCTGTGTAATGCCAGTTTTTGTTTGTGGATGTAGAAAATGCCATTGATCACTAATGAAATGCCTTGGTCCTTGATCAATTTTCTTCATATTACAGAAAAAAGTGTGCTAAGTCTCTAGCCCTGGGAAAGACAACATGAACCCACAGCATCCTCTTGTTGTTGCGATATCTTCTTGCTCACATGCTGACTCTCACTCCTGGGGATCAGTGGCAAAAAGCAGCATTTCTTAGCTAATATTCATCAGAATTTCACTTCTCTTATTCCCTGCCCAGAACCAACCAGTTCCAAGCCATGGCATGGCTGTCGTGGCCATGCCAGACTTCCACACGTGCTGAGGAGGATGAGTACTTGTGTGTAGGATTCACTCCAGCTGCCCAACCCCACCACCCGTTCTGACTGTTCAGAAAACATTTCATGGAATTTTTCAGCGCAATTAGCAGATTAGAGGAAATTACTGTAAGCGAGTGTGTCAGAAGCTCTCCCAAAAAGTGCAACGGAAGGATTGTTTTGGCAGTTATTCATCTTTAGCACCACGTTGGCCCGCTAATATTGGTTAAGAGATTTAGAGCAAGGGTGATGTTTTCTTCCTAAAGACTGATGAAAAACGTTCTTTTCTTCTGCAGACCTGACCTCAGCGCTGCAACGATAGCAGTGTTGGTAATTGGTGTGAGATGGCAGGAAGATGATAAATCTTGTTCTCATCTGAAGAGTCAGCAAGAGTTGGTGTGGGAAGATGAACAACTGTGTTCAAAAGATACAGCCAGCCTCGTGGCACAAAAGTAAAGTGTCAGGAAAGGGTGAGGTAGATGGGTTCAAAACCACGCAAGTGAGGAATTGGTTGGTCTGGTTCTTTGTTTGTTTGTTTTAATCTCTTTTCCTGGATTTTCAGGCCATGCTTATGATATCTGTAAATGTTGTCTTGGCACAGTGATGATGGAAAAATTCCTCTTTTCCTGACTGTACTCTCATGGGACCTCAAAGTTTCGTGCAGAGGAACCATAAAAGATCAGCCCAGGTCCTTCTGCTTGTCCTACACTCCTTTCAAATGTGCTCCTCCCAAGAATCCAGGGCCATTCCCTGTTCTCTCCCCAGCTCTAGTGCTACTCTGCTGCTCTGTTTGGTTTATTTAGAGATTGTCTTTGTTTCCTATTCTGTTAACGTGTCTCCTCTTGAAGGTCTGCCAGTTCTGTTGTCCTTCTTGATTGTTTTCTTGGCTTGTCTTTTGATACTGCCTGGAGCCTTGTAGGGTCCGAATGGCTGGGAGCTCTCCAGGACTGGGGAGATCCTGAACCATCCCCTCTCCAAAATACCCCCATGCCTGGGTTTGAGCTGAGCAGTCTTGTCTTGAAGATGGCTGCACTACTTGATCACTTCCACTATTGAGCAGCGTAATCTTAACAGAATTTGGCTTTCTCTCAGAGTTTTGCTGGCAGGCACCATCTCTCTGGTGGCCAGGGGCTGGTGGCACTGAGCCTCCTCTTTGAGGAGCTCAACGTCAGCTTAAGAACTCCCTTGCCTTTTGAGGCTATGGCCTCCCAGTAGGGCCCCATTTGGATTAGAGCCCCAGTGGTTGGCACTCCACTGTGTCTTTTCTGCATCCAGCAGTGACGTGATGGGGATTGGAGGGCACACGGTGCCTTCAAGGGGGTCCTGGCCTCATGCCTTGCGAGGAGGAGACCATCTCATCCTTCTGCTATGCGAATTGCTTCTGCCCTGGGGGGACCTTCAGTATTACCTCCAGCCCCAGTGCATGGCCGCAAGCCAACGCCAAGGCTTTGCAGAAGCTTATCCAGCAGCCAATAAGCACGGATGTTAATAAGCTGAAAGACCTGGGAGCAGTAATTAGCGAGAGGAAGAAGAGGAGGAAAGGAGGGGGCATGTTTTTGTCTTGTTCCAAGCAGCAGTTGAGAAAGATGAGGTTTTGCATGCGTACAGCTGCCATCATGGGGGAAACCATGGGGAAACAGCCTGAGGCCACGCACATCCTCATCTTCTGCGAGGAAGGTTTGTGCACTGTGTTAACCCAGACAAAGAGCTGAGCGTGTTTCATCAGTACTTTGTGTCATGCAGCATGCAAACTCTTCATTCCTCCTCCAAAAGCCCACTGCCCCCCAGTGCTCCCCTTGACAGCATTGCAAATGGCTCAGGAATAGTTCAGCTCGAACCCAAGGTCAAGAAGCAAATGGGGAAGAGAAGGATGAGCAGGATCTGCCTCCTGTTTGCTGCCCAGCCCACCGGCTTGGCCCCACTACTGGGCATAATGGGGAGACTTGGACAGTGCTGGGGACAGCAGAGGAGGAAAGTAACAAACACAAATATAGATCCATTGGAAATTGGGCTGCTTAACCCTCCTAACACCAGAACAGCTTCTTTGTTTCACAGGCAGGCAGTTTGCTTCTAAGAAATGGCCTTCCCTGTAAACTGAGATCATCTGATAAATCTTATTAATAATTCAGTCAAATGACTCCACCACGGCTTGTTTGCATGTCTGCGTGCTTTTGGATTGCTTTTTTAAATACAGGTCATCTTTTGGGGAGGAACAACCCTGTTCTTAAAATACTTCCCCAAATCCAGCAGCTTTCAGGAACAGAACAAAAGGTGAGGGCTAAGCAAGAGCGGGAAAAATGTTACAGTTCTGAGTTTTGTCTGTTTAAAGAGGATTCATTCCCATGGAAGCATTTCCTACCAGGATCTGATAACCTCTCTGGCTTTCCACTTGGCTGCCCATCCCCTGATGCTCACGTGTCGGGAAACACAGCACCACCAAAGCCCTGTGGGATGGATGGAGGCTGCACTCCTTGTTTGCCAGTGTCCTCACACTCTTTCCAAAGTCCATGAAACTTGTGGTGGGGGGAAGGGGGAAGAATTGAAGAATCAAATTGGTTAAGTAGGCTGTTTGCCATGACAAGCCTTGATGGGAAGCTGTAGAGTAACCAGTGTGAAATAAAGCCTGTTACTGTAAGAAGTACTTTCTTCCTGCCTCTTAGTAGCCAGCTACAGGGTGTTCCCTGTGGAGCACAAATATTTTCGTCAGGCTAAATTACATTTAATTAGTTTTCATTAAGGTGATGCCAACCTGCCCCTCTATTAGCTGCATGGAAACTCACTTAACTTCTGAAAAAGCTTGAAAACAATGAGGCAGGGAAAATATCCTACTGGCATCATGCTTGCTTCCATCCGCTACAGAAAAGAAAGGGACCACCAGACTGCATGGGCTGTGCGGTGACTTTCCTGTCTTGGCGTGGCAGGCTGCGGTGTGTTTAAAATAATCTGTCTCCATGATGTGTTTTAATTTTCCCTCAGTTAATAAGTAAAAGTAAAAAATAGAAGGCTGGGATTGCTTCCAGTCCTTCGCTTGCTGCGGTGGCTCTTTGGGATGCGACTGTTGCCCATGGCCACTGTGATCACTGGTGATGGTAGAGGTGAGTCCAGAGCCTGCTAAGACCACACAAGCATTTCTTGCTCCTATGTGTCCTCCTGGCCCCAACGTGCTTTGTGGATGGGGAGCTGATCCACCCACAGTGCAGAGAGCAGCCTGGTGTTAGTGGATTTTTCTTCCAGAAGCTGAAATTGGACAAACCTCAAGCCAGGAGAGAAAAGAGCAGTGGGGTGTGATTGCTTGGTGTGCGAGGCAGCCAAAATACACAGCGACATCCCTATCACTCCATCTCCCATCAGGAGTGAACGCCTCTGCTCTCCCGTGTGTTCTCCAGCCTGCGTAACGCTGACGTCGTGCTGGACCAGCCGAGTAGGGCATGGCAGGATCAGGCCAGACCGGGTCTAGAGTCACGTTCCTGGCCAGAGTCAGTGCTGGGAAGCAGGAGCAGGAAGTGCTGGTGTGGGAGGTGCCTCCACCTGCCTGGGTTCTAGGTGTCCCTTTGGGCTGTGGAAGCCATCAGGGGTTGGGGGACAAAGTGTGTGTCTGTGTCAGGCTGGCTGCACAGTCAATGTGAATGCAACCATGGTGACAAATTCTGATTCCTCGCTTGTTCTAATTCTGGGCCATTGGTTTGTGTTTCATTCTTTCCCTCGCTGAAACTAGGGCACTTCTTTCCAGACTTCAGGTTTACACTGGTTTCTGTAAGTTCTGCCTTCGTGTTTGGATTTCTGCAGTTCTCTGTTGTATTGGAGCCCAGCACATTCCTATTGAACTGGGGAATGGAAGTGTGGGCTGGGGGTACCTCTTCAGACCTGTTTTCCTCTGTGTCATGAGAAGGTGCCCCCTCCATCAGTGTTGCATCTAATGGAAGTGCTGCAGAAAACAACAGCGTGGAAGACCCAATGGGGGATGCTCTGTGCCCTGGGCCACTGGGGTGAGGAGCTGGAAAAGGACTGGGTTTGCCAGAGTACCTTTTTCAGTGAATGGGAAATTGCATTTTAAAAGGACAGTATCTCATGCAATCTTTGAGCAAATCAGACTACAGAAAGTTTCCACACCTTATACCTGCAGCGTGGCTGTGCCATCTCCAACAGTACTTGCAAGCTTGAGCTGGGAAATGATGCATGGCATCCTGCAGATACCCCAGTGATGCTGTGGCTGTGCCAAACTCTTCTCTTCTGAAGATGGGGTTCTCATGGTTGATTCCTCTGGGGAAGATGCTGGATGCAGCGTGGTGAGTGGCATAGTCTCTTATCGTGGGTGATGGAGGGCTGCACTTTGGAACGAGGTGTCCTGGGCCAACTTCCAGCTGAGTATGAAAACAGCAGGCTGTTTATGTAATGATTTCTTGTGTTTTCGATACTGCTGGACTCTCTTGTGAAATATCCTGGCTGAACCAAGCTTGTGCTCATACGACGAGGGCTGGTTTTAGGGCTGCAGGTTGGAGGAGGCAGGGAAAGGCCGTGGGGTTGGTGCTTGGGGAGCAATCTTCTTCAAGAGGGGGAAGGAGGGAGCAGGCAGCAGGAGCAGGCAGTGCTGCTCAGGGCTAATGATGGGTCTAGTGTTGCAGGGGGCAGAAGCCTTTGCGTCTTCTCTGAGTTTACCTGTCTGAAAAGGAAAGCCATTAACAGGCTGACTGATGTGGCCACCCCTGGGTCTTCCCAAAATACATCTTAGGGACAGCAGCAGTGCCAGGCCAGCATGCTGAATCCTAACCAATGATGGTTCCTAGCGCAGGTCAGGCTTTGTCCATCCGTGTCCTGCAGCTCTTTGAAGGTGGATCTGTGTCCTGGGTCCCACCAGCCCCAAAGCTCAGCTGGGCAGCACTGGGGGCTGTGCTGGGCTCAGCCATGCATGTGGAGCGTTGCAGGGCCAGACTGTGTTTGTGTGAGAGGCGTGGGGTTTGCAGCAAGCCAGCAGTGAGTCAGGGTCAGCACTGACCTTTTGGCTCAAGCATCTGACAGGCCACAGACCTGCAGGAGCTGACGTTTCTGCTGAAACAGAGAGGAGGGCATTGAGGTGACCTCATCTGTCCCTCAGCAGCCCACCTCAGCAACCTCTGCAGGAGTTGATTTTCCCTTAATTCTGAAGTGAGTTCAGAACCCCTTCCTTCCTGCTGCTTGGAGGGGCTGAGTGAGATGTGTGCTGCTGTTGTGGAAGCAGATAGGGACTGCTCAGTCCAACTTCTCATGGCATCTTCATCTTCCCCTCCTACTGCTGCTGCTCCCTTTGCCTCCAGACTGTGCTGCTCATGGAACACCAAACCTCCTAGTGGACCCAGGAAAGGAAAGGGGTTTCCCAAAGCCTTACGCCTCTGCTGGCATCTGTAAATGCCAAAAAGAGCATCTTGGGTCCTTGGAAGACCCCAAACGCAAGGGTTCTGGGGATGGGAGGAGATATCCTTCTAGTCTGAGTCATGATGGAAAGGAACTGTTATTGGGCTCCACCTAGCCCAACTATGTTAGCACTGCTCAGTGCTCTCTCTAGCAGGGGAGATGCTCGAAGCCCAGAGATACTGCCTATAAGCTGTGAGTCAGTCATTGTCCAGAGAGTCTCCAAGGGACAGACATCATAACAGCTTCTTTCCTTGGCTGCCATCTCAGAAACTGCATCCCACAGCTGGCCTGGCTGCTGCTTCCCTGCTTTGTTTGCTTCCTCCCGGCTGCGGCGCGCTGCCGCTGGATACCAAAGTGTCCATGGTGCCTTTCAGTCTATCCCACCTAAATTTAACTCGCTATTTTTGTCTTTGCAGGCTCATTGTGTCCTGTTTTAAAGTAGGAGCGAGTAGCCGCGAAGGCGGGTGAGGAAAGGTGTTGTCTGTCTGTTATGTGGTGGGTCGATGGCTTTGTCTCCTGCAGTGGTTTCCCAAAGGAGAGGGATAACACAGGAGCTGTGACCCGTTCCTCTTCCCATGTAGCTGCAGGGAGTTTTTCCAGTCAGGACACCCTCTCAGAAGAGTGCTGACTTGCAGACAACACAGATGGATGCAATTCAGGCGGCGGTTCCCAGAAGGAGCCGAACGTTTCTTATTGGTGTGACCTGAACCAAAAGCAAAGCCAGGGGTCAAACAACAGGAACAGGCACTGAGGAAATGATCCCTGGCTGAAGTTAATGCCCTTGCAAAGATAAGGATAATGTGCCATTCAGCATGAGTCAGAGCTTTTCCTGTCGTGGTGCTTAGGGTGGCACAAGGGTGTGGGGCTGCTCATCCTTTGGGTGTCCTGGAGTGGATCTGCATGGAGGTGGGCCCTCGTTGAGAGGACAGATCTCCAGAAAGGCTGGCTTGGCATCCCCCAGCGACACAATGCCTCCAGCAGTTTGTGGAGGGCTCCACTCCAGATCTTAAAAAGTTCATAATTGTCCATGCAGGTTTCCATCATCCTTACCAGGGATTTCCTGGGCACGGACCAACCCAGTCTGCTCTTCCTTAAAATCAGGTCCTTGAGGAGAGCTGAAGAAAGAAGGGAATTGCAGGAATTCACAATCCAGAATGCTGCTCAAGCCTTCTTCGTAAGAGCCTTGACTTCTGCCATCCCACCCCTGTGGCAGTGGTTCTCCATGGAAGACCAACAGCATCTCCCAAATCTTTCCTTTTGCTCTGAAGGACAACAGATAGCTTGCTCCTTGAGCAGTCAGCTTGCTCTTGACATGATTGCTCTTGGACAGTCCTCTGAGGGCCACTAATGTCCTCCAAATCACATCTTTCACATTTTGCAGCATATCCCCTTATGATTCCTCAGGCCCTTGGCTCGGTGTTGGGATGTTGGAACAGGAGTGGGCCTGCTGTGCATCCAGCCTGGCTCCTTTAGCTAACAAAAACCATGGTTGTCAGGTGCAATCTGGGAAAACAACATTCCCAATTCAAAACAGCGGATTTCTAAGGTAGGAAATTCCTGCCCCATCAAGGACAGTGTCTGTCTTCACAGAAGGATTTCTTTTTGGTTAGAGTAATCCATCGTGGCCATTAGAGCATCTTTCTTTGTTAACCTCCTAATTTTGGGGTGAAACTAATTAGCTGTGGGGCAGAGACATACTTGGAAAGATATCAGCCCGTTGTCTGATGGGATGGCTCTGAAGCACCACCAGTGAAGTGTAAAGGCAATCTGTGGATGTCATCAGAGCTGATAGCTCTTTTCAAAGGATATACTTATTTCTTGATGCCCTGCTTCCATGTTTACATGTAAATCAATCACAATTCTTCTTGGAGAAGCTATAAATAACGCCGAGAGCAAAAATATGTTTTCCAGTGGGCTCTTCTTGAGGCAGTTTAATCCATGGTATTAAGCACGGTTTTCAGGACTTAGAGTAGCCTCTTCTCAAGAGCTCCCAGAGTCATGGAATGGTTGGGTTGGAAGAAACCTCACAGCCCATCCAATCCCAACCCCTGCCATGGGCTGGGATCCTGCTGGGTTTTGCCCATCTAAAAGGGTGTTTTTGTGTTCTGTGCCCACGGTTCAGTTCCACTCCTGGCGTGACTGCAGGATAGCTGTCTTGTGCCCCATGCTGATGTCTGTGGGCTCCTCAGGTCCCCCCTGCCCAAGTGGGAGCAGCCAGGGGAGGATGGAAACAATGACAGAGCGATTCCAATGTGCTTCAGCAAAAACAAAACGTCGTTTCCATCGGAAAGTATTTCAAGGTGCTTCAGACTTCAAGATGAAACAAAATCTTCCCTTGCAAAATGTCAGTTCCAGCCATTGTTCCAGTTTGACTTGTGTGTTCCAAGGAAAACAAATAGACTTTGACTTGCGATGTCTCATGTTGAGATGGCCAACTCAAACCAAGCCCTGTCTGCTACACCTTCAGCATTAGGCAAAAATCTTGTTGTGATGGAAAACACTCTTGTTTTTATTCCAGCCCTTCTGAACAGCACTTTCTGTACCATAGGCGCTGCAGATCTCATCCTCTGTGACATCCATATCCGATTCCCAGCTTGAGAGCTGCCAGCCCTCATTGTCCAGCACTACATGTGGCTGAGCATTCCTCTTCATCTGGGGCTTTTAGCTGCAAAAGTAAGCCCTAGGTGATGCTTTGCGTGGGAATAAGAAGGGCATATGGCAGTGGTTGGTCCTAGGAAAGCCACTCTGGTGGATGGATTGAGCCACCTTATTTGGGGCAGGAGAACACTGAAGAACTTCTGTGCCAGGGAACAGGGCTGCAGGTCAACAGCAAAGCCCTGTGAGAAGGATGAGAGAGAGGGAGAAAGGGACATCTCCAGAGAAGGATGGAGAGGAGTGTAAAGTTCTGAACTCCTTTGGACACACAAAAATGAGTCTGTCAAAACCAATTCCAGCAGAGCTATGAAAAACATGTGTCAGCAGGACCGGTGACTGCCAAATCCCAAACTCTTACTCATGGCTGCTGCTTGCATCAAGCATGATGAGAACGGCCTTTCTGGCCTTGTTTTGGTTTGCTGCTTATTGGAACTCAAGCTGGTTTATTCAGTGAACCAGCCCCAGCACCATGACAGACCAATAACACATGCACACTCACTCAGTGTTGCTCTGGCAGAGGGAAATTCATAAAGTTTCGAACCAAACGAGGAGGTTTTATGAAAATTCCATGTAGCTGAAAGTATACGTTGGAAGATTATGCAACTCAGTTGACTTGGCTACCACTGCTATTGAAAAAGTCGGTATGCAGTGTAATGAAAATATTTTGCTGTGAATTAGTGGGGATTGAACCGTTTTCAATTTCTTTGATACATGACTCCATATTTAACAGTGCCCAGAGCTTCAAGACTCGCAGTGGTATGAGCATTGGTATGATGTTAGGAATGGGATGTGTGGAATTCACCCTCTTTTATCCACTTTTTATTAAATACAGCCCCTTCCAGAGCTGTGGTTTAACTGTCCTTCCCATGGCTTCAGGAGGGATCAAAGCAGAGCCCTGGCCATTGCACAGCACTTGGATGGCTCCTTTCAGGTATCGGGGTAATTTTTGTTACATCTTTCTCTTGCTGAATTTTTATTAATTTTCATTCAGATGGTGTTGGCTGTGTGAGCTCACTGAGGTCTTTTAGAGGGGGCAGAGCAGCTAATTAGAATCATTTCTAAGGTAAAAAGTCAATGTATCCAACAGCCTTTCAAGAAGGTGAAGATTTGCAGTGGGATGTGGTGGGGTGGGCACGTGGCTCTCATCAGGATGAAGGAAAATCCTCCTCTCCGAGGCCCTTGGGATGCTGTTTGTCAGTGCTTTTCCTCTACAGTCTGAAATATTCCCAGGATACAGCTGAGGGTTCCTGAGCCCATTCCTACCTGGGCATCCTGTTGCCCCTGGGTTTGTGGATAAAGCAGGGTTTAGCAAAGATATGAAAATATGAGGCTTTCTACCTTTATTAGCCTTGCTTAGGGGCACTGTTCCTGACTTTTTAGTGACTGTGAAGTTCATTGGCAGCAGGCAGAGCTAAATTACTGTCTCATCATGCTCTCTTGAAGCAGTTTCAAGGAAATACAGCCCTTCTTTGAATGGCACCATCAGATCCTTGTCTGCCTCCTCTAATTACTCTTACTACAGGATACTGATGCTTCAGATTGTGAACCCTTTGTGGCAGGGACTCTTTGTTCTGGGCTTGCAGAACACATCCTGCAGCAAAGGCTCTGGCCCAACTACAAACACCTGAGCATTTTGAGAACCACACTCCAAGAGCACCAGCAGGACATGAAGGGCATGGGGATCTTGCTGCTGCATGCTGGCCCCTGCTATTGGCAGCACCCACGTTGCTCAGAGCAATGCACATCACCTTCCTTCCATCCTTGCGTTTATTCCTGTTTATTCAAGGTGAGTTTATTCAGCCATGTCAGAATCTAGAGGGGATTTTACTTTCAGTCCCTCACCTCTCTCCTTCACCAACCATAGAATTTTTTGAGTTGGAAGGGACACTTAAAGGCCATCTGGTCCAACCCCCTGCAATGAACAGGAACACCTACAGCTCCATCAGGTGCTCAGAGCCCTGTCCCTGGATTTTTCCAGCAATGGGACATCCAACACCTCTCTGGGCAACCTGTACCAATGCCTCATATTCTTACTGTAAAAAAAAAAAACAACAAAAAACTTCTTCCTTATATCCAGTTTAAATCTCTTTTAGTTTGAAACCATTTCCGCTTATCCAATCACAACCCAACCTGTCCCTCATCAATACTACTTCTCTGAAACATGCTGAGCCAAAAGACTCTGAACATGATACCTAAAGGATGGCATCTCCAAAGGGGGAGGTGGAAGGAGGTGGCTGGCCCAGCTGGCTGAAATAATCCAATCACAGCCTTCTGATTCCTCACTGTGCCTCCAGAACATGCCTTGCTTCTGCCATTGCCCTGCAGGCATGTGGCCCCATTGGGTGGGTTTTGTACAGGATGGAGAGCAGGGGTAAGAGAGTTGCTAAACATGTGTTATTCATTCAGCTGTCCTCTGCTTTGAGTCAGCCACGGCAGGGCTGGTTTGGTGCTGACACACACTTCTGCTGGCACCTGCAGGCTCCATCACTGCTTTCACCCAGCCCTGACCTCACTCCTAATCCCCGGGTGGTGGCTGTGGGCTGAGCAGCATCACCTCCTGCACTGGGACCCAGCCATCCCTTGTCCCCAGAGCTGTCGGCATGCTGTCAGCCCCAGGGCAGGTTGGCCTGTGAATCAGCCAAGCCTGTTCACCTGGTGGGGCTGAGCATCCCTCTGACCGGTCTTTCTGCTTCAGATCAAACACAACCTGCTGGGAAATTAAACCCAGCCTCTCACAGTCTGTAATTTCCAGTGAAACCTCAGGCATGGCTGGGAGGACATGGGCTTTTCTTCGTCCTCTTTCTTGCAGAGCCTCCCAAGGGCATCCCATCACAGCGTGTCTCTCTCGGTGTCCCTGTCCTCACATCCCCTTGCACCACTGACCAGAAAAAAGAGCAGCACCTCCACTTTCAGTACAGGTTTCCCTTTGGGTCAGGATGATCTGTGAAGTTGAGTTTTGGTGGGTGCATGTTGGTGTGTGAGGGCATCGCTGTCTCCTAAAGCCCAGTGGGCAAATAGAGAAGAATGGGCTGTAGATACGTGGAGGAGCACTGGGATGTGGCCTTTAGTCCATCCTGGGTGGAACACAGGTAGAAAAGAAGAGATATTCTGGGCTTTGCATTAAAGCATCACCCCCCACTTGATAGAGGGAAATCAGGTGGCTGATGCAGGGAAAGAGTAAAGCTATGGTCAGTCTGAGAGAGTTTGACCCATTTTTTCCTGCAGAGAGGACACAGCTCTTGAGGCTCTGATGCAAGCAAGGTGACCATCCCCCCAGTGGACAATGTACATGGGGGGGGGGTGGGGTGATGAAAAGCCCCACAGTGGCATTGAGGTCTGCTCCCAGTTTATGCTTTGGCCTTGCATTCCTCTGGCCCTGGGAACCTATCCCAAAGGCCAAGGAAGAAAATTGACCCCAGTAGCTGCGTAAAATGGACTGAATCTGCCAGCACAGGGCTTCTCCTGCCAGACCCAGGACATCAGAAGCATCGCCTAATGAAGCACCAAGATGAGGATCTGCAGCCAAGCTCCCTCCCCTTCTCAGCGCCGTAAATCACAGTCCTTCTGTGCACTCATCAGCAGCCAAAGCTGTAACACTGGAAGAGATAAAACACAGTGCAGAATCCCCAAACAGAGGCACGAGCACTGTTTTCTCCTAAAAGAAAGCCAAAAGGGGATCACAGCTGGAGTTTCCCTTCCAATGGGATAGAGGCTGGGAGCCATGGTGGTGCTCTGCATTGCTGGGTGGGCTGGGCAGGGGCTGAGCACACATCCTGTGCTCTTTGGGGGCGTTGTAGGGGGATGGCCATGACAGTATCTCCCTGCTTGGAGGGGAATGTGCATGAGATGGCTGTGGCAGCTATATGCTAGTTGAGGTTGTTATAGCAAAGCGAGGGTCACACATCTGTGCAGAACAAACTGAAGTGCTGGAGCTGCTTGCCAGTAGATCAGGCGTCCCTTGGAAATTGGCCTTGGCAGTACATGGGGTGATGAGGGGGTGAGTAGAGGGCTGTGAGTGTCACAGAGCTGGGCTTTCTTTGCTGTGATGCTGAAACTTCACAGCCACTGCAACTCTTGGGGGAGGGAGGGAGAGGTGTATGAAGGGGCTGAGTTCAGGGCCAGTAAATCTGGGAATGGTGGCAGTGGGGGGAGAAAGGGAGGTGGGGAAGTAAGATGCTTGCTGTGCTGCAGACTGGGAGTACCCACGTTTTCCTTCATATAGTGCTTGCAGGGCATGGGGAAGGCAGCGCCCCAAAGAGTTATCCCATATCAATGCCAATTTCCCCACAGCTCTGCAGCTGAGGGCAGCCTGCAGGTCCCTCTCCCACGGTGTCAGGCCCCCTCTCGTGGCCAGAGGGCACCTGTGGGTGGCACTGGGTGCCTCTGGGTCTCCTCCAAGCTCCTCTTCTCTCCTCTGCCAGGAAACCCCTGATCTGGGGAACCTGTACCCATGGGGAGATGTCACACTCACCCTGGTATTTCTCTACCATTGCCACATGCTTGGGCAGGAGCTCCCACTCCTCAGGACCCACCAGCGTTGCCCCCCCAACACTGTTCTAGGGGCTGGGATTTGGGCTCTCCAGGCTCAGGACAACCCACCTGGCTCACTCTCTCCTCACTTTACATTCGAAAAATAATTCTGATGAATCGCCTGAAGCCAGCTTCCCCACCCCCACCCCCCCCCAGCCCTTCTCCCTCTGACACTTTTTCTCCTTTGTGACAATCAATCAGTGCTCCACATAAACAAAGCCCCAGAGATCTATTCCTTAAAACAGCGCCCAGGAATCACACAAATGCAATTTTTCCACGCAAGAAGGGCGGGAGGAGGTTGGGTTATTTTTCACTCTGTGACTCCTTGCCAGAGGGAGGGATCTCTCCTGCAGTCCCCATCCCCAAAACACCCGGACCTGATGGGCTCCCACCGGTTTGCCGCACGCCCGCGCTGGCTTCCTGCAGCTTTAAAGTTCCCTCTACACCCAAAGGAAAAGAGGGAGGAGAAAGGGTTTCATCATCGCTCCCGAGTGTGGACTTATAAAAACTTTGTGCTCACGCTGCCTGGCTCACTCATCAGCTCACCATTTTTGGAGCAGGACGGGCCGGAGCCCTCACACAGCATATCTGTTGGGGTGCACCATGGGGGTCCATCCCGAAGCTGCCAAGTCCCCAGTGGATGTCCCCAAAAGCTCCAGCACCTGCTCCCGTGGTATCTTCTGCAACATCAAGGTAAGGAGCGGCGATGCGGGAGGAGGAGGCTGGCACAGATGCGGTAGCAGTGCTGAAACCAAAGCTGATAAAAAAGGGGCAGAGAGCGAATCCTGGCACCCCGGCCCCAAATGAGGTTGCGGAGCACCAGGGCTCGGTGGAAGCAGCACGATGTGCTGTGTCCTGTACACGGCGTGCTGCTGCTGCTGGGGAATGATTAACCACATCCTGGTGCGAAAGCAAAATGCTGCCTCAGGACTGTGTCCATTCTTGGCGGGGAGAGGGGCAGCTTTGGGAGTGGTGGAGATGGCTGTGGGGTTCTCTCATTTTGCTTCGCAGCGCTTGAGGCAGCGGGGTGCAATGTTGGGGTCCTGGTGGGGGACCCATCCCCGGGTGTGCTTCCCCAGAAGCATCACTGAGCACACGTCTGCAGTGCGTTTTGGCTCAGAGCAGCATCGGTCAGCCAGGGCATGAGGTCTGGGGTGGGAAGGAGTTTGGTTTGCCATCAAGTGCTGATGTTTTGGGGTCACAGGCAAGCGTGCCAGCAGCGCAGAGGGAGCTGGTCCTTCCAGTCCTGCGTCCCTAAGTCCCTGCTGCTGTCTGAGCAGGTGACACAATTGCCCTTGCTGGCCAGGAAGACCCATATAACAGAATGCAGTGTGGAACTCCTGATGTGTGATGGGATGGGGTACAGAAGGTGTCCCAATATCCTTCAGGCTACTCCAGTGGGTAAAGCTGCAAAGCGTTCCCATACCATTAGTGTGCAGGGGTTTGTCACTGCACATCACCCCTCTGATGTGCAGTCTGGATGGAGCCATGCGCTGGGGAAAAGCTCCTGGTTTTAAGATCAAATGTGTATAAAGTGACAGGTGATGCCTTTCCTGAGCTGCTCGCTCTTCCTGTACTGCAAGGTTTGTTTTAAAAATACGCATGCCTTAAAAAAACAAACCCTGCTTCAAGGCAGTGAAGCAAGTGGAGGCTGTCAGTGCTCTCAGTTCCCCAAAAAGGGGTAGAAAACGAAAGCATCAGGATGGAACTTTCAGATCTGGAAAGCTGTTTTGAGATGAAGGACAAGGTGTGCAGTAAACGTCCTATCTGCACAATAAGCCCTTGGTGTGCTGTGGGGGCAATGTGTTGGGGAAAGTTTGTGTCTGGGTTATGTAGGAGGGCAGAAGCATGGAATGCCCCAGCGAGGTCCCTCCTGCTACTTCCCAGCGCTGTGGTCAGTGCAGAGGGAATGCTTCTGGTGGAAAGCAGTGGGTTTGAGCAGACTGTGGGGATTTGAAAGGCAGGATGGGGTGGCAGCTCTGTGGCTGGGATGCAGGAGGAGATGCTCTGTGGATGAGGTGTCAGCACACTGAGTGCTGCGCCCCATGGGGACACGGCTGGGGGCAGTTCCTGGGTGGCTCTGTGAAATTTACTGTGTGTTGTGCATGGGAATCAATGGCCAGACTGCAATAGCACTGGGGCTGTCTGCTCTGATATTGAGCAGCACCGCTTGGTGCAGCCCATGGGGTGTCTGCCTTGTATCCCTTCAATGGAGCAGCCTGGTTTCTGCTCCTGTTTCTCTGTGTGGAACACGGGGGTGCTTGAAGCCCTTCAGAATTTGGCTTCTCATTGCCTCAAAGAGGCAACAAGGTGCAAAATGCCTTCCGACAGCATGCCAACCACCTTGCCCTGAATTAGGGTTCTTTCTGAGGCATTACCTATTTGCCTATAGTGCCTCTTTCCAGCTACAAATAGTTCAGCCTCTTTGCCTTAATTGTTTTTTTTTGTGTGTGTGGTTTTGCACTAATCTAATTGGTAGCTAATTGTTTGTCCTGGATCCCTGGGAGCACAACAAGGAGGAGGGCTCTCTAAATATCCTGTTCTTTAATTGAGCTGTGCTGGTTTCAGCTGGGAGGCACTGGGGAGCAAGTGGCAGGAGTTACTGACCCTGTGCTGAGTGGGAGAAGAGCCATGAGGACAACAGAGGGTTATCATCACCAGTGTCAGTTGAAAGAAGATGAGGGTAGATTGATCTCCCCTCTCTATACTGTCAGGGTGTCTTCTGCAGGAGAGGAATGTCTTGGGGTCTGTGGTCCCAACAGTGGCAGCGCAAGTGTTCTGTTCTTCAAAGGAACTGAAGGAATTTGTTGAGGAGAGTGCATTTCAGAAGACTGGAGATGCAGGAGTTGTTGTGCTCCTGCATCCTGTTGGAAGAGATTAGGAGTCTCTGTTGAAATGTTAGCCAGTATAGAAGGTGCATCGAGTCATTGGCTTTTATCCTGAAGACAGCATGGCTTGATGCTGGAGGGCAAAGCATTGAGCAGTCATGGTGTGTCAGGGCCACCAGACCAATCAAGAAAATCAGGGGGTGTTTCCAGTACTGAGTGCTGTGCAAGGAGGGATGGAGAGCCTTGGAGAGATATGTGGTAAAGAAGCAGCAAGATGAAGGGCAAGTGGTGAGAAGCACCTGGAGCAAGTGGGGTCCTCAGCACTTGTGGTGGTGCTGCTGGTGATTCTGTGCTTCGGTGCATCCAAGGCTGTGTTTTACCTGGGTTTGGTGGGATTGCGTTCTAACGTGGAAGAAGTGTCTGGAAGAACATCAGCAGCAAGATGGGGAAGAGCCAGAGGGTAAAACAGGTTGGAAAGCTTAGTGGGATCAAGGTCTAGGAGACACGAAACGAGTCGATTTTATGAGGGGTGAGGTGGTTCTGTGCCCAAACACAGTCAAGGAGTGGTCAGCGGAGATAAGATTATCACAAGAAAAATAGGAGAGGAGTGTCGCTGATAGTGAGCTGTGGGTGTGTGGGAGGAGTGTTTGCACATGTCTGCGGGGCTGGGAAGACAGAATGAATCTGAAGCTGCCTCTGGGAGATCGTGGTCAGAGCCTCAGGCAGCGCACAGAGAAAGTGAAAGCGAAGACCCAACCATGCAGCTGGGCTGCCCGCAGGAGTGGGATGGCAGCTTGCAGCATGCATCAGATATTGCAAGCAGAAGTGCTTCCCAGCAGGGAAGACCCTACCTCACACCCTGAGGTCTGACCCCCACCAAAACTCCTCCTTCACTCTGCGGTGCACCTGCACTGCATGACAGCCACGTGCCTTCCCCCAGAGCCTCTCTCTGCACAGCTGAGCAAGGCAGGGCTTGCACAGAGCTCAGCATCCGGCAAATCCCACGTGTGCCTGAGCTGAGAGAAGAGCAAATATTGTCTTTGCACTTGACAATTGGTGGCTGTAAAGCTTGGATTACTTGGCAGTAGACGTTATTGCAACTAATCGCTAGGGAAGCCGCATGCTCTAGACAATCCCCGGCTGTTTTATTTGTTTATTTGTTTGGTTTTTTTTGCAAGAGAAATAAGATTTAGGAGCCATTGGACCGCACTCCTGGCTCCGGGGTGTTGTGCTGAGGAACACTGTGTGGCAGGGTATTTGGTTCCCTCTATAGAAACTGTGGGGTTTTTCTGCTCTTTTTTATTTCCACAGAGATGCAGGCACTGCATGTAGAGGACTATCTACCCTTAAGTGCCCATGTATATCCAGATGAAATGGGCAGGTTGGGGTCTCCTGCTTTGGGTGATAAATTTAGAGCTCCTCCAACCCTCCAAATGGGAGAAAGGGGTGAATCTCAGTACAGTGAGGGCAAACTCATGATCCAACATACCCAAGACTCAGCCAGATCCTGTTGGTCCCCAGTAATGGATGACCCTTTCCTGTGAAGTCAGAAGGTTTGGGTTTGGCCCTCAGAAACCCAAAATACACCTCCAAATAGCACTGTGTGGACAGAAAGAGCTCAAAGAGTGTCCTTACTCCTCGTCCTTTCCAAATATTTACTCCAGCCAGATCCATTGTGCGTCTCCCTGCTCTTGGCCGCGTCACGCCTCCGTGTCATTAATCAGCAGGGAGCAGTTTGATGGGGCTCTGCAAGGATCTCCGCTTCTTTTTACGGCTCCCCAAGCAGCTGTTGTGTCCATCTAATAAATTAGGCTCTGGCTCTTTCCATCCGAGTCGTTAGCAACCGGGCTGCTCCCACATTAGCACTGATATGAGCACAGTAGAGCCGGGGCAAGGAGGTGGCACAGACTGGAACGTGGAGCTGCTGCTTCTGGGGGCCTCTGAGGGAGACCACTGATGTCCATTTGTGTGGGGCTTCAGTCAGTTCTAGGTATCTTAAGAGCAGTAAAAGTAGCTCAGTCGGCATAGTGGGAGCAGTGGATTTCAAAACAATGTTGTTCGTTGTGTTTTTTTCTCCCCACATTATTCCATCATCTGGAAGGAAAAGCCCTTCCTTTGGCACTCGTTTGCTTCTCCAGCACACTCCCTCCAGGCAGGGCTGCCATGGTGAAGACACTGAGGAAGGAGGTGAGCAATGACTTTGGAAAGCAGTGCTGTTACCAGGGCATGAAGTTGTGGAAGCAAAGAATGGATCCTTACCTCACTGCTCCAGGCGGTAGAGAGGAAGGAGCAGTGGTCATGCTGCACTTGGCAACACCTTAAAATGAAAGGATCATGTCAGGCTGGTTATTAAGAAAAAATTCTTCTTGGAAAGAGCGGTGATGCTCTGGAATGGGCTGCCCAGCGAGATGGTGGAGTCACCATCCTGGAGGTGTTCAGAGCTGTGGGGATGTGGCACTGAGGGATGTGGTCAGTGGCACGGTGGGGTGGGCTGCAGTTGGGCCTGGGGGTCTTAGGGGCCTTTTCCTACCTCAATGATTCTATGATTCTATGAAAAAAACCTTAAAATCATCATATCCAATCATAAATTCAAAAGACTCTACCGTTCATTGAGCCACCATCTTCCTGAGCCCTGGTCCCCACAGAAATGTGCTGGGCTCCCATCCATAGAAACACTTCATTCTTTGAAATTACAAGAGATCTGAGTCTTGCAACCTTGCTTTGACTCTGACCCATGTCAGCACATGTGTGGCGGGTTCATGTTCTTTTCTCATTTCACCCAACTTCCCAAGCATTTTATTGGCTGCATTTATGCTGCCAACCCCAAAAAGCCTCTTACGAAACAGCTCGTTTTTCATTACAGCCTGTTTTAAAGTCCAGTCTCAGCACACTTTTAGTTAGCTGTCAGCTAAAACCAATGACAGTGGTGACAGTGTGTTATCTTGTGTAAGCAATAATGGAGAGAGAGCTCCAGGAAGGAGATACATGAGCACAGCTTGGCAGATACAGGAGGTGGTGTGAGGCACACCACCACTCCCAGGGGCACACGTCCAGCCCCAGGAGCCACAACCTGCTCCATTCCCCAAATGCCCACCCAAAGGATGGGCTCACCCCCTCCCTCTGACCTCTCCTCTGCCAACCCTTACACTTCTCATCCTCAGAGCAGACTGACACCGCTGAGCTGAACCCAGCCACCGTGACTCACCCTCCTCCCTCCTGAGCACTCCACTCATGCCTGTGCTGGGAGAGCTCTCCTACAGCTGCTCCACATCTCGGGCGGTCCCGGCTCTCCTCCGTTTCTCTAATGCTTCCTTATTCGAATGACTTCAGTAAGGTCTGGCCAGAGCTGCGGGAACAGAAATTAATGTTCTCTGGCAGCAAGATCCCCTCTTCATTTCTCATCCTCGGAGTCACCTCTCTGCATCAAGCCAGTTCACTTGGGTTCATTAATTTCGCACTGGCCCATGCCAAGACTTGGGAAAGTGAAGATGGCAGGTCCAGCTGTCAGCAGAAGGATGTATGATTGAAGGTGTTTTTGGGTGCAGGAGTGGATGGATGTCTGGTTTAGCTGTTTCTTTTCCATTTTGTCATCTGCTCCGCTTCCCAAGTCACATCCCACGTTATCACGGAGGCATTTTGTGTTGGTAATGTCCCAGCCTGGGACCTTGCCCTCTTCTGCTCAGCTGACACAATGCCAGCTGTGCACATGGTGTATCTGTGTATCTGCACGTGGTGTTTCTTTGTGTCTGCTCACACTCTGCCAATGGGGAGCTCGTGGTCATCGCTGTGACCCCTCATTCCTCTTCCTGTATCCATCTTCTATTTCCCTGTGGTCTCTAGGCTATTATGTCTGCTCTCATCCCCTTTTCTGTTTGTTATTCTTTTGGATGCCAAGCTCTGCCATCTGCCTGGTGCCATCTTCCCTTGTGGAAGAAGCATCCCAAGAAGCCACTTCCTTGTCCTTAAGGACAAGACATGGTCAATTTCATTCTTTCTTCATGCCAGGCTTCATGCAAGGAGCCCAGGCTGCTGGGTGCCAATGCCATTTCAAATAAATAGCCTTGAGGAGCGTTGCTATTCCTCTGTCCAGGACATAAGGAATTTGTCAGCACTTCAGTACCTTTGATCCCCCCATCCATCATGCTGGCCTTCCTGCCGTTATCTCCATGGGACACGCTTCCGGTGTTCAGCAAATATTTGATTTCCTGTGAATTTAAATAAAAAGACCTTTTCCCCTTTTTTTTTTTTTAAAAAAAAAAAGATTTTAAAATACTTCTGGCACCAGACAGGACACATTCCATTCCAAAGAAAATAAAGGAAAACTGTTCTGACTAAATATAGATCAAAAGACACTGGTGAGCTGCCTCCGCATCCCCAGCCAGGAATGCTTCCCTCTCACCGGCCACCCTGTCTTCCCACCATGCTCCTGCCCTGACCCATCAACTCCTATATTCCCTCCTCTACTCCAGGGATGCTCCGTGTCCATTTGGTTGGGTTGCTGGCCCGGCTCCGAGACAGGCGTGGGGAAAGATGCTGTTTTTAGAATACCACGGAGGTCTTCCAGCAGCAAGAAGGCAATGGGCATGTTTTGTTCTTTCCCTCTGGGGTGTTTAAGGTCTTTAAAAATGCTTTCCTCTGGCACCCCAGCCAATTTGCCTTACAGCCAAGGGAACTCAAGGGACCACTGGGAAGGAGTGGGTCTCAGGGAATGGAAAGCAGAGCTGCTCCTTTTTGGCTGCAATATGGCACCATGGCACCACCGTTGCATGCCAACAGTGCAGCTGTGTTGACCACCTCTGTCTCTGTGCATACATACCCCAAGCCCCTCACACAGGGCATGGTGCCCAACAGCAGGGACTGTTGGCAGGGCAGCCAGTGGTACTGATTGGGGTGACACTTTTTTGCCCACAGGTGTTTGTGCTGTGCCATGGCCTCCTCCAGCTGTCCCAGCTCCTCTACAGTGCCAACTTCAAGAGCAGCCTCACCACCATCGAGAAGCGCTTCGGGCTCTCCAGTCTCTCATCAGGTTTCATCTCCAGCTTACATGAGGTAATTGGGTGAGGTGGCTTGTGTGTGGCCCTAAGGGGTGTCCAGAACAGGGGGAGCTTCCCAGAATAGGGTCTTACCAGGATCCAGCCCTCCCCCTCACTCCCAGCTCTTGATGGCCCTATGGCAGAGCACTGACGTCAAGTTACTGAGCTGACCTCAATCTAAACTGTGTCCAAAGTGCAGCTCAGCTTCTTAAGAAGCTTCAGAGTGGAAACAGCCCTTGATTTAAACCTGACACTTCATGAGTGGCCACTTAATGACAAGATCATTAGGCAGTTCTGGAAGTATGGGTTGATATGCAACCCTTTGAGGTTTACGCCATTACTCACTTACTCCTCTGGAATAAATTCTCTGGATCACGTTGTCACAAATTGCATCCTTTCTGCTAGCTCTTCAAGGCTAGCTAGGAAAAGCCCTGCTGGGAGAGACTTTCTTTTGATGGCACAGCCAAAAAAAGTGCTTGTTGGATGCCCACCTTGCCTATGGCTGCTCTTCTTGCATGGGATCTTTGACCAATGGGCTCTGGGCATTGGGAATCCTCCTGGGACCATGGAGATGTAGGTGCCCAGATCTTATCCCTACCAATGCATGCATTCAAGGTTAAGAAGAAAAAAATCAGTGGAGGACTTCCCACTGATTAGAACTAGGCCAAAACCACAGAAAAGAAGACATTCATTGTAGAGAGCTGTAGCATGTCATCTGAAACTGACATAACAATGTCTTACAAAGTATTCTACTGCTCACAGCAGCAATACATCAGTAACCCTTGCGCTCCTTATCCAAATTGTTTAAACTCGTGTGACTTTATGCTTGGAGATGTAATACCAAAGAAAAATCCAGCATCCCTTGGATTGTAATCCTTGCTTATCTAATCTGCAGCAATTCCAAGAATAAAAACCACAAAGAGACAAAGAAGGGAGCCCATGTAAACATGTATAAAAAGAGTATATACATGCTAGGGTTAAAATGTATAGCTTGTCCCAAGCTGAGAAAAAGCCATGGTAATTTTTGTGTGCTCGTCCTGTTGCCTGAAAGCTACAGTTTGTATACCAGATAGGCTGCATATTTACATATCTTACAGCTGATCAAGGAAGATGAGACTTCACAGCTACAGATTATGTCTGTAGCTGCAAACATCTAGTGTCACAAACAATTGCAATGAGCTGTACTCTGTACCTTATCTTGTGTTTGCTTAATATTATGGGAATGAAGGTGATGAACTAAGCTTCTTGATGGAATTGGGGGAATCATCTGTTTTTTGCCACGTCTTATGCAGTGGGGAACAAGTGGGTGGTGAACAGAGCCCCAGCCAGATCCCAGGCAGGTTGTGAAGCAGGCTGTGATGACAAGGGATGCACACAAGGATCCAAGGCCTGCTGGCTTTTGGTAAGAAGGAAGCAGTGATTGCTACGAATCTGTGGGGTGAAGCTGAGGGTTGTCTTGTTCCGGCTCTTAGGAGGGTCAAACAACCATGAGTGACTAAACAAGCTCTCTACTCATTTGGACATGATCACGGGGGACTTGACTTCTCTGTTACAACTCCTAATGTCCTCTCTGTTTCACTTTGCTCTTTCCAGATTGGCAATGTGGTCCTCATCATTTTTGTCAGCTACTTTGGTAGCCGAGTGCACCGCCCGCGGGTGATCGGAGCTGGGGGGCTGCTGCTGGCACTGGGAGCCTTCCTGGTGACCCTGCCCCACTTCCTCTCAGACCCCTACGAATACACCACACTTAGTGCTGGTAAGTGCCCTCACCCTTCCTCAGGAGGGGATATTAGGAGAAAACAGAGCTGGAAATCTTCCCCTGGTTCTGTTGTGACCATGTGGATAGTGGCCATCCACAGGAGAAGAGCAAACCAAGGGCTAAGGGCTATAACATCACTCTTGGCTCTACAGATACGTGCATTTTGAATTCATCCTCCATGGGCACATCAGTGCTGTGCTCCACCAGGTCTTGGCGTGGGGATGAACAACCTCAATTCATCCTCTATGGACACTATGATGTCCTGGTCTCCTCCTCCTTGTGTCTTCCCAAAATACCTTATGGTGTTGTAGGACATCACACATAATTGGTTGAGGCCCAACCACCTCACAGGAGCAAAACTATGAGCACAAAGCACAAATACAGGATGTAGCAATCCATTGTACAGTTCTGGGTGGTGACAACATTTTCAACCTGTTCTTGCCTGCAGAAGTCAAAGAAAGGCCACCAGCAAAGAGGTGACCGTGCTTCCCCAGAAAGGGGAGGGCGGTTGTATCCACCCCACATAGAATTTGGAGTGCTTGGAGGGACGTAAGGCACAGATCAACTATTTGAAGCTCAACTTTGGTATAGTTTTGCAACCCCTTCTGAATGTGATAATAGCACATGGTATCCCTTCTGCTTCTTCTGGACATCTTGCTTGGGCAAAACAGTTTTGTTTTTGGAGATGATGCTTATATCCTTATAACTTTGGATGAACCCTTCCAGTTCTGTGATTTTGTTGGAGGGGAGGGCAGTGGTGCATTTAGAAGTTTTGGGTATTAGAAAAAACTCAGAAAGAGAGGAAATGCATTGTCACACACTGCCCAGGGAGGTGAAGGAGCCACCTGGAGGTGTTGCAGAGATGTGGCACTGAGGGACGTGGTCAGTGGGCACGGTGGGGTTGGAGTTAGACATCTCAGGGGTCTTTTCCAACCTTAATGATTATGTCATTCTATGATTCTAATTCCCAGGGGTAATCTCACCACAACAGTCCTGCCCACATCAGTCTTGTAGGGATGGCTGGTGTATACTCAGGATGTTTGTAGCCATGGTGTGTGTTGGCTCTCACATGCTCTGAGGGCAAAGCAGTCCATCTGGCTGATGAGAAGGCTTCAGAGAGGAGGGCTGAGGTGTTTGCCCTATCCCTGCTCTAGCCAGTAAGAGACTTAATGGCGCCTGATTTAACTGGGCAGGCTTTGGGAATCAGCCGGTGTGCATGATGCCAGCTCCTGTTTCAGAATGCAGTACTCAGCCAAGCTGCAGCCCCCATGCTGTGCCACCAAGGGGATGGCAAAGGCAGGAGCCATGGCTTTGTCAGAGAGCCGTTGGGTCGCTTTGGCTGTGAGTTTGCCACCGCAAGAGGTGTTCACGGTCCGCCTGCTCAGCACAATGGGACTCCAAGCATGGGCAGGGAGCATAGCACAGGGAAGAGATCTGCCCACAAATTCCTCCCATCCCTGCTCCCCCTGCACAGGGGAGCTCTGTTCTGCCAGGTGTGGGAAGGCTGGTGCCACCCAACCGGGGCTCCTGGTCCCACCAGTGAGCACAGACCGTTGGCATGGAAAAACCAATCCTGGGTTAGATTGTCCTTGTTTAACTTCTGTGGCTCTCACTGCTGCTGCCATAAAATCTTTATTAGCCAAAGAGGCTCCTTCTGTCTGGCGGCACAGACCCTCCTGGCCATTCAGATGCAATTGAGCTCGCATCAGGGATTTTGCGGTGACTATTAGGAACGTACTGCCACAATATGCCAGTTAAAGCCCCTAATCACCGGGCAAGCATTTGGATCTCTCATTTCTGCTTGCTCAGAGGCATAGAAAATCCACCGTTATTATACGAGTCAGGAAGATGTGATCGAAATGTTGAAAAAAATTACAAATAGCAATAATAACAAAAAAGCCAGAAGAGGAAGAGCTAACAGGAGAAGACCAGAGCTTAATTTGTTTGCTCAGTAACAGAGTCATTTTGCAGGCAAAACAGGTTTTTCCATCCATTGCTGAATATTTACACTTTCCCACCGGCTCTGACACCGGTCTGTCCAAGGGCTGCTGTCACTTGGCTGAGCCCAGAACTGCTGCAGCCACAATGAAGAGCTTTTTATTCTCCGCTGACAGCCTGAATGTGACTCAGTGGAATGGGGCTGCAGGGCTGACCTTTCTCCTCAGCAGTTGCAAAAATTACTTTGCTTCCTTCTTCTTTAATGTGATAAAACCCACAGCTGGGCTGTTCGCTACCCTGAGCCGAGTGCAGCACCCCAGGGGGGTAAAGGTGATGAGGAGTGCTAAACAAAACAAGCAATCCATCCCAACTCCAACAGCATGCACCTAGGAACAGACTTGGAAGACACCTAATCTTTGCCGATTTAATGCAGCTGTGCAGAGGGGAGGTGGGAATTGGGCTCAGCCTGAGCCAATTTAATTTATCACTACGCTCCCCAGCAGGATTGATGCAGGAGCTGGAGGAGGCAGGAGTGTGCTTAGCTTTGTAACGCTCTTTCTTTTCTATTGCAGGTAACAAGAGCCAGACCCAGTCTGAGCTCTGCTATGCAGAGAACAAGTTTGTGTGCCAGAATGCCACCCAGGACCCTCAGAAGGAGGCTAGCAGCATATGGGCAATGATGGTCATCGCTCAGCTCTTGGCTGGAATTGGGACAGTTCCCATCCAGCCCTTTGGGATCTCCTACGTGGATGACTTTGCAGAAGCAAACAATTCTCCACTGTACGTTGGTGAGTGGGAAGAGCGTTGCTTTCGTGTCCTTCAGGCATTCAAGCTGAGCTGGAGAGAGGCTCAGGGTGAGCATACAGAGGGACTCAGGTGAGGTCATCCCCATGACAGTGCCACATTCCTTGTCAGCCAGCCTTCTCCATAGGGTTTTGTTTACGGTGTGAGTGTTAGGAAGCTAAAGAACCAGAGCAAGGGGGTGAGATGGCTGAGATGGAACTTCCCACTTGTGTTAATGGCTGGGAGAACGTTCCACCATCCATGGGCAGAAGTGGTAAGGGAGCCTTCCCTGAGGCCATTGCCTGTTCTTATAGAGCAACAGTTCATTGGGCTTTAACCAGAGGTATGATGGCCTATAGGAGCTGGTTAATGCAGGTTTTGCAGCAAAGCTGACAATTTTGCCATGGAATTGGCCATCTGACCCTGCCTGGTACTTGCTCCCAGGCTCAGGAGGACTTCTGAGTCCAAAGGGATGGGAGCTGGCATCGGTCTACACTGCCCTTTTTCCATGTGAATGGCAGAGCCCAACTGGGGCTGATTTGCCTACGTGAGCTTCAAGTTTGGTTATTTGAAAACCTGATACTGGAAGTTATTTTAAAAATCTGATTCCCCCTGAGTGACAAACAATGTCTTCAAAGCAGCCAAAGGCGTCAGCGCGATTTAGGAAATAAAAGCGGATATTCCAAAATAAGATAGGCACTTAAGGAGAAGAGAAAGCCTTTGGGCTTGGGTTCCCAAGGACAGGCATTGGACAAGCCCTGAGAAGCTTGGCAGGGTCTTCAGACTCACCTGGCATCTGCTATAAAGGGCTGGTTTGTTCCTGACTGCATAGGTAGTCATTTTAGGGCCATGGGAATGTCTCTGTGCATCTAGGTTGCCTCAATACAGTCTAAATGCCATTGGTGCTTGAGTCTTGTTATGTTTTAAGAGAAAAAGGAGTTTCTTCCAGGAAGGAAAGTCAGATCCTCTCATTCCAAAGAAATCAAAAGGAAACATTTTGACCTCATGGGTTTGGTCTGAGCTATCTGCTTTTGGGGCAGGAATAGGTCAGAAGAACCAAGGGTGAATTGCTGCCCTTTCTGCTTTCCTGAGTCATCGTGTTTCACTTCCACTGATGTTTTGAACAATTTTTGCTTGTATCTAAAAGAGTGAGGCGACAACTTTGGTTTTTTTTTTGTTTGTTTGTTTGTTTGCTTTCTGTCTGAGGGTTAGAGTCTCAATCACCACAGGAGCCCCAGAGCCACATCTTTACCTTCCTGCAGCTCAACCTGCAGCTCCCTGCTTGGTCATAGAGAACCACCAGTACTGTCAGTATAGCAAATCCACAGGACAGCAGGAAAGGCAACAAGGGGGAATGGCTTTAAACTAAAAGAGGGGAAATTTAGGTTGGATGTGAGGAGAAATTTTTTACTCAGAAGGTGGTGAGGCCCTAGCATTGCTGCCGCCTAGAGAAGTGTGGGTGCCTCAAACATGGAGGTGCCCAAGGCCAGGATGGATGGGGCCCTAGGCTGGTGGGGAATAAGGATGGAGCTCAGTGATCTTTAATGTCTCTTCCAACCCAAGCCATTCTATGATCCTATGATTTTTCTCTTTTGCATATTGTAGCATCATTCTTTCTCCATGTGGGAAGACAAAAGCCATGTCTGAATGAGGCTGTGATCTACTCACACTCTGCTCCTTTTCCCAGCCATCCTCTTTGCCATCGCGGTGTTTGGTCCTGCCTTTGGGTACCTGCTGGGCTCCGTGGTGCTGCGGCTCTTTGTAGACATTGGCAGAGTTGACATGGGTGAGTATTTCCCAAGTCGGGATGGTCTTCCTAAAAGCCTCTGTGAATCAGCGGATAGCTCTGAGAAGACTGGAGGTAGAATGCACTCCTTGCTCTTATGACCCAAATAAGTGGACCTGGGATAGCATTCCAGGGTCACTTCATCATCTCCCCACGAGGAAGGCTATAGATGGATCTGAGGTCACTATGGAAGCAGTGTCCTGCAGCAGGGACATCTCAGTGTCCTGCTCAGCATGGTGGTCATTGCTGCCCACTGCTCCCATGCTGAGGAGGTGCCGTACTGCGCAGTGCCAAAGAGGATCAGGAACACCCGAAGCATCCAGCATGGAGAAGACAGCCATGGGGCAGCCATTGTCCTGCATGTCCATGGGGAGTCTTGATTTGGGTTGGATGTGAGAAAGATCTTCTCCGAGACAGTGGTCAGACACTAGAATAGGTTGCCCAGGTGGGATCACTGTCCTTGGAGGTGTTCAAGAACCGCTGAGGAATGTGGTTTAGTGAGCAATATTGGTAGTAAGGGAGCATTGGACTAGATGACTTTAGAGGTCTTTTCCAACCTCAGTGATCCTATGATTCCACTCAACCTCCTGCCCACCACCCTTCACTGCTATCTGCAGGGATGGAACCAAGCTGGCACCATCACAGGGCTTTTTTCCTCTATCCGCAGCGTGTGCTTATTATTCCTGGTAATTTAATCACTAAAGAATTCTCCCTGGCTTCATCAATAATGTGGCTTTTCCTGTGTTTCCTTTGAGAGATCAGAGCCTGCCTGACATATTTGTCCCGTGCCTGATAAGAATAATAAATGAACCCAAGACAGGAAACAGCAAAAAGCCTTGGCTCACACCCTGTGGCAGCAGACAGATATAGCATCTCCTGCCCGGTCGCTCCATGATGACGTCCACGTCCACAGTGGATCGGTGCCTTCAGGGCAGTGAGGCAATTGTTCAGTGGGGTGGGGGTCACTACTTCTGTGTCCTGGGCAGGAAGCCGACCCTGAGCCCTCCCAAAAAGTCCCTGCAATGGTGAGATGCACTACTTGTGCCAAGCCAAGCAAGCCTTCGACCTCTGATGAACAGCCGGAGGATGTCCACACTGGGATGGAGCAGTGCTTGTCTCTCCTCCTTTTTCCGGACAAAGGGTGTGAGCACCCGGAGTTTTGTCCACCTGGAAGCCATTCTCATTAGAAGTGTTCTTCTGCCAGCACGAGGCTATGTGAGTTATCAAGCCTGAAACAGTGGGAGAAGAGAACATTTCCAGGAAAATGGTTGTGCCTTTTCCCAGTCCCCGTCTCACCTGGGCAGCCAGGGAAGATAGCGTGGTCCCAGCCCAACCGTGTGCCTGGGTAGAGGAGATTGGATCCAGGACCCTGTTGTCACAATCTGGCTGCAGTGCTTGGACCCATGCCATCAGTGTGCTGTGATGTTGATTTTATGTGTCCTGTGGGTACTGGTGAGGCTCAGAGCAGTTTGGGTGGGGACTGGTGAGGAAAGCTCATCCACACCCACATATATGGGTAGAGGGACTCGCTGATACCCAAAAACTAAAGCTCATCTTGATGAGAGCTGGTGGGAGCTTTCACCTCCCTTCATTTGCCACACCAGCAGAGAAGACCCATAGGCTGTTCTCACACCACTTTGTCCATATTCACATGAAGTTTTCCCCTTTTACCACTGGACTTGTAGAGGCAGAGCTCTGATGATGGGTCTTTGTGTCTTGCAGCAACAGTGACCCTGACCTCACAGGACCAGCGGTGGATCGGAGCCTGGTGGCTGGGGCTGCTGATCTCCTCCGGCTGCTTGGTGCTCACGTCCATTCCTTACTTCTTTTTCCCTCGGTACATGGTGAAGGGAAAGGTAAGGTTTCTGTCCTCGGTGACTTCACCTTGCCAGAGTGTCCCACTCCCTGTCAATGGCAATGACCATACCTCAACACCCTACCACAATGCCTTCTGTGAGGTTATAGTCACTGTTTGAAAAATGGGCTTTTTGTTCGGAAAAAAATAGGAAAGAAACGAGGCAAGTTTCCCATTAAAACAAACAAGAAAAGACATAGAGCTATCAAAACATTCCACTTCAGTATTTTCAAAGCCAAGCTTCGTTGGTTTTGTTTCAAAAAAAATAGTGTTTGGGGGATTTTTGGTCTTGTTTAACCATTGATTCTTTAAAGGTCAAAATCAAACCCCAAATATTTCAGGATTATAAGCACCCACCAGACCGGAGCTGGCCTGTCTCCAACTTCCATTTCCCCCTTTTTTTTCAGAATTTAAGAAGCAATATCTTCCTTTTGATCAGAGTTCAAAGATTTCCAAGCTCTTATAACCTCTCTGAGTTGAGTCTTGCTGCTCTACTCAAGAGTCAAAGATGCCCATGATGGGCTCTGCTGCTCCCTGGCCTTGCTGAATCCCAGGGCTGCACCAGCCAGGCACCCACACTCCTCTCATGGCTGGATGCTCTTCTCTTCCTCTCCAGGACCCAAGCTCAAAGGATGGCATGCTGAGGAAGATGGAGAAGAGGGAATTTGAAGAAACCTCCCTGCTGGAATTTATCAAAAGTAAAGAGCTGACATTTACAGGCGAGGGTGAATGGGGGTGCAGGAGGTGGCATGGCCTGTATCCCATGTTAGCCTGGGCTGGGCAAGCACTACAACATCAGCATTGCAGGTTGGCCTCAACTGTGTTGGGTGGAGATGCCAGTCAGGCCCTTCCAAGGCCATAGCACGTGGGCACCATCCTTCCCTAAGAACTAATAGAATGAGAGAGAATGGCCTGAAGTTGTGCCAGGGGAAGATCTGGTTCAATACTAGGAAAAACTTCTCCAAAATAGTGGTGATGCACTGGAATGGGCTGCCTGGGGAAATGGTGGCATTAGTCTCTCTGGATGTGCTCCAGAACTGCAGAGATATGGTACTGAGGAACTTAGTGTGGGCAGTATTGGTGGTAGGTGGATGGTTGGACTGGATTACTTTAGTGGTCCTTTTCAGCCTTAATGATTCTATGACTGCTGAAGTAGGGATGCTGCTTCCCTCCTGCCCTTAAGTCACCAGCATTGAGGTTTGAATCATTTCTAATGGTAGTTTTGAGGTTTTTACGTCATGTGAGGCTCCATAAGGAGCCATGGGGCTGCTGGTGCCACCAGCTGCTGCCTTGAGGTTGCTGCGCCTCGGCTCACCATCTTGTTTATGAGTAGTAGCTGTTGGGATTTCACTGGTGAGAGGGACTGTGTGATGACCTTTCTTAGACTCATAATGACTTGTTTCCAGTTGAAGTCACTCCCTCTCCATCCACTGCAGTCACATCCTGTGGCCATCAGCCCCCTCTTCTCTATCTCATTGAGCTTTGATGGATGCTGGCACTCAGCTAGAAGAGGAAAGCTAATTAGAGGCCAAATAAACAGACCTGCTTCTGAGAGGCCTGGAGTCAGTCTGCCTGGGCTGCAAGACCAGGATGTCCTGGCCAGGCAAGGGAACGCAATGTCCCATCAGGAAACCACACTCTCTTCCTCAGCCACAGGAGCCATGTCGGGACCTTGTAGCTAAAATTTGTTTTTCCTGCTGTTTCCTCACAGGATTCCCGAAGATCTTCCTCAAGCTGCTCCTCAACCCCCTGTTTATCCTCCTGGTGCTTGCTCAATGCAGCTTCTCCTCTGTCATTGCGGGTCTCTCCACCTTCCTCAACAAGTTCCTGGAGAAGCAGTACGGTGCTACCTCCTCTTATGCCAACTTTCTCATCGGTGAGCAGGGAATGACCACATCTGTTCACTTGCTCTTGGGGGCCAGAGCAGCTCTTGTTGGAAATGCACATGGGTGAAGCAGGTCTGCGTAGCTCTGATGCTGAAAGAAGTGATTATGCACCAAGGCTTGCTTCTACATCTCCAAGTGAAGCTCCTGAGGCTGAGATTTCCTCATAGGTGCCAACTGTTTGGGTCTTGGTCTGTCTTGAGTAACAGTCCGTGGATTCTCCCAGCCACCATGAGGTCCCTGACCTCCAGCCAGCAGCAAGGTGCCTGGCAGGCAGGACCCCTGCCTGATGCCTTCGTTCCTCTGCAGGAGCCGTCAATCTGCCAGCAGCAGCACTTGGGATGCTCTTAGGAGGAATCATCATGAAACGCTTCGCCTTCTCCCTCCGGGCCATCCCCAGGTTCTCCGTGGTGGTACTGGTTTTCTCCATCCTCATCTGCCTGCCCATTTTCTTCATGGGCTGCTCCACAGGGCTCGTCGATGGGATCTACCCCTCCAGGTAACACAAGCACTTGGGTTGTTCCAAGCTTTGTGTTCCACCCCTCTCCAGCTCTTGATTATCCGTGGGGTCACTCCTGGAGGAGAGAGAAGCACTATACAGCACAGAAAACTTGGAAGGGTGTTTATTCCTGATTTCTCAGGGTATATTTTTCTCTCTAGGCCTGGATTTCTAGGGGGAAAGTAGTAGTGTTGGTGCCCATGCCCACGTGGAACATGCTGCTCTTGTTCTAGCTGGACATCACCTTTCTGCTCGCCTGGGTGTAAACCTTTACCTGTTACCCTATTATTATTATTTTTAATTTATTTTTTAGTTACTGAAGTGATATTTAGACTCCACCCCAGGCTTGCTGTCAAGTGCATCGTGCACAGGTCATTTGCACCGTCAGCATATCTGCAAAGCACTTCTATGCACATTTCCCTTTGCCAGCAATAAAGCTCCCATGGTACAGTGAGGGCTCTTCATGCCCAGTTAAAAAAAAAAAAAAAGACAAAACAACAAACTCATGCCTGGACAACTTTATAGTATTTTGTTCTAAGGTCTGTATGGCACGCAATATTAATTCAGGATCATACAATAGTCTGCCAAGGCATTGTTATCCCTGTTGGCATCCCCATGGGCTTTTTGCTTGAGAGGAAGACTTCATGCCTTCAGCTGAAGCTCAGATGCCACTTGCTATACTTTGGAAGGCATCTTAGCCTCACAGTGCTCATCTCTTGCTGGTAATATTAGCCCTGCTAGCACTCACTGGACTTGATGGGGGTTTGCTGCTGAAATGGGTGGACTTGCATGACAAAAAGGAGGCTGGAGAAAGGCAGAGATTGATTTCATGTTTGCAGCCATTGTCCTTAGCTCACAGAATCACAGAATTGCCAGGGTTGGAAGGGTCCTCAAGGATCATGAAGCTCACCTTCAGCTTTTTCTGCAATTCAGTGTAGCACATGAGATGGGCCACATGGAGCTGTAGGGTCTGGGGAACTTGGTAGATCTTTCAAGCTCTAGCAGCTCTGGAGCTTGCAGAGCTACTGCTGTCTGCATGCTGAGACACGAGTCCATGAGAGGCATGGGACTATTTGGGAAAGGCCCATACTGGAGTTGTCAATGCTCCCATTTGCAGCAGCTGCCTTGTGCTGGCTGGAGAGGAGCAGGAACATGACAGCATTGCCTAACCCACCCAAGGGACTGTCCCTTTGGATGTCACATCCAAGCAGACCCTTCCTTCTCATCAAAGACTTCAGCAGGGACATGCCTCCCAAAAACAGTTGCATTCTCCATTTCCCACAGTCCCAGCTCTGTCATCTTCTCCCCTCTGCCTCTCCTTCTGCAACACCTGCAAGAGTCCAGTATCCAGGCTGCTCTGACCATTCCTAGCCATTTCAGAAACATGAAAACACCATTCCCCTTGAGCTCCAGGTGCTGTGAGCCAGGTGGACCGTGCCCACCAGCTCAAGGATGGGCCTCAGGGCAGCAGGCAGAGGGTGCTGCTCCAGCAGCTGATCCCCCTTGGGTAGTGAGGCAAGACAGAACAGATCATTCAGCTTATCCTCTTGCCTTATACGCTGTCATCAGGTTTGTCTGGAACTGAGCCCATTTCCAGTTGTCTGGATGGCGTTTCCAGCTGGGGCTCCTCGCACATCTGTTTGTGCGGTTTTCGATGGAGCCCAGATAACATTTCTCCAGGCATTTGCTGATTACTTTTCAGCTGGGGGGGGGAAAAAAAAAAAAAAAAAGTGTGTGAGCACTTGTTTGCAGACATAACATAATTACGGGCTGCTAAGTTCCTTGTACACTGCAGAAGTACCTGCAGGGGATAGGGGTCTGGCACAAGGCCAGCTTGCTTCTGGCAGCATCCCAGCACACATAGGAACAGGGAAACTGGTTAGCTAGGAAGACGACTGGGGAGGGACTTTTTTTTTTTCCTGCCCTATTTCTAGTTTTTTTTAATTTTGAATTTTTTGTTTATTTTCTCTTTGGCAGAACACAGAGTTCCCAGCCACAGGTTAAGGCACCGAGTGGGTGCCACTGCTCTGAGCACATTTTTCACCCGGTGTGTGGAGAAAACAACGTGGAGTACATCTCACCCTGCTTTGCTGGCTGCACCAACAGCAGCACTGATTCCTCAGCTCCCAGACAGGTGGTGAGTAGTGGGAGAAGGATGTGGCCACCAAGCTGAGCTGTTGTGGCCGTGCCAAGATCCAAAGCATTTCCAGAAAGTTTGAGGTTTTGCATTGAGTGCACCTTGCTTGTTGGTCACAGTGGAGACTTTTGCAGTGCTGTAGGAATTTGGATGTGGCAGAGCCATTTGGATATTTGAATTATTCTTTAAGGAACTAAGAGAGACCTCTAGCTCAACTGCCCTTGTTGACTTCAACTTGCTAGGACAAGGCATAATGGCTTTAAACTAAAAGAGAGGAAATCTAGGTTGGATGTGAGGAAGTTCTTTACACGGGGAGGGGTGAAGCCCTGGCACTGCAGCCTGGAGAAGTGTGGGTGCCCCATCTCTGGAGATGCTCAGGGCTGGGCTGGATGGGGTCTCGGGCAGCCTGAGCTGCTGGGGAGCAGCCAGCCCATGGCAGGGGTGGAACAGGGTGTTAACCTTTCTACATCTGTCACTTCTGAACAGAGAAGGTCTTGAGCATGAGGTGGTGATTGATTCATTTTGGCCATAGTGACCATGAAGTAGTCAAATTTAAAATGAAGAAAGCTGCTACAAAACCTCATGGGAGAGCAGATATTATGCTGCTCAGGAAACTACGATTAGTAAGGTCTCCTAGGAAAATTGCTTTTGAGCAGGGAGGCTGGACAAGTAGGGAATGGTGGCATGTCCCCTTGCAGGAGGTCGGGACACTCAATGGGATGCCATGGCCATATCATTGGAGCTGATGCTTCCATCGCTCCTTTGTCAAATGGTGCGGTGACATCATTAAGGTTGGAAAGACCACTGAGATCATCAGGTCCAACCCCAACTTATGCCTGTGACCATTCCAGACCGTGTCCCTCAGTGTGACATCTACCCTTTTCTTGAACACTTCCAGGGACAATGACTCTACCACCCCCTTAGGAGCCTGTGCCAATGTTTCACCCCTGTCATAACATGATTAGGGGAGTTCTACATGTTTGTTTGTTTGTTTTCAAATGTTTCCAACAGATCTACAGGAACTGTTCCCAGATCTCTGTTGGTAATGGGCTGTCCTCTGCCAAGACGGGCTCCTGTCCCCTCAGCTGCTCTCACATGCTCCTCCCTGCCGTTTTCCTCATCTCCTTCGCTGCCCTGGTGGCCTGCCTGTGTCACAACCCCCTCTACATGATGGTGTTACGGTGAGCAGTGGGCAGGGGAGCTTGTGGGGCAACAAGTTTGAGCTGCATAAAGATCTGAGGAGCACAGTTGTGTGCCACTTGACCAAGTTTTGCAGGTTTCTCTTTCATCAGTAACAGGAGGGGCTCAATAAGCAGGAACCCCCTTGTTTTAATGCAAGAAGAGCAACCCCTTCCTCCACACCCCTGGCTATGAAGTATGGCAATTCCCTAAACAGTAAAATGTTTCCTATTTCAGCAATGCTCTTCCTTGCATTTTATGTCAGGGAGAATGGAGCAGAGCCTCACTTAAGAAGAAAACCCTACTCTGTAGCATCCCCACGACTTTTCACAGCAGCTATCCCTGCAGCTCTCCCTGGTGCAGACCTGAGCTCCTCCTAATCCCCCCACGGGGTCATCCAACCTCTGTTCTCCATTCCAAACTGGGGAGAAACTGGGTCCACAGCTATGAACCTGACACTGAAACCAGAAGAACACTGCTCCAGCTCTGACCTCACTTGGCTTCTCCCTTGCAGGGTGGTGAACCAGGATGAGAAGTCATTTGCCATTGGCGTCCAGTTCTTGCTGATGAGGTTGCTGGGTGAGTGACCGCCTCCTGATGAGGCTGGGGGGTGAGAGGGCCCTCTGAAGCTTGCTAGAGACACAGGAGGCATGGAACCTCCTTGGAGGCAGCAGGTGAAGCTGGCAGGAAGGGCAGAGAGCCTGACCCAGCCCTCTCTTCTCCAAAGCCTGGCTGCCAGCTCCAGCCATGTTTGGTGCCCTCATCGACTCCTCCTGCATCTACTGGCAGAAACAGTGCTCACAGCGTCGCTTCTGTGCCTACTACAACAACGACTTCCTTCGCAACAGGTACCTGTCCCCAGCTGTGGCACCTGGAGCTGCCACAGGGACAGTCCCAAAGCTGACCTCTGGAGTCACCTCTCCGGATAGAGCATCTCTCTCCTCTTCTCTTTACAGATACCTGGGGCTGCAGATGGGATACAAAATGGTGGGCACCCTTCTCCTTGCCCTCATTGGCTGGAAGGTGAAGAGGAGCAAGGAGTACAACGTGCAGGAGAAGGCGGCTGGCCTGGTGTAACTGCACAAAGACTGACTGCACTTCATTCCCCACCACCAGCACTTTGCCTTTTGGGGAATTTGGTTGATTTCTCCTTCTTTTGTAATGGAGCAACTTCAACATAGCAGCTCCTCACTCCTCTCATGACAACCCAGCCTGGGGCGAGGGCATCTCTCTGCTCCCAGCAAAGGACAATCCCCACTGGTCCCATCTTTGGATGCAGCCTTGGACACATCAGGGACCAGCTCCTCCAGGTGGGTCATCCAAGACTCACCCATTGCTTTGCACTCCCAGATGGGGGCTGTGTTCCAGCCTGGACCCACGAACACAGATGCAAGCAATGGTCCTGCTCCAGACAGGATAGGAGCAAGCAAAGTTGCTGCCAAGTCCTGGGGGCTTCCCTTCCCCTGCCAATCCCCCTTGTACAGGTCAGCATGGACATGAGAAGTTGTCACTTGTGGTTTAGTACAGAACATTTTGGAATGGGTTTGACTGTTGTGTTTGTTTGTTTTTTAATAAAGGTCAATTTTCCACGTGGTGTGTTGGTCACCCCCACCCTGTTCAGAGCTATCCCTATGGGCAGGCAAGGGGGGGTATGGGGTTTCTGCCTCAATGATGGGATGGAGCTGAGGTAGGGGAATAGAGCTGGGTCTGAGTGATGAAGCTGAGGTGGAGAGATGGAGGGAAACTGCAGCAGGACAGGGTGGGGAGGGATGGAGCCAGGCAGGGGAAGCTCAGTGTGACCCCTGTGACCCTAACGTCGCTAAGAAGAGCCAAGGCAGAGGTCAATAGAGAATGACCAAACCAGGACTTGAGAAGAAACATTTAGTCGAATGCTTTATTACAGAAATATTTTTCAAAAAGAATAACTTAAAACCAAATGGGGCCTCATGCTACTTTATCCCACCAGATGGCGATGCTCGGTCTCTGCTTTCAAAGAAGGTAGGTCTTAGCAAGCAGAACTACCACTCAAGCAAACAGCAATATTCTCCAGAAAAGGGAGCTGAAGCACAACAAACACACTTCAGCAATGCTTTGGCTGCAGCAAATATCAAAATATAACACACTCCCTAAATATAATCCTCCCCACCTCCTGTGTGGACCAGAATATCTCTCAGCTTATTTTTAGAGCTCCACTGTGAGCACAGGTCTGTGCTCAAGCCTGTTTTTATTCCTTCCATCAATACTAACATTTGGCAATACTACAAAAGGAGTCAGAGGATGCCCAGAAAGAAAGGAAAAGAACAAAGAACATAACAGATCAGACGAGCCATTAAACAAGCACTAAACCAGAGAGAAACCTACAAAGGGCAGAAAAGATCCATATCCAAGCCATAAGCTTACTCCTTGTCAAGAACTAAACAGGAAACAATAAAACAAGAGAAAAAACTTCAATGCAGTAGGACCTTGCAATTCCCAGCACTGAATCCTGGAGAGCAATCCTCCTCAGAGAGATGTGTGAAGCCAGCATCCCACCAGAGCATCACACTGCTGGGCAGGGCAACTGATAAGTGTCTTAAGGCTGCTGTTCAGAAAAGAAAAAGTGAAGCATCTCATCTCCCACCTGACTAATACAGATACTTCTGCAAGTTCTCCCTTTACACAACCAATATTCCTGGCTGCAGCAAAGAAAAAGGAAAGCAAAAGTCCTTTGGAAAGTTCAGGTCTAAGGCATTCTGAGTCAGACCCCACTCCAAGCCTCAGAGCAGCCAGCTGAGCCTCTCCAAGAGCTACAGCAACAGGCATTCCCTGAAGATCAACTGATGAAATCACACACAGCAGCAGCTTTGGCTTCAATTGCCTCAAACAAACAGGGAAAAGATCACATATTCTTCTCCACTGAGCATCTTCCTCAGAAGGAAGAATTGGGCTCACACTAATGTGCTATCAGCTCACCTTTCTCTCTTCATTTTGCTGCAACAGCTATGATGAAAAACACAAAATGGTCTCTTTATTGTAGACACTGGAGGAGACATAACAGCAAGTGTCTGGCATGACAAATCTGACTCCTAACATACATATGAATCCAAAAATATTCCACTTTCATTGAGTCAAGCTAGGACTGTTCTGTAACTGTCATTCACAGGGAGTGCGTTTACACAGTCTGTTGGAGAAGAGCCTGAAGTACAGGAAGAGGAACAGAGTGCAACAAGCTTTCAAGACATAGCCCTGACAGAAAGAAAAACTCCCAAGAACTATCCAGCAGAAGTTATCAACCAAAGACACAGGCACCACAGCCAAACACAGGCACTGCACAGTGACACGGGCAGATCAACCAGCTTGCCTTTGAAATTTAACAAGTCACTCCAGGTCCACAGAAACTGGACTACACCAGTCTGGAAAAATAAGGAGATAAAAGACAAGAGGACAACAGCTCTTTATATTCACCCCAGTGACTGCCCAATGGAGAGAATCTGTGCACTTTGTCATGGCAGCACTCCCAGGCAGCAAGAAGCTGCAGAACGAAGTCAAAATCAGGAGGTGATCAGTCACCCCACGAAGCAACAGCAATGCAATGCTAAAACAGAGCAGAAAAGGACAGACTACAGCTTCTAGACTCACCTGCCAGTGTGTTCCTTCCTAAGTTGCCTGGCAGCTGGATGATGAAAATGCAAAAGATTTCAAGGAAACACAGAAGCCACAGCAGGGTCAGCAACAGAGGATAAAAAGTGAGGAGAGAGGAAAAAATTGTGGTAGTGTGACAGAGACAGAGGAAGTCACACCAGTAATTGTTATATGCTCCCAAGCAGAGGAAGACAACGCAATGCTTTTCCAGCTTTCAGCTTCTCCTTTGGTAAGATCCGAGTACTTCAAACCATCTATTTTCTTTCACACCCCAAACATGTCCCCCACCTCCTCAGGTCTCTCCCTCTCATCCTGCCCTCCTCTATTCAGGCAATCTTAGCCAGCCATTTCTCAAGGCCCTCAAAGTCAGCATCTCCCTCCTCTCCCTTGCTGCCACGAGCACTGCACTCTACAAACTCCACCTTCATGGGCAGCTGAGAGAAGTCAAAGTCCTTGCCCTTCTTCCCCAGCTGAGCAGGGCCCCCAGTGGCTGAGGCATCCAGACTGGTGGGGGCTGCAGAGCGGGTCACTCGTAAGGTGTTACTGCAGAAAGAGAAAGGAGAAGATCAGGAACTGTGACATAGCAAAATGACACCTACAGCCTAACCAGAGATGCTTTGGTTTTAGCTGTCAGCAGGACATCAGCAACACCAGGGACAGAAGGCCCCAGAGGCATACCCATGTCTCTGCCCCATGAATCACAGGCAGGGACAAGCACTTTGTCCACTTGTAAACAGCTGCTGCAAGGCACAACTGAGAGAGGCTCAAGAGAGAAAGACAGATCATGGATTTGGTGAAAGAAGCAGAACTTCTAAATAGGCAAAGGCACTTTCCATTGGTAGTGAATGAACCCAGACTGTGAGAACTGCTTGTCTGACTGAAGACGCCTAAAACTAAAAGGATGTTTGGCCCACAGTGCTCAAATGCGCACTGTTTTGACAGGTTAACTGGGAAAACAGGCACCCATGACATAAAGGATCATGCAGATCTTCACCCCATAGCCACCCAAATGTGCCAAATATTTTTGAAGACTGAGAGGTGGATCCAGCCTCCCCAGTGCTCCAGCAAGCAGTGCCTGACCAAGGACCCCAGGCTGCAACACTGCTGTTGTTCTTGCCCTTCATCTTGTGGCAGCATCTCAGCACCCATACAGAGGAAAAACCTCACTGCTCACACTCAGACATCCTGCTCCCACGAAGTGCAAACTAGAGGCAGCACGGGGACAAACAACAGCCTGAAAAGGTGTGAGGCACTGCAGTTTGATGGCTTTTGGAACACTAGAAGCAAAGCCAGGGAAGTCCAGCTGCATCAGGCACAGATAAAACAGCAATCTCTACCCAGAACTTTGTATTGCAGAAGGGAAGGTCAGGTCCTCAGCAGTGAAAACGCAACAGTACAAATGACCCTGCTGCCACCCACTGGCCAAAGAGGCTAGCAACAAGACAGCTCCATCCCAGGAACGCTCATTGGACACCAAAGAGATACAAATGAACCATGGGGCATTGATTCTCCACACTATAGCTTCAAGGAAGCAACACACTACCTATCTTCTTTTTTGTCAAGAGATGAATGTTACTAGATCTTAGTGCTCTAGCAAGGACACTCTTCCCTCATTGTGACTACACCTCCACAAACAAAACAGACTTTTTTTATTCAGTGAACACAGATATGCTCAAAGGACTAACTAAACACAGGCAGAAGAGACAGAAAGGAGAAGACAGAAGTTCAAAGGATGATTTAAGATCCAAATTCACACTTACAGCTCTTTCTCCAGCTGCTGTTGAATCAGTTTTGCAGATTTTGCCATTGTGACATCTAGAGAGAAAACAGAAAAGGAAATAATTAGCTCTTCGGTATAATGTTAGAATCTGCTTCCTGCTCCTAAAGGTACAGCAAGGCTTGATCATATCATGCTGCCATAAGACTTAATGGGACAACAGCAGTAGTGTCAGTGCTAGGATAAGGGACAGAAAAGCTTTAGATCTGTTGGTAGGAATGAGAGCAAACCCAGGACCTGATTTAAGGCAGGAAATTAATTTCTTTTCATGGTCTGGAAATAGGGCAGTAAATCACTTCAAACAAGGCCCAGCATGCTCACCTGTCCTGGCATTACAGAGCTCAGCACAGTGCTTTCTAGAACTTGAAAGTCCCAAGACATTCCTATGATACTGCAAGAAAAAACTAGAAAAGCAAACATGGCACTAGCAGAAAGTTTCAAACTGTTCTACAGGGATCCACATCACTGCAGGAAAAGCTGTAGAGATTGGGCTCTTAAGCCTGTGTAAAGAGCTCTAGCTCTTCACGTGGTGCTTTTCTGCAAAGCTATTTGACATTCCTGACCTAAGAATTCTTCCAAACTTCCTGCTAGAAACGTTCTTGCTGAGCAGTCTTAGTCTACAGCTAATTTTCTGCCTTCATTTTGCTGAAATCCTGACCCCTAAGAAATCCACCATGCATAGTGCAACAATATAATGTGATAGAAAACACAGCAATGACAGCAGGGTAGCAGAGTCCCATGCTTCTGCAAGTGAAGATGAGCTGAAGTGCAGCAGCTGTTGATACAGAAACAAAGAAAAAAAAGCTGTTTACCTTCAGAAGGCTTCAGGTAGGCAAGGCTCGACAATGAAATACCCTCACCTCCTACTATACTAACCCTTAAATGAGGTCTGGAGGGAGTGGATCCTGGTTCCACCAGGATTACATTGCATGCACCTGAGCTCCCCTCAGGAAGGCCCTGCCTTCCACCAAGTGCTCAATCACTGCTTCAGGCCATGACTTAGCATTTCTGCCACACAGGGCATTAACCCTAATAATCACTCGAGGACTGAATCACTATTTCCACCTTCAGGGCAGCATCCAATACCTTGTTTATTGCAAGCAATCAGCAGTGCAGGTGCATTTTTGAGAACAGTGCTGTCAACCAGGACCTGGTACAGGAACTCAGCCACATCCTTCACCTCCCGCTGGAAGGCTACGCTGTCAACCACAAACACGATGGCCCTGAGAAAAAGAACACATGTAGGACATGAACCTCTGTAATACAAAAAGCAGGTTAGCACATGGGGACTGAAATACATCTTGTACTGATATCCAGGAGGAAACCTGTTCCTCTCTGTCCCAAAGACATATTACATGTCCTAAGCCTCCCAACTGCATTACCTCCATACCTTACCTCCCCTCCCCTCCCTTACTATGAAGTAGGCAATCAGAACACTATGCCCCAGCAACACAAGGCAATGCTCTGACTCCCTGAGCACACACAACAAAACCCCTACCTGGCTCACTGCAGGTCATGTGTCTCATCCCTGGTACTAACACCACCTGGCACCACCACCACCTCTGTCCATCTCCACGTTACCTGGCTGCAGCCTTGAACCTCTCCAAGAATTGAAGCCGCAAGCTTTCGTGGCCCGGGAGATCTATTAAAGTCACATTAGTGCTCTGGGAACAGAAAAGAGGGGTGTTAGCAACACTTACACCAGGAATAATGGCAATCATACCCTGCAGAAAACCAATCTGGGAGCAGATTCCAGTTAGCCTGTGCCAGGGCAGAAGCACATGAGTGAAGCCCACACTGGACAGAGGTGTGTAATCCAACCCAGGATCTCTCCACCACCCCCAGTAATTCTGACAAGCAAAAGAAATTGCTGAGGAACAACACTCATGGCCAGGACTCTAAGGACGGCCAACACCAGTAAACCATGCAGCAGAGCTGACAGAATACAGCACAATCACAGAGAAAAGAGCATGCTCAACCCACTTCTCTCTTCCCTATGACAACCAACCACATCATAGTGCGAGTAGCAAATCTTTGTGAGCTCCTTGGTCACTACACCAGATTTACTCTGTCTCTGTTAGTAAGTGTATCTCTGCACAGCAAAATCACAAACTCCTGCAAATCCCTGATGCAGAATAATACCCCCACAATCTCTGAATGTGAATTGATTTGAATTTAAGCTGCAAATCAACCTAAATACTCAAAACTTTGCTGGAAATAACATAAGAACAGCCTTGCAAGATGCTCTCTGAATCAAAAGCAGCAAATATTTCTCTTTCCATAGGCAACTAGATGACAAAACAGTGACATTGAAGAGAACAAGTGCCTCTCACAGGCTCCTAATCAAGATGTAGCCACTGAGGGCCACATCAGCTTTCTCAGGATAACACCTCCTGTTATTGAGAGGGGAGAGAATGTTTTGTAAGACCCTGACTTCTGTGCTGCTTTTATGTTTCAACAGAGATTCTCAGCCAGAAAAGCAGCAGCCTGTCACAGCATCCCAGCACCTCTCCCTCAAAATATCTCCTGTCTGCTAAGTCCCAGAGACATTAAAAAAGAACTGCAGTCCTTCTCATCATTTTAAATCTCTTTCTATTACTATTGTTAATAAAGATCTCCAGAGAAAAGGCAGAAAAGCATCCTCTACTTTCACAATTCACCAGCAGACACCATGCTGCCACCTCGTGCTTCGCTGCCACGTGTGCACCTGGCAAGACACAGGAATGCTTCTGAATCTAAAAAGATTGCCACAAACCAAAAATAAACGAAGGTCTGAAAGTAACCAACCCCCCCGGGAAGCAAATGAAGCTCTGCTGGAAGCTCTTTCCTTCACAAACCTACTTTCTACTCCATGTCAGACCCTCTCCTTGTGCACTAACAGAAAGCTGTACCACAGGGGCCGAGCAAGGGCTGCTTCCCAGCTGGGAGCCTGCAAAGCACGAGAGGCATAAGTGCAGCTCAGCGCTGGGAGCCTCAGCACAGAACGCCAGTGGCATCCAACACCTGAAGCACTGTGCACCGCTATGGCTGCCTGCTCACCTTGTCGTTGCTCACTCTGTAAACGGCAGAGCTGTCGGTTATGGAGGTCTGTGTATCTCGGTATTTGCCTGTCAACAGCTGCATAGAGAAAAACGATACCAGCAATAAAGCCAACCGTTTGCACACTGAGAGTCGTGAACCGAGCACGCGGCCGAACCCAGCGCTCACCCGGGCGAACAGCAGCGTCTTCCCCGCGTCGCAGAGGCCCAGCAGCAGCACGGCCCTGCGGCTGCTCCTTGCGCCCTGCGCGAGCCTCCAGAGCACTGCGGGAGAGAGGAGAAAACGCCTGAGCCCCCGCCGCCTCCCGCTGCCGCCTTCCCCCGGCCGGGCCCGCCCCGGGCCGCGACTCACGGAGCGTGAGGGCAACGACGAACAGCGCCAGAAGGACGGAGAGAGCGGCAGGGCCGGGCGACTGCAGTTCCCGCCGCAGCGAGTCCAGATACGGCTCCATGGCACCCGCCATCACCGCCCGCACGCACACGTCCTCACTGCGCCGCTTCCGGCCGCGCCGGATCACTTCCGGTTCCGTCACGGCACTTCCGGTCTCTCCCCGTGTCGCTGTGCCGCGGGGTCTGCTGGGAGTTGTAGTCCGTCGGGAAAAGGGGCAAGGATGGGAAGGAGGGTCCAAAAGCGCCCAGCGTTTGTTGTAGGCCCTCGGTTTGTTCGGCCCTGAGCGCGGGAGCTGAGCGGAGCCCTCACAGGGAGCCGATGGGCACGGAGCTGCGTTGGGGAGGGGCGGCTGGGGGCAGGGAGAGGTTCTGCAGCACGGGGCGGTGGGTACGGCACGGCTCCGTGGCGGAGCTCAGGGAGGGCTGGGACACCGCTGCGAGACACCGGGTTTGGGTGGTGCTCGTGGGGCCGGGGGTTGGCCTCGGTGATCCGTGTGGGTCCAACTCTGTGACTCTCCTCAACAATGCCTACTGCTTTTTAAGAGTACTGCGTGGTGGAAAGAACTGCTCCTGCTCCATTCGTATCCCGCCAGTTGAGAGATGAGGTGGAGTGACTTCCATTCACACTTTCCACTGTGTTTCTGTGGGCTTTTTGTTGTTGTTTATCTTCTCCACCCTTCAGCTTCCCTCATACCAACACCCTCCCTCTTCCCCCTGTCCCAACCGCAGTGGGCAGCTGTTGACCGCTGGGGAGACAATGGGATAATCTAGGTGAAGCCAAAGCACAGATAATACAAAACATCTCTTAATTAGGATCTAGGGCATATTTAATCCATTTTGCTTTGGAAAATATTGAACGCGATTTCACTCGTGGGCAGCAGGAACCTCAAATGGCAGTAGCCAAGTTGGTGCCTGGCACTGCCCTGCAGCAAGGGGTGCTGGGGAAGGAATGTGCTTAACAACTCTTGAAAAATCTCAGGAAACCCATTTAGATGTTGAGATTTTATTTCTTGCTGTGGCAGTAGCAAAGAAGCCACGTTCAGAGTGATGAGGATGGGCAGAGGAAGCAGCAATGGCAGAGGGCCCTCTGCACATCAGTGTTCCGTGCAGAGGACACGAGAGGAGTCATGGCACGAAGTTTCCTCCCTCTTCAAAAAGGGCCCTTCCCTCCCATTACTTGTTCTGAAGGAAGGTGCACACCTGGAGGAGATCTGAAAAGGAAAAGGACAGGGAGAAGTTCAGACCTTGTGCTGAAACAGAAGACACAACACACTTCTGTCCCACCAGCATGCACCCAACCATGCCAACATTGTCACAGCACGGGAAACATGTCCAGCATCCCACCAGAAGTGAGCCTTAACCACAGATGACACCAAGTGCACGCTAACAGGACACAGTGGGCTCTTATACTACTTCTCAGATTGCCTGTTTTCTAAAGGCAAGTAAAAACCTTTCAGTCTCGTTGATGCCAGAGTAACACATTTCCAATCTGGCTTCAGTTAGCTCAAGAAATTCTGGGAAAAGTATAAAGACAGCTTCATGAGTTATCCTCTTTTTTCTTTTAAGAAATTAAATGGGCAGCAACAGGAATAACTGTTCATATCTCTGAAACTAAACACTGCAATTGACTGACATTTTTTTGAGGCTGTTACATTTACCTGATGGGTTGCAAGTATTGAGGCTAGAAATCGTGTTATAGTATTTATCTCCGAGGAACTCCTTGTATGTAATTCCTTGGCGGAGTTTATTCAGGCACTTGGTTAAGTCTTTAAACAGAAGATCTTTGGTTTGAGACTCAAACATCACAAACTTGCTTCCCTCACTTCCACTTATTCCAAACCGTTCCTGAAATGAAGTCATGAAGAGGTAAGTGTATGTAAAGAGTAGAAACAAAGCAAGATTTGGCTTGTACAAGCCTCTCAGTAGCAGTTCTTCACTATGATGACCACTGTCATGGGGAGCTGTTCTACCTGCCTGTAGGAACAGTTCGGGAGGGATGGAGGAAGGGGAAGCTTAAGGGATGAGGCTCTGACCCTGTATCAGTAAGTCAAAATCTTCCACATTTTGCTGATGTGAAATGCAGAGCATCTCTGCTCTAAAAATATCAACACACAATGTAAAAACCATCCCAGAACATTCCTGTCAGGACCACCAACCTGCTGTCTCTCCATCAGCTCACTGATTTTGTTTGCTTTCTCTGGGCGCACGACCACAGCATGGGTAGGAACTTCAGCCAGGTTGCACTGCCTGTAATCCATAACATTTGCCCGTCTCCCATCAGTGCACAGCAACTCAAAGTCATCCATTTGCAGATCCTTGGCCCACTCAGCTTTGTTTTTGCCTATGAAGGGAATGGATTTGGAGGTTCAGAGATCTTGTGTAGCAGAAGCACAGTCACACTGACAGCAAGCAGCAAAGTGTTTGTCCCTGCACTGATGTGCACTGACCCTTGGATACCCTGTGAGTACTGAAGGGGATGCAAGTAAAACTCAGGAACAGTCAATGGGCTGAATCAGACTCTCAGAGCAGGCTGGCAGGTTGCTACAACTTTTTTTCATGTATTTTTTCCCCACAAGCTTCGAAAACTTCAGCCACTACTTTCAGAAATGGGACCTGAACTTTTCCATTTCAGGCAAGCAGGGAGCTAGAATACTCTGCAATGGTGCTGAGGCAGGCGGCTGTGGTTTATAGGCCACTGGAATAAATGTATATCCAAAATGAATGTTTTGGGAACAGAAAGAATGCAGATCGGGGGAGGCAGCCCTCCAGGCCCCATGCAATAGGATAACCACGTACCGCCAGTGTTTTCCTCCACAATGGAATGCTTGATAAAGGCCACGTCACCCCTCTCAACCAGACACCTGCGGAGTACAAAGAGAGGAGGCGCACATTTCAGTAGCCATGTCAACTTGCATCACAGTGACTCCACCCCTGCAGCATCTCTCCGCTATTAGATGCAACTGAAACAAGATTAATTCCCTTTCTAAATTCATGCCCAGTCTGAATTACCTAGACATGAGCTGTTACTGTGTCAGTACAGACAGAACAGAACCAGGAGACAGAACCAGGGCTGACCTCTGGCCCCTTCTCTTTTTAGGGGCTGAGCACTACCAGAGCATCTCCCCCACCTACCGTAAAGCTCCAGTGTATCCAAAGTATTTCTCGTGGCTGTTAGCAACGCAGTTCTCCGGTGGGATTTCCCCAGAGCCCTGGCACAGCTGGCAGAGGCGAGAACCAGGAGGAGACCCAGGAGCACAGCCCGCGCTGAAGTATTCATCTGGGGGCAGGAATATGATAAATTCACTTTCTCTACTCTGAAAAATTGGGGTTTCTTTTCGCAGCACATTATGGGCTGCATTATGTTTGGCAGGAATCTGAGAGCTCAGGGGGAAAAGGGGACCATAGAAAAAACAGAAAGAAGGTTGGAGAGGCTGCATAAAACTTACTAACACCAGTAGGTCCCTGAGGTTACATTTCCCATTAATAATTATATGTTTATTTTTCCTTGGTTCATAATTTCACATTATTTTTGTTGGACTGTAATTCTCACTGATAGGAAATTGGACGTAGAAGTTGAGCTGCAGACTTTTAACCCACAGTTCTTAAGGGAGTCATATCAGACCTTTAAAGATTCTTGAACTGAAATCAGCCTCTGTCCCCTGCTCCCAGCCCTGCAGGGACTCATAAATCCATCCTTCACCCCCACCCTGCACTCTGCACAAGGAGCAGCCTGTCCTCCTACTTGGAGAATGCTTTTTGGGCTGCCAAAAGCGGGAAGGGGGGAAATGTGAAAAGAAAGCAAAGCCCCCCAAAGCAGCTGATGTGCTGCATCCTGCTTGCAAGCAGTCACCAACAGCCTGAAACTTTGCTCAGTGAAATCTTAAGTAACAGACTCATTTCATTTTCCATCTCCAAGTGAGAGTCTTCGAGGCATGAGAAGTTTTGAAAATCAGAAGATGCGTGGCAAAACACTTTTCCTCATGGATTTCCATCTCAGACAAGCAGATGCATGACCTGACTCACCGAAATTGCAGCTCCCTGTTCTGTTGTGAATCAAGCCCATGGGGATGTTCCAGCCAGCAGTCCTCCCCACAGCAGTGTGGCACGACTTCTTGCCCTTCAGATTGTTCCAGTTGACATCGCTGCCTTTCTTCACGACAGCCACAGCAAAGTATGATGCTTTTGGGAGAAAGATGGAGGAGAATTAAGGCTTGATCCCAGAGTCCCACTGCTCTCTCTTAGCAGAGCGTCGGCAGAGGGCATCTACGTGCAGCATAGCAGAAACATTTTGTGCTTATTAAGGACTAGCCATGCAGCAACAAGAGAATGGTTTGCAGATATGATACATCTACTCCCACAGCACTCCTGGGAAATCATTATCCCTGTCGCTTTTCCCCCACTAAAACTCTGGCACTTGGGTCTGCAAGAAGGCTGTAGCAAGATATGTATAATGCAAGTCTCTCAAATTCATATCCGCCCTTTAGCAAAGGATGAAATCTTCCCTCTTTTTGGCTTTTATTTCTATAAAAAGCAATTCCCTAAGGCTTCAGCCCAGATCCCTTTCCCCTTTTGCAGCCCTGGCTAAGTCATGGTGTGGCCATGCTCCAGAGAGCCACCACACAAATCTCTGCAGCTACTGGATGCTTTGCTTTGATCAGCAGACCCAGAATTTCCATGTGTGTGTTAAATTTACCACCCAGATTTTTAACATCAACACTGCACACAGTGGTTCTTACAAGACTCTATACAGAGACTTGGCCATGTATTCTCAACCTGTGACTGCAGGTGTATTTTTCTACTTTTATCCAAAAGGACTATTTCCTGCTCCTCTGTTGGGAATAATTACCTGGTTGTACTTCTGCTCTGCCACATTGGCTTCCATCTGTGGGAAGGAAAAAGATGATATTAGACAAAAGAAACATAAAATCCCAAACTGAATCAAGCTCACTAATTGCTCAGCTGGCTTTCAAGGTAGTATCAAGTGCATCAACAGAACGAAGAGCAGCTGGGATACAACACCAAGGCTGCTTTCTGGATTTCAGAATAAAAGCAGTGCTTTTGCATCAGCCCTGTCTCCCCTGCAGGGCTGCACTCACCGTCGTATCGTTCTGACATCACTGGCACCAGGCCACAGACACCAGCAGTGTAGACCAGACCTCCATCAAGGGTAACAGCATCTGCTTCACCTTTCTGCAATAAAAATTGCACAGTGATGAAATGACACTGTATTTCCCCAAACTGGATCATAAAAGAAGCACTGGGTGGGAGGACGACAAGCTGGGGGCAAGGGACTCGAGAAGCCATTCTTTGCATACAGACAGATGAGTTCTGTAAGATGTGACAACGGGGAAAATTTTGGAGACTTGTTAGGTCCGACTCATCAGACCATATCTTCACTTGGCAGAGACAAGGCATTAGAGCCCTGCTGGGCAGCATCAACTGGGAAGGGGACATGCTAACTGCAGGAGATTTCCCTCTTGGGATCCTGCAGCCCTATTTGTTCTTCTGTCAAGGCACAACTGATCCAAGCCAGTCAGTCTAAATAACTTTTCTCAACTAATTATCATTCAAAAACCTTGGCCAATACAACCACTTCATTTTTATGTGAATTTAATATCTCTTTCTCGCTTTCTTCTTTTTATATTTTACTATAGTTATTTTCCTTTTCCAAGTAAAATGTTGCTTCTTACCAGAAAATTACTTTTTAATGCAGAGAAACCAAAATAGAACACCTTCAGAAATGTAAATCCCTGAAAAGCTCATCGAGCCCTTTCCCCATGATCAGGTTGGTTTCTGCCTGCTAGTATTTCTCAGAAAATCTCCTACATTCGTAGACTCCAGCCCCACATCTATTCCCAGGCTGAAAAGGGCAATGCCACTCTCTATCTGAAAGGAACTCAGGCTGAAGGAAAGGAAAAAAAGCCATACCATGATCTTAATGATGCAGTCCTTTGTCTCATCTACCACGGTGCATTCCACATCCCCGTTGCTCACCACACTCCAGCGGTCACACTTGCTCTTCTCATCCTTGCCTACTGCACACCACTGGATCCTGTTTTCTCTGGGGCTGGGAGTCAGCTGATCTATAAGGTCAATAAGGAAGAAATAATTAGTCTAGAGCTCTGTGGAACCACAGATTGATCAGGTGGGCTTGGGGGTGAGAAGGGCTGTGCCATGAAACCCTTTGTGCACATGAATGAGAAGATCTGACCTAAGAGTCTCAAGATGGGGGCTAGAGATGGAGAAGCACAGCCTACATTTCTGTGAAGCAGCACTTGAATAACCTCTTCTGATGCTACATGAAGTCCATGCATCTCCTTCCACAAACACCAAAGTGGCTGATCTTATAACAGCAATCTCTGCCAAACTATGAATTTTAAGTGGCTTTTGGAGGTCCTTTGCAGGACCTTTGACTCAGAAAACCAGCTTGGAAATGTGTGATGAGTCTAGATGGAAGCAAAGCGCCCTGCTGCTCTCATATGGTCAATTCTGGGCTTGATGTCTTGGGATGTTCCTTCTGATCCTGTACCCTTACATACCAGAGACAGCTATTCTGAGCAGCAGTTCTGAGCATACCAATTCCCTTCCACCCACACAAACCAATACCTTTCACAGGAAATACTTCATGCAGAATACTCTCCAGACTTGAAAAAGGCCATTCCCACCTTTCCGCATGCTCTGGATGGCAGTGTAGTACTCAAAGCCCAGGTAGAGCTGAGAATCCATCAGCGAGGGGACACGCTTCAGCATTATGGCAGAGTCTTTGAAAAGCAAGTCTTTGAAGACTGGGTCCTTCTTTCCAGGTGGGCCAAAGAGGTGGAAGTCACTCTTGGTGTCCACGCCAAAGTCCGTCTGCCAGGGGAGAAAATGAATCAGCCATTATCATTCCAGAGCACTTGGAAAGTGGGAAAAGAGCAAGCAAAACCATGGGGCAAAGGAAGGGGTGGCAGGGGAAGGATAGCTGAGCTGGAAGATACCTGTGCTTTTGAGAGGAAGTTCCAGATATCTTCAACCTTGCTGTCATCCCGAGCCACAACAGCGTGAGCAGCCACTCTGGCCCAGTTACAGGTCTTGTAGCTGTCCACAGGCTGCCGGCTGCCATCCAGGCACAGCAGCTCGTACTCATCCTTCTGATCCGGGGCGTTTTCTGGAGGAAGGGAAGAACCACGACTTGCATCTCCACCAAAATACACAAATACACACACAAAAGCCCAGCCTGGGGCAGCATCATAATGAATTTATTCTTGCCGAAGGCAGGAGAGACAAGCTGCACACTGCTCTTTGCAATGGCAATAAGCCTCCAAGGATGGAGGCTGCACAGACTTCTCCAGACTGAAGGAACTCAGAGCATTTGCTGTGGCAATGCTATAGTTCCCTCTATAATATGGCACCAATAGTACCTTTTGAATTTAAATCCAGCAGGTTTTCCTTCTGCAAAGAAGAATCCCAAAGAAGAAATGGACCCCACCTCAATCATGTTTTTTAGTAACTAGGATGAGTTCATCCAGTAACACATCCAATGGGTCAAATATGAACAGACTGCAGGTTTTGGACAAATTAAGGTTTGCACAATGCAGACTAATGCCAGGATGGAAGGGGAGCAAGAGGTCAGAGAGGAAAGAAGAGAAGTCAGTGATTCACAGGCTTACCTTCAACAGTTGTGTGCTTCACAAAAGCTACGTCTCCTTTTCCATCTTTCAGACAACTGTGGGTGGAGGAACCAGAAGAGATGTTAAAAAAAACCAACAACGAACAGACATTGTGGCTTCCTAGCTCCTATTTCAGCAAATTGCTTTGGCTAGAGCTGCAATCATAGAGCAGTAAGCAGTCTTTCCAAAAAAGTTATGCTGGCAGAGAAGTAAATATAATGGCAGAGAAGTGTTCCCCAAGAAATCCAGTTAGGCTTAGCACAGTGCTAGTGCTGCATATTCCTAAGTCTGTGCAAAATAGAACTGCTGAGCTCCCACTCTCATCTTAATGCCTGCCAGTCATTACTAATTGGACTGCTAATTACCAGCAGTCCCAGCTGTTGTCAGCCCCTGGTTCCAACACAGCATTGCTTGTCATAATGGAAAAAAAACGTTCACTCACTGGAAAGCTCCAGAATATCCAGAATAAGGTGCATTGCGGGCACACTTGGTTTTGGGGTCCCCTTTGCACTGTCGGCACAGTTTTTGCTCGGTGGTGGCACCGGGCACGCAGCTGGCAGAGAAAAACTTGGCCACCGCTGTGGATGAGAAACAACACAATAATTATCTTAAAACTCACATCCACAATGACCTGGGAGGGAAAGACATCCAGGAAATGGCTTGGCTGCTGTGTGAGCTGCCTCTGAACTTGTGCAGAAGATCCAGCAACACTGCTTTCAGCTCACCACCCCCCTTAAGCTAACATCAGCCCATTTCTCTTGCTTTACCTTGCTCCACTGAGCCTGAGTCTATGCCTTCCCACTCAATGGCCCCCCGGCGGATGAGCGTCCCAATGGGGATGTTCCAGCCTGCAGACCTGCCCAGCCCTGTGTGGCAGGAGGTCTTGCCCTGCAAGTCATTCACGGTGAATTCGGTTCCCTTTTTCACAACAGCCACAGCATAGTAGCTGGTTGTGGAGCCTGCAGCAGAGGAAGAAATGAAAAAATGATGAAAAAGCAAGAATTTAGAACATTTCGAGTCCTGGCAAAGCTCTGGGCTTAGAGAATGAAGAGCTGCACTTCCAAGCAGTGCTCGTGGTCTGCCCATATTCCCAGCTGCAATGTCAATACGGAACCAGCGCTGCATGTTGCAACGTGTAATAAATAGTGGCCTGAAAATGCTATTCCATGCAAAATGCCATGTCACTGCACATACATTAGACTGTGAGATCTTAACAGTTCTTTCGACAACTCTTTGGTAGGTCTTGACTCAGTGCTGCCCACTAAAGCAAGCATGCAAGCCTTATAGTGATAGGACAAGGGGGAATGGTTGTAAACTGAGACAGGGGAGGTTTAGGTTGGATATTAGAAGGAATTTTTTCACTCAGAGGGTGGTGAGGCACTGGAACAGGCTGCCCAAGGAGGCTGTGGATGCCCCATCCCTGCAGGCATTCAAAGCCAGGCTGGATGTGGCTCTGGGCAGCCTGGTCTGCTGGTTGGTGACCTGCACATAGCAGGGGGTTGGAACTGGATGAGCATTGTGGTCCTTTTCAACCCAGGCCATTCTGTGATTCTATGATTATGATTCTATGATTCTAAAGTTTCATATTTAGCCTTTAACTCAACACTGACTCTGTCATGTTACACATTAATAAAGTGGCTGAGCTTTAAGAATGGGCAGGAATGACTCAGCCGCGTTGCTTTGATCTCGAACATTGTGTACAAACAGGCTGACCTGCAGAACAGAGGTCAAAAGGGATTGGGGGCTCTAGATCTGTGGAACTGCTCAAGGTGATAAGGGCAGAAATGGAGAAATAGTGTCCATCTGGCTCCCAGGAGAAACAACAGAGGGAGGAAGGACAGTGTAGGGAGTGGGGAGGAATGGAGAAACAGGGCTAGCTCTTATCAGTGGCAGAACTCTATTATGCCTCTCTACATTCTTCCTGTGCATTTCTGCTACCACCATTTAACTTAAAAACTCCATGGGAAAACCTACCTTCAGTGTGTTCGTAAACCTCAGCAGCAATGGGTTTCAGCTTGTATGGGGCAAGGCCTGCCTCAAACACTTGACCGCCGTCCAAGCTAATGGCATCTGCCTCATTATTCTAAACAACAAGAGAGTTCAATCAGTTGGATCTTAGGAAAAATTTCTTCTCAGACAAAGCAGTGAGGTATTGGAACAGGCTACCCAGATTGGAGTTACCAATGGTGCTGAAGAACCACAGAGATGTGGCATTGAGGGACGTGAGCATTATGGGGTGGGCTGGGGTTGGACATGATGACCTTTGAGGTCTTTTCCAATCTTAGTGACACTGATTCTATGACCCCCATGGATGCGCCCTTCCCTACAGCAGGTGGTGATGGGAGGGAAGCCTCTTCTCCAAGGGATGCTGAAAGCCCCCCAAGGCCCAGCTCTGGCTTTGGCAGCCCACTCACCGCAATGGCTTTTATGCAGTCAAGGTACGTTGCTTTCTGCACACAGGTCAACGTAATCCTCTCTTGTTGCGTGAGGTCCTTGAGGTTGTTGCATTTCTTCTCTTCCAGAGAGGATATGGTGCACCATCTGATGGTTGTCTTGGGGGGAGCAGCGAAACACACAGCTGTGGGGAGAACCAAAACAATCAAACAAAAAAAAGGAAACAGAAAAAAAATAGTCTCAGAGAGGGAGAAAGGCACCAGGGGAAGAGAAACAGCATCTCTGTCTCCTTGCAGTCATGGCCCTGGGTGAACAGCAGGACCTCCCCTGCATACCTCTGAAGGAGTGCTCCTTTGGGAGCACCTGGAAGGACCCCCTGCCCCTGGGTGACCCAGCACTGCAGTCCCAGCAGCCTGAGCTCTCAGCAGCACCCACAGGAGCAGGAGAACAAACCCACACGCTCCAGCAGAAATCAAACTCAAAGCACATTGCAAAAGCAGAAAGAAAATGCAGTCCTACTGAAGCAGTCTCTTTGCAGATAGCCCCAGAGGGACAGCAGCTCTGGTCTGGGCAGACTGCATTCACCACACTGCCATGCATATTATCCTGGCAGCTGATGGGATGCATTCACTTCTCACTACCCATCTCCACCAGCACACCCAATGACAGCAGTACTGTATCCTCTTCACTCCACCCAAACTCCTCTTGTTAGAGTCCCCCCAAGCAGTAAGCACTGCTCTGAGAGTCTGCATCAGAGCACAGACTTTCACCCTCTCAGCACAAGAAACATGGGAATCTTGCAGATAAAGTGCAGGTAAAGTACAGATAAAATACACAGCGGGTCTCATACCAGTGTGGGCAGCCCATGCTTCACGCTTCCCTTTAGCTGTGCACCTTCCTGGATGCACACTTTGCCTTCTCCAGACCCTTGGTGGCACATTTTGTTCATCCTCTGGTTAACCCATGCTGTCTGCATTTTCCTTTTCACCTCTGAAACATACTCTATTACTGGCTTTAGGAGGCAGAATTCTTCCCACAAACACCTCCCTTCCTCCCACACTGACTGCGGTCACAAGAGGAATTCTAAGCCCTAATTCCCACTGCTGTAAGCTATGGGTTTCATGTTTTGGCTGCACAAAGCTTCCTTAATGTGCTTTGTGAGGCTGCCCTGGGTCCTCCCGGAGCCTGGTTTCACAAGCAGGTGTGGCAGGGGGGGGGTCTTGTGCTGGTTTCTCCCCCCATGCATGGATGCTTCTTTCACTCCCTGCCGAGCTGCTTCCTTAGGGCTCAGGCCAGCATCCTCATGTGCAGATACCCAGAGCTGCCAATGCAACCACCTGGCAGGTTCTCAGTGCTTCTGCCTGCTCTGGCACACGTTGCAGCTCTGCAGAACAGCTGCTCTGAGAGGAGAGCCTCCTGCAAGGCTGAGACCCTCCATTCCCCCCAGACACTGCCTTACACGGGCACTTACCCACTATCCCCAGGGACAGCACGGTGCAGAGGATGAGCTTCATGCTGGGGCAGGGAGCTGGGTGTTGAGGAGGGGGAGCAGCGCTGTTGGTCACAGACCGTCCCCTCTGGGTCTGTGATGGCTCTGGAGCCTCTTTCTTCCCCTTTTATAGGGGAGCAGCCCTGGCCGTGTTTGCAGAAGCAATGACCTAACGCTGTTTGTCCTTCCTTGTTTCTCAATAGCTCCCAAGTTGCCCCCCTCCCTGGCTCAGCCCACATTTAGGAAGCCTTTCACTCTTTGGCACAGAAACCCTTCGCAGCCAGTAGCTGGAGCAAGTAAGGTGTTCTTTTGTTTTTACAAGGGGCTTCAAATGGAAAATTCCCAAGTTGTGACATGTGAGTTCCCCAGCAGGCTGCAGTGCTGCGGGAGGGGCTGTTTTCTTTGTCCTGGCCACCCCCTGCCTCGCACAGCCTAATTGCAGAAAGTCCCCGCTGAATCCAGCGCTGAGCTTCACGTGTTTGCCAGTAACTCTCACTGCTGTGCCCAGCACCCTTTGGCTTGCTCTTTCCCTTTCACACTCTTGGCAATGGTAGCAAGATCCAAAGGCAGTAACGCCCCTCGCAGATGGGCTGGAGAGCAACTTGTGCAGGCAGAGGAAGCCAGCAGAGTGGCCAGGCAGCACAGGGGCAGCCTGCAGCCAGCAGGAAGCATTGCACCTCATCATCCTCAAGTTGTCATGATGAACTTGGGAAGAAATGCTGAAATCAGAGCCCTCTTCTTCTGCAGACCCTCTCCATCTGATTCTACCAGCACACAGAGCTGGGTGCTGCTCCACATTGGAGCAGGGCAGGTGGCTTTGGGGCAGCTGGACCCAGTGTTGGTCGTGGGCATGGTTCTGTGTCCACATCCCTGGGAAGAGGGCTTCTGGTAGACCTTTGTCAATGACCATCCATCACACATCTGCCCTACATGTCACTGTGGCTGCTGGAGGTGCTTTGGGACAGCAGCATCTTCAGCAGTTCCCTCAGCTTGGCTGGTTCCTAGTTTGCATCCTTTCATCTCTTGCTTTCCCGGAAGAGCAACGTTTCTCTTGTCCAGAGCTCATCCAAGCACAGCACAAGCAGGAAGGGAAATGATTTGTCTCCACAACGAGGCAGTGCCACTCTTAGACAGCCTTCCTCCCTTTTAAAAATTGGAATCTCCCATCCTTATTTATTCAATTGAGCTGGAGATCTCGATTCCACAAACCAAGTGGTTACAACGCAGGGGAAAGCTCAGAAAACATAAAGGAGCGCTTCAAAAACAAAGGAAAAGTTGCTGGAAAAGCCTGTATTGTTTTGCTTTAAGTTCATGGTTAGAGAAACCATGGGGCATCTCCCAATCTTTTGGGATCTTCCCTAAGGGACCCAGATGTCTCCAAGGCATCCTTTTCAGAGGAGCACTTCCCACCAAAGGATACAAAGAGCCAAATGCTTTGCCTTGGGATTCCAAGAGGGACAAACTTGGTGCACCCAACTTCTGCTGCCCTTCCACATTTTGTGTCTGAAGTCCACTCTCACATAAATATAGGCACATGGTTCAATGTGTTCTACTTACATGCATTCCTCACTGCCTGCTTGCACAGCTTTGCACCAAAGGAGAGCCCTTCCCACGTATATGAGGCCTATTAAGCTGAGATTAAACAGCAAAACTGATCCTTACTAATGATGAAAATTCTTGTCTTCCAAGGTAAGGGGTCAGTGCTGAGCTGCTTGATCAGAAGGAGAGCTAAGGCAGTGCTTCTTGGACTCCAGCCTTGTTATTCAGGAAGTATCTGGTCTTCTCCAGGATGTCTTCATGAGACATGCTGGGATATTATTGCCCATCACAAATCCCTTTTGTTGCAACACTGCACATCCTGATGGTTCTGTTTTCAGAAAGAAGATGCTGCTAAAAATTACACGAGGGATGAAGAAACACCAATGAATACACCCTGTGGGCAACTGCAGGCCACTGGCAATACACAAACACACGTCACCTCCAGGAGAACTGGGCTTGGACCCAAGCTAGGTAACAATGATGGCAAAATAAAATCACTTATTTCTACATCTCATTATTCCCCTAACTCCATATGGATATACTGCAGTTTGTGGTTGAAACCGGGTTGGAGTTTTGGCCGTATCCTAAGGAAGAATGCTTGCTGTGATTGGGCTGGGATGAAACTGGAGCTGGCACGGTGAGATTGGCTGAGGGCAGAGAGCAGCATACACTGGTGCTTCAGGTTTATCTGTAGGGCTTGGCTTGTTTCCCTCTGGAGATGGGAATATGTAGTTTGTGGCTCAGCCGTGGCTGGAACCTGCCCATGACAGAGGCACTAACATGGTCAGATCCAGCAGCTGGGCTCCAGTTCCCATCCTGTGCTGTCCATAGGTCATGTCACAGCAGGTAAAGGCAAGGAGGTCAGCCTGATGAGAATGCATTTTTAGAACAGAATAGGATCATTAAGATTGGAAAAGACCTCTAAGATCCCCAAGCCCAATCACCAACCCATCCCCAGCATGCCCACTGACCACATCCCTCAGTGCCACATCTCCACAGTCCTGTCCTTTCCTTTTTCCTTTCCTTTCCTTTTTCCTTTCCTTTTCTTTCCTTTCCTTTTTCCTTTCATCTTTCCTTTCTCCTTTCTCCTTTCCTTTCCTTTTTCCTTTTCTTTCCTTTCCTTTTTCCTTTTTCCTTTTCTTTCCTTTCCTTTTTCCTTTTTCCTTTCCTTTTCTTTCCTTTTTCCTTTTTCCTTTTCTTTCCTTTCCTTTTTCCTTTCCTCTCCTTTCCTCTCCATTTTCCAGTCCTCCCTCCCTGCTCCCTGCTGGTAGCCCAGGGGGGACACATGACACAGACTGGCACTCAGCAGGCACCTGCTTGACCCCCAAGTCAGCACAGGGTTCCAGCAGCAGTGCCAACCCTGCCAATGTGTCTGTGCCCAGCAGTGACTGAGATCATCAGCCTGGCATTCCCAATGCCTGATGAATGCCCTAAGAACATCCTGCAGTCTTTCCAGAAACATGCTCCCAACACTTCTTTGGACCGAGAGGCCACTTTTGAGGCTGTGTTCCAGCTCCAGAGTCAGTGTGGTTAGTTTATTTTCAGGACATGCCATGAACCTGTATCCCCACTGATTAGGAGAAATGCTTGGTGTCAGGTTTGGGCTGTGTTGCAATAAGCTGTTTTCTACCTGGGATGAGCCAAACTGGCCAGTGGAGAGTGGGAGCAGATGTTGCTTGAATCAATATTTACTTCTAAATATTGCTTAATTTCTAAACCACACACAGCAAACAAAGAGCCCTCTGTCCACTTTAAGCAGCTCTGTGTGGCTCAGAGCACTAAGCCCAGCCGCAGGCTGTAGCCTCTTGCCCAGAGCTGCTTACCTTGTCATACCACTACAGGTTTGCATTTTTGGCTAGGTGCTAATGCTGGCCTGACCAGGAGGTACCAGCAGCTCAATACTTTCTACCTTGCACGTTATCTCTGCAGGACAGTGCCACAGCCCCATGACCCTAACCCTAACCCCATGCGTGCTCTCCTTCCAGCAAATGCCCAGCATTGATGAGAAAAAGGTTTTCCTGGTGGAGAAGCCGCCTCCTCTCAACCAAGCCTCCAACAATCCCCCAGCCCCACTGCTGAGCTCAGCAGTGATTTGTGCTCTGCTGCCAGGGGTCAGTGCAAACCTCTCTTAGTCTCTCGGCTATGTAATTAGTGACATTCCTTCTAGTGAAGGATTCCGGTTTGCTTGATTAACCCAAAGGTTAACAGGGTTACCAGCAGCTCCGTGCAGCCCTGGGAACTGTGATGTTCATGGTGGGCTTTGGGAAAGGAACACAGGAAGGCACAGTGGGCTGATGATTCCTGCTGGAATCATGGAGCTGCTGAAGCTCTATTCATGCCTGCTTCCTGGGTATTTCCTAAAGATTGGTGGGAACAAACCAGCAAATATTGATAATCAGGAAAGAAAGACTATCGATATCAGCAAATACTACCAACATATGCCTGTGGGGAGATGCTGGGCCATCCTGGAGGAACAGAACATAAGAGAAGGTGGCTAATTTCACGGAGGCACAAAATGGCTTTGGTTGGGTCCTTCTGGCCCAATTCCTGCTCCAGCAGGGCCACCTGGCTCGGGGTGCCCAACACCACGTTGTTTCCAATGGAGAGGGGAGCTGGGGCTCACAAGGACATCTAGGTGCTGGGCAGAAGGGGCAGGAGCACAGACAATCCCCATCGTGACAGAGCCCAGGCCAATGGCAGCATCCGTGCAGGAAGGGGATAGGAATGAGATGGTGGCAGAGTGGATCATAGGACATCACAGCCAGACTCAGAGTGCACCCAGATCTGGGCCACATCCACTGCACCTATGCAAGGAGACACTCAGCTATGTCCTTTGTTTTGGGAGCTCCTTCAGCTGCTGTTTGGACATCCTGGGGCTGGCAGTGCTCAGCGCTGCTGGAATGGGCCCAAGGAGCAGGGGCTGAGCCTCTTATCACCCTGCACAGCCCATGGGCAGCCCAGCTGGGCTGGCACAGCCCCCACCAGGCATTGTGTTCAGCTGCAAGATGGCTCTGCAGCCAGAAATGAAGTTTGGGCATCAAGTGAGCGGGAAAGGGGTCAGGTCACCAATAGGTCAACATGAACTCTACCATTTGCTGTTCAGCCCCTTTCCAGTCAGCTTGTTCACGGTAATCATTAATACCAAACACCTATCCTCATGCAGAGCCTCACAATGGCTCATTTTTAACCTGTCACCACCACCATATGTTATTACACGTGTCCTGGCCAAAGCCACCTTCCTTGCCAGCAGTAAACGCTCTTATGGAAGTCCCATCTCCTGGCTGATCAGCAGTGATTTTGTAACCAACAGAACATACGTTGCCCAGCATTCCCTTCCATTTTGTCATTCTGAATCAGCATTGAAGGGAGTTAATGGAAACTGGGCTTCAGCATAACAGCAAGGCTTAGTCTTTATTGGAGACCTTTCGACCTCTAGTTAAATTAATTTTTCTTTCTGTTTGAGGTTCTTGAACATGGCAAGGGCAATCCAACAGCCATGAGCCATGCAAACACCACATCCTTCGGAGCAACATGCCAAAATATGGCACCAATGGCTAAATATTGGCAGCACAGTGTTCTTCTGGAAAAACTGATGCAAGGAAGTTGAGGAATATCCTTTGTTAATTCATTAACTACCGAGAGTAATTTTCTAGGTGTGCTAAATATGAAGTAGAAAGAGATTTCCTGGAAATCCTTAACTAGATTCTACCAATCTCTGCATCATGTAACCTGCAAGTCCACCTACAGTGTTCTGCAGTAACCCCAGGGCTGCTGGACACCCTCCATCTGTCTCCCTGCTTTCCCAAATCCCAGTGTTGCAATTACTGCTTGCAGTCCACAATGAGAGCAGTTTCCCCCAGCTCTTTGCAGAAGGAGAGGGGGGAGAAAATCGCTTCATCCTGTGCCAGAACAGGGAAAGAAGGGTAGTGGTGACCTGCCAGCTCCCCTTGAGGCAGCACTCCTTATTTCCCAGCTAACACAGAGGCAGGAATTCTGATCCATGTGTAAAGGCTGGGATCCTGCTGGATCCCGTACGGTGCACTGCTCACTATGGATTAGGGTCCAGCACTCCTTGCACAGCCAGCAGAGAGGACTGGAGAAGGCATCTCTTCCCTACCAGTGCTAATGCCCACCATAGCACTAGCAAGTCCTCTCCTGCCCTCATTAAGTCTCAGGAGCTCTCAGGCAGGCTTGACCTTTCAACCAACCTCCCCCCTTCACTCTCAAGTGGCAAAGGAATTTGTTTCCTGGTCATCAGTCAAGATGTTTTCATCAAGATAAAACTCTGGCACATGTGGGGAACGGCTCCTCCCGTCCTCACCATGCCATTCCTTGGTCATATAATCACAGGATGGTTTTGGTTGGAAGGGATCTTTAAAGATCATCTAGTTCCAATGCCTGGCTCTCAAACCGCTCTGTCCCTTCCAGAAATTGCTGTTTTGCAATATGGTAAGTAATAAAACTCTTAGAAAAACCAAGAGTCCTGGGAGGAGCAAAGAGTGGGGAGCAAAAGGCCAAGCTAAGCAGATTTCAAATCCCCTCCTGAAGACTTTTAGACCCCCCCCCCCGGCAATTTAATCCTCTTGGGCATTTCCAGCTGCGGGGATAAAGGAGAAGAAATCCTAGAGAGGTGCAGGGGCTTCAGGGCACGTGTCTGGCTGGGGCTGGCTTCAGGGATGGAGTTTGGTGACAGGGTGGTGAAGGAGAAAAGAGGAGACTTGTGGCTGGAGGTGGCTTTGCTGAAAGTTGCGTAAGGTGGGGGTTATGAGGTTTCATTCCATTGTTTAATGATAGGTTATACTACAGACAAAGGGCACTGTATGGGGAGAAACAGCGTCATGCCACCAATCTTCTTATCCCAGAAAGAAATGAAAATTAACTCCTTTGGGGAAGTGGCAGTGAATAAGGACTGTGCCCATAGCTTTAGAATCATTAAGGTTGGAAAAGGCTCTTAAGATCATCAGACCTACCAACAACCCACCCCATCATGCCCACTGCCCACGTCCCTCAGTGCCACATCTCCATGGCTCTGAACACCTCCAGGAACGGTGACCCCACCAACTCCCTGGGCAGCTGTGCAGTGCTTCACTGCTCCTTTGGACAGAAAGGTACAAAATGCCTTCAAGAATCACCAGTGCGTGGTCATCTGTGCAACACTGCATGAAATGTTACTCACCAAAAGGGAGAACACAGTCCTGACCTTCGAGTGGGAAAGTGAGGCCGTACCTCAGTCCATTTATGGCCCGCTTTATTTTGGGCAGTTACTTTTTGTGCACATCAGCGATGATTTTGTCACCAACCCAAATGTTTCTACTGAGTGCTGGCTCTTGAAGGAGTCCCACAGCTCTGAGCAGACAACACCCCGCCTGCTATAAACATGCCTTGGAGAAATAACATCAACAAACAGCGTGAAAGGCTTTGTGAAGATCCAATTGCAAATAACACATTTGTTCCTCTTGCACATTCCCCTTGCAGTGGGAAATCCCCACGAAAAGACCGGGCTGGCCTTGCAACAAGGACATCACACTTGTGTAATGGCAGTGCATGCCAGGGAGCTGCAGCCATCAGCCCATCTCCTCTCCTGCCTCACACAAAGGATGCTAGCACCAATGGGAGCACTGCAGACACTGCAGTGGGGCATTTCCATAGTAGTATAGAACGGCTTGGGCTTAGAAATTCATCTAGTTCCAACCTCCCTGTCACAGGCAGGGCAATCACGTTTGTTTTAATGGAATAATTTGACCAGTAAAATGTGAAGGCGTTATCTGAGGAGAAGCAAAATAATACAGGTTCCTCTCACTCTGTTTCAGCCCTCTAAAGTGAAATCTGGCCTTCCTCTGCTATCCAAGGGATAGGCATCTTCTGAGGGCAACCACCTCGCTGCAGCACTCTGCTGTAGTGGGCACACATGATGGCCAGGGGCTGCTTGCTCCCACTTACCGTTATTAAAGCCAAATTAAAGGATTAACTGATTACAAGCCAGGCTGTCCTGGTATTAATGAGAGACACAGGCACCAGGAGCAGCTCAGCCCAGACCCAGCAGAGGTTAACACATTGCAGCATGAACTAGGGTTAAATCCACCGTACTCACAAGCACCAAAGTACAGGTTGCTCATTGATCCGACAGCCACAGTGTAATTCCTGCTGGTCACAGGTGACTGCTTAAAAATAAAAGTGGGGAGGCAGAAAGGCAGGGGCGGAGAGTGCAGGAAATGAGCCCTGGGGGACAATGCTGGGGCATGCTGATGGAGAGGTCAGGGCTGCCACTTGGTCCTGCCTGGCTCATGCACTGAGCAGCACCATGGGAGCATGGCACCCACAGCATACTTCAGGAATTTTGGTTGCCATCAGTATTTCCACCACTGAAATCCGAACTGTTCCTTCCAGCTTTGTTTCTCTCCATCTTTTCAAGTTCTTCTTCATTGCTCTGAGTTGCAGGAAGGAGGAATTTTATCTCACACTGCTCTTTTCCTACCGTCTTCAGGAGACGTGCAGCTATCAAACCAGACCCCAAATCACCCCCACAACCTCATCATCTTCTCTGCCTTACATCTGCATCTTTAGATCTGAGTAGGGTTATGTGTGAGGACCATACGGGGACTTGCCCAAGGTGGGTACATGCAGCTTGAGCCAGGGAATCACGGGTGAATGGGAGGAGAGAGGCCCTTTGCTGCACCTCAGCAAGGCAGCAGCTGATGGGCTGAGTCCCCTTCTGCCCCATGGCTCATCCCTGTGACCTGCTACAGTGTACAGTGCTTCTGACACTGCACTGTACTCACATCCATCCTAAAATTCCACAGATCTCATGTCACTCTCTGGGCAGCCCGCTGTCTCAGCAGATCGGTCAAAATAAGCTGTCTCAGCAGCTTCTTACACTCCAGAGCCCCATAGAGAGGCACCAAGGAGCGCATTGTCCCTACACAGTTTCTTGTCTGAATGCAGAGCCCTTCATCCCAATGTGACCACAGGAATACAAACAGAGCCTGGTAGGCCAGGAATCCCTTGGTGCCTTGCCAACAGACACCAATGAAAAGCAGCAGAGAGGAAAATAAATGACCCAGAAGAAGGTCGTTCCCTTGGCCCATGGCAGAGGAAGGGAGCTGAAGCCTGAGCAGCAGAGGAGAAGGGTGCAGGTTGTAATAACTTGGTACAAAGGTCTGCAGCCCAATTCGGGTCCCCTCTGAGCAAACAGCAGTGCTTGCTCAGCAAACACACCTGCCCCAGCCCTGGACAGCTTTTTGGAGCTCCCTCCTTTGGGAGGAGGGGTATTTGAACATCTGCAAAGAGCAATCATGGCCCCGGGGTGCCTTCCCATGCTACTCACCCTCCTCTCCCATGTTGAACCAGCAACAGCAGACACACAACTAGAGGACCCAATGGGAGGGAAAACATCCATGCCCAAAGCACAGCACAACGAAGGCCTCCATGCCCACCTTCTGTATCTCCTGGGCTTTCTGTAGGACTGCATTTGTGGCACAGCAGGAAACGCTCAGTGGTTGTGTGCCTGCTGCACCCAGCTCAGCCCCCTGCCCACCAGCCCACCTCTCCACACCACCTCGACTTGAGCCCGCAGCTCTCAGCCCTCGCCCAACCCATGGGTTCCAGCTCTCCTCACACATAGACTCTGGACCCAGACCCGTCCTTCTGAACCCCTGACCCGCTGCCAATGAGAAGCAGCGGCCTTGGCCCGGCACGTAGTGTGGTTTGCACAGCCTGTGCTCAAACACAATGGCTCTGCAAGAAATGCCATGACCTCGGGCCCGCCACGGCCTGCTGCCTTAGCCACAACTTGTCCTAGAATCATTAAGGTTGGAAAAGACCGCTAAGGCCACCTAGTCCGATCAACAGTGTGGATATGAATGGTGATGGGATTTGGGTTTACCTGCATCCCCAGCACCAGCTGGGCTGCAGCAGAACTGAGCAGATCACCTGGGAGTCCAGCAGGAGTCTGACCTAGAAACAGAATCATGAAGGTTAGAAAAAACCTCTAAGAACATCCAGTCCAACTATCAACCTGCAGCTGCTGCTGTACGCAAACGCTCCCCATTCACACCATGGGCCACGGATTCCCCAAAGCAGCAGCAATCCACATAAAAGCAGCAAAATGGATTTGTTCATTCACTGAAAAATAAAAGCACTTCTGCAGACGCTTCAGAGGGAGCAGCTCCCCCATAGGAGAGCTTCAAGTCCAGAGTCCTTCTGGCCAAAGGGAGAAACAGCAGACCCCCACGTTTTGAGCATGCTGCGGGTGCATTTACAAAAGGCATTCTGAATGAAAAAGCTTTTCATTATGAAAAAGAAAGGAGTAGATGCCTCCCAGACTTTCCCATTTGAAGGTGCTGCCAAAACGAAGAACCCCTTCTTTTTGAATGACATCTGTGCTGCTGAGTGCAGCCATTCAATTAGATGCTATGAAATCAACCTAGTGTGGGAAAAGCGTGGTGAAGGACAAGGCAGAAAGAGCCCTTCTTTGGGGCACGGAGCTTTTGAGCAGTCCCAGACACCCCTGGCTCTCTCTGGGCAGCCAATCTGCCGTTTCCATGCTGCTTCGATGACCCCTACAGGGACAAACAGTGAAAAGTCCTGAGTTTTAAATCCCTTGCCTGTAAAAGCTATCGGAGCCAGCCAGCTCCTCCTCCCTGCTGGAAGCAGAGCCTAAACTCACACACACAGTAATTAAATATCATGATGATGACAAGGCACAGACTGCGATTATCTGCTCCCCGGTGGTGAAAAATCCCAGTTGAATATCATTCTTGCTACACAGACCTGTGCTCCCAATCCTCCTTTCTGTCTGCTCCCGAGGGCATACCTGGTGCACAACACCTGCATTTCCCAGGGCTGCCCAGAAACACACATGGAGATGGAGTCCATCTGCACGACAGAGATAGCCTGCTTCTCCTTGCCACCTGCAGGCAAGCTGTCTGAGAGCACCAACATAAAAACAGCTGCAAGAAACCTCTCCCACACAGTGCTTTTGAGACCCACACTCCCAATCTGTGCCTTTCTGCTTAGCAGGGAACATGTGGTTGGGAGGAGCAGCTTTAGGAAGCAAGGTGGGCATCAGGTCCCCACTGTCCTCCACGTGCCAGACCACAGTGCAAACCCTGACCTCTGGGGCAGCTGTTTCAAACTCACGTGCCAATGCTGCAGCTTTCCTAGAAGTCATATACACTCTCTCCTAGATTTCAACATGGTGTTGTTTTGTTTTGGCTTTCCCAGGTGTTTACCGGAGCTCCTGGTTGTGCTTTTAATAAATAGGAGGTGACATCAGAGCATGAGCTCCCCACCCTGTTTACACACTGATCTGTTTCCAATGGCATTCTCTGTGTAAACTCCTGTTCTGCCTGGTTTCCCTCAGTCAACACAGCTCTTCTAGCTGGGCTTCATCTGATGGCCATTTCCACTATTTTGATATGTGCACCAGGCCAGGCTGGACCAACCTATGTCTTAAGACACACAAGAGTTTTGGGGCAGCAGGCAAAAAAAGCCAAAATCTCACCCCAGAATGCCTTGGAAAGGACATTAAATGAAGAGGGGAGCCATGCTTTCCTTGCTTCACTTGCATCACCTCTCTCTCTTCTCTTCCCCTTTCCTTGCTGTGCAGCATTTGGTTCTTCCTTTACCCATTTTTCTGTCTCTGTTCATCTTTGGCCTTTCCCAGGTTTAACATGACTTTCCAAGCCACATCTGCAGCACCAAGACTCACTCTGTGCTCCCCAGGACAAGACAAGGTGCAATAACTAATCAAGTCCAGTGCAGGGCCAATGATGCTGAAGGGTCTGAAGCATCTTTCATTCAAGAAGAAGTAAGAGAGCTGAGATTGCCCAGCCTGGAGAACTGCAGACTCAGAAAGGCCTCAGCAGTGCATGCAAACATCTGGTGGGAAGGAATCATAGAATCATTAAGGTTGGAAAAGATCTCTAAGATTCAGAAGTCCAACCCCAACGCGTCTCACCATGCTCACTGACCACATCCCTCAGTGCCACATCCCCACAGCTCTGGAGCACCTCCAAAGGCAGGAGGTGGAAGTCAGCCCCAGAGGAAGCAGCCGTTTGTGCTTTGCATCACCACCCTTATCATCCAGGGTGGGAGGCACAGCAGGACACATCACGGATGGCAGGTGAACCCATGCAGCCAACCAGCCCTGAAAAGAGGCATGTTGCCATACTCTCCGTGGTCAAAGAGTGCTGGGAAGTGCAAGTTCATCCCCTGTGCCTCCAGCTGCACCCAGCTGGTTGTGGAAGGCAGAAACTGACCCCCAGTGACAGCTGGGACCCCGCCAGGGCTGCAGGCCTGGGAGGCTGCCAGACAAAGTCCGGGTTCATGAGGGATCACGCTTATCTCCAAGGTCCCTGGCAAGGAAACAAAACCAACCCAAAAGAAATCACAAAGCCTGTTTCCAAGGTGATCAGAGATGTATTTTGTTGTTCAAAGGCTTCTGATAAGGTGACCAAGATTAAAGTACAAATAAGTGTGGTAGGTAAGTAAGGGCCAAAGTCCTAATGCAAACCGAAGAGCGTAAGCCAGAAGCAAGAACGTGCTTCTCACCACAACCTGAGCACATCCAGCAGCACTGCCTCCTTCACACCAAAGAAAATCTTTGGCTGGTGGCTGCACAGGCCCTGTTTTATCCCTCTGCGTGGTCCTTCCCACTAGCAAGCTGGGAAGATGCTCACAAGAGCATAACCTGTCCATGGACCATCATCCACATCCACACAGCTATCGCCATGCTTTGCTCCCAGCTTCAGATTGTGATGCATTGGCTCCAGTGCCCTCAGCACCTTTTATGGGGGGCCTGGTATTGGTGGGCATTTCCCTGCAGAGGGGCCTGACTGCATTTTCCCAAGAGAGCTGTTAATAGGAACTAATTAAATAAGGGTGCCTCATTCACTCTGAAGAGCATAGACTTAATAAATACAAATTTAAATAGACACTAATTGTGGCTGCCCACAAGTAGAAGGGGAGGCCCTGGGGGTGATAGATTTCAAAATGACTTGGAAAGCAAACTTGCACGTTGCTGATAACGCAGCACGCTGAATTCCCTGGGGAAAATCATGTCAAAAATTATCGTGGGCCGTTTCATGAACGCAGCCGTCTGGAAACTGGTCTGAAAAGCAAATAACGCTGCACAAAGAGTTTGTTGTTGGGGGGAAAATAAAAAGCTGTTTCCCCCACTGGGGTTTTGCAGGACGGACTGCAGACTTAGGAAAGCCCCAGGTCGTGGTGTCCCCCCTCTGTGGTGCTTTTGGGGCCCATCTGACCCATAGCACTGCTGCCCCCCCCAAGACCAACAAACTTCAGGATGCCAGGGTACAAACAGGTTGGTCAAGCTGACCACGGGTAGGCAGAATATGATGCAGGCAAGTCCTTACTTTGGTAAAGCACACAGAAAAAGGAAAGAAAGAAAGATAGGGGAAAAATAATACCAAAATGATGAAAGCAAGGGCAGCCTCAGCAGCACGCAGGACTCAGACACATTTCTTCTCTTCTCAGATTCAGGATAATGAAGACCTCATGGCATTCCTCAAGAGTATGGTTTCTTGCACCAGCTCAGGCTGTGCTTTTTTGACTGGAAAAGGCAGGTCCTGCACAGCACATCCCTTAGCCACAGCTCGCATATGCAGGATCTCCACCACTCTCCATTCCCTGCTAAGGAAAGCTCTGTGAGCCACTTCCACCCCAGGAAGCCCCCAGCCCGTGTGCAATGCTTATCTTAATTTTTTCTGGCCAACTTGTAATGGTAAAAACACCTTTTTGACCAGCTCTGCCATGTTCTTCAGGATCTCTTGGCTCTTCTTGAAAACCATCCCACCACTGATACTGGTGTTGCCTCTTCAAGCAACCAGACACTCTCTTCTGATTAGGGAGGTAAAACCACAATGAACCATGAGCTCAGGCAGCCAATGGTGCTTGTTTGAAAGGAACACCAAAGTGTCTTTTCCAAAAGCCAGGCAAAGTCCCAAAAGACATTTCTTCATCTGCTCTGGGACTCCAGGCCTACTCCTACAGACATCCTCCCTTTCTGCCTGTACTCTCCAGGCTACATCTCCATCCCTCCTGCCAACATGTGCAAGCACATCAGTCCTGTCCTTGTTTGATAAGGAAAAACTTCATTGGAGAGCAGTGGTGGCCCTTCTCCCACTTCTTGCTTTCACAGCACCATAACGGCATCCCAGCTGGAGAGCAAAGCTTTGCTACTCCTTCTGTTGAGCCTGGAAAACCATTGCTTACTCTCCAGCTTTGCAACAAGACCCATGCCAGCTGCTCTGCCGTATCTCAAAACCGCACCCTTCCAAACACATTGGCCTCATTGTGAAGGGGAAGGAGAGCAAGGTTGGTCATCGGCACTTGATAAAACCTGGGTCTGAGGAGAATGAAAAGGTCCTTTCAGACTTTGTCTGTTTGTTTGAAGAGGATATGAGTAGTGCCTTAGGCTTGTCTGGCCTCGTTACGTATTAGTGATGCACCTCACACCTCTAGGGAATGGTGGGAGGCTTCTGGGATGCCCTCACTGAGCACCCTGCAGTTCTTGCTGAGTGGTCTAGCCCCAGAAGATGGAAATCTCAGCTTGGGTCTCCCGTGCTCTCCACCAGAGCAGTGGTCATCTTCCCACACATTGCTGCTCACCGTAACACCAGGTGTAGGCTAGCAACTGGATCAGAGATGCCTGCCTTGCCAACAAAGGTGCAATATACTCATAACCTTGGAATAAGCCCTCCAGCGTCCCCCATAGCCCAGCCCAGCTGAGCAGATGGCTTTCCCTTTGGTGCTTCTGTTCCACAGATGCATAGTCATGACAAGGAAAGAGGAATAGAGGAGGTCCTGATCAGGATGACAACCCCAAACTGGAACTCTCATGAGGTCCCCATCCATAGACAGATAGCTTTGTCCTTATGGAAATGGCTGAAATGAGCAGCAGTGAATCCCACAAGTGATAATCCAGGAAGAAGAAACACTCCAACAGGAGCAGGATCAAACCTGGACACCCTCAGATTCGTGAGCCTCTCCTTTCATCGTGACTGCATGGATGCTGCCAGGAATGGGTATCCCATGCCCTGCAGCAATAAGATCTCTCCCACAGTCCTGCCCAGGAATGCTTGCTACAGCAGCAAGGCTCCCTAGATGGGCTCAACCATCTCAGATCTCATGAGGAGAGAAGCTCCATCCCTCCAGTTCAGAGTTCCCAATAGTAGTAGTGGGTTTGATCCACACACCCAGTGAGCTAGCCCACAGCTCTCACCTGGCCCCAAGCTCCGAGATAAGCTGCCGGCCCGTCAGATAGCAGGAGCACAGGATGGGTGGAGAACGCAGCAGCCCTACAGCAAACTTGTGGTTTTGATGAGGTGAACGGGGAGAGGCAGCGCTTGCCTGCGCCAGGGAGAGATGACAGGAGGGGGAAGGGAGCAAGCTGGGCCCTTCTGTCACTAAAGAGCAAGGCGCTGGCCAGAAGGGACCTCAGACAAGTCTGTCTGCCTCTCCCATAGAGGCATGGCCGGAGGAGTGGGGATAACACATACCACCAGGACCCTTATGGTACACATCACATCCTTTGCTCCCACTGCTGCCTCAGGTGTTTGGTGGCCAAACGCAAGCAGCATCTGGTCCTGCTGCCTGGGCTCAGGTCCCAGGATCGTGGCTGTGTCCTTGTTGGTGCTGTGTGGGATGCTGGGATGAGCCTTGAAGGGAAAGGGTACAGAGGAAAAGCCACTGAAAAGGAAGGAGAACCTGAAGTTTTGTCATGGAAGAGAGCCTCCTGGTTCTTCTTTGTCTTGCACTGCCCACCAGCCAGCAAGAAGCTGACCCAGTGCTATACTGGGACTGGGAAGCACTGGCTTCCAAGCAGGGAGGTCCAGCTGTTGGCCATTCTGGCACAGCACAGTCCTGGTATGGGGAGTGAAGACCTCAGGAGGAACACAGGAGGCCAGGCTGAAGCAGGGATGAGCAGGATGACCTCCAAGCCGTGCAGACACAACTCAGTCTGCACAGGATCTCCCCGCAGTACAGACACAGAGATCTTATCATACAGTGGTTTTCAACGGCAAGGACTTAGGAACAAGCTGTGTCTGCCCTCAACTTTGCCAAGAAGGCAAGGACACAAGATATGGAAAAAAGGAGCAAAGATCAATTGCAAAGAGCAGAGCAGGAAGACACATGAAGGAGGAGAAAACAGCATCAGAGGTGCTGGATGAGACCAAGGAGGGCAGCAGGGACCCAAACACAGGGCAGCAGGGACCCAAACACAGGTGGCACCACCACTCCTACCCTACCATCCCCGGTCAGCCTGCCCATCGCCCACCGAGTTATAAAGGATTGCTGAGGGCCACCACAGCCCCAAGGCTGGCTGAGCAAATTGCCACCAGCCAGAGCAGAGCTGGGGGCAGGCGCTGCAGAGCAGGGCACCAGAGGGACAGCACCCAGGGAGGGGCCACCAGATGCAGGCACACAAGCCAGGCTCTGCGTGTTTGCTCTGCCAGACTCTCTGTGCGAACCCAACGGCAAGCACCCGCTGCTCGGCCACGGCTGCAGCTCACCATGCTGAAATTCAGAAGGTACCTGATCACGTAAGTGGAATTTTATCTATTAATTACAGCGTTATCTCCTTCAGCACTGGTTGTACTATACCCAGAGGTCACGTCCTTGCAGTGCCTCTGTGCCGAGGAATGGCTGGAGATGGAAGTAGTGGTGGGAATGGTTAAACGTGGGGAAGTTTGGGGTGATAGCATGTTCTCTTCCAGCAAAGCTCCCAAGCACAGCATTTCTTTCATGTGCTAGGCAGGAACAGCATCTTCTGAAAAGCCCTGTGATGCTGTTTGCAAACAGCGAACCCAATAAATGCACCCAGAGTAAGGTGGGCTCCTGGGGAGGCTCTGTTTTGGAAAGATGGGTGAGGAGCAGCCTGGACGACGTTGGACTTGGGTGCAGTGCCTACGGGCAGCCCTCCTGCTGGGAGAGAGCACTTCAGGGCAGAACAGCCCTTCCCTATGCACCTACAGCATATGCATTGCAGACCTGCGTGTCCCATTCTATCCTGGTTTTGCTGCCTTTAGTGCAGCTCCTCAGCATCTCCACTGCCACAGCTCCTCCTTCCTCACTGTGTGCTCCTTGATCCCAAGCAATCAGCCTGGAGGAAGCACCCTGCCTTTGTGCGAGCCCAATCAGACTGGAAATGGCCACAACACATGGCACATTTTGGACCACTTGCTCAGTCACCTCCAAAAAGGCAGCTGGCTCAGAGCCCAGATCTTTCACAGGTATGGTGGAAGTTTCCTACTGCCTGGGGAGCACAGTGGAAGCAAGCCCAGAAGTAAATCTGCATGAAGCACACATGCATGAGCAGCACCGCTTGCAAGGAAGTGCTACACTGCTGCAGCATCACCAAGCCTACTGTTCCAGATGGCATCAAACCTGTTGAAGCATCTGCAATTTAGTCTGTGTTCCACAGCCAGGGACTTCTGCCTCTTCATTTCTGGGGCTCAGACCCACCACCTGAGCCAGGTGTTTCTGCCCTGACAGAGCTTCTGCCCCAGACAATGAGGTGATCATGGGTACCTGCAGGTTGTCACCAGCTTTTGGAGAGGCAGCTAGCTTGCTCACCATGCTTGTAAGGTGTCTTCTCTCAGGTTTTACTGTCCTAAATGCTTTAGATATTAAAAACATCCCAGAAACTTGTCATTTCAACCCAGTGAGCCGAGATCCAAGCAGAACCATGCCTTTGTCTGAAGCAGTGCGTGACCACTGGAAGCAAATTACAATTAGTCACAACATTAGATGTATTTTTTTCTGGAACAAAGCCAGTTTAATGGCAAACCCAAATCAATGGGATACATGTTATCACTTCAAAGCTCTGTGTCTATCACGAATGGCTGCTGGAGCAGGAAGGGCACCCAGCATCGCTCTCCCAGCAGCCCTGGGACCAGCAGGTCTGTGCACAGTTTCAGGCCCCTTGTCCAAAACTGCCCACTGATAAAGAATGTGGGCAGTGTCAAAGAATGAGGATTAGAGTGCAGCTTCTGAGTGCCTTCATCTTTCCTCCCTGGAACCCTTCACTCCCTGCTCAGCAGAGACCACAAAGCAGCACACAGCTTCTCCAGCAGCATTCCCATCCACAGCAGAGGATTTAACCAGGTCCTCAGCACAAACCAGCCCTCATTACACAATGACTGGTCCCCAGGTAGTTGTCATCAGCAGAAGCGCAGTGCAAACTGTTCCCTTCTCCAGGAAGCTCACAGATTCCCCATTGGTAAGAATAGCATCAAGATCCAGCTCCTTCAAGTCCTGTGAACAGCACAAAAAGGTTTTCCAGGACCTGGAGGTGCCCACACTCAATGCGGCCCCATAGCAGATCTCAGTGGGAGCCGAGAGAAACAGAAGGTAAAGAAGAAACAGCTTCTCCTCTTTATTTATAGAAAGGGACCAGACATCTCTCAGCCAGGCAGGGCTGAGTGTGAGCAGTGCCTGCTCCCATTGTTAAAATCATGCTGGCAAGTCATTCCTGAGCAGCCAAGCAGCTTTACGGTTATCACTGTTTACCTTTTGGTGTGATATCTGTGTCCTGGCTGGAAATTTCCACTAGGCTCCACGACTCAAGCACAGCTGTTGATGTCCATTGGTTATCGCTGTCTCAACACCTCTTCCACCCATGGAAAATGACCTTATCTTAAAGCTAGATAAAAATAAATAAAAAATAAACAAGAGACGACTAATTTCTGATGGGTGTCGCGTGGAAGCCTTAAGGTCTCTTTTCCCTCTGCCTTGTGCCTAATGTATTTCTTCCTCCACGTGATGCAATGAGTAGTCTGAAATGTCTGCTTCCCTGCAGGAACCTGAAGGCAATATACAGGTGCCAGCCAGGTCGGCTCTGGGTCTCCTTCAGCCTCCTCATCCTCCTCATGGTCTCGTTTCAAGTTGTGGAGAAGCTGCAGCCTACCAGGTATGTCACAGATAGAAGGGCAAACCTGCACCTCATCCTCCAGCCCTTCACCAATGACTGATAGGGGTTAAAACACACACGACCAAGAGCACAGGAAAATCTGGGTGGGAAACAACCCCACGGGGGCTCTCTCATCCAACCCCTGCACCCTGCTCGGAGCATCTGAGGTCAAACAAGGCTGCTCCAGGCTTTGTCTTGTCTGGCCTCAGCACTTTGCAGGATGCAGGCTTTGCTCCTTTCCTCCAGTGCAGCAGGGCATGACAATGTTGATGTTGAAAGTCCTTCACATCCTGCATCCACCTCGACCTGCCAGGCTGGTCGTGCCAAGTGGTTGAGCTCTACATCCAGCAGCAGTACTGCTCACCCTGAATAGAGAAAGAGGAGCATTGATTTGGGATGGCTGCAGAGGAGCTGCCCTCCTTGCATGCTCCCTTCCTTCTCTGCCCCTTTGTGTTGATTACCAGCAGCCCCACTCCCATAGGACTCTTCCTGCAGTGGGCAGGAAATCTCCTCATGCACTTGTGGAGAACAGTGGAGGGCAGGGCAATTCCCAGGCAGCAGAAAACAGTGCAACCTGGCCATTGCCCCAGCTGAGCCCACCAGCACACTCAGTGCTCCTAGCAGGGATCCCATACCTCCTGCTGCTGGTTCATCTTCACTCCGTTGCAGGAATTGTCACTGTGAGCTGGAGCATGCCCTGCAGCAGACCACCGACCACAGCCAGGAGAGCCCTGACTATGTCCTCCAGACCCACGGCCCGCCAAGGGAGGATGATCACCCATACAGGCAGAGGAAGGCTGTGCTGGAGCCCTCTGAGAACACACAGGATGATTTCCAGATGCACCTTTACTACAGACGGGTGACACCACAGGAGAGCAGCCCAGACAGAGAAGAGGGGGACTGGGCTTGGCAGCCTGCAGAGAGCAGCAACAAGATGAAAGCCCATCTTTCAGCCCCACAGCTGAAATCTCAGCTCTCCAGCCCCAGAAAAGCAACCAGAGGGGATATATTTCCAGGTGTTCCCGAAAGTGCCACCACAGCTCTGGGAGATACTGATGACGGTGTCCTCTTCACAAACAGCATTGCTGCAGAGGAGCACAAGAAAATAATGTCAGCCCAGATGATGCGGGTGACATTGCAGAGCCCACCTCAGCATCGAGCCATGGGTTCTCCACCCCGACGTTGGGGTGACTCAGTCAAACACCCCGTGCTCGATACAGCTCAGCTCCTGAGGGCAGGTGACTTCTATAGGACAGGGCTGGAGAGAGGACTGCTCCCAAGCTGGACAGAAATCTCTACAGATGTGATGGCCCTGGGGGATGGTGGGCAGGTAGAAGACGTCTTCTTTCAGAAAGCGTGCAAACCCAAGACCAACATCGTTTTCCTGAAGGTCCACAAGAGCGCCAGCAGCACTGTCATGAACGTCCTCTTCCGATTTGGTGAGATGCACAACCTCACCTTTGCCTTCCCACTCAGGGGCGGCCACCAGCTCTTCTACCCACACCACTTCATGGCGAGGTTCGTGGAGGGCTTCTCCCCTAGGAAGCCTCCTCAGTTCAACATACTGTGCCACCACATGCGCTTCCTGCGGCCTGAGGTAAGGGGCACAGCCTCCGGGCCTTGGGAGTGGGGCAGGAGCAAGGTGGGGCACCAGGAAAGCATGGAGGCGTTCAAAGATCACACAATCATAGCACAGCTTGAGTTGGAACGGATCAAAGATCATCGAGTTCCAACCCCCTGCCACAGGCTGAGTCACCAACTGCTAGATTGAGCACTGGATCGGGTTCCTTATGGCCTCATCTCCAACCTGGTCTTGAACACCTCCAGGGATGGGGCATCCACAGCTTCTCTGGGCAGACTGTGCCAGGGCCTCACCACTCTCTCAGGGAAAAACCTTCCCCTGACATCTAATCTAAATCTCCCCTCCTTTAGTTTAAAATCATTTCCTCCTATTCTTCACTATCTACCCATGTAAAGAGTTGATTTTCCTCCTGTTCACAATCTCCCTTTAAACAAAGGGAAGCCATAACAAGGTCTCCCTTGCAACCTTCTCTTCTCCAATCTGAACAAGCCCATCTCCCTCAGCTTGTCTTTGTAGGAGAGGCGCTTCAGCCTTCTGAGCATCTTCATGGCCCTCCTCGTGCATCTCCTGAGGGCTTCTGTAGACAAACTTGATGAAACCATTTCTGCTTTTCCAGCAAGCAGGTCCCTTTACCCTGCCCCACCTTTAAAACTCCATTTTTTCTCTCTGCAGGTACAGAAAGTGGTGCCCAGCACAGCCGTCTACTTCTCCATCCTGAGGAACCCCGTGCAGCTCATGGAGTCCTCCTTCGTGTACTACAAGGGCACGTCGGCCTTCTCCCGCGCCCGCAGCCTGGAGGAGTTCCTCAGCCAGCCCTACCGCTTCTACAACCCCAAGGCCGGCGACAGCCATTACGCCAAGAACCTCATGACGTTTGACTTCGGCTTCAACCCCGACGCGGAGGTCACAGCCAAGAGGGTGAACTTAATGCTGAAAGCCATCGAGGCATCCTTTGACTTGCTGCTCATCTCAGAGTATTTCGACGAGTCCATGGTGCTGCTGAAGGAGACGCTGTGCTGGGACCTGGACAGCGTCGTGTCCTTTCCACTCAACAGCAGGGACAGCAGCACCAGGTCCCCGCTCTCTAGCATCACAGCCGAGAAGATAAAGGCCTGGAACAGGCTAGACTGGGAAATCTACACCCACTTCAATAGGACCTTTTGGGAGAGGATCGAGCGGGACGTCGGGAGGGAGCGCATGTGGCGCGAGGTCAGGGCGCTGCGACAGAGGCAAGCTGAGCTGGCGAGGACCTGCCTGCAAGGGACGGGCAGCGTGGGCCCAAAGGACATCAAGGACTCCTCCCTGAGGCCGCTGCAGTACGGCAACGCCAGGATCTTGGGCTATAACCTCAAGCAGGGCTTGGACGAGGCGACGGAGCACATGTGCCGGCGCCTGGTGACCCCAGAGCTGCAGTACAGCACTGCTCTCTACAAGAAGCAGTTTCCCCCAAATCCCCCCCAGAATACCCCCCAGAGACCCCTCCAGAAGCCCCCTCAGCTCGCTCCCTCGCTGCAGGGCATGCAGCAGGGCAGAGCCATGCGGTACAGGCTGGAGGGCACCCGGCACTGAGCCCCCGTCCCGGCCTCGTTCTCCAGCTCCTTCAGCTGAGGACGGCCAACCACCCACCCCTGGGCTCTGGGGTCACTGCTGCCACGGTGCAGCCCGGGTGGGATATGAGGTCTGCAAGGCCCTGTTGCCCTTGACCACCAGAGCCCCAGAACAGGCCCCGTTGTGGGCCCTATGGACTTACCTCACTGTGACTCCTCTGAGGTCACTCCTGAGCCAGCAAGGATGAATCCCAGCCTCCGTGGGAGGAGAGGATGCAGGGAACGAGGAGGATGGCAGCACTGGGGCTGCTTGTCCCACGGTGAGAGGACTCAGCAGAAATGGGACGCTAAGCTGTTATGATGCCAGGAGGCAAAACAGGCTGCAGCTGGAGGTGGTGAGGTGCCAGGCTGTCCATCAGGGCTTCATTTACACCTCGGGAATGCTTCTGTCTGTCCAGCTACATCTATCCTCCACCGCGCCTCAGTGCTGGAGAGCAGCCTCTTAATTAAAAACAACAGTGTTCACTGTCACTCCTATTAAACTCCCCTTCATTATGGTAGATGATCTCAGCAGCCCAACAAAAAGACACTTCCGTGGGAAAAAACAGAAGGATTGCATGAGCATCTCTGTGCCAGACATCCCAGCCCTCTGCTTGGAGCAGCTCTAGGAATGCTCCATGCTCTGCACAGAGAAAAAAATACTAGCATCAGTCATGGTGAGGCACTCAAACTAAAAGCAGGACCAGCAAATCAGTTCAGACAAGAAACGAACCCCATCCCTAAAAGCTTTCCCAGAACCTTGATGTCTTTGCTCTAGGCTCCATAGCTTAGATCTGAAATAACCTCGGTTCAAATCAGGATTTTTCATCTTGATCAAAATGGAGAGATCCTGAAAATGCCCCATTTTCTGCACCATTTCCAAACCAAAAGATGTTCAGAAAAAAAACTGGTGGAAGATCTGAGTTCCCCACAACCAATTGGACAGGGAACCTTGAGGGTCTCTGTGTCTAGCAGGAGAATAGAGGAGGGCACACCACACACCTGGGTACCAAACCCACCTCTGTCACCATCACTGCAGCTGGGTGTCATTTCATTACTCTGGTTGCCTCTCAGCTAATCAGGGCTGGATCCTGCCTGCTGCTGAAGGAAGGAGCAGGTCTCCTTCATCCCATGCTTGGGCTCCCATGGAGGTCATCAGGAATTTTGCATCCAGAGAGTCTGTGCTGGGAAAGAAAAAAAAAAATCTCCCTCCCTCTTCCCCAAGCAGATTTCTTCAATTTCTGGAGGAATGACACCACTCGCCTTAGTGCCAATTGCAACATTTATTTCACAGAGCGCTGTGTTAAGCAGAGACGTTTCACATAGCACAGAGAGCAGCCCAGGGCTGGGACTGGCGGGGGTCTGCATGCGACCACCCACCTGCACCGCATACCAGAGCCACGTATTTGAACCAAAGATGCTTTACGAACCCATTATTGTCACCTTGCAGCTCCCCGGCTGCATGCAAAACACAGGCTAAAAACCACACTGGGGAAGCAGGGCGTGCTGTGCACTGCTGCTGTGAATTGCAGAGCATTTTAAAGCCTTCTCCCTGAGCTGTGCGATTTGTGTCCACAAATCTGTGTCCACAACTGATTTGTGTCAGTTGAACTCAAATAACACCAAACATTACAGATAGCTTCCTCCTCATCCCAAGTCTCCAAGACTTATTACACTGTTTTTATGGCCGTAAGAGACACAGACAGATTATTTCAAACATGGCATGATGCAACCACGTGGGAGTTGCCCAAGCGTGCCCACGCAATGGTCCTGAGTTTCTGCAAGCTTCCTGCGTACACCAGACAACCAGTAATTTCTGCAAACACATTAGTTTCCCCCCCACGACTGGCATTGTAGGCTTGGGTGTACAAAATGCTCCACACCAGAACTGCTCCCAGCAGAGGGGCTCAGACACGAGGCGCTGTGCTGCTCTTCTCCCCTTTTCCCTTCTGCCGCTGCTCTCCATCTTCTGCATGTGTCACCCTGGTCTTGGGTATCTTGTATTTGCTCTTCTGGCCATACAGCAGGTTTTTTTGGAAGAACCTTGGGATGTTGCCTTGGTAGAGCAAGAGGGCGGCGAGCATCCCTGAAACGAGAGCGTGCCTTCTCGTGTGCATGCACTCTCACTACACGAGGCTTACGGTGACCCAGAAGGGCTGTCAGCTCTTTGCTGGGAAGCATTTGGACAGTGGGATCCACCCCTGACACAGCTCACCTGTGAGGGGCCCCAGCCAGTACACCTGGATGTAGTCCCGCAGGCTGCTCCCCGCGCACAGGAAAGTGCTGGCAGTGGCCAGGGCAGGGTTGAAGAAGGCTCCTGTGGCTGGCACAGCTGCGTGGGGAGGAAAGCAGGGCTGTCAGCATCCTCCCATGTGCCAACACATCACCTGCTGCCCAGACACCCTAACCTGCCATCCACCCCAAAGTAAGTAGAAAACAAACATTGTGCAGCAGTCATCCCCTCTCAGCTTGAGCCATGGGGGAGGGAAGAGGGGCTGCTCCTCCCCGTAAACCAGGCTGCGGGGGAAGGAAGGGGTGCACTCACCTACGTAGGTCAGGAAGGTGACAGTGGCTGCCAGGACAGGCACCCGGCACACAGCAGGGCTGCAGCGCAGCCTGAGGAGGATGAGGTGGAAGAAGAAAGAGCAGGCAGCCTCCACCAGAGCTCCAATGTGGGGGGACGTGTGGATGGAGGAGCTGCACTCAGAAGCCATGAGGTTCTGGATGAGGTGGAGCTGTGTCAGCTCCCAGGACCAGTAGAGCTTGGTGAGGGCCCAGCCCATCCCTGCACCCACACACTGGACCAGTAGTTTGGCCACAGTAGCCACGGAGCCGCATTCAAAGAGAAGAAACTCCTGGAGAGAAATGGTGGGGTTGGCAGCTGCTCCATTTGCGCAGGCGGTGTGAACCGCAAAGAGGAGGAAGAGCAGAGTCAGGACCACGTCGGGGCCGAGGCCGCCCCACGGGCCGATCTCCAGCAGCATCCTCAGCTCCAGACAGCTCGAGCACAGCTGTAGTGAGCCAGCCAGCTCTGCAGCCAGGCACCCCAACAGTCCCGGGGCCAGCAGCCTCTTGGAGAGCCGCCTGAGTGCCTCACACGTGCCAAGCACCAGGAAGAAAAAGGCGATGGAAACGTTCAGGCCAGCCATAGCGAAAGGCACACGAGGAAGAGACAGAGCCACGCAGCTTTCAGCCCCCGGGAAGGAGCAGAAAAGCCTCCAAGCCTCTGTTTTATAAGGTCGTGCAAAAGCAAACGTGGCACCTGCCCAGCGGCCAGGAGGCTTTGGGAAACACCACACATGTGAGCTGCAGGAGGCATGGGGACAAGTGCTGCCCAGAGCTGCTCCGGTCAAAATGTTGCTTCCCATCCTCGCCTCCTGCTCCAGCACCCAGCTCTGCCTGCTGCTGTGCTGTTTACCAAGCACTGGGATGCAGCTCAGCTATTTGAGGGTGCCAGCACACACCCCTGCTCCTCTCTGAGTGCCTCTTTCAGGCTACTTCTTCAGGTCTCCCAAAAAAAGAAAAAAATTCTTTGTTCCCCAACTCTGTATTTTTAACAAGAACTGGAGTAAAGTTGACTCCATGATTTCCCTGCACCTCTATTAAGGTGCCCAGGGGCTCAGTGAAGCCCTCCTTCAGCCAACACGAGAGCTTGTCTGGCATTCTGTTCCCTGTCCTTGTCCCCATTGGGACCTCACAGTGTTTGCTACTGGCACTGGCTGCACTCAGTGTGTGCCCACAGGTGGGTTTTAGTGGCAGGGACATTTTAGCTCCTTCTGCTGGATGGGATCTCTCCCAGCTGCACTGGCAGAACTGCTGTCACCATCAAATAATGACAGTGCTTCTTGGGTTCTGCCCACGTTTCCCATCCTGACAGTGGGAACAGCAGCTCACTCCTCACCAACAGAATTCCACAGGGTAAGCGTCCCTGTATGATGGGAACCAATACTGCTTTCCTTCCTCAGGACATTTATTTCCCCAGGCACTCACCCAGCGGTGGTTTTGGGAAGGTTCCTGGTAAGAGCAGCACACAGTGCTTGCATTGGGAACCTTGGGAAGCCCAAACCACTGTCAACAACTTCTCCTCCAAACCCTCCTATCCAAAACTGCTGGGCTGCGGTCAACCTGCCTCAAAACACATCACCACTTCAGTTTTTAACCTATTTCTCCCAACAAAACACAAGTGTGCATCTTTGGCCTAATATAAGCACACCTTGCCCAAATATGGAAAGATAAAACATGCTTCAAAAGACTGAAAACTTTTTTTTTTTGGCTCAGTGAAAATCCTAGCATTTTAAGAACTGCTCAAGGTATCCAAAACCTATTTCCCATCCACCATCTGTAACTATGGCTGTGGCATATCCTGCAACTGTGCAATGCTTAACTCAGGCTTGAGAGAGCAGCTGGGCACAGTGCCATCACACTGCCCTGTCACATCAGCATCTTCTCTTTTGATCTGCTATTGTACCAAGCTGGATTCGATGCTCACGAGCCATTCACAAAGCACCAGGATCTCGAGCCTGAGCACTGAGTTGCGCTGCTTCTGCTCCTCCAGTCCCATCTTCCCTCCTACTCACTTGATGCATCTCCACATCACTTGGTTAGACGTGATGCTCTCAGACATCTTTTCCAATCTTAATGATTCTCCGATTAATTTTCTCATCAAGTCCAGCCTGTTTCAGTAATCAGATCAATACAATCAATTGAAATGCAGTTATGATGTGCTGGAAGATGTTCTCCCTGCAGGCACCAACAGGTGGGTAGAAAAGGGAAAAAGCAATGCCACCACTACAGTGGGGGAACAACAGCACGAGAAGCTCTACCTCTGCTGCTCTTCTCCCTTGCCACAGACTGTAAGGAGAAAATTCACTGTTGTTACTTGTTTGAAAAGTTTCCATCAGGCTACAGTTCGAAGTAGGGGGAGATCTTTGAGAAACCCCTTCCTCTGCAGTCAATAATTTAGCTGAGCTCGAATCTCACATCCCGTTCCCACACGACTGAGGTCTGCAAGATACTGCTGGGACAGTTATTTTCACTGCAAACAGTCTTCATTGCAAAGTGCAAGTTGCAAAACAAGGAAAAGGTGCAGCTGTGCAGGTCGCTGGGAGCATGCAGAGTGCTGTGCTTGTACACGAGTCCCATGAATCGCAGCCAAACCCAGCGCTGCTCCTCACAGCACTGCAGGAACTCTCACTGGAAGTGAAGACCTGTTTGTTTTTCAACCATCCTGTGTTTAACCAGCATCCTGCTGGTGTGGCCCAAAGAACTGTGCTCAGCTCTGTGCTTTAATCCACCGCAACTCAACTGCAAGACATTTTCCCCAACTTTACAGCAAGACTGCATTGCTTTAACCTGATGCACAATATCCAGTACATAAAGAACTGATGAAAAAACAATGGGTGGTTGCTGCTTTTAGTCAAGGCCACGTGTAAGAAAGTGAAAAGCAAGTTCTTACAATCCTCACTTGGATTTATCAAGCAAGGACAAGGAAGTTTCAACCTGTGCAAACTAAAACCAAAATCCTGCTCACCTCAAAGCAACTCAAGTGTCAATATCAGCTGAATTAGTTCTACTAAGCACCTTCTCTCCTCCTGTCAGCTGTTTCCACCATAAATTAACGCAAACCTCAGTTAAGAACATTTCTTATGTCTGGCTGAAAACATTTCCAAACTCAGAGTGTTTCTTCACTTTCCTCTGTCAACAGTATGAGCAAGGTTCACATAATATGTGAGAAAGGGAACAAGGTGATTTCCCAACAACACATGGGAAATGCACAGTATGGGTACTTTGATATCCACAGCCAAGCCAGAAACATCATCTGGGTTTCAACTGAACCAACCCTAAGCCCAATCACATTTCAATGTCCTCTTCTTTAACTGGACTGCATTTTCATGATTCCAACCAGAAGCGTGAGCAATAGTGGAAGATGCAATGATGATGAACTAAGCTGCTGCTTTACTCCACTTGCAAAAAGAGCGCATGATCTCTCTTCAATGATGGATGAAGTGTGTGCTCCAGACCCTCTCTCCCATATGCTACTCCAGAGCATGGTGCAGAAGGTGCAACGATGGCAGCAGCGTGCAGGGATAGGTGCATGTGAAGCTGTTGAGTAATAACACTGAAAAAGAAACAGAACAGGCTAGTATAGCATAAAATTACATCCACCACCATTAAAGCTCAGTTACAAACCAATTCTGCTAATCTCATTAAGACCTCCAAACTTTTACTCTTTCCAGCTATTCTTGTCTTAGAAGACATGGGGAAGGGGAAGAAAAAGATTTTTTTTTTTAGAAGTTTATTTCTAGCCCTGAAAGAACAGTTATTAAACAAAGTCAACAAATACAGTAGTTAATATTGCAGTAACAATTAAATAACATAATGGGATTAAATTACACAAAAGGCAACATTAAAATCTGAAGACAGTTAAAAAAATAAAGAGAAAGCTTGCACCCACTTCCATTTCCACTGATAGCGTGAGGGACAGAGGGAAAACGGACCAAAGACATATTCAACACCAGCTGGAGAGACTTTATCAGCCTTCTGGCTCCCCCAGCCACCCTCCACCACAGGAGCTGCCTTATGTCACAGTGCATGCTCCCAGCACCACGGCTGCTTTCCATGAGCAACCCGCTTTGTTCGACGGTAACAGAGATCCCAAGAGTTGCACATTTCCTGCACACGTGCATCCCAGCCACGAGCTGCCCAGCGAGTCACACCAATTACAGGGCATCCCATACACATCACACACGCATTGGATTACAGGCCAATCTGGGATCCTACACTGGCACCCAAGAGAGCGAGACATGTGGGAACCCCAGCACTTTCTAAAGCAAACTCTTCCTTTCCAGCATCTACTCAAACTCTGGCTGTTCTGTTTGTCTATGCTAGCCAAGTCGAGCAGCAGCAAGTCTTAAAAATGCTCATCTCCATTCAGGGAAAAAAAGCATGGCTTGCATCTTTGTTTTGCAGACATGCAGGTGACATTGGCAGAGAAACCTTCAGACACACAGAAACAGAGCACAGCCAACCCCCTCATAGCTCTCCCCTTCTGCCAGCTCAGCTATTCCCAGCTCATCTCTGACCCCACCTTGCAGCACTCCTCAACTCAGAGCTAACACCATTCCAGCAAGCATCAAGATATGTTTTGTAACTCGGGCTGGGCTAAGTCTTGTTTGCTAGGATGACTGTAAGCTTGGAAACCACCTCCTAAGTAGACTAAATTGGACAATTTTCATAATACAAGTTTAAAACCGTTCTCATTCATCAATAGAAGTGAACTAATAAGTTAAAATTACTTATGATCTCATGTTTTTTTTTTTTTTCTATTTAAAAACTTCTAAATTTATCACAAGTTATACTTATCTTACTGTCTAGACTGTGCCATCAAAGAAAAAAAAAGATTAAAAAAAAAAAAGAAAAAAGAAAGAAAGAAAAGCTCCCACCTTAACTCTGGCACAAGGAGTTTCACAAAGTCCATTGCCAGCAATGGACAAAGAGGGAATCATCAATAAGACAGGTTTTTTCCTTAGCCAAGCTTCCTTGCTACTTCACTGATCAGGAAGCCAGACGCATTCAAACCAAGAGCAATGCCATTCTAGTGTTTACAGCATCCATGGCCTGCAATACATTTTGCCTGGGAAATGCATCTAGATTTATGTGCCTGGAATAAGACACTGTCTTGAAGTTAAAACCACAGCTATTCTTGCACATACAACTAGAGAGATTTTGTCCTCTGACGGTGCAGTTAACATAATGTACTTGGGTTCCTACCACAAAAGAGCAGAACATAAACTGAGTGGTGGCACTGCAGATCCCTGCACAGTAAGGCACCTGGGTGGCACAAAGCCATCTCCTAGAAGCTGGTGAGTCACTGCCAACATTTCGGGACCGTAGTCCTGCTCACCTTCCCTCACCAACAGACACAGGTTCAGCAGATCTGGCTGGCTGCTTTCAGCTCTGAGTTCTGTCATACCTTGGCTACCAGTCCCCAATTTTTTCTATCACTGTACAAAATTATCTGAAAATGACATCTACCTTCTGCCAGCAACGTTTGTAAAGGTGTGTATAAATTTTATTCAGGGTCCTCTGTTAATACCCAGCAATAACCCTATCCATCCCAGGTCCTGCCCACTGCAAAAGTGATAAAATCCCAGTAAAGTAACAGTTATTCATTCACAGAATCATTTGGCACATTGTAACTACAGTTAGTTCTTCATTAAACTGTTTGGGAAGTTGAAATGCATAGACTGTAGCACTAAAAGAAGCTGGGGGCACAGGCTCTTTTACACTCGCCCCATTAACACACCAAGAAATCACAGTCGCTGAAGGCGCTCACTGTCCCTCAAAGGGAGGCACTTTTTCTTGCACTGAATGTTCAACTTCAGCCACTCAGGCTGCTGTTGTTTGCAGTGAGAAAGGGTCAGTGTGATGATGCATCAAGTCTCTTCAGCTTCCAACCAGCCAGTTAAATAAGCCCCGTGGATTTCTGAAGGCACTGTTCTCCCATCTCAGCCTCCGTCTTCTCAGAACAGCATTTTGGCATTTCCAGGTGTTTGTAATCTTCTGTTTGAGAAAACCTGCATCTTCAGTGTCCTCAGATCTGATGACTTGTTTTGATTTCATTAATACAAACGGAGCACATACAAAACTGGAAAAAAAATAGCTCTAATACTTAAATTCTGACAACTCCATATGTTGATGCATTACTTGCTTGGGGGAAAAAATTACAACATATACAAAAATGTATTTGATACAAGAAAGAAAATGTAAAATAAAAAGTCAAAGGCACCAGCATAACTTCCAAAGCCCAAGTCAGAGCAAAGATGCAATACATGTTTCTGAACCACCCACCACACCAAGCAAAATACCCCTTAAGCTTCTGGCCAGCGAGACTAATGGGAAAAAGAACACACAGGAAGACAGCTGGAATTGTTTTCTTGCCCTGACTATAGCTGATCACTTGATCATAAATAAACTATCTGACCCTTACCTACATATCCATAAACTGACATCCAAAGACTTGACCAATCATGAGGTTTCTACAAAGTAGCCACATCTTTGATTAATAGTCCACAGAGCACAGGCATATAAAAAAGCATTTGAATACTTCTCTTCCCCCTCTCTCCATACATGTCTGAAAAAGCAAAATATATCTCATATTGTGATTTCTTAAGTAGCCACACTATTAAACAGTTGAGTGACAGCTAATCTGCATAAGGAACAAGGGGCAAGATGTACCTTCACATTAGTCACATTTGCCATGAATCCTGTCATTTGGGAGCTTACTAGAGCAATTTACAGGTAGAGGGGAGGAAGAGGAGAATGAAAGAGATCAGCTGGTAAAATTAGTGCTGCTCTCTGAAAGCTTGAATTGGTCATTCAAGTACTAAAAGCACCCACAAGGGTACAATGAATGGGAGTTGTTACAGTAAAGTCATTAAAGCCCTTAAAACCCTGGGCATGCTAAGTGGCATTTCTGGGCTGTCTGGAGAAAAAAAAAATATAGGAGAAGAAGGGAAAAAAAAGCCAGTAATTCAGTCCTCAATTCCTTCTGGACCCCAGAAAGGGATCACTAGATTCACCACAATTTATGTCAGGTGTCTTCTGGATGAGAGTTGCTTCCCTTTTGCAGATGTTCCCCCCGCCCCACCCCACCCGCAAATCTCTTCCCTCCCACCAGAAGTGTAACAATTTCATATATTAAAAAGATTTGTAAAAAAAAAAAATAACAAAAACAAATGTAGGCCATGGCAATAATGTTAGCGGTTACTCTTCATTGCTTCTTTGGCTGCCAGGATCAGTGGCGTCAAGCTAGACAGAGGTTTGGCCAGTTTCAAGAAGGGATGCTGCCAGGAAGAAAGAAGCACAGTAAATTAGTGAAAGACAGTTTAAAAAGCCAGTGTAAAGCACATATTCATACAACTCTTTCCATCCTGAGATGCAGAAAGCAGTGCAAATATTATCAATGCTTTTAAAGGAACGGACTGAGTGGCTCATAGCACTCATAGCCTGCTAATCATCCCTCCTCTTCCCAAAACAGTCTCAGCCTTTTGCTTTCCAGTAAGAGGTTTCCTGCTCAAATTTCTTCTCTCAGTCCTATTCTGCTCACTTTCAAAGGCTCTATTACAGTAAATCACCAATAATGTGGTAGAATGATGGCACAGATTACTGCCAGAAACACCCAGTACAACCTTTGATGACTGTGGTTCCTCCCAACCTACTGAGCCCTGAAGTCCTTCCCCCTTTCCTCAGAGGAAAACACAAAACAGAAGGCAGTGTTAGTCTGCAGTGCCTTTTAACCCACGCTTACCTTAAAAGTGGCCTCTGTATCTCAGACTCTGAGGGAAGCTGACTCTTACCTGTAGCAATTCTTTGGCTGATCCTCTTTTCTCAACATCCATCTCCAAACATCGGTTCAAGAAATCCCGGAATATTGGGGACAGTTTCTCAGGGTTCTGAAGCTCTGGTGTGCCATTAGTTGCTATCAAATATAACGCCTGTAAAGCAAGGAATGTTGTACAACCAGCTCAAGCCTTTAAAAGATGACAACCGACTGTTCTAGAGACAATATCTCAGTCTAGATGAGTAAGAGTCTGCAGTCTACTTTGCCTCTCCCCAGTGAGATGAAAAGTTTTAAGAATGCCACTTACAGGAAGTTGCAATTCATTCTTGCTAGTAGTAAAATAACCTTCTAAATCTTTTGGCAAGTTATTCAAGAGATTTGTCTATGTATCTTCCAGAATAAAGCATCAGACTGACAAAGCAGCATATTTCATATCCTAATGGATTTACCTTTCCTAAACTGAGGCAGAAGACTGAATTCAAAGTCTAAGGTTTCAGTTACAAGAAGGTACGATCTGCACTTATATTCTGAACAGAGTGCAAATTCAAGACAGCAGTCATCCTTTGGATGGAAATTCCTTGCACTACTGAAGCTTGTTGTCTGTAGAGATTACTTTTTAAGGTAGATGCTATCAAGAATCACACTGAACCTGCTGAGAACATTCACCCAATAAACATTCACAAACAGTCCTAGCCATATCTGTATTTCTTACCCTCAAGGGGTTTTCATTGAGGTACGGGGGTTCTCCTTCCACCATCTCAATAGCCATGATGCCTAGTGACCAGATATCCACTTTAGGGCCATAGGCTTTCCTTGTGACGACTTCAGGAGCCATCCAGTAAGGAGTTCCAACCATAGTGCTGCGCTTGCTCTGCTCTGGGGTGATCTGAGCACAGAAACCAAAGTCGGCTGTAGGATAACAGAATTTAAAGAAGTTACCTTGGTGCACCCCATGGAAATGGACTTCTTAGTCTTTTCTATTACTACACACATACGTTACTCCTCCACACTTGAGGGGCTTCTGATGGAGGGGGAACATTTTTTCTCCCCACCATATTCTCCACATTACAAACTACAGTGTGCAAAACACACATAAAACCTTAAGATGTTTAAGCAGGGCAGACTTATGTGGGAAAAAGGTAAGGCTTTCTGTCCTCTCAAAAAGGGACATAAGTATTATCCTGTACAGGAGTGGTATTTTGCCCAGTCCTTCCTTCAATGTTCCTAGACTGGTACCAGCCAAAAGAAATGAAGCAGAACAGCAAAGGCAACTCTTCTGTCTGTGGTATACACTGCCTGAGCTAAAAAAAAAAAAAAAAAAAAAAAGAAGTCAATCTACAAACCATGGATTCTGCCCTGCTAAACAGATGTCATTTCTGCAGCTATTGAGTTCAGCATTTCACAGCAATTTGGCCATCAAATACAGGTACTACAGCTGACAGAGACATGGAAACTCAGAGGAAGGAGCCTGGACAAGCAAACCTTTCCACAAGGTAACTACTTGAAGAGAACAACCACACTCAAGAAAACAAGAAAAGTCACCTATTCCTATAGCCTTCAGGTGCAGCAGCAATGCATGTTCCATCATGTTACTTTATCCAGCTGCAGCACTCCCACTTCCCAGGCATGTAAAGCATCAATAAGAACACAGTTAAGGCAGGAAGAAGATTTTACTTTATTATTGACACTAAGTTTAAGAGAGAGAGAGAAAGAGAGAGAATTTTAAATGTTGAATCAATTTTGAAGTGTTATGCCAAGCAGTACCAACAAAAGAGCCACAGTTCTGAAAATGCTAAGTTGTACTAAGAGGAAAGCTTAATTAAGAACTATCCCACCCCCACTGTCAAAGTGCTGCCCAGAAGAAGAAAAACAAAAAAGAAAAAACAACTTCACAGAAGCTACTGAGTTCCTCACCAGCATTTCTTTCAGTCAGGCCTGTTGGCAGGTATCATACCCAATTCAACACACAGCCTACTTCAACAAACACACCAGAGAAGCAGCAGCAGTGTATGCCTCCTGCAATCAGCAGGGCCTTCAGCACCATCCCACCAGCCAGGATAGGAAAGACAGGCAAGGTGTAGATCCCAGTTTAGTCAGTAAGTATGTGCAGGCATTAGAAGTGAGGGCAGCTTTACAGCAGCCCCCCTTCTGGGCAGGACACGTGTCTTTAAAGCTCCCACTAGCTGCTGCCTCCTTCCACAAGATGTTCTCTCATACCATCTAAATGCTTGACACCCCTTCCAAGACTCAGGCAGCAGGCAGGCAGACAGACTGGTATCTCTTCCTGCTGCACATTCCTCCAGAAAGGGAAGAGCTTGAAGTAGATGCAACTTCCACCCTCCACCTAGACAGCTGGTAGAAACCCTATAAACACAGCCAGAGGGCTAGCCTTAACACTACTACAGTACCTCCCTTTACCCTTTAGCTCTGAAAACATGCTGTTTTCTCCAGTCTCTCCCTCCATCATCTCTGCACAGTCTCTTGGAGGCAGTGCTTTTCCCCACAGGCTGCTGCCCTGTCCTTTTACCACACTCTTTGCATTGACAGCTCTTATTTTTGAGACTTCTCCAGGTGACTCTACTGTAATCATTCACTTTGGTTTCTGAATCCATTCTGTTTGTTCACAAACACACAACTCCTTTAAACAAACAAACTCCTACACAAGAGAGCAGAGCATCCAAGAACACTGCTAAGCAAGCCAGGCTGCTCCTAACCTTTCTTCACGCTCCATCTCATGACCAACATGAGACTGCAAAAACCACTTGAGTAAGGAATACTGCTGAGATGTTTTTTTTATGGCATTTCAAATTCTTACTCAAATCCATTCCTTAAGTTTTTGGTTGTTTAATGCTGTGTACATTCCTATATACCAAGAAGTCAGATCACACACCTCTCTCTCAGCATTCCTGACAGCTACTCCATGTACTCTCAATGTTCTCTTTTCTGCCACATTTACACACACCAGAAACTGACTTACTAAAGACAAGCTCATGCATGCACGACAATTACCTGAAAAGTAAGTAGTTTCTTTAGTCATTTAATGATTTTATTAATGAAATTGTATTATACTTTCAGTCCAAGAAAAGGAGACCCAGTACAGGTGCAGCATAAGACCGAACTGCAATATAAACAGTTAATAATATCCAACTTTTGTGTTAGTGACCTTCTAATGAAAAGGGCAAAACATTAAAGGCAAGTCCATGACAATCCGAAAAGATCAACACAGTAACTGCAGTTTGTTGCAACTTTTCTCTTGCAATCATTTCCACCTTTGCATCACTGCATGCTGCCAGTTACTTCATTTACCAAAACACTCACATGACAACAGGCTTGCTTCAGCACCCTTCTGGAATAACACTCTCAGAATCTTAAGTATTAGGGCCCTCAGCACTTCCATACCAGTTACCTGCAAGTCATACACTTTATAACAAGGAATTAATTTCTATCATTCATCTGCAATAAAAAAAATCACCTCAGATTTCCCTGTCAGCTCTCTCCCTACCAATGTAGGCTCACTAATGCAAAGCTTATTGGGAAAGTGAAAGCAGAACACTGAAACAACTGTCTGGTACTCACTTAGTTTAACTGATCCATCCATTCCTAAAAGCACGTTGTCACTCTTTATATCTCTGTGGATGACCTGGTTGGCATGGAGGAACTCAAGCGCTTGCAAGCACTGGATGGCAGGGGTAGGGGGGAAGGAAAAAAAAATAGCATATGAAAATACAGTTTCTGTATCTCAACATTAATTCCAAGACATTGCTTTAACCCATAACCAGCATAGAGGAAAAAATGCTATAGGTTATTATTTAAAACAACCAGCAGAGGAAGCTCTTGTGCTAAACAAATACATAAATTAATTAAATATTCTTCAGATCTCTAGAAGTCAAAGCTAGCAGAGAAGCTGTGGTTCAGTTATCTTAAACCCAGAAATCCAACTCATCATCATCACAGATGTTCATTTTGGTACATGACATCTCCACATATGGAGGAACTGAACTGTAAGAGACTAAATGAGAGCCCTCCAGCATGAAATTTCACCAACAGGAATGCTTCAACGTGGAAGTAACTGCTGTGACAGTGAAGGCTGCAAAACATCTTCATTATGAATGTCATTAATACTGTTTTTGCTCATTTCTAGATTAAAAACTTTCACATGCAATTTCTTCTTAGAAACATAATGAAATTTACTTTTGCAGTTTGAAATAAGTGTGTAAGATATTCTCTTTTAACATAAGCAAAAGATTTTGCATTTGCCACTTGTGGCATGGCTGCAATCTCCAGCAGGTAGCTTGTACCTTTGCTTGGTTTAGCAAAGCAGTACTCATGTACAGAATGACAGGTATCTGGCAATCTGGGCAGCAGGGTTCTCATGAAGTACAACAGCTCAATATTCAACTTTTACCTCTGAAAAGATTACTGTAAATAGTCTTTCTCTGCTTCCAGCTCTGGTTTCTCAGGAAATCATTACCTGTCCATACAAGTTAATGTAATGTAAAGTTTGTTTTCCATCCCCTCCCTTTGGATGAATCATCAAAAGCAGATGTCATGTTCATGTAGCCAAGTCAGGCTTTGAAAGCCTATGTTTCTTCTGCATAGCAGATAATACAATTACTTCTTCCTTTGCCATAATAAGTCAAGCCTGAGCTAGATGCTAGCACTCTGATTGAGGTCAGAAGTCACTGATAACTTTTCCGACATCACATATTTTTAACTCTCGAAATCATACTTAAGACTTCTCTAGTCAGAATTTTCTGGAGAATTATTTTCCTAGGAAATCCACAAAGAAAGCAGAACTACAAATTTACCATGCAATGAAAAGTTACTAAAACAAGACAGGGACAGTCTGCATCAAGTTCATCATTATTTGCCCCAAGATTTAACATTCCCAAACACCCAGCTCAAAACTGGCATCATTCTTCTCTGTTCCAGGTTGCAAACACAATTTTCTGGGTGAGATTCACTTTGTTATTTTCCACGCATCTCTCTGATTTTAATATTGAATTCTGCTCTTAGAATCATTCATTCTTCCTAACTGAATGGATCCAACAGCAACCGTTGCAATTACTTGTGATATATGTGTACCATAAAACCTCTGTGAGCAGAGTGTGCTTGCATTCCTCCACTCATCAATTTCAATACTCACCTCTCTGCAAACAGCAGCAATCTGTGCTTCATCCATACATGTTTCTGTGACCACATCTGTTAGCGAGCCTCCAGCTAGATACTCCATCACCACAAACAGTTCATCTCCTACGAGGTAACTGCAAACACAAAACAAATAGCATGCCCACGTGCCATCAAGAGAGACTGAGAACTGAAAAATGACTGCTAAGAGCACTGTGACTTCTGGTCAAGGAAATGATTCACAAACACTTTGAGACAATATATAAGGAAATACCTGATCTCTGGCAGGTAGCTTGAAATGTATATATTGGCAATAAAAAGGCCTCTGCTTTCTAAATGGGCAGGATAACACCCTACATCACAGTGTTTTCCAGCTGAACTCTTGTCCACCACTGATCCACAGCTACACACAGCATTGTGTTCATGACAGAAAGCTTTATACTGAATCATTAAGACCATTCCTTATAACAGATGACTTCAAAAAAAAATTTTTAAAAAGATGACAGTCTAAATATAACCTCATTTGTTTTTAAGACCCTGATAAACAGGAAGTCTGGGTCTATAACTAGAATATCAAATTAAAACTTCTGAAATCCCTAGGAATGAAGGAATCAGCCAGCTGTCTTCATTTACCTGTCCAGGAAGTTGACTATGTTGGGGTTCTTTAGCTCCTTCATTACCAAGATCTCATTAATAATCAACTCCTTCTTGGGCTGTTTCTGCAGGTTTATCTGTTTGATAGCAACCTGACGAGGACAAAATGAAATGGCAATCACTCAAACTTGAGTATCAAAACCTTGCAGACATTCTTAATAGAGCAGAAGCTTAGAAGAGGTGAGAGATTCCATAACAGAATTAGGGAGTTTGGCACAGCTTGTTTGGCAGCTGGCAAGCTGTCTCCTTATTAGCATACAACTTGAAAGAGTACAACTTTATTAGCATACAACTCATATTGATAGCCAACACCATATTACAGCAGCTGAAATGATTCAAAATCTTCAATCTAGCAAAAGCCAAAACAGATAACAAAGGAAACTTTCAGGAGATAAAAAGACAGTTGCCTAAATTCATAACAGGCCTAAAGCAGAACAGATGCTTGTAGCTACTTAGAGCTGTCACCCAAGGCAAGGCAAGCCATTTTTTTTTTCCATCTTCTTCTGAATAGCTTAGTGTTCGGGTCTGAGAATGCTGGAAGACAGAAGGAGCTGCAAAAATCATCATGGACAGAAAAGATGAATAGAACAGTTCAACAGAGAAACCACTGAAGAAGATGATGTAGCAAACTATCAAACAGGGAAGTGAGGATGTTCAAATATACAGCAAGATAAGGAGTAAATAGTTTCTCACTGTAAAGTAAAGGAATTAGCCTAAGTCTGAGAGAGAACTGAAATGACCTGCCAGAAAGCTGTATGCAGGTACTGGTGTAGTCAAGGCAAGAAAAGGAGAATCATCAGTTGTCTGTAGTGACTGTCATGGGGAAAATACTGCCATGAGATGTAACACTCTAGAGAAAGAAAGCCCAGAAAAGTCTCCAAGCGATTAAGACAATAACCTATTCCAGAAAGAGAAGGGAAGAACATTCTTGCCCACGAAATAAGCTCATAGATTATGTATTCCAGACTCTTAAAAAAAAATAAAATTAAAGAATCATTAACCCAGTAACTGACACAATCTTGCAGAAACGATCCCTGCATATAGCCAAAGGCAGCAAAACAAGAAAACACGTGGCACAGAATCATAAACTAGCTGAGACTGGAAGGGACCTCAGGGCCACCCTTCTGCCCAAAGTGGCTGACTGTGAGCAGCTTGCTGAGGGCTTTACCCAACTGAGTTTTGAATGGAGATCTCAATGAGCAAGAATTCTATCACCTCTTTGGGTCCCTGTTCTATGCCTGGTCACTCTGACTGTGAAAAAGAAAAATTTCTAATACCTAACTTTAACGTTCTTTAAGGTATCATGTGCGTTACCTTTTGTCTTGTCACTGTGCATCTCTAAGAGGAATCTATCTCCCTAATTTCTGCATCTTTCCCCGTTAGGGAACTGAAAACAGCAGTGAAATCCTTCTTTGAGCTTCTCACCATTGGACAGAACTCTCAGAGCTTCCTTCTATTCCACAGACATTAAGCACTGAGGAAGTCAGACTACATCAGTTTAACACACGAAGACAGAAAACACAAGCAATCAATTCTTAAACCATCTGCCTAACAAGACAGAGAATCTCTAAGAAAGGAAGTAAGGCCAAACCTTCACTCTGCAGTAAGAGGACATGAAGTGCTGCAGGGTGTAGGAAGCATATTAAGTGACAACATACCAAGACAACTGAGAAGCTTGCATTTATTACAATGTAATATTCTACTACAGTACTGGTAGATGTGGTTACTGATGAAAGGGCAATTATGTACCAGCAACAAAACAAAGTGTTATTTTCAGACTTTCCAAGGAAGATTAAGGAAAAACTAAAGCATTTAATTCCTAGTGTTTTAGTTCTGGGGAATTAGAGATTACACCTGAATGACAAGGATGCAGAATTCTGTTGATGTCATCACCTTTACCAGATGAGTTTGGAGGCATCAAGTAGTGAAAACAGAACAGACTGTGGAGAGGGCATTTTAATTAAAAGAAAAAATATGGGGACAAGCTATTTCCATATAGATAAGGTGTATTGAATCACCTCTACCAAAACAGGACTAGAAAAGAAGTACTGAAAGACCAGATGTTTTATTTCTGAAAATCTAGAGTATTATTACCGCCAATATTTGAAGGATAAACTGTTCTCAAAGTGCATATCTGGAACATCTCACTCCCTGTGCTCTACACTGGAAAGAAAAAAAACCCTCCATTTTTAGCTCTCATCATCTGATTACTACAAAACAAGGCACACACTGTTACAAATGACCATGACATTCTTTTCAGAGGTAATAACAAAGATTGGAGCCACTGAAAGAAATCTAGTTAGATTATTTCAGCTACTACATAACATTTATGGGAAAAGTACTTTCAATACAACAAGCATGGGAATCTTACCTCCTGCCCAGTAGCCACATCAATAGCTGTGAAAACTGTACCTGAAGCCCTGTGAAAAAAAACTAAAATGTTACATGCACCTGAACAGACAATCACAAACACAAAGCTGTGTCAGTTTTCAAAGTTTTAAGAGCTTTATAAAAAAAGGTGTTAAAAATAAGCAGTATCAGAGAAGTGTCAGCTGGTGCAAATTGATCAGAAGTACTCTCATTTATGAGACAATCTGTGCGTCCTGAACTCAACTAAGGCCATATAATTTGTGCTGCTAACTGCAAGCGGAAAAGCTGAGAAGCCCTTTCTGCAGCATGTATTACTTTTCATCTTCCTCCAGGGGAAACCCTTTCACAAACACAAAGATATTTGGAAAGTATATAGCATGAGTCAGCTACATGTAATGAAAGCCGGATAAGCTAGAGTTCAATATATTTTTTGCTCAGAAGAACTCACAGGAACACTAGAGCAGTAAATCAGTCAAGGTAACGTTGTTAGCTTAGCACACAGAAAGCCTCCCGATGTACCCTTGAGATACTCAGTAGTCATATTACAAAATGGTTGAATGCATCTTACTGGAAGAGGACTAAATACACCCAGAGAGGTGTCACAGGGCTATGCTTTTGCAATTCAGAACTTCCACCACTGTAAAGCATTCATCATCTTTTTATCAATGCCTAAAACAGCCAACACTTCTGCTGGGCTTCAGTAAGTGGGGACTACCTGACAGAATGGCGCATGCTGCCTTTAGAACCAACTCACAGGGAATAAAAGTTGGGATCAACACTTACCCCTGCCCAATTTTTTCGTATCTGGTGTATTTTTTCTTGGGATCACCTATGCTCACAATAGTACCTTAAAGAAAAAGAAAAATATTACCTCACAGAATCTTACAATAGTTTTGGAAATGTTCTCTGCTATTGTAGCACAGCCAATTTCTGCCAGCTCATGGTAAAAAACACATCAATCCCACTGTTCCCCTTCAGCAAGACTGGCTTGGCCAAGAGACCTCCAAGAGTCAATCAGCTCTAATAGTACAGAACAGCCAAAGGCTCCTGGTTTAGTTCCAGTCACAAAAGGCCCAGCTTCAGACAATCATTCTGCTAGGTTTTACTCTTAACAAGACAGATCATGCCATTTCCCATTATCTCAAGTTAATAATAGTCTTCTACATAGCAAAACCCCACATGAGATTATGACAAATCCACTAGGTTAGCTTGCTCCAGAAACCAGTCAGTTCCTGACTAAAGCACAAGAACATTACTGTGGTTAAAAATTATCTTCAAGAAGATTATGGAACAAGCTACAACAGAAACAAGAATATTTTGAGGTATTATGGATATATTATACACACTGATAGCAGTGTTACAACCAACCTTTAATTTAAAGTTCTACAATCTTTTTTACCCAACAGGGCTCCAAAGCATAGAAACCAGCAAAACTTCTGCATGCAGCTCTTCTCAGCTACTGTCTGACAGAACACTAATCAAGCACAGTATTCACACAACCCTACACAGAAATAAGGGTCCAGGGAAAAAGCTTAATGACCACTGCCCCAGAAGTCCTAAAGTCTTTGCTTATCTGAAATGAAAAACACCTACGTAGTTTTTCCATGATCTCTTCATCTGACATTTTGGTCTTCTTTTTCTGCTTATCACCTGACTTTGTCCCACCATCAACAGAAGCGTCACCAGCTGGTGCAGGGATGGGGTCAATTACAGACCGTGTATAAATCTGTTTTTAGGAGATAACATTCACTCATTTAAATTGTGCATATACAATCACAGACCTTCAGTTAAAAGCAATCACAAATTTTCCAAGATCTCTAAGCACCATTTTACCTAACAGCTTGGAGGCAGAAATTAGGCGTTATATTTCAGTAAGACAAGATGCTCTCAATCTAACTGGCCTCTGAAAGAAAGATGCAGACTCCTTCTGCCCAGAACAGATGCTTGGAGATTAACTGCCACATACATTTTTGGGGTTTTCTACTTGCTTATTCTTTGCAACCTATGATAGCTAAATAGTTGAAAGGGCCCTTCCTTTTACTTCCTTGCTGCAATTTTCACCTTTCACAGAATAAGAATCAATAGTGGATAGTGAGAACAACTACCCCTATAAAGACAAAAAAAAGATTTGTGCTTTAGCATGAAAAGCTTCATTAATGCCTGGGAATTTCCCAGTTGTCCTCAGTTCCAGGGATTTTCTTAGAGCTTTATTCTGTTTCCTTTTGAGCTGTTCAATAGCCATGCATTTGAAAAACAATGCAAGTTCACAGCTGTAAACAACTAGTGCAGCAATACCAAACTGCAGCCTTATCTCATAGTGTAAATTTAGAAATGTCATTTCAGTCGTGTGAAGCAGAATCAGTATCAATTAATGAGTACAGATAATTCACATTTTTGTGCTCCTGGAGTGAAAATAAGCAGACAGCAGTATGTACATCTACCAAATGAATCAGGGAATCGTGAGACTTAGCAAGCTGGATGGGCAGTTCAGGATAATCACAAAGAAAAGTTCTGTGAAATGCAGTTTAACACCAGAAATTGTACAGCTTCTCACCGATTTCGTGTGATCTGGCCGTGGAGCAATAATAGGAGGAGGTGCTTCTTCATCATCATCATCATCATCATCTGCCACAGCTGTTGATGGTTCTGAACCCTTGGCATTGGTCTACATTTGTTTAAGAAAACACAAATATAAACAAAATTGTTTCCCTTGCAATGTTAAATATTTGTATTTTGTTTGTATTTTGTTTGTTTGTTTGTTCTCTTATAAAATATAGGATTATTCTTACTCATGTCAAAAGAAAAGTACAGGTTGATTGGTATAAGCAACCTATTACAACTGATTGAAGATTTGGTATATATAGGAAAATCTGGTATATAGGAAAAACAGGAGACCTGAAATAAATGTGCTTAAGACGACACATGTAAAGTAAACTCACTCACCGTTGGTGTTCCTGAAGGGAAACCATCTTTTTCTAAATAGGAAAAAATGAAAAAGACAAAATCCTCAGAAAAAAATAATAAAAAGTTATCTGCACAAAAAACAGGGATCACTTCACAGATTTTTTCATTTCTCAAAATCTGACAGTAATAAATGAAAGAAACCAGTACTGCACTCTATCTCCAAGCAGAAGGAAGTTTCTAAAGTAGACAGCACTTTTTTTCCCCACTTGCTCTTCACCTCACCTGTACAGTTTTCCAAACTCAGTACTGCCCATCACATTCATGCACCTTTGTCTTACTGAGATGTGAATGAATGATTAAACAGATGTGTTCCACTAGCTGTATTTTGAGTCAAGGATGAGGACATTACAAAGCCTTATTACTAAGCTATTTTCTGTCTGCAAGTCATTTGGAAGGGAACTGCATAAAAGGAACTGTGTGCATTTGTAGGACAGTTGCTCTCCCACAGCCCCATCACGTAGCTCCTGACCTAGAGCAATAACTTATTTTTCATCTTTGGTGTCATCATGTGAGTAAAAGAAACAGGCAAGTTCACAGGTAACAAGCATCTAGATACACAGTTCAATCACGGACCAGAGGAGCAAGTTCTCCACTATGAAACCAGCTGATTAGTTGCAGATTCCCAGCTTCTTAATGGGCTGTGCTTATTTTTGACTGCTATTTTGAATTATCCAGTTCCATTTCTTTCCCTTTCCACTTAAAATGGGAAATTTACTGGACAAAGACAGTTTTCAGTAAGTGTTAAATTCATCTTCAAATTTTTGATTTTTGTTCCTTACTGTAAAGTAGGTTGCTCTTTCAGCATTTGAAACAGATTTACAGTTCACAAAGAGGAACACCCAATTCCCCTTTCAATATGCTTTGTGCATACTTGCATCTCACCTGGAGCAGAAAAGCTCAGATATTTCTGTTTTGCTGTGTCTTTGGAGTCGTAGAATTTCAGCACATCTAGTACCGCCTGAGGGTTTTTCTTCTGTTCTAACTTGGTGATATTTGAGGTCTGTAGCAACCGAGCCCATTGCTCTGGCATTCCCTGAAATAAAAAGCCATTTAAAAAGCAGAACAAAAGGATAACATGTACAGCCTTAAGCACACCAAAATGTGTGATAGAGACTTATAAAGGTGATGAAACAGATGAAACACAGCTGAAATACCTCCGGATGTCTCAGCATCCCAAGCATTCAGGGGCTCCAGCCCACCGTGCCTCCCTAACACTGTACCTTCTAGGCATATTCAGTCTGTCATGAGGAATGGGAATACAGAAGCACTCAACAGCACCAGCATTACAAACTACTGAAAGTGAACTGAAGAGGGAGGTTTCCTTCCCTGCAGCATTTTTTAAGGAAGGCTCTCCCAGGTGACAAAGCACTGGATGTGATACTGACATTACAGGAACACTAACAGGTCACAGTTTCATTACTCTGTGTGCTTTATAAATACACAGCATAATTATTTCTTTGATAAGAACAAAGAGATTAACTCTTCATTCTAAAATACCACAATGTTCTTTGTAGCACTGACCCATAGCTGACATCTCAGTGACTTACAGTGAACTCTCCAGTGACAGCATCAAAGCCAACATGGATAGTATGCTCAAAGTCTGATGGCGGGGAGATTTCTGGTCGTTCCTTTTCCTTCTTCTTGCTTCCTGAAAATGCAAGGAGAGACCTACTGAGTAATGTTTTAAAGTCCCACTGTTCCCATTCCATATAAGAAATCCAAGTAAAATGAATGGGATGAATGCAACCATTATTCTTTTTGCTGGATGGCAGCGTTTACATACATAACACAGGAGTTTAATATCTTCAGGTATAGACTTCATGTAACAATCACCAACTCCTTTCACTCAAATCACTGCACTGTGGCAGGAATCAAATCAGAGATTATGAGCCTCAGAGCACAAGAGCTCTGGAACACATGAAACATTCACAAGGGAAAAAGATGACATTTTCACATGGATTAAGAATGGTACTGAAGGAAACTTCAGTTCAATCTCAAGTTCACCCTAAAGACAGTTAAAACTCAGTTGTCTCACTGCTTCAATTCAAGATAATTAATGCAAACTACGCCTTCCTGAATGAAAATAAAAATTGATAGCCTCAGACTGCCTATGTAATTTAAACTAAAAGGGGAAAGAAAAAAATATAACAAGAAAGCAAATCTAAGAAACACCAGAAGCAGAAACAGATAATGAGAAGGACCACATGCACAACCCAACCCACACAGAATTACACTCAGATATTTTATAATGCACAAGGTTTGGTTTGGGAATTTTTTTCCCCATTCCCATTCCCTGCAAATTGTCTTCCATTTCTGTTGAACTCTAAATACAAAACCCAGTGAGGCACCATTACGTTCCCTCTACTTAGAGAAAAGGTTCAAAGTTGGAGGATTTCAGGAAACAAAGGCCGAGTCCTGCTTGCTTCCCCCAGGCAGAGGAGCTGCTGTTTGCTCTGCAGGAGACCTGACACCTGAGGCTTCACACTGCAAGGCAGAGCCCTGGCGCTGAGCAATGGAGCGTGTCTCATTCGATACTGAGAAAACAGCATGTTTACTCCTGAGAATGCCTATGGGCTCACAGAGCAAAGCTGAATCAGCTGCATTTATGAAACAAACAAACAAAAACTGTTTTGCTTTAAGAAATGAAAAGCCATAAAGATTCATTACAAAAAAAGTGCAGATAGAATAGGACCTGCTTAGTGACTGTGGTTAAATGCTGCTGGGGCAAGCGATGGGGCAAGCTGACGTCACAGCACCCAGAGCCAGGGACTGTCCAAAATCCCCTCTTGCTGGCAGGAAAGGAAGGACGGGAACCCAGGACAATGCTTACAAACGAAAAGCCATGTGGGCTGCCGCGAGCTGAACAATGCAGTGGAAAGACACAGCTATTATAAACAGGATATCTTTAATATGGCTGCACAGGTCGGAGCCAAAAAGCAAACGGACTGTCAAATGTTCTCATTTAACATCTTTAAGGAAAGCCACGCTCCTTCGCAACCTCTTGCAGTTGTTTATGTGAAAGCAGGAGGAAGAAGAGCTATATTCCTCAGGAAGATTACTGTACCAGAGCGCTTAACAGCTAGGGAACATGGCTTGGTGCTCAAACCATCCAGAACGTGCTGCACAAATAAACCCCATCCTCCCACAAATACACATCTCCCGAGTACACCAGGCAGGAGCCGAAACACTGCTCTGCCCACGGGAACAGCAGATCAGAGGCACTTTAAACAAATGGAAGCAGCAAACTCCAGTCAAGAGGCAAGTCCAGAGAGCCATGCTTTGGCAAGACATACTTGAGACTCTGTTAACAAGGCCACTGTGAGGCCAGGCTATTTTTAAACCTCCAATTATGCTTGCACAACAGCTCTCGGTATAAATGGGAATCCCTTTAATAAAGAGCAACACTCATTTTGAAGCGCAAGTGAACTTCAGATTTTCCCCATATGAAGCCTGAGCCCTTTGAAATGCATTAGCCACGCACTCTGCCTGCATCACAAACCAACACCAATGCAAGGGACCCCAGTGTAAAGCCTTGCATTGCAGTGTGCTCCAGCAGGAGGGTCTCAGCAGCCCAGGAGGCACAGGCAAACCTCAAGTCCCCAAGCACAGCTGAAACCATGAGGCTCTGCTCCGAGTCTGCCGTCCGAGCACGTTGCATGCATGATCCTGGGGCCTGGGCTATTCCCTGCAGCACTCCTTCAGTAAGTTCTGCTCCAGAATAAACATTTCTGGTTGAGAAGACTGCTTCGAAGCTTTCCAAAAATGCACACAGGTTCATTTGACTTCAGAAGCTTGGCCAAGGAAATTCACGGCAATTAAGTACTCTAGTAAAAAAGATGACTATCTCATCACTTATCCGGAACAAAGGAACTGGTGGAAAAAGCTCCCTGATGAGGTGATTAAATAATCCCTTTGCTGATTATTTCAGCACAGAATTAGCTCAGAGTCGGGGCAGGAGCCCTGCTTGTGCTCAACCTGCTGCTTGCAGCAAGTGCCCCAACCCACCTCACTGCCCCCAGCCCACCTCCCAGTGGGAGGAGCTGTGCTGAAGGACTCAATGAGACAGCCAGGAGGGACCCTGTGACATCAAGGGGACAGAAGGCTGCAGAGCAAAACCAGACAGCTTCATCAGCCCTGCACCATGTCTGCCCATCTGCTTTAACAGCCTTGTACATCTCCTGGGAAGGCATTCCTTCATTTTTTGGAAAGAAAAATTTAATACGTTAGCAGTAATTGATTAATCTCTGCACTGGCCCAAATACAAAGAGACTGTCTTGCATACACCCCAGCATACAGCTCACCAGCAGCAGAATAAAAAGCCACCTTTTCTTCAAACAGGCCTTTCCAATGGGGGTGCACATCAGCTATACCAATAAACAAAACAACTACCACCAACCACATTATCATAGAACACAGTAGAACTTTTTTTCAGAAGGACACTGCTTTAAATACTTTTTAACATCTAAATGACAAAGTAGCACAACTTTTGCAGTAAGGACTTCTACTTTGTGCCACCAAGTATCAGTTGATCCACAGACATGCTGAACAAGCATGCAGATGAATTTTGGAATTTACAATATTTACAGAACAAATTGAAGTATTCACATTTTAAAGCAATTTCAGGTGACTTTAGACAAGGCCCCAACCACCCTCGTGGCCATTCCAGCAATGAATGAACCCACTGTCAAGATGGAAAGAGGAAATGTCTGAGGAGAAGTAAAGGCACTGTGACACTTCACAAAGCTCTCCAGCCACACTGTGCCCGCTTGCATTCACAACTCAAGCAAGTCTTACTCGGTATTATTAGTTCAGAGCACCTTCCTTCACAGACCCAAGTCTTGCTCTCAAGGTGTTGCTACCAGCCTGCACTTCCTTCTCAAGTTTGCTTTACAGACTTACCTCTTTAAGGCTTTTACCTGTATCAGATAAAAAGACCACCACCTGTACTGCTATTATGCATCCACAGTCAGTTGCTGCACAATAAGTGACCTTGTGAAATAACTATTCTGCTCCAAAAGCCACAGTAGCCAAACCTTTCCATCCTCTGAAAAGGAAAACACACCCAGCACCCCCAGCAGCACCGCTGCCTGATTGTGGCAAGCTATCTGTGAGTGCAGGAAGCCTGCTGCAAGCATTTGTTTCCATTTGTTTCCGGGGTGAGGCAAGGCAGCAGAGAGACTGCTCACAAAGCTGAGTGAGAACCAACACCAGCACTGGGGGAAGCTCTTAGTGGAGTGAATGAGCTACCAGAGGAGTAAAGTCTCTTTAAGCAGTCAAACCTGTGTCAGCATGTCTGAACCAGGCCTATCTAACACATCAGTGCCAACCCAGTGCAGGAAGCCAGGAGCGGAACTGGAAAGCATTGAAAGCAGCCAGGTCTTCCCCGTGACAAGACAGTAACATGCAACATTTTTCCTAACACTGACAGAACAATAAAATACATTCCTCTGCCTAAGTGTGTGCTCTTCCATAGGGAGTACGTGTCATATTTCTGTAACCCATTCCCCAGTGTTTGTAAACAGATACACAGCCCCACTGATCCCAAAACACGGGACAGGGTGCCAGTGACAGCTTCTGGTCAATCCAAAAACACAACTGATGTCAACATGCGTTAACATTCAGTATTGATTTCTGTCAAGAATAAATCTTAATAAAAAAACACTACAGGGTACAGAGTAACAAAACACACTGCAGTCTCAGGTCAGGTCAGTAAAACCCTGCATATTTCTATCCTAGCAGGTGTTAGAGCCATTTCTACAAAAAAATCTACAAAGGTAGATTTTCTCCTGTTGGCAATTAGCCTGAAACGTGCAGTTATATAGATCTGATCACTGGAGAAGGACTTCATTTTTCCCTATTCTCCTTCACACACTCCGTGCTTTCCCACTTCTTACCTCAAAGGTACCACATTAATGGTCATTAACATCAAGTAACTTCCAAAAACAGATGGATGCTCAGTTTAAACTAAAAATCTGTGCTTAGCATAGCAAAATGGTAGGGAACATGATATGCAGGAATCAGAAACATTTACCAGGGTTGTTGAAAAATACATTCCTTTAAAACAGGCAGCAAACATGACAAGTACTAGGTCGAGGTTTTCCTTAAGGAGTCATTCAATTTCTCTTCCTGAGCACTTCATCTTCAAGCAACTCAGGACAAAGGGAAAGAACAGCTCACTGAACACACAGATCAAGCTTCCTGCATTTTCTCTAATATTCAGACAGGCTGCAGTAAAGAAATTCCACAATCTCACATGCAGATTATGGACTCAAATGCATAACACGCTACAAAACCTTGGAAGAAGAATAAAGAAATAGATAGAAAATTGAGGCATCTTACCTTTTTCAGTGCTAGAGAATATGGAGATGATTTTATTCCTAGGTTTTCTCTCTTCTGGTACAGAGGGCAGAGGTTTCAAGCTGTGGTTGGCAGACAACGGGTCCTTTCCCCCATAACTGCTCATCCGCACAGGAGGAGCTGGTGGCTTGTCTTCCAGTTCTCCGTTGTCAGACATGGTTCTGAACGGCTAGTGAGAACTCTGAAACAGAAATATAGGTTAAACCATATGAAGCAACCAAGGAAGACAGAAATAGAGCATTTCTTTGGTTGGCCAGTAGGGAAAGGAGGTACAAATTCATCTTTGAAAAGCACAGCGAGCGCTGCATTGCTCAGCGCTGACATTTCCCTCAAGGAAGAGCTCCTTTCCTCCTCCCTGCTGGCTCCCACTCCCACCCTAGGCCACCCCTTCACAGGGTAAGCAGCAGCACTTGTGGGATGCAGTGACAGGCTTCTCCAGTGATAACACCAATCCAGTCAGAAAGAATAGACAATTAAGATGTGGATCAATTCCCCAATCTAGTTTGCTAACTGTTCACATCAAGGCTTCATACATGGAAGTGATAAAGCACGTAAGGACACTAGGGTAACTTAAGGGCAGTTCTGGCTCAGTGCTTCATGCTACAGAGTCCTTTCTTGTCATTTATCTCGTGGAGAGCAGAATAGCTTACATTTAGAGCCATAACACGCTGTCCCTATTAAGCAGAATAAAGAATATCTCTACCCAACTTACAAAGCCTAAATAAAAGAGCACGGATACAGGATCTACTAAATGTATTCCACTTCTGAGCAAGGACATGCACAGCTTCACCCCTCTGTGCCACACTTTCTTCACTTGTGAGAAACACCCATGTAAATACACACACACGCTACCATCATAATCCTACAGAAGTTCTTAACAGAAGAGACAGCTGTCAGTGCCAACATACAGCACAACAAAGCATCTGCAGGAGGCGTTCCAATGAAACCTGCAGCAGCCTCTCCTCCCTCCCCATGATAAACTGGAGATTTTTTTTTTGTTGATCAACAAGGAAAAGGCAGCCTCTGCTGTAAATAGCACACACAAAGGTATACAGAAATCATCTCTCTGTGACAGCTGAATAAGAAACAAGCCCCTTGTTCCTCAACGTGCCCAAATGATGATCCTGGAAGGGAAGTCAGCGCCCCTCCTCTGTTTCTCATGATGTTGTCAGTGCCATTCAGAGCCAGGCTGGGATGGTGAGTACAACCTGCTATCACTACCCACGTCTTACTCACAAAGTATAAACACTGCACTGCATGCTGCGTGCGTGGCTTTCACAGAACTGCAAATAGGAGGGCTGTCCTTCCTTGCTGTTATACACCGGATAGAAGAACGCTGCCAAATCCCAATGGGGAAAAGCAAAGCAGGCCAGCTGCCCAAATCCAAGCAGCACGAGAGCAAGCTTTTTTTACACTGTGATGCTCAAAAGAGATTGAAATGCATTACCGCCATGAATGCCCACGAAAGCACATCATTTCTGTACAAATACCTTCAGAGGCACAAACAGCATGAGCCAAAGTTCTGGCAGCCTTAGTTGAGAAGTGACCATGTGTGGGTTGCCCCACAGACTTACTGATTGATGGGAAACAGCTGTCAAAGCTGTGCAACATCCACCTAGACAAATCTGCCTTCAAGCCCTCTTCCTGACGACAGAGTGATAAATAGGCCTGCAACACTGGACTCAGCTGGTGGGGATGCAGCTATAGATCAGACTGTGGTTCCTAGCCTTCCATTTTTGCTTACTGATTGCTCTTTCAGATGTTGCAAGTTATCTGCAGGATCTTCTCAATTTTCCAGTATCTACCCCGCAATATGGGAAAAAAGAACCCTGGAATTTAACAGCAGGACTGAGCAGCCTACCCGCAGGGATTTTAATTCCAATCTCTTTCCTAACAATAAGCACTGCTTTCACAAAAGCACATGCCACCAGTCTGAGACGTATAATCTCCTTGTACAAATCACCACAGTTGAAGAGTCCCGCTCTACAGAATCAGCTTTTAGGAGTGCAGAGGTAGGATAGTACAGTAGGGAGGGTCTGCATCAGCTGGAACACAGCTCTGAAGTCACACTCGGAGTACAAGGGGGTAAAACCCATCTATCCATGCATTTCTTTGAGCTGCTTGATACAAGCAACAGCAAAGGCAGCCAGCCAGCCTGTGTCTGAAACAGACAGACTAGTCCTCCAAGCCCATGCTAAGTCCCTGCATCCTTTCATTGATAGCCCAGTCACCTAATAATGCCATAACATGAGATTCAGGTTGCCAATTTTTTTTTTTTTTTTTTACACTTTTCCACTTTTATTTACATGATTTCAAAATGGAACTCTCACTATAGTGAAAATTCTGAATTTTCAGTGATAAGAGTAGCAGAAAGAAGTTCACACATTCACCATCACAGCTTCTTGATCTGAAGATAACTACTCCTTAGCACTTTGTATGTTCAAGAGAAGAAACTGTTTAGCAACAGGTTGGAAGTAAGTATTTGGAAACCCCAAATCCATCTACTCCATCAGAAAATGAGGCACTTTGAAGCACTGGTGTAACAGCACATATACTGAACCCTCTGAACTGCAACTTCAACTGGCTGGTTTGTGTTCAAAGTGTTTAGGAGTTTCCTTGACTCTACCTGAAATACAGGTAAGGAGCAGGAGAGAAGAAAACAAGTCCACGTGGGGCTGCAGGGACCTTCAGGTAGAGAAGCTCCAGGGCTGATGGAGCAGACTGGCTGTGGCAAAATGCTCTGGATCAGTTTCAAACCTAAGGAACTGTGTTTGTCATTTGCAGTTAAAATCCTTCAAGCTCATTAAAGCTAGAAGCAGCAGAAGAAAGGAGCAGTTCCCTCCTCCTTTGTCCTTAGCCCCACCTTCATTACGCAGGGGAAACCTCCACAGCCCAGGAAGCATTTCTGAAATGGCTACAGAGGTTTGGCCTTAGGTGCCATGATTGGAACAGGTAAAAAATAGGGAAATAAAATGAAGGAGTGCAGATACATCCAGAAGCTCCTTTCCTTCTCTCTCACAGGAAAAGACACCAGGTAGGGGCAATCACTCTTGTCCCATCAACAATCAAGTACAGGTAACAGAGAGAAAAAGGATGTTATCAGTGGAAATGGATTCACCTTGACCAGTGAAGATAATACTGCTACTAATAATGGATTTCTGCATTCCTCACAGTCACAGTGGCACTATGTTTAATTACAAGAACTAGAAAGTGATGGAAAGAACCACAGACAAGCTGTGAGGCTGCAAACTATACTTAACTACAGACTTCAGACAGATTCATTCCCACCACAGAACAGCACTGCAACCCGCTACATTCACAAAAAAAGACACAGAGCTGAACCCTTTCCTCCCAACAGCTCTGCTACTTACTCCACAAAACATAATCACAGGGGCCAGAGCTTGTGACCGCACAGCTCTGATTCTTGGTGTGTCTCTTGCATACGACAGTACTCCCTGTGGACAAAGGATGCACTCTCCTCATCCTCAATGCCCTCATAACTTGAGCTGCAGAAGAGCAAATGCACCCTCTGTGCATTTGCAGAAGCAGCAGGAAGGCTCCAGTGCTGGGCAGCAGGGCAGCACGCTCTGCCCCAGGGCTGCTTTTCAGCTCCTTCGAGTTCTAAGAAAGGGCAAATGTTTTCATCTCTGTCTTATTTGAGGAATGACTAAAGGGAAATAAAATGAAATCAAAGACTGGCACTTTCCTACCTGCTTTTGTGTGCTGTCAGTTTTCCTAGCATGCTTTACTTGAGTATATCAGTTTTTAAACATACATCATGTGTGTCCATACCTCAGCCTCATTCCACTGTGCAGTACTGCAAGGCCTTGAGCAGGGGGAAGAAAAGAGAGAAAAATCTTGAGGATCCATAACATCCACAAAGAGCTGGAGTTTCTTCGTAAAATGTTCAAATTAAATATATTGTGTCCTCCAAGCTTCACCTGTATTTCAATGCCTAGCATGTGATGCAAAAAAAAACCTGGCCTAATGCTTGGAAAATGCAATATTGAGCTTGGAGCTGTTTGATAGCACAAATGTGAATTCCTATCCCTGCCACAGCACAGCCTCACTTCATGCTGCCCCTCTCAGCAGCCACAACTAATCCCCAGCAATGCATATACCCTGACGGGAAGCTCACGGAGCTGCCAACTGAACTCAGCTCTGCTTCGTGCAGGTGAAAATTACTCGGCTTATTTATCTATCATCAATGTAACACCAAAGGAGCAACACAAACGTCAAATGGAAGTCTATTTTGCAGGGCTGATCAAAAAGCAGAAGTAACCCATTTCAGTCTAGCATGCTATTAAGAAACATAACCATTTTGCTTTTGAAATTGCAGCCTGATGTGGCTGCAGAACCCCACTGGGACAGCATCTGGGCTGCTGCAAGAAGCGCACAGCACTTGGGCACAGCTGCATGCACAACACCTGAAATCAATACAACACAACTATGAGATGTCTGACAGGAAGAGCAGAAGAAAAGAGGGGAGACACAGAGTGAAAAATAGCCTGACCCTTAAGGGCACTTCCCCAGCCCCGCTCTAGCTCAGGGCATGAGGTCTGAGAAAGGCCAGTTATCCTTACAGCAATCGGTGCGGCGGCAGCGCTGTCATCTGCTCTCTTCCTGCAGAGCCTTATAGGGCGCTGCTGGCAACACTTGTCATGCACAGAGAACAGCATCCGGGCCAGGCAGGTCCAGCACAGAGGAAAAGAGCAAAATAGATGCCTCACAAACTTAATCTCCAAGGCAAATGTTGAATAGAAAAAAAAAAAGACAAAAAAAAACACAATAAAAGAACTCATTTGTGCTACTTCCAAGAAAAGACCGGTGTGATGAGAGAGACTGAGAGTCGTGTTTCACTCTTGATTTGTAATACAAAAATCCCTATGGAAACGTTCAGAGACATTCCCAGCACACTGACCCAATTTGTTATCTTGTCTTCAGCCTTCCCAGCACCAGCATTCGTGAGCAGAACACCTTCCTGGAGGAGACGAGCCTCGATGCTTCTTTATTCCGGACAAGGGAGCAAAAAGACCTTCCAAGAAAACAGATACAGGCATTGTGCAGCTCTTCAATGCACTTTGGAGGGTTGGTCTTTTCAGCAGATATTCCATCTTCTCAGGCCAAACATTTTTTGAATACAAAAGCAGAATGCAATGTCTGCACGGGTATTTTTCTAACGCTCCTCTCTTTTTTCCCTTTTTTTCCCCTCCCACCCCCCAACCCCCCTCGAGGCTCCTGTTGAGCAATAGATTTCCTGTGATTAGCTCACAGAGTACTGATTATAGCTCACTTCCTCCCAGGGATTAGCTGAAAGCAGCTTTCTGACAAGTGTGCATTCAGACGGTGCTACCTTAGCCGCAGCTCACTTCCTGCCCCAGCACTCAGCAGCTCACCCATCCCAGATGATTTCAACGTGCAGAAAAATCCACAGAACCAGCAAATCTCCACGGTTTTGTTTTCCAACAGCATCAGATTTATTCAATCTGACCTAAAAAGGAGTTTCTCAAACAGTGGAAGAGTACCTTAGGTGACTGAAAATCCTTATCTCTCCATTCCAACTCAAAAAGTTGTATTCAAAGTTGTGGCAGGCCAAGAATTACTTTCTCAAAGACTTGGCAAACGCAGCCTCAGATCTTCTGCTTGCCAAAAGAGGACTTGTGCAAAAGCAAGACCAAGAGCAGCCCTGATAGCGGCCGGTGAAAGCCAGCAGGGTGATGGGTTCCACCTATGCATGCAGATGTGCTAACGGCACACAGCTCTCCAACCCTGTACCTCTGCCCGCCTCCAAGGGACTTGTTGAAACGTCTCCTTCCACCTTCAGAGGCCTCAGATAAAATAAGCATTTGGTCTATGCCAAACCGCACACCCGTGAAAGCTAACAGTTATTTTTATTTAACTTTCCTTTATGGGGAGGGAAGAGGAAACTAAGCTAATCTGAAATATTTCAACCAAGCACAAACCTCACTAAATTACAAGCATAAGCAAGCAAGATACCCTTTCAGACGATGCAATTGAGAGAGCTGATTATATATATGATTATATTTTTATAAAATCTGAGCACAAGCAACATAAACTCTTCATTAAGACTTATGCAAGGACATACTGTATTAATCAGTCACTGTCTGGCAAGGCACTGAAGGTGCTAACACATCGCCAGAGTCATTCCTGCAATATCAATGCCACGTGCAGCAGTTTGCTGCTTTCAGCTGCTAAAGAGGCAACCATGAATGTTATGAACAGCCCTTTCCTGCTGACTTCCCTTACAGCTGCACGCAACACAGGCAATGCATCACGTTGCCACTCTACCAACAACACAGGAGAACCTCAGCCTCCTGCAGATCAGATGGGATGACACCCCACACTGCAATATAACCAGCTCAATTCTTTCCATTTTATCTTGTTCAGACTCCTTCCCATATGGAACCCTGCAGATGCACAAAGCTCTGCTCTGAACATGCTCTGGAGTATCATTTTAGAAATAAAAGCAGACCCATCCTCCCAGAAGCATCCAGGGGCAGACCTCCTGTCCCACAGAGAATGCCACTGACACACAGCCAGCCCTCAGCACAGGCACAGGACAGTACAGCTTCCAGATACCTACTAATAAAGATAAGCAAAGCAGTCTATGCTTTTCTGACCCTGGCAGCCTCCCAGACCAGGTTCACACTGTGCCTAGTGAACTGAAGACACAGTGATAAGCAGAAGCCTCAGTAAGGTTAAATGTTTTCTCCGTAAGTTTCACTTTATGAACTGGGAGAAGGGAGATCGTTTCAGAACTATCAGCTCTGGTCTGTGACTGAAACAGATATCAGTGGGGAAAAGTTCAAAGAGGCACAGAACAGAGACAGGATGTGCAGGAGTCCCAATGAGGGTCCATCAGCACTCAGAAAACTTCAGCCAATTAGCAGTACTTCACTTTCCGCCATGTCACAGCCATCTGTAGGCCTTGTGATCCATCTCTGTAAGCCACGACCAGCTGACTCCCACCTGAATTCTCATTTCCTTCTCACAGTAGAAATGCAGCATTACTGAACCATAGCAGCGTATTGTCATAAATAAATCAGAAACTGCTTCTCTTACTTCCCCAACTCCAGCACTGCGACAGCAGCACCTGACAGGCCCCAAAGGCAGCCAACGAGTCGCTTCTTGCTTCCACTTCCCCAGGCACTGCAAGAAGACTTCAAAGATGAGGCCACAACGTCATCGCTGAGAGCTGATGACAGCAGAGAACAGGAACAGGATGGATCCACAGGTGTCCATCTCCACCTCAGTGCAGAAAGCCAGGCCTGCAGGCATGTGGAGCAGGAGCCCAAGGGGAGGGGTTCCAGCACCCTGCTGCAGGCCCAGCTGCCACCCACCCGCTGAGCTCGGGCCATGCTCTGTTTCATGCAGCCCACAGCCAGGGTTTGGCTTCAACGAACCATTGTGCAACGCTGCATAATGACAGAGCGGGCTCAAAGGTGTTTGAAAAGCCTATTCAGTCCTCAACAAGGAAATTCCTCACCCCTGCTCTACCGAGGTGAAAACCTGAGTCAACTGAAGAAAGACAGCCTGCAGCAAGCACAGTGCATGCAAATCTGTGATTCGTGGTGCTTGTGCTTACTCATATTTCTTTACCTTGAAGACTCTGTGGAGCCTTTATTTTCACGAGCTGAGATTTTCTGAAGATCAAAGGAGAATGGGGAAAAAGGCAAGGAGGGAAAGTTGACGAGAAGAGAAAAATGAAGTCTGTATCTCATCCCTGCGATCCTCTCTTAATTAAACTTGGCATTACAGGCAGGGAGCACATTCCAGAGCAAAAGTTATTTGAATAAAGGGTACGTTACCTGAGCAAGGCACTTATACAGCTCAGTTTGTTCATATTTCTAACAGCACACACAGCTGCTGTAACCTGGACCAAAAGATTCCCAAAATGTCAGGCTGTGGCATGGCACAGAAATGAGCAGCAACTCTGGTAGAAAGCAAAATGGTTTCTAACCCCCAAAATAGTGGACATGTAGGATGTGCCAGTATGGCAAAGAAAAGAAGCATCCAGCCATTAGGGATCCATCACTCTCCCACCATGCTGATGGAGCTGTCAAATGGCAGCTAAGGAGAAAACAACAAAAGAGGGAAAAGACAAAAGGGAAAAAAAAAAAAAAGAGAGAAATAGCATCCTGCACACACAAAGAATCGAGCTTTTGTTTCTGTCCAGCAGTTGGCCAAGCCTCACTTTAACTGCAGCTACAGCCAGCAGATAGTGGGAACTTCAGTTCCCTCAGCTCTTCTTGCAGAGCTATAAAGCAGTGCAGGCCTGGCACAGAATGCCCCACAGAAAATCCAGCCTCTTCTCAAGTGCCATTGCCCACCAGTGCACACCAGGGGTCACCCAGACAGTTACAGCTGCATGGAGCAGCCCGCTGAATGGCCCCAGCCCAGGAACTTACTTCTTCGTACCCACACATTTGCCCTGAAACAGCATCACCCACAAAGGCATCAAATGCAATGTCTGTAAATACAAAAAGCACCTGAGCACAGCTTTAAATCGTAAAACAGAGATGTCTTGGGTGGACATGGCCTATCTTCTGAGCATACTCTGCAGCACAATGGATATGGTGACTTCTCCCAGCAGCCAAACTCATACTGGAGAAGCACTCCCTGCAGCATCCTGCCTCTGTGCTGGGGGAAGGTCACTCACCATGAGCTGGGAAAGCTGGCACTGGCTGCCATGGACATTAGGTAGGTGAGGCAACAAGCAGCCCATGCAGCTGTTAGACTTCACTGCTGCCAGAATACCCCACAACTATCAGCACAGCCATGGCTGAGCCTGTGACCATCAGCAGCTTTGCCAAGGTTTCTGTGCATCAGCCCCAGGCAGGGCTGCCCACAGCAGCAAAGCTGCACCATGCCCATCTCACTTTGGTAACAGGAAGGTAGACAGCATGTTTCTGGCTGCGGGCACTCACAGGAAACAACAGCAAATGAGCTTCCCTGCTAACAGCTAGCAATACTCTGATGCAGATCTTAAGTTAGGAGCTAGGCTGTGAATTTAGCAAAAAAAATCCCCGAAAGAGCAAAACAGGAAGGGTTGCCTCAGTCTTTTTCTACTACAGGAGCTCCACACTGCATGATGGATCAGCAAAGTCTTCCCCAAACTCTGACTACGAAGCCTCACTGACACAACTTCTACCCACAGCTGGCACGAGCACTCCAAGATTTCACATTAAGGGAGAACTTCATTACACTCCCAAAGTTCCGAGTTTTCCTAACATGTTAAACTCTGCCAGCAGAGACACAGAGCACCTCGACGGGGCATATGAAGAAATTCTGCAGTCACTGGCACAAGCTCACCCTGCCCCACTACATCAAATAGCAGCGAAGAGCACAACAAGCACAAATTGTAGCTGTTGGACGTCAAGTTAACGTGAGTTTCCAAGGTCTTTATGTCTGTAATTCTGTGTTCAACAGAACAGCTAAAACCACACCAGAGAAACTGAGCTGGGCACAGCAGCTCTGTACATCACTTTCCTGTGCTCCTACTCCAGTACTCACTTTGTGACCCTCGCCTGCTTTATCCTGCATGCTGTCATACATTTTCTATTCCGTAGTTAGTCTTAGAGGGCATGCACACACACAAGCAACATATTATTGCATGGTTTACTGCAGCAATACCCTGCAATTTGGGCAAATGTTCTCACGTGTCTTGCAGGCAGCAGGGCACTTGTTTTGAACCTGGAAAGAACATCACGCTCATCAATTTGCATTCAAAAAACTGGATGTCAGAAATGAGTTCTTGTCTTTTTAAATGAAATTTCTACCTTGCTCTGGATTTATTACTACATATGCATATCTTGGTTCAGAATCCAATTGATAATAAAATACAGGTACGTGTGCATGGAAATAAACATCCAAGGACTTCAGCACCAAATGCCCTGTTTTTCTGAGGGAGCACTGGCTGCATTACCTCTAACCATCTACAGCTGTTTGGATGGGACATGGTAGCACCAGCACCACAAAAACAGATCCAGCTGCTCCAGAATGAAACATTTTTGAAGGCAAAAGTACAAAACGAAGAACACAGTTATCAACCAAACAGATATAAGTCCCATGTCAGAGACAACAAAACAGGATAGCCGGCATGCTGTGAAGCAGGAGAGTTTCCAAGGGAAGCAGCCAAGTTAAAATAATATTTAAACAGTTGACAAAATAGAACACTGAACTTAGGAAGCTGCAAAAAACTTCAAAAAATTACTTGTATTGCTGTGCAGATCACAACAGAAATCAGTGTCTAACACAGAAGCAGGGCAAAGTAGTTTTAAAAAAGGAAACAAATCAAAAAGAGAGGGCATAAACTACGTGTGAGGTGTCCACTGCTGGTGACAGGTCACCTTGGGCACCTAGGCATCAAGCTGCCTAATCACTTACCTAAGGCATTAAGCAACTGTAAACGTCATCCCATCCAACTCAGCATTACAAGCACTCTCTTATGGTATATGTAGCATGAATGTTCTAGGTGTCAGCTCAGCTCTAAGGCTCAAACCCATCAGGGTTGGGAGATTCTTGCTCTTTTATTCTGAGCACGAGGGAGGGGAGCACATCTACACCAAAAAATGTTTTATAATAACTCCTCACATGGTTCAAGAACGAAAGGATCCTTATTTCTCTCTTGGAAGCAGTCCATTTGAAAAGAGACTTGAAAAGAACACAGCCAAAGGCAGGTGAACAATGGAAACCACTATTAGGCTAAACAGTATTAAATTAAAAATACATGTAACAGGACTTGTATAAGTTTAGAATTAGAGTAGTGTTACCAGCTCTATCATTACATACCTGCTCAATAAAGAAGGAATTAAATTCTTATGAGTAGAATGACAAGGTTTTGCTGAAATGTTTACAGATTAAGGCTTCCCAATGTTCAGAATTTTCTGTCTTTTCGAGAAGCTATGGAGTTTATGTATGAAAAGGAGAAACTTCCCAACTCTCATTTTGCCTCATCTTAACTCCAGCAACACTTGTGCAGTTATAAAGCCTTGAGATCATCAACTTCTGCTGTTACACAAAATTCATTCATGAAAGCAATGCACCCTTCCAAACACACATCCTATCCCAACTAGAGAGATTTAAGACATTTGCTTCAATAGGAAGGTGCTATCCCACCTATGTGAAGGTCACTGCAAGGGAAACAGCATAACAATCTACCAAAAAAAAGAAGGACATCTCTTGTACTGTGCTGTCAGCACAAGGATTGGAGTCTTGTGTTACAACATTACCTCAATCCTCAGCACAAATGGAGCCCTACATCACAGAGGATGGAGGAAGCATCAGGGAAGCATTTCTACAGGAGATTAAAGTAAATTCATAAAGAAAAAATCATTTAATTTGGGGGTTTTTACTTAGCGCCATTCTTAGAGTTAATACCCTCTTTTTGTTTCCTCCCTTATAGACACTAAAGCATTATTACACTGGCTGCTCCAAGCTCCAATAACATTGCTGTGAAGCTATCATACAGCTTTACCAGATGTCTTAACTGCTTCCACATGAGCAGCACTCACCCAAGTTCCACCAAGCACCGGGACGTTTCCTCGTGCTGCAAAAAGAACACAATGCTTTCCAGCATGTGTACAGCACGCCAAGGAGAACGAGAGCTGCTCTTCACAAATGTATTTTACAGTGGAATGATTATTAAATAAGAAAATTAAAGACACTCCAACTGCACGGCGTGTGAAGAAAGCAAACTGCACCAAACTGGTTGGAATGTCTGCCTTCCATTTCCACCAGCTACCTGCAGAAACTGTCCTGGATCTAAAAATCTCAGCTCTGATCCTCTTAATGAAAGAGAAAACAAAACAGAGCACTACTACACTACTTACATAAAATCCTGGACTGCTGAGCACAAGGAATTACTTCTGCTCCTCGGTGCTCAGCCTGGGCACCAGTGCCAAAGAGCCTCAGCACGTTAGTGCTGCTCTTGTTGTGAAATATCTTTGAAAATCCTGAGCTTAACTTGCACTCTTGAATGGAAAAAAAAGCAAGGGGATGAGCAGAAGGATTTTACTCAGTGTATTTCACACTTGGTGGTAATGTTCCAACTCTAAAAACCAAGCATTCACTGAGTTCATTCCTGTAATGGTGGCAGCTAACAATTCACATGCTGAAAAAAAAGCCTTTTCCAAAGCAACCAAGCATTTAACAGACATTGGAAACCTATTTCCTATGGTCATAGAAAAAAAAATAGTGATGTTTCATAAAGAGCTCTATGGTTTGCTCACTTCAAGTTTCATCAGGTGGCTGATGTAACATCCCCAAAAGCTCAGAACCACTCAAGAAAGCAGCTGAAAGGAACCAAAAGCTCAACACACACCTTTTCAACCCTTATGAACTGGGCTGTGTCAGATCAAGAAGCAACTTTTCCAAGCTACGTCTAAAATAAGCAATTCCTTTTTCATCAAGGGTCTAAATTTCTGAAATGAGGGAAGTGACAGCAGCAGCTTGCAGGAGTGAGGAGGAACAGCTCTTCTGGGGCAAGCAGAAAGCAAGGCCCTCTCCTTCCAACCCGAACAGCTGCTTCCCATACTGACCTAGGTATGAAATCACCATTACATTTGCACATTCCTCACCTAAATCAGTCACAGCACGTGGAGTGAACGGTCTAGTAAAAATCCCAAACACCAGAATAAAACATCAGTATTTCATCAGCCGCAGTCAGCGTTAACTCAAAAGCAACAAACACTGTAAAAAACCATCCTGAATCATTTAGGAAGTCAGGTTTGGAATAAGGCTGAACTCAGATGCAAAGGTTATGAGGCTGCCCAGTCTGACAGCTAACCCTACTGCTATGTTCTCTATTCCAAAACCACGTGAGCTGCAGAACTAAAAGTAAAAACAAACCTCTTCTGTGCCACTGTGGCTGAGCTAAGCAGCATCTCTGCACACTCGCAGCATAGCAGTACCGCAGTGGGAAAGCTGCCTTGGGAGAGCACTGCAGTGTTTGTGTGTGAATCAGCTTAAAAGCTTACAGACACATAGTTGGGATTTCTTATGACTGTGCTCACTTTTCTCCTCCAGCATCCTCAGGCTGGTCTTGCAGCCACTGGGCAGCTCCGGGCCATCAGCACAGGTAGATCATCGCCATCACTGCTAAAATTCCAGAGGCCCTTTTCAGCAGCACCTGGAGTTGGGCCAGAAATTGTTTTTCCACCCTTCTGGTATCCTAAAGTCTGACAACAAGGTCTGAAATTTTTAACCTGTTGTCTTTGTAATTCCTGACCCGTCAAAGATTAAAAACAGAAGGCAAAGTTGAAAACCTCTTTGTTTCTTCCCTATTTTTAAAATATGACCCCCCCAAAAAAGAGTTAATTTGTTTTATTGTGTTTTCTTTTAAATGAGCAGATAACAGATAGAATGCTTTCAGCTCACCTCCTTCCAGCAAACCACTGCCAGAAGGAGCTGCCTGGCCAACTTTGGTCTGACATCAGCATAAGTGAGACCCAAACCCTCAGAAGAGAGGGTGGCATTTTGCAGGAGATGGGCTTAGGGGAAAAATACTCTTGTTCCCATTCATCCAGGCTCTTACTTTATCAGAAACCTTTCCAGGAGGCAGGAGCTTAAACAGTAAGGTCACTTATAAAGCATCTGCCAGAAACAGTCTTTTCTCTCTCTCTTGTTTGGAAGATAAGCCTGTTGATAAAAGCACTTCTGCAAAGACTGAAAATGAACAGTGAGCATAACTTAAGAGTAGAAAGTATTACATTTATTTCCAAAACAAACCTCACAGGACCAGGCAAAGCTCTAACCTTACTCACGAAAAGCTATGGAAAGTCTTTGTATGCTGACAGTTGTAAACTCCTGGGAGCACAGAATGAGTCAAACAAATACCTGGCACCAGCACCAAAACAAGCAGCAGGGAAAAAAGGTAGAAGCTGAATTGGAAAGACTTGCCAGCGTATCCCCAGCCCTTAATCCATCTGCCAGCTGTCCTGATGCTGGTTCACACTGTGCTGAATCCCTTCTCTAGCACAGCACCCTGCCTGTAAAGCTCGCTCTGACACACTGGCTGCTTCCTGCAGCAGCTTTTTCTTGAAATTAAACTACAGCACTAGAAGGAATTCAATCCAATTCTTTTAAAGACAGGTAACATATTCATTGCTGATTAGTGTAGACCTAGAGAACAGATTCAAATTTAACACAGTTGTTGGCAACTGGTTGCCATGGATCTCCCAGGACGTTTAGCATTTCAGTACCAAATCCACGCACGCTGCTTTGGACAAATTTGCCATGAAGACAGGGCTACCAGTTTGTATTCTGTCAGCTACAGTGCATGCAGATGAATCCTAATGATTGTGGACTGAATGATAACTGAACTTTCTGACATCTGAGCTTCTAGAAACCTGCCAAGGGAACACATCATCTTCACCCAATCACCACAGCTGCAGGAGAGATGCCTTCTTTCAAAGCTTAACTTCGACTGAAGCTCGTGAATAAATTTAACCAAACACAACTGCTCTTCTCAGAGCCTGTTCTCTACTTGCCATCTTCAGTCACCACACCAACACCGATGTTGCCCTTACATCTTTTAGGAAATGGTGACCTGATCTATTACATAAAGCTCTCCATGCTTACTAGGAGTAACGTACCCCTGGTAAAGTGTATTCATCAAAAAACATGTTCTAAGCAGCAATACATCGTTACAAGCTGAACCAGAAACTTTCTGAAGCACTTCAAAATTCAAGAACACAACTTTGATTCATTGAGAGTTTCAAGATCCATTTGTCTTGCCCAACCAAAGAAAACCTCACCAGTTTCTGCAGCATTTTGATATCCCACAACATTAGTGCCTCAAACACGTAAGGAATTCCACTGGTTAGTTCACAGATACCAACTCCAAATTCATCCAAACCACCAAAGTACTGCTCCTGTCTGCTAGTCAATCAGAATACAAAAAATAAAGCACCTATTTTCCCATTAGACCATAGCATGAATTGATATGAAACCACACTTCCTCGCAGGAAAAGCTATCTCCTCCCAGGCTGACCTTGTTGGGATGCAGAATCGATCCAGCCCTGGACCAGGATCTGCATGAAGAGGACTTTATCCTTTCTGAGACCCAGCCCTGTAGCCCAGCCTGGTGTGCTATACCTGGTGTGCTCAGCTGATCAGTCCTTGGTAACACTGCTGCACTTTGCAGGGCAAGGAGCAGTACACAACCTGCACCTGCAACGTAAAACCTAACTGCAAATGTATGTTCAATTACTACAGCAAGTACAGAAATCACACCAAGATTATACTGTGGAGCTGCAAAACTCTTGAAACTTTGGGCCAAACTTGATTTAGACTGAGGAAGAATGTACCCCTTTGAAGAACTAAAAGTTGAGTAGGTCCAGCCTTCCTGAATCTTTCTGAATCTACCTTAGACTCCAAGACAGTGGCTCTGCTTTGGTAAAGAGCTAGTCCCCATAACTCAGTTTCTAAAAAGAGAAGAGAAAGTTTCCCCACCACCTTCTATTGGCAACTCACTTGCATCTTTTCCCAACTGCCAGCAGCAACATAATTTATTAGGGTGCATTAGCTATGAGTCTCTGCAATCCATCCATTGCTGCTCCAGAAACAAATGTCAATACTTCACACTACTACAGCGACATTAATAGAGACAGGAGCCTGTCTGAACTGTGAAAATCTGTTCCAAGTCCATCATTCTCATGGAACCACCTCAGTTATAAATAACTAACTTATCACATCGCTATGATCAAGCTGTAGAATTAATTTTATTTCATTTATTTACAAAACATCACCTGTAGAAGCTGTCTAACACCGGTTTAAGCACAGACACTTGAGGCATTTGAACATGCAGCTTCTCAAAGGCCTGGCAGCTGAAGCAAGGCAGCAGGGCTGAACACACACTGCCTGGCAGCAACACACCTCTCCCTCCTCCTGCTCTCCCCATCGCTACTTTCTCCCCACAAAACCTTGGTAAGTCAACTCACCTTTAGAGCTTCCCTCCTGTATCCCACTTGCTGGCCCCAGAGCCTGATTGCTGCTCACGTTTACCACCAGGCCCAGCCAGTCAGAGCAGCATCTCCCATGTTTTCAAAACAAATAACTTTTGCTTTGTTGTGGCTACGCACAGGCATGTCAGTAAAGGGGACTGCTACAGGAAATGCTGGCACAGAAATCTCAGGGAGCTCTCAGTGCCTCAGAAATCTCCTAATGCAGAAAACAGATAAAAGGTGAAGCGTACAAGACCAATAGGGGAACACTAAAGCAGAAGTATTCTTATTAGTAAAACACTTTGACATTCTTTCTGATCCCTGCAGCACTCCTATCAGCACAAAAACAGAATCAGAAGCATCAATACCCTTAACACTTTTCCTAGCATCATTTAGAAGCCAAAGGGGCTGGAACATTTTTCTCTTTTAAACCTAACTGAAAGGCTTAAACGAAATAAGCGCACCGGAGTTTTTAAAGGGGCCACATTTCATAAGAAGCCTAAGATGAGACCTGCCATACATGGTCAAAGCGTTCACCCACCATCCCACAGGCCACACCAGCAGGTGTCTGTGCAGCGAAGCACCACGCTGAGCACTGGGTTAGCACCCAGCCCGACCCCAGCAGAGCAGCGTGTGCCTCCTGCCCCCCTCACTGTGCTACGAGGAGTTCAAAGCCCACAGGCCGAAGCTGATGGACATTTGTGTTCTCGCCCGTTTTGCAGCCCCAAATCCACACACACAGAGGCCGCGAACCCAGCGCTCCTCGGGTCCCTCAAGCACCGCAGCGCCCAACCACGGAGCTGCACATGAAAGCTCTTCCTTCCTCTCAAACGCCGCTCGCTGAGCTTTTCCCTCGCGCTCTCCAATCATTCCACTTGAAAGCTCACAAAGGCTTCAGTTTTTTTTTTAGCTCCCGCGCCTCTTTCATCCCACCAGACCGTAACACCTCCACGGCCAGCCCACACCCGGAGCGCTCGCCCCGCGGCGCCGGGCCACCGCCACCTCCACCCCTCCATAACGGCAGCGCACATCGGAGCGCTTCCCGTTTCTGCGGGCCGCACGGCCCGGGGCTCACGGCGCGATCTCATCGCAGCGACCTCATCGCAGCGCGCCCCGCACAGCCCCCGCTCCCCCCGCAGCTCTGCGCCGCGGTGCCGCCCCGCGAGGCGCCGCCCGGCCGCCGCCGCCGCCCCGCCGCAGGCCCGGCCGGGAGGGCCCACAAAGGGCGGCGCGGACGGCAGGTGGGAGCGGGCCGCGGCCGCGCACTCACCGGAGCCGGGGCGGCGCCGGCCGCCTCCGGGACGGACGAGCGGGCAGCGGGGCGCGGCCGCCACACGGCGCCTCTGCAATGGCGGCGGCGGCACCCACCGAGGCGGCGGCGGCAGGAGCCGGAGGGGGAAGCGGAACCGCCGCGCGTGGCCACAGCCCGCGAGGGGCGGGGCGGCGCCGCCGGGACTACGGCACCCGGCAGCCCTCAGCGGCGCGGGGGCCGACGGGAAACGCAGTGCGCCGCGCGGGAAAGCGGGCCGCCGCGCTCCCCTCAGCTCCGCTCTCCTTCCCTGCGGCGCGGCCTCAGCCGGCCGCCGCTCCGGGCCGCCCTCAGAACGCTCAGCGCTCTGCCGCCCTCTCCCCTCACACGTCTTTTCACGAGACGCTGCTTCGCTGTGACATTAATTCGCCACTCAGAAAGTTTTAACTCCCAGCATAGCCTCCAGCGCTCTCCTTTCGTCGCCGTCACCCCCTTAAGTCGGTCACTACACCTATTAGCGACGTTGTACCCGAGCTTTTATCTGTTCTCTCGCAAGAGTCAAGCTATCACCGCCATCACCCCCCTTCTCCACAGAACGCTGCCACACGGCTCCCCCGCCCCCAGCAGCGATCCCTGCAGGACCGGCACTGACGTTCAGCTCCACCCGGCACAACACCGGGGCGCACCTGTAGCTCCTGGTGCCACACAAAAGGCCACCGAAACCCCTCCTGTGCCCCCCCAGTCCCAGCAGCTGCACTTCAACCTGTTCTGAGGTCACTGTGTTCAGCGCTGAGAGCGCTGAGCCCCTCCTGCCAGCTTCTCACCCGAGCAGTCACTGATCTCACCAATGCAGACTTCTCGCACTGTCACACACACACCACCAGACAAACCATCTTATTTTACCTCTTGCAAAGTTTTCAGCTGTCCCAATGAAATGAGGTTCCTTTCACCGAGCTCTGATGTCAGGCAGCTTTAGCCAGCCCGTGCTTTTCAACTGCTATTACCTGACACTTAAGAAATCCTGAGCTTTCAGAAGGCAAAGCTTCCAGCCGAGCTGAGCAGCGATCTGGAAGCACTGCCCTTCCACCAGTCAGACTGCTACACAGAACACGCAAGGACAAACTCAACCCTGGGAATTACAGATGCCACTGAGAGACGAGCGTTCAGTACCTATTCAGGGCATCTCAGCCCTGTGGCACTGATACGGTTAAAGAGCTCTCTGCGATTGTTCTCTTTAATTCCTCCCTTCCCCCACACAGATGCAGAGCATGACGCCTCTGAGGTAGTGGATGAAGTACTGGCGCAGCCACCGTCATTCAGCACAGCCAGGGGAAAACAAGAGCCCACTGTCAGAGCACTTGCCAACCTGTCGCGGGCAAAGTCACAAGACGAGCTCTCTATTGAATTCCAGCAGAAGCAGAGGAAGGATGCCCAGGGGATCCTGAAGCTACAGCTGGACAGCAATGAAAGGCTGATTCTGCTGGAGAACAGCCTTGGCTGCATATAAAGGAAGATAGAATTTGAAAACCAGAACGTTCATTGATCCCTCTCACACACACCCTGAAAATCACCTGCTCTTAACTAACTGAGCTTATAAGGAATGAAATTTTCTCTATCAACAGTCCTGAGATACTGTAAGGTCACAATGCCACCTACTGACGATTGAAAACAGCAACCGAGTCCTGCTAATCTAGAGCAACTCAGTTTTTCCATTAAGTAATTTCCTCTCCATTTCCTTGTATTTATCAAACTGCTCTGATGGCTGAATTCAAGTCTTCTAAATATTTGCTTCTAGTTTGTATCTTTTCACCAGCTTACATCTTCCAAGGGTTATTTCAGCTTCAGATATAGGGTGAGATTTCCTTCGGATTTTCTAAACTCTTTGAACTGAAGGATTTGAGCAAGAGCAGCTAATCCCACCTCCCCCTCCCCCCCCTTTTCCCCCCAATTACTACAGAATTGTACAGATTGTTTTTTAAGCCTTCTGCTGTGACAAGTAAGCAAAAAATGCCTCTTCCCAAATCCATATATCACTCATCTGGACAGTGTAAACAAACTTCAAATTCAGGAACTTGAAGGATGAGATGTTTTTCATACCCTTAACACCCACTTCTCAAGTCTGTTCACTTAAATTCAAGAAATACAAACACCTCTGCAAGGAGAAGCACTGTAGCCAAAGCAGGCTGAGGCCTAGGGTAAGGAATAGGAGATAGATTCTGCTCCTGACTGCTGCCACCTTTGTGCAAGAGAATGACAGTCCCTTATGGCATCCTCATGCATTACCAAGATGTTAATAACAGTAAAGTTGTGCTGGACGGAGCTCAGCCATTTTGCAGTTCTTTATTCCAAGCAGGTCACCAGAGAGAAGTCTCCATATTTGCATACAGCAGCAAGAATCAGGCTGGAACAGAGCACGGTGGCAAGAAGAGTCATGACACACACTAAGAAACTGTGTTGTGTGAGCCCCACCGGGACCCGCAGAACCAATTCTTCATACTCCTACAAGAAAAAGTAAATTGGTTATACACATTTAACCAGCTTCTGTTGTTGGTTGTTTTTTTGTTTTGTTTTTTAACTGCAACTCGGGAGATCAGTAACTAGACTTCTATTTAATTTGGCCTTTGCCAAGGCTTGATTTTGAATCCCAAAAGAAAGCTGAGATGGGACACAGTCTTTTCAATTTACTGCCCTTACAGAGAGCCAGTTGCTCTTGTTGTACAAAGCTCAATAAATGAATCTATTCCATTTTAAATGGTAGGCATTTGTATGCTCTGTGGCTTTGTTCTTCCTTCAAGTTTGCCAGCAGAGATGCTCTCAGAATAAGCATTCTACAGATCACCGAGAAGCCACTTTTCTCCAAGGTAAACAACTATTTGGTTTCTCCGTGACGCAGAAAGCTGCAAAACATTTTTGGATGACAGCTGTTTGTATTCTGAAGCTATCTTACACACAGGAAGGCACACACATTACACAAAAGATTAGTTATGAAACAAATTAGTCTTATTTCTGAATCTTTAGACTACCAGAAACTGTTCAAGTTTCAAAGGTAGCTGTTGGCTGTACTAAAATTCTAACTGACTTGGTTCACCTTGACACTTAGCCAACCTGATGGCAAACAGCAGCAGCCTTTTTTTAAGAAGTTATTCCTTTAACTTTTGATCTTTCACGTCTTTTTTTTTTTTTCTTATTAGACTGCAGCAGAGTTCTCCTATTTTGAACTCATCCAAAAAAACCTACACTGCAGAGGCCATTCTTAATTCAACTAGTGCCAATTACAGCACTGTCAATTCTAGGACTCCAATTCAACTACTTAGGGGAGGAGGAAAACAAAAGAAAAAATGTAAAGGTGAGGAGAGCAGCCACCACCAAGGGCACAGAACAGCACAGGATGACACCCATTAAAACCAGGTCAAAGAGGAAGAAGGGAGCTTCTATAAGAAGTTACACAATGAGGCTTTTATCAGTTAGGTCCCGTGCTTTGGAAGCTGCTCATCTCAGAAAAAGGCAGCAATTGTTCAGCAAGAGGCAAGAATTTCCTTCAGAAATAGGAACTCACAGGTTGGTGTGTTGCACTGTACCACTGACAGAGGTGGTCCTTATTCCCTGAACAGGGAACTCCCACTTCAGCAGGCTGCCAGCACTCTGACGACGGGTGCTCTGTGGAAGACAGGTACAGCAGATAACTAAGGATAAATCTCACCCATGAGCTGTAGCTGTCTTTAACAGAGCAAAGAATCCATCGTTGACCTGCAGATCTCTCAAATCTAGCCATGCAGTTACAACTTCTAGATTCCTCAAAACTACAGAATTCATTCTTCCATGTCTTCCTGTTGACCTCCTATTGTCACATACCCGAACTTCCCTATGATACCATAAGTGCTTTTATATCAATAATAAATGTTTTCCTATTCATCAGAATAAAATATGGCAGAAAAAAATAATGGGAAGATTTCACGCTCCTTTTCTCTAACCAAGCAGACTTTCTGCCTTTAGGTTTATCCCAGAAAATCAGTGCTCAAATAACACTAAAATGAAGATTAAGAAGCTGAAAATCACTAGCATATTTAACTTGGGAGCTAGCAAGAATGATTTCATGAAAGAAAATATAATTTGGGGGGAAAATGAAGGATACAGATGTTCACATAAAATACTCATTTGGATACCAGGTTCTTGTTTCAGAAGAATCTGGGAACAACAACCATCATAAAACATGCTTCCTCCCTCTTCTGCCCCATTCAAATGCAAGAAGAAAGGCTTGAAACCCACTAGAATACTTTGATTAAGCATTTGACCAAGTATCTGACAGAATAATTTTAAATACACGCTGCATGGCTTTAGCTGTCAAGAGAAATACTGTGAGAACACACGGTCCAAGTAGTTGACCTTAAACAAACCAGAACCTCACCATCACAGCAGCAGACCAGTATTTCTGCACTCTTCAGAGCAACCAATGCATCCTCACTGTTTTCTGCTGGCCGGTGGTACCGCCCATGCACAGGCAATGCTGCTCTGAAACAGGGCCAACAGAGAGGGTCAGGCTGCAGGTACAGCAGGACAGTAAAGTCTGTAGCTGAGTACTCAGGAGCCTCCACATCAACAACATCAGGAATTAGCACTGCCTGCAAGCAAATAAAGATACAGATACGGCTGCTACTGGAATCAACACAGAAGAGTGATACAGAAAAAAAATGTATGAACATTTTGTGTATGAATCTGAAATTAAGGAGGACACGGTCTGCTGCTGTAATCTACTGCAGCATCAGAAGGGACAACTGCAACCCCTGCATTCACACACTGCCCTTCAGTGAACTGTAGAGAAGTCTACAGTTGGAGTTTATTCTGTGTGTACAGGAAGGGTTTCACATGAGCTTACTTTAGACCTCCACAGCAGACATCTGCAAAAGCTCAGTCACACAAACTCCTCTAATGAGTAATGATGTTAAGTACTTGTGGTCACCCAAGACATCAAATTCAGGACGGGACAAAGCATGCTCTAGAGCAGGCCGTCTTTCTAGCTGGCTGTAAATACATTGCACTGATTATATGCCTAGGAGACAAACATCTAAAATAAAGTGAGCTGAAGCCCAGTCCAAAGTTATGCTGCAAGTAAGTTGGAACTAGTGTTTGGTATAAACTGTTTTACATTACAAAAGTGTCCTGCTAAGAATGGAGCCCCAACAAGTATGCCTGTGTATAGTTTTAGGGTTGTTTCTCACCACATGTGCACAACCTAAAGAAACACATCATGGAAGAGGGAAAACCTGGATAGTCCCCATTTAAAATGGGAGAAATGAGGACCAGCAGTAATCTGCACTGAAGTCAAGATCTAGGCATAAATCTCTCAAGCCTTAGTTGGGAAGCTGTGACGAAACAGAAGCTGTGAAGCTCCACAGTCCAAATTCACAGCACGTCCCTTAAAGTACACAGGGAAAGCCACTGCTCTACTCCTTTGAAGACCTTGATACAGAACTTTGGCAGGAAGACTGCAATCACTCCTCTTTTGTAAAGGGTTAACCTTCCTTCTTTTCAGCCTGATTAGCTTTTATCACAGTCACTTATCCAGTGCTGAGTAGAGTTGCAACAGCTTGCTGGTAAGCACACCTACATGTAGAAACATCAGCAAGCTGTGACAAAACACACCCTGCACCAGTGCTGCAGAGAGCTGCAACAAGAAGCCATGAACATGTGACACTGTGCAGCATCTTTCAGGAAAGGGGAATGAACCACCTTGGTTTTTGCAGCTCCCTGAAGAATACAGATTACAGCTTCCTGAGCAACTTCAGCTGCTGGCAAAACGCAGGCTCAGCCTTTATATGAGAAGCCCTGAGATGGCTGAGCTCCTGCCTCCTTACCTTTGTTACGTTGTGCTGCTGCAGCGATGCCAGCTCATAGGGATCCACATAAACTCCCCGTGGCAGGTGAGTTCTAGCAGCCACCGTGCATCCTTCTGCCCACTGCCCCGTCCCACTCAGCTCCACCTTCACCAGCAGCTCCCTTAAAGCAAACCACGGGGGCACAGTGCTGAAACCTGCATGTTAAGAGACAGCAGAAAAACCTCCACGCTGTCAAATGCTCAGAGATGGGCGCAGATGGAGGAAGGAACAGATCAATGAAACATCCCAGGCTGGATGTGGCTCTGGGCAGCCCAGTCTGGTGGCTGGTGACCCCGCAAGTAGCAGGGGGTTGGAACTGGATGAGTATCGCTGTCCTCTTCAACCCAAACCATTCTGTGATTTTATGTGGGTGCCTCATCCCTGCAGGTGCCCGAGGGGGGGTCGGAAGGGGCCCTGTGCAGCCTGCTATGGTGGGGCAGACATTCTGGGCCGGGGCTGCAGGGTCCCCCCGCCCCACACCGCTCCGCGGCCCACCTGTGGAAACCCTCCTTCAGCAGCTCCTGCGAGACGGCGCTCCCGCGGCAGGCGGCCTGCACGTCTGAAACGGGACAGAAGCAGTAAGCAGCGGCACCGAAAGCACGGCGCGACCGGGCGCTACGCCGGGCACTTACGGAGGGCACAGAGCAGCACGCCCAGCCCCGGCCGCCAACGCCCGGCCGCCATCTTGGAGCCGCCCTGCATGGCCCCGCCTCACCTCAGGGCCGGGGCTGCCCGCAGCGCCGCCTGATTCTCGTGGAGGCTGCGGGCGGCCATTTTGTGTCGCGTCCTGCAGGCACGTAGAGGGGACAGCCCGGGGGGGGCTTTGGCGGGAGGACCCCTCGGTTACCGCGGCAACGGCTGAGGCCGCCCTGCCCGAGGCGGGGGGGGGGGCGAGGGAGGCCGGGTCGCTGCGCTCAGCGCCGGCCTGAGAAACCTCGGGTGCGTCCGTTCCTCCGGCAGGGACTGGCAGCAGCTGGGTTCCCGGAGATGGGAATTCCCCTTCCACTCGCTCGGCGGCCCCGCTGGTTTGTGCCCGTGGTTAATCCCTGCCCTGGGGGGAGGAGGACGCAGGCCGGGCGCTGCCCCCTGAAGGAGGTGAGGCCGTGGTGAGGGCAGTGCTGTGCTGTGCTGTGCTGTGCTGTGCTCCGAGCCGGGCCGGGCCGGGCCGGGCCGGGCCGCAGAGCAGCATCCCAGGCTCTTTCCATCCCCGTCATTTCCATCTGACACTAACAGGGTCACAGCCGACAGCAGAGCTGCCATGAGGGGTTCCTAAGTGGGATCAGGTGGAAAAATGGGCTGCCGATGCCAGCCATGATTCTGGTGGTGAACTTTCTAACCTGATTCATTCAGCAGCTGACCAACACACTGAGACAACTGAGAGTTTTGCAGTCCTTACCTAACAGTGAGCTAATCCATAACAGTCTGTTCTCCATCCACCTATAGGAACACAGCTACAGATCCACTGGGCCAAATGGTTCTTCCCCACTCCATCCTCTTCTCTACCTCACAGGTATGGCAAAAGCTCCCTGTTCCTTCCCACTGAACCCAGAGGAAACCTTACAAAAACAAACTTGCTGCTCTTCCTCTTACAGAGTTGTTTGGTTTTTTTTGTTTTCTTCTAAAAAAGGGAATTCCAGTGTTTAATAAAGTATGCATGCAGGCTTCTCCCTTGTCATATGAAATATCTTGTAGGTATCGTTTGACTGTGCAATACTCAGCTGGTAGACCAAAAATTTCACTTGTGTGTGATACAGAATCCTGATTCAAAAGCTGAGAGATGATAAGGGTGTAAATCAGCCATCAAGAGTCACCCTGCACCCCATGCCCAGCTCAAAGAGCATGTGAGATGTGTTCAAGTTCCCCTGAGGTCTGGGAGAGCTGTAGCCTGGTTGTGTATTTTTGCTGAACATGGGTCACTCTAATCCCAACAAAAGGCTAACGAGACACTCATGCTTTTTCCCCCCTTTTTTCCAGTTCTTCAGTGAGTGCTGAAGTTGCTGAGGACTTCTCTGATACAGCTGAGCGCACTTCAGCCAGCAGCAAGCACTGCAATGACTTGCATCGCAACGAAGTGCGGCATTCGCTTTCAGCCTCCATCTGTGATCCTGATCTACAAGGACAAAGACAAGACTCGCCGGCGCATCATGCCTGTCAGAAATTTCTCCCAGTTCTCAGGTGTGTTGTTTCCGTACAGCATTCTCCAGTTCCTCTCCACACACAGGGAAAGGAGCAGCTGGTCACAGCACCAGTCAGTGGGGAGCATGCAGTGGGCAGGTTTGGGGTAACGCTGTCTCTCCGAGGACAGCATTTTAACCTGAGCAGCAGTGCTGCTAAACCTGCAGGCCTCACCTGTAAGGACTAGGGAGAGAATCTACTTAAAGAGCTTTGCTTGCCTTTGTAATTCTTCAGGGTGGTTTTGTTTTTAGATTGTGGCATCGCTGCTGAGCAGCTGAAGAATAACCCTCGGCACAAAGCTTACCTGGAAGGAGTCTCACTGCGTCAGCTAAAGAAGCTGCACAGTTTGCTGAGAGGCCACCTGAGGGGAGAGAGTCTGGCTGAGAGCCTGGAAAAGATTCAGCAGGAAGAGACAATTGACCCCGAGGAGGACATGAACAAACTGGACGACAAGGAGCTAGCCAAAAGGAAGAGCATCATGGATGAGCTCTTTGAAAAGAACAGGAAGAAGAAGGATGACCCAGACTTTATCTATGACATTGAAGTAGAATTTCCACAAGATGAGCAGCTGGAGTCCTGTGGCTGGGATGTAGAATCATGTGAAGAAGTCTGATTCCAGACCAAGACAACCATGGGCAGAGACAAATCCCATATTCCTAGGAGAGAACAATGTCATCCTGCTTCCTCCACTGCAGCATCTTCTGTTTGTGCAGTTGATGCACTTTACACTGGCCACAGAGGATCTGAGGCCTAAGATATTACAGCAGTTTCAGGTTTGTATACATTTTAAGAAGTTGAACTGAGAAAGCTGAAATGGGACAGCTGAACTTGGTGGCTGTTTTTACTCTTTTTCCTATGTAAGATGCCCAAAATACTTTTAAATAATTTATCTTTCATTTGTTTACATCTCAGTCAGCTCTGGCTGAAAACCTCACCAACATGTTTTCCTGTGATTTCAGCTCTGTCTGAAAATGAAATGTTAAATGTTTATGTGTTGGAAGCAATATTACATTTTATTGTATGCATATGGCATTTATTACTATTTGTTGGAATGTTAAATGTACATTCAGATAAATCAGTGTTTCAATGAGAATATTACTCTCACGTTCCCTCAGTAGAGGTTACATGTGCAGTTTCAGGTTGCACAGATTAAATCCTTCATTTTAAAGAACTGAATATTTAAAAAACAAGTTAGTTTTGAAATAACTTTGGGGATGCAGTGAATTCCAACCGACAGAAGGAGACATTTTCTTTCCTTACACTGCCAGGGATGGTGTTCACCTCTCAGAAAATGTGCTTACATTATTTGAAAAAAATGTGTATGGATAGTACAATAGAAAGTCACCAAGCCTAGGAGTGGTTTTAGGGTAAAACAAAGGCTTTGCCGCTGCTGCTTCATCAGACTGCAGTTCCCAGCTCGCTCTAGGCAGTGCCAGGGAGGCTCCTCATGATAAACCCTATGTGAGCAAAGCCTTGAGCCAACGATTGTGGCCTGCAAAGTGACTTTTTAATTGATGATGGTTAACAGAAGAAAGAAGCACAACTTGTCTCAGGCTGAATGTAAATATCTAGCAGCAAGAAAAATCCCAGGCTTCATTCACCAGCTGAGGCTGTCAGATCTGAGTGTGGTTTGAGGGCACAGGGCAGCCTGCCACAGAGTGGGGGGATGCAGGCATCTCCTTCCTTTGCAGGCCAGGCATGCTCTGTGGGTGATTTATTGCATTCTGGGGGGAAAGATGCAGAGTGCCACTTGCTTTTGCTCTCCAACAGACTTATATATTATGTCTCAATGTTCCAGAGATGCCTCCCCCACTAAAGAAACAACTTTCCCTAAGAAAAAAAAATGCTCCGTGAGCAGCGGAGCGGCCCAACGCCTCAGCCTTGCCAATACAGGGGTGTGAGGGGCCAACAAAAATACCTGCAGTGGCACAAGAACCAGGTGCTGAGTCTGGCTCTGAGGCATGCTGAGGGACATTTCACCCTGCTTGCTTGTTGGGTCAAGGTTGCTTTTTTTATGAAATGGGTTTTAAGTTTGCTTGTCATCAAATCTCTGCATTTCATCATCATTTGCTGTGCACACTTCCTCCAGCATACTCATTTATTAAGGCTGCACAGCCCGTGTTCTTACCCTCCATGTTTTGGACCTTGAGCAATACAGGCATCTCCCACTGCCTGAGGATGCTGATTTGTTAAAACCAGATTTTTGCGGTGGCTTTTTGCATGAATATTGCCAAATCTCAGCCAACCTCTGTGTCTGTTCATCCCACCGATTTCGTGTCCTGCTTGCCCACTATCCAGACTATGACAGCCTCACCTGCCTGCAAGAATACAGGTGAGGACGGTGCACATCTGCATCCACATACAAGGCCAGAGCTGGCAGAGAGATACCAAAACGGGGCTGTAGTGCCTGGAATCAGTGGGAGCAGCTGGAGGACACCCCAGGCCTGTCACTGTAGGTCTCCACCATCCCTTGGGTGAGCTGCTCATGAGCAGAAGAGCGGCTGAAATAGGCTGAAGGATCCCCCAGCCGGCACCTCATCTTCTTTTGGCTATTTCTATCTGAAATAGGGCCAAAAAAAATGGCCATGTGCAATGGTGGATGTGATGGCCTTCTCCAAATCTTTCCGGTGCTGTGCCTGGCTCTGCTTCTGCAGCATCCCCTCCTGTAGCTCCACGCTCAGAGCTTGCCCCGTTAATCACAAAGCACACAACAACCAGCAAAGATAAACAGATGAAAAAACATTACCAGAAATATAATTTATTCTCGTGTCTTTCGGCCAGTATTGTACATCACTGAGGTTTGAGGTTCTGTCTCACTGGCACAGCAGGCACTGCCAGCAGTGGTGCCACCACCAGTGCAGTGTAGGACAGGGACCATGCTGCTGGGGGAATGGTCACTGTCCCAGTCCTTCTGTTCTTAGTGGTTTACCCTAAGGCTGAAGTTTCACTGACAGATCCAGTGAAATAGATCTGCCGTTCTTCCCTGTTTTACCTTTTCACATGTGGATTGCAGCCCTTGCCCTCCAAAACACGCAGATGTGAAACGTTCACCATGGAAGCTCACCTGCACAAGCGCCAGTTTCGTGTTGACCGCCAGGCATGTCTCTGTGGTCACATATGGAAGGCGACCACAGCGGTGTGAATAAATAAAAGCAAGCACCCAGGCAGCCCAAAACGCCACTTCTGGGCCACCAGATGGATGCAAGTTCTCAATCCCTTCCCCTGGTTGCTCGCCTTCACTCCCAAGAGGGCCCTGCCTCCTCCTCAGCCATCAGTACGGGCTGGACACCCCGCACCGCCTCTTCACCATTTTCAGCAGCTTTGGCTTCAGCACGAGGAAGACCACAGTGAAGGCCACCAGCAACGTCAGGCACGTGGGCAGGGCGAGCACCAGGTAGAGCAGAGCCATGTTGGCCGTCCTCCAGCGGCAGTCCCGCAGGACGGGCTCGGGCAGCACCCAAGCGCTCAGCTGCTGCGAGTCGTAGTTGCAGGTCACCTCGCGCCTGTCAGGGACACGCAGGTGCTCCATGCGCTGCAGGGCCTCCCACCAGCCCAGCGTGCAGCAGTTGTAGGGGTTACGGCTGAGGTAGAGCTCCCGCAGGCTCCTCCCCAGCGGCCTCCATGCCACGTCCGCGGGCAGAGCCGTCAAGCTGTTGTCCCGCAGGTCGAGGCTGTGTAGCTTCAGTGCGCCCAGCGAGGCGGGGAGGGCGGTCAGGGTGTTCCCCGACAGGTCCAGTCCCACCAGGCTCTGGAGGGCCGAGAAGTCCACCGAGGTGGAGGAGAGGTTGGTGTTGCGGAGGGACAGCACCCGCAGCGTCGCAGCCAAGTCCCGCAGCCACCCCAGGTCCCCTGACAGAGCCTCCCGGTTGTCAGAGAGGTCCAGGTGAGTCAGGGCCGTCCCTCGAAAGGGGTGGCCGCCCAGGTCCCGCAGACCACAGCCAGCCAAGGAGAGGCGGGTCAGGGTGGCCAGGCCCCTGATGTCCACGCAGGGAGCGCTCCGGCCCAAAACGGCCGCCTGGGGACACAGGTCGAGGCGGTTGTAGCTGAGGTCAACTGTAGTGATCTGCTTTGTGTGAGTGAAGATGCTGGCAGGAAGCGCCCGCAGCATGTTGGTGCTGAGGTTGAAGAGCTGCAGGTTGGGCAGGGCGGGCCCGGCGCCCGCGTCCTCCCACAGCTCCGTCAGCAGGTTCTGGCTGAGGTCCAGATCCGTCAGCATGGCCAAGGGGACGCGCTGGAAGGTCTCCAGACAGTTCTGGTTGAGCTTCAGGTGGGTCAGAGCAGGCATCTTGGCCAGGAAGCCCTCCGGCAGGTACCAGAATTGGTTCTGGCTCATGTCCAGGAGGCGCAGGGAGGAGAGGTTGCTGTAGTAGACTTCGTCCCACAGCTTGACCGTTGTGATGTTGGTGGAGTTGCCATCGATGAGCAGGAACTGCACGGTGACATTCTCCAGGGACGTGCCGTTGGGGAGAAGCTGGTAAAAGCTCATCTCATTGTCTTTTAGCAGCAAAGAGTGCAGCTTGCTCTGCCGGGGCAGCACGGGGAAAAAAAGGAGCTGGTTGTGGGACAGGTCCAGCACCTCCAGCTCAAAGAGGTCATCGTTTTCCAGGGCTAGAAACCACTCGATGATATTGTAGCTGACATTGAGCACCCGGAGCTGGGTCAGGTTGAAGTCCACAATGCACGTCATGTAGTTGTAAGCAATGTTGAGCCTCTGCAGCCTCTGCAGCCCTTCAAAAGCTTGGTCAATCTCAAAGATGTAGTTCCTCTCCAGGTTCAGCTCCAAGAGCTGCGTCAGGTTGGTGAAGACGGAAGAGTCCAGTCTCATGATGACATTCCTAGCCACGGACAAGGACTCCAAGGAAGACAGGTTGCTGAGCAAAATAGATACCATGTACTCAGTGAGCTGATTACCAGCTAGATCGAGCGTCCTCAAGGCTGGCAAAGCGGAAAGAGCAGCTGCTGTTAGTGAGTAGTTGGTAAAGAGGAGGTTGTCTGCCAAGGATAGCACGTGGAGGCCCTGGCAGCCCAGGAAGGCACCAGGCTCGATGAGCTCCATCCGGTTTTTGGTCAGGCTGAGATGCTTCAGCTGGTGGTATGAGAGCAGAGAGGCACGGCCCAGGACCCGGATAGTGTTGTCATCCAGCAACAGCTCTTCAATGTCACCTTGCAGATTTCTAGGGACGGAGCTCAACCATTTCCTCCTGTAGTCTGCAGTGCTCTGCACCTACAGCAAGAAGGGGACATGCAACACCTCACTGTGAGGCATGGGATGGGGAGATGATAAGTCTGGGGATAAAAGTGAGACAGAGGTGATTCCTCACATAAAGCCTCATTGTCCCACTCCAAACCTTAGCTCCAGTGCTAGGCCAGCAGCTGGGAGGGGGAAGTCTGGAGAAGCTGAGGTGCCTGGGGCTTGTAGGGGAGAATCAAGAGGTGGGAAGGGCAAGGATTTGCAAGAGAGAGGACTTACGTGCTCACAACCACCAGGAGACACGGCCCACGCTGCGCCCGCCCCATCTCCCCATCCTACTGCCAGAAGGACCAGGAGCAGGGAGAGAACAGGCAGCAGGGCCTCCATCTCAGCAGCAGCTCTCCTGTGGGGACAGAGAAGTCAGGAGCTGCAGCACAGTCAGCTCAACAGCATCCCCAGGGCTCGCAGGACAGCAACGGTCTTCCTGCCTGCAGCACTTGGCCACCACAAGCTGCCCAGCTAACACCCACAGCACAGGGACCCCCATGGGACAGGAGAAAGCGAGGGACAGGGCAGCACACACGGAACACCGCTCTACAGGGCAGATATCACCCAACCACAGCCAGCCTTCCCAGAGCTTGCAGCCTCCTCCCCAGTGCCAACACTCCAATCCCAATACTATCTGGGGAAGCGCTGCTTTTCAGCACAAGGGCCCATTTTGCTTATTTTGTGGGTCAGGAGCTGCCAGCATTTGCATCTGGGGAGAAAGCTGAAGCTCAGGCAAATGAGCAATGAGGGCTTGCCGAGGGCTCGGCCTTCTCATAGCTGCTGGTGCTTGAAGAAGCGATCGGAGGTTATTTTTGGCAGCCTGGGGAGCAAGAGCCTCAAGGCTGGAGGTAAGCCTGGGACACCTCCTGGGTTATCTCTGTCCTTGGGACAGCTGAAAGAAGGAAGCCGATACCAAATCCAGGGGGGACCGGAGAAAGACCCCTTTGTCCAGGTGAAAGCTAACACCCCTCTGAGCCTTCAACCTCCCTGCCAGGTCCGTGTGGTGTCCCCACCATAGCTCCGCTCTCCAAAAACCCAAGGGTTTCAGCTCCAGCTTGGCAGCAGCACCCAAACTGCTTTTCTTTTCCCCCACCACTGCCTTGTTGCTGCCCAGCTTTGGCCTCCCCTCTCCATCCTCCCACATTTTTGGGGGGCAGCTACTCACCACCCGTAGCAGCGCGCGGGTCCTGCAGCAGCTCATCCTGCGGCCCGCAGCCCCTCCACTGCACTGGGGGGTTCTGTGGGGCCGGGGTCGGATGCAAACCAACAAGGTGTTCTCCCACCCGCTTTCTGCTGAGCGCTAAGACGGGCTTTGCGGAAGGAGCGAACGGAAACTGCAGTCACATGGAGGCAGAGAGCGCGGCGAGGCGTTCACACCCCAGGTTGTGCACCCGCAGGCAGCCCCAGCTGCAAGGAGGAACCACGGGGTGGGGGTTGTGGGCAGGGCCCCAGGGCTCAGCGGGACCAGCCTGGGGCTGCTCGTGGTGGTTGGGTTCAACCTCACCGCATTTCCTGCAGGGGAAGAAGAAAGGGACCAATATCGTTCTCAGCATTCCCAAACCCAGGCTCCCCAGATGCTGGGAGCCTGCCTCAGGACAGCAGCACCCAGCACTCTTGCAGTGCCCGGGTGAGATTGGGATGCTCAGGGTCCTCTGTGGCTGCTCAGGATTTGGGCAAACGGTGCAGGTCTGCGCCAGCCCAATGCAGGAAGCTCCCAACCAATGTGGAAGTCAATGTGAAGGTGTGCTGGACAGCTCCTGCCCTCCTTTCCCACTGTGAACCTCCTCAATCCCCCTCCCAGAGACGTTGCTGTCTGGGTGACCCCAACCCATTGGACGTCTGATCACAGCAGCCCCCACGCTCTTGCAGCCAGCATACATGACCTGGGAGATTTTTCTTTTTTGCTTTTACCCTGAATTTCATTTCTTCTCTGCTCAGTGCTCCCACATTACTCACAAAAAAAGGCCCCATGGTTTCATTTCCTGCATTTTCAAGGAAGTTTGAAGTCTAAAAATCAAGAAGGAAAAGAGAGAAGCACTCAGCGTTCAAGCGAACCAGAGCAGATGTCAGAAACTCCGCAGTGGGGCAAAATTCCCAGGGTGTTATTGGAGGTCACCAGCACCAGCAGACAGCTGCAGACCCCTCCTGGTCCCCAGCCCACCACAAGGACACTCACCCAGTGGGAGAAGGGCAGGAGCTGGCAGGGGGTGGCCTCAGGGCTGGGAGGTCCCGCAGCATCCTCACCACACATCATCCTTGGAAAGAGGGGATCTGGAGAAGCCTATAATGCTGAGTATTTCTTCGCAGGGCAGACTGCTCAGAGTGGAGTACGAAGCTTGCTGGCTCATTTGCCTTCACAGGTTCTCACAACAACATCTGCAGTCGCCTCGGGGAGGTGGAAGGAAATAGCCCAGCAGAGCAAAGGGAACCAGGTGAGCCACCAGCATGAGCAGCTGCAAGCATAAAACCTTCAGGTTGGAAAACAGAGGCTGTTTGGCTGAGGACATGGCCTCCAATGCAGAGTGACTGTGAGAGAGGATCCCTCATTTAACCCAGGGCCCAGAGGGAAGGCAGAAATAGGTCTCAGTAGAAAGCAAGAGGCCATTTCTGGAAGCGTGGGGTGGGCAGGAAGAGAAGAGGGGTGCTGGTCAGTGGCCTGGCCACATCCACTTCCCAGCTCCCACACCCATCCTTGGGCCGGCTCCAGCACTGCGGTCTGCGCTCTTCCGTCTCCCACCTCCACCAACGTAAGCAAGGAGGAAGTGGGCCAGGGATCAGGGAGCCACAGAAGCCACCTCATTTCCCCCACGCTCCCCCAGCGGCCAGCATGAGGGCTCAGCACCGCAGACCTGAGTGCCGATGTGGATGTTCTGCAGAACTGCTCACAACGCACCCGTGGGAGCAGCGAGAAGGGAGAACTGCTGGCCCTTCCTCCCAGATCTCTGCAGGAGCTGCAGGCCTTGCAAGTGAGCTGCTCACACCCACGGTTCGCTGTTTGCTTGTACGTTGCCCACACTTCCTCATAGGGCTGCGTGATGTGGACACACTGATCTCAGCTTTGTATCTGATCTCTGTGGCACTACCCCAGCACATTTACCCACAGTTTTGGCGTAAACCTGTCACAACCAGAAGCTCTGAATTCACCCAAAGGAAGAGGTACTGATGAGGCACTCCATGACATCACCCAGCAGTGCACGCTGGCACGACCCCAGCTCCCCTCCGCAGCCCTTTCCAGCTGCTGTTCTGCTGAAGAGAAGTGAGAAATTGTGTCATTAAAGCAAAGGGAAGTGAAACCATCTCAGCTCTTGACAGAGCATGCCCCCACTCTGCTCTCCTGCTGGGCATATTCCTTGTCTAACGTAAGAAAACAGAGCAAACTGCCAGGTCAGGGGCTCCTATTTAACAAAGCCCAATCTGAAATGACACCATCATACCTCAGAGCTCATCCCTGCAGCTACAAATGGAAAAGGCTCAGCGTGGGCTTTTGGGTCTCAGTTTGAGGTTGTCCTCCTCCCAGACACAAAGACTCAGCACAGGCACACAAGAGGGGTAAAGCTCAGGGAGATGTGTCAACGAATGCAGCAGATCTTCCTTTCCTATGCTCCACTGAGAGTTGGCCCCTTTTCCCAGATAACGGTGATAGGACAAGAGGCAGTGGTTCCTAAGTAATGCCAGGGGAGGGTCAGGTTGGATATTTGGCACAGGCTGCCCAGGGGGTGGTGGTGTCACCATCTGTGGAGATGTAGCACTGAGGAATGTCATCAGCAGGCACGGTGGGATGGCTTAGGGTTGAACATGATCTTAAAGTTCTTTTCCAACCTTAATGATCCTGTGATCTTCACACTGAGAAAAGCAGCTGAAAGTCTTCATTTAACAGCTAAAGGTGAAATACAAATACCTCTGTTTGTTCTCCAGACTCACCAGGGCTCAGGTGACCATCTCACATGAGATCCAGAGAAAACCATTCAACCAACTGTGCACAAAACCCAACAGAAAAACCAACAAAAACCCAGACCAGTGCCACGGAGTGGGGCAGCCCCTTCTCCCCATTCCTTCTTGGCCTCATCTGGACACTTGCTGCCTGCTGCTGAAAGAGACACAGAGGCTGCAAAGCTTTACCCACTGCAGTATTCAGGATACCACACAAAAACCATTTTGGTCAATATCTTCTTCCTTATTGGCAGGTTTGTCCAGCACTCAGAAACACAAAGTTACATACTGATAGCCCTCAGGAAAGCGGACAGAGCCCACCTTCCCGATTACTACTTAAAAGCTGTTGGTCTCCTAAGCATAGAATGCTGAAGGAACACCCCATGCCCCCACCTGCAGGCTCTCAGCTCCCAACCACTGACATCTCCCTAGCAGTGGAGCTTCAGCCAGCACCGTGCTGTGAATGGGCAGCAGGGGGTTGTAGCTGGAGTGCAACCCAGCTCCGCTTGCTTCCTTATTTGATAGGTCTGGGGAGGGAGCACACCCAGCACTTGCTCACCTGCATGGGTTGCAAACAGGTCTGTGCTTCTGTTATCAATCAGCTTTGTCTTGCCTCCATCCTCAGCTCACCAGCTGCAAACCGGAGCTGATGGGCTGATCCAAACAGACACAGCAGGTACTGGGGCTGACAGTGCGTCTTACTGCTGGTCCCTACCTGAGTGTGAAGGCATGCAAGGGAATGACACTGTCACTGTGGCATACACACTGTTGTAAAACAGCTGTTTTCACATCTGCCTCCGGCTTTAATGCACACCTCTAAGGATGTGAACACTCCTGTGAAAATGAGAGCAGGTTCGTGACCTGAAATCGTTAAGTTCAAGAAAGGATTAAAAAAATAATAAATCACTTTGGCAAACACACAGTGAAGCACCTGGGGACACAGCACAGGTACTGAGCAACAAAATGCTGCAGGCACACCAAGGTCCCACAGCAGCCAGTCCTTACACACCCTGCGTGCTGCTGTCTGGATGAAGTGAGTGAGGTTGAGCTGCAGAAGCCGGGAGCTCGCAGGAAGATCAGGCACTTCATACAAAAGACAAGAGCAGACAGGGTTACACCTTTGTACTTTCCTCCATTCAAACACTGCCTGCAGGTAAACACAGAACCAAAGAGCCTTTAACAATAGAAGAACAGTCTGGATTAAAAGTCAAAATAAATCAAGCAAACATGAAACAAACCCAGCTAGCTTGCAACAGATCTGCAAGTGCAGGCATGGCAGGAAAGACACCTTGTTCTTGTGGCTTGCAAAACTGCAGAACAAGCAACACTTGTAATAATATACAGCAAGTTCTATTTTAAAATCCACTTTCAACCACTGCTGTTGGATGGAATACATTCAATCATCTTTTGATGGCTTCACTTTGGTGACAGATGCCTGAAGGGATGGAAAGCAGTGTGTGACAAAGCAGATCGGATCAGTATGGGACTGACAGTACCTGAGCCCCCAAACCTCCTCTGCTTCTGCAGGTGACCTTGGGCTCCCAGCTCACCCCATAACCTTAACCTAACCGCAGGACCAAGAGTTCCAATGAAGAAGTATATTTCAAAAGTGATAAAAAACAAAAGGAGAAGGGGATATTGAATACCAGCAGAGGTTCTGCATAAAGCATTAATGTTGCACAAACCTTCAGCTGTTCCAGTCGGTGCTCCTACAGCACTGTTCACTTTGCCCTCTGCTGGGAGGTGTGAGAATTCGTGCTGAGGTCCCACCATCCCCAGAACAGAGTGAAAAATGCTGCGTGGAGGAGATTCAGCAAATTCAGCATCATCTGAAGGAAAAGCCTTCGGTATTTATTTACCACTTCATTAATTCTCCCTTTCAACTAAACTAGACCTTAGTGCCAGGCAGTCTAGGATAATTTCAATAAAACAAACACATCATCCTCCTCACTGCTTCAAAACTCATTGTGTCACTGTGAAAAGGATCGTGGAACACATCTCAGCAGTGCAGTTTCCTGGCTGCAGATTTCACAGCACTGTCTGCTCTGTGCAAGAGCCAGTCCTGTGCCGACACAGAGCAGCACATGCAGCACTCATGGCCATGCTCCTGCCGGTGTCCAGGGCTATTTATAACATGCCAGCCTTGTGGAATTGTGGAACACGTACTTGGAGGCTGTCAGATCAGCAGGAAGTTCCTTTCTACGCAGAGGCTGAGGAGAAGCAGATTCCATAGGCTAACAAAGGGAGAGAAGAGGAAGGGAAATAAACCACAGTCCCTAACACCTGAGGAAAGGGAGCACTTCCAAGTCCTAAACTTTAAGCAAAGTGTAACAAACCAGAAGCTTACGTCCAGTTGAACAGCAATATTCCATCTCGCTGGACAAAAAACATAAAGCTCACACAGGTAATAAAGTCAAACTGAGAAGAAATTTAAAGACTTGGCCAAAACTGAGATATCAATATGGAAATGTGAGGGGCTCGGGAATTGCTGAAGGCTGGTTGCCTCTCATACAGCTGCTCTTACATCTCTTTTCTCTAGGTATGACCGAACTCTTCCCAGGACAAATGTTATTTTAATTCATTGCTGCTGTCATCATCTCCGTGAAAGTGGAAGAGCAAAAAATAGAGAGAGCCATCTGGAAAAGACATCCACGTTTCAAGGAAATTCAGAAATACAGCTTAGCAGTACAGGGAGAGAAAATCTAACGTGTTCCAGTTGGCTGTGGGACTCAGAGGCAGAAGAACACAGCTACATCCGCAGCAACAGAAGCTCAGCCTGTGCACGGACACACAGACACAGCCCATCACATCACAGCCATCTGCTCCCCTTTTGTCACCTGAAACATGGCCAAAAATTACAGCAGCAAATGGCATTTGCTTGCAGCAAGCTCATACAGGACTCCCAGAAATGCATGCACCACTGCATTTTAAGTAGAAAAAATGCTTCAAGAGAAATCTCCCCAACAGAGTGAGTTGTTTCCCCACTGATGAAGAAATGCCAGATATCCTAAAGGACTGTGAAGCCTATACAAGACTGATCTACGTAAGCTATGGGCAGCTGATGTTTCTCTTGGCCAAAGCAGTCAGATCACACACTGGGAAGGGAAAATACTCCACGCAGTTGTTCACTTGACTCCAAAGTAACTCACAGAATCCCTTCTTTCCAGCACATTTTTGGCTTACCAACATGAGACCTCTTCTCTTCTGAACACCCTCATGGAGACATCAGCCAAAAGCTCAGCACTTAAAAGCAAATTCTCAATGATTTTGGAAAGTGCTTCAGAGCTCCCGACCACAACACAGTCTCCCCTGGTTATTGATTATGGCTGTTCCAACTTGCACAGCATCTCGGCCCTCTTTTGTTGTTTGTTTTCTACGTGATCTGCCATGTGTGGTTGGGTTGGAGATCCCGCCCCAGCCTGCAGCCTGTTGCCACAGCTTCAGGTACTTTTCAGCTGTTTGGACCACAGCCATACACATGCATTTGGAAACGGATCACTCTGAAAGCTCCATGAGCTACAATGCCATTTCTTACCCCCACAAGCTACCAAGAGCACATCTGAGCTCTCCTTGATGTCTCCCATCTAACAAAACCACAGTCCTTGTGTGAGCTACACCCTACACAGGCTGCGTGAAGCCCAGGCATTAAATTTGCAATCGATCTGCTTTGGCAAATCAAGAACTTGGTATCACAAGAGTGAAGTTCATGCCTACAGAGCACGGTCTGTGGGCTTCTTGCAAGATGGAATTCCTCTTTGCTGAACCTGGAAAAGGCAGAAAGCTTGCCATTGGAACTGAGAGCAGAAAAGGGGTATTTGCATGGCTCAACTGCTCTTCCATTGTCCCCTAGCAAGTACACAGGCTCTGTGTACATTTAAATCATGTCACATAGAGCTTATCGCTGCATGCTTCTGCACACAGGTGGGAAAGAAAAGCAAAACCACCAAAAACAGCACATAGAAGCCACTCTGCTCAAAGCAGCAGCAGAAATGCACTGGGTGCCCATTCCAAGAACTTACCCAGAACAAAGCAGCACAGCCTGAAGCCAGCCCAGCCCAGCAGAACCTAACACAGCATCTGTGCAAGCACCAAATGAAGCCCAGGAGGCACCACCCACTCTAGGGTCAGCAATTCTTATAGTTAAGGCTGGAAAAGCTGCAAAGGAAGAAGAAAAAAATATAAGCAGGAATACCTCAGCATTGGGTCTGACTACACACATTAAATCTTATGCCTGCTAGATCCTCATCACACCAAAACAGTCCTAGAATGGGGACAAGCTCAGGAGAGCCACAGAGAGGAGCACACTGGGTGCAGTGTGCAGGGGAGAGGAGAGCTGCCTCCCACATTCCTTGTTCTCCTGCAAGATAAGGTTGTGCAGGCTGCCAGACCCCACTGCCTTGTCTCCTCCTGTGCCCAGTGCTCAGGTCATTCCCAAATCACTGTTCCAGCTGTGTGAATCTGTTCAGTACTCTAAACTTCTCCTGTAAATCCCCTTTTTCCCCTCCCCAAATGTGATCTTGATATCTGCTTCCTTCTCAGTACTCCAAGCCTGAAGTATGGAAGATGAAGAAAGATGGTTTCAAAACGATTTACCAAGTGGGAAGAGCTGCAAGCAAACAGCTGTCTGGTTAGTCAAAATATATTGGTGGAGAAGAGTTAAATTGGAGCTGGTAGCACAAATACCCTAAATTGTTCATACCTAGGTCTGCTATCTCCTGTCTCAGTGTAATTTTTAAGGATGGTGAACAGGAAGTCAAAAAGCACCTCCCAAGGCACCTCCTGCAACAGCAGGGCAGCACTGAGCACAAAACCTCTTCTGGTGCCCAGCAGTTCATACTGGAAGACCTCCAGCTGTGAAAAGGCTGTAATTTGACGAGCACAGCTATCGAGCTCCCTGTAACCACCCTCAAGGTTCTCCCTTCCTGAACAGTCACGCAGCAAATCACACAGCCCCAGCACCACCATCCTCCTCAAGATAAGAAGTTTTGTTCTGCCACACCAAACCGCTGCGGAGGTCGTTGCAACAGTACACACAGATGAGTCCTTCTGAATTATAGCAGAGTTTATTTTAATATTTTGTACAGCCAGCATTGGTCTCCAGGAATAAGTTATAGTTTTACGTAAGTGAGTCCCCCCCAAACCCACCCTTAAGGAATGTTCAGCTTTCACCACATCTAATTTAGAGGGAAATAATTTATAGGGTAAGACGCAGTCTGAAGAATGGAAATCAATCTTCATTTCATGAAACTCCTCCGAAGTTCTCAGGGTTTACTTACATCTAATTGGATTCACGACCAAGCACAGCAGCCACGTCTGATTGAGAACAGCTCACACCTCAGCAAAGATCTTATTCTGTGAAACAGGACAGGATTTTGTTTCCCATCTCCCTCCTCACACCACGCAGTTCTGCCAGGCACACGTGAGCCCTGCAGTTTAATCCAACCAACGCTCATAACTGGTTTTCCAGAAAGGTACTCACTTGGTGTCGGTCTCACTTCATCAGCCAGTTGCTCTCAGTACCATTTAAAACATCATTTCTCACCGTATCGTTTGTTTCTTTAACACAGCCAAGAGAAATTCAGCTTGATACCAAACCGCCTTTAAGCACTAAGCAACACATAAAACAAATAAATACTATAAATCCTTTTAAATGGTAATAATGCACATTCTCCGTTCCAGTGCAGAACCTGGTTATTTACTGTGTAAAAAGCACTGCAAGGACAGCTCTTCAGCAGCACACGAGGCATCTCAGTTATCTGCTTTCCTCCAATTGCTTGAATAAAGAGGGGAAAACAAGCAATGGCCCAAGAGACATTCCTCTTGCTCAGAGAACTGTCAGCAACTGTGAGATGAAGCAGCTCACATTCTCCAGCACAAAACTAAGACGAGGCTGCACAAAGACTTCATTCTCCCCCTCCTAAAATCACACCATCGATAACTGCAACAGCCTGCTTTGCTCTGGGAAACACCAGAAAGAAACGGGTGCTGAGAGCCAGGCAGGCACACAGCTCTCAGATTTTAGTGCCCCACCAAAGGATCCCTCCTGCAGTGCCCACAGACAGGATCGACTGGAAAGCATAAGGATGCTTCTAAAACCTTGTATTTTTGACGTGGAAACGAAGATGAGCTCAGCACCGTGCTGCAGCTTCCTTTCTTAAAGGTGGACCACAAATTTCGGAAGAACAAAACTTCCAGGACAATTTTGGTTGTGTTTCCTACGGAGAACAGAGCTATTGCTGAAGCTATAGAAGCTTTCAGCTACACAGAAAATGAATCCACGCAGCACCGTACTCCACAAGGGCATTCCCAAATGCTCTACAACACAACAGAAGAAGCACACTTACATGAACGTTATTCAAAGTTTTCCTGAAGCTCCTTCAAGAAATTATATCCCAGTTAGAATAAAGCAAACCCTTCCTTTTGATTTAACTGTTCTTTTCCACGTGTTCCATATATACAATTCTTAAAATACACTTAAAAATAGCTGCACACATTTGATATCGTTATACCAGAGGAGGGCAGCCTGGACAGACAGCTCTTCTCGGTATGTTAAAAACTGTAAATAAAACCCAACCAGACTCGCTCTCCCCGGTACCCACGTCAGCCCCGAGGAGGGAAGGGAAGGGGAGGAACAAGCAGTTTTAAAATGGGAGTCTTTCACAAAACACACTACTTACAAACCTCGGGTTAATTTCCGCAAGCAGTTTTATATCAAATCCTTCCTTAAATATCTGAGGTCACACACTGCCATCCTAGCAATGAAATCTGTTGCAACATGCATGTGTCAGCTTCCCACTCAATCAACTGCGACCCTGAGGATTTTTCTGGCCTGGTAGAAAGAGGAAATGTAACAATTCCTGAAGTATGGCTGGTCCTCCGTTTCAAAATTCCGTATGGTTTCCTCGATGGTTCTTGGACACACACTTATTTTTTTCTCTAATACATGTTTCCCTCTAACCAACATGCAGATTTCTCCTCCCAGTCATCCACATCGTGACGTCCCAACGAAACCATCCGTCATCCATCCAAAGGTTTTCCCAGGTAGACCAAAGTCACTTCTGTGTTACCGTACACGGCAGACACTGCTGGATACAGGCAAACTTTGGGCAGTCCTCTGAACGCAACTCCCAAGAACTCGTAGCCCCTCTCAAACGCTAACGTTTTGTCTTCCATGTCCAGGATAACTCGAATCCTTTCGCCTATCTGGAAACAGAGATGGGAAGAGAAGGGAGAAGAAACAAACGGGGAAAGAGTCAATATATTCAGATGGAAACACCGGAAAAAACAAAAAACCACCAAAGCAAAATCCATGGATAATACAGCAGAACAGATTAAAGCAAGGCTTTCCTTGGTGCTTTCACAACAGAGATGTCTCCATTCCTCTTGTATGGACCCAGTATATCTGCTGCCTGCTCCAGCGGGCAGCCCAGGCCTAAGCACCCTCACAACACTGAACACAGCCCTTCACAAGCAGATCTTGCAGCAGCACAAGCAAGAGCACTGCTCCAAAACACCGCAGGAGCCTGAAAATGTTGTAATAGCCCCAAGTTACCGGGGCTCTGTTGCAGGCAATGACCAGTAGAGTCTACGAAGAGCAACGTTAGACAAGTTGTTTTAGAAAGGTAAATGCCAGGTGCAGAATATTCCCAGAACGTACTTCTGATGGCAGGAGTGCTATCACTGACAGGGGTGCTCCCTTACCAAGGCAGAAAAATAATTCAGTGCAAAGCTTTGGCAAAATGGGTACGCAAAACCTACAATACAGATATACACATGTGAGTAAAACCAATGCTGAATGCAGGGTGTACAGGATGCTCGCTGTGTTTATCCTATGCTTGTTGCTTTCAAATATAAACAGAAGCGAGAAGCACCAGCAGCAAATGCAGCATGAGATAGCACAAACTTCTGGTTCTCCACCAGACAACCGCAGCGCCGGGGATTCCTTCCAGCCAACATATTTTTCTTCTAACCAATGCTAACAAGTGTGTATTTCCCTTCAGTACATATTCCATGAGCAGATGACCGTATGTGTATGACTCTGTGATTCTATGTCTTATCAAATATAAAATGCTTCAAAGGATTGCTGATTCAAGCCCTCACCAATTCTTAAGAAGGAAGCATTGACCTCATTGCTCAGCCTGCAGTCCCCATGGGAGCTCTCCTGGCTTTAAAACCCCTCCTCGTCCTGCTGTGCAGAAAGGCCCAGACGGGCAGCAGGAACGGATTGCCAATGGGCAGGGCTGGAAAGGGCCAATTCATACATTAGGAAACGTGAAATCTGCATCTCTTTGATCCGCATTTACTTATTAATTGCAAAAATGGCAGGTATCATTTCCAGATTGAACTAAGCGCTTGGCAGTGAGCTTTTATGCGAAATTTAGAAATATCAGCCTTGAGTTAATGCCAAGATCTTCATGTACAGCTGAAGCACAAGGCGTTATTCATCCCAAACCACGACGCTGTGAGATGAGGATTATACTGCAACACAGCTGAAGACGCAACGTGAGGAAAACCATCAGTCAAAAGGCGGCCGTGCGAGCGGCCTGGAGAACAAAGATAAAACACCCACAGAGAGACGGAACAGCACAGCGGCACCTGTGCTTCCGTAACCCAAAATCACCCACACGTCAAAAGGCTGTCACCTATGGGAGGGAGCCGGCAAGCAGCGCCTGGCACGGCCTCTGCTCACACCGCCAATAGGGGCACAACACCCACCGACAGCAGCCCCGAGAGCGGTGTCAGCTTTTGTTTCCGAGGGGGAGGCGGCGTTCCAACGAACACCCACTCGGTGTTTGGGAAACAAAGGAAACGGGCGCAGAGGAGCGTGGCCGCCCCGTCTCTGGGGGTCTCAGGGCCGGGCTGGACGGGGGCCCCGCGCAGGCTGAGCTGGGGGGCGGCCAGCCCACGGCACGGAGGCGGCGGGCGGGCTTAAGGTCCCTTCCGACCCAGCCGTCCGGGGGCCGCGCGGACGGCCGCGAAGCCGTGAAGGTGACGCTTCTCCCTCCCGCACGGAGACGCCGGCGGAGGCCCGCCGCCCGCTCACCTGGTACTTGGGCGCGTTGTTGCACTGCGGGAAGCTGCCGTTGACCTCCCCGTTGTGCAGCAAGTTATTGTCCACCAGGTTCCAGCCCCAGCTCTGGTCGTCGCTGCCCAGCAGGGCCACGTAGCCCTGGCACTGCATGGCCGCCCGCTTCGTGGCGATGCCGATGACGGCCACGGTGCCCAGCGGCCCTTCCCACCACACCTCCCAGGCGTGGCGGCCCTCGCTGAAGCCGATCTTGGTCCTGGCGCCGTCGGTGCTCTGGGCGATGGGGTTGCGGTGCAGCGTGAAGCCGTTCTTCTTGATGTAGACGTTCCGGGAGCAGTCGTTGGTGCTGAAGGCGTGGTGGAAGGCACGGACCTAGGGCGGGGAGCCAAGAGGGGTCAGTCCGCGGGAGGCGTCACCGCCGCGCGGGGCCGCGCCGGGCTCACCTTGCCCTTGTAGGTGGGCACGTTGCACAGGATGTCGGTGCGCAGCGCCTCCTCGGCCAGGCAGCGCGCGGCCAGGCTGCGCCACACCTCGCTGTTCTCGTCGCCGTGCAGGACGTGGTGCCACAGCTTGCACACCAGCGCGCAGCTCCGCAGCTCGCGCAGCTCCAGGTAGGAGAACACCAGCTCCAGCACCCGCCCCGGCAGCCGCCACCCCGCTCCCCCCGCCGCCGCGCCGCCGCCGCCGCTGCCGCCGCCGCCGCCGGGCCCCGCCGCCATCGCCCCCCGCGCGGGGCTCGGAGGGGGGGAGGCGCCGCGGGAAGCGGCGCGGAGCCGGGCGCCGAGCGGCCTTCCGTCAGCGGGCGGCGGCGGGCCCGGGCCCAGCGCTCCGCCCGCCCGCCCGAGGCCTCAGGGCGAGGGGGCGCGCGCCGCCATCGCCGCCCGCCCCGAGCCGCCCGCCGCGCATGCGCGGAGCCGGCGTCCGCGCCCGGAGGAGCGGCCCCGCGCCGGCGGCCATGGCGGTCAGGTGGGAGGGCGGCCACTCCGCCTCCGTGCTCTGCCTCGCCGCCGGGCTCGAGGGGCCCGCGGCCTCGGGGGGCGAGCGCGGCGAGCTGGCGCTGTGGGGGCGGGAGGGCGTCCCCGCGGGGCGGCTGCGGCTGGCCCCCGCCGAGGACGACGTGGCGGCGCTGGCGTTCTCCCCGCGCCGCCCGCACCGCCTGTACGCCGCGCACGGGGCGGCCGTCGCGCTGCTGGACGTGCGGGCGCTGCGGGAGCCCGTGGAGCGCCTCCGCTTCAATGAGGAGGAGGTCAACTGCCTGGCCGTCGCCGACGGCGGGGACCTGCTGGCCGCGGCCGACGACTCCGGGGCCGTCAAGGTGGTGGATCTGGAGAGCGAGAAAGTCGTCCGTTCCCTGCGGCACGCCAACATCTGCTCCTCCGTCGCCTTTCGGCCGCGGAGGCCGCAGAGCCTCGTCTCGTGCGGACTGGACATGCAGGTGACTGTGTGCCGGGGGCAGGCGGCCGCGGGCCGCCCGCGTCTCCGCCCGGAGCCGGGGCGCGGGGCCTTCCTGCGGCGTGGTGCCGCGCTGCGCCCCGGGCTTCGCTCGTAGGTGCGGTGTGGATGCGGTTGGCACGGGGGAATCGAGGGACGGCAGAGAGCGGCTGTCAGTTCTGCCCTACCGTGTGAAACCGGCGGTTTTCCCGAGCGAGTGGCTGCCGGCGGAACGCTGCCTTAGGAAAGCGCGGTGCCCGAGGCGGAGCGGATGGCAGCCAGAGCGCTTAATGCAGAGACTGGGCCACCTGGCTGCGCTGAGGATGTTATTAAGTTTATCCCCTGCTTGAAGTAACCTCGTGGAATGTTCTTTGCCTTTCACACTTTTTTTCTCCCTTCTCAGGGAGAAAAAAGGTCCTCTGCCTGCCACACGGAATCACAGAACGTCCTAAGTTAGAAGGGACCCACACGGATCACCGAGGCCAACCCCCGGCCCCACGCAGCACCACCCAACCCGGTGTCTCGCAGCGGTGTCCCAGCCCTCCCTGAGCTCCGCCACGGAGCCGTGTCCGCTGTGCCGTGCCCACCGCCCTGTGCTGCAGAACCTCTCCCTGCCCCCAGCCGCCCCTCCCCAACGCAGCTCCATGCCGTTCCCTCAGCACGCAGCTCAGCGCTGCCCATCGGCTCCCTGTGAGGAGCTGCAGCCGCCACGAGGGCTCCGCTCAGCTCCCGTGCGCTCGGGCGGGTTCGGCCCTGAGCTTCCTTTCCAGTGCTTGAGGTCTGACCACGTTCCTGTTTTAGCCTGAGATGAAAACTGTCACTTCTACAAAGGTCTCTGTGGTTCTGGCGGCGTTAGGGGAACTTTCCTTTGACAGCATCGAGCAGTTTCACTGTGTACTTAAAAACTTTTTTTCTATTTTAAAGCCACCATTTGTCAAAACTCTGGAAGTCTGTTTATTCAAGTTAAGGTTGATTGGTGGAAGTTTCCCAAGTTCTGACTTTGTCAGGTTTTAAAAAATTCTCTGCGTTTGTGCACCATTGACTAAAAGGCAGAGATAGGATTTTAAATAGAGTACTTTGAGAAGCTTCATCTCAGAGGTACTGGAGTGCGGCAGTAAATGCTCAGCACCTTACACAGGTTGCTTAATTTCGGATCCCTACAATGGCTGAAAAGCTTTTATCAGAGCTGTAACCATTAATATACTATTTCTGTGTGAGAAAAACAACAGCAGGAGCTGATGAGAACTGAAGTTTTGGTTGCTAGTGTTATTTCCAAAAGTGCCATGGAAGCAGGGAAAATGCCACGAGGGCAGAACGTACTTACTTTGCAGAACACTTGTCACCACTTGTTGAATTCATGGAGCTGATGCTGGCCGTGATGAGAATGGGAGTGTTTGGCTTACGTATTAAGATTGGCCCCTCTGATGTACTCTGCTTTGCACAGTCATCACAGAAAAGTTTTCCCTGTCACTGGTAGCAAAGTAGTGATAGTGCAGCAGCAGTGGTGACTGCTAAAAGAGAAAAGCAGTAGGAAATAACACGTGGATTCTGGATAAGCAAACAGCGTATCAATACTGCAGGAGACTGTGCTTTGAGATCAGCTGGCCTCAAAAAAAAGTCGTAATTCATTTTGTAAAAGTATTAAGAGAATTATTTTAACGGGTGCAGTATAAATCTGTAGCACTTGAATTGTTCTGTGGTAGCAGCAGGATTCATGTGAAGGCACAGTGAGCAGCTTGCAGGTGCCATGGCATTTTGAAAGCAAGTCTCAAACTGCCTCCATCTTATCAGGAAGAGTGTGCTCTGTCTTCATATGCTAGCAGGACAAACCAGATCTAATGCAATATAAAAAGTGCATAAATATGTATATAATTAAAATTCAGGGACTGAACTACTGTTTACCTTTTGCTATCCATTTCTCAAACACATTAAAAGAAGTATCTGAGAAAAATTAGCAGAAACAGAACTAAAATTTTTCTGTAGCAGAAACAGAACTAAAATTCAGAATGATGAAGCTCTCTTTGCAGTTGCTGCTAACATTTCCTTGTCCCTCCTTTAAAATAATTAAGATGAGCAGTATATCATGATTACTACTGCTGAGATGAATGGAAAAGCATTTAGAACAGCTTTTCCATCCATTTTATGCTCTAGAGGTCTGAGCCATTAACTCTGCTGGGAAGGGCACTATCATGGCTTGGAAGGCGTGTGGTAAAGATTTGCCATGTTTGTTAGGTGAACTTCAAACATATCTTGCTTATGTTCATCCGTGGCCCCTGCTCTGTCCGAGCAAAAAACTTTTATCTTATTTTTGTTAGTAAAAGGAACCAATTCTACTTAAGAATCAGATGCTACAGTTGGTGTTCTTTGAAGTGAAATGGATAAATGATTGATTCCTTTGATCTTTTCCAAGGTTATGCTGTGGAACCTGCAGAAAGCTCGCCCCCTGTGGACCATAAACTTACAGGAGTGTGGAACAGATGAAGACAGTCTGCAGTCAGCCGGCCAGCTCTTTAACCCCCCACTTGCACATTCCCTGTCTGTCGCATCGTGCGGCAACATCTTTGGCTGCGGAGCTCAAGATGGTAAAGTCAGAATATTCCGAGTCACTGGTCTCAAATTTGAACGTGAGCTGGAGTTTAAAGGTCATAGTTTAGGAGTATCACAAGTCCTCTTCATGCCAGAATCGTACTGGTTGTTGACTGGGGGAAACGATGGGAAAGTCTTGCTCTGGGATGTCAGTAATGACATTGGAAAGCAGCAGAAAAGTCCAGCAAAGTCACTCCATAAAAGGAAGGGCCAAGCAGCCGCCACTGCCAGAAAAGATGGAAAGCTCAACAAAGTGGCTTCAAATGAACACGCTAGAATTTTACCAAAGCTAACCATTGAGCATGGAGAGAAGGTGAACTGGATCACGTGCACAGAGATCAAAGGCTCCAGGAGAGTATTAGTTGCTGATCAGAGTAGTTCTATATCTGTTTATCCGTTGCCAGAGTCTTAGGCACTGAAACAGAAATTTGTGGGGAAGAATCATTTCTCTTCATTCAGAATATGATTCCAATTAAGTCTGTTGGCAGTGAACTAAACAACGAGGCCTCCTGCATTCTCAGGAATGGCAAGGGATTTGCTGTGTTCTCACACAGATGCTCACAATGTCATTGGCCTGGTGTTACGTTTTTAGCAGCTGGTAGTGCTCTCTGCAGCTGTTTCTTCAGGCTGGCAATTAGTTCATAACTGTCCTGACATAACTGAAGTTGCAGGAATAAAATTAACAGGCAATTCCACTATGCTTAATGAGGATGCTGACCAGTAATAGAGATGTAACTGAGTTCCTTCAGTTTCAAACAATTTCAGTGCTTTATTTTACTTTCCCTATTAAGTTGTCCCACAGTTAGCTTGGGGTGGGTTTCTTGGAAATATGGTTTTCATTATTTTGCATATAACACTAGAGAAGCCTTAATCTACTAGCAAGTAATCAAATTAGTAGTCACTGTCAACTGGATTTTTTTTTCACGCTGCAGTGATAAAGAAGATGGGGAAAATGTTAGCATCTGTCTAATGGGCCAGCTGTCGTCTGCATTTAGCTGGTTTTCCCAGAGAGAAAAATTACTACTACATTTATCTTAATAAATGCTTTCTCTCACTGCTCCTGTGTGTTTATATTCATTCTAATATTGCCTAACATAGGTGCTGTGCAAAATTTTGTCAAGAAGTGTATTTATAGGCCATCAGGGTAAATGCAAAGGGACAAATGCACTGTTCTGCCTAAGCTAAACACTTCCATGGCTTTCCCAAAGCTGTTAGAAATGCTGCAAGCCAAACTTGGCAGTTACTTTGCAAGTTGAAGACGGGGAGAATGCTGGAGGTGGTAGAAATGATGTTTGATTGATACCAAACTTCCTGTGGAATGGACAGATAGAAAAAGAAAAACCTTTTTTTTTCTTTTTTTCCCTTCAGGTTGTCCTGAAGTTTTCACAGGCAAAGGCTCAGAGCCTTCTGCAGGCCACAGGCCTGCTTGAACAATCTGGGTTCTGTGCTGTTTTGTTGCATTGGCTGTGGTGTTGACAGATGCACATTACTTGCCTTCGCTTTTTAATGGAAAAAAAATGTAGAGTTGTTTGCTTGTTTTTTGCATAGCCAACTCCTGCAAATATTTGCATCCTTTATGGATGAGATTCCAATGCTGTGGGTTTCACTGTTCTTTGCCCTCAGAATCAGCTCCCTGCAGTCATGTACAAGTCATTCAAATCCAGCTTTTCATCAACACAAGAAAACACCCCAACAACAATCTGTACAGCCTTTAAAAGCAGGAGACTCTGGCCTAGGAGAAGAGCTTGAAGGCAGTACAGATAAATAAACCTGAACAGCAAACAAGGAGACTGGATTTCCCCTTCTCATTATTCCCTGTATGCCTGAAGACAGACGAGATCAGTGCGTCAGAAGCAGAGGTCCAGTTGTGTAATCTGATGTGTAGTACGTTCAGGAGCATGTGTCTGTGCATCTGTGAGCTATATTTGGGTGTACAGTCTATTAAAAGCCCAGTGCGATCACCCTCCAGCAGGAGTCAGAGCCCCCATCTGTGGTGTTGACTGCCTCAGGAGAGGACTGGAGCCCACCCCTGCTTGACTTCTTTTCTCCAGGACGATGGCTAAAGACAGCATATCCCTGCGCTCCTTGAGCAAGACATTAAACAGGTCTTTAAAGGGTTGTGCTGATTCTATCTTAGGGGATGAGGATAAGTGGCAGGATTGGGGCAGGGGGAGAGAAGACAAGATTATGCTGTGGTCTGTTATCAAGATAACCTGTACTTTGGAAATTTTCACAGGTAATAGGTGTAAATAAATACAGTGTGTATGTGGGAAGAGGGTAGCTCATGAACAATCCTCTGATTCTCCTTTATTTGTTGGAGAGGGAGGGGGCAGAACAAAGGCTGCAGCACTTCATGAACGCCATCCTTGCCAGCTTCAAGCTGCTGGTCCTGGCAGCTTGCTGCAGGATTCTGTGTAAGTGCTTGATCAGCAAAGCCTGGTAGCTGCACAAAGTGCTGCCAGGAGTGTGTCAGTAACAGGAAATTCTGGTTTGTGCTCTGCTGTAGTTCTGCTGTAAATGGGAGATTGGGAAAATTCCAAATTTGGGAAAATACATCAGCACTTATAGGGTTCAGAGATAGGAAGCAAGTGGTTGTAGTTGACAAAAAGCAAGACAAATCCTTCTTCTACATTTTAAGAAAGAAAATCATTGTGACCAAGGAATTGGGACATAGTTAACGACGAGTCACCTTCCATTTCCAAAGCCTGCACATGAAGAGGCTTGCAAAAAAGCTTTGATCGACAGGTTCATTGGCTTCAACTAAAGTAGTCTGGCACCTGCTTCCCCTGCCGGCACCTGTCTGTGTGTTTCACTGCATGTGACAGCACCATCACTGCTGGATGGTGCCTGATCATCCAGGTGGGCAACAGCAGCAGCACCAAACGAGAGCCACAGCCACTGCTTGTCGGGAAGGGAAGAGTGGAAAGAGGGTCTGAAAATCACATAGTTAAAAGACAAGGTGAGACAGTGCTCCCTTTCAGTGGATTTTCATGTATGTATTTCCATATGCAATATCTGTGCTGTGCAAGTGATGTCAGCCAAGAAACTGTGCTAACTTAGGTGCACGTGTATAGCTGGTTTACAGGTAGTAAGAATTCGTAGTTTCCTGCGTGAGCATCCCTGCTGATGAAATGCAGTACTTCTGCTCATGAAATAATGCTTCAGATATTGATACTTGCTTTTATATTCGAATTACAAAAATACTTCAAAGATCAGCCCTCTGCTGCAACAGCAGTATTGCTGTAACAGAGATAATCTCTTCTCCATATGTGAAAATCACCATCAGACAACAAAAACTCCACCAGCTCTGTGTTCCAGGTTCTTAGTGTTATCCCATACCAACCAATCTATGCCAGGGAGAAACTAAATGTATGTATTCCCCAAAGATCTTCAAGCAAAGAGCCAGAATTCATTTAGATCTTTTTCTCTTAGTTTAACTGTTCTGTCACAATCTCGATAACCAGCACGTGGTGTAGACAAGGCCACTGGCAAAACTCTATCCACATCACCTGAAAGATGCTGTGTGTAATTTATCTTACTTGTTAAAAAAGAAAAAATAAGTTACAGCTAGAGACTAAATGAAATAGGGCCATAACCAGCAAGAGGTAAAGATGTTGATATAACACAGGAAGGCTTGATATAAGGTTCAACACAGGAAGGAAGATCCAGTTCCCTAAACATGATGCAATAATAACAGTAACAGAAACAGTGGAAAGAACTGTGCATGAAGAAGGGGCAAAGAAAAAAAAAATGTAAGAGTTTTGTTTGTAATAAAACGTAGCAATTACTTGATGAAGCCAGTAAAACACAAAGAAAATCACACAAATCAATGGGAGCAGCTGATATTCTAATAAATCACTACTAGAGTACATGGTGCCCCGTGATTTGTTCCATGTCTAGGAAGGAATTTTGGATGATGGGTATTTCCATTGCTTTGAGGTCCCCAGGATTCAAAAGAAGAGACATAGACATAACATAGTGAACTGAGGCAAACTTAACATTATCTTCACAAAAGCCACCACCAGGATGAAAGAAACCCAGCAAACCTCACTCCTCAAGTAAAACAAAGAATGGAAAACGGGCACAAAGTGTCCCATTCCCTCTTCCTTTTCAGTAGAAACAGTTAAGTTCTCAACAGAGCAGGATTTTTTTTTTCTGCAAAGGCTGTGGGGAGAAAACTCAAACTCAAAAAAAAATCCATATTTTGGATTATGGGATTAGGATATTCAAAGATACGGTTTGTTAATAAGGAAAACTACAGAAGATATCAAGCTATAAAAAAAGCAGTGAATAAATACCAGCTACAGAACACAGCAGTGTAATTGCTGTTTCACTAAGGTCCTCCTGTCATGCATTTGTTCTGCAGAAGAACCACCATATGAAAGGGAAAACCAAAGCAGGAAAAGCCAGCAGAGAACAAAAGCCACTGAGGGCAGCTTGGTTTATTATTTGCATAATTTGTTAACTGGGGAAGAATGAGAAGTTCTTTCGATGTTAAATGAAAAGGGTTGAGGAGATCAGGACAGTACAAGTAAAAGTAGAAATAGCTGCAGTGTTAGGAAAATAAAAATACCTCCTACCTTAACATCCAAACAAATGGTTGATAATCCAAACGCAGACCTAAACACAAACCTTTCCAATGGCTCTGTCTGCATTTGCAAGTTATGAGATTTCTACACCGTGGAAAGGTCAAAGGGACATTCCATCAGAAGATGGAATTTCAAATGGTGTCTGAGTCTGCAAAAGAAGTAAACGAACTCACAGTTGACTTGGGAGGAACCTCAGGATGTGGTGTGGATCAGTTCAGTGGGATGTGTGACCACATGCAGAAAGCACAGCGCGTTGAGGCCCAGGTTCTAAACCAATGCTTGTTTCCCACTCTCTAGAGTAGAGAGCAGGCTGCAAGCCTTGGAGATGCGGTTCCAAGACCTGGACTCAAGCCTGCAGAAGCTGGCGCAGAAGTTTGAGGTGCAGGCCGAGCTCCTGGAGGAGGAGAAGAGCCAGGATGCAGTGTGGACATCGGAGCTGGAGGACAGGTGGGCAGCAGGGAAGGGCCGGCACCAGCTGTCCTGTGCCCTGCAGCTGCGGGTGGTAAGTGCACCTCAGTGTGCTTGTGCAGCCTGCGTTACTGGAAACAGGAAGGGTCGTTTGACCGGAGCTGCAGACAGCTGTTTATTTGAAATAAATATGTGCGTGGTAAAGAGCCACACCACTTCCCAGAGACTGGGGGTGGGGAAAAAAGAACACGGATGTTCTGATTCCCTCCTGCTAGCAAGGCCCGGAGGTTGCACTTGAGGTTAGAGGTGGCTATCACGAGGCTTTGTGTCTTCTTAGAGGGCTGAGATCACTCAGCGGGGCACCTGCAGGACCTCTGGAGAAGCGGGGCGGTGCGGGTGGCGGCCTCACAGCGCCGCTCCCACCGGCACCCACACAGCACAGCGCCGCCTCGTCCTGCAGCCGCCCAGCGCAGCCGGAAGCCGCCGGGCCGCACGGCACGGAGCGCCGCGGCTCTTCCCGCTCACTGCAGCCACCCCGCGGCTCCCACACGGAGCGCCAGCCTTCCCGCAGGGCGGAGCGGCCCGCCGCCGTGAGGGCGGAGCGCGGCCTGTGAGCGCCGGAACTGGGAGCTGAGGGCGGCGGGCCGCGCGGCTCCGTTCCTGCGCTTAGGCGGCCGCGGCCCGCGCTCGGCTTCCCGCGCTCGGCTTCCCGCGCAGCCTGTGGTGAGCTGGTACCGCGCCGATGCTCGGCCCGCGCTCGCTCCCTCCGGCCCGCAGCCGCCTGCCTGGCCGTGGGCCCGCAGCCTCCCTGTGAGGATCCCCGCCCTTCTGGACCCGCAGGCCCGCCTTCGCCCCGCTCGGTGCGCGGAAACCCGCGTGTATGCCGGCTGAAACCTCTCGTCCCAGCAGAGGTAATACGGACCGTGCGGGGGGTTTGTTACACAGCTGCACCGCTCGGTGTCTCCGTGTTATCTAGCCGAAAAATAAACTTGTATTAAGGAAGAACGAAATCACCAGAAGCCGCCTTCGTGTGCCTCTGTCTCCATGTCAGCTTTTCGCTGCGTTATCAGGGTCGAACTGTCACAGCCTCTGTCAGAAAGCTCTGTCTTTGTGCAGTACCCGATGTTTTACTTTTTTTCTTAATTTTTGTAGCTTGAAAAATCATATTTTCGTCCCTTTTGCTGCGGGGGGGCAGGGGGTGTCTTTTGTTCTTTCTTTCTGTTGCACCACGTTCTGGGTCAAGTGAAAAGCCTTTTGAGGAGGGCTGGTGGCAGAAGGGCTGGGTGATCCCACTGATCCAAGGCGTGCAGGTCGTGGTGGGAGGCACCGAATGATTGAATACACTGGTTAGATCTTTGCTTATGTTTGTCAGACTTAAAAGGCACTTTGACTTTTGCCTTCCAGCTTAAGCAAATGACTGAACGTGGAAGACCCTTCTCCCTAAGGAAAAGCCTCTGATGCACAGGGAGAATGTTGTGTTTCACCTTCGCGTGGAGCTAAGCTGTGCTAGAATCAACTTTTGAAGGATGCACATATAGCAAAAAATGGACTCATTTGAAAGTTAATTCAGTGATGTGATAACATCCACCAAGCATGACCTTAGCTTGTAACTATGAGAAAATAAATGCTGGAAGACTTTCTTTACCCCTTTTTCCCATGTTTCTATCTCCCTGCTATCCTCTGATGTACCTGCTGCAGTTCACAGGAAATTGCAGTAGGAATCCTTGTTTCACAGGGACTTCTGTTAAGACTTGCATCTTCTTCTGTAAGTCAAAAAGTTACCAGCTTTCTTAAATATGCTGAGCTTTTTGTAAGGTAGTTAGAAAACAGTTCGTTCGAATACACATTTCTTTCTGCTTTCAGGTACTGCTGTTAATTTGTCTCATTCCTGAGCTTCAAGTCAATATGTCCAAGAAATCGGAGGCTCCCCTTTCCTTAGATGACTGCCTCTGCCAGATCTGCATGGAGATCTTTGTGGAGCCCGTGACCCTGCCGTGCAACCATACCATCTGTAATTCTTGTTTCCAGCTGACAGTCGAAAATGCCAGTCTTTGCTGCCCCTTTTGTCGGCGTCGAGTCTCTTCTTGGGCACGATATAATGCCCGCAGGAATACTCTTATCAACTGGGAACTCTGGGAGAAGATTCAGAAGAAATATCCGAAGGAATGTGAGCGTAGAATTAATGGACAGGATTTGGAAGAGGAAAGTAAGTAAGATGTCACTTGTCCTGTGCTTTACCAAAGTAATTAGTACAGATGGGCTTTGGATGTTGTGAAAGAAGATACTGTGCATAGATGCACTGTGTTTTTGCTAGAAAATGCAGTGCAGAGCTGTCCTGTGAAAGGGACTTGCAAGGCAGGGCAGTGGCCATGCCTTTTGTTTTCTGTAGTACAGAGTAAGTAATATTGTCTCATTGTTTCAGTGGATATTTGTTCCTGCTTTTGGCACAAAATGTTGCTGTATGGTTCTTTCTCCTTGCAGAAACAGATATTACTGATACAACTGCAACTGTAAGATCTTTAATCAGAGTGTTTGTGGGTGTGATTATCCTTATCAAGTATGTCAAGTGGTTAAACCTTGGTGATTTTTTTTTTCAACTTTTAGATACTCTCAATTAGTTTCATTAGAAATTCCAGGTTTTTCAGTATGTCTAAGAGTCTCAGAGCCTAAAATTGTGATGTTAGACAAAAGGAAATGAAATCTGACTCTCTCCCTGAAGAAGGATATGGGGGTTTATTTTGTTGTAACCTCCATTCAAATTTGATCTCTTCTGACAGTTTTATATCTGGGAGAGGCAACACTGTTCCCACACCCCTTCCCGTTCTTCCCAGCATGGTCAGTACCAGCAGTGGCATTGGGTGTTTAACACAACTCCGAGAAAAATGGACATAGTAACCTTAGAATTTCTTAATAGAACATATGAACAAGTTTTTCTTAGTATCTTTTAGGTCTGTTGTATTAAAATGACACAGGACTCAGAATCCTGAATCTTTGGAAGGGCTAACAGAATGGAGTATTCTAGCTGGGACAGAACATCCTTAGCAGAAAGCAAAACATTTAAAAAACGAGTGAATAAATTGAAAAGTGGATAGCATTTCAAACTCCTTTGGTAGGCCTTCCTTACAACACATTGTGCCACTTTTTTTGCTTACAGCAAAGTTGTTAGAGGCAAAAAGCAAGAGTTATTATCAGTATGCATATTTGCTTTGTATACAGGGCTTGGAAAATACTGGCTGTTCCTGCTACTTTGTAACATCCTTGCTTTTATCTTTTGTATTTTGAATTATTTTACTGTGTTCCAAAGGCTTGACTTAAGTCATTCCCATGATAAGGTATGGAAATGATCTTTTGTTAAAATGTTTTACTGTTGACTGTCATGATTTTGCTTTGTTGCTCACTCTTTTTTATTACACCCTTGCTCTTAATTAGTCTTTGTCCCCCATCCACATCACCAGCTGAGCAAACCTGGGGAATTGAGACAGGAATATGAAGCAGAGGTTAGCAAGGTAAGTCTAAAAATGTATTTAAAAGTGCAAAATGCTTTGACTCTAGTCATTTTAACTGTTCCCACAAACAGCTGAAATGTTGTTTAACAAAAAAAGGAAGGTACTTAAAAGGGCAGTGTTGCTACAAGAACATGCTGGTCATTCCTGATGCACAAATTCCATTTTTATCCTATATTGACTCTAAGAAGGCTGTATAGTCACAAGGCAGTATGTAAGAAGGCTCTATAGCCTCTACATAAGAAAGTATCTCTATTTAAGAAATGTTGAATAAGGGTGGGAAAAAAAGCATACTGAATATGAAACTTAACAGCCAGAAGTAAACCTATGTCATAACCTTCTGGTTATGATGCTAATCTGTGCTACCGCTGATGTGTTGCTTCTGAGGTCTGGATCCCATGTGGAAAGAAGAGAGGGAGGACAAAGTGTGTGTTCTTCAGCAAGAGCTAACAGTTGTTGCTAACAATGGAAGGTGACAGTCTTCAGTTCAGATGCACAGTTGACTTAAGCTGGAAGAGCAGACCTTGTTTATTCAGCAATGTGTGCTGGCTTACGGATGCATTTTCTTGTGGCAGTTTCAGCTTATGCCACCTTCAGGTATTGGTCAAGCTGTCATACTGCAGGCTTGGTGTCTACCACTCAAAATCGAGGCTGAAGAATGGATTTCTGTTTAAGGCTCTGTTTTTTTTATTTAGAGGCTTTGGGGCTTTAAATTTTGTAAATTTTCTGACCAAGCACATTCTGTGGGAAGTGCAGCTGGAGTGATTTCATTTGAACTGTTTCCATGGAAGGAGTGTTAGTGAAGAGATTTGGATGCAAAGCACGGTGCTATGGCAACTGCATACCTTAAAAACAGTTCTTTCTCAGGTGGAGGCAGAAAGGCGAGCACACGAGCAAGAAGAGAACAAGGCAAGTGAGGAATACATTCAAAAGCTGCTAGCAGAAGAAGAGGAAGAGCACAGATTGGCAGAAGAAAGACGAAAGGAGATGGAGGAACAGCTTAAACAAGATGAAGAGTTGGCATGGCAGCTCAGTAACAGCTTGGTGAGTTAACATAAAAGGGGACGTTTTGTAATGTTCATTTAGCGTAAGCAACTTAGACTTTTCAGAGCAAAAGTTAAACTTCTGGATAATTTAAATTTGCCTGAATTGCATTTGAAAGTTGTTGTCAGCTGTCAGTACTTTAGCTCCTAGACTGACCATTAATTTTTGATGAACCAGCATGAGGGTGAAGTACTTCCAAGCATTTCTACCTGTATGGTAGGCACTTGAAATGGGTGTTGGTATTTTTTGCTGCAAAACATTTTAAAACATTGGTTTTCTTCTGGCTACTTCCTTTCCCCTGTGAATTTAAAAATTCTGCTATGAAAGAAATTGAGGTCTATATCCTCATGTAGTGAAGAAAGGAACAAATGATGCTTGAAAAAGTTTAACTTGGATTTGGGATTTTTTTAATTTTTTAAATTTTTTTTCTGGAATTCCTTGGTCAGAAGTAACTGATTCTGTAGCAGAAGGACAGAAGTAGTTCTCCAGTTTGTGTTGTGGTTTGTTTTATATAATGCTATTTTTCTTTGTCATTGAAGAATGACAGTTTGGGAGAACATGTGCTCAGCAGTTCTTCACGAGGAGACAGCCTCTCACATGAATCACTCCCAGCTAATTTGTGCAAGATGAAGAACAAACCAAGCAACTCTGGAGACATCCAGAAGTAAGAAAGCCAAGTTTCTGTTTTATGATTAGTGATCTGTTTCTCATTATAGTGCCTTTCTGTCCCATGTGCTTCCTTGGATTCTTGCAGCCTGACTTCCCTGTATAATTTGGACAAATGTAGGCTATTGAATATTGAAACATCTCCTCATAGGATAACGTGGAGGAGAGATCCTAACCCATCTTGTTATTGTCAGAACGAACACGAGATTATGATTAATATAAGGGACTAGCAGTGCAAAGGAAGAAAAAAGGTTTTAACAAGTATACCTTTTGTTTTGTTTTTCCTGCCTTTAAGATACCTGACTCCAAAACATCACACATTGCGATCAGCTTCATTCTCCAGAGCAACAGAGGGAGGCGGGACTGCCCCTGGATTTGTGGTAATAGAATCATTTTGTTACAAATCTCAATGTTAGCAATTGCAGGTTCTCTCTGCTTTGCCTGTAGTAATGCCTATCAGCACCGGGCAGTCCTTGTATCTGTTTCATGAGCTGTCTCGGTATTCATGATTCCCAAAAGTGGAAAGGGAAGAAACCACATTTGACAGTCAGCAGACGCACACCTGCAGCTTATTTTATGGTTACCCTGTATATCTGCACAGAGGCTTTGCTTAACTAAACTTGAATACTGACAAGAACTTTGAATCATAGAACCATAGAATGGCTTGGGTTGGAAAGGACCTCAAGGATCATCAAGCTCCAACCCCTCTGCTGCATGCAGGGCCACCAGCCTCCATATCTAGTACTAGACCCAGGCCTCCTCCATTCACAGGTTGTCACCACGTCCACAAACAATTTTAATTACTTTGAGTTTTTCCTGTAGTTTGACATTTTTGTTTTGTTGTTGTTTTTTTTTGTGTGTGATCTCAATAATGCATACTCCTGGTTTTTGAAGGTGTAAATGCTGTTTACATTAAGATTTTCAGTGAACTCTGAGCTGCAGCTGACGGCATATAAAACTCTAATGATTATTCTGGAGCTTATTCAGGGAGGTTGTACTCTGATTTTCATTTGTCTGGATCTTTCCTGCTAAGCTCTGACGATGAGCAGGCTAATACCTTGAGCAGCTGATTGGAGTCATTGATAACAGGAGAATGCTGCAGTTCTTTTCAGTCTTCCAGCTATGCTTCTGCAGGTTGCTCTGAATACTTATTTAACAATGCTGTTTATTCATTTTTGTTAAAGAAGAATCCAAGTTAATATCCTGGAGTGGCTATGATCAGTGCAGCTATGATAAAACAGATTTCCATTTTAGTTACATCAATCGGCTTTTAATAAATGCATTTTATTAGCAATCTCTTTCTCTTTTCTTCAGATCAGTAACAATGAAGGCAGCAGTACTGAGGGGCAAGATGAGCAAGAGGAAATGCCAACACTGTCTCCACAGCTGAGTGGTGTGACCAAAAGTTCTAGTGCTGAGGATTTGTTTATGCAGACATACATTAACTTCCTAAATGCCTCAGCTTCAGAGGAGACCGCAACTGTCAAGCAAAAAAATACACATGAACCGAACTGTCTCAGAGATGAACTTCTACATAAAACTTGCGGAGTTGCAGAAGGAGAAGGGGCTAGAACAGTTCTTCTCACATCCAAAGGAGAAGATGGAATAGTGTTGGACAGTGACAGTTTAACTCATGTAAACAGCATAAACCTTGAAAACTGTGCTGAAACTAGTAGTTGTATTCAGTTAGCAATAAATTCCATGTCTGACAGCAAAAGTGTAAAAGGTGATCTCATGAAGATGGCTGGAAATGCAGATGAAAAGAAACCAGAGAGTTTGCTGAACACTAAGGAGGCTCCCAAAAGAAAGTCTCCAGAAGCACTGGCTGAAGCAGTGGTTGACTTGGGTGTGGTTGACAAGAGGAGAAGAACTTTTCCAGGAACTTTGGAGGAGGAAGCGGAGTGGAAAAGTGACTTTAATTTGCAAATGCAGAAAGCCTTTGAGCAGGAGCTCCATGAAAGGCATATGCAAGAGGAGCAGGATAGGCTTCTGGCCCTGCAGCTGCAAAGACAGTTCAACAAAGAGGAGAGGTTACTTAACCGACAAAAAGGATCTCCAGATGAGTACCTTCTTCGTACTAAAACACCTCAATCTGTGAAAGACTCTTCTAGAAAAGGAAGCTCTAAGATGGCAAAGGACTCAAAACTATCGAAAAAACAGAGTGAAACAAATCACCACAAGGGTCGGAAAGGTTCTTGCAATGAAAACTGGCAGTCTCCTACCAGAGTCCGAATGAAATCACCCAGCAGTGGAAAAGTCTTGAATTGTGTTGTTAACACCAGTGATTCAAATGATGTTCATGCACTGCCTAAGAGAAAACAAAAGACAATCCTTCAAATGCTTAAAAGCCCTGTTACTGAGTAGAACAGCAGAACTGCAGACATGTGGTTTAATTAATTGGAATTAAAACCATGGTAATGTTTATCCCTGTGTCAGGCAAAGCTTCTCTTAAACAGTTACAAAATTGATGGTTTTGAGGGTTGGGCCTTGGGCTGCAAGAGTGACCAAAACTGTCTATTACAATGTACTGTGAATGTTTTTGAGAAGTTTAAATAACTTACGCCTCTAGACCTTAACGTTTTTAATTAGTCCTTTCTCAACTATGGCTTCTTTTCTAGGACTTGCATTTTCAAGCTGTTTTTTTTTATGCTGGAATGTAAATACTGTTACTGTTTGAAATTCAAAGTAACTGATAGTCCTAGAATGAGAATTCGGAGCCTTTTGTGGGGACTGCACATTCCCCAGAGGAAGCAAAGATGTGTGTCTGTATCTCTGCTTGTCTGCTGACTGTGAGACTGAGGCTTTATAAGGCACAGGCACTGTTCTGTTAAACTGAAGGATGTTACTGGAATTTGGTTTATTTGTTGAATTGCATTGTTTGCTTGGCAGTTAAAAGGATTGTAACCAATAATAAGCCAGTCTTGCAAAGGCATTTTCCCTCTCTCTTATCCTCTCACAGAGTAACACCTTTCTTAGGCAAAGTGGAAAAAAAGGATCATTCTTCCACAGTCAAAGGCAAAGATCTGTCATAGATGCCAGTAGCAGAAGTGGTTGTGGGCTCGCATTTACTTCTGTTCATTTTGTTTTCTTCTTGTTAGTAGCCTGTAACTTATACAATCTTGCCTGGATTTACTGCTATTTAACATTCATGTGCAAACTGACTTGAGGCTGATTACAAGCACCTAATATTCAAAAATTATTAGTCCAGGAGACATGGTGGAGTAAGTAAAACCAAAAAGGGGAGAAGCAACTAGAGTTACCAGGATTGACTTAATTTAACTTTCAACTGGAGTTCAACTACTATGCCTGGCTGGAACTGTTGCTCCATTATTATTTTCTGAAGGACTAGAAAATACTGTCTTCCAGTTGAGTTTGATGGTAAAATTATTAAAAAGAATTATAGTTTAGACATCCTGTGAAGCTGACAGCTGTGCCAAGTTGAGGCCTTTGGAACAGTTTGCTAGCTGTTAGTCAGCAGGTAGCATTCCTGTTATATAGTTTTCTATTTTGCTATTGTGAAGCCCATATTTTGGCTTTTGTTTGGATGTAATGATATATTTCTCAAGTATAACATTTTTAATGAGAGCAAAACACCAGCTTACACTGCTGAACTGTGCGTGCTCCTTGCTGAATAGCAGATGTTTGAAAAAGTACACATTTGAAATCTTACGGGTGATCTGTAGGCTTTAACTCAGCTCTGGGAAACTCGTAACAAATATTTTAAAGCAGTAACTTCTGGTGTTGCGTAAGTTAAAAAAACAAACAAGCAAACCACAAAACATTAAAAAAAGAAAAAAAAAAAAACCTGAAAGAAAGGAGACCAAGCCAGAATTTTTTTTTATTATTTTAACTTGATGGCATATCTCTGATACTGTTGGGTTTCTCCTAAATAAGTGGAGTATTCAAAGAGCCTTCTTGAGAAAGCTACAGGTGACCTATTGCAAATAATTCATTTTTCCCACTGCTGCCTCAACCATAGCACTGGAAGCCTTCGTTTGATATAGACCCCCTTCTGTGTAATTCTTATTTCAGTTTGTTTTCATCTTACCCAGGCAGCTGGATGTAATCCGCTGCTGATTGCAGTGTTGTTCAAGGCAGAGGTATTGACTGTTTCCGTGCTTAAGATACTTTTCCTGTCATGATAAGCATGTAATAAGTAAACTCTATTTCCAGAACAGGCTGAGGATGAAGAGTTTTGTTCTTAAGTCTCAATTCAGCCCTGTCTTAAAATCAATTTATCAAATCTGATGTTTATTTTTGACTTGATCAAAAACTGGTCCCTGCTTTGGCGTTGAGAACCTCTTTCTGAGAGCATGGCACCTGATGTCTGCAGCCCTTTCTCAAGTAAGTGTGGTGCTCCTATTGATTTTATTTTTTGAAGTTCTGGTATAATGAAACTACAACCAGCAGCGAGAGAGAATTCCTTCTTTCTTTGAATGCTTTAGCATTCTGAGCTTTCTATGAACCAGTTAAAGATCCTGAAGGGAACAGAGGTGGGAGAGAACAAGGAAAAGGGAAAGCTTTCCTTTGGCAGCGTGAGCTATTTCATTTGTAGCTCAGTGCGTCCCAGTATGTGAGACTGTCACATATAACAGCAGTTTCATTCCCTTTTCCTCCACAGCTGTTCTGTGCATTCTTTCTTTTCCTCTTAATATGACGGTTATGTCTCTTCCACGTAAGGTTTATAATATGCACTCAACTAATCTCAGTTAAAAAGGTAGAATTAGACAATATGGAGGGGGCTTTTTTGCATCTTAAAGGCTTACTTCATTGCCATCAATAACAAATCCTGCAGCTGTGGTTCAACTGCAAATAAATACAAAGAGTGCAGAAAGAAGCCATTTCAAAAGTCAGAATTGTACAGGAATACAGTTTTGGGGGCAGGTGGTAAAGAGTTTGGGGGTTTTGTACACTTTTTTCTTGTACCTAGTTGTAGGGTTTTGTTCTCTCAGCGTAAGAATCATAAGAATCATTATTTTTAAAGCTTGTTGGGACGGTCTTTTTACTTTATGTACCCCAAAGGTGGAGGTATGTAAGTACTTTTATAATTAGTAAGTATACTTTGGCAGCCGTCTAAAATTCACTTTATCTTGGACTGGGAAAAAGAAAAAACCAAAACAGCCTTGCTTTGCGAAACACATCTCACGTAGAAAAGTTGAAAGGCTGTTGCAGAATGGAGAAAACAAACAAGACTAGAAGTCAATCATTAGTTAGACACACACTCGACTGAAGTACACAAAGCCCATAACCCGTACTGAGTGCCCAGTCCAACGGCCTCCTGAGGGCTGCACGCTTCCAGATCCCCACCTGCCCGCACTCACAGCACGTGTGGCAGAGCGGTCCTCAGGAGGGTCCTCGTGTTCGTTTTATGCTTTTCTTGTTGGAGGGTGGAATTCAGCTGCTGGGAGGATTTTGGTTGCTCCAAGTGGCAGGTTTGGGTCGGTTAATGAGTGTTAATGAGCGTGAGGCTCCCAAGTCCCGACGTGGAGCGATTTAAGCTCTCAGTGCTTGATCTCGGGCACAGTGAGAACTCGCAAGGCAACGCTGGGGAGCCGTTCCTGTTGGTGTGATGGTATTTCTCAGCTTCTGCTTCTTAAAACTCGTCTCCTCCAGTCCAACGCCTCGCACACAGCATTCCACCTGATGCTGTTCTGAGGTAAAGCTGCACGAAAGCAACGGCACCCCACCTTGCGGGCATTTCAGCGTTGCCACTGAAGCCTCTGATCCTGTCGGTGAGGGGAGGGCTGCGCACACCGCCTACCCAGACTTGCAAGGCCTTTGGCTCTCTCCCTCAGCCTTCTCCTCGTGCAGCAGCCGTGGCTGGACGCGGTAAAGAACCGGAGGACCGGGCTCAGAGAGCGCTGCTGGATGGAGAAAAACAAAAGTGCGTTCCCGCTCCCGCTGGGGCGCAGCACGGGCATCATCGCCGCCTCCTGCGCCCGGCAGTTGCCGGTGAACACCTCAATCAACCCCTTTCCCGCCGCGCCGGGTCGCCCCGTCAGAGCGGGCGGCTGAGGCGGCGCGAGCCGCGTTACCACGGCAACTCCCGCGCCCCGCCCCGGCGCGGCGCCACCCCGGCGGCGGGGCAGAGGAAGGGCGCGGGCGGGCTTCGCGCATGCGCGGTGCGCGCGGGCCGGCGGCGTGCGTGTTGTTGTGCGGCGGCGGCAAGATGGCGGCGCACGGGGGCTCGGCGGCCTCCGCGGCGCTGAAAGGGTTAATCCAGCAGTTCACCGCCATCACGGGTGAGGCACGAGGAAGGCCGGGCCCGGACCGGCTCGCCGCCGCTTCTCGCCGTCGTCGAGCGGCCGGGATGGAGGCGGAGGGCCGGGCGCGGGGCGGCGGGGCGGGGGGCCGGGCCTGTCAGCGGGGCGGCGGCGGGGCGCCGGGCTGGCCGCGATGCCCGCCTCGGGGAAACGCGGCTCCGCAGAGGCGGGCGGCTCGCCCCGCGGCCAGGTGGCGGTCCGGCAGCCGCGTCCCCGCTCGGTGGGAAGCTCGCGCGTGGCGTGACGGCGCTGAGCTGAGCGGCGTTCGCTGCGAGTGTCCGTGCGGAGCGTCGGCGTGTCGGCACCGCGATCGGCTGCGGGCTGCGGCGCGGACGCGGCACCCGAAACGGGAGTGCTGGGGAGTTACGGGGCCCGGCTTCTCCTGACAGAAACCAGCCGGACTAAACCCTCGCCGCTATGAAAGAAGACGCGCCTTTCGTTGCAGCGAGCTCCCGTGTGTGCCCAGTGTTCTCCTTCTCAGCGGTGCCCGAGAGGCCAGGCAGAGCTATGCTGGTTGCCCAGCAGCCCTCTGCTCGAGCAGCTGGGTGATGGAGATGTCTAAACCCCGCTTCAAAAAAGAAAACATGAACCTGCTGGGTTCTGCCCACCCACCTCTGAAAGAGAGGTTTGAGGTGCTGACTTTTTGTTGTAATAGAATGTAAGGTTCTGTTTGGAGGTGAGTTTTTGCAGAGCTGCCTGACCCTGTGGCACAGTGGCAGGTGCTGCACAGCACAACCTCAGCAGTCTGTCATCAACTGCACCTTCGGTGCGAACCTGCTTTCTCAGGGGGTAGACTGGATGCTCCAGCTCCTGCGGTTCTGTGTAAGTGCACAGAGTTACCACGTTTGTGTGGAAAAGGTGAAATGAATTCCACCAGCCTGGAAGGCCAACTGTGTTCTGGGCTGCATTAAAAAGGGGTGGCCAGCAGAGAAAGGGAGGTGATTGTCCCCCTCTGCTCAACTCTTGTGAGGCCCCATCTGCAGAACTGCATCCAGGCCTGGGGTCCCCAGCACAGGAAGGACGTGGAGCTCTTGGAGCAGGTCCAGAGGAGGGCACTAAGATGATCAGAGGGCTGGAGCACCTCTCCTGTGAGGAAAGGTTGGGGGAACTGGGCTTGTTTAGCTTGGAGAAGAGAAGGCTCTGGGGAGACCTTATTGTGGCCTTCCAGTACTGGAAGGGAGTGTATAAAGAGGAGGAGGAACGGCTGTTTATGAGGGTAGATAGTGATAGGACAGGGGGAATGGTTTTAAACTAAGACAGGAGAGGTTTAGGTTAGATAATAGGAGGAAGTTTTTCACTCAGAGGGTGGTGAGGCACTGGAACAGGTTGCCCAAGGAGGTTGTGGATGCCCCATCCCTGGAGGCATTCAAGGCCAGGCTGGATGTGGCTCTGGGCAGCCTGGTCTGCTGGTTGGTGACCCTGCACATAGCAGGAGGTTGGAACTAGATGGTCATTGTGGTCCTTTTCAACCCAGGCCATTCTATGATTCTATGCTCTGCTTCCAGCACACCTGATGGTGAGCAGCAGTCATAGAATCAGAGTCTCTGCAGTTGGAAAAGACACTATAAACATCAAATCCAGCTGTGAATCCATGCCCAATAACTCATAGTCCTTGAATATAGTCTTCAGACAGCAGTTTGTTTTTTTTTTTTCTTTGGTGCTCTCATCCAGAAAAGTGCTAAGAGAGTGTAGGTCCTGTGTATCTTTACAGATGAAATTACAAGATAAAAAGAAATTTGTTTCAACTCTTGTGGAATAATTAGTATTTCTGTTTGCCAGCAGGAACACTGAGAACATTGGTGTGATGCTATCTTCCTTAGGACTGAGGAAGATTTGGTCCAAATGCTTTGTATATTCATGACTTTAAAAAGCAGAAGGTTGAATATAATTTTTCTTCTGGTCCTCCTAAATGAACAGCATGGTGTGACTGTGCAGTGAGGTTGCAGGGTGTATGTATATTCCAAACTCTGCAGGTATTGCTTCGTTTCTCCAGCTGGTGTTGAAGTGAGCTCCTGAAAATATCAAAGAGCAGTTACAGTGAAAAACTACTTGATGCTTTTGTGTTTTATTGGGGATGGTACTAGTTCTTTCTGCGCTCTTATTTTGATTAAGGTCCTCAAGCACAGTTAAGTACCATTGGGGTACTCTTGAGGTTGGTTCTTGGGTTTTGTTTTTTTTTTGAAAAGCAGTTACCTTGGTCAGCCTGGCTTTCTTTGTGGTTTAATATAATGGCACAGGTCATTTAGTATTGCTTTATCTCAACAGATTCAAAGTGTGTTCAGTGTATCAGTCTGTTTAATCTAAAGTTCTGAGTACTTCCTGGAAAATCTCAGAGACACACTATGAAAGTAAGTTAAATGTGTTTTGCTCAAAGTGTTGTTAGCTGTCATTCTGAAGCTGGGAACACAGAGTTTTCTTCATTTCAGTGACTTGTAGTGAAGTTGGTAAGAATTATTACAGACCAAAAGCTGCTCCCAAACTGGTTCAGCTGCATTTTGCCACTCTTCCTCTATACCAGCTTTTCCATATTAAAATAGACTCTTTGGCAGCCTGCTACCTTTAGAGACATAGTGTAGTAAATAGACTCTGGAGAGATTAGATGCAGGAGAGATTCAGTTGGTGAAAGTGCTTTTGTTGACTGTATGGCCTTGAGGAAGCTTTAGAGGCAGACCCTGGAAGGAAGAACTGCAAGTGTTGCTAAGGAGTAATGTTTCATCCTGAGCAGCACATCAGTCTGCATTTAGTTGGGCCTGGGAGCCATTCTAGTAAATGTTAGTGATGATACTACTTTTTCCCTGTTCACTTTTAAAATTTCCTTGTACATGAACTGAGATTCTGCTTGTTTTTGCCTTCTGGAGCACCCAGTGAAACAGGGAATCTTTTCTTCCTTCTTTAAGTATCTGTTAGAGGTGGGTAAAAACTTTGGTACTGGATTTAGTATTCTCTCTGTTAAAATGTTAAATCAGTTGGTTGTTTCGTTTTTTTTTTTTTTTCATATAACACAACAGAAGTCAAATTTAATAAGCTTGTCAATATTTGGAAAACTATACAAAGAAAAAAAGAAGTGCTCAAAAATACTCCCACAGAACTTTCTCCTGCTGGAAGGGAGAAGTGTGGCTGTCCTGTATCCAGGCATTTCCTTTTCCCTTGAGATGTGTGTTTGTCTCACCTCATAGTTGTGCCTTAGGGATAAATGGCACCTGCTGAACTGCTCTAATGATCAGTGCTTTAAAAGAGAAAGCTTGCTGGTGAGCTGTTCTCAGCGCTTCTGATCAGAACACTTTATGAAGAATGCTTCTGTATATATATATATTTTTTTTTGCATTACAGGTGCCAGCGAAAGCGTGGGAAAACATATGCTTGAAGCATGCAACAACAACCTGGAGATGGCTGTCACCATGTTTCTGGATGGTGGAGGCATAGCAGAGGAGCCCAGCACCAGTTCTGCAGCAGTGTCTGCAGTTCGACCACACACCGAGTACGTACTGCATAAATATGAGTAGTCTGTCTGAAAAGTTTTGTAATGTAAGACAGAACAATGAAAGCAGTTGTTCTTTTTCCTAAACTGCTGTTATTTCAGTGTAACATGTGCTTCTTTGATGATCTTGTTTGATTGATTGCTTTGATATTTTTCTTAATAAATAAGTTTTTCTTATTGCACAAGCTGGTCTCTCTTGTGTGTACTTCAGAAGTTTTCCATTGTATGCACATGCTGTTTTTGCAGGCGTAGCTTGGTCATTGAAGTGAGGATCCAATGAAAAGTGGGTCCTAGTATTAAATGGCTCCAGGAGTCTTGTTTTATGTTGCTTTTGTACTTAGAGAATTTTGTTATTTTGTTTTTTATTAAATGAGACCCAAGTCCCATTTGATAGCATTTGCTTGTGTTGTCCTAACAGCAGATCATGTACACTGATGTGCAGAGGAACAAACAACTACAAAATCTGTATTAGTGTCTTACACATCACATGCCAATAAAGGTGCTTGGACATGGCAGAGAGTCTTTTGGTGCTGCCTGTCAATGTGCCTGCATGGGATAAGGGGAATATTTTGAGTGGAAGCTAATTGGTATCAGTCACATTTATTAAAGTTCTAAATTAAACTTAGCTATGCTTTCTTCTTTATGGAAGTCTTTCACTTCAGGAAAGAGGGAAATAACTTTTAAAGAAAATTCTTGCTGCTTATACTTCTGAAACATGTGTATACATTTAAACAACTGTTAGCACTAACCTCTATAGTTCAGTGCCTCCCTGTTTGAACCTTTAACAGGTAATGAAGTTAAAAGTCTGTATCTGTAGGTGTTAAGAGTTCTTATTTCTAGACAACTCCTGGCACATCAGTAACTTAATATTCAAGGATTTTTTTGAATACTTCCTTTTTTATACTTGACATCCTTCAGGTGCTGGTCAGCTTAGTTTTACTTTTAGGAAGAGAGAGAAATAAGTATGCAAATCAAAAATGGAGAATAACTAGTTTCACAACAGTGATCAAAGATGTGGAGGCTAATAGCAAGGTTAGTGCATCTTGCTGGTGGTATGAGTTACTGCTTGAAACCTGCGTGGCCAGGAGCCAGTAACTGCACACTTTAAGACTTTGAAGAGTCCAGGAAAGTGGGCACCTCTGGAGTGCTCAGTAGATTGGATGTTGAAATGGATTTTCTTGGATGAGCCTGTGCCACACCTTTGTGTAGATACACGAGTTAGGTAACTGAATTGACTACAACTGAGTACACATTTCTACTATTTCATAGCTCTTGTGATTGTATTTCTTCCCCTAGACGTAATGTCAGTTTACATAGTGTTCTCTGTAAGCATAGCTAAGCTGCTGATACGTGAAAGGAGCCCAGCCATTAAAACAAGTAATTGCTTCAGAATTATATGGGGGAAAATAACCATTTTGACCATCTTGTTTTACATCCTATGGTAAAGAAAGAGCCGTGAGTTTCAGGTGAAAGTAAAAAGTCTTCCAGCAGGAGAAAGCTTAAAGTAGCCAATCTTTTTTTTCCTCTATGTATAGATAAACAGGGGAGGAGGGTGGCAAGTGGGTTAGTTAGCCTTAGCTAAGTTTTAAAAAAACGTTTCCAAGTTCTCAGAGGTTGTGAAAGGAAAAAAAAAAAATATTTCATTTGTTTTTGTCAATTCAATTGACAGAAGACTGGGATCAGGGTACCACAGGGTTTGTGTAATCTTCTGTCAAGATGTAGAAGAGTACATAATGCACTTTAATGCATAATGTGCTACATCCTGCTTCAGTGCCTTGTGTGGGAGTAGAGGATTCCTCAAGGTCTGTTTTGACATCAAATCTCTGATTCTGTGCAATGGTACAGCAGTGTCCTTAGCTAGTCCAGGTCGCAGGAACCTCTGAAACACAACATAGTGTGATTTATTTAATACTTAAACATTATTATTTCTGATTTTCCTTTCCTCTTTGATAGGGATGAAGTACGAGCTCCAATTCCTCAAAAACAGGAAATTTTAGTAGAGCCTGAGCCCTTGTTTGGAGGTAGGCCTTTTTTTTTGCTTTCTTTAATTACCTTGAAATCATGTTTATATGATGAGAAAAACAAAATTTCATGGACATGAAGAAAGCAGTGTGCCTATTTATATTTGTTTTTGCTCTGTTGCAACTTTTTAGCCATCTAACATGATTGCATACTTGGAAATATACTGATGTTTAAAACCTTACACATTAGAGGTGCTGTATTCCCAATGGTGTCAAAAGGTGCTAACTCCTTTTTCAGAAGACTTCTTGAGGCACCAGCCAGTTAGTAATGTTGAGTATACATCTGTGTTCCTGGGGTTCAGAACCATGTGATACTGCTGCAAAAATGCTCAGACTGATAGGGTGAATGCTTGGGATTTGGCTGATAAGGGAAAATGGAGAGAACAAATGCATGTTTCTTGAGGAGATCCAGAAAGAAGGGTTGAACTGCATGATTGCTTGTCATTTTCTCAATTTCTCCTTTAGGAATTGAATTTGCACTTTAAACTGCATCACACAGCTGAATTAAGAATCTTGCCCTTTCTATCAATGAAAGACATGGAAATGCTCATCTTTAAAGTGATCCCGTATCCACGGGAAATGCATTTTCTGTTGCTTAGCTCCTGCTAAATAGAATTGTGAGGCCTAGCTTCTCTTTTACTGTGGAACTGGTTCTCACTTGATCTTGTTTTCAACGTCAGAGATTTGTTTTGCCAGCATGCCCAAGCTGAAAGGTGGCTGCAGAAGGTGCCCTGAGGACTCTTGGAAGGCATTGCACTGGCTTCTTCCTCTTGCTTCCTTTGTGACCCAGCAGAGACTTTGACATTAGCTCCATAGGTGCCTCTGGGTTCATGATCCTAAGAAGTACAGGAGTATGATCTGCACTCTTGCCAGGTCCTTTTATACTCATGTCACACACTGAGCACAGACGTGCTGTCCCTGATTGCCCTACTGAGGCAGTCTGTGGTAGCCTCCTGGCTCTGTCTCATCCAACAACTCTAATATTCTCACTGATGCCACTTCTATTTATAGCATGAAGCAGCCCAGCAGCTGGAAAGCTGCCTCACTCAGTCCTTTCAGCTGTAACCTCAACAGGGTATGTTCCAGTTTATGGTTTGAGCAGCTGCATATTGAGGTGCTTGAGTGAGCTTGGATTCTCTTCCAGTTGAGAAAACCTCTATCAGTTTGTACTCTGCCAGATAAACTGAACCACTGCAGAAGTAGAAAATTTATCAGAAAAACATCCATCTGGGTTGCAGTTCACATCTTCACCTGCACTGGACTTGTAGCAGCCAAGACTGGAGATACAAGTGCTGCTTTTGCTGAAGTGCTATTTCAGCTGCTATTCAAAACTGTGGTGTAAATTACTCTGAAGTAATTTACCTGTAAGGGATTGTGCTTGTTGCTAAGCATTTAGAGGAGAGAGATCTTTGCAGATACCGACACTGGATCCTGTGAAGAGCTTGGCTGGGGCCCATTTAGTCGAGTTGGAATGAGATCTGGATAAGTGATTAGAAAGGAAATAGAAATGTGGAAGAAACAAATGCATTTCCTAAGAAAGAAGGTATTTTCCATCTGAGTTTAATTTTATGAAGTTTTCATCTACTTAGAAATGTTCTTTAAAAATCTTGATGGGAGTCATGACATTTTGATGCTGTCAGCACTGCCACTACATACTGATGTGCCTTTGGAGTGCTTGGTGAGCCCATGAAAAAAGGCTAACTTTACATTATTGTGTACTGCTGATATGTTTTTCTTCCCTACTGGAAAGAAAGGAGGAAATGATGAAGTCCTCATAAGCTTACCTGTTTGATAGTATGCCTTTGAAATAATTACTGAAATACTTTTTTCTTTGAAGCTCCTAAAAGACGCAGACCTGCGCGTTCAATATTTGATGGCTTTCGGGATTTTCAAACGGAAACCAGTAAGTGTCTGCTGATCAGCAACTTAGAGACATTCTCTGTTTGTTTGTTTTTTTAATACAATAACGATTTCAAATTAGTTTCCACTGTAGGCTGTGATAGCTTTCAGTCATTGAATGCTTTTTAATTGCTTACTGCGTGTAAAGTGTTATTTGGGAATAATACTATCAGATTCTCCTTGTTGTAGTGACAGTGCTGTTTGCTGACAATACTCTGTCATGTCTGTGGTACAGTAAATGTCATTAATTTATTTCTGGGGCAACCTTACGTTGTTCTGAAATTGCTAAAGGGAAAGCATTGGTTAATGGATATATGAAGCAGGTACTGAGGATGCTGTGCCAAGTAGTTGCTTGTGCTACACAAGTAAAACCATGAGACAGCATATTCTGCCTGCTTTCCTATGGCAAATGCTTTCTTGATAACTCTCAAAAAAGCCCTTTTCTGCTTTAGGGAGAACTAAAAATGAAGAACAGTCTAATACCTGTGTATAAATTACGTTTACCTATTATTTTTTTCTTTGATAGCCAGTGGTGGCTCTGGCACTTGAATTAGATTTGAGTGTAACCCTGAGGCTTCTTCCTTGGCCTTGTGAATTAGTTCTAGTGAATTTAATCTGTTTACCATTCCCTATCCATTCATTTGCAGGCTCTCCAAAAGACAAAGCACTGGCTGTTATATAAGCATTTAAGTTTCATAGAAAGGGATTTTCTGAGAGCCAAACACCATTTATTTTGTATCCCAGTTAGATTTGTTATGCAGTTGTTACTACTGATGCTACTGGAGTGCTAAAGAGCTCTAACCAAGGACCTGGTTCCCAAGGAGTTAGGTGCTGTCATATGCTAAACTGAAAATAAGTATTTATCATTTCTAGCTTTCCCCTAACAGCTTTGATCAGTTTTTCAGAAGTAATAATCTAATCAGGTGTTGAAGTCACTGGCAGCTATATATATTAAAATCAAGGATTTACAGAAGCTTCATGCCCTTATTTTTTCTCTCTTATAGCAAAGTCCTTTAGAGTTTCATGGTCTGTAAAACCATTGTGAAACTTGATGTTTTATGGTAAAATTTCATGGGTGAAAATCACCGTCTTGTTATCTCTGAAGAAATGGCCCTAGCCATAAAAGTCCATGTTATTTCCTGGCTCCCAGGCCTACACCACAGGTGCAATTCTATCCCTTTAGGGATCCAGTGTCTGCTCAGCAATGGTTTGTATGCTATGGCCCACTGATGTTTCCTTACACAATGGGAAAGCTTTAGGATCATGTGATGGTTACTCATTTCAGCTGGCTTGCTTCCATAAAATGCATTATACCACTGCATTTTTAGGTGAGCAGTTTCTGTAATTTACCTTATTATATATGGTTGTGTATACGTAGGAAATGTGTTCTGTATTGTTTGGGTGGAAGTGATAACACCAATAGAAACTCAAAATATGGTACTTGGTATAAACAGTCTGAAAACCTCTTAATCTAGCAGAGGCTGAGGTATCCAGAACTGACTGTGGGAAGTGTAGATATTTAATATAAACTTGCAAATATATTTCTCCAAGTGAACTAAATCTTATTGTGGGGAGTGCCTTACCTTCAGGTGTTAGAAGCTTTGAATTAGAAATATACTTAGTAAAGTTGTAATGTTACAGACTAGCTCAGTTGTTCCAGTCTAATAGCATCAGTGGGAGCAAGTCATAGCCTTTTTAAAATTTTTTTGCTTGTTTGTTTTTGAATATTGATACATGACCACCTCTACTAATACTTATACTACCCAGGATGTATTTAAAAGTGAAATAAACACCCACTGCTTGCAAGAGCTAGGACAAGTGGGGATTTTATCTAAAGTAGCAGCTGATCTTCTTCAGTGCAGTCTAACCTTACAGTTGTCTCACCAAAGTTTTGTATATGGGAATATATTCAATTATAAATACATCTTTTGAATATTTTGTCTAACTCAGCTTTGTTTCCTCTTGGGGCTGTGCAGTTCGACAGGAACAGGAACTACGAAATGGAGGAGCAGTAGATAAGAAACTCACTACCCTAGCAGACCTCTTCAGGCCTCCCATTGATCTGATGCACAAAGGCAGCTTTGAGACGGTGAGTTTTTGAGTTTTGGTAAGTTCCCTGTGTGGTGGCTGTGTGCAGTGTGGAAGCCCTTTGTTAGGCTGTGTACGCAGGACAATTAAAAGGCCCTGTAGTGATAAATATTTGATGCACTATCTCTGAAGGTCTTTACTAACAATGGTAGATCACATTTTTATTATGTTTAAATGCTAATAGAGCAAATCACACTTGGTGAAACGCTTCTGTATACAAGTGAGGCTGGCCAGAATGGAAGAACAAATCTCTTGCATGATACAGAAGTAGCTGAAGTAAGGTTGCTTTTTGGTAGGTGAGCAAAAGTACTTTGTAAGGGGCAATATAATTTGCAGCAGAGCCTCTAAAGAAGCTCATGCAGTTTTGGTAATATGGCTAAATAATTTTGATACCAAAGCTACTTAAGTATCTGTGTATGGCATTGTCATGAATGCACAAGTTTATGCCAGAAGACATGTTCTTGTACAAAATCACAGTGGTGATTTTGCCTCTGGTGGTGATGGAAGAATTGTCTGAGAGATTGCCCCCCTAAGAAGGGGAGAGCTAGGGGGGCTGTTTCCAGTGATCTCAGGTGTCACCTTTTCTATTTGTGCAGGGAGCTTTGTGGATCTGGTCAAAATTAGTTATGGTATGAATTAGGGATGTAACTAGTGATTAGAGACTATCCAGATTGGTTTGTGAACATAGCGAACCTGTGGCTTGAGGGACCAATAAAGGGAATTTGCATAGGAACAGCCAGTCCTGCTCTGTACTGAAATGTGTACACACTCAGCAAGTGCCCTCTAATCTCTGCTGTGGAATTTGTTTTCTAGTCTTTCCTAATGTCTTACTGAAAACATGTTAAGACCTTTAGCAGTATTTACTGCCATTATCATAATTCTTTTCAGAGGATGATGTAACTGATTGATATGTTTGATTGCTCTAAAGTCCATGTGTTCTTATTCAGCCTTGTAAATAAAAAAAAAAGGAGGGAGGAGGGGGGGATATGTATACACACCTTGTCCTGTTCTTTGCAGTAATTTAAATTTAGAGACATATGCTTTCTGATATTCATGTTTGCTTTTTTCTGTTCTCATACAGTTCCGTGTCTCATGCGTTACTCTTCATTTCAAAACTTCCTTGCAAAAATAATCTTTAGCTTCTCAGTTTGTGGGCTGTTACCTTTTCCATTTTACCTTCTCTGACTGTACACTGTTGTGCTGCTTCAGCCTGGGATAAAGTCAGGCCTCCTGCGAATCCAATGACCAGAATCTTTCTCAAAATTCAATTCTAACAAGCTGCTGTTTGCTTCTTCCTTCTCTGTTCACTTAGATAAACATCTACAATAACTAAAAAAAAGACTAAATGCTGTCATTTTGAGCACTTTTATTTTAGTACTATCTTGAGTGGTTTTCTTTGTTTTGTTTTGTTTTGTTTTTTTAGTGATTGGTGTGTTCTAAGCTCTGGAGGGCTATGCAAGAAAGTTCCACCAGCATTGTGTCCTGCAGACTTAGATGTTATTCAAACTCAGTAATAATAGTGTTGTCTGGTCTTAGTAAGGTTTTCATGCATCTTTGTTGCTCAGTGTCTGTTAGGGTGCTCTAACTTTGGTTTCTGTGGTAAGTAGGCTCAGCTGTCTTTCGTTTTGCACAAGGAAATACATTTTCCTTTGAATGCAAAAAACAAAACAAAACCCACTGGAGAACCTTAACAATATGATGTGAAAAAGCTGCTATTGCATTAATAAAAAAGAGCATTAATGTTTAACTTCAGATCCATCAAAAACTGGGCCACTAGATGCTAGTTACTGGTGCTGGTTACTGGCTGGTGGCTTGGGGCCATGTAAACCAGGGGCAAATGGCTGACACACCAGCGAGATGTTAACGTGAACTGCCCCTTCTCTCCTATTAGAGTATTTCAGAGAAGCTGAAATGAAACTGCTGAGGGTCAATTCAGATTGCACAAGGGATTTTAACTGACGTTTCCTGACTGTAAAATTGAGCCTTGATGCATATGAAGCTTCACACTCACCATCTCTTTAGCACAGAACCTGCTAAGAATGAGTCACTAGAGCAACAGACCAAACTTACTTTCTAAAGAAGAGTTTGGTTTTGTTCTACAATCAGATATATTTGTTTCTTTGTGTGTATGCTGTAAAATGCAGTTTAATTTGTGGAGAATATGCCCCAAATTGACCTACTTTGAAATTCTTGTTTTGGAAGCAGATAGTTTTCTGTGCTTAATGCTCCTTAGGATTTTGTCACTTCTGTGAAGCAACAGTGTGACGTTGCAGTTTACAGTTTCTCTATATGAAATTTCCTCATTTTACAGGTTCTCTTACTGCTTCCTGCTGATACTGATGGTTTTAAAAACATTTTTTTTTTGCTTTTATGAAGCAAGTAGTAATAGCTCAGAAGCTGATCTAGTTTTGTAGTTGAATAGTGCAATTATTTTTACATACAGTGCTTCTACACTGTCTAGCTAGACTGTGTGTGCTGGTGTACATTTGGGTAGGGAATGGCTGGGTGATGAAGAGAACCTGGTCTTTCTGTGCTGACCAAGGCAAGGACCATATTATAAATAATATTAATATAAATAGGATGTATCTTGGGAGGCAGATCTCTCATTCTGATTTTATCTTATCTCCCAAACTGAACTATGCTCAACTAGCAGATGTCTGGAACTACATGTTTTTAGTAGTACATGAGCTAGTTTCTCCAATGGGAGCCAGCAATGAGTGTAAAATAACTTTCCTTACTTTGGCTGGCTGGATTGCTGGTCTGTTGCCCTAAGTTGTTGTGATGAAAAAATGTGTATGCCTAGAAAATGGGAAGGGGAATTTAGAGGACATGGGTGGTTTTTTACATCTGTCATGTGGTATTTAAGAATCACTGCCTCTTTTTTTGAAAGCTCCCTACTCTGCTATCTAAAGTGTGAATTAGAATGCTTGTAAGGAGCAGTTGCTCTGTTCTTATCCTGTTTGGATGCTGTTTTAAGTGCTAGGTGCTCTTACCTCACAGAAGGAGAAGTGATGGTGGTTGGGAACTGGTGTAGGAAGCTGTTTCCGAAGCCATCAGACATCACCTGCAGACTATGCAAGCCAGCTCTTGAGCCCTGCAGTGTTATTTTGGTCATTGATGAAAATGATCCATCAGTATAATCTCTATACCCACAATATTTCTTCCCTCTATACCTCCCTACCCTTAAAGCAGACCAATATCTGTGTAAGAGCATGGTTATATATGTGTGTGAGATGGTAGCAGTATAACTGTTGTCCTCTTAAATGTTAAACATGAAACCTATTGCTTTTACAAGGAAGTTAAAAGGAGTTTCAAGAGCTGGACCTGCTGTACAGTTGAAAACTCATCTTTCCAAAAATTGCGTGTGGAATTTCCTGCTTGCACCCTTTCAAGTGCAGTAGCTGGATGGAGGAGAGGAGGAGTCAGGTTTTCTCTAATGTTAAAAAATATGCAAAGTGTAGAAGAGTGAGATGCACTTCCAGGTATGCTAGTATGTATTTTTGAGTTTTTTCATTTAGTCACATATGGATCACATTAGAATGCAGGACTAAGGCAATGTGATTAACTGAAGCTGCATACTGACAATGTTCCCCTTAGTTTTGAGTGGTACCTCTGGGCCTCATCTTAAACTGATTGCCTAGAATTAGTTCTCAAATCCCCCAGTTAGTTTAAGATAATTTTTTTAAAATAAAAGAATAATGAATATGTTTAAAACCATTATCAGTTACCCAGGTGTCACCTGCAGCATTTTTCCCCTCTGGAAACCAAATACAGGCTTCTCACATGGTAACATTAGTGATGCCTGCGAGAACAGAATGAGTATTCCACGCTTCTACATTCATTTTTTTTTTCTGTAACATTTTTCCTTTGAATGAAGTAAAAATTGTCTGCAGGTCCTTTGGCCACACAGAATATATTTTGTAGACCAAGATCTGCTGAACAGCGAGCAAGCTTCTAGTTTAAAATTTCCTGGTTTACCAAGTGCGTCGAGGCTTACACTTTGTTGAGCTAAGTGGATGGGGTTCATGCAGCTGTCTTGCATCAGACAGACTGACTGTTCTGAGGTGTGCTGGCTAAAAATCCATCTGAAATTAAAAACTTTGGTTTGGGGAACAAACTACCACCAAAAACAGCAAAATCTTTTGTAGCATTCTGATTACTTGAATTTGCTGTTAGGTGCCTTGCCAGCAGGATGGTGAATGCACTTATAAATATATGCATACTTTTTTAAAAAAGGAAGGGAGATTCATTTGCAAGTTCCAGTCTCTCCAGGTGGTAAGAGCATTCCTGCTGTTGATATAGCCCTCTTTTTTTCAACAGGTATGGCAATTCAGCGATCAGAATTACATTCTTGATCAAACTCCTACCATTATCTTGCCACCAAGCAATCAGACTATGCCAGCTTTGTGACTCAAACCAGTAAGATTTCTTCCTGCACCTTCCCGTCTTCCTCCCAACTTGCAGTCTGGATAAGGAGCATCAAAAAAGGATGCCGAGTTTGGCAGTTACACAGTAATAGCGTAACTCAAAACCTTGAGAGAGAGGGGAAAAAACAAAAAAAAAAAAAACCAAGAGAGGAGGTCCTATTGCATTCATGCATATCCTCTGTCAATTGTGTTGTCTGCTTAAGTAGAAGATGATCCACAGGTTTATCTCTGGAGTGAGCAGGTCTTTCCTCTGTTGTCAGATTGGTGTGGTTGACTACACTCTTCCCTGAACAAGTACTTAATTCAGTGTCTTTCCCCACAACTCGCTGCCCTGCCCCACTGCCAAAGCTGCTTTTCCCACTCTGTGCTTGGCTTGTTGAACTCCAGCAGCTCTGTTCATCGATGTGATTCTGTAATTTAACCAATCTCATTTAAGCAGGTCTTTCAGCCCTGCCTTCTGTTTTGTGGATGCCTTTGCGCTAGCTCGGTCCATCTTTCTCACTCTGAAGGGGTTTTGGTGAAAATTCTGACACTGCTAGAAGCCATCACTGATCATTGCTGGCATTGTTTATGTCGTGCTCTTCAGTGTTAGCTGATGAAGCTTTTCTCTCTGCTTACAGGCCAAGGAGTGTGGTCAGATGCAGAACAAATGGCTCATGATAAACATTCAGAACGTGCAAGATTTTGCGTGCCAGTGTCTGAACCGCGATGTTTGGAGCAATGAGGCTGTGAAGAACATCATCAGGGAACATTTCATTTTTTGGCAGGTAGAATCACAGAATTCTGTGGGTGGGAAATTTAACAGAGCCACACCAGTAACTTGATGTCCTGTTAGGTGGGACAGTGAAAACAGATATCTGTGATTTTAACGGCACTACTGTGGTTCTCTTGGAGAATTGCAGAGAATAAGGGTATGCATTTTAATGCCTAAGCAGCCTTTTACTTCTGATTGAAAATGTTATTGCTTAACCACTAATACATATACTGGTAGGGGTGCATGTTCAACTTGTAGAAGTTGCTGAGACTTGTGTTTACCATTTGTTGCATGCACTGTAAAATAGAGAATAACTCGGTATGTTTTCATGATTGTGTTCCCTTTTCACTCAGTAACTTGCTTTCAATGTGGTATTTTGTAGGTCTATCACGACAGTGAGGAGGGGCAGAGGTACATACAGTTTTATAAATTAGCAGACTTCCCTTACGTCTCCATCCTGGATCCCAGGACAGGTAAGATAAGAGACAGTTACTTGGAGTGGCAGCTGTGAGCTGAAGTGCTGTCATCTTTGGCAGTGTTACACTGCAGCTGAAGCTTTTTCGTTACCACATTTGTCCTGTGAGACTTCTCATCCCTGAAGAAATGAACTAGTAACTTCTGGAGGCACTAAAGGAACAAAACTCCCAAGTCTTTCTGAAATGCTGTGTTTGATTATGGTACTTGGTATAGCTTATCGAGTACTTTGTGTAGAAATTGAAAATAGTACCACCTGGTGGTGAAACTCCAAAATCAACATTTTTTTGTAAGTGGTCTTTTAAAAGCTACTTGAAATCTTGTGATAAACTATCTTAAAATATTTGTAAGGTCACTTACCCATGACATGAATACAAATCTGCAATCCCATTCCTGTCACAGTAGCTTAATGAGGCTTAGAGATGACTTATTAAATTGCATCTGAATTTTCAAATACCAATTTGATTGTTCAGTTAAAAAATAAATAAATGTTACCTTTTTCTCCATTGCTTTGGAAGTTGGACCTTTTTGTTTTGTATGCCAACACTCTTGCCTTTTCTGTCATCATAGAAGGCTGCTGTAATAATGGTTTGGTCTTATGCTACTCAGGAATTGAAGCAGTAGTTTCTTTAATCAGAGCTGAAATTTCTCACCATTTGATTTAACCATCTCAAAACATTTTTTGTTGTTGTTGAAGCTGAAGTTAAGATACTCTTCTTAGCACTAATGGAAGCAAATGCTGTTTACCAAGATGCAGAATCGAAACAGACAAGAATGTATAACTTCTTCATAAATTTAGTGTTTTGTATTTTTTAATTGTAATATCCAATTCACCTTTCTGGATGCATATTTTCTCAGAAAAGAACAAAAAATAAGGCTTTTCGAGGGGGTAGAGGGAGGAAGCTTTGTAATTATCAGGTGGTGGTCCGTAGGCAACTGCAGTTCCACAGATGTGGATTCTTGCATAATACATGGACAGAAGTGAACTGATGTTTTTGACAGCTATGCTGCAGTCTTTGAGGAGTTGTTGCTGAAAATAGACGATTTCTATTTCTAAATTCACGATGCTGTATGTTTCCCAGGCCAGAAACTAGTGGAGTGGCACCAACTGGACGTGACGTCTTTCTTGGACCAAGTGACAGGGTTCCTGAGTGAGCACGGACAGCTGGATGGGCATTCTACCAACCCTCCCCAAAAATGCTCCCGTTCGGTGAGTAGGAGGACTGCAGAAACCTGAATTAAAATGTGGTGTGTCTGTATCCAGCTGTGCTGGTTTCCAGCCCGGTAGTGTATAAACAGACTTAACAAATTAGTGGAAGAGTGTGCAAAAAATGAAAATAATGCACTAAAGGAGTGCTTTCTACCTCGATAGATACCCCATGGCAAGGGGTTGGAACCAGATGATCTTTAAGGTCCCTTCCAACCCAAGCTGTCCTGTGATTCTGTTTTTTTATGCAAACTGTTCTATCAGGAAGTGTTTCTAAATGAGAAAATGATTCATCATTTGTTTTGTTACATTTGTTTGACTGTTTGTTAACAGTCACAGGATTGTGTCTGTGTGGGAAGAAGACACATTACTCCATGTGAAGCTCCAGGGAGGAATCATTAAGCAGTTACAGGGTGACTAGCTTTCCATGCTGTTTCTTCATGACTGTTTTAGTAGCTTCCCTTTGGAATGTTTGATATCGTCTTGATTTTCCGTATGTCTGAAAATATCTTTATGCCTTTTTCCTATGTCTCTGTTCAACAGGAGAGCCTCATTGATGCCAGTGAGGACAGCCAGCTGGAAGCTGCTATCAGAGCTTCATTACAGGAAACACATTTTGATTCCTCACAGGCCAAGCAGGAGAGTCGATCAGATGAGGAATCTGAGTCAGAGCTTTTTTCTGGAAGTGAAGAGTTTATTTCTGTTTGTGGATCTGAGGAGGAGGAGGAATCGGAGAATCCTGCCAAGTTGAGGAAGTCTCCACACAAGGACTTGGGGTATAAAAAAGAGGAAAGCCGGAGGCCTCAGCCTGAGCCCCCTGCAAGGACTGAGCCTGGGACAACATCTAATCATAGGGTACTGCCCTGCATTGATGCAGGGGTAGTGGAGGAGCCAGCTGACAAGCCTGAAAGTATGTTGCAGGGCCTAGATGTGAATGGTGAGTGGCCACGGATTGTTTTTATTTCTTTTTCGTAGTGACCTTTGTTTTGCTTTTGTTCTGAAAACTTTTATGCTCTGACAAGCATAGTTTCAGCCCTTGTTTTGAAAAGCTAAACCTTTCCTTCTGTCTCACACACTTGATGCTAGATGTTAGGATGATTTACTTTGTCAACACTTCGATGTAGTGATTTCATGTTAGTCCCTGAGCTCACATTCCTTAGTTTGAGACTTTGCTGTTGAATGAAATTCACATGGGTATAATGCAGGCAGCTGTGACAAGGCTTCTACCAGTGTGGTAGAAGTGAAATAATGTAGCTCCACCTCCTGCCTGGCTTGACTGCCTTGAGGGGCTGGACTTTTGCTTATACAAACAAATCCCAGGAGTCTGTGTTCCACCTTGCAGCTGTGAGCTGGCATGCAGCCCTGTGAGATGCTCTCAAAGGCAGAGGTAACACAGTGTACTTTTCTCTGGGAAGCCAGACTGATTTTGTTCACTATTGTGAACTCCTGAGCATATTTTAAACACGTGCAGTACAAGTATCTCTTCAGAGATTGAAACACTGTGTGCTAAAAAGTTCTGTATTTGTCTCCAGTCCCTACTCTTCTATGCAGTGAAGTGTGCCACGACCAAAACTACAGAAAGCACCGTTCAGTTGCCTTGTTTGTTAACTTGTTGTAAATTCCTTTGTACTAGGACCAAAGGCACAGCTGATGCTAAGGTATCCAGATGGAAAGAGAGAACAAATTTCACTGCCCGAACAAGCTAAACTTCTGGTGAGTGGGGTTAATTGGAATTCCTTGTTTGAGTACAGGGGAGCTGAAAATGGAGAGTTTATTTTCCTGTGGTGGCACCAATCACATTGGTGAGAGAAATGTTTATATCCTTTGAAGAAAATGAGACTATACAACCTGGTCTGCAAAACTCCAGGTAGAGACTGACCTTGTTTCAAACTCATGTTTTCACCCTTACTATTTTGCATGAAAGCTTTAAATAGAAAACAAAAGTTATCTTAAATCCAGCATCAGCTCTCTCAAAACCAAGCGTCATTTCAGAGGTCAACTTGGAATTCTGTGGCTGAAATAAATTCTGAGGGACACTTACTGTAGGCAACTGCTTTGCTTTGTCAGGCTTTCATTCTTACTTTGTCATAGCAGTCATCTCTATAATATTTCTCAAGTAATCTTAACTTAGGTGGAGCCACGTCTTTCCAGTCCATCATCTGTGCAACTGCATCACCCCTCAGGCGCTCCCCCTGCACTGATGCCCCAAGACACTGGACTGTTTATTCTGCCTGAGTTTTGCTCTCTCACTGTTCTCCCTGGCGTTCCTCAGCTTATCTTCATTCTCTGTCCTGTCTACTCCTACTTTACCCTCTCATCTGCTGTGTTTGTTAATGAACTTGGGAAATCTCTCTTGTGTGGTGTGGGCATTAGCTCTTCTGGTGTGTCTGTTTGTTGGGTTTTCTGATAGCCCATCATCCCAATACCCTCTGTATCCTTCCTGGATTGTTACTGTAGGCAGAGAAGTCAATGAGCTGAGAATTGCTTTTGAAAGAAAGGAAGAGAAGGATCCCCCCCGACCTCATGCTTCTTTGAAGGCAGGAAAATATTCAAACCTTGAGTAAAAAAGGCTGTATTTATCAGTGCTACCTGACAAAAATACTTCTTTGGTGCCTTTTAGGTTTTACATAAAGGTAATGTCAGTAAACAAGTGAGGGGGCTTTTATTTTGGGGCACTGAAGAGATTGTTTTGCAACTTTCATTTTGCTGTGACTGTGTGATGTGGAATTCACATTACTTAAATTAGTGTACTGTTATGTATATCTTCTGTTTAAATGATCTGTTAGATAATTAGCTTCTGTGTTTTACTACATAAAGGACCAAATTATATAGTGAAGAAGTTGAGATCTGCATTACATGCAAATTTCCCTTCTCTGCGATAACAAACTTCTCTTTTAAGAGGAAACTGGGATAATTTTGTGACACTTTTTGTGGGTTGTTGTTTGTTTTAATTGAATGACCCTTTTTTGCCTTCCTTCCTCTGTAGGCTCTTGTGAAACATGTCCAGTCAAAAGGATACCCCAATGAACGCTTTGAACTCCTCACCAACTTCCCTCGAAGGAAACTCTCTCACCTGGACTATGAGATCACATTACAGGAGGCAGGCCTGTGTCCTCAAGAGACTGTCTTTGTGCAGGAAAGGAATTAGCACCGTGGCCTGAGTTCTCCCAGCCTTCCTCCCCTCTCCTCTTTGCCTAGGACACCAACTCATTGATATGCAGTTGAGGGTCATAGGATTGCAGTGCTAAAATCAGGCAGGCAGCTGTCTGGCCCTTCTATCTCTTCTTCCCTTCTGCTCTAGCGACAATTGAGCGTGTTCAGAGTTCTGTTTTTGTTCTCAGCTTGGGCCCTGCAGAGAGCGTTGGGAAGAACATCTTTCCTTTGTTTTCATGGAGTAAAGTAGAACGGTGATCTATGTATCCAGTGTGCTGGGACTTGGAGTGGCCATAATACACACACACTTCTCGCTGCTATTCTTAAATCAATTTCACTTAATTTATATTTGAAAATACTGTGTGATAAGGCACTGAGTCACCTCTCTGTAAGGAGAGAGTGTAATCTTTATTACAATCTTTCCTTTGCTTTGATTCTCTATGTGAAAGGTCTCCATTAACCTTACAGCGTTTTCACATACCTTGCAGTCTGCTGAAACTTATTTTGGAAAGGAGTTGAGGAGCTGTGGCAAGATGCTCTGCCCCTACCTAATAGGCTTCTAGGCTGCATGCATGCTTTCATCATCCTTTAAATGCTGCCAGTGGACACGGGTTTTGTTGTTGTTTATGAAAAAAGCAAGTATCCCCCTCCCTCCAAAAAAAAAAAAAAAAAAGACTTGAAGTTGTGTCTACTGTTGCTGCAGTACTGACTCCTTCCTGCAAGGAGGGGGAAATTCCATCTGTTTTTTCCCTTTTTTACTTGCTTTCAGGATTTTACAACTGACAATAGAAGGTGGCATGATTCAGTGAAAACCTTGGGAGTGTGGAAAACATGGAGTAAACTTTACAAGTAGTTGGCTTTTTTCCCCCCTCCTTCTGTATGTCACTGCTGCACCAGGGGTGACTAATTTGTAAGTGGTTTTAGAGCACAGGCTGCAGTTAGGCAGGACAGCAAGTCCTAGGCAGGGTTCCTGTCGTTAATTCAAAACATAAATAGCCTTGTCAAAACTGTGGAAGGAATTAGTGCTTTATAAAAGACTTTATAGCCTGGTGGCAGCTCCAGGCTGCTTTTTATTCTATTGTAATCTTAATCTGCTGTCATTTACCACTAAATCTGGAAGGATGTATTGAAAACTACTCCTTTATTTGTGTTTTCATTTCAGCTATGAAAACTGGCAGCAGAATTCATGCAGGCACATCCTGTGTGTACAGTAAGTGCCCTGTTTTCCCAGTGTCTCACCTAGACATTGAGCTGTTGGTCACCTGTTGGTATGGTATAGGTTACAGGAAACAAAAGTCAGTTAACACTGCCATCTGTGTGATGGATGTTCAGTGTGTTTATTTACAATTAAGAATCCAATTTAGCATTCTTCATCAGGGAGGAAAAAGAATACAAGTCCTTCTCTAACTGTTTCTATAACAGATGGTTATATGTGTGACTTCAGTGGTCAGAAGTTTTCTATAGCCTGAAACTTTTCAGGATATTTTTGTGTTTAATTTCATACCAGCCTTTTGAGTCTTTAAATAGAGAAAGCCACGGACAATGTTTTGCATTCCCCATGATATAACAATATAGTTGTGTTCATTCTCCTTCTGCATTAACATCTTTGCATTCTACTGCAAGGTACAGTATTATGAAAACAGAATCTAATGGCATTTTCCTGATCAGTGAGTGATGTGACATCAGATGCCGTTTTTGGTTTGTAAAGAGCTCCTTTTACAGGCTGTTTTGCAGCATTAAAGGGTGAATGACAAGGCCAGCAGATGAGTGATTGTGTTTGGCCTCTGGAGCAGCAGCAGCACTTCTAGACTGAAAGATATTCATAGTACTTCTAAAATATCCAAATTCTTGTCTCACGCCTAAGAGTAGGAGAGTAGGGCAGTAGGAAACCCTTTGTGTATGATACCTTCTTAGGTAATTTCAGCTCTCCAGTTGAAATATCTTACAATGATGTTTGTTCCCTTGAAACTTGCTGCCTCTTCTTCAGTGGTTTGCTGCAAGAAAACAAAAGTGGGCTGTCAACAGGAAACAGTACCTGACATCAGCATGATACCTTTTCTTGTCCTTCAGGCAGGCTGAGATGGGAGCATGTTGACTTTTCCTGCTCTCCTGCCATTGCCTGCCTGTATACAGCAGGGAGCTTTTGCATTCCACTTGTGTCTCTCAAGCTGTGACTGGCTGGCTGGATCCTGGTACTGGCCAGGATGGGGTTTGCATCTGCTCTGAGCACATTGTTCCACATCAACTTTTCTAGTAGTGAATTTAAACATAGAAAATTGACTCTGTCGTTTCAGTCCTATGCCTGTTTCATTGGTAGCTTCTCTTTTGACCCTTCTTCCTAGTTTTACTAATGTACATAGGCTTCAGCAATTAGATGTAAAAAAAATAACTAATGGCTGCATCAGGGAAAGAGGGAAAACTGCATTGCAGGCAGGAGCATGAGCTTCATTTCTGTTGCTGAAGACCAGTGTGGCCCTATATTATGAGCTTTCCTTTCTGACCCCATTTTCCAGAACTAGGAGCTGTGGAGCTGACACAGCTTTCTTTAATCTATGCTTAGCTGTAGGATCATGCTGTCAAATCCAAAACAGGAAGTTCTGGTTTAGCATCTCATTGCTTTTGTTATGCCAGGAGCAGCTCAATCATCTCATGCAGAGGGAACCAAAAGTTGCACTTGGCTGTAGCAAGGTTTTTGCTGATCCATCAAGACTGAAAGTTTTTTGCTTCATTTCCTGACTTCTTCTTTCTGTCTCTTGACTTTTTATTAGCAAGTAGCAATTCTTTTATAACTGATCAGGAAGTGAAGAATGTTGAGAAAAAAGAAACTACATTAAAAATGGGATTTTTCTTTCATTTCGGATATGGAGTCAGAATTATTTTGTGACAGTTCCTAATGGTTTGTTCTGCTCCGAGAAATAATGAGCTAATTCCTTGTTGAGTTTGTTTCTCAGGCATGCTGTGGTTTCTTTTGGTTTTCTTTTGCTTTGATCTGTGAACTGGAGGCAGAGAGAAGAGGTCTTGAAGAGATAAGTGTCCCTGTGCATGCCTCTTCTCTCTTTTCATTCTTTTCCCTTTTTTCCCCCTTATTCCCACCCCAGTAAAAACAGAGCCACAGCTCACATCACCCAGCTGTTCTCTGCTGGTGAAAGCTGTGAAGAAACAGCACCAGCCAGGGTACAGCTCCTCAGATTTTCATTCAAAGCTCTTCGGAGTTTGGAGAAACATGTTTTGCTGGCCTGAAGAATGTGGCTGAATACATTATCCAAGCTAAGCATGCAACAGCTTGTAGCTGGGAAGGTGTAAGCCACCTGGACTCAATTTAGAAAGAGCCTTGGTCATGGTTGCTTCTGAATGTTAAGTTTGAAGCTCAAGTTACTTTTGACAAGGCTGGAAAAAACGCCTTAAATTCCTAATTTCAGAATAAGTTGAAGTTGGAAGGACAAAGGAAATCATCCCTCAAGTGTCTGTGGTTTGTGGTTTGCAGTGTTGTTTGGCCACAGTTTATATGGCAGAGAACTGCCATGAGCAGAGGTGCACTTAGACAGTAGAAGGCTTTGTTGATAGGAAGCTAAAGAGCTAATGTGCTTCAAGCTGCAGCTTCTAACTGCTTGCAATGAAACCTTCTTTGCATGTGTTCTTCATCTAGCTTGTTTTTTTGTTTTGATATTTAATGTCTAACTGGCTTATTTTTACAGTCACAACCAGTATTCAGATACAGAGCACTACCAGCTGTACCTCACTTTCTTTGCCAGTTGCTGTCAGCACTTTTTTTTTTGGCTTCCCACTCACAGACCTCCAGAGGTCCAGGGAAGGATTTTGGCTCTTCCTAGAGGTACCTGCTCTCAGCCAGGCTGACCAACCAGCTTCAACCCATTTGCATTCTCTCCTGGAGGAAAGAGGGCATCTGAAGGCTGTGTCACAGGTTGCTGGATGTGCCTGTGTTGTTTTCATTTAGGCTTTCAACTATGGTCTGTGATTCTACATTTCTGACATTTATGGACTGAATAATGTCATGCTTCCTGGTGAAAAATCTGATAAGCTGACAACCTTGGTATTGAAAGAATGCATGTGTGTAGTAGTTTTGTAATACAGAGCTGTCTACAGAAAGGCAGCGATTTTTAGACATAAATGGCCATTTTGATTATGCATCAGCTCACCAAATTAACTAATTAATTAACTGAATCAGTGTCAGTGCACATGCTCCTCTGCACCAAGTCATACCAGCTTTCACATTTACAGGTGCTGTGGTTTGTATGCATGCTGCCATCAGAAACTGGCAGCTGGTTTTAGCACTTAATGAGTAAACCTCACTGCTGATGGGTTCTCAAATAGACTTCTTAGAAAACTTCCATGCAGTTGTGTGCTTTGCTGTTTGACATACTTTCTGACTATTCAAAACTTCTTGCTTGAAGTACGTATGAGTTATGGGTGATGAAGTAGAAAAGTTAATCCTGAGAATGGGGGCTTTCCTTTCTAGTTCTTTAAAGAAAAAGTCATCTCCATGCAGGAGTTCTTTGACCACAGCTGCTGTGCTGCAGAGGGCACGATGCATTGCTTGCAGCTCTTGCAGGCAGCACATTACAGCTGGTTCTGAGAGCAGGCTCCTTATCTGCTGGCTGGGATGCTTTGTCCTGGCTCACTGAGTTTGTTCTTGCTGAGCTGGACCACTGAGTTGGGTTGGAAGAACTCAAGAGCAACAAGGGCTCCACCCCTTCTTGTGGGGCAGGAAATCCCAGTGAAGCATCCCTTCAGCTGCTTTTTGACAGGTGCTGAACGCTGCAACAAACAGGCAAAATGCATCTGATGTTTTTCCAAACCATGTGGGTTTCTGTTATCTGTCTTTATGTGGGGAAGTCCCTGTGGGTGGGAGGATGAGTGTCATTTAAGGAACTTGAAGTAACAGCTTGTTACTGCTTTTTTTCTTGTTGCAGCTCTATCCTTGTTTAATACCTTTTTAATCATGCTAGTAATAAAGAATAGCTCTGTATGCCGAAGAGAGGAGAGGTAGCTGAAATGGAGGTGGAGAGCAAAGTCTATTGTGAAGATTGGGTATGCCTTGTCCAGTTGTTTTTCAACAGAAATGATTTTCTGTAGGTGTAGATTTGTCTTAAAGACAGTGCAAAACTCACATTGTGAGATGTTGGCCATCTCTGTTGGAAATTCCTTCAGCTGCATTTAGAGTCAGCCTAGAAACATTTCAGTGATGACTGTGAAGGTCTGCTATAAGGTGACTGTAAGGTGAGCTGTAGCCTGTTGTTTTGTGAGGACAGCTTTGCAGGGGCTGAAAGCAGGATCTCACTGCATCCTGCTGCCTGCTCCCAAGCCTGAAGGTTAATGGATTCCCTTTCTGTGCTGTGCTGCAAGATGACTTTTAATCTCGTCTCCTCTTGCCCGTGAGGTGCTTAGTGTCTGTCCACTTCCCATAAATATAGCCATATGTATATACATGTATATACACACACATATTTGTAATTGGAGGATGTGGCACTTAACATCAGTGCCCTGGCTTGCCTCAGTTCTATCTTCTGTTTGCTACCGGTACATTGTGAGTAGTCACAGAAGTTTGGGATTTGGTCACTATCTAATTACTGTGTCTGCATTACAAGGAAGAGCAATTTTGTATCTGCCTGCTAAATGGTGCTGAGATTTTATGGAATAGGATAGCTAGAGGAAGGACATGGAGCAGGGGGACGAGGTGCTATTTTATAGAACAGCTCTGGATGAAACAGATCTGTGTAGAGCATGCCTCAGAGGCGTGGTGTCTAATCAGAGACACCAGACTGTACGACAGATGACTTTCTTAATGAGGCTGTGTCCTCTCATGGGTGAACTTACAGTTTCCAAATTTGGGCTTCGCCTGCCGGTTTTTACACTAGTCACTTTTTCCTTCAATGATGCAACTTCATGCTGGAGGAGGGAGAGAACTTAATTTGGGTGTTTTCAGCTCACTGTGCTGGGAGGGACCAAACTCAAGGAAACCTCTGATCTATATACACAACTGCTGCATTTTTTATAAATATATGTAAATGTCCTATTGTAATATTTGATCCTGGAAATAAAACAAACTGTTTTCACTACCTTTCTTCATTTCCTGAGATTCTGTTTTGTTTGATTTCGAATTAGAGTCTGTCCCTACATTATATTGAGAGGTTTTGAGTTTTTCCTTTGCGGGGTAGAAGGAAAGGAAGAGCAGGACTTCTCTGTTTCTATGTATCTGACTGTTTAACCTGTTCATACTCCCCAGAAAGCTTTGGAATAGGGTAACTGTGTCAATGCCATGCTGAAGCCTTAAACCAGTGTTCCCTGTCACTCATTTCAAGCATGCACTTGAGAAAAGCGTAAATGTGCTTGGCTTGGCGTGTCCAAACCCAAAGCTTTCTCAGGAGGGGAGGCTTCAGGATGAGTGAGGATGCCCTTTGGGAAGATACCAGCATCCGAAGGAAGCTGTTAGGCTAGCCAGCTCTCCAGGGCAGTGTTGGAGCAGACTTAGTCTTCTGTTTTTAGCTTGTGCTCCTCTCCTTGCTATGGTAAAGAAGGAGCCAACTCCAGTGTCTGTGAGGGAGGCTTGCTTGTGCACTCCTACTGATCTCTTCAATCCAGCTTAAGAAAACATTTCCCATTCTGACCAAGTTGAAAATACGATTTTATCACAGGCAGGGAGCTGTGGGATAGATCCATAATGTATATGTCACTTCCTTTTTTTCCCATGTTTTTCCTTTCAGCCAATCCAACTTTCAGCCTTGTGACTTGTAATGGGATTGGTTTATCTCATCTGAAGCAGTAATTTTATGAAATACCTGAGGAAGTTAAAGCAAATGCCATATTGTCCAGGTGCAGCATGTTGGTGTTTCTTCAGTCTGGGTTCTAACCCCAAACTCAGCACAGGTCAGAAGAGGTCACTTTGGGCAGTGAACATTCCTTCCTGTGGATAAGTTTTAGTGGTGGAAACTGAGTTATGGATGCTACCAGGAGGAGCGGGAGAGACACTGAGTTGTGCTGAGCACAACTGGACGTGGTGGCTGAACCATGGGCTGCAGAGAGCATCGAGTGTGGTGGGATAAAACAACCTGAACAGCTCAGATCAGTGTTGGTCAGCATCCTTGCAGCTGTGACCTGCTGTCAGAGAAGGAGTTGGCTTGAGGATCTCACTGGGGCAGTATCGCTATTCATGGAACTACACTTGCAGTATCTTGGCTGGGTGACTTGGCAGAAAGTTATCTGACTAATTGCTGCGCTTACACTTTCATAATCGCGTCCTTAAGCTAAGGAGGGAGTCGTGCTCGTGAGGCTGCTCCATTCTGTGCTAAAATTAGCTCTTTTTTTTTTAACTATTATTAGAGAATTGTGCTGGAGTGGCGGTAAGGATCAGCATTCTTGGGATAAAGATCCGGTTGACGTCTCATGAGGTGTGATTGACCATCGTGTGTGGGAAGCTTGTTGCCGTGACGTACAGGACATGAGATGAAATTGCAACACATTTTCTTCCTGTAAAGTGGAAAATGCTTCCTCTCAATGTAAAATGTAGAGAAAGGAGAAAAGGAATTATTCCCTGCTGTCAGGTATCCTACGTGAGAATGCTTACTCCTTACTGCCGTGTGGAGCCTGAGGGCTACAGCTCCATTTTCTATTTCTCTGGTGGCACGGTGTACTTCAGGCAGGTTTTATAGTCTCAGTGTCCCTGTCCAAGTTGGTCTGAAAGCAGAAAAAGCCGTTTGGAACCAAGTTGGGCAATACCACTTGCACGCATTACTCTAGGTAGAACAAGTTGGGCGATATACCATGTATAATGTCTTGGAGCAGCACTGTACCTGTGGCACTTCCAGATATTGTTCGCTATCCAGAAATGACCTCTGCAGTAATGGCAGCAGCCAGCCGAGGTCTTGGGAGTCATCTTCTGCTCTGAAACACTTCATGAGATACAGCTGCATCTGCTGCAGCCTCTGACACGCTGCCTCACTGTGATGAGTCACCACCATCTTGCTTAAAAATGAATCCCTGCAAGCAACAAGGCACCGTTGCACTGTGCATCCATGTGGCATGGGTTGAGGTGAACAGCCAGGCCCTACAAGAGCATCCTGCAACTGAGCAGCAGTGCATTGCTGGCATTCTTCACTGGCTAAGGACCTACACAGGATTCCTCTCCATGCTGGACTTGTGACAGCAAGAATTGATGTCTTTTCTTGCAGTTTGCATGGCTGGTGGGTCTCCCCCTGCACAGGGAGCTGTGTTGCTCCTCCTGTTTTTGTTCGCTTTCTGGATCTGCTTTTCCTGAGACAGTTTCGTTGTGAAGGAAACCAGTAGTGCTGCTGGTGGGGGCTGCCCCGGCAGAGGGACAGTCATCCTTCCTCATGAGCTGCTGGTTTTGTGGATGATGGTGTGACATGACTGATGCAGTGGGTGGATGTCTGGGATGGACATCATAAATAGCACCCGTGGGAGAAGCCTCAGCATTCTTCCAGGACAGAGCTCTGCTGGGGAAGGGTGAGAAGTTCTGCTTTCACACAGCCAACACCTCCCAGATTTGCTCCCAGGTAAGCCTGGAGGGAAGCAGGATGTTATTCTCCAGACACTGCTTGAATCCTTTTGCTTTAGTCCGTGGATTTGGCTGGTCATTTCTGTGCTGAGCAAGGGAGGAGATTCCCCCAGGGAGAGGGGAAGGGAGGACGAGAAATCCCTGGTGAGGCCTTCCAGGGGACCTGCAGCAGGCCTGAGGTTGGAGCAGCCCCGGGTGAATTCCAGGGAAGGAGGAGCTCTTCCAGAAGGTCTGCAGAGGGGCGATGGACTCAGTGCTGGGCCGTCCTGGCTCTAGGAGAACAACAGGAAGAGTGAGAGGTCTTGGGTTTGTTACAAAGCTGAGAATGATGGAAAGCAGGAAGGAGATAGAGCTGCCTTGGATGGATGGGTGGTGGAGCTGGTGGTCTGCCTTGGAGCTCCCAGCTATCAGCAGCAGTTGCCCTCACGTTGGGTTGGCAGCCCGATTCCTCCACGGGAGTGGGGCTGTGACGCAGCTCTTCCCATGGAAACAACCACGCAGCACCCCATGGGTTCTGCTTCTGCAAAGCCAGAGCCGCCGCCTCCTCTCTTTTCCATGCAGGTTGGTCATGTGTGTAGGGAGATGCAGCCGCATCGTGGGCCCCTGCTTGCTGGTGCTGGGCATGCTCTCCGTGGTGGCCAGCATCCTGCTGCTCTTCCCCGGTGGGTCCTGGCAGTATCTGGTGGATGGGCACATCAGCAGGCGGGCAAAGATCATGCCAGGCACCTGGGGAGGTGGCGTCATGGTAAGCACCATGTCTTGCACGGCATCATCCAACATGCACAGAGCAAGGACAAAGAGCAGGATTAGGTGTCCTGCTTTTGTTCTCCTTTGTCCCCACAGGCCATTTCCTTCTTCCTGCAGGTGCTGCTGGCAGCTACCCACATCACTGCTGTGGGATGGCGATGCGCCTCCTGCTCTGACTGCGGCACCCGTCGGAACGTAAGTCAGGGTGGAGGTTGTACCAAACAGCGTGGGGTGGGGTGTCCCCTCTCCTGTGGGTGTGTGGTGGTGGGGTTTTGTAGGGTGCCTCCTTTCCCTTGGTGGGATGTAGTATGGTGCCCCTGTGGCCCCATAGTAGGACATTGCTCGGTGTCCTCTCCACTGTCCTGTGGAGGGACATCGCACAGTGTCCCCTCTCCTATGGCCACATGATGGGATACTGCACAGTAACCTGATGGTGGGATGTCTGTGGAAGGCCACCTCTCACGGGCATGTAATGAGACATTCATGGTGCCGCCAGTCATATGGTGGGACAATGCACGGTGCCACCTATCCTCTGGCTCCACGGTGGAGCACTGCATGATGTTCCCTCAACCATGGCCCTGCGGTGAGATGCTGTGCGATGCCCAGCCGCCTGAAGGTCAGGGCACGAGCGTGGGCTCCTCCCCCCTGCCCACTTCTACCCATCTCTAAACCTCACGCTCCCTGTAGGCCTTCCTCTCTGTTGTCCTCTCCAAGCTGGCTCTCCTGGGCTCTGCCGCCTGCTTCTTCTTCTCGGGGCTGGGTCTGACTGACGGCCCTCTCTGCCTCTACAACACCACTGAGCGCAGCGATGGCTTTATGTGGGACTACCCCTTCGTGGACAAACCTAGCATCAGGTACAGGGCCCTCACGCTGTTGGCAGTGACAGTAGGACCGCAGAGGGGAAGGCTGCATGTGGCTCAAGCTCTCTCTCATGTGATGCAGGAGCTTGGAGAATTTCTACCTGTTCTGCCCGAGCACCTGGGGCACCTGCCTGGAGCCGGTGGGCATCGTGGCATGGCACGTCACCTTCTTCTCCCTCCTGCTGCTCATCAGTGCTGCCGAGATGCTGCTAACCTTCCTCCAGATCATCAACGGCTGCGCCGGGTGCCTCTGCGGCTTCTGTGAGAGGAAGGAGGCAGGGCTCTCCCGTGTGCCTGGAGTGAGGTGAGACCACGTGTCCCGGCTGTGGCCTCTGGGGAGACCACTCCTGCTCACCCCATGTCTTCCATTCCACGACACACCTGAGCCACGTATGTAAATAAAAGCCTGATTTATTTTTGTTAATCTGTTTTGCGGTGATGATGCCTCCTGTGGGGGGCAGCTCGGACTCCCAGCTTGGTTGGAGCTGGGGCTGTGGATGGAGGCGTGCTGGAAATGGGGTGCAGGTCCCTCAGAATTCACACTTACACATATACATGCACGCACACAGCGAACGTCAGGCTGGCGCCCCTCAGTGTGTATTTCATAGGGTCATTGAGGTGGGAAAAGACCTCCAAACACAACCTATCCCACCCTTCCCACTGGCCATGCCCCTCAGGACAACATCTGGATGGTTGTTGGTTCCACAGATTGACTGTGTGTGTTTGGGAGAGCAATTAGCTTGCTTCTTTAATTTGCATGAATATGTTTTTTTGGGTGCTGTGGATCTGGGTGTGAAGCTTGCCCGCTGGCAGGGTTTTTTGGGGGCAGATGAGACAGCATCTCCAGCACCCTGTGTGAAGCTGGAAGCAGCAGGAGAGTGGCATTAGGAATCAGTTATTTATTCAGAAGGATTTTAGATGGAGGAAGGGAGGTGCAAGGGTGGTAGGACAGAGGGACGGTGTCTGATTACTGGGATGACACGGTCATATCAGCATGAACTTGTAAGCCCAACCACCCTATGTTTAAAAATCAGCAATAAAAATGAGATAAAACCCTGTTTTGGGATAGCAGCCCTCAGCATGGTCCAGCTCCCAGCATCCCAACATCAGCACAGCTCACAGGGCTCATGCCAGGCTGTCCCCAGGTGCCACTAGCTCCAGCTTGGCCACTGGTGGTAGCCGGCCCCATCTGTCCGTGGCTGTCCCCTGCCAGGGGACACTGGGTGGCTCTAGCAGACACAACAGCTCCTTCGCCTTCGCTTCCTGCGGGGCACTGCAGCCGTCAGGGGGATGTTCTGGAGCACGTCATGCAGTGTGAACATGCTGAAGGAGATCTGCTCATAGGGCGAGCGCTTCCCATTCTCATACAGACAGGCAAAAGCAATGGCCGGGCCGCCAGAGACGGGGAACTGGCTGTGGGGCAGCTCCATGTAAGCCAGGTCTGAGTAAGCGCTCGGGCCCTCGTAGATGACCCAGGGCTCAGTCCAGCTGTCCGCATCCCTGGGGAAGGTGCTGAGGTGAACCCCCATGTTGACCCGCGACATGGAGCTGGTGGGGTGTGAGTAGAGCACCCATGTTGGCGCTTGGAAGAAGGGCCCAGAAGTGCCTTTGGGATCCCCTTGGAATGAGGCACAGCTGCGAGGTTCTGTTGAAGTCCTGCTGCCAGTAACCACGGCAGGGAGTGCCTGCAGAGCCGAGCGGGGCTGAGGGCCGTACACCAAAGGTGCGGGGAAGCCGATGATGCTGCCGTGGCAGCCATGTGGGGGCTCGACCAGCCGTGGGACCAACTGCCCCCCATGGAAGACAGCCCCGTCATCAGTGCTCAGTGCCTGGACGCGGAAGCCCAGGGAGCTGCGGGCGTTGCAGTAGAGGACGTTGGAGCCATCCTCCTCATCCACCGAGACCAGCTGGCACTCTCCTGTCTGCAGGTTGGGGATGAACTCCCCAAAACGCCATCCCTGGCCGTGGTCATCACTGTAGAAGGCGAAAGAGTGCGGGCTGGTCTTGCAGAGCTGCCCGAAGCACTCCTTGCAGTCGATGTGGTAGCTGTAGGCGGGCACCAGCAGCCGGCCGGAGCGCAGCTGGATCCCGTGCCCTGGGCCCAGCGCGAAGGTGGCCCACTCTGGGGACAGGGGGACAAGCGTTACCAGTGGTCCCCTCCATCACGAGCCACATTTCTGCCCTTGAACCCTCACTGGACCCCAGCCCTGCAACACGGGGCTGCAGCCTGAGGCCTTTTGTAGCCACTGCACTGGCCCTCCCACTGCCCTGCATGGCCACGCTGCTACCTTTGATGGCCCTGCCGATGACCTGCTGCGTCAGGTCGGTGGCTTTGCTCCAGCTCAGGCCCTGATCGGCGCTGGTGACGCAGCAGAGGCGAGTGACGTTCTGCCCGGTGACAATCTGGAAGGCTTCAGGTGTCCTGCCCAGCACCGTGATGAAGAAGAGGAAGAGGGTGCCGGTGAACTCATCATAGAGCGGGCAGGGGTTCATCGAGCGGTGGTGCTGCAGTGCCGCCGTCTCCAGCACCCGCATGTCTTCCCACTGCTCGGAGAGCGAGTAGTGAGCCCCCAGCACCCTTGGGCCATTCTCCCTCCCCGTGGACCCCGTCCCACCTCCACGTAGCTGCCATAGACGGAGCCGCGGCGCAGCACCAGCAGGTTGGCGTGGGCATCGTCGGCGCTCAGCCGCTCCTCGGCAAAGGCCAGCAGCTTGGCCACACAGGGCAGGTAGAGCAGGGCTGGCACACGGTATGTGACACCAGTGGACTCCTTCTCAAAGAGCACAGTCCGGGCAGGGAAGTGCCGGGAGCCCATGGTTCCTGCAGGGGAGAGAGGGCAGCCCCCACCAAGGTGGGGACTGGGGAGATGCGGTGCTGCCGAAAAAAAAGAGAAGGTTGCTCTCCATGCTGCCGGTTGGAGGGGTTTCTGCAAACCCAGGCTGGCCAGGGCTGGGATGGGAAATGGAGGGGGCAGAGCTGTCCCCATGCGCGTCCTCTGAGCTGGGTGATGGGATCCCATCAGCTCCTTCCTCTGCTGCATTCCCACCAAAGGCCCAGGGATGCTGCTTCCCCGTGCTGTTGGCTGGGGCACTCACCTGCATTCTGTCTAGCGGCTTTGCCCAGCACCCTGCAGATAAAGCTCAGGCACTCACCCGATCCTGTGCAGCGCAGCCCTGTCCCCTGCTGCCGGCTGTGTCTCCCCTTGCATTGTCCCCCGCCGATGGGTCACGGGGCCCAGCAAAAAAGCCCTGAGTCAGCAGCAGCACAAAGGCACCATTATCAGGCAGCCAGAGCCTGGGCCCCTCAGTGTGTGTCCGGGCTCAGGGCTGGGGGTAGAGGATGCCAAGGGGATGTGTCTCCTGCCTCCGTTTCCCTCCTGCCACCCAGGGAGTGTTGTCGGAGCCTCTGGATTCACCGTAGCCATGCAATGCCACATCCTCTGCTGCCTGCTCTTCCCCAGGGAGCTGCTCCAGCCACCAAAATGACCCATTGTGGCCCCCTCACCACCTGGCAGCTCAATGCCTTCAACACCTATGTGAAGCAGCGTGGAATAAACTGCTCATTAGCAAGTTGTGCCACAGCTGTCCTAAAAACTTCCCATGCACATCCCTTACCACTGACCTGCATGGGAGGGAGGGCACCCTGGTTAAACCTGAAATCCTGCACCGTATGTGGAGGCAGGCATGGTAGAAGCTGGCAATGGGCTCCAGGAACCAGTGCCAAGCCCAGCTGTGGTGTGATGGCACTGCTGTGCTCCCTGTGAATTGGCCACATGCAGAAGTCCCAGGAGTTTGATTCATTCTCTCCATCACAAGTGGACGTGATATGGAAGTGCCTCCCTGGACCCCTCTCCTAATTGGTGGTGGAGAGTTTGGATGTGGGAGCAACGGAACGTGTTAAAGCCTCTGCTGATGCTAAAGCATCAATGCTGCCAGCATGGAACACTCATTCCTCACCTGTGCACCTGTGCCTTCCACTGCTGCATTCCCTTAGCATGCTCCTGTCCTCATTCCCTTCATTCCTTTTCTTTTGATTCCTAAAAGCAGGAAGCCAGGACTTGTTCTAGTGAGATTTAACCAGCCTGGAAGTAATGACCTCTATTAAGAAAGGTCAAATGCAAACAAAACGATTGAGCTCATGATTAATGTTTAAGTGGAAAGAAAGTCTAGCCCAGCCTGAGAGCCTACCAGTGCACTGGGCTGTCCCCTACATGTGACAGCAGCGTCATGGACTCGAGCATTACCCAGCTAAGGCTGTGTCCTTGCCTGGAGGCCTTCTGGGACCTGCCACAATCTCAGCAAGTCTGGAAGGTCCAAGTACATGGTGGCTGCAACCTCAGTGCCAAGAAGGGGCCGTGCCCTTCAGAAGGTCTGGCATCCACATAATGAAAAAGGCGGTAAATATAAAGAAATAAAAAATTACTTTTTTTTTTTTTTTTTTATCCACAGAATGAATGACAGAGTGTGGAGGTAGCCCTCAAATGATCCCCAGCCTCCCCATCCTGTGCAAGAGTCTCATCGCCAAACTCGGCCAGTGCAAAAGGCTGCAGCAGTGGGATGCTGTAGCTGCAATGTGGGGGATTACATCTTCTGAGAACTGTTCCACTACTTGGGAAAGTTTATGGGCTTCCCCTTCTTGTGTGGGTACTGGAGGGAGTAGAGGTAGGATGTGTACTGGAGCTCTGGTATAACCATTTTCTGGCATTTTTTCAGAGTGTCATTGTCTAAGTCTTTTCTGAGGTTATAACCAAGGATATTTGCCGACCCTGACTGGAAAGGCAAGAGAGCCTTGTCCTTGATGTGAGCCTTCACCACAGCCTCCTGGTCCAAGAGGCAGGTCTCCATGAGTTCTTTCTGCCTCATTCGCAGGTCATTTACCTCCTTCTCCAGCTCTTCAAGTCCTATGGTCTCCTCAATCCTCCTCCAGAAGCTCTGGTTGAAGTGCAGGTAGAGCTTCCAGTCCAGCGAGCACCACTTTTTTACTCTCTCCTCGCTTTCTGGAGTCAGGGCCTGGACAGTCTCATTGCTCCTGGAATTGAGTTTGAAGTAAATCACATCATCTAAATCCCAGCACAAGGTGTGTTTCAGGAGGATCATGGACTCATCAAAGTAGTCTGCTATCAAGATCAGGTGGAAGTTCTCTTCAGTCTCATCCAAGACAGACTGGATATAGTTTTCGTCGTCCTCTGCATTGTTATCATAGCCAAAGTCAAACCACATGTTATTCTTGGCATAGATGTTTCTCCTGTAATCCTCCTTATGGTAGTATTTCAGGGGTGACGCCAGGTATTCATTCACATCCTTGGATCTACTGAAGGCGGGGGCCACGTCCTTGTAGTAGACATAGGAAGATTCCAGCAGAGCAATGGGGTTCCTCAGGATGGAGAAGTAGAAGGTGTTCTTTGCCATCACCTTGTGCACCTGTGTGTGAGGGGGGAAGAAGAAGGGCTGTTAGGCCAGATTAGATGCTCATGTGCCCACATTTTGAGCTTGTCCAGGTTCACCACTCAGCTTGGTGTCACCAACAAACTTGCTGAGGGTGTCCTCAACCCCACCTGTCTATGTCATTGATAAAGATGTGGAAGAGCACTACTGACCTGAGGGACACCACTCATGACTGTCCTCCATCTGGACATAGAGCCATTGACAACAACCCCCTGGCTTCGACCATCCCATCAATTCCTTATCCACCAAGTAGTGCGGCTTTCAAATCCATATTTATCTAATTTAGAGGTAAGGATGTGGTGAAAGACCATGCCAAAGGCCTTGCACAAACCCAGGTAGATGACATCCATCAGTTTCTCCACGTGTGCCAGAGCTCTTACCTCAGAGGGGTTGAAGCGCAGGTGGTTGCACATGATGTTGTAGTTTTGCCCTTGGGTTTGAAAACCCTCCACAAAATTGGTGACAAAACTCTCCGGGTAACCCAGGTGGAATTGCTGGCCGGCGGGGAGGGCAGCTGTGAGTTTGTACCTCTCGGTGAAGCGGAACAGGATGTTGAGGATGGTGCTGCTGGCAGTCTTGTGGGTCTTGAGGAACATGACGTTGGTCTTGGCTTGGCAGGGCGTGGGGGATGCCAGCAGCTCTGCAGAACTCTTCTGGAATCTGCAGGAAGGCAACACATGGGGAAAACAGCCCTTCCAGAGACATACCCCATCTCTTAGAGCTGGCAGCATCAGCTTAAATCAAGGGAGCTAACTCAAGTGTCACAGGTTAGCTCCTTGCTGCACTGTGTGCATCAAGTCAAGCAAATGGCTGCTCGTGCTGTGATAAGACTTACAGGTGGTTCCTGCTATTTGCATGGAAGAATCCCAACAGGAAGGCAAGTCCCAGGAACACGTTGACAAGGAAGAGATTTTTGATAGGCCTGGAAAGAGAGCAGAATTTCAGTGAATGCTATCTAGAAGGCCATCTTGCCCCAAATGCGAACCACCAAACTGCTGCCCTCATGACTTCTGTCACTGGGGCCATATTTCCATGTGCCAGGCACCAGCTGTGCCAGCAGCTCTTGAGGCAGGACAGAGAGAAATTGCTATTTTATCCTCATTTTGACCAACACAAACTGCTTTTTTTGTTATTTGTTTCTGAGGCCCTAGAGTTTGTCTGCTTTGAGTTTACTCTCTCCAAGTGCCTCTCAGCAGCCACCAGGACATAAAAACGAGCACTTTGTAGGATATATGGGCGTTTCCTTGATAAGCAATCTGAGTGAGCCATGCAATGACAACACTCCAGAAGATAAGGATCAAAAAGGAAAACTACAATTGACTTTTTTTTTTTTTTTAAGACGACAGGGACTTTTCAATATAGAAGGCTGATTAATAACACAGCAGTGCCTCTAACAGACTAGTTACACCCTGATTCTCAAAACAGATGACTCTCCCAGCCTAGGATCTCACATTTGGCTTCACCTGCACCTCCTGTGTGCTGTCATCATATTTTCTCCCCTTGGCCAGGCTTTAAATTGCCTGGGCTCAGAGCTAGAGCTGTGGATTTGTCACCTCATCCACCAGTGATTTGCTTGGAGAACAAAGAGTTGAGCCTTTCCCAGCACTAATTAGACAACCCCCAGGTATCATCACCAATTCATTCTAAGCAGGACATGAATAGGCTCTCTGGGAGGTTTGATGTCCACCAAACTTGATCTGACTCCTCTGATCCTAAAACCTTCCTTAATGGGGTACCACACTTTCAGCCACGGTTTCCAAAATACAGAGGATCTGGCTTTGGGCTTTGGGTTTTGGGACGACACAGTCCTGCTTACAGAGTGGGACCATCATGGTTGTGGTTTCCCCCTGCCCAGCCAGCATGAAGCCAGCACTCCCCTGCCTCCTTTGGGTAGTGGGTAGGCAAAAGGCAACCCCAAATACTGTGTTGGGAATGCTCTCTATCCTGGGAAAGAGCACGGGTGGCATCCAATGCCAAACAACCATTGTCACATCAGAAAGAAAGACGAACACTGGAGGGGCAGAAATGAGACAAGTTTCTGCAAAGCCTTTCCAAACATTCCCCTATGTGTTGTCCCTGAAACCCTCTGTCTGTGTCAGTGGTGTGGTGTTTGTAACTTGGTGTAAGTACAACTACAACCCGATGGTCTGAGCGTAGAACCAAAGAAGCAGACCCGTGAAGAAGGAGCAAAGAATGCCATACACAAAACCATGTTGGCTGAATTCTGCATCCTCGCCAGGCCCAGTACATTTCCACAACCTCCTGTTGGCTCTAATGAGCAGGGATGACATAGACAGATAAGATAACAGAAAACTGGAGAGAGCAAAGTCCAACATAAAACTGGGAGCTGCACACAGAAATACAACAATCAAAACTGATGTCTAACAACATGCCATAAAACAAACGAAAGCACAAGGATTTGGGTGCAGGCTGTGGTGCTGCAATGCAGTAGGTGTTAGTGCTGCAGAAAGAGGGCTGACTTTGCTCTGAGCTTTGCATTGCATGAGTGCATTCTCCCCCCTGTGACAGAACCCTTCCCAAAGCCTGGGAAGCAGCAAGCTTGGGTGGGAAATGGCAGCACAATTTCTGCATGAGGAATGTCAAGACGTAGATGGGTCTCAGATTGGGTATTAGAGAACATTTCTTCTCAGAAAGCGCAGTGAGGCACTGCACAGCTGCACAGGGAGCTGGTTGTGTCACCGTCCCTGGGGCGTTCGGAGTCGTAGAGATGTGGCACTGAGATGTGGGCAGTGGGCATGGTGGGGTGGGCTGGGGTTGGACTTGGGGATCTGAGGGGTCTTTTGCAACCTTAATGATTCTACGACTTCTTTACTTTTTGTTCCCAGGGGAGAGAAACCCCTTTCCTTTGAGTGCTCTATGGGTACTGAGACCTGGGAAGAAACACAGAGGGACCAGCGGCTTGCATCTGCTGAATGCGCCCTGTCCCCTTGCCTTGTTCCTCAGCCTTTCACTTAAGGTGAAGCTGGTGCTGCTGTGGTGGTGTCCCAAGGTCTGCCTTTCCACCTGCATGGTGGTACTTGCTAAGCCAGTCTGCCTGTGTCCTTTTTCTGCACCTTTTCTGCAGAATTCAACGTGTGAGACAAGGCTCCATGTTTGCTCAGGCGTTGTCTGCACAGTGGAAAGCAGGAGGGTTGCACTCAGATGGTTTGTTGGGGCATATGAGTCAATGTTTGCCTAAAGCATCATGAGTTTAAGTCAGGTGCAAGATCACCATCCCTATGCAACAAGAAAGCAAGCTGAACTGCCTCTTTACAACCAACATCCCCAAGCAGAAATGATGGGCTAATTGTCCCCTGGTGGCACTGACCCCCACTTCACTGCCTGGTGAATACGTGGATGGCAGGACAGCCGTGTTCAGCTCTTCCTAAGGGGCTGAAAGGACAATGGGACCTGGAGGGACAGGGCTCTGCTAACCTGACTGCTAACAGGGGAAGGAGCAGCCACTGCCCTGAGCACGACACACACGGGACTTGCTCAGGAAACTGCAATTCTCCAACCAAGTGATTCCTAAATCTGAGCATGTCGGGCCAACAGACACCACGCACGGTGTCGGCTGAAATATCTTTTGAACTCCTCAAGCGAGACAGGTCCCACTTGTTTGAGCGCTGTTTTGCTGTATTGGCTGAAGGTGAGCAGGGAGAGTTCCAAGCATGATGGAGCACAGTGAGGCACTCAGAGCAGTAAGCAGGGCTATTTCGTAACTATCAGCTCTATGATGGGAGCACGCGTGGCGCACGTTTCAGAGCACCCCCTTATGCATCCATCGACCAAGGACACATTGAGCCAAAGTGCAGAACTGGGACGTGCACTGCGCGCCTTAAGGTCTGACACACTTCTGTTTATTTGGATTAAGCCGAAAATAACACAGATTCCCTACAAGGATCCGTGTCGGCACAACGAGGTTCCTTCAAATTAAGAGTCTCGGGATCCAAGAAGACACACACACAGCAAAATTAATCTCTACCTGGAGCAGCCTGTAGCTAACTGTAGGTTATTAACCACTTATGTGGATTACCTGAGCCGTGTGATCCAGACCTCCCTGCAAACCACTAATGCTAATTCAGCGCCCGCAGCGTTCTCCTCCGTCTCCCCTTACCTTGAAGCACGCCCATGGGTTTTCATGCTGCCGTGAGCTGGAAAGGATCTCTTCTGCAAATCAGCTCCCAAACTCCTTTTGTTTACGGCCTCCCACAGCTCTGAATGTAAGTGCCTCTATTTCTAGCATCCTATCAATGCTATAAATGGCTGGGACAGGTGAGGACAAAGGGAGTGGCTCGGTGGTGGGCGGAAGTGAATTAATTAGCCATGAACCGTTCTGGCATGGCATTCCATTTGCACAGGTACAGAGCTCTTTGCAGAGCTGCCTAGGAGATGCGGTGTGTGGGGAGGAAAGGACTGAGGCCATCCTTAGCAGACAGCCTTCCCTTGAGAGCAAGAGCGTAAAACAGGAATGGTGTGCAGGATATTCCCTTTCATTTCAGGTTGCGCCACTGGCACCAAGTCAGAAATCACGATGACTCAAACTCTTTTCCCACGACAGCCCGATTATTGTAACAAGGGGTGAAGAGCACAGACCCTTTGCTGTATCCGAGCCTCGGCAGGAAAACCTTTTGTACCTACACCAGTTGAGTTATATTGGATGATCCAACTAAGTGACTTCTGGAGTTAAAAACGGTCGCCATGACGTGAGTTGCACGTGGGTCTCAAAGTCCACTGAGACTTTCGTGGGAGAGCAGGAGCAGCCCTGCAGCTGGGGCGCATCTCCCCATGTCTGGGACTCTGCAGCGCTGGGAGCTGGGCTGCCTCCACTTCTTCTGCACGTGGCACGGGGCAGCTCCAGAGTTACTCAGGCAGGAACAGACCTTGCGGTGCCTCACACAGCTGCAATTATTCTATATTTGCTGCATTCCTGCTGCCTGTCCTGGCATCAGCTCCTTGCACGGAGGGGTATCCGCAGGAGGGCAAGGCAGGGAGGGAAGAAGGGGGAGCAGGAGCTGGGCAGGGCCCACAGCAATGTGCGTCAGCACCCAACACTATTCCCTGATTTCCTCCATACACATATCTATTGCTGTGACCTCCAGGGCCCAGACACAGTAGGGGAATTGCTGCTCATGGGATGTTGATGGCATTATGTGTAATTTGGACAATAAAATGCTGACGCACAACCCCAAGTCCAGAGTAGGGCAGTAAGCCATTGGTTTGGGACTTTATGGCCAAACCTCTCCTATGCAACTCATGGCACGGTCCCTCTCCACCCATGGCGCACCTTTCTCACCATCACACCAGTATCAGATGCTCATGTGCCAAACAGCCTCCCCTTGCCAGCCTCAATCCTGGTGCTTATCAAGGTTCAGAGATTAGTGAGGCGTAAAGTTTCTTTCCTTGAGCCAACGGGCTGCTCTGTAAAGGGTTATTCTCGGCACGGAACAAGCTGCTGGCAGCAGAGCACTAATTCATTTCCTTCTTTCTCCTGTTAACATTCAGCACATCAGCCGTGTGGTGTCCCGTTCGGGAGCTGGCAGAGCCCACCAACCACGGAAAACCATTTTTTCTCACTTTTACAACTGTTTCACTGCTCTGTCCTGGGCTGCTGTACAAGAACCGTCTCACCCGGTCAGGTTCGGTTATGCAGAAAATGTGTTGCCAAAGGGAAATACTGGGTTTAGCTGGGGCTGGGTTGCTTTAAGAGCAGAAGCACTGAAGGGCAGCCAGGTGGCACAGCGTTAGCTGGGTCAGGACCCTGCAGGAGCTGCTCCATCCTCTGAGCTGGGATAGAAGAGAGCCACACACCTCCATGCTGCACCAGGAGACCCTGCAGCACTGAGTGCCCGCAGGCATTCCTCATCCTTCCACTGTTTCACTCAGCCCTGGAAAAGGGGACAAGAAGAGCTTACAGTGACTCCATATTAAAAAAGTAGTGCACAGATATTACACATCCACTCCCTCCCTCCGACGTACAGTGGTCCACCAACGTTGGAGAGCATCGACAACATCCAACAGATGGCCAATATTATAGATCTAGGAGAGATGCTGGCGCATTAAGCCCATGATACCTCCTCCTGCAGGGTAACCATTCTGTTGTTCAGCTGGGATGGTGCAGCACATCGCCCACAGCTCTCCGTGTGCAGTCCCTGCCAGAATCCCCGGGCTGCAGCATGGTGTTATCTGGCAGCCCGACCCCCTCCCCAGCACTTTCCCTGTGTGCAGCTGAAGAAAAGCAGGATGGAAAGTTCCACGTCCCAGAATGAACCATTCATGCACAAAGACTGCATTTTAACCTCTTCTGGGCAGTGGTTTGTGGAAAAAGAAAAAAAAAAAAAAGAAAAGGGAGCAGGAAAAAGGCAGAGAATATCAACAACCCAATCCAGAAAGAACAGATTGTATCAGCTTAGCTTGGCAGAAAGCAAGTCCTGTACATTTCTTCTTTCCTGCCACCATGGACTTCCCCTATTTTTGCATCATCTGCTATACAAAGAGCACAGGCTGGGTGCATTTTGCTTCCTGACACGCTCACTCTGCTTAACCCCCTCCTTCCTGCTGCCCCAGACATTGGGTGGCTGCAGCCTCATTGGGACCCTATGCATGCCTTGCTCCAGGGACACCGCTAAGCTCACTGACAGCTGTGTAAAGGCTTTGTTGTTAGGATATATCTGATGACTGACCTTCAGTCCCTTGATGGGAGCGCTCAAGGAGCACAAGGCCATTTAGGACTATATTGTTTCAAATGACTGCTGCAGGAGATTGGAGTTCCTGCTGCTGGAACAGAGTAACAGCATCCCAGGGCTGCCTGAACTAACTGCTGGCAACAGGAGGATGCAGAGATGGTCTTACAGTGGTGTGCAGAGGCCTGAAGAAGATGATCAGCTCCTCCCTGACAGCTCCTGATGAACAAAAGGAGTGGTAGGGCGTGCCTAAATATTGACACAGCGGGTTGTGCAATGATAGGGGTTATTTCTGCTGAAAACATCCATGCGGCAAAGCTGAGAGAGTCATGACCTTAGTTAGAATTTCACTGTGATGTGCTGTGAGGCAGCCACCATCCTTAATTCAATTCAGCGCCTCATAGAGTTGATGCTCTGGTTCAAAATGGAAGGCAATGGCTCTTTAGGATGCTTTTGTGCTCTGGATGGATGATCTGTGATAGCGCTGGGGTTGAGTGATGTACAGATAATGGTGAGCACAGATGTGGCAAACACTGGGAGGCAGGAGAAGACTCATGGGCAGTGATTTGCCCTCGAGCAGCAGCAGGGTGACAGCATGGTTTTGTGCACCAGCAGTACATGATCTCTCCATCATCTCAAAGCAGAGGCAGAATGTATCCAAACAAAACCGCTCAAACCGAGGAAACAAAGATCATGCCTGGGATTTGGGGGAGGATCAAGCAAGATCCGGAGTCAACAAGGCTGTCCTGTGATAACCAGCGGCTCCTATGGGCTGCCCAAACATCCCTTCTTATCGCCACCAGCACCAGGACAGCCCACGTGGACACACAGCACACACACAGAGGGCATGCCAAGATCTGTGAGACAATGAGCCCAGTTAAAACCAGCCTATTTACACCGATCACCTGCCAGTTGCACTTGGTCTTGTGCTGTCTGCTGGTACTTTCCCACATCTTCCTTCTCCTCTCACCCTCCTGCTTGAGTAAGCCTAATTTTTTCCTGCATCTGTTGGAATCAGGGATCTTTCTGAGTGGCAGACAGCAGGATTTCATTTTCCTACTGATTTCCTTTCCTATTGTCTGCTTCCACGCTGCTCTTTGCTACCAGGCTGCCTGCCAACCAGAGCAGAGCTGGATGTGGGCCATGTGGGCCGCCTCCACCAGCCTGAAACCTGCCCCTGTGCTAAGGCTGCACCTATGGAGAACAAAAGGAGTTTGCTGAGTACTGCGATGCACAGAAATCTCTGCACTGTGCACTTGGAGTTGGATATCCTGTCCCCTGTTGCTTGTGCACCCCAAATGAGCAAACACCTCCTCTGGCTGACGTCACCTCGCCATTACATCACACCAAAGTAGAGGGAAAGAGAGCAAAAGATCCACACACATTATCATGGGCACAGACAGGACACAAATCATGAATTTCGTTTCTTCAGCTGAAGATCCAGGTGAAGAGCAGCTCTCAGACAGGACTCCAGCCGAGGCTCTGGTCTGGCCACCCAGCATCCAGGGTGCATGGATGTGTACAAGGAATCCCCAAGAAACCAAAACAGAAACAGCTGAACTGAAGGTCAAAGCAACAAATTGCTGTAGCCAAACCCAACGGCAACCGAAGTTCATCACTGACTCACATTGTAACTTTGCAGTCACCTACCTTCTTTCTGCCTTTCCAAGGTCTTACACTCCAGTAACTGATCTAATGTCACTCCCAAAGCCCATCTCCAAGCACATGGAAAGGATGGATGCTGTTTAGTGACAGTGGGAAGAGGAAAAGCCATTCCAGGTGAAGAGGCAGCTGCCAGCCCACAGCTCAGGTGAAAGAAGAGGTACTGCATACTGCATCAGCTCCTTCTTCTGCTGGAGATGGATTCATATCCCCACTCTTAAGCCCCTCCTACAAAGGACCATGCTGCAGAATTTGGCAGAACCATTTTCCCTCAGTCCTCTTCAATCCTATCCAGTAGAAAGATATTACTGAGGCAGGAGTGCTGTGCGTGGTCAGGATAAAACTGCAAATGGAGCCAAAAGAGTAGCCAGGCCAAGACCTTGGCGCTCAGTACAGGGCTCTGCAAGCTGTGATGGTGCACAAACAGACTCCAGCTGTGCCACCTACAGCCAAGATATTTTCACAACAGGATTCTGGCAAGGCCAGATTTATCTTTAACCTCCCTAGGCCACTAGCAGAGGCTCAGACCAAGAAGTTCTGGTCTTAATCAAAGTATAACAACTGCTAAGTATAAATAGACAGATACAGAAAGAAGACCATCGCAACCCACAGAGAATGAGAGTTTGGCTCTCCATTTTTTAAATCAGCCTTTTCCATTGCTATATTTGTAAAAAGGAGGAACAAAAATCACTTCTGTTACAGTTCTAAAATTATGCTAGAAGCTTCAAAATGTGAAGAAATCTTTATTTTTAGCAGAATGCTCCTTAGAGTATTAACCCCATTTTATAAGTTACAATAGTTCCAAGATATTTACAGCAGCATGAGTAATCAAAATAAAAAAGTCCTGATGAGTAGATTTACTGCACTTTAAAGCTCTTTGTCCTGAAAGTGAGGAGATTGCACACTACTAAATCAAACAGCTGCACTCACCCTCATGGACAGACCTATACACAGCACAGGCTGCACAGCTCTGCCCCTGCACAGTCAGTTTGTATGTCATGCCATATCTGGCTTCTGCCTCTTGGTGTAGTGATGCAAACAGCACCCACCTGGTATCCAAGTCTTCCCTACAAACAGCTATGTCTGGTACAGCTGTTCACCTGCTCCAACCCATAATGCCAAAATACAGTCTTCATTGGTGAAATCCAAGATGAGGCTTAAGGGAGTACACAGGGATTGGGAAGTTGGACCTGTCCAGGAGATGAGTTCTTGGGGAACAGAAATCAGGTGCAGGAAGGACATATGTGTGCCTGGTTGTTAGCCCTGCTCTGCTGTGGTCCTAAAGCAACACTGATAAACCCTCCTCATAGTTCTGTGAACTCAGATTTTTAATGCTTTTGATGTGTGTACGTACATGAGATGATAACAAAAATACTGTGGTGACCCTACAGCTGTAGGGTAAGGGTGCACAGAGCAGGACCTGAAACCCTAACACAAAGAAAGGCCTGACTCTTGATGCTTAGCACCACATATCTGATGGCCTCATACTGTAAAGAAGCCTCAAACACTGCCAATTAACAAGGGCACTGCTGCTACCAGCTGGCTCTGATGCCAGCTCACATGCCTTGATACCACCTCACCAACCTCACCCAAATGCCTGAGTGAGCAAGTAGCTCTATTTTTATAAGCAAGGACTCTATTCTCATAATCCTGCAGGTAATTTCAGATAAAGGCAGTAATCCCCAAAAGTTCCTTTGCTTCTGAAACTTTGCTGCTCCCTTTTCCCCTCACCGTTTTACTGCAGAATGTATGCAAAAAATGGTACAGAGAGGAAAGAAAAAAGGTGATCACCAGAGCTTGAGAGATGTGAGGAATCTTCAAGCATTCCACTACCTAGACTAAGGTGGAAATCAACTCCAGATATCACACTCACAGTAAAGCAAGTAGGTAAGGTTTAAATATATATATATCTATTTGTATGCTTGGTGTCAATGTTCAGATTAAACAGAAAACCCATACTGCCAAAATATTGCCAAAATCAGTAATGTGCTCTTCTCCAGAAAGAGCAGACACCCTGGAAAAGAGGAAGCACATTCCTTCACTTCTTCCATCACACTGAGGAAGTAAGCCAGGGAACATTCCTTGTGCTTGTACTTCAACCACAAAGTGGAGCATGTGGGTACTGAGCGGAGACGCCGTCCTACGCGATGGTATCTGCTCAGGGGCTGGAGGGCAGTGTCTTGTATGGATTGAGGATTCCTTTGGGGTCCAACATGGCTTTGAAACGCTGCATTAGAAAGACTGCCTCAGTGGGTTTGCTGTACTGAATGAACTGCTTTTTCTTGAAGCCCAGCCCGTGCTCTGCACTGATGCTGCCATTGTATCTTGCAGTCCACTCATACACATACGGCTCGATGGCATCCAGAAGGGAATGGCTGTAGGACTCTGCTGTGATGTTCAAGTGCAAGTTTCCATCTCCTGGAAGAAAACATTACAGAGGTGGGTCTGTAAGAAAAAGTCAGTAGCCCTGCAATGGAGAATCATTGCTGTCATCATCCAAGTAGTCAGACATCATCCAATACATCCAAGTACTCAAACAACAGTGCCTTTGTTACTTTCCAAACCTTCCCTTCAGAGAGGGGAAGTGAACTGTCCTTCCACAAACATCAGGCCTCTCTGTGCACAAATAACTCAAATAGGATCTTTGTTTTTCCATGCTTTCAGTACAACCTTTGAGGAAGTGTTCCAAGTCAAGCAACTCTCAAATTCCCACTTTTGTAACTTACAGATTCAAACAACCATGCTGCACTAATTATTCTTCCCGCACTAAGATGACATGCCAAAGATTTCCCCAACAGTATTTAATAATGATGATTAGATCTCAATACAGCCCTTCATTACTGTACCTATTATATTTGTGCAGTATTCAAAGGGCACTTTGGCACTGCATCAACAGAAACAAAGAAAGAAAAGCATTTATTTTCTCCTTTTGCTGCTTGCGTGGGATGATACTCAATTAAGCACACAGTTACAGGGCATTCAGAACACAAAACACACAAAGATAAAGAAAAAAATACTCATCCTCCTTCTGGATCCTCTTCTTTTATCTCAGCAAATTCTTACAGTACACAACTTAATCCTCAATGCCACCATCCTCCAAAGGTGGCTGTTATTATGAAAACTTGTCCTTCAAATCATCTGAAATCAAGCATGCTGAGGAGTGATCTGGTTTTTGCTGTTGTTTCTGGCTTGGTTTGGTGATTTATTTTTAGCAGGGGGTGGTGGTAGAGAACCCATAGAACAGCTTTGCTAAGTGACTTATCTGTCTCTAGTGTATATAAAATGAAGTTACTTTCAAAGCATTCTGATAAATGTAGGGGCCTCTTTTTATCAAAAAAAGTGTGAACTCTTTTTATCACTCTCATTTGGAGAGTTAATGACTCAAATATAACTGATTTCCAATATCACTAATCACTTTGGACAGGAAAATGTTTATCTACCAAATGTGTCCAAGCATATTAATCACACTGATGGTCCAATGAAATACCCTTGATATTTAAACAGAAAGCACAGAGCAAAAAGATACAAACAACCACTTTAAGACTGCAGAGAGGTTGGTGGTTATGCTGCCAGGTCACACCTGCCACTGACATACAGAATACAGTCTGAATGCCACGAAGATGCTTATGCATCCTTCTCTCCAACAGCTCTCAGCTGTTTAGTCAATGCTTCTCAGTAATTAAAAAAATCCAAACCTTTAGGAGCTACTAGGAAGTTGAACAGCAAAACTTGGAGCAAAAGAAGAAATCATCTCGTTTTCCTGCATCTGCACTCACCCAAGTGGCCATAGCCCACCACGTTTTTGGCACTCTGGCCCAGACGAGCTCTCATGTCAGTCACGATATCATACAGCTTTCCCACAGGGAGGGAGATGTCATACTTGTAAACACAGCCATCACGAGTGAGCGCCTCTGTGATCCTCTCCCGCAGGCTCCACAGTGTCTGTGGGACAAAGATCAAAGGAATCCCAATCAACCAAGTTCCTCGTGTTCAATATTTTGTGACACGGGGGGAAAAAAGCCCTGACTCCACATGTAAAATCTGATATCCCTCGGTATCCTCTGCCTAATTGGAGACAGTAAGAATGACTTCTTGGCAGCACTGCAAAGTGACACATCAGCAGTACTCCAGACAGAAAGAACAAGTGTCACAGCTGTGGGCATCTTCTGCAAAGATGTTCTGGTTTCCCAAGAGGTGGGGATGTGCCTCCTCTGCTGAACTGCCAGTGTCCACTTTGCTCCCTGAGGCTGCAAAGTCTGGCTCTAACACATCCCCACCTTGGTTTGCAGGACTTCATTCATTCCTGGCCTCACTGGCAATCCAGCTTTTGCTTTCAGTAGTGTTCATGGAGATGTAGGTCCTACCACAGCAACTACTGAGAGACACAGTTCATCATCCTCCACTTTTTAAAGAAAACATCCACTGACAACCCAAACACTCTCAATAATAAGTTAATAGGTCACTCAGGTGTATTAACTCCAAACATCAAACAGGATGAACGCTTCCTCATGGAGAGAATCTTTTCAAGCAGATTTGTGCAAGAGGAAATGTTGACTTGCCTTTATTTTCTTATCATCCACTGCCACAGTTCCATCAGTGACTAGCCCAGAAGTCATGGCCTGTTCCAGGAAGCTGTTCAATTTTTCTTCATCGTGGCTTGAGTTTGAGCCCGAAGTTTCAATTAAAATATAAAAAGGGCAGCCTGAAAGTGAGGGAGAATAAAATAAGTGGATGCTCTGTGCTATAAGCACGGGATTTTACTGCAGATTCTGGAATTTCTCCCCAAACTTGGCACATTTTATGAAGCCTAGATTCTTTGGTGCCAAACAGAAGTGCAGCCCAAGTGGCAATCTTTTATCTGGAGGGCACTTCACTGTTTTATCCACTTCTGCTTTTCAAAAAACTAGTATTTTTGTGGGAACCAGTAGGAGCAAAAAGTTCTATCTTTAAAAACTTTTACCAATCAAGCTTGGAATTGAATACTGGGTACAAAAATTAAGTGGGACTAGAAGCCCTTAAGCAGCATAATGCCACCTGCTGCAGCACAAAGGCTGCTATCTGCATCTGTTCCCTAGACAGGTATCAGCTGTGGTACCTCTCAACGGGTTGGAGAGTCCAAGATGTTTCTCAACCAGTTCCATGCACTTCTCATCCATGAACTCAAAGGCAGACAGGATCTCTCCCAGCATGGCTCTGCAGGTTGTAAACGTTTCCTGAACCCGAGAGAAATCCTGACATCCTTCAGATACAAAGAAAGATCAGAAACAAAAATCAATCCTTCAAAAGCTTTTATAAACTTTTTAAAAAGCCTATATCATGCTTCAAGAGATGTTTCCTGTCTCTAGGAAACAAGAGCCCAGTGTGGGCTGGTTTGAGCTGGGGAAAGGGTTGGAGTAGAACAGCAGGAGGAGAGCAATTGGTCTTTACTGTGGCAAGGACCTCTTGCACATTCTAAGACAGTTCATAGCAAAGAATTTGGTTCTCAACATGGGAAAGAAAGCAATCCAAGATGTATTTAAAGGCTCTTATGAAAGTTTAGGCAAATTCTTGGGTTCACTGCCCATATTCCATAGGTTTGTCTACTCATACCCTTCAAGGAGTTCAGCTTCCAAGGACATATGCATTAGAAGCAAGCTGTCTGAGAAGTCCCATCTGGCATTTTTGAGAAAAGAACGGTCTCAGTGAAGGTTGCCTCCAAACAGCTCTGCTAAAAAGCTTCAATAGGGACTCCCCTTTCATGACTATTTCCACTCCAGCATACAAATCCACATGTTATGCTTATTAATAGTAGTTCCTACCTAGGAATGCCAGATTCACAGCTTTAGGTTTCTGGGGGCAGAGTATAGAGACAGCTGTGATGACTCCTAAAGTTCCCTCAGATCCAATAAAAAGCTGCTTCAAATCATAGCCAGTGTTATCCTTGCGCAGAGATGCCAAACAGTCCAGAACTGTGCCATCTGCCAGCACCTGTGAGAACACAGATTATCAGCATCAATAACAGATGCTTCATGCATGAAGGCACTTTCTCAAAAGAGCCACAAAAGGAACAATTAAGAGAGGGGGACTGAAAAGAAACTTTTGCCTTCATAACAGACAGCCAAGAGTAGAACAGCAGGAAAATGAGGTAGATAAGAGGTAGATGTGCAAACACAGAAGGAGCTACCAGGTACTCGCCTTACCACTTCCAGCCCCAACACAGTCCCTCGCAGAGAGCCATATCTCAGCAGCCGCAGGCCTCCAGCATTTGTGGCCACATTACCACCGATGTGACAGCTACCTTTGGCTCCCAAGTCAAGGGGCATGATAAAGCCCCGCTCCTCCAAGTACTCATTGAGTTTCCCTAGGATGCAGCCAGCTTGGCACACCAGGATTCCTGAAACACAAACATCCTGCTACAGGCCGATGCTCCAGAAGGTTCCTCCTGAAGAGGAGGGAAGAGTGCAAGCAGGCGGAACCACCTCTTCCTCCACAACTTTCTGGAGTTCAATTAAAGCTGTAAGAAGCCTGTGCTCCTTACAGGGCATTGTTCTACCCCTCTTCAACCCAAGAGGGCTTTACTACTGATTTAACATCTGGTCATCCGTAGCTCTGGGCATGCAAAATACAGTGATGTTCAGTCAACCCCTGCCTGGCATTCATTTCCCTTCTCACCATGTCTTAAGAACTGAGATACTCAAAGCAGTCTGTTTCCTAGCTTTCCATAACCAATCTACACGTAAGCTTTCCCCCTCCTTCCCTTCCCTGTTTGAATGGTTATCACGCACCTCCTCCACCACTGTTGTTCTTCATCTGCAGGGTTTCTCATTTGGGTAACAGGACATACACAATCCTCTTACCTCTTTCTTCCTCTTTTCTGCCATCAGATGTTTTCTTACATCTGCTCCTGTTATCACCTAAAGATGGCATCAGCAGCAGGAACAGGGAGGACACAAATCTCTGATGCCCCTTATGATCCTGCTAGGCTGACCCTTGCTGATCCCACAGCTATCAGCTCCCAGAAAACAGTTAAGTTAGATCCAGGGGTCACTTCTGTGCACAATGTGTCTATGATACTTACCAGACACCGGGTCAAAGCTGATGATCTGGTTCATCAGAGCAGTGGAGAGAATGATCTCATCGAAGACAGGAACGCTGCCCCCAACGAGGCCTGTGTTACCCCCTTGTGGACTCACTGCCAGGTTCCTCTCATGGCAGTACCTGGAAGGAAACAGGTTTCTCAAGCCTTAGGTCTCTTAAGGCCATAATCCAGTCTATCAGAAGAGTTTCACTTCCACATCAATGCGCACTGATGTGAGAGTGCTCAATGTGCCTAACAGTTAAGCAATGTTTAGCCTAAAGATTAAATTGACACAAAGGGGCAGTTTCATTGTAAACATGAGAAAGCACAACTCCTCACTGCACTCACCCCAGTGCTGGACAAAAGAATGAACATTTGAGGCCATTCCCCTGAACAGATGCTGATGTTCAACCGCTCCTGCTTTCATACTTCCAAACCCAGGCAGTGCTGTTGGTGGACAAAACAATCTTTTTCCCTTTGCAGATGGGCCCTCCCTGGATCCCTTAGCAGAACTGCTCATATTGAGCACTGGTACAGTGTCTAATTTTGACAATCTAGTAGAGCAGAAAAATTATTAATACTGAATCCATTTGCTTGTCTCCCCCAGTTTCTCTCCTCCACCCTGAGCACTCCAGACTCCCTTCTCATCAGTGCCAACAGTCATCTGAGAAGTCTGCTACTGCCCATTTGTCTTTGCATGGACATCTGGCCAGGACACAGGAATTTTGTTTTGCAGAATAAATGAAAGTTCAGCTTCCTGATGCTGCTGTGACACAAAAGCCAAGGGCCAGGGAAGCACCGGGCCTACGAAACACGAGGCACATGTTCAAATCTCTTTCTGCTTGGAAAAGTTTCAGCTCTCTGTGAAAACATTCTAACAATGAACCTGTACATTCTTTCCTAAGAAAACTGTACAGCTACCTTGCTTGTTACAGTCTCCTAGCAAACAGCCACTGAACCCACTGGCTGGCCTGAACTACACTCACAGCACATTAGGAACTTAGATGGTTCCTAATGATCTCCTCAGATCTCCTCAAAACACACCAAATCCACAGTACCAAGAGCTTCAAAGGCTTTTTTTTTTTTTTTTTTTGTCTTTTTACTCCAGCAGGAAAGAAATGGGGTAGTTTTGTCCCATCCGTCAGTACAAAGACAGTGACCAGTGATACTGCCTGCCCAGCAGCAGGCACACAGCTCTGGATTAATAACAGCAGGCACTGTTCCTGGTTTGGGTGCTGCTGGATTAAAGGGTGTGCAAAAAGATGAGAGCCCAAGGACAGCTGGGACATAAAGGGCAGAAGGGAGAGCTGAAGTCACCAGAGCTCAAGCACTGGAAGCATCACCAAGACAAAAACTGCTTCAGCAATTCCAGCGCTCACACAACTGCCCTGACGTCCCTTTCCCTGTGTGACCTTCACAAAGCAAACCTGAGTTTCCTCACCCCACAGCCCTGTAAGAAAGGCACACATTACCTGAGAATTTGAGACACCTCTGCTGCTGTTTTTGGCTTCAACAACAGCTCGCTGCAGCCTGCAATGAAAGCAAGAGACTCTCAAGGCAAACCATAGGCTGTACAGAGAGCAGAACGAAGAAGGTGGCAAGGGGTGATGTCTGAAACACCAACACCCCCCCTTGTGAGGCACAGTTAGTCTACAGCACTTCAAGCAACTTGTAAAAACCTCTTCTGTGTCTATAAACTTGGTTTCCAGTGTGAGCAACGGGAAATGTTTTCTATCTTAGGACGAGAGGCGGTGGCCTTAAGCTGCACCACGGGATGACCAGCTTGGATATTAGGAAAGATTTATTAGAAAGAGCAGTGAGGCACTGCACAGGGAGCTGGGGTCACCATCCTCGAGGTGCTCAGAGCTGTGGGCACTGAGATGTGGGCGGTGGGCACGGTGGGGTCGGACCTGGGGATCTGAGGGGTGTTTTCCATCCGTAGTGATTCTGTGATTCTATTCTTATAGAATCTCTGACAAAAGGCAGAATTCACAAGGCTCGCTGCCGAGGCTTGGTCAAAAACTCACAGGTTTTGAAGTGAACGCACTGGTTTTAGGAAAACAGTCGATTTGCTTTAACCTGAAACACATCAGGCAGCTCGTATCTCTGCGACGGAAAGCCGGGTCTGCAGGCAGAGACGAGCGAGGTTCCAGCAGCACCGGGACAGCAGCAGCCCCACTTACCTCGGACTGATTTCAGCCAGTCCACATTAAAGGATTTCAGCTCCTCGGGGTCAGAGCACGCCCTGCCCGGCATGAGGCCCTCAAAGAAAGCCGCATCGCCGGGGCCGAGGCGGGCGAAGGGCAGCCGCCGCAGCCCGTAGCGCTCGCAGGTGAGCGGCACCTCCTGGCAGCGGGGCCGGGCGGTGTGCAGAGCGCCGCCGGGGCGCTGCCAGGGCCTGACGGCAGCACGGCACGGCCGCCGCCGCTCAGAGGCCGGGCTCTGCGGTCGCCACGTCCCGCAGGATCCCACCAGCCGCCTCAGCTGCGGCCAGCCGTGCCGCACGGGGCGCCCGGAGCCTACGGAGATCCCCATGGCCGAGCCGGGGGAAGCGACGAGAGGCGCGGCCGAGCCGCACGCCGCCTGCCGGCCGGAGGACCCCGCGGCGCTTCTTTAGGCCGCACGATCCCGCAGCGCCACCCTGCGGATGGGAGGACCCCGGCCGCGCGGTCCTAGCGCCCGCCCGCCCGCCCTCTCCGCCTCATCACCTCCGACAGCTCGGTTCCCAAAAATATTTTATTTATATCAATATATTCATTATCTATAACGTGATCCAAAAATACAGATATACATTTATTTTTTTTTTTAACTTTACATTCTTCTTCTTTTTTTTTTTTTTTTGTCATAAAAAGATTTATATTCTCTTCCATTTACAAAGGGAACATAGATCCAATTCATTTAAAAAATAGAGCTGTTGGGTTAACGTCGTTTCACCTCCAGTTTGGCTGAGCTGTAGTAAAGCTGAACACCACTGAGCACTTTGGTGCATTGACAACTGTCAGTGGAACATTCCTCTCCGCACCACAGTCTGTCCATCCTTCTCCATAAGGGCGTATTTAACACTGTACATTCAAAATTCAGGAGAAAGATTTTAACTCTTTTGTGACCAGAAGTGAAGGCTGCGGGTCACCCAGCCCAGGGGCAGGCCGGGCACATTGCTGGTGTGGGTTCTGAGGACACGTTGGTGGTGTTACGCCATACGGAGCAGCCAGGTCTGCACCATGTGCTGATCCCGGGTCCTGCTGAAGAAGCTTCTTTCCCTTTGAGAATTGATGCCAACTTCTAGAATGTCATTTCTTGTTGTTTTTTTTTTTTTTTTGCTTTGCTGGTTGAAATGGAAAGCATCTGCTTCTCTGAGCCCAAGAAAGCACATACTAATAAAGTACACTTTGCTGTCCCACCTGACCATCTTTCCCAAGTGTAGGGCAGTCAGCTTGGCACTGACCTGCATAGCTGTGCATTTCCATACCTGCACATTTCCAGCAAGGTCTCCCAAGAGGCACAATCTACTTTTGGATTTGTTTCAAATCCAATGCTTGATTTCCATGATTGCTAAAGCCTTAAGAGATAAGGGAAAGAAGTTTACAATAGCATTGGACGGAAGGAGAAAACAGAACTTGGGACAGCATCATAGCCTTCAGGTCAGTCACCCTTACAAGGAATCCAGTGTAGCAGGTCAGTGAGGTACAGGCTTACTGCTGGTACTGAATTACAGGCTGGCTCATGAGGTATCACAATTACATTTACTCCCAAAACAGAGGCAGAGAGGAGGAGAAGGCTGGCTGTATTTCTAAGCCCAGCTTTGTGAGATTGTGCTTTTCTTCTCCCTTCCCACCAGCACTCTGTTTCTAACCTGTCTGTGTAGTTTCGGGATGCTTTTACAATGGCAGCAATGACAAACATGCATCTTCTGTAAACATTAACCACAGAAACTTCATATAAAACATGGAGTGATGCAATGCAGCAAAGATGTACACTTCCAACAAAAGGACCCTGCAGACAGGCTTTCTGCACAGCAGATACATCAGAAGGTTCACAGAAAACCTGTCTCAGTACCAAAAGGTTTCTCTGCAACAATCCTAACATACCTGCAAGCAGCTACAAACCCAACAGAGCAAAACAGGAAGGCTAAACTGGCACGAGCTGAGTTCCACTTTCCTTCATGGCAAAACACAGATGAGAGGATCAGGGCAAGACAAGAAAAAACTTTTTTCTTTTGGAAGCTGGTGCCAAAGTCAGATTAGATTTGTTTTGGGGTTTTTTTCCTTCCCTTCTATACTGTTTATTCAGGTTGTTTTTAAAGCAGAAGAAAGGGCTTATCAGGAAGCTTTTCCAACAGCCTGTGTCAAGAGCTGGTATGCAGAGCAACATGCAGATGCCATTAACAGCCATCACAGGCTCACAGACTGTGCTCCATCCTGCTGCAGGGGTTTTTGCTTTGTTTTCTCCCTCCCCTGGCAGAATAACCTTTACCCACAATGTCTCTGTTGTAGGCAGTTAAGCCCCATAATACAGTGGATACCTAAAGACAACAGTTATCTGTTCTTCCCTCGACTTCTGCATCTACTGTTAATTCAGAGGAAGGAGAAAAAAAAACCCAAAAAACTAACAGAACACAGAGTTTTGTTTTCCTACTCATGATTTCCTTCTCATCCTTTTGCTGCAGCAACTGACACTGTGATGATAGCAAGCATTCACATTTGAGATCTGAAAGGCAGCTTCAAGAAGTCAAGCACTGGAAAACTTGCCCCCTTGAAAAAGACATGCAGTAATTTAAAGACATTCCTGCTGCATTGCCTTCTCTAATGGCACTTTTTCATAGCAAAAGCTACCCAAAACCCAAACTCCCACCACGCTACCACACGGCCACCTTTCAGCTTTGCTGCATCATCACTGCCACGTACACATTGTCCTCATAGAATCTCCCCTTAAAGCTTGAGATATAACAGAAAATCAGGCCTTCATCTTACTGTATGAATAAATCGGACCCCCTATCACAATACTCTAGGTTTCAACTTCACAGTAACACACTTAAAAGCAACAAAAACTGACAGGAAAGGTAACTTGTTCTCTCAGTACTACTGTCAACACTGCAGGACAACTCCTTTGATATTTAAAGGTTTCGTTCCAGAAGACACAAGCCTTTTACAGAAGGAGGTTAAAAGCCATAAAGTTTGCTTCTGTTGAGGCTGTAACGGGGATGTGAGCAAAACCAAGTAAAAGAAAGGCAGTGCAAAGTTAGACAGAAGAAATTCCCCAAAGGAGAAGATATGGTCTTCTCTCTCTCCCATATTCATCCTGCCAAAAGCAAGCACGGCATTTGGCTTTGAGGAAACAGACACTGTAAACAGCCAATCAGCCTTCTTGATCCTCTCTGTACTACAAAACTGCACAACAAATGGGCATCACACCAAAACAACCGAGTTGTTAATCCTTTCCTGTAGGCTGCATGAGAGAGAATTGCTTTTTCTGTCATGCTAAGCTCCAAGTCTGAATGACTTCAGCAATGGGATGCATCATACTGAAGAGGTGGGTATCTCAATTTCCTGCAGTGCCTCACAGGGTTTAAGAGACTCTTAAAAACAAGCAGACTACAGCTATGGGCTGTTCGAGCACTTCAGAGTAACACTGATCTCAGTGCTGTGCGAGAGTAACATAAATAAAATCCCTGTGGCAAATTCCTCCCTTCCCAAAGTCACTTGTTACAAAAGAACAGGAATTAGAACTGGCCGCTGGACAATTAAATAGCATATCAGAAATGGGAGAAGGGCAGGTTTTAAAATCACAATCGAAATCAAAGATGATATTGCAACATGAAGGAAGGAATATATTAAAACTCTTCTTGCCTCAGAGGAGGTATTCCCCTTTACTTCTTACTTTTCTTTTTTTCCTGAACACAGCGTGGACAAAACCTACAGTGAGGAAAAAAAAAAATTGGCTGTTAATTAGTACCTAAAATTAACAACATATTACTTGGGAGCCTTTCTATTACTTGGAAATGAGTGGAGGTGGTGTTAATTTTAGCCAACTGCAACACTTCACATGGCATGCAGCAAGACTGGGCAGAGAGGGAAGGAACTGTATGGAGTCTGGTGGGCAGAAGGGACAGCAATGGAAGGCTTCTGGGGCTCACCTGCCCCTCACAGCTCTGAGTCACTCTATTTCATTCACCCAGAAGTTATCCCAACTGAATTCCTCAAGGTTGGCACATTAGCTTCCTCCACAGTAAAAGGAACAATGATACCCTGCTCCAATCCCTTCCTCTACCTCCAATGATTGCAAATGGCTGCAGTGCACCTCTGCATAACCTCACTTCTAATACACATCTTACAGTTAGACTAAGAAAGTCACCAAACAGAAAGATTTGCATGTCTTTAAAAGTTTTCAGACTCAATACCCAGCTGGCCATTCACCTGAGTGCTGCCACTGCAATATCTGATTGGAATGCAATGACCAAGTCATACTATTTGTTCCCACTTGATGCAGTAGTGCTGTTGCATTTCCTCTTAAAATTTTGCTTTTGTTATGCAAATTGAAGAGTGTGGCATTTTAACTGCAAAAGACAACATTTAGTAAAGCTTTTATCCTCTGCAAAAGAAAGCAAGCATAGAAAAAGCCTATGACTCTTTCTAAAATGGGCACATACATAGGCAAAGCAAAGGCTGTAGTCTTACATTATGCTCTCCTAGGCAGAATAGAAAATATTCTTTTCCCAACCTTAATCACAGCAACAAATGCAGACACGAGATGTAAGCTGCACACACTGACAAAAGCCTAAGCTCACGAACTGCTCTGCTTATCATGAAATTTTACATGCCTGGGTCCTTGTTTTGCTCCCATGGAAATCTAAGGAAGCTAAGACTCCTGTGGAAACAGTTTCTAGGAAAAATTGTCCCCTTCTACCTTCACATAAAAGCAGTCCCAAACCCAACATGATGTAAACCTCTGACCACAAGAACAAAGTTCCTTTGTCAGGAAAGGTCACCATGGGGTTTCAATTCTTTCTGTGATTCTTTTTGAGAGAAACTGTAGCCTGACAGAAGTCAAAAATCTGTGCGTCCTTACCATTTCCCTTTTGGTTTGGTGGTGAGGTCCACACAAGCAAAGTGGAACCATTCAATGGGGCACTGCAAAACAAAAGAAAAATCCACAGAGGAGATGTTTAGCAGGGCTACATTCACTTAGATGATCAAATTAGCAAGTACCCCCCTTGGATTTCACTGGGCTGTGATGCTGCAAACATCATTTCAAAAGATACAGAGTGCATTTTGATAATAAAGCAATAAAGCAAGTGCTTACATCTGGGTTGTCGCAGCCAATCATCTCCCCGTAGGACACCTGGTGACACAAGCAGTAGGTGGGCTCGTTGGGGTCCACAGGCATGTCCAGGACGTCTGAGGGATGCACTGACAGGATGGTGTCAGCAAACTCGGAGCTGCAGACAAGGACAAAACACTTGTCATCACTTACAGGTGACAGAACATTCTCAAGATTTGGAAAAGTTAATTTGCAACAGTCATCTAAATCATTTTTAAATCAGAAAGTGGGTTTGAGCTAATACAAAAATATGAGCTTGACTGTAAAGGATTAAAAGACTGATTTGTAGATTCTACGAGTACATGACTACAGTAATAAGATTCACATATACCTCACTTCTGCCTGCAGACAGAATAACCTGATATTTTTTTCCCTAAACCATTTTAGCACATACTCTTCTCTCCTTGTCAGGTATGAGGGAACCACCTTGCTCTGAGGAGCTTTGACACAGCAGTAACACTTAACAGAAAATACTTCCTTTCTTTTCAACTTACCCCTCCATTTAGCCAATTGAATATATTGGAATTAACGGGGTCCCTTTAAAAAAAAAATCACATGATAGAGAGGTTAAATGCCCTCTTCCTTGCTTCACAGAACAGAACTACATTATTCAAGACTATTTAGGACACAGCTGCTGTTTAAAAACAACCATGAAAACTCTGCAAGATCTCTATAACAGCAACACAGCATCAGCACTTGTCCCAATGGGGAAGTGTTTCTTTACAATGAATATCACAAGCAACTGTTAAAAATAGCTGCATGACAAAAATCAAAGGTATTTTCTCCCAGCTTGCCAACAGCAACAGAGGCTCTGATCTCGTCCTTCCAGACAGAGGGCATTCCAAGCATGCTGGGTTTCCACTGGCAAACAAGGAGTTAATTAGCAAACTTGTCTTAGGGCAGACTCTAATTAGTGAGACCAGAATACTGGAACACCCCTATCACCCCAACACAAGAGTCATAAACAGGGTAACACAAACATGAGGAAATTCATGAAGTGTTGAACCCAAGTCATCAGAAGTGTGACTGGGTTGTCTTACCCTCCTTTCAGCTTCTTTTTCTTTGGTGTGTCCTCTTCAGACGTCCGCTTGCCTCGACCACGAGAGCTTCTTTTGTCTTTCTGACTTTTTCCCTCTATAAAGAAAGATAAAGCATTGCTTCCATCAGTTTGACTACCATCCTCAAGTATTTTTCTTTTGGTGCATTTACTGTTTTGAAATCTTTCTGTCACGTGCAACTGAACACAAACACTGATTATGAAATGCACATACACTTTTCTGCCACAAACACATTGATTTTGCAAGTAATATCCCCAAGTGTCTAAATCCTACATCTGCAGTTTTGGTAATTCATAAAATCATAGAATGGCCTGGGTTGCAAAGGCCCACAACGCTCATCCAGTTCCAACCCCCTGCTATGTGCAGGGTCACCAACCAGCAGACCAGGCTGCCCAGAGCCACATCCAGCCTGGCCTTGAATGCCTGCAGGGATGGGGCATCCACAACTCCTTGGGCAGCCTGTTCCAGTGCCTCACCACCTGCTGTGTGAAAAACTTCCTCCTAATATCCAACCTAAATTAGATCATCGTATTTTATATTAGTCCATAATGTCACACGAGACTTTAAATAGCAACATATTTGATTAGATACATAGTGCTTTCTTCAAACCTAAGTGACAGACTAAGCCTGAGACTAAGACTGTTAAACTCAAGAACAGGAGGAACCACAAGCATCAGTTCAGTATTATCACAGTTAGTCCTCCCTTAGCCAGCAGTGTCCTTACAACCAGCGACCACTTCAGGACACTGACAAGGAGAACCCAGCACTAAATCTTTTCCTTCTCCTGTTTATTGCCCAGTGCAACTCTATAAATACCTGAAGAGCACTTAAAATAAGGATGGGATTACACCATAGCGTCTAGAAATGACAGTCTACTCCGTACCCGAGGCCCTCTGCTTAGATATGCTCAGTGCTGGAAAAGGCTGTTCAACACATAACATTTACACACTTTTCAGGTTTCGTGATCCAGAGCTTTCAAAGTCACTGCCCTCCAGTTTATCCTTCAGATCCGCTTCAAACCGCGCCAAGTCTGCATCCAGGCGGCGGATGTGCTTATCCACCTGCACAGAGAGGAAACCACCAACTGAATTCAAAACACAGAAACACTCCCAGTGCAAAACAAGGAAGGTCTGGTAGCTTGGCTGCTCTCCCTAAAAACATGAATGTAACACTTCGAGGCAAGGCATGAAGGGCATATCAGACTGGAAAAGGGAAATGGTACACACGAAGGGAACTGGAGAACACAGAGAGAGGAAAAAATGCTGAAGAAAAGCAAGAGGACCGAACCCTACTGCAAGCAAAGAGAAAGGAAGGAAAAGGGAGTGGGGGAAGGAGAGTGCAAGCAACCAGACTGACAGTTTGTAGAACAACACAGAAAGATTAAAAAAAAAGCTCTCTTTCTGTCACTTTGAAAATACATTATTCAGTTGGTATCCATTACGTGTGCCAATATTATCTCTGGTATTTCACTAGCACACTATTTAATGAAATTTAATAACGAAGACAGGCTATCTCCAGTATCGTCAGTACACACTGCTGTACTTCTCATGTCCACAGTAATGTGGCTTACAGAACAGAGGTGCAATAAAGGTGTTCAAACCTTCACCCCCACCCACAAAACAGCTGTGCTGCTGCAGTACCTATTCATGAAGTTGCCCTTTATCTAGGAGACATGAAATTATTTCCTTTTCTGCAGTATTTGAAGTATTGCAGCTTTAGTAATTAGAACTCAAAGCATCCCTAGAAGCTACGTACAACACACTACGTGCAGACAAAAAAGGGATTCCCCTTGCTTAAAGTCACCTATGGGATAAAATAGAGAATTACTCAAGGAACAGATAAACGGACAGGAGTCAGTGCAGAAGAGGAGAAAAGTGGGGATCTGCACCTAAAGAAATGCCATTTTCCCACTAAGCCCAACAGGCAGAGCCGGACCTCTATCACACAGAGGAGCCGACAGGGTTCCATGCCTCGGGATCCAAGGCGGCTAAGTGGAAACGGTTCCCTCAGCTCCTCCACAACGTAGCTTCGAAGCTGACCTAAAAATTGCTGCTGATGACCAGAGCAGCCCTAAGTGAGTGAGTGGCTGAGAGGCGGGCGGGCAGGGCGAGCTGTCAGTGCTACTGCCATTAGAGACGTCTGCCCCACACCAAACACAAGGGCGGGCGTTCCGGGGAAGGCAAAAGTAAGAGAAGCGAGTTGAGAACGAATACTTTCTTTCGGTAAGACATCCCAGGCACGTGCACCAGCAGAAGGACAAACAGGGCTGTGCCTTCAGAGCCCAGCAGCAGCCGCGCAGCGCGGCGTGACGGCGCTCACCATCTCGTAGGTCTGCATGGCCAGCTGCACCTTGTCGTCGCTGTACTCCTTGCATTTACCGTAGGCGCTCTGGATCCTCCTCAGGTGCTCCACTCGCTGCTCGGCTGACATGTTCTTCACCGACTCGATGTACTCCGCGGCCAGGCGGTCAATTTCGGCTTTCTTATCTGTAAAGCCCGCACACCGCACGCACGCGTGAGGAAGCCGCGCTCCCAGAGGAGCGAATCCCCCCCGGCTGCCCGCGGTGCGAGGAGCCCCGCACGCACCTTCGGTCCTCTGGTCCAGCTCCCGCATCAGCTGGAAGTTCCGCTGCAGCTCGCACGGCAGGTTCTCGATGCCTGAAACAAACACGCAGCGCCATCAGGGCCGCTCCCCTCGCGCCAGACCCACGCGGGGACTCCCGGCGCTCCCGCCCGCCCCGCTCGGTCCCGCGGCGCGGCGCGGATCCCGCCCGGCCGCGGCCCCGCGCTCACTGTCCAGGTAGTGCTCCAGGTACATGGCGGTCGCCATCTTGCGGCCCGCGCCCCGCCGCCGACAGCCGCCCGCCCGGCCCGCAGGACACGGGCCGCGGCCCCGGCCTCATCGCATATTCACGAGGCGCTCCGTGCCCATTGGCCGCGGGGGGCGCTCCGCGTTGCATATTCATGAAAGGGCGGGGCCTAGAGGCCGGCTCGGAGGACTTCGTCTCTATGGCTTCTCGCTGCCTAGAGCGGCGATGGCGGGAAGGGGAAGCGGGGGGGGGGGGGGAAGCTGGGCAATATGGCGGGCGGGCGCGGCGCGTTAATCGTGTTGGAAGGGATGGACCGTGCCGGGAAGAGCACGCAGAGCCGGCGGCTGGTTCAGGCGCTGCAGGCCGCCGGGCACCGCGCCGATCTCCTCCGCTTCCCGGGTATGGGTTCCCGGGGTGCGGGGAGCTTCGCTGAGGGACGCGGCCGGGCCGCCGACCTCTGGCCCGCTTGGTTACAGAGAGGACGACGGAGATCGGGCAGCTGATCGGCGCCTACCTGGCGAGGGAGAGGGAGCTGGAGGACCACGCCGTGCACCTGCTGTTCTCCGCCAACCGCTGGGAGCACGTGTAAAGGGCGGGGAGGGGGACACGGGGCTGGGGGAGCCAGGCGGAGGCGGTCACAGATCGGGGCTGCGGGCCCCGGGCCGGGCTGTGGTGCCCAGCCAAGGGCCCCGCTCCCGAGGGAGGCTGTGCGGGCCGCGGCCTGGTGAAGGAGCGTGGCTGCGGGGCCACCCTGCGTTCCTATTACCCTTCCGGCCGGGAGTGAACTCCCCCTCTCTGTTGGAGCGCTTGTTCTGAGTCCCAGCCAGCAGCTCCCTGCCTGCTGCCACTTACGGACGCCAATGAAGTTAATCATTCACCCCCGCCACGCCTCCATGTCACCACCTGGATTCTGAATCATGGAATCATTAAGGTTGGAAAACACCTCTAAGATCACCAAGTCCAACCCCACCACACTGTGCCCACATCCCTCAGCACCACATCTCCACAGCTCTGAACACCTCCAGGGATGGTGACTCCCCCACCCCTCTGTGCAGCTGTGCAGTGCCTCACTGCTCTTTCTGAGAAGAAATTTTTCCCAATACCCAACCTTCAAGCAATGCACAATTGCTTTGTGGCAGCCCAGAGAGACTGGACAGATCACAACATCACTGGGCCTGGGGCACAGCCTTTGGTGTAGTGAACTGCAGCAGGAAACGCTGTAAATAAGGATGCTTTTCTCTGTCAGAAGCAGTGTATCACAAGCCTATTGCATCAATTAAGGAGGATGGAAGACTGAGCTGTTTGAGCTGCTGTTGCTCTGATCAGTGATCCTGCCTGTGAGCTGTGGAGCTGCTCTTAGCAGTATCTTGCACACACACCTGACTGTGGGTGTTCTGAAAGGGTATTTCCTTAATGAAGGCAGAGCATGAATAGTAATTGATCCATTGTTGTCACGGATAACACTGACTCTGCTCATGATCACAGTTTGTGATGAAGTACATTAACCAGCTTTGTGAATTGTCTTTACATAAACTCTTTTTATTTGTCTCTCTATAAAAGTCTGGCTTTTTTTTTTCCCTCTTGGTTTTCAGAACATCAATGAAAGAGAAGCTCCATCAAGGGATCACGCTTGTGGTTGACAGATATGCCTTTTCTGGAGTGGCCTTCACAAGTGCCAAGGAGGTGAGTGGGGAATGTAGCAGGCCCTGCCCCTCTCTGTATTTGGGGAAACAGGAGATGAGTAGAATCTTAGTCTGAACTTCAGTTTCTGTGGTCTAGGCTTCTCCTATGGGGAAAAAGTGGATTGGAACTGAGGGATGAAAGGGATTTCAACTTAGGTCTTGACGTGGCCTGTTTGCCTGTGTCTACCCTTAGAAAAAGTAGAGGAACATGTTAGGTTGCTCACCAGTATGGTAGGCTCAATCTAGTACCATAATGGAGAGCCCCAACCAGACACAGTGCTCCAGATGTCAGTGCTGAAAAGAGGAGAAGGATTCCTTCCCTTGACCCGCCAGATGCACTCATGCTTATACAACCAAGCTGAGTAAGCATAGGGTAGGTATTTAAAAAGGAGTCTTTGTGGGCACAGGCATACTAACACTGCATGTCATTTATGTTACAGAGCAGCTTTCTTGTTGACTGATAACAGCTGTATGGAGACTTCAGAATATGACTCAGTATTTCCCCCTGCTGGGCTTTGTGGAAGAGGTGTTAAAATCATTAGCTTTACTTAGCTTCAGTGAGAAGCTGAGAGGTACACAGTGCCTGGAAAAATCTGGATTCTCAAAATTATGGGGTTGAATATTAAACTGGGATATCTCCGTTTCAGTTTATAGCACTGTGCTCAGTGATCTGTGCTGCATCCTTATGACTGTTCCTTCCTCAATCCCACTCTCTAGCTGCTCTTCTCTCCCTTGTTCTCATTCCTTTTTTTTCACTTCAGACTTGGTTTTCTTTGTTTGGGACAGAACTTCTGCCTGGAGTGGTGCAAACAGCCTGATGCTGGCCTCCCAAAGCCAGATTTGATTCTATTTCTTCAGCTGAGCCCAGAGGAAGCAGCAGCACGAGGGAACTTTGGAAGAGAACGTTATGAGAATGGCCCCTTCCAAAAAAAAGTTCTACAGTCTTTCCATCATTTGATGAATGAGAAGACATTAAACTGGAAGGTGAGGAAATAACCCTGAGGGTTCTGTCATGGAATGGAGTGGGGAGGAGAGTCTCATGAGAGCTCCTGATTTGCACATACTGTATCCCTGTGCTTCCTGTCCCCTGCAAAAGGGTGGAGGTTGTGCTGGAGACCAGCCAAAGGCACAGCAGCCTGTGGGCAGCTGCTACTCTGGGACACTTTAATGGGCCCTGTTGGAGTCAGGGGAAGTTTTTTTTGTTTTGCACAAAAACTTTTCTGGAAATCATTCTCCTTAAAGACAAGTTGATGAACCGGGGTAAAAAATAGTGAGACATACTCTTTCATATGTTTCTTTCCTGCCAAGGATGTTGAAATCCTTAGAGGTTTTGGGGCCCTCTCTCTGCAGCTTCTCTCTCCCTTACTGACAGTCACTTTCCTTTTCAAGTAGCCAGTCTTGACCAGCATTTACTATTCTGCTAAACAAGAAGTCTCTCACAACACATGATCTCTTTTGTTTCATTCTCCTACATCACTTTTTCTTAATCGTCCCTTGGAGCTATTTCCAAAGGGCTGCACAATCAGCAGACAGAAGAGGAAGCATCCCCTATTGATCCTGAGTGCAGATGACCTAGGCAGAGGCTTTTCTGGTCTGGACAACCTTCTTACCATCTCCATCATTCAGTTGGTGCTCAGTCATGAGTTACAGGCAGCATTTTCTGTGTATTCTGTAGCTTTCACAGAGATAAAGAAGTACACATTATGGTTAAATTAGTAGTCACCATAGGCTGGAGATGTATGCAAAACTGGATGTATTGCCACATGATCAGACTGCATAAGGCAAATGTAGTTTGTCACAGCCCACTTCAGGTAAACCTGCTTCTGTAACATGAGAGAGTTTGTATGTAGTAGGAACCTGAAGGAACAGTTACCAAACTAGGAGATGTATTTTTATTCCAGTAAATGTCATGTTAGGAAATGGCCTTTCCTACATCATAATGACTAAGTAAATAGGCTGATGAAAAACTCATAGCACTTAAACTAAAAGAAGAAAAATAAGCATACTGTCAGAATAATCATATGAAACAATACAGAACTTGCTTTATGTCTAGACTGCAAACTCTGATTTTTAAGAGATTCCAGCAGAGGAACATATTTCCCTGATTACCTGTCATTTGTTATTTCTCTTTTTTTTTCATCTATCCACTATGTGAAAGGAATTTTCATTTAAAGTATTGGCAATGTGTCTGCTTAAAATACCCCAAACTGCACCACACCAGAAGAGATGATGGAAGAGGTGAGAGGCGTCCTTGAAAGGAGTACAGAAATCCCATTTCAGTGCCCTTTAATAGTTAGCATTCCTGCCTATTTCCTCCTCAGCATCAGATAGAAAAATAGATACCAAACATTACTAAAGACCCATTTAGTCCAAGACATGACATGTAGCTCAGTACATGTTAGAAACATGTTAGTACATCAGTTAGAAAAATAAACTGAGATCAGCAATCTGCTTGATATTGTGTGCTCACAAAGCTGAGTTGTTGGTTGTGCCATAATGAGAAGACTACTGTTTAATTACAAAATGTATTTATTGTATAGCCTCATGGTCTGCTGCATGATGCAGTATTGCACAGGTCGTTGTGATAAATCTGCACCTGCATTCATCTTTTAACCAATTCCTTCCTTCACTTTGGTTACCGGTAAGTAATCCTAAAGCCATGGAAACACAACTCTCACCAGTTCATGTTGATTTGTGGTGACCTGCAAAATGTAATTCTGAAGGTGGAACTTCCAGTTAAAAAAAAATTTGCCCAATAAAGCACATAAAATGATGTTGTATTTATGACTGAAGTTCCCCCGGTCACACAGGTACTATGCTATTTCTTAAACATCAGGCTCAGTGAATGCCAGAGTCACACCAAACAACCAGTTTGCAGTGTTTAAAAAAACAAAACAAAATAACACAGAACAACAAATTAAAACTGGAAGATCAAAGGGACTGGATTTTGAGAGGTTATTATTCTGGATAGAGTTCATTTTGAAGAACGTCTGAGGGATGATACACTGAAGTTTCTGGGGCACTACAGTACATTGTGAAAAATGTTTACCTGGCTTGAGGTCAAAGGCTGTCAGCAAAAAGCATGCAGCAGTGGTGTCTTGTTTCCCTTCATCTTCTCCACATCTGCTTGATAAATGTATGTTCCTGGGTGAAACAAATTTTCCAGTTCCACTGCAAAAGTAGTGCACAAGAGGTGTAATTAGCTCCTGTCAGTGCTTCTGGATGGCAACAATTTCGAGTAAAGGGGTTGAGCAGAAATAACAGGAAGATGGATTTTTCCCATATTGGAAATTGAGGAATGTTTCTATGCTTTTTTTTTTTTTTTTTTTTTTTTTGTCTTGGAAACAGACAATGGATGCTTCAAAGAGCATAGAAGACTTGCACAGAGAAATCAAGACCGTTGCAGAGAAAACCATGCAGGAGGTTAAAGATAAACCCTTGGGAGAACTCTGGAAATAAAGCAGTACAGGTCATTCTCAGTCCTAATGAATACTCACCTCTTGCACCTTCTTTGGCCAGATGATTCCTACATCACCTTCCAGTAACTACACCTTAGGTCACAAATGTATTCTTATGGGTCAAGCTTGTCCTTGTAACATCCTCTGCTTCTCCTCTTCCATTCTGCATAGTCCCCGGGGAATTGTTTGCTTTTTTTATAAATGAATGTGTAACAATTCTTTTTGAAATAATTCCTCCCTACCTTAAGTAGGATCTCTTTTGTTGTAGGCTGTCCTTTAGTGCAGATGTGGCAACTGAGCTGAGTTTCCACAAATGTGGACAGCTTCAGCAGGTGAGGAACGGCTTTCCCATATTTGAAGTTTCATGCAATGACCATGTTTCTGGTTCTGCCTCTTTAGTGAAATACATCCCTGTACTGAACCCAACTTGTTTTGATAATAAACTGCTCTTTTAAACATTTTGTACCACAGCTAAGTTGTGGGCCTTTTTCCAATATGATCATTTATCTTCTAGAAGGATATATGGGAGGCCCTCAGTCCAGGGAGATGTTTGCTAGGATGCTGGAATGAAGGGACAGATGAACTCATTTTCAAGTCTGCTTCCAAGCTGTACATCAGGAATACAGAGGCTGAACTGCCTTTAAGGGGTAAGTGTCTGAAATAGACATGAACTTAGAGCATTTTGAAGGCTGAGTGGTACACAAATTCTTCTAGACTGGTTGAGTTTACTCACAGGGCCAAGATCAGAAGAGAGTCAGCAGTGAGTTCTATAAAGACTGAAGTGCAATTTAAACAGCCCTGTACACACTGCCAAACCAGATCAGCTGCATGTTCTGAGTGTGCCCAATTCCCTCCAGTACCATTCTAATTGTTACCTTATGGTGATGCTCATAGAACAGTCTGAGTTGTTATAATAAGGCTCCAATTCATGAAACAGCAATGGCTTTTGGTATTTAGTTATGGTGTATTAGGTTAAGAATTCCCCCACATCTCCAGCAATAGAAAATAAATAGTACTTCTTAACTGAACATTGGCAGCAGCTTGCACCAACCAAGAGAGAAATGTATTCCAAGTGAGCAGCCTTCAACAAAAAGGACCTGCTATGGGGAGTACAAGCTGCCTGCTTCCAACTGTTGTCTCCTGCTACTGCATGGCAAAAAGGAAAAAAATGGTTATTGAGTTTAGACCTCTTTTTGTAATGTTTACCACTGCAGGCATAGTGTTTGAAAGGCTTCCTAGAAACAGACATTATGGAAAACTAGCAGTTGAATAGCTAAACAGTGAACATACAATTGTAAAGGAAACAAATTTTATTTTCCATCTACCAATGTGAAATATTAACTTCTCAATCTCTGCTTGGCTCTTTCTCCTGCTTACCTCAAATGAACATGTGGCAGAGACTCACCAGAAAAGCATGTCCTGTCTTGGAAAGGCTTATGCTTTTTAGAAGCAGTGAGATGCTGCACTGCTAAGCAGGGACAGCCTTTTGGTACCGTTTTATTATTTTTCTCCCCAGTGTTCATACAACTTAAAATGTGGGTAGCAGAACTAAACCACAGAAGTGTTTCTTTGTCTCTGCTGGCATGTTGTGATGTTCACTCTCTGGACAACAACATCAATCATCAAGGCAGTACCACAAAGCCAGCCTCTGTTCTAGCAGATAAGAAAGATTATAGACACTGTTGTACATAATTCAGCTTTTGCCCTAAAAGCATAACAATGGTATGGTGCTGTTGTTTCAAGACTGCTCTCCACTGCACTGCAGGGTTCTCAATACCACCCAACGCCACCTGAGATTAATGGACAAGAACATTAGGAAAGGCAAAAGATTTTAGATCTGTTTATTCAGATACAAATTGAAAGCAGATGAATGGAGCACAGCCCCAGTTCCTCTGCTGCCTCTTCCCCTAACTACAAGAGAGAAGAGGAGAAGCAGGCAGAAAGCAGCAAATAATAATTTAGTGACAGAAGCATTGTGGTTCCCAGTTCAAACCTCTGCTTTTGGGTAGCATAGGGACAGTTAGAGCATCAGTAGGTCAGTCACGGAGGAAAATGAGTAATTTCTAGCCAGCTGTCACCACCCTTGGGCACATAAGCATTAACTGATAGGTTCCAATCCTGTATGTACAAAACAAACCTTGTAAACAGATCTGCAGTCTGCAGCATGCACTAAGGAAACTACTTAGGCAACATTCTGTTGCAGCTTGCATCAAGTCAGTTCTCCTCCATGGTTTACCTTTCTCCAAATTCTGTTTGTGCAGCAGAGCTGTTATCTTAACGCAGTTACTACTTCTAATACCATGTTGGACCTTCCTTCTCAAGACATTCTGTCTTTGCTGACTTCTTTGGCGTGACTACTGGAAACGGGCTTCTATGGGTTAGCTCCTACAGTACCTTGCCCTGTGCAAACTCTGCAGGTAGGGGAGCTTGCAGAAGAGCAAGTGGAAAGGTAGCAATGCAGCTATGAAGCCTACTCAACCTTCAGGCATCTTTTCTGGTTTGGAAAGGGAATGTCTAACAGGAGTAGCTGGAGGAACTGCTCAGCAACCCACAGAGGATACCTTGAGGAATTGTATAACTTTTTTTTTTTTTTTAAACTTCAACAGGATTATTCACTAGACGCTATGCCTGCACACTGGGACATGTGGCAGGCACGTGGCTGGCAGATCTCAGTTGTCCTGTTTCACCTCTCCCCTGCAGTGGGCATTATTCCCCCCAGGGCTGTGGATTCCAGTTCTTTGCTCAAAGCACCTTTCCTGAAGATACTTGGTATGGACAGAAATCCATAGTAGAAGCACAGTGTGTTACCAACTCACTCAGGGAGAACACACACATTTTCTATTCTCCTTCCCTTCCTTCTGCTGTTAGTTGAGATTGTGATGTTCCTCTCCAGCAGCACAGGTCCATACTTTCCCAGACAGCCTTCTGCTTTTGAATTAGCACTCATTCATAAGTTACCCCAGCTCCCTTTTGACAGGATGTGAGCAGGAAAGGGCTATTATACCTGCGAGAAAGTGCTGTGCACTGCAAAGCATGAACAGGAGTTTCACTGTAGGAAACAGAGCCACCTGCGCTCTGGGGACTTCACAGCTGTCTCACTGGGACGTGTCTACTGTTAATTTGCATTGTGAGCTGCAGTCCAAATTGGCCACTGAGAAGAGAAGCTGCTAAAGGAAATAACTATACGTGTCATCTACTAAATGAGGGGTGGCTCTATTTAAGCTTCAGAGAGAAGTCCCTGTGTAAGGATTTAGCACTCTAAAGTTTCCTATGGCTCCCCCAGAAGGCCAACTGACCTGCTGATGTAACAGATAGGCTTTGAACTCCTAGGCACCACTGCATCCACTTCCAGCAGGCGTTTTCTGCTGAGAAATCCCAACTCCAGCCAGTAAGGCTGCAACACCCACTTGGTTCTTCATCCCAACGCAGACAATGCACGCTCCACTCAGAGGCTGCACAGAATGCCAGGATGGACAAGAGGCAGGGATGGCAGCAAGCACCTATGAAAACCGGTAGCCCCAGGCTCTCCAAGGAGCTTCCCTCCCCCCACTTCTCCCCACACATAACACAAATTTGCAGAGTCAGTTTCCTATTTGTTTTCAGAGGGATAAGATCTCGAAGTCTTCATCTTCTGAGTCAAAGAACCTTTCCAATCTGTCAGCATCGGAGGAGTCTGCAAGAGAAGAAGAAAGTGTTATCTCCATGGGGCACAGTGACTGCTCAGCACCACAGTAACTGGCTGCTGAACATGAGTGTCACAGACCCACACGCTTAAGAGGCTCCATGACATGTGAGTGAAGGCTCTGAGGAGGTACAGTAGCATGGAAAATGCACTTGAGAGAATTACATGGTAGAAGGTGCACCAGGTTTCACAGATCCTGACACCACCATGGTGCAGTGCAGATCTCTGTTGTGACTCTTTTGTACAGCCTTACTTTCCAGTAGCACAGCCTGCACTCATACAGAAGTGATTAATGCAGTATGTTTTGGAAGAAAGGGTAGTGTACTTGTACTTGCTCTCTTCTGTCTACCCTTTCAATTCTGTGGTGAAGAGGAAGCACATACGTACAGGAGAAGCAGCTTTACCATAGGGGAAATTCAAGTGAGAAGGTGTTTGCAAGCTGGGGAAGTAAAGGAGAAATCTACATGAATTCAGGCTTTAAGAAAGCACACACTAAACTTGGCAGAACATTCAGAAGCTAAACTACAATTCCTGATTGCTGAGAACAAGGACAAGTGCATGGACATGAGGCTGCTTTATTTCCTCTGAATATTCTGTGGTATGCTTTAATTCCACAGCAGTGTGTACAAATAGTGTCAATGTCTCTCATGCTAACTGTGGGTGCTGGCAACTTCCTCAGGCACTTCTCAGAGAGTAGCCCTCTATGCTTAAGTAACTGAACAGAGAACACAACTGACTGGTTAAAATGAGGACAAAGGACTAGACGTCCATGAGTGCATTGTTTATCTTTCTAGTGAGGGCTGACAGTAAGAAAAAGTATGGTCAAAACAAACAGGAGAGGCTCTAAAAGCTTGGGGAAAAGAAGGACATACAGCTCATTAGGGAAACACTTTCATGAGTAAAGAAGGTAGTAATTAGGGACATTTTGATATAGGCAAGGATCAACAGACAATATAAGCAAATAAAGCATTGTTACAGAATAGGACAGTGAGGTAAGAAAGACTGTGGAAGTTCATGCTAAGAGACAGCAAGGAAGCAATGAATGCAGGATGAAGGTGACAGGATGCAGTCCAATGCCTGGTGACAGGGTAAGCCTGCCCACAAATAACTCACTCCTCTTGGCACAATTTGCAGGAAATACAGAGCCATTGGCAATGTTCACTTGCATTATTAACATGATAAGCAGAGTATGACAGCCAAAACAGTGCCTAGCACTTGTTGCTTTTTGCATCACCAAGACTAAGCAAATGCACAGGGAAAGAATCTCCTGCACTTGGAGGTATACATAACCAGCCTCACCTTTGTCAGTTTTTAATACCCAGAAGCTCAGTTTTCAGCCCTTTCAGTGGACCTTTCCAATTTCTTTAAGCATCTCTTTAGAAAGCATAAATTCATACTGTTATAGTAGCCCAAGATTTTTTTTAATCCAGTCATCATTCAGACTCTTCCTAAAAATCACTGAGATACCATGGGAATCTGAACCACTGGTTGAAAACCAAAGAATTAAACTGACCAAAAAGCTCCAGACCAACTGTGAGGGCAAATGGGAACACAGAAGAAGTCTCTGTGAAATTCCATACAATTTCTAGAAAACCAAACTCCTCTTAGCTCTGCCTCCCTGCACAGCCTCACCTGGCGTGAGATTCAGAACGTCGGGGTTGGAGAAATGTGATGGCTGGCGTTCAACCAGTTCAAACATGGGCAGAGCTCCTCTTACCAGGGACAGCTGTGGAGAAAAAACAGCCATGAGAACCTGCAACACCGTACTTGTTGCACTCTGGTTTGTTAGGGAAGGGATACTGATCTGCTGGAACTTTCTTGCAGCTGAAAAAACGATTTCTCAAATATTTTCACTCATATCAGCTGCAGAATTTTAGAGCTAGAATCCTTTTGGTGTCTTAAACTATTTACATATGTTTTAAAAAGGGATCATGCTGCAGAGAACAAGCTCTCTGTGCAACACTTTGGAACTAATAATACCCTGTATTCTTTTCCCAGTGATATAAACACAAACCTTTTTGATTTGGTGGCACCAATCATTAAAGTCCTCTTCTGTGTGGCAGAAGAAGCCCTGTAAAAAGAAATTATCTTTTACAACGACCAAGACTGTGAGCAGTTACACCAACTAACTGCCTTGCTTCGAGGTGTGGCTTACAATGCCCTGTTAAACTGAGTACTCCCCACAGGCTTATCATAGTCAGACCGTTCAAGTGCTGATCAATGCAATGGTCTGCTCTGCTGCACAAGGAAAATGACAGAAACAATCCAAGTGGAAACCAAGGGCAGTGTCACCTCAGGTTCAACAAAATACAAATCACGTTGTATCACAAGTGTGATCTGCACGATCAGAAGTGTATCAGATTCAGGTCTGTTCCTTAGAAGGCAGGAATTGAAGTCTAAACTAGACTCCAGGGAAAGAGAATGCCCCATTAGAGAAGGCATTTAATTACTCTAGAAGCAGGATCTCTCTACCAAACTGCTACCTCAATGAGGAGCTTCTTTAACAATGTTACTGCAATTGAAACATATTTGCTCAGAGCACAGCCTGCCTGGAGATAACCCAACCTATCACCTCAGCCAGGTCCCTGTGAAACAAGGACTTGCTATTTCCAAGCTGGGCAGAAAACAAGCAGCAGGAACGCACCACTGCAATGGAGGGGTCAAGCTCAGCGATGCTCATTCTGCAGGGAGGATGCTGGCAGTGGAAGCTTTCATCAGGGAGACAGCCACTGTCACTGGGCTCCACTGCAGGCTGTGTAGTGTGGGGATCCAGGTAAATGAGCTCCTCACCTGGACAGACAGGCAACGAGACATCAACAGGAGAACCATACCAGAAGTTGCTTTTCTGAGAAGCAAATAGTGAGATAAAAGGAAGGGGGAAGAGCAATAATTGAGCCAGCTCCTGAAATCCCAAGGAGGAACCCATCATTTACTCAGGGCATCTTGCTTTTGGCCTCTCCTTCAATACTTCTCATCCAGACAAAGAGCCATTATGAGCAGAACCACGGCACCCACTCCATCTGTGTTCAAGACACGTGCACTATGTGGGCACTGCAGGCTCTGTTCATGCCTTCCAGGGTACTATGTAAGCTCAAGAGAGCCTTGGAAATCCAAAGCATAGCTTTAGGTCTCAAGCAGAGATAGAATATCAGAGGGAAGAAAGAGAGGACAATGATCTGTAGGGTTTCAGAAAGTGAAGAACTGAAAGGCAGGTAAATACACAGCCAAATCCCTGGAGGAAGGTCAGCTCTGAACCTAAGAAGAGCCTGTGCACACATCATTACAGACAGGATCTAGCATTAGAAGTGTGCAGCTTGTACTGTTGCCCCTGTTCAAAGGTACATCACTCAGATCCTCGCAGGATTTCAGCTCTCAGCAGCCTTCCACATTTCCAGCAGGAAAAAATGAAACCTGCAGCACGTACTACACGCCAAGCAGGAGAGCTATACTGCTCCAGAAACATTTTTAGCTGTGGGGAGATGCTTGGAAAGTCTTTGCAGTACTCTGGGCACTCACCTACATAACCAATGAAGTAGTGAGCACTGTTTGGTTTGCCTCCGATCACTCCGAGGGACTGGGGCATCATGAAGCAGTGCTGGAAAAGCAATACAGAAAACACACAGCTGACAGACAGTGAGACAGCAAGTGGTAACAAAGGCAAACATCTAAAAACACAGCAGGGAAAAAAAGACCGGGACACTGAAAAATCAGCAGTTATAGCAGCAGAAACAGCCATTTCTGGAGAAAAGCTCCTTCACAAAGGCTGCAACAAGGCCTTGAAGGAGCACAACAGCAACTCAAAAATACCTTTAATTGCTGACAGCAACACACAGGTGGACCAAAGGAAAATGGCAGTACTACTCTATAACTCCCTCTGGGCAAGTTCCAGCTCTTCTGCCATTGCGTGACAAGATCCTTGAAATTGTCATATTGCAACAGGGCTTTCAGGAGGGAACCATCACTCAGGATACAGTCCATGTTCCTTATCCAGGAACTGTCTACTGCATGATGGGAAAGTAGCCTACTCTGCATGCAGAGCTCTCTTACCTGTACAGCTCAGAGATTGCCAGCTTTAGCACAGCAAGTAAGAGAGGATGCACATTGACATGTGTACTCTGCATACCATAAGGCCTGCAACTTCCTGTTGCACAGGGCAACCATCAGCCTGCTTCTAACCTCAGCCTGCAGCACAAGTTTCAGCATCAGAGCCACGGGGGGAGTCTCCAACACCATGCTCATTGAGGGGCAGGACAGCTGTGCTGAACAAGCATTTCAGTAGTGGGGTACCATCACACCAACAGGGACTAAGATTAAGTTATGAAACAAAAAATTGAAAAAAAAGCTACTGAAACAATAAATGCAACACTTTCCTGACAAAAGCCTGTAAGAATCCATGTCTTGACCCCTGAAAATGGTGGTCTCTAAATATGTTTTTCTTCCAGAAGCTACTTAATTCACAGCAGGGTCTTTAAGCATCAGAATACCAACAGTCAGCTCCAGATCCCCTACCTTTAGTGTTTCAATATAGGCTTCATTGATCTCTGTGAGCCCAAGGCGAAGAGGTATCAGCAGCACCAATGGTTTCCACAGTGAGAGCTTATCTCTAACCCCTGCTTCCTCTGGGTACCCATTATAGAGCACGTCTGCCTCTACAGCAGGGCATGCTGCAGCTCCAGCACAGGAGAAGTTGGACTGGCACAACCGCCCTACAAAAAGGGAACATGAGCAGAAAACATCAGAAACAACCTCAGTTTCTAAACCTCTCATAATCCTGTTCTAGCTCTGATCAACAATTGCTATTTTCCAAAAGCCTACAACACTTAAAAAAAAAAAAAAGTTAACTAGGTCCACCACTGTGATCCTGTGATGTGCCCCCTGCAGGGTTTCTGGACAAGCTCAGCATTTCATCTCTTACATCAAGATTGTGCCAAAGCATGCTGTACTCCCAGCCACCATCTGGTGGGCCATTAAAATGCAAGTTCTTCCTTCAGGTGAGCAGCTGAGCAACACCCTGTGTCAACACAGGTGGATGACTTGCTTGGGACATAAATCTGGAATTCAGAGAGCATCTAGACAGGGTGGGAAAAAAAAACAACTGGTGTGTTCAGTTGCAGGGAAGTACTGAGAGGCTATTAGGCCAATTGAATTGAATGAGGAAAACATCATGGCTTAATACAGGAAATCCTCACCTGTAACAAGCACTGCAACATGATATAAACATGGTATCTGCTTTGAGTAATTGTAATTACTCAACTGTAATTGAGTAATTTTCCTAAGCTTCGCTAAAACCTTTATGAATTCTGTCACAGGGATCATTCAGGAACTAGTTTAGAGACCCCAAATGGGTGATCAGTAAAATCTGCAATTTTAGCATGAGCTTTGCCTGTAAAATGTAGAGCAGTGTAAATCCTCAGGGCATGCCCATGACAAACACTGTGCATCCTCACTCTACAGGTTTGGTGGACAGACAGGCAGCCTGGAATGTAACCAGATTATGCAGATTCTGATACGGAACCATCCCTAGGCTTACTTGCCTCAAAAGCTAATTTCATTACTTGCTGGGTGAGTGCATGCATGTGAAGAAATGAAACACAAAACCAGAAATACTCACAGCATTTCAATCATTAATTCAAGTCAATTAGACAAAATGCCAGAGGCTCATTTAATTTATTCTTGGCCTAACCTGAATACCAGGAGAGTCTGGCAGGTAGAACATGATGTAAACAAGCACCTTCATCACAGCAATTACAACAGGATGCTTGCTCACTGCTACAAGCTTCAAATGCAGCTGAACAAGGAGAATGTTACCTCCAAGGTTAGAAGAAGAAGGACTTTGAGCTAAAGCCTCAGTAAGAGAGAGACTTGCAAACTGAAGTTTGCAATTGCTCCCTATATTGTCCCCTTCAAAGGGAAAATGTGTATGTATGCAGCCTATGAACACATTTTCAAAACAACAGACAGACTGAGAAGGCTCTAGTGGCTGTTTTCACTGCTACAGCAAAAAGTTATTTCCTACTTACCTCAGGCTGAGTAGTATCAGTGACTGAATTTAACAGATGTATGAAACAGCAGTAACTTTTGAACATTTCACAATTGACAGATGCTTGGGGCACAAGATAGAGAATAGGCACCTACAGATACATAACATCAGACCCACTCATACAGAGATTTCCAGCTCCCAAACAGGAGGCACATCATGATTCAGCTGAGGAAAACAGACAAACAGTACCCTACACATCACAGGCTGTATTGGACATGTTACTTGAAGTGGTGTCAGTGCTTAACACAAGCCACACAGAAATGAGCTGCAACATACCCATGCCATGCAGCCAGCACACCTCAGTTCTAGAGGGAGTATTTTCAGGTTGAAGGCAAAAGGTAAATCCAGTTCTTGTCTTTATGCTGACCTTTGTTCAGTCCAAGAACATCAGCACATATCTAGGACTACTCATACTTAAGGTCAGACAGGCACTTCTCAATCGGACTACCTGATAAGACACTTTGCTGTCCTGAACTCTAGGGACAAGTCCTTGTCTGTTAATTGATTTTGGCTCCACAACAGCCAGTGTCAATCTATCTGACAGCTACCACAATCTCACAAGTAACTGCACCAGCTCAAGCATTCTCTGGATTGTTCTGTGTGCTGTTTCAGAATACTATTCCAGCAGAAAACAGCGAGTGTTTTTTTGCTGTGTAAGCACAACGCCTCTCAAGCCTGAAGCAAAAACAGGGGAAGGCTTGTGCAGCCAGGGCAACAAAGGACTGCAGCAAACAGCCATTCCATCACTCACTTCTGTTACTGGGGCACTGCAGCCTGAGCAAGCATGCTAGGGATGAACACACTGCACAGCTGCTCAGCCTCCAAAAGCACCCAGTTGTCAGAATGCAACAAACAAAAAAAGAAAAAAAAAAAAGCAAAACAATGAGGGAGCATTCCTTTAAAAGGACATCTTTAAAAGATGTCTCCAGAGACAAGTCCCTTCATTCCCCATTTTTCCTGTTTAGAGAGTTGTTCTGATTTTCTTATTCTGCTTAATTGCAGAGACATTTCTACCCCATTATACGGGTAAGGAAATAGCCATTTGTCACTTCCTACCTGTGGCCACAAACAGTTTGTCACTACCTTCCAAGCAGCTCCCACCTATTGCCTGAAAGTCAGCAGTTCCTTCTTTCCAGATCCACAGGCCACAACGCCAAGTGTGAGGTTTATCAGACAAAGCAAAAGTGAAACAAGGAGCTTTCTTGCCCTAAAAAAGCAGGTTTCATCCAGGTGTAGCATGCTTAGCCACAGCTTTAAAACAGAATATTTACTGCATGCTTCTAGTGTTGCATGACTACGTGCTTTCCAGTGTTTTCTGGCTTCTTGCTGTTGCAGGATACATTATGTTCTACCTACATGTGATACTTACTGATCTCTTCCATCACAACAGTGTTATCCATGGCTATATGTACTGCCAGTGAACTCCATGTATCAAAAGTGGCAAGTTTTCTATAGGAAAAGAAAAAAAGATTAGATTAGGCACAATCATTTTTTCACCAATTATGCTGTACTTTTTTTTTTTTTTTTTAATAATACCAGAAATCATTGCCACAAATATATTGACCAGAGAATAAACAGATTTCAAATACAAGATACAATCTCTAATTCAATTCCCATTACCAGAAAAAGACAGCATAAAGAGAAAAATAACTAACTAAAAATTCATTAGAAAAAATTCCTAACATTCTCTAAAATATCTCCCCATCACCTACAGACATACTGGGCTAAATGGGCATATGTGATTACCTATTTCACGGAGCTCCTGGAAACCTATTCAAAGAATTGAGGAAAGGATGGTGACAGGAGAATGTTTAGAATGTTCTGAACACACAGGATGCCTCAATTAAACAGTCCCAATCCTCTGCTTGTCACTATGGAACCCAGGCAGCAAATACTTAAACTTTCCCCTTCTGATGCACTGGTGACTCAATGGCTCATTGGCAGCCTTTTGACAATGATGACAGAGACAATTAGTATGTCAGCAGAGATCCAAACAACAGCAGTGATCATCTACTCTGATACCTGATTCTGGTCTGCTACAAAGAGCACTGCTCTACTCTGTTCTAGAAGTAAGCACTTAGACTAGCACTGCAGAAAGGAAAGGGATTGCCAGGGGGGCCTCCTCAATTTGAAATCAGTTTTCAGTCACATCCTGCTATCTTCTGAATAAAAGAAGGACTCCTTTCAAGTTCACACCAATCAAGTCAATAAGGTCAAGTAACTGCCTGCTAACAACATTAAGACATACACAGTTGCACTTCATCCAGTGGGTAGAGACCTGCAAAGCAGGAGGTAATACAGACCCACTGTTTTGTTTGAAAGAAATAAAGGAAAAATTCAGCACTTACTTAAGCACTTGTGCAACTGTATTTGGTCCATACCACTGACCGATGGATTTCCCCTCTCCAACTCCCATCTGGGCTGCATGACAAGAAAAAATGATTTAGCAAAGAATTTCACCTAGACTGTGCTCCTTCCTAACCAGGATTTGCATTTAATGGAGAAGAGATCTCACTTGGAAACACTTTGGAGTCAACAGAATCTAACCTCTCATGGGTTACTGTGGTGTTGATGGAAGAGACAAGTATATCCTCAATGATTGTAAAGCAAATCTCTTCCCAAAGAGGGAATATAGGAGTCCAAATGGCAGTGTTACCTCGGGAGAAACCATTCTTAGTGTGTGATTATCAATAACACCTCTGACATATTATTCACTGTAGATGAAGCTACAGGTATCTTAACACTTCATAGAAAATATTAAAATAGGTTTTTTCTTTTGCCAGGAAAATTTATATTGAAGTGAGTTCCTTCCTTAGTTTAACTGCTACTTCTGAAAATACCTTCATCCAGCAGTCTTCTCACATTACAAGGTCTTGGTGAGAACAGCAACCACATGCTTTTCTCTCACCTTGGCTAAATAGGATACAGAAACTGATGCTGAATATAACCTAAAGCATTACACAAACTTGAAGGTCTGAAAGAAGCCAAGAAGAAAAATCCATCATAATAAAGAATGGTAGTTTCAGATTATGTCAGAAAATAGGCACTGTGTCAGAAAATAACCTGCTAGGTTTTTCAACTAAGCTACAGAAGTAAACACGAAATGGTCTTTGCTCACAGGAAACTCAGACAAGTTATTCCCCCCACGTTTCTTGGCACCCAGCATCCTTACCTATCTGGTGAATGGAGTAGTAGCTGTCTTTTTTGTCAATGAAGGCATTAAGAACATTGAAGTAATTATCTGTCTGCCTCTTGCCTTTTATCCACCTCCAGTCTAAAACAAACAAGGGAGTATGTGAAACAGAATGTGATCTTTACTGGCAAACTACCATCTCTCTTCTCTGTGCACCAACCACTGACCAGATTTTCAGAAGAATCAGCAAACAAATTCTACTTCTATCCCACAAATGAAAAATAAGATTACAATTTCCCATAGACAGGCATTCTGGAGAAAACCAGGAGACCTTATTACTTTTGAATTTCTGGAAAATTATTTTTGTAATCAACAACCACCAAAGAAATTCAGTACAGACCAAGTGTGGTTCAAGTGCAAGAATGGAAGTTTTCAGGCAGAAGAGACTAGACGCAAAGAGAGGACTTCTTGACAAGTTAAAAACCAAGCTATTTACAAGTCAGTAGGTTGTTTTGGTAGGACTTTTTAAACTTCAAGTATATAAAAAAGCCCTTCAAGAAAAGTCTAGCATTTGCTTGGTGTCAGTGGATTTAGCTAGCATGTTACAGGGCCCTCCTCTTTTTGCAGTTTGAACAACTACATCTATGTAGAGCTGCAGACAGCTGCAGGAAGAAACCTACTGGAAAGTTTCCAGTAGAGTTTTCACACATCAGCCCTGAACTTGAGAAAACTCAGGGAAAAGCTACAGAGCCCACAGCAATTCCCAGCTGCTATCCTTAGAAGCACTGCACTTGTGCGAGCACACGGCCTTGGAAGTCAGTTCTCTGGTTTACCTCTTCCCAAATGCCTGCAGACCAAGGCCTGAGCAAAGATCATCTGGCCACACCGCAACATGCAGCCCCAGCCTGTATCAGATGTGGGACCAGTTCCTCCTGGAAACAACAAGGACAGAAAGCAAGTATGTAAGGAATGGAACAACACGGCCAAGACAGAAAAAAGGAAAGTGCTGTAAGCCTGCATGGGCAGCAGAATTATCCAAGAAATTGGGCAAGGAATAAGAACTATGCTAACTCACAAACCCAAAGCTGAGAAATCAAAACACTGTTACCAGTGACTAGCCTAATAGCATCCCTTAAAAACAAAGATCTTTAACATTAAATGATGGGGAAAAAAAAAAAAAGCTTCAAAGGAAATTCAAGCAACTCAGCTAGAAAGACAGCTGAATTTCTCATGAGCATAGCAGCCTTTGAGTCTACTTACAGATTCTCAAGCTAATTCAGAAACATTCCAAAACAGAGGTGCACATTACAGACCACTTGTTGGAATGCTCATTTTAAGAAGGGAGCTCACTGTGCAAGATTAATCAGTCACAAGGAATTCCCACATCACAAGCAGATGATGACTGGATGAGTTTCCACTGTGCACACAGAGTTAGACAAAAAAAAAGTAAAAAAAATCTTCCAGCAGCAGCAAGAACAACAAATGTCCTACATAACACTGGAGAATAAGCTGGATATTAACTCTCACTGAAAAATCTGAGAACAAAGACTTGTAACTCACAACAGAATTCCAAAAGCAAACTGCTGTTTCTTCAGTGAAGGTTTGGCTGTTGTTACAAGCTTCATAGCTAAAATATTCAGTGTGGCCACAGCTAGTGAGCTGACTCACAGGCACCAAGTCAGCTGCACCTTAGCACAGCTGGTAAAAGTAGTTTGTCTGTATTGCTGCTGCTTTCTATTTTTTAAAGAAAGATATGCATAATATCTTAAGAAGTCTGGCTTCAAGTTCGCTGTGAGACGCTCCTTAAATTACTACACATCTTGCATGTAACATTACCTTCAAGGTCTACAAAACAACCAACCAAAATCCTTATATATCCTAGAGAAGATGCATGAAGGCGGGAATTTTTTGTACTGTATCTCTAGCTTTTAACTCACCTTTAGCCCAAACCATCATATCATTAAATAACATTTTTTTTTAGACTTCTGTAGGATCCAATCAGCATGAAGTATCAAAAATTGCTCTGATAACTAACGTGGTTAATTCAAAAAGTTTTCCTATGAAACTGATATCAGCATAAGATTCCTCCACAAATCCTAAATAACTTTCTAAAAGTTCTGTATTGGAGGAACAGGTGACTACTTTAGTAATTGGAATTTGGTAATTTTTTCTTGGCATTGTCAAAAGCCACAAATATATTCATGTTATTGGATCATCTTTTGAATCCACTTTTGTTTTTAATGCCACTCATGCCTTACCCTTTATCACCCAAGAGTATTTTCTGAATTGTGAAACAGTTTTCCAGAGCGAACAGCTGCCTGGTGCAACTGTGACATCTAAGTACTTTAAGGAACCTGCATACTAAGGAAATAGCTGATCTCATTCAATGTACTGAAAAACAAAACAACCCTTCTGCCTTGAAGACAACTCACCCACTGCTCTTTGATTCAAGGGTCGCATTTACAACAGGAGAGCTTATAAACAGACATTTAAACAATCAGGAGTCTGAGAATTATTTTCTCCTTATCCTTTCTGTGAAAGCAAAGCAAAACCTGGCTTAATATCTCAAAGTCAGTGTTCATCTGCATGTCCTACACTTTGATAGCCTAATCCACATTCAGTTCCAATGGGAGACTGCTCTCTAACCCAAATGAAATCACTGAAAACTTCCCACTGGGTTGGACTGTCATTAAAGGTGGGCCAACATCACTTCCGGGATGCATTTAGACTTACCAATGGCAGGAAAGTTCTTTCTGTAGGTGAACCAAAGCCGAGAGGTTACATCCAATAGGATCTCTTCTTTCTCTGAAAGTTGTTTTTTTTTTTTTTGAGATAGAAAGACATGGACAAAGATGGCACCAAACACACCTAAACCCATCTCCCACCCACCCTTCTCATTAACAGTGTCCTGCTCTGCACGCAGCCTGCTGGCCCAGACAGACAAAATCTGCATGAGGAATGCAAAAAAAAGTGCCACGAGGCAAAAGAAACTTTTTCCCTTAAGAAAACCAATAAAAAACACCATGGTCACAGGTAAATTGTGAAGCACTGAACAATTTTCTTGCCTTTCCCCTGAGCTATCCACTTGCCAATAACCACAAAATGGTAACTTTCTGCGCAAAGATATTCTAGAATCTACAGAGATGGCCAGACAAAGGGAAGCATAAAAGTTACAATCTGCATGCTTTAACAGCATATAGGCTCTGTTCTGTGCTTGCAAGGCCTGCAGTCACCTAGCTGCACATAAAACATGTAACACTAACAGAAACCTCTGTAGTGTTATAGCATCATGCATGCAAAATACCTGTAAAAACACTGTATTTCCTGCCTAGGATCCAAACAGGCTCTTTGGTCTCAGGGAAGTCTTCATATTCAAACCTTAGAGTGTCATAGGTAAGAGTAGCTGGAATAGACAGAAAGAAATATATATATCATTCATTGTTTTTTCCTTGCTGTTCAAAAATCAAACAAAAACAGTACTGCAGAACCAGTGATGCTGTGACACCATAACTTACCCTCAGAGCAACCAGCGAGAAACAGTTTGGCTCTCACTACAGTCACAAACTGTAAGGAACAGGGAACCCACACACCCACAGCTCTTGCCTGCTGCTCCACAAGCAAGGAAACAGAGGAGCTTCCAGGTTAGATCAGCTCCACGTTTGGCCCAGTAAAAACTGAATGGGTCAAGAAAACGTCAAGGACTTCATCCAGCAAGTGCACTGCTTCTCAGCACAGCTATCACTGTGCACACTAACAGTACATCAGCTACAGCACTGCGGTCCTCTTTTCAAGGGAACAAAGCAACTGAGATGCTTCTTCCTGAGAACACAGCTTTTGGTGGTGAAATATGATAAGCGTGGACTGCATTAAGCTGGAAACCAAACCTTGCTCCTCAAGTCAGTCCATCTTCAGAGGCCATGAGCTGAAGCACAAGCTATTGCCTGTCCAAAAACAGTCTGCAGCTCAAGGAGGTCATGCTAAAAGTGAGGAATGCACATAAGTACAGAGGTTTGAGCTTCCAAGAGACAGACACACCTTGTGTCTGCTTTACTCTTGCTCCCTTCGCAATCAGCACCAAATATCCATCTCTTCTTACACCACCACTCGGCATTGATCGCTGCACTCTGCAGAATACACACAGCACAGGCTGCTGCATGATGCCCTTGGATCAGGGCAGCTTAAGCCTTGTACAAAAGGACAGGGGTGGGGGGAAGATGAGCTGGATGTGCTGTGCTTCACTAGGTCTGTATTTGGGAAATCTTGGAAGTGAACCTCAGGGGGTGGAGGAGGCTGACTTTAAAGCACTTTAAAGGTTAAGAATTGCACCTAATTTCAATTCTTCAACAAGCTGCAAATTCAATTTAAAACAAAGCTAAGTTAGGCAGTTCTGCAACTGTTAAAGCAAATATTTCTAATACCAAACCCACTAAAATCTGTGGCCATTTGGACTGGGTCAAAACAGGGAGACAGACTACATGACCACAAGTTCCACTCATTCCCACCTCCTGCAAAAGCCAGCAGCAATGGTGCACACCTCACTGCTGCCCACAAGTTCACCTGCCATCAGACCAGATGCCACCACGCTCACAAACAGGTGTGCACAGAAAATGAGTCTCTCTCTCCCAGCTGTTCCTCACTTGGCTTTCCAAAATCACCATCTGGAGCTCCAGTAAATGATGACCTGGCTCATTTGCATTTAATAAACGAGAGCTCCAGAAAGGCTCTGCCCCTCCTCTTTCCAGGCACCTTGGATTAGGATGCTACACCCAGGCAAACAAGCTGTGCAAGACATTCTGGCTCCTGCAAGTACCTCATCAGCCTTCTTCTGCCTCTGGGCTCTCTCAACTGGAAGCCAGTTCCTATGTTAGAGGGAACCCATAAGCAGCAGCAAGACACCACCACTCAGACCAGCTCCCATGTAAGCAGGAGCCCTGGAAACACAAATGCAGAGTGGGCTCCTAAATCAAATTCTGGACTAGGCTCTGGCCCTAACCCAGGCACGAAGCAATCCAAGCAAAGCAATTCTGCTTGCACAGAAAAGTGGGAGCAAAGTAACACAATCTTTTTCATTGCTAAATGTTGTCAAGGAAAATTAAGAATGGTTTTACATATAGTAGCCAAACTTTACAAATCTCCAACAGTCCACATGTTGTGTCTGTCATAATAGCTTGATTTGTTCTGCTCTCTTCTTGCTCAGTGCTGACATCCTTCCACCCAACTACAACTTCTGCAGACACTTTCAAGTGTGCATCACTTTCTGTTTGCTCCTTTAAATTTCACAAATTCCTCTTACAGATGTGACATTACTACACAGGAAGGGACCAGCAATTGCCCAAGCAGCTTCCAGGCTGCCTGCTGGGTCAGCTCATGTGCAGGGCATGCAAACTGCAAGTACTGCAACACCAAACACTTGGGAGACTTGTGCAAAAGACAGGTCCCACACTTGCAACCCTTCATCTGAATGCCTTATGTCGGGGCTCTATGCACAGATTTGGCAGGTCCAGCTGCACACCCAAACTATACAGACAGGCTTTAGCACATATGGAGTTTTGTCTTTTTAATTAAAGAAAATACTCTCCACCATCTGACGGGTTAAGTACAGGGGCTAAAATTTCACCTTCACAGGGAAAAAAAATCAAATGAATGCTCCTAGTTCAGGTTAAGAACATTTGAACAGGAACAATAAACCTCCAGCAAACTGAAGGCAGTGTCTGCGTGCTCCCCTCACAAATATCACACCTTCACAGCACTTTTTCAGAATTACATCCATTGTGCTGTTGCTCAGATGAGTTACATATTTCAGCAAGCAGGCCCAAAGTAATTCAGGTAAGAGCACAGTGAGCTGCATAGTTAGAAGCAAAGGGACTGTCCATAAATAACACCAGGAGTTCATGAAGCAGAAATCCTCTTTGAAGATGCTCTTCTCACAGCTGCAGAAGTCAGGTGAGATCAGCAATTTTTCTCAGGCAGTGATCCAAAACTTCACCTTCAAGAAGCCCTCGATCTGTTTTCAAGGCTGACCTCTGCACATCCAGGATGGCAGAGCAGCAGCCTCTGCAGGAGATCCACATACACACACATCTGAACAACGGCTCAGCTTCCACCAGCATACACTGGATTTGAAGTTAAATGGGTGCAAGACTGAGCCATGCAGAGCACGCCATCAGAAAGGCAGCTTCTCCTTCCAGGAGTGTCAGACACGCTTAGAGTGATGCAGCAGCGGTTGGACCTTTGCCCCACAGGCACACCTTGCATGGGATTTGCTGGAGCATCCCAAAGCCCTGATGGAAAAGGCAAAGCCTTCCATCTGCCAAACTTTCCCTACTTTAACTGTTTTTCTGTCAACTTCGTGAAACAAAGGAGTCTAAACATTGATGACTCAAGAGAATTTCCTTATGCTTTACACAGCAAAAGGGCTGATCTTTGCTCCAGCACAAATCATCTCAATTGTAGTTTGTATGCACAACTTGAAAGTTCTGTCAACTTTTTTTTCCTTCCTCTTTACATAAAAATGTGGAAGTAAAGATCTGGGATGCAAGATGAAAGAAAACCAGGCTTTACTCTCCAAATTCCTTCTTGTGCATCCCCATCTTTGGCAGGGCTCCTCTCCCCAACACAGGAACAAATGTTCCTTGGGCAGCAACTGCTCAGGGCTGCTTTCCCCAAGTCCTTCAGCCCCAGTGAACACCAGCAAAAGTATCAGGAATGGGACAGAAGGTCACCCCTCAAGGCTGACAAAAGTACATCAAAAAGGAAATCAGAGTGGAGAGGACGTAAGCTGCCAGATGCAGGACGTTTCTGAGGGTCAAGAAGGTAAATCTACTGTACTAGAGAAGTTCAAGGCTGAAAAATGCTTGGAAAGCAGATGGCTGAGGAACAGCCTGAACGCTTACTTCTGGCCTTTGCAGAAGAGAGATTAAGTCCCTCCTTTTCCCTAAGCCCTTTCAGACAAGACAAATCCCGATTATCTGAGCAAAAACAAGGAGTTAAGGCATGGTGAGGCTGAGCGGTTCGAAGCCTGTCAGCCTGTCACTGGGCCACAGGGCTCCAGTGCTCCATACTTCACAGCCCTGCAAAGGAGGAGATGCAGCAGAGTGAAGCCCCGCTATCGCAGCACGTTTTTTTCTTCCCTTGATAAGCCTGGCTGTGCTTACATAAAGGGCAAGCAAACACGCCCGTTGGCTCTGGTTGTGTTGTTTCACTTGTCAGAACATGCGTCGTTCCCAGGTGCGAGACACTGATGTGACAGCACACAAGGACATGCTGGCACAAAGCAGGGACTCTATCAGCCCCACTGCAGCTCCGCATCGAGGCCATGGACAAACTCTGCGAGCAGCGTGGCTGCGGGGAGCACAGCCCCATGCAGATGCCTGCCCAGCAGGAAGGAGGAATAGGAGACGCTGTTGTCACAGAGCACTGCTTATCTCTGCACAGGGCAAGGGCAGGCTGGTGCTGCACCATGGCTAGCGGATACCTGCTGCAATCTGAGCGCCTGTAGGAAAGCAGGAGCTCCATCATGAGCAGCTCTGCTGGTACTATGGGAAGAGATGCAGGCCAGACAGGAGAAGCGAGCAAAGGTAAGACCAAGTTATCACAGAACATCCCAAACAGGACCCACGAGGATCACCGAGGCCAACCCCCGGCCCCACGCAGCACCACCCAACCCGGTGTCTCGCAGCGGTGTCCCATCCCTCCCTGAGCTCCGCCACGGAGCCGTGTCCGCTGTGCCGTGCCCACCGCCCTGTGCTGCAGAACCTCTCCCTGCCCCCAGCCGCCCCTCCCCAACGCAGCTCCATGCCGTTCCCTCAGCACGCAGCTCAGCGCTGCCCATCGGCTCCCTGTGAGGAGCTGCAGCCGCCACGAGGGCTCCGCTCAGCTCCCGCGCTCAGGGCCGAACAAACCGTGGCCCTCAGAGCCCGCGGCAGCCCGCAGACCCTTCCCCGTCCCCGCAGCCCTTGCCGCCCCGGTCCCGGTCGGCGGCAGCCAAAGGCAGAACGGAACACGGAGTCTCGCTCGCTCCGCGCCGAGCAGAGCCCGGACCTCCGTCAGAGCGGGGCCGGGCGGCCCTTCGTGCTCCGACAAACGCCGCTCCCAAGGCCGCAGCTGGCAGAGCCGAGGCCCCCGCAGGGCAAGGCCTTCCTCCCGCGGCGCTCGGCCCTCCTCCCGCGGGAGGCGCAGCCGGCGGACCGCCGCGGGCCGTCCCGAGGCGCGGGAAGAAGCGGCAGCCCTGCACCCACCTGCGTCCATGGCGGCGGCCCCGCCGAGGGCTGCACCCGCCACCGGCCCCGCCGAGACATACGCCCCGGCGCAACCCAACCCGCTGCCGCCGCCGCCGGGGCCCAGCTCGCCCAATGGCAGCGCGGCTCGCCGCCGGCCCGCGCGGCGATTGGCTGTCTTCTCGAGTTCGGGTGCGCCGCAGCGCGCTGTGGGGGCCGCCATGTCGTCGTACGGAACGCTGCGACGGAGCGCGGAGAGGCGGCGGGTCGGCGACGGAAAGGCGGGGCCGCGGGAGGCCGGGCGGCGGCGGCGGCGGCGTGCGAGCGGTCCGGCGGCACCGCCCATGGGAGCCGCCCGCCGGGAGTACGCCCCGAGGAACTCCGGCGGCCGGGCGCGGCCATCGTGCTGTACGGAGGCCGCGGGGCCCCGCCCCTCCGCCCCCGGGAAGGCAGCTCCCGATCGCCTCGGACAAGCTGGTGGTGGCCCGAGCCGCTCGTCGGGAGGCGGACGGCCGGCAGCGAGGAAGAGGCAAGCGAGCGGGGCGGGGAGCCGCCTTCCTTCGGCGGCCGCGCCGCGCGGCGGCCCCTCGGCCAAAATGGCGGCGGCCACACGGCGGCCGCCATGACGGTTGACGGCAGCGCCGTACAGAAACCCCTTCCCCAGGGCGGAGGGGCGGCGGGGTGACCTGGCTCCGCCATCTTGCTGTACGGCGGGCGGCCGGGCCGGGCCGGGCCGGGCCGGCGGGGGGGCTGGGGCGGGCCCGGCCGCGGCCGGAGATGGTGATCTGCTGCGCCGCCGCCAACTGCTCCAACCGGCAGGGCAAGGCGCTGCGCGGCGCCGTCTCCTTCCACAGGTGAGTGCGGCCCCGCAGGTGCCGGGCCGGGGGCTGACAGCGAGGCCTCGCCTCGGCCCCTCCGGGCGGCTCGGGGCCTGGGTTCCGGGCTCGCCCCGCTGCCGCGCTCACGCTCTTCTCCTCCGTCGGCAGGTTCCCTCTGAAGGACTCGAAACGCCTGATTCAGTGGCTGAAGGCTGTTCAGAGGGACAACTGGACGCCCACCAAGTACTCGTTCCTCTGCAGCGAGCACTTCACCAAGGACAGCTTCTCGCGGCGGCTGGAGGACCAGCACCGGCTGCTGAAGCCCACCGCCGTCCCCACCATCTTCCAGCTTGCGGAGAAGAAGCGCGACAACCTGGATTATGTCAGGAGCAGAAGGAAAATAGCCAGCCAGGTCCCGCTGCAGGATGGGGAGGGCCCGAGGGAAGGAGGCTGTGAGGTAGTGCAGAGGTCCTCATCCCCCGAGCAGGACCTTATGGTGATGCAAGGGACGGACGAGATGGAGGAGGTGACTCTGCAAGCGGAGATCGGGTCGATGTCTGAGGAGGAAGAGCATCTCCACGGGCAGCTGGAAGGGCCCCGGAGAAGGACGTTAGGCGATAGCTTAGTTGCGAAGCCCGGACCTCAGAAAAAGTCCGACAGATCTTCTGCGGAGGACTGTCCTAAAGGCTCCTGGATGGGGAGCTGGGTGGCGGACAGGAGCGGCATATCGGTGGACGATTTCACGCCTCCCGCCTCTGGTGCTTGCAAGTTCATCGGCTCCCTTCACTCCTACAGCTTTTCCTCTAAGCATACCAGAGAGAGGCCGTCTTTCCCAAAAGAGCAGCTAGAAAGGAAAAGGCCAAAGAGAGATGTGGAACCAAGCTGCAGTAGCAATCTCACGGGACATGATAAGACTGTAGCGGAAGACTCCCCTACTTCCTCCCTCACTGCGACCCCTCAGAAACCTTCCCAGAGTTTGTCAGCATCCCCGGCAGACCTGACCCCTCAGCCTGCTGCCGAGGCCGTGGTGGGACGGAAGGGCGACACGGATGCCAACCCCATGTCGATCAACGAGGTCATCATGTCGGCCTCGGGAGCCTGCAAGCTCATCGACTCCCTCCACTCGTACTGTTTCTCCTCCAGGCAGAGCAAAAGCCAAGTGTGCTGCTTGCGTGAACAGGTAGAGAAGAAGAACGGGGAGTTGAAACTGTTGAGGCAGAGGATCAGCCGCTCAGACAGCCAAGTCAGGAAGCTGAAGGAGAAGCTGGATGAGCTGAAGAGGATCAGTATCCCTTACTTGAACAGCCTGCTGTCCCAGGACTGTGGTCAGTATTTTCAGTGTCTTTGCGTTCAGGCAGAATTCTCAATTTCTGAACAAAAAGAGGCTCTTTAAGTTAGAGATGAAACAGATGGAGAGCAGGTTAAAGACAGGAGAAAGGTGCATTTTTGGAAAGAGAAATAGTAGCTTGGACTGGGCCAAGAGATGCAGGTAGAAGAGTTAGATGGGTTTATGGGCACGTGAGCTACTGCTCCTATCCCCAAAGCCTGTTGTTTTCCTTTTCCACATCAGTGTTGACTGTTCACTCAAAGTTATTACCACACTCTCTAAACTCCACTGCCCCAAAGTTACAGGTAGCATGTGTTGTTTTGGTGTGGTTTTCTGAGATAATGGGCAAGAAGCTAGTTGTTGGTATGGAAAACAACTCCTTTGAGGTTTTTTTTTTTAATTTGTTTTTTTGTGGATTATTTTAGTTAGTTCATTTGTTGTGTTACAGTGTATCTTTGGAGGGTGTCTGAAATATTTCAATGTATCAATGAGCTGCCACAGACAGCAGGTATCTGGGAAAGCTGTCCTAGTCTTCTCTAATGATGCAGAAGTGCTTCTGGTCTTGGATTTCACGTGCTCCACTCAGCTTTGGGATATATAAGTCAGAGGCATCAATTATGATGGTATTGTCACCATGTTGAGGACATTCTTTTTGACTGAAGTGCTGGGTTCATTTTGCTCATTCCCATCTGCAGAAGGCAGAAGTCAGGAAGCAGGGTAATAAGAGTGTGAAGAGAGAGGAATTAGTTCTCTAGCTGTTAAGAATGAATTTGAGACACCTGAAGACAGATGGAAGTTCAGTGAGGGACATGGTAGCCTAAAAATGCAGGTACAGGAGTTGGGTCAGGCCTTACCCCTTTCTATTGCAAGAAAAGTGATTTGACATAAATCTTTTGCGCACTGACAAAACTTGTACAGTGACTCTAGTTGCAAGGTATAATTCCAGAGAAAAGCTTTTGAGGATTTAATGATATTTGATGTTTGTATGGCTGCAGAGAAAACACAGGGTTACGCTGCGACAGATGTGTGACTCAGGGTCTTCCTGATGGAGCAGCCACTCGTGGCTGTCTGGGTGTGTTGGAAATGCTCATCACGGTGATTCTTCCCTCCGTGTCCTTTGTGAGGTTTCTTCTCATCTTCAGAAGCTGCGTGGCGTTAGGCATGGTTAGAAATGTGATACCAGCACAGGAAGATGTGTTCTGCAGGTCCTTGCAGCACAGCCTGCTTCCTTGCTCAACTGCAAGAAAATAAACCCTAGCAAAAGACTGAGAGGCTGATACCCAATGTTATTTTCTCCGTGTGTTTTTCATTTTCCCCAACTCACACTTTGGTTTGGGAAAAGACTGGCTTGCTTTTTTCTCCAGTGTGGGAAGTCATAGTCTCTGTATTTATGTCTTCTAGTCTATATTTTTATACAGTTTTGTTGTCAGACTACGGAAAATAACTGAATACAGTTCCAGGATTCTGTAAATATCATTCATAAATGTGCGCACAGAGATAAAAAAGGTGTCTAACCTTTTTGAAATGACTGCAGTGAGATGCTAATTGCAGGAAGAACATTCTGAGCAATGTTTTTTTCTAGGAAGCAGTAGGGTTTTGCCCTCTTTCTCGTGATAGATGTTCTTCTATATATGTGTAGAATTACATACTCAGTTTTCTAAGATGATGATCACTTCATTAAGAAGTTGACATTTTATGTTATCTATCTTGCTGTCTCTCACCAGCAAAGCTGGAGGCCGATGTGGCCAATGGCTCCTTGTGGAACCATTCTGCTGGTGACTTCTCAAAGGCTTTTGCTTTAGTTTAATCTTGGTGCACTTCTGCTTTGCCTTGTTTTTCTTGTGCTCATAGTCCTAGTTTATGGCAGTCCAAATACCTGATTAAGCGCAGCTGAGTGCTGCTGGGCAGAGTCCGCTTTATGTGCAGGCACTAAATTGTACTGTGATGCAATGCCGAGTTGAAGAAGGCTTTTTGATATTCATAAAAACTGAGGTAACAAGTATTAGCTTAATAGTAATTATAGTCTTTATTAGTAGCTACATTTCAACTGACTTAAATCATAGGATGCGTCAACGAGGTGCTGTTAACAGCCATAAACCTGAGCCTGCATCTTTTTTTTCCCTGAAGGCTTAGGGATGGGGAGTGTAAAGAGCATAGGCAATGGGGCTGATTTCGCAGGTTGCTGCTGCTGCTTCCATCCCTACAGCCCTGCTGTTGCTGCCTGACATCCAGCTGCTCACCCAAGCTGCACTCCAAGCCCACTGCACTTATCACCGAGTCTGGTCTGTGGATTTGCTGAGGCTTTTAAGGCTTTCTGATGTGCCCCAGCACTCTCAGATGGCTTACAGCTTCAAGCTACGTGTATATGAGGCCGGATGGCCACTCTTTATCTGGAAAGCTGGAGAACAGGGCACCACATGCGTGGTATGGTAGGGCAGCATTACCCAAAGGCACGAGGAGACTGCTATTGGCTGTGCCCAAGCAGCACACCAAGCTAGCTGGAAAAGCAGAGTTCTGCAGAGTGCTGCACGCAGTCCCTGCCAACTGTGCTTGGGGATCAGGCCTCAGTGTGGGTGAGTTTTGCTCACAGCGTGCCCAAGCCATCATGGTGCACGATTGTGGCATTCCCCAGCTTTTCATAGCAGGGGATCTACTGACTGGTTCTGGGGAAAGCCCAGGGCTGTTTCCTGCACAGCTTTTCTAGAGATGTCTCTGTACTAAAGTCTGAATTTGCTTGCTTTTTTGATAGGAAAATGTTTTCTTCTGCTTCATAGGCCACCTCTGATGCCTGTAGACCAATGACTGAGAAATACTTCAACAGAGCATGGCTAGGCACAGTGCACCAGGCAGAGCAAGGTCAGGTGCTCCAAAAATCAAGAGGATGTGTCAAGAGAAATTAGGGAGAGACAGAGCAAGCAAAGAACTACAGACCTGGTGTCCTGGTAAGAACATGGAGTGCAGGGCCAAGGGAGGCTGCTCTGTGCAGTGCTCCTGTTAGGCACCCGTGCCATCTACCCAGCTCTTCTCAGCTCTGCCAGCTGCATCCATTCTTGGAGCCAGGAAGGAGATATTGCTTTCACAAGATCATGTCTCCTTGACGCTGTGGAGTTTGATCTCTTTTTGAAACTACATCTCCCAGCAGGCACCAGGATAGCCTTCTTACCTCATGTTGAGATCACTTCCTTTATAGCCATCTTATCAACCAAGTGCAAAACACGATCTGGTGAGCAAAGGTGATTAGAGAGCTAGACCAAGAGATAGGAAAATAACTCAGCCCGCCATGGCCAGCAGTGGAGCAGATGCAGGTAGGATTCAATGTGACTCAAAGGTATGTATTTAACAGAGAGGCAGAGCTTTGAAAACACAGAGTTCTGAGCTGCTGTGGAGCCTGTTCCAAACTCCATGTCTCCCTTCATGAAGGTCATATTAAAGGCAGGAGAGTTTGCAAAATGGGTGCATGTGAAAAATAAGAATTTTGCTAAAAATCCACGGGAAATATTTTCTTCCAGTTTAGATTTGTTTTTCAGTATGCATACAAAACTTCACAGCAGTACAGTTGTTTCAAATACTTCCTCTGTGTGAATGAAGCATAGCTGGGGAGCTTTGGAGATGTACTTAAACATTAAACATTTGATTTCATGCACAGCTGGAGTCCTGATGCCTCTACAGCTGTAGCATTTTCCACCAAGATGGTAGTGGGTTTTGTTCATTGCAGCAAAGCTAATTCCTCAGCAACAGTAGGAAGAGATTTGGGGTGTGTGAGAATAAGAAAAATAAGTTAAGTCTAGAATGGGAAGTGCTGATGGCAACTTTTCTGCCTCGGTTACCAGGAGAAATGGATGGGAATGGCCAGGACAGAAGGCTGATCTGTAAAGTGGTTGTTACACACAGGGAGGGAGATAAAGTAAGCAAAGTGGGAGATAAGGAGTAAGAATGTGTGCACATAGGTTAAGAATGGGGCTGAATCTGTGTCAGAAGGCAACATGAGAGAGGCTGGGTGAGGCTTTTCAGCCTGCAGCTGACTGAGGTAGACATTTCACTGTAGGAATTCTGTTTCCAGGACTGAGTTGATCAGAAGAGGGCCCTTTTGCTGTCCCCATGGAGAGAAAGGAGCTTGAAAGGGGAAAAAAGACTTGTTGCTTTGCTGCTCTTCCTGTGTCCTTTTTCAGTGGAGTGGTCTGTTTTCGTTTCTATTTTTTTTCATTAGCTGTACAGCATATGTGTGTTAAGCATTTATTTCTGAAGTCAGTAGGCAATGACTCACACCAAAAAAAGCACAAATACAATAGCTTGTGACTAGGAAGCAAGGAAAATGCTAACTAAGGAAAACTTGAAAGCAAGTAAGACACACAGAGGTAAGCTTTCCTTAGGCTGTTTGGGTTTCTCATAATCGTGTGTCATTTTTAAAAAGTGTCTTCTGTGTGCCTTGTGCTGCAGGAGAAGTCTGGTGGTGGCTGCAGACACTGGAATATTTCACCACAGAAGAAGGCAGTAACACATGGGGGCTTGGTTATGAAATTAATTACTAATACAGGGCATAAGATGAGACTCTGAATGTAATCACCCCCCCAGAGCACAGCTGAGTACATAGTGCTTTGCTCTTGCTGGGGGAGAGCATCAGCAAAGTGTAAGGGGGTGCAGTGCTGGGGAGGGACAGCGGGGGTTAAAGTCTCCTTCTGTAATTAAACATGCAAAAAAAAAAAAAAAAGGGCAGAGAAGGAGGCTGCTCTTAATTAGCAGCATGTTGCTGCTGCTGATTCAAATCCAGTGAGTGACTCAGCCGAAGGGAGGACTGCAGGAGGCTGCTGGCTGCACACCCTGCACACTGAAGATGGAAGGTGCTGCATGAGATTTTCTTTTCTTTTTCCTTAAGTATCATGCAGCAAGCCCTCCCCATCCTGGGTGAGGTAGGGTGGCTGTGTCACTGGCAGCTAACTGGCTGCTCTCACTGCTGATAAAACCACATAGGGCTTTGTGCCAGTGTAGCTTTGTGTGCCAGGGATCACAGTGACTGACGCCCATGTAGCCATGGCTGGGGCATTGCTTGGTCTGGTTATCTCATGGCAGGAGACTGCGTTGTTCCTTGCTGCAGTGTCTGGGCAGCAGGCTGACCTTGTTACCATGCAGGGAGGGATTTGACTTTAACACCCCTGCAAAGGGAAGGATCCATAAGTTCAGAGGGATGGGGCAAGGCCAGAAGCTGAGACAGTGCTGTGTCTCTGAGACCTGGGCACAGCAGTCAGAGGGGAAGTGTGGCCTGAGCAGCCTCCTGGGGAAATGATATTTAGATGATCACGTTGCTTGCAGGACTTTGTTTTTGTCTTCTAAGCTGTGATCATAGCTTTTGGGTGTGGTGACAGCCTTCAGTTGGGTTTCATAGGGGAGCAGAGGTTTTATGGATGCTTCATGAAAATGTATAACCTGATAGAGCAGAGTGCCTCTGCCTCTAGTATGAGTTCACTTTCTCTTGCTGCCTCCCTGCTATTGCTTTCCCACCTTTCAGCTCCTGGCACAGGGGCTGCAAGAGATGATAAAAGGACCAAGTCTACCAACCAGAGACCGATGCCAAGGGTAAGAAGCAGCAGTGTGCAGTGTCTTTTTATATCTGAGTTTTTGCTAAAGCTCTTTCTTCCATCTGTCACTGGGATGCAGTCTCCTGAGCTGCTGCAAGGTAAGCAAGATAAACTGAAGAGCGGTATTAGCAAGCTCTCTGGTGATGAGAAGTGTCCTGGTGTTCAGCTCTGCTGCCAGCTCCTGGCCCAGGAGAGGGCAGCAGCAGCCCAGCTGCAGGCTGCCAGCCTTCCCCAAGCTTCTCTCTTCACTGCCCAGGGTTTCTAGGCCTGCAGCAAGCTCAGAAGCTAAATAATGTCTGTCTGCAGGTAACAAGTGGATGGCAAATGCTGGTTGGACGCAGCAGTGAAGCTCTCTGTGCTCTCAAATGGCCCACGCTCACAATGAAAGGGAAAAGAGATTGCAAAGAAACGGTTTAGAAGCACACTTTGTTGCAGCAGTAATTTTGGCCTTTGGTGATCAGTAATCACTGTGCTGCATGGGAAAATAACATGCTGTCAGTTGGGCTGCTGACAGTACAGGTAGAAGGGAAATGCCCTGAAGTACTGTTGGACATTTGCAGGTTGCAGTGACCCATTTGGTCAGCAGTGCTGCCTGCCCAGATCCATGGGGTGCTCTTTGCAGAGGGATGCCCTGATGCTGTAGGTTTTTAACACCTTATTTCATAGTGAGATCTCGTGTTTTCCTGTGCTGGTTTCTTTGCAAAGAACTTCAGGCTTGGACTGAGCAAACAGCTTTTTACCCACAGCATTGCCTTCCTGGGGCAACATTTCTCCTTTTAGAGCAGCCAGACAGGTAGCTTATTCCTGGATGATATCACTTGGTGTGGAAGACTCAGCCTGCCAGTACCTGCCAGTCAGCACACGAGTGGGAGGAGGCCCTGCTCCAAGTGCTTCAGTCTTATTCATCTGCATCACATAACTAACCCAGATTTTTCAGTGGGCCCCCACATCTCTATTTGTAGAGGTCTTTCCTGAGATCACGTGGGTGCCAGATCACTTTCCTTGCTTACATCTTAGGAACTGTCTACGTTGTTAGCATGACTTTCAGATGCCTGTCTCATTTGCTCCCTGTTTTATTATTCCAGCTTACAGCCCCTGAAATAAAAAACTGCTGCTTATCAAAGCTCTTCTAAAATGATTAATTAAAACAGGAGCCTCTCAACTTTGTGAAGCAGACTGTGGCTGCTTCGCAATAAATGCAAAGACCAGAGGAAGTAGTTTTTTCCTCTGCTTTATGCTTTAACTTGGGTGCTTCCTCATCTTTCAGTGCTTTACACTTAGCCTTCGTCCAGCACCTGAACAGAGTGATTTCTGAGTTTTCCCTGCTTCCTTTTGCACAACTTGTTAATCTCTTAAAAAAGAAGACAAGTAAACTTTGATCCTGAATATGCATACTGCCTGATTTTCCTCTGTAGTGAGGACTCATTTCTCTGGCCTCCAAACCAAACAGGAGCATTGGTCGCTCAGTGCTTGAGAAAAACCAGGGCAGAGCTCTGGATATGTGTCACTGATATCAGTTATCGTGTGTCCTTCTTTATCCTGGGATCACAGGCTGCTCTGTCCCAGCCTGGAGGTGGCAGGGTGCTTTCCCTTCCCTATAGGTAAGGCAAGGGCAGCCCTGAAAGCAGACCTGCTTGCCACGACTGTGCTGTATGCCCTGTGGAGCTGGGCATTCCTGATGCATCTCCAAAGTGTTTCATGTTCTCCCTCCACCAAAGCTGCCGAGCAGATCCACCAATCTTCCATCCTCATTCTTTCCACAGAGACCCCACAGCTGAACCCCGTGATGGAGCCCCTCTCCTGGATGCTGGGCACCTGGCTCTCAGACCCGCCAGGTGATGGCACCTTCCCCACCATGAAGCCATTCCAGTACCTGGAAGAAGTGCACATCTCTCACGTGGGACAGCCTATGCTCAACTTCTCGTAAGTCTGGAGGTTTGGCTGCGTTGGCAGCAACATTTGGATCACAGCAGGTGTGGCAGCAGGGAGATTTGTTCATATTTCTATTCCAGTTCCAAGTAAACAAGTTTTCATTTACCAAACAAGAGGGTGTAATGACATGTGGCTGGGTAGCCTGATTTGTTTGTTTCCCTTTAAAACTGCTGATAAATGGGTGTGCTGTTGTGACGTGCCCAGAGCTGCATGCTTGCAGACTGTGAAGATTCACCAGCCTGGAAGTACCACAGGGCTTTTCACAAGCGAGTTCACACCTCTGTTGTTGATGTGTACCCATACAGGGTCACCGTGACAGGGGCATAGTGTGCAGTTCATGTGGCCTGCCAGTCCTGAGGGTTATGTGCACCCTGAACTGCCCCATCCTGGACTCAGCCATCGCTGTTGTTTGGGCAGGTTCAGCACCTGTCTTTGAAAGGTCTGCTATCCTTCTACATTAATGTGGTGTGCTCCAGGTGCATGTGTTAGGCAGAAGATGTGCAGTCCCTCTGACCAGAGAAGACACTGTTCTTGTTGCCAGCAGCAGCTGTTTAATTAGAAATGAATCCTCAGGTAATAATGTTATCCTAGAACTGCTATCACTCTGCTTTTCAAGCTGCCACTTACGGATATGAATGAAGGCGCTGTGCTGTGGCTCCTGGGTTTGTTTGCTTAAAACTGGTCCTCAATCTTCTCCTTAAAAAAAAAAAAACTGGAGGAAAATTAAATAAAACATTCAACAAGCAGGATGCTGGGCAGACAGCCTAACTGTATGGTGGCAAGTAATTGTTCAGGCATTGAAAACTGCTTTAGTTCAGTTCCTTCGCACTTGGAGTCTCAATAATCTCAGCATGATGCACAGCTCCATAGGCTGCACTAGCTGCAGAGCACAGCTGGGCTGCCAGGCCAGCCCTCAGCATGGATGCAGCCTGATGCAGCAGCTCTGAGCTTGCCTCTGCCTCCTTCTCACAAGAGGGTGAGGAGATGGAAATGGAAAGTCAAATGATGTGAAAAGAGAGAGGTGAGTCTGGAATATGTGAGCCATAATACATCAGTGGAGTAGTCCAATGTATTATGCAGCTATCAGTGAGTTTAAGTTGCTGTTTAATTCAGTCCCCTGTGTAGATTCAGGAGTGCTAATGTAATTTATGATCATGTGTAATAATACATAAATAACACCCGTGATATCGATGACCAAGTGTGCAGCTGTAAGGCATCCTGAAGATGCCTAAATAGGCATCTGAGCTGATTTATTTTGCTCTTCTTTTTGAGGTGGGGAAGAAATAAGTGTGCAGTGTTACTGCCAGTGGCAAGTAATGTGCAAGGAAGAAAAAGATTGCCAGATTTAAAAGCTTAATAAAGGTGATATTGCAAGGCTAGATGTTTATTTGAGAGAAGGAAGGTTTTGAGATGGAATATGCCTTCAGCATCAGTGCTGTGTCTTACTGTAACCCAAGGGAGTTTCTGAGCTAGCTTTTAGAGAAAATCTGAAGCCTGAACTTAAATAACAGGTTCCACTTATTTGGGACCTAGATGTGTGTGTGGAGGGGCTGTCCTCTTACACACTCACATTTTCCTACCATGAAGCATGGTCGGCCTCTTACAAATAACACTGGCTTTTGTGGTTAAATGCTATGTGGTTTCCTCTAAGATGAAACCAGGCCAAAGCCTGTATTTTCAGTGCAGCAGTACAGCAGCTTTGGTATTCTGATCTCCCCTCAGATTCAATGCCTTCCATCCGGACACCAGGAAACCAATGCATCGAGAATGTGGATTCATCCGCCTCAAGCCTGACACTAATAAGGTGGCCTTCATCAGCGCCCAGAACACAGGTACTGCCTCTCTGGGGAACGGGGGGGCCTTGTCCTGCTGTGCCTTTCATCACTCTTCCTCTTTAGCAGTTTCTTGTCATTTATTTTCACTGTGGGTTCAGCACCTCCATCCTGCTATTAATGAGCACCACGTTGCTGGGTCTGGTTTAGCCCAGCCAGCAAGGCTTTATGGCTGTCTCAGTCAGGAAGAGACCACAAATCCAAATATCACACGTGCATGAGATGAGGGGTACCCTTTCCTAAAATGGTATGCTGATATTTGCAGACACAGATTTTGAAAACAAAGGAACCCTTTGATTCATGCCAGGAGTTGCAATCTCAGCCTTAATGATGGGCAGTTATAAGGGGCCAGTGGCATTCTTGTTGCCTTTGTGGCATCCAGGTCTTTTTGTGCAGAGAGAAAGGAGGAACATGTACAGATGAGTTACATCATTCCCACTCTTTCCATGAGCTCTTAAACTAGGAGAATTTCCCACTGTTTGGAACTAGTGCCTCACTGTGCACTTACAGGGACCAAATGAGAGACAGAACTACATCTACACTGTTGTAAGTGAAGAAATTTCAAACCCTGCTGATGCTTAAATTTGGATCTAAGACCACAGAGCAGGTGCTGAATGGAAAATTGCCAGTTGCAATGTGATACTCATCCCACAGTGTGAGAGTAAGTCTGGCTGGGGCTTCCAAGTAGCGTTATGTTTCTGAGGTTGCATGGATTTGCAGTTGCTGATATGTGCTAGGTCAAGGAAAAACGTTCTTTGTCTATGTAGCCTAATAATTGTGACATTTTGTTAATTAACCTTTGTATTTATGACTTTGCTTTCTCATTAGGTCTTGTGGAGGTGGAGGAAGGGGAGGTGAATGGTCAAGAGCTGTCTATAGCTTCTCACTCCATAGCCAGGATCTCCTTTGCCAAGAAGCCCCATGTAGAGCAGGTGAGTTCACGCTCGGTCAGCAATTCAAATCATAATGTTAGCCCAGGGGGTGTCTGTTTGAGAGGACAGGTTGATTAACACGCTTTAATTACAGATTGCCTCGGGTGCTCTTGGAAATATTGCACAGCATCCTTGCTTATCTTCTCTCTGAGTTTTCAGAAGCCATTTCATAGATTACAAGATGAAAAGGGATCACTGAGATAAGAACTGCCATGCTGAGTCAGAGCAGCCAGCCACAGCCCTGTCTCCACCATGGCAGCAGCAGGTTCTTATGGAAGAAAATAGGAAAGTCTTGTCTAAACAGCAGCACTGAGCCCACAGGAAAGGGCTTCTCTTTACAGAGGCAGCCATGGATCAGTCCACTCTGCAGATACAGATCCCTGCCACACTGCCCTGCCTGATCACATGTCCTTTCCAAGTCTGCCTTCCACAGCTGTGGGACACAGAGCACCCTGTGTCTGTTCTGATAGTCATCATGGATTTCCTCCTTTGCTGTTTGGTTTTCAGTCATGAGATCAGAACAATTTGCATATGCACCATTTCTTATTGCTACTGATAACGGGTCAAACCAGGCTGTTCAGCAATCTTTAATTTGTCTGTTCCTGTTTCAGGAAGCAGCCAGGGCAAGCTGAGGGTAGGTTGATAAGGACAAGGTGGTCTTAAAAGAGCAGGAGCACCAGCTGTGTGTTTGGCAGGCACGGGCTGCTGAAATGGAAGGGGATGTGTTACTGCTGGCATTGGGCACATGTTGCATGTGTAGAAACAGATGTGTTAATGGGGCAGGATGCTGGTTTAGAGCACGCAGATTGTCAGCAGCTCATGGATGTGCCCTTGAGTCACCTTCATGGGAAATGAACATGCCTGTGAAAGCCTCCTTTCCCTTCCACGTCTTCAAGACCAGCTGAAATTCTGGAGCAGCGGAGATCCTGGTGTCTTCCTGCTGGCCTTCCACTGCTGTGTGGATCACCCTGGTGGTGATGTGAACGTGGCTCTTTGGAAAGGCCGTTGGTTTTTTAGCTGTTAAGGTGAAAGGGAGCTGGGTCAGAGCAGGGATGTGTACACTTCAGTATATCCACTTGGCAGAAGCCTTATGGTGAGGCAGCTATTGTTAGAGAAATGCTCTGTGAATCCATGGGGTGCTTTTTGACCACACTGTGCTCCTAACGATCTTTACTTTCTTCTTTCTTGCAGAAATTTCTAAATGGGGCTGGTTTAATTAACTGCCAGTTAATCATACTTGCAGGTCATCCTGCTGTCCCTAAGAGCTGGGCAGATGGAGCAGTACTCTTAAGTATTATTTTGAACCAACCATTTACATACAATGGCCCCACTTCTCTTCCTTATTAAATAGACACCTAAGAGCAGACTTACAACATGTGCTAAACCCAGATCTGAACACAGCCTGAGCAGCTTGGAAGTCGCTGATATCTGGGTTCGGGCTTCTGCTTGCACAGCTCCTCAGCTTTGTAGCTCCACAGGGTAACCACAGGTTGATTCTGGGGAGGTTTAGTGCAGTAGGAACAGTGCAAGGAGGAATGGGGAAGGCATTGCTGGTTGTTGGCCTGTCTGTAGGAGGGGGTGGCTGTAATGGTGCCAGGCAGTGTAACGCAGAGGTCTGCTGCTTGGCTGTCCCACAAAACACTTCACTGAGAGCAGCCATCGCTCAAGCAGAAAACTTTTAGTGGGGAATGCAGTTTGCTTGATTAATGAGATATTTCTTTTCTTATCCCTTTCTCAGATTACCAGAAAATTCCGTCTCAATTCCGATGGGAAGCTAGAACAAACAGTCTCCATGGCGACCACTACACAGCCCATGACACAGCACCTCCACATCACCTACAAGAAGGTGACACCCTGATGCCAGGAGGGCCAGGGTGAGGAGCTGGGCAATGTGCCCCGGGAGCAGCAGTGGCTCGGGGATGTAGGATGGTGAAGGCTGGAGCTGGGTACCTGCGCTCAGCCCCGGCCGTGCAGAGCTGCCCATGCTGGTGAGAATGTTAGCGGATGTTCCTGTAATGGTATATATAAAAAAATAATAATAATAATAAAAGCTTTTATTTTTATGGCTGTGTTTTTGGGTGTGATTGCTGAGTGGTCTTTGAGGCTGTCTGCTCTGCAAATGGGGCCTTTGGATACTTAGAAACATGGAATCGTTAAGGTTGGAAGAGATTGATGTTTGTTTGTCAGTATGCTTCAGGGGTAGAAAGGGCGATGGATTCAACCTTCTGCTTCCTTGGTTATTGTCTGACTGTGCCACAGAAGCAGCAGGATTAGGAATAGATTTGCATTATAGGGATCAACTGTGAGACCTCCAGCTCCTGCCTAATGAAATTCAGCTCACGTATTCACACACCTCTTACTGTGTGACAGAGCTGGAGCGGGACCAAGAACGAGCAGAGCTGGATGATCTTCAAGGTTCCTTCCAACCTAAGCCACTCTATGATTCTATGACTCGCTCCTCCATGGACTTTGAAGGCTGTTGGGTCAGGTCCTGCAGGAATCCTGTTTCTCACATAGGGTGATACAGGCCCAGAGGCCAACACCAGACCTCCGGCTTCTGTGCAGGATGCTGCAAGAGTACAGGTGAAGACGTTGAGTCACTGAGCAGCAAAACAAGCTCTAAACAGTGGGGACTGGGAGGTGAAAGAAGGGGTTCCGCAGAGCTTGTGGTGCAGGAGATAGTTGTAGGGGTGGGTAAGGATGAGAGGGGGATTTATCTTGAGTAAAAATCTGTGATTTGGTATATGCGATGGGTGAATTTTGTCTTTTCAGATAGATCTAAATTCAGGGTGCCTGCTGTTCCCACCTGAAGGATTTTAAATGGGAGCTCTGTGGAAGGCTTGGGGATTGCAGTGCCCTTCTAATGGCTGCTCCTATTCTGTGTGTCTGGTTTGCACCTGTAGCTTCCTTACAAGCCAAGGCCAAATTGTTGTGTGACTGTACGGGTCCTGGTGGATACCAAGGTGGGCAGCGGGGTGCTCAAGCTTGCTTCTGTCCATCTTTGGTCCCTGAGCTCCCCAGCTCCATCTCTGCTGTGCCTGGGCTGGTGGCAGTGGTGCCCTCGGAGTGTTCTCCTGCTGGGGGGCCGGAGGCCGGCTCTGTAATGGATCCTCACCAGGTGGTTACCGTTTAGAGGCTTTGATCTCCTGCTGCTTGATTTTTTTTTCCAACCCCTCGATTGAATTTCTCTCGTGTAACCGAGCTCCACTGATATATTCTGGCCATATATAATGGATGGAGGTTGAGTGAGGAAACAAAAACAGCGCTGAATATCGGGAGCAGCCATGCGGCTCCTGCAGTCGGACCCCCTCCCTGCCACTGCCCCACAGCTGTGTGCAGTTGGGCACAGGGTGCCTGCACTCACATCCAGCCCTGACCCGTCGTTGGATTGTGCATCGCTTGACCTGGAGGTTGGTGCAGTGGATACGTCAGGACGGTGGGTGCCAGGCTCCATCCCTCCTCCATCACCACACCTTCCTATTGATCCTAAAGCCCGTCAAGGCTGTGCCAGCACTGCTGTATCGGCCGCATCTTTGGCTCCTGCAAGGCGGGTGGTGAGCCGGCGGCTGATGCCGGCCAGCACATTTGCTTCACTAATGAGGCTCCTTCTTTTCAAGGGCTTTGAGATAACAACCCGTGGTGTGAACAGCAGCACTAGGATCCAGTTGCTTGTTTTTTGCCCAGGACGGGGTGTGGGTAGCACAGTGTTCCTGGCTCCATGTTCCTGGGGGGCCGCTGTGTCCCCTATTCCCCCTGGCTCCATGCAGGTGAGAAGCACCACGCTCTGCTGGAGGGGCACCCTTGGATGAGCCTGCACCACTGAGCTCCATCTCCTGCTGCAGCTCTGTGACTACTGCCTGTGGCAGTGAGCCCTGAGGTGAGTGAGTGCTGGGAGAGGGGTTGGGGAAAATGAAGGGCTGGCAGTGGAGGGGGGCACAGCCCCACGTGGCTATGGATAGGAGGGGTCCTGTCTCCGTGGGCATCGTGGGTGTCCCCCAGGATGTCCACCCACACAGACCCTCTGTGCCCTGGGGCAGCTGCTGTCCCTGCAGTTCAGCCCGAGGCAGGCATGGGAACACTGCCCAAGCAGATCAGAAAAGTGTCTGCAGCGGGGCCACTGTTGGGCAGGCGAGAAGGGAGCCAGGAAAGGTCTTGCCCAGCCCCCTGTGCCTCGGCCGTATGCAGGGTCAGGTTGGGTTGCAAAGCCTGGACATGCAGAAATGCAGGGCTGCTGCTGGGGTGGGACTGTGCTGCTCTGCAAAGAGCCCTCCTGAGCACAGCAGTGCTGTGTGCCATCGCAGCTACCCCAGGCCCAGGTCCCCTTCTCTGCCCTCCCCAGGGCTGCCAGTGAAGGTGTCTGTTGTGCCCAGGAGCAGAGCACCCAGCCAGGGCCATGCTGCAGTGTGGGGTGCAGGAGCTGCAGGTCATCCCTGCGGGTAGATAGGCACCAGGAGTGCAGGGCTGTGTCAACAGATGCGCTCACAGCTTTTCCTGGTTCTCCTCATCTAGCTGTAAGTGCTTTGCCTAGGATAAATGTCTGAACGCATTTCTCTGCCCTCACACCTGTGCTGGTTCTGTGTCCCTCCCAGCAGAGCAGGGATGCAGACTCCTCTTCCATCCCACAACACGTCCTCGTGCTCCTGTCCCCACAAGGTCCCAGACCCGAGGGTGATGCAGCCCAAGGAGCCACCGCTGCCTGAGCTGAAGCTCCGCCGACCCGTACAGCGGGGCAGGATCCCGGCGCCCTTCATGGACCCGGTACGTCACCGCACCGCTCCGCCATCCCGCGCTCGTGTCCCTGCCCTTCCCCTTTGCACCAGGCAGGCCCGGGGGAACCGTGCTGCTGCACAGGGCACGGCGGCAGAGCCGGCAGCACCCTGGAAAGACCCCCACGGCACCACCACCACGGTGGACCCTCTGGACGTGGACGCCTTGGTGCCCACGCACGATGAGCGGGGCCGCGCCATCCCTGAGTGGAAGCGGCAGGTGATGGTGCGGCGGCTGCGGGCACGGCTGGCGGATGAGGCGCCCACGTGTGATCAGGTAGGGCCGGGCTGTGGGTGGGACACAGCTGGGTCCCGTGGTCGCTGCATCCTGATGGCTTCCTGCCACAGGAGCCGGGCGCCTGGCGTTTCTCACCGTCCCATGAGGCCGTGCTGGGGCCCTTTGGTGAGCTGCTAACCGAGGCCGACCTCCAGCAGCTGGAGCGGGCGGTGGAGAGCCTGCGGCTGCGGCGCCGAGGAGAGGCCTACCAGGACGAGCTGCAGCGCCTGGCCCAAGAGCTGCGCGCCTTGCTGCCCTCCCCACTGCTCAGCATCACTGTCCACAGCCCTCCTCCCGCCCCAGGGCAGCCCTTGCCGCTCTGGTGTGGCCGCCTGGCCGGCGTGGTGGGCAGCCTGGAAGCGCTGTTGGCCAAGGCCGAGGGGTTTCGTGGCAGCCCCACGCCCGCCCTGCCGCCCGCCCCGCTCCCCGCAGCCCCGCGGACGCCATCAGGCAGTGTGGCACAGCGGGAGATCCGGCAGTGCGGGGTGAGCGTGAGCAGCCTGCGCGGGGCCTTCGAGCGGCATGGCGGCGGGGAGAGCGAGACCGCAGCGGTGGTGGAGGCCGCCAGCGACTCGGGGATCAGCTGCGAAGAAGCGCTGTCAGAAGGCAGCGGCTCACCGGTGCCCGAGTCGGCCGGGCTGCGCAAGGAGCGCATCGTGCTGCTCTTCCTCAGCCATTGGAAGCGCTCGGCCGGGGGCCTCAACGCTTGGGCTGCGGCCTGCCGGGCGCTGCAGGCCCAGAGGGAGAGAGCGGGCGCTCCGGGTGAGGAGCAGGCGGGCAGGAGGGGCCGCCTGTCGCGGCAGTGCAGCGCCATCCAGCAGCTCCTGGGCAGCTGGAGGGACGTGGCCGCCTGCCCCCCGCCACCGCTGCCCCCCACCGCGGGCGGCCCCCGCGCCCCGCTGTCCCCTGAGCAGTTCGTGCGGCGCGCGGACGGGACGCCGGCCGACTACGACAGCCTGACGCTGGAGCTCTTCATGCTGGGCTACTTTCGCATCCTGGAGCGGGAGCTGCCCCCTGAGGAGCGCCGCGGCCGCCACCTGCTCTGCTTCGAGGTGTTCGACCACCTGGGCCGGCACGGCTGGGACACAGCGCGCGCCTTCCACCGCGCCGTCACCGATGAGATCGCGGCCGGCCGGCGGGGCTGGGGGGACGGCTTCGAGGACATCAAGGAGCGCTTCTTCGGCACTGCCAAGGGCTCGGCCTGGAGAGCGGGGGGAGCGGGGGGCAGCCCCCCGCAGAGCGCGTCCCGCCACGGGCGCAGCAGCCAGGAGGAGATCTGCAGGTGCATCGACCGCAGCTTCGCCTTCTGGAAGGAGAAGGAGGCCGAGATCTTCAGCTTCGAGGAGTGACGCCTCATGACGCCCGTGGATGCCCTCTGTGCTTCTCCAAGGGCCTCAATAAAAGCGTTTCAGTTTTGTCTCAAAAAAAAACTTCGGGATGTTTTGCAGTGATGGAGGATGCCCTGCTGAGTGCCCCGGCGCCGTGGAGGCCCGGCTGCTCGGTGCCGGCTGCGCTGTGTCTGCTGCCACCCGCTGCGCTCCACCTCGGGGCTGAGATACGAGCCTATATTTAACAGCCGGCCCCAGGCAGGGGAATGGGATGCAGCAATGTGCTTGAACAGCCCGGGGGTCTTTCTTGCCCCTCCTGGGCACACGCAGCAGCACGGTGCTCTCAGGATCCTGGAGGGGTGATTTCCCCTTCCGCACCCTTGGGTGCCCCGTGGTGGCAGCAGGCAGCTCTGCTCCAGCGGTGCCTTTAAGAGCACCGTCCCCGCCCCGGCTAAAAATACCCCCCCAGCTCAGCCCCCGCCACCACCTCGCGTGTCCCTCCCGTGCCCTGCCATTGCCCTCCCTGCTGCATGGGACACGGCGCGCTCTGAGCGGGGCACAGCCCAGGTAGGAGTGGGGTGGGCATGGGACTTGGCAGGGCTGGAGGCTGAGCACTACGGGGGTGGGGTAGGGGGATGAGTTTGACCCTTTCCTGTGGGCACCCACACATCCACCCCATACATGGGATGCTCAGGCTGAGCCGTGCCAAGGGGGGGGGTCATCTCCATGTGCACCACTTTGGTGTGTCAGGGTGAACGATTCAAGCGTTGGGGGCTGAATGTGACCCCAGTCCTAAAACCACCCTCCTGGATCACTGCAACCCCTCCCAGAAATACGCGGCAGCTCCAGGAAGGCAGCTCAGCCCTATGGCTGCGGGTGGGGAAGGCGCAGCCGCCAGGCGGTGAGGGCAGGGGGGCTGCGGGGATCCTGAAATCCCTTCCTCAGCCCCAGCTGGTGCCGTACATCACACGGGCAGTGCAAGGAAGGACCCGTCATTACCACCTCCCAGCAGGGACAGCCTCGCCACGCTCAGCCCGGGCTCCTTCCCGCGGTGGGGACCTGCGGCCGCCCCAGCCACCAAACCCAGCACCATGGTGCGTAACGTGGATGACTTTGACTTCTGCTTGCCGTCGCACGCGCAGGGCGTGCTGGAGGGGCTGCAGCGGCTGCGTGCCCACCCCAAGCTGTCGGACGTGACACTGCTGGCGGGCGGGCGGGAGTTCCCCTGCCACCGCGGCGTGCTGGCGCTCTGCAGCCACTACTTCCACGCCATGTTCTCTGGGGACTTCGCCGAGAGCATCGCGGCACGTGTGGAGCTGAAGGAGGTGGACCCCGGCGCGCTGGAGACGCTGCTGGACTTCGCCTACACGGGGAAGGTGACCATCAACCAGGGCAACGTGGAGGGGCTGATGCGCACCTCCAGCCAGCTGCACTTCCCCACCATCCAGCAGGTGTGCAGCCGCTACCTGCGGCAGCAGATGGACGCCACCAACTGCCTGGGGATCTGTGAGTTTGGCGAGAGCCACGGCTGCCCCGAGGTGTCCTCCAAGGCCTGGTCCTTTTTGCAGGAGAACTTTGAGGCTGTTTCTCAGCAGGAGGAGTTCCTCCAGCTCTCCAAGGAGAGGTTGGCCGTCTACCTCTCCAACGAGCAGCTGCAGGTGCAGGAGGAGCAGAGCGTGGCCGAAGCCGTGCTGCGCTGGGTGCGCTACGACCCGGGGCAGAGGGCCCAGTTCCTGCCTGAGCTGCTGGAGCTGGCCCGCCTGGTCTCGCTGCCTGACCACTACCTGCAGAACCTGCTCGCCACCGAACCCCTCGTCCGTGACTCAGCCGCCAGCCAGGCTTTGGTGGCCCGCTCCCGTGCCATGCTCGGTGCCACCGGCACTGTCCCCATGCCACCAAAGGCAGCCCCACCACAGAAACTGGAGGAGGTGCTGGTGGTGGTGGGTGGGCGCGTGCTGGAGGAGAGCGAGGATGAGGAGGGGGGGCTGGAAACGCCGGCCACCCCCAGGAACTTCGCCTTCTACAACCCCAAAACGCGTAAGTGCTCACCACAGTGTGCTCATCATCCCCCAGCTCCTCCCACATGGGATAAGATGGAGAAAAGCAGCTCCTAAACCATCTGGTATCTTGGGGACACAGGGTGAAGGAAGAATGAAATAGGGCTGGTGCAAAGGTGTCACCCTGAGCTGCTGTCCCCACCCCTGATGGTGCAGGTGGGATGTCCCCAGCCCACACACAGGGTGACAGCGTGGCTCTGCTGCCTTGCAGGGCGGTGGATGGCTCTGCCCGACTTCCCTGACTACAACAAGTGGGGCTTCTCTCTGGTAGCGCTGAACAATGATGTTTATGTCACTGGTAGGTGCTGGGCTGGGGGTCAGCATCGTCCCAGGGACTGGGGACCCCTATCTGAGCAGAAGCTGACTTTGGGTCCTGACCTGTTCCTGTAGGTGGTTCCCGAGGGTCCCGGAATGACACGTGGTCAACAACGCAGGCCTGGCGCTTCTGCCCCAAGGATGGTGTGTGGACAGCCATCACCTCCATGCTGCGAGCGCGGACCAACCACACCAGCGCAGTCCTCAACGGCGAGATCTACGTCCTCGGGGGTAAGGTGATGCTGGGGGGACAGGTGGGTGGTTGTGACACGGCACAGAGGGCTGCAGCATGCTACTGCCCTGCAGGGACGACGGTGGAGGTGGTGGAGGTGGAGCGCTATGACCCCTACAACCAGAGCTGGGCAGCCATCAGCCCAGCCCTCAAATATGTCAGCAACTTCGCCGCCGCCGGCTGCCTGGGCAAGCTGTACCTGGTGGGCTCCTGTGCTGTCAAGTACAACGCGCTCACCCTGCAGTGCTACAACCCTGTGCGAGGTAAGCACCCACCAAACCGCAGTGCCATCCCCAGTGGTGCTCTATAGCAAACCCCTGGGTTGTGTCACTGCCTTGGGTGGGCAGCATGGGTGCCAATTTATCTCCTTTTAACCCCCTCTGAATACCCGGGGCTGCTCCCTGCCTGCCCACTGACAGCTGTCCCTTGCAGATGCATGGAGTGTGATCACATCCCCATTCATCCCCAAGTACCTCTCGGCCCCACGCTGCGCCACGCTGCACGGCCTCATCTACCTCATCGGGGACAACACCAAGAAGGTGCACGTCTACGACCCCGAGGCCAACATCTGGCAGAAGGTAGTGCATGCTCCAGGAGCACAGCATCCGCATGGAGTTACGGCTTTAAGCAGAGATCACCCTCGCTTTCCCAATGCCACCAGCATGAAACCCCTGCACATTCCCCCAAGCACTCCATCCCCACAGCACACTGTATGAGCCCAAAGCACGGATGCTGCTAAAGCTTCGGTGCACCGTGGGACCGCAACACTTGCCCTTCCCCTGGTGCAGGTGCAGCTCCTGCACACTCTGCATGAGAACGGCGGGATGGTGCCGCTGGGAGATCGGCTCTTCGTCACCGGCGGCCACTGGAAGGGCATGGATGGGGATTACCGGGTGGAGATGGAGGTGTACGACTGTGCCAAGGACCGCTGGGTGCGGGAGGGCTCGCTGCCCTGCCTCTGGCTCTTCCACAGCTCCTCCTCCATCTTCATGGACACCTCCAAGTGGACTGAGGCTTTCCCAGGGGACCAGGGGTGGTAGCAAAGCTGACAGCAGTGGCCCAGGTGCTGGTAGGCTCAGCCCCAGCCAGACAGGGAGCTGCTTGCATTCCCTCACATCTCACTGCCACCCCATCTCCCTAACCCTACCATAGACACCAGCACCTCAGCTTTTTTTTTAAATTAAAAAAAAAAATGCTTTTCTTACTCTCTGAAATCCCAAAGCTTTTGGGGTATTTCAAAGTTGCTTGTTCTTCCACCAGCCCCCTTTCCCCGTGGCTTTGGGATCTAGAGTGCCAGGGGAAGCAGGGCAAACCTCCCCAGTGCTGAAGCTGCTCAGCGTCAGCTTCCCCTTGCACAGCAACACAGCATGCACAAGACTAAGCTCCCCAAGGACATGGTCCCACACTGGTGACACAGCTGGCACTTTGTCAGCCCTTTCCTAGCTCTGATACCCACAGGCCCAGGTCGGGCTGAGCACGAAGCCACACCTGCTCCGAGGCCAATGCAGCCTCCAGCACTCTGCTCTTGGGATGCTGGTATTGTTTGATCAAGTTGTTCCATAGTGCTATTGTCATGTTTGACTCATTAAACGTGCACAACAAGGAGCTCTGTGGCCTGCCTGTGTGTCAGGGTGGGGGATCCCCATGTTGCTCAGGGCCACATACAGGGCTGGTGAGGCCCACCCTGCCTCGGAGCACGATCTCTGCTGCTCTCCCAGGGCCACTTGGAGCACTTCACGCTCCAGAACCAAAGGATTTCCTTCCCAGCACCAGAATGTAGGAAACACAGAGCCCAATCAGGAGCTCCCACTGAACCCCTGGTGCTTGGAGCTCCTTCTAGGCATCATACAAAGCTCGAGGAAACGAACAGCAAAGCTGCAACATTTGAACAGGTGGCAGTTTGTGCACAAAGATGCCTGCTCTCACCAACACCTCTACCAAATGGATTTATTTGGTTTGTCGGGACATTCAAGGGGGTGAGGGTTAACAGGACACAAAACTCCCCCAACGAGCTGATCCACTGTAGTAACTGCTTAGAAAACACTGCTAGCCAAGTGAACTAAAACTATTAGAAAAAACCTTTATTTACACTGAGGAGCATGCAGCAGGGCCCTCCCCCCACCACGCACACACCCACACCAACTTGTCCCATCTTTACATCAGATGGGGACCTCGCTGCTGCTCCTCATCTCTCAGTGCTCTATCCGGACCACCATGACCGTCACGTTGTCCGCTGACCCTCGCTGCACTGCCTTGTTGGCCAGTCTGTTACAGGCAGCTTCGTATCTAGCATCTGCTTCCTGCTTCCCTTCTCTTTTCTGGATGTTCTTATCCTATTGGGATAAGAGAAAGACAACACTGATTGCTCCCAGCAAAGCACAGCAGTGCAGGCACGTGGTTATTTCTGAGTACAGGGAAGCAAACTAAATAAGGACAGGCATCAAGAGAGCAGCCTCTGGCAGAAGTACATCTCCGCACCACCTGCTCATTGTTCAGCTAATTAATCTGGAGGGAGCAAGTCACATATGATTTCACAGCTCCTGCACTGACAAATGAATGCATAAGAAACCCAGCCCCCAAGATGCCTTCTCCATACCTCCAGGCAGGACACAATGAAGTTCACAGCTTCTTCTGGCGTAAAGACTTTAAAGAGGCCATCACACGCTATCAGGATGAACCTGGAAGTCAGACAGGTTACGAGAATGAAGCTTTGACTCCCCACCTAAAGCCAAGTCCCTCTGCACTTTTTTTTTCCCCCTTTACATGAGTATCCATGTTTCAATCCAAAGACACAATGCAAAAAAGCTCATCTGAAAACTCCCCAGAAGCACCAGGAGGCTTCTCAGCATCAACAACTCAGGGGGCTGAGGCAGTTCAGAGTACAAGCCAACAGTTAGATGAGCCACGTCAGACCTACATCAGGACATCCTGGGAGGCTGACTGACACACACAATTAAGTAAGGCCATATAATATGTCCCTATGCCTTGCTGGGAAGCTGCACCATTTCTCTAGGAACAGCTCCCAGATCCTTTCATTCACGTTTGCCCTGCTAAGAAGCCAAGTGCAAGGAAATAGAGCAACACAGCTTAATATCTTAAGTGCAGTCCTTTACAATGCTGTGCTCCTGGCGTAAACACAAGGGATGCAAAACCCCAGGGGAGGAGAGCTATCTATCTCTCAGCTCCCAATGGGAAGAAGAAAACAGCTTGCTGCACACTTCCTCTCCTGCACAGGAGCTTGCACTAACCAGGAGCCCCAGACACAGTCACCAAACAGAAAACTACAGCCCCTCCACCACAGCAATGCACATCTTTGAAGGCAGTTTCAGATCCTGATGCTCAGAATATACCTTAAAATATTTCAGTAGATTGCTTGCTACAGAATTTTAATCCCACAAGAAGCAGAAGCATGGGGTCACCCACTTGCCTCTGAGAGCATTCAGGGCTGTACCGACCTGAATGGAATTTATCATCATCAATCATTTGCTGGAAAATTATCTCAAATCTTCAAAAATCAGAGCTGAATGCAATGGTGTATTTGGGCACCACAGCTTCTAGGAACACCGCTTGGGCAGCACAGGGATCCAAGGATTCAAGCCTTAACCATCTGCTTGAAGACAGGTGCACAAGCTTAGAGCATAAAGAGAGGATGAGGCCTGTGTGTGTTATCGCCACAGTGAGGCTGGTTTCTCCAACAGGAGCCTTCAGTGTCTTGGCAGTGAGACAGCAGCACTGTCCCACTGCACTGGTAAGGAACAGGAGCAGAGGGACATCAGCAGCAAGAGCATCCTTTAATTCTGGGCGATTAGCCTCAAGTGCCTTAGCTCTGGCAGCAGCTTGCGTTGCTGCTGAGCAGAGAGCCAGGACAGAGCAGCCTCCTCATGAGCAGGCACGATTTACCTGTCATTGTGTGTGAGCTGGCAGCGTTTGATATCTGGCACAGAGATTACACCACAGCGCTTGTACTGGCCGTCCCCAATGGAGCGGGAAACCTCCAGGACTCCCAGCACTCTTCCATCCCTGCACAAGGAGAAAAAATGCTGAGTCTCCTCTATGTACACACATCTTGCTCTTCTCCATCAGCCATTCAGATACCTCACACAAAACCAAACCCACTTCCCCAGCAAGTTCAAATCTTGCCTTTCAAGCCTCTATCCTATTCCGCGTGTTTCCCAGTCTTTTGCACAAAGAAATGGAGAGAGGAAGGAAAAAATGAAGTCAGGAGAATTCAAGGTGTTTTCTCTCTGCCTTAACTCAAGTCCTGCTCAGCCTAGCAAGCCAGGGAAGTAAGAGTTACGCCAGCTCCTGGAGGCAGAGGACTGAATTTACAGGCTGTGTTTAAGAATGGTATCTAGCACACTGTGTTTCAATAGAAGACCAGAACAGCACCAGGCAGTCCCTCCTGTGCTCTGCCATTCAGGACAATTAGCCCCACACATTGGTACAGCTGCTAGCACTTAGGGGAACAAGAAGCACAGCCATGAGGACAGATACTGTGCCCTCTCAAACACTCTCCCTCATGCCAGATAAGGAGGGAGAGTTGGTGCTGCAAGTAGCAAGTGAACTCTGCTCAGTGCCACGGTGTGCTGCAAGTGCAGCTTAACAGTCAAGCCAAGTTCTGCAGCTCAAGTTTAAGTATGCTGATGTTATGCTGTCAGGCTTTCAGGCATGGATAACTTCCTATCTTCGCAGCACATTTTAAGTCCGTGGGAAACCAGCACTCATCAGCCAACTGAACCAGGCCACTGACTCCTCAGATATCTGAGGGATCACTCATAGGCTGAAAATTACCTCTAGGCTCTCACTAGCAGGTATGCAAAGCTCCAGAAACTCTACATCCAGAGTCGAGCCAGCATTTAGGTTTGTTCACTTACTACCTTCAGGACTTACCTGACATTTCCCCCCGCTTTCTGTATCCGCATACGTTCCTCATACTGGGTGGGGTTGTGCTCCTTGCTGAGGCTTAAGGCTGCATGCTTCTGGCTCTCTTCATTGTAACGACACAGAATAGCCTGTGCTGACAAAAGAACCTTGTGAGTAAACACCTAAACTGTAGTAAGAACTTATTGAGAAAGCTTTAAGTTTGCACTTGAGGCTTTCTACATATATAAAAGAAAAGCTAGCTTAAATGTTGAAAGGTTCTGTGATCTCTGGCATGGAGTACAGAAGGATTGCAGTATTTCCCCACAGCACTTGCCTGCAAGTAATACAGGCAACAGAACTTACCCTGCAGAGCTAGCAAGCTTGCAGAGGAACCAAGATGCCAACAGTGGGCATCTCTGTTCTGCTTACCCGGCTGTCGCCGAGGTTGGCGATGTAGAGAATATTGTCAACAGCCAGGACACATGTAGCTGTGGAGCCATCCTTCCATGCAGGCTTTCTGAGGAAACAACAGTGAGATTACCAAGGAGAAAAACTGTTGAGAAGTTGCTGACAGTGCGTCTGGGGACTCTCATACAGTGACATTCAGCAGCCAGCAAGCTGCATTAAGCTACACCTGCAAGCAGCTAAGAAAAAAAACCAAAAACCAGGATGGCCAGGGCTGCAACTGAGTTACCATCCTTTTGCCTTTCTTTCCCTTCCTTTTCTCATCATACTCTTCCTGCCCACTTCAGTCCTCACCTTCACCTCAGCAGTAACATCAATTGCTTGGTCATATTCCTGGTATTTTACTTGCTGTAGTAAAGCTTGTATCCCTGGAGCTCTAGGTAAGCTGAGAAGCGGTTCTTACATTACAGCTGCCACTTGAGTATTTCCCATAATGAAGCCCAGCTTGAACACCATTCTTCACTGAAATTAGGTTTGAGACTGATTTCTGGACATATTTTGACCATTTTTTCCTGAATTTGAAGGTTCAGCTGAAAATATGCATGTCACCATCAACACAGCTGTTGCTACACAGGAATTCTTTGCAGTAGCTTTGTCATGTTTCTGAGCAAACAGACTACTCTGGGAGTGACACTTGTAACGGACTGAAGGAAAACTTATTATCTCTTAAGAAACAGCCAATTTTTAATTTACTTAAAATTTGCAGGGCATCTCAGAAGGAGCAGTCTCTCCAGCTGTGTCAGAAGTGTCATTAAGGAACAGACAAGAAGTGTAAAAGGCTGTGTTTGAAATACAATCGTTTTCTTACCGATTTGCACCCTACTTGCTCATAAACCACACCTGGTGTGTCAGTCTAGCAGAGACAGAACGAGACAAGAGCGTTTACACTCAAAACCCAGCAGGGAGATAGGCTGGCATTTCACCCACAAAGAATCTGTGTTTTTTAGTTTTGTTTTAAAAATTAGCAGTAGAAAAAAAAACCCAACAAGACATCCTAGCTCACACAGTATGGGATGCACCACTTCAGCAACATGCTAAGTCTTCAAAGAGAAGGCAAGCAGGATGCTCCAGTAGGTGCAGAGTGGATTCTTGGTTATGTTTTGGCTCCTTTCTTTGCCATTAGCAGGTATTTCAGCTCAAAGGGTCCTGGCAGGCTGCCTGCTGCAGGGTAAGACTAGAATGTGCTGTGACTGAGCTCAAGCAGGCAGGCACAGCCTGGCACACAGCTGTACTTGGTGTTTCACCAAGACACGACTCAAGGCATCGTCACAGGAAGCATTTACACTTACTGACTGGATGCCTGCTTTAAAAACTCTTCATCTGTATGTTTGAAGGTGTCCAAAAGGCATCTCTTCACGGTTTTCTCCACACTGACCACCTCACCTGCCAGGGAAAACAGCAACTAAGCTCCTGCTAAACCATATCCAATCCATCACGCAGAACAGATGGCAGCACGTTGGGCAGATCCTGCACACAGCAGCTGAGAGACATCCCAGGCTCACGTAACCAAAGTCTGCCTGATTACATGTGTATAGAACTTATGACAACTCCCTCTCCTTCAGTGAGATTATTTTTTACTTTTTCTTTTCTCACAAAGCAGCACTGCCAGGCCTGGCAATAGAACATCTCAGGCTTGGTAAGTAGTTCAATACTGGCTGCTTGCACTTTCATTCCAAAAAAGGCTTCCAACTCCCTTCCCCAGGAGGCAGAGTGGTCTCTGTGCACACAAGCCCATTTGGAATAAGGAACGGAAACTGCACAACTATGCACCAACAAATCCATTCCCTTAAGCAGTAGCCACAACTTCACAGCACAAAAGGTGATGATTGTCCTACAGCCCTCACTCCACTCTCTCACCTTTTGGAAATTTCTTGATCAGGTTGAGGTGCAGATTCTGTGCTGCAAACTTTGAGGCTCGGACTCCCCCATGGCCATCAAAAACAGCAAAGTATGAGACACGTGTGCTGGGAGGGAACGAGAAGGGCTGTTAGCCAGAAGGCAGGACTGAATACATTTGTTCCATAACACCCTGCCCCACCTCAGCCAGCACAAGAAATACTGCACTCTGAGGCACAAGCAGAGGTTAACAAGTTCCAAAGCTCACGCAGTCAAGGATTTTCATGGTTTACACGCATAAGCACTGAATACTTCCTTGTAACTGTCTTCTTTGCAGAAAATGAGAAGTATAATGTAGTTTATAGAATACAACTGGGCATAAAAGCAGCTAAACACTTCACCTGTCAGGTGCTGCAACTCTGCAGCACTATACAAACATCAGTCTGAGCAATCCTACAGTTCTTTGCATGGCCTAAGATTGATGCAACTGCACTACAGACAGGAAGCTTGGATCCTTCGACAAACAAAGCTCTCAGAACATGAGCTCAAGGGCTAAACACAGCATCAGGACAACACTTGAGAGCACTCCTTTAAACATAAATTACACATATATGCACATTTATATTTTATTTCCCAAGATAATTAAGCTTCTCAGGTGAGAGAGTTCTAACATTTGTTCTCTCCTCTTCAAGCACTCTGTTGCCACAGATAAGGATTTCACACTCTGTAATAACCCCAAGGCGAGGACTGATTGCTTTTAATTAAAATCAGTGTCTCGAAACATCCATGCTTCAATGAGGGTAACAGAAACTCAATATCCAGAGTTATTAGGCCCTCACAGTTCTTGTGAAGTCAGTGACTAAATTCACTGAGTACCACTGGAAGGTATTTATATATAATCTAGTTCTGTGATAAGCTCAGGAACAAGGCTAACGATTAGCTCCAGATTTCCCAATAACAAGCCCAAAAGACACATCACAAAGCAGCCTGTAAGCAAGAGCAGCAGCTGCTTAAAGCAAAAACCATCACACACCACAGGTTTTGGTGAGGCAAGCTGGAGCTCCTTCACCTCCACACCTGGCTGCCATCCACAGCTTTATCCCCTGGCTTTGGCAGTCAGGCCTCACTTACACTTGGGAGGGCAGAGGCTGGCACTCCTCAGTGATATCATTTAAGATGACGTGTGCATCCTGCATGTCTTCTCTTTCACCTTTCCTCTCTGCCACGTAGCCCTTCAATCCAAGAATGCCCACTGACCCTAAAGGAGACAAACAGACACACGCCAATCAAACTCCCTCATTGCCTCAGCTCACATCGATGGTCACTTTTCAGCTTTCACAAACACACAGCAAAGTAGGCTGTTGCAAAGCAAGGGCCATATCTGGCACCTTCTGCTGAGCATAGTGTATTTTGTAACATGAGGTCAGCAGCTACAGAAGTAGCCTGCACTGTTTTGGGGGACAGCTGTACACAAGCAGTACTGCTGGGCATCACAGGGGGCTCTTATCAAATGGTGGAGTGAGAATGAATGGCACAACTGAAACAGATTAAACAAAGCATAGCTTTAAGGCATGGGTGAGAGCAGGAAAGCAAACTCTGCTGTTTCCAGAATATGTAATTTCCTTTTCACTGAACACATCTGGTTTCCCAAAGCTGAACATAACATGTGGGAACTTGCACTGAAGTCAAATGTATTATATGTCAACACAAATAAGCCTTTCTCTCTCTCTCTGGCTTTCTCAGCAGCCACTCAAGAGAGATTTGTGGATCTGGCAAAAGAAACTGGTGCAGGTCAAGCCTTCCAGAGGCTTCACACCCAGTTCCCCTGCTGGCAGCACAACCCCTTACTCTGCAGATGCCAAGGCACTCACACTGCCCAGCTCCTGCCACTTCAGCAGACTGGTATGGAGGCCCATGTGAGGGAGGCAGAATGCCAGAGAGTTTGAGGGGCTCCTTCCTCTGCAGTCTGCTCCCCACGAGAGGCTGCAAATGCCAGCAGACTGAAGAACCAAGGCTCAGCTTTAGTCTGGATTTCCTCAGCAAAACGTCAAAAGTATAAATTGAGTACATTTGTTTTCAAACTGTCTGAAAACCTTTACAAACTTTCTTTTCCACAAGTTCTTCCCTGCCATTCTTCTCTTCCTCCTCCAAGGACTTCCTCTTCTCCCCTTTTGCATGGCTCCCTGCTGAGACCTGCTCAGGAGTGCTGGAGGCTGAAAGAGAATAAAAGCAGGCAGCTGAGGACTTCCAGCTTGGTTTTATTTGCAGGACCTCCGCAGTAAGTCCTCCTGTACTGATGCACTCTCAGGAGCACAGACTGGCATGCTCACACAGCATTAAGTGACAGGCAGCCCACATCACTATCTAACCCAGCACACACATGTGGTCACCTCGAATCACACAGCCCTCCCTCAGCCACAGTACAGCCAGGTACAGCTAGAGGGCATCTGATTCTTCCCAGGCCACAAACCATTTCCTAGCTCCTAGCCTTTATTGCAGTTGAATGTTCAGACAGTTAACATTCCAGATCAGAGCTTTGCTTGGTCTTCATTAACATTTGTATCTATGGAGTTGTGGCCACAACAACACGAGGAAGCTCACATCATTACTCTGAAGGAGCACAGTGTATTCATTATAGACTCCAGAACACAGGTCACAAACTGAAGCTGTCAATTAAAAATAGCTGCCGTGGCATCAGAATCTTCTCCCATTCCCATACATTACAGCCTCCCCCCAGGAGCTGGCAACCATCCGGCTGCACACAGAGCCCTGCCTACCAACAGTCGGGTTCTGAAGAGGCCGGAAAGGCCGGGCCAGCGGAGCCAACACAGCTGCTTACCTGCATCGCTGCTGCTGGCCGGTGGGAGGTCATCGAAGAGCAAAGAGCTTCCTTTTCCTGGAGCACAACAGAAAGGCAAAAAGCGAGCACCTTTGTCATTGTGGGGGAACAAAGCTCCGCCCGGCCCTCAGAGCGGGCACGAGTTACACAACCAAAGGCAGCCGCATTCCAACCTCCGCACGGAGGCCTCCGCAGCCCGACGCCCGCCGGAGGCACGCCGACACGGCACGAAGCGGGGCACGGCGGGGCCTTACCTGTGTCGGCGCTGCCGGCCGGCGGGAGGTCGTCGAAGAGCCGAAGCTGCCCCTGGGCCTCCTTCCCTGCAAGACACCGGAGAGGCTCGGCACGGGCGGCAGGCCCCGGCGCGGAGGGGCGGCAGCCGCACCCCCAGGGCCTCCCCTCACAGCCCCGCAACCAGGCGGCCTCCAGGCCGCGCCGCCGAGCGCTCCGGCCTCCTGCCGCCGGAAAGGCCCCGGTGGCCACCCGCAGCCCGAAGCGGCCCCGAAGCCCCGCCGGGCTCCCCCCGCCCCTCACCCTGGGCCGAGCCGCCGGGCTCGGGCAGGTCCCCGAACAGGTCCATCCACCGCGCCCGGCCCGACGCCGCCCGCCCCGCCGCCGCGCCCCGCCCCTGCCAATCAGGCCCGCGGGGCGGGGCGTCGCCGCCTGACGGCCAATGGGATGCCGCGAGAAGGCCGGAAGTCGGCGAGAAAGCGGCGCGGCGGCGGCGGAAGTGCTCCGGCGCTTATCAACGCGCCGCCGAGGGGCGGTGACGCAGCGGCGCGTTCACCAATCGCGAAGCGGAACGGCGCTGCCAATCAATACCGTTCTGGCCAACGGCGCGGCAGGGCGCCAGCCGCGTGCCCGGCTTTTGGGGGGGAAGGGGAAGCGCCCTCTGGCGGCGCCGTGAGGGAACCCACCGCCCCGCCGCCCCACCTGCCCGGCGCTCCCCGCACCCCCAGCAAAGCACGGCTCGAGGCGGCTGCGTCAATGCCACATTTATTTCAGAACCGAACAAGCCTGGCGCGCGCGGGCAGGCGGCCGGGGCCCGAAGCTCCAACACGGGGAGGAGGGGGCACGGGAGCGGGGTGGGAACGGCTGCGGTCCCGCGTGGGGCCGAGAGGATGCGGGGCTCAAGTGGGCCTCGAGCTGCGGGCCTCGAGCTGCGGGCCTCGGGCCCGGCCCTGCGGCGCGCTCTGCAGGTTGGCTGGCCTCAGGCACGCCTCGGAGCCGGGCCCACAGCCCCGCACGGCCGCCGGAGCGGTGTCTGGTTGCTGGCAGACACCGGGCCCGGCCCTGTCGGAAGGCCTCTGCCGGGAGCTGCCTTCACCCCGCGGGAGCCTCTCGCCCCCAGGCAGGAGTTGGGCCAAACTGGGATCCTACCAAGGAGGGAAACAGCCGAACGGGGGGGCGACGCGCCCGGCCACCCCCGTCCTCTGCGTCCCTGCGGGTTTACAAAGGAGCAAACGGTGTGGAGGGACGGCCTCTGCCCAGCACCGCACCGACAACACAGGGGACAGCGTGGGGACGTGCGGCGGTGGGGCCGAGATGTGGCCGTGCTGTGCAAATTAAGGTTGGCTGTGAACGCGTGACAGCGAAGCGAGACCCGGCAGGGCCTGGGGATGTGCGGGGGAAGGCGCCCGCCTTCCTGCCCGGAGCTGCATGGGCCACCCTCGGGAAGCCCTGAAGTGAAGCGCCCACGCTCGGCAAAACGACCAACGAACAGACGAGAGGAGGGACGTGAGCGATGGGTGAGGGAGTTGTTGGGGAGAAGGAGGCTGTGGGGAGCCCCGCCGGCACGGCTGAGCTGCAGCCATAGACTGAGTCATCTATGGAGGCGAGGGGAGGAAGGTGGGATTGCACTTCTGGAACGGGGGTGTGGGGTACGAAAACATCAGCTATGAAAGTAAGAAGCCCCGGCCTCTCTGCTCCGCACCATCCCCACCCCGACGCTGGTCTCTGCACTGCCCAATCACCTGCCTCAGCCCTGTTCTTCCTGCAGAAGGGGACAGCAGAGCCTTTGGGGGCGAGGGCGGTGAGGAGCTTTGGGGCTGGGATGGCTGCTCCGAATCCCGGCTCCTGGGAAGCGTTGCCAGCCAGCTTTGGGAACAGCCTGCCCAGCCTCCGTGCTCCCCCCCCATGGCGATGCCGACCTCCGCAGCTGTTTGGGAGGAGGCCCTGGGAGCAGCATGGGGACAGCCGACGTGGGCTGCATTTCAGGCACTGGACAGAAAAAGGAGCCCAAATGCAATTTCTCTCAGTGAGGCGCAACCATCCCACGGGGCTCGGGCAGTTGGCTCATCCATGTGCATGTGGGTGCCCTGGCCGCCCAAAACAGCGTGTGTCCCCCGCCAGAGGTAGATGGGGCAGGGAGGAATTGCCTCGCTTGGGAAGACGTGGTGCCTGGTCTGGTCACCGCTTCTGGGAAAAGTAGTTTAAGCGCTGGGGGGCAAAGCAGAAGGTTGAGGGAAGGATGGGGAGAGAGGGCGAGCGCACTGCAGTCGCCGTGTTTGGTCCCTTCTCTCAGAAAGGTGTCTCTGAGAGAGGGGCTGCGGTGGCCTTGGCACCAGCCCGCTGCCAAGCCTCTCCCCGGCTCAGGGGAGGCATTGTTCGGGGGCCGGGACCCAGTGTATGGGTTTTTGTGATGTAAATAGAAATAAATACTTTATAAATATAATCTTAAACTACTGACACCTGATTTTGCCCTGCCATCTTTTGTAGAAACAATAAATTAGGAAATCCCCATACCTAAACTACCACTTTCCCTTCACGTGGAAGCAATTCCTCCCGATTTCTCATCTCTGAGCTTTACGACACTGCTACCTCTGTAGATCAAAGACCAGCTTTTAACCGGATCTACCCTCCTTGCTCCCTCCTCTCCGAAAGGAACCTTTCTGGAACGTTACAGGTTGTGTGACATGAAGGCCACCCATGGGGGGACGGGCAGAAGATCACATGCACACGAGAAATCCTGCCCAGGTGGGACCGGGCGTTTGCAGCTACGAACAGAAATGAGTTTCCCCCGTGAAGGTGTAGATCGAGACGGATCCTTCCATGGAGCAGGCAGCTGGGGCAGCAGATGGTGTGAGAGATCGGATGTTAACATGGGGACTCTTGAGACAGAATCTGCTATCTTGATCCTGTTGGCAGACGGATGAGGTGGAGGGTGGTTTTCAGGTTAGATTCTCATCTGGGCTGTTCTCCTTCTGGACAGCTTGGACCTGAATTGGAAACCAATTCAGAGACAAAAGAAGTCAGAGATGAGGAAAGGGAGATCTGTGGTATCTTGGGTGCAGGCTGGTTCTTGAATCCAGCTGGAACCAGAGGGGCATGGGGTTAACAGTGCTCCTTTGCCAGGGCTCACAAATCTCTGTGCATTGGTTCCTATTCCCCTTCTGCAATTTGAGAGGATGTCAAGAACTTCTTGACATGTTCTCAAGAAGAGCAAAGGCTCAGTTGCTGCATATGGGTGCTGCTTTGAGCTCGGTCCCTGTACCAGCCACAACATAGCCCTTGGTTAAGTGGGGAGGAGTAACTCCTTACAGCTATAAAGTGGCGGAGCTGAAATTGTAATTTACATGTCCCAAACTCTGTCAGTTTAAAGCCCTTTCCATCCCAGCCTGGCTCAGCAGGCACTCCCCATGTCTGGCGAGGAAGGACAGCAGCTTGCAGCCCAGGGACAGTGCTCAGCTGCTTCCCCACCCCTTCCTACAGCCCATTCACCAAAGCACACTCCTTCTGTCACCCACTCCGTACCTTATGGACCCGGCCAGGAGGGGGTTGAAGGCATAGAGCCAGTCGTGCATGTCCTTGTCACTGCTTGCCTGCAGCAGGATGCCCCGGTGCTCCGTGCACACCGCAAACGTGTTGGGGGTCTGCTAGGGGAGAGCTTGGGGTCAGCACCTTAGCCAGGGTGTTGAGGCTCCCCGTGTGAGGCTGGCACCCACCTTCAGCATGGCCTGCTGGTCCTCACTGTACTCCACTTGGGCCTTGGAGAGGTTGAGTATGGCCCTCTCCACTGAGTCCTTGTCTGAGTTGTAGATGTAGACATATGGGCGCCTGACCACCACAAAACGCTTCACCCACCCATTGGTGTGGGGCTCCAGGAAGTGCAGGTAGCCCTTTTTGGAGACGATGGGGCTGCAGAAAGACAGAGAGGGCTGGATCAGCCATGGGACATGGGCTGCAAGGAGGTGGCTGCGGTAGAGCACTGTCACCTTTCTCCCCTAAGCCACTGGTTGCCCCCTCTGTCCCTTTAGGGGTCCCCTCCTGGCCTCTCTGGTGGCTCCTACCTGACTCGGATCTCCTGAATGTCAGGCACCAGCTGCCGCTGAGGCTCCTTCTCATCCTCAGGCCGGCGGGACGGGGACTTCTTCTGCTCTCCTTCCACCACAGGCTCCAGGTCAGGACTCTCCACCCTGGAGGAGACCTGTGGGGTTCTGGGAGGAGGAGAAAGGATACTGTTGGAGAAGGATGAAGAGCAACCATCAGGTGGGACCGTGCCTGAGCAGTACTGCCATCCTGCTCTGTGAACACTGGGGACTCAACCCGGCTTCCTGGCCACCTTCATACCTGATTTCCATGGTGTTGTAGCGTCCTTCCACCAGCGACGGGCAGGTTGAGGAGGGGGTGAGGGTGGTGACCCCGAGAGCTGACATGGAGGGGTCTCTCATCAGGGTCACAGACATTTCAGACAGCTGTGGAGGAGCGGAGGTGTGGACTGGAGTCTCTGCCCGAAGCCGGGCACAGCTCTGGCCGTGGCAGGGAGAGGAACGTGCATATGGGTGCTCTGGGAGCAGCCAGGCGAGCAGAGGGTGGCAGCAGGGCCACCCGCACACCCACCCCTGCCCTGCGAGCCCCATGTGTCCCCATGTGTCCCTCCCAGCCATCACCAGCCCTGCAGACCCCAAGTTTCTGTCACTGCCCCGGTACCTTGCTCTCGCTGGCGCTGATGCAGACATGGCTGTGGCTGTACTCGCGGTTGAAGGTGTGCGTGAGCAGGCGCAGGCACTGCGGGCAGATGAGGATGATGGTGTAGGAGGTTCCTTCTTCCACCCCACTGTCTTCCCCACCGCGTCGCTACCACCATGCCCACCCCCCTGGGAACCTCTTCTGGCTCCAGGATGGTACCTTCACGGCCAGCTCCTTCTGCCTCTCACTGGGGGTTTCGGGAGGAGAGGTCCGTCCTTCTGGGGCCCCATCAGCTGAGAGTGGGGAGGAGACGCAGGAGGTGCTTCGGGACTCGGAGTCCTCGCTGGAGCACGGGGACAGGGTCTCCAGGCCCAGCCTCTGGGTTGTCTCCAGCTTCTCACGCAGCAGCAGGTAGTGCCTGGTTTTCTCCACCTGGGTAAGGGCATCCCTGCTCAGCGCCAGGCTTCTCCCTGCTCAGCTTGGAGGCATTTTTTGGGGCACATGCTTCCCACCCCTCATTAACCCAGCTGCTTATTAGGTTTGAGTCTGCAGGCACCTGGCTAGCATCAGTGCAACAGGAACAGAGCCCCACGGCACAAAGCCAGGAGGGCTGAGAATCCTGGGTGTGTTTTGGCACCCTCTGTTGCAAAGTGTGGAATTTCAGCCCCAAGAAGCTCTTCCCAGCCCAGCATCTTACTTCTTGCAGGAGGCTGAGCTTCTCCAGCTCCCACTGATGGTCGAGGATGAGGCTGTCACTGCGGGGCCGCCAGCCAGCCAGGTTCTCTTCTCCCCGCACGTAGGCTACGGAGGTGTCCAGCACACGCCGGCGCCGCCTCTGCATGCCTTTGGGGACAAACACATGGCTCAGGGGACAGACACATGGCTCAAAGGATAGGAGCATGGCTCAGGCACTCATAGAATCACTCCCACCACAGCCCTGCAGTGAACATGCAGGGCACCCACCTGGACTGCCAGCATCCGCCACACGGCACAGGCTCAGCTCATAGACACCTGTCACACGGTTGCTGTAAGGAAAGGGGGATGTCACCTGATTCTGTTCCCAGACTCTGAGGTTTTTCCCCACATTCCAGGGCAGCACTGGGTGCTGGAAGCATTGTTTGTCCCCTCTCCTCCCTCCCAAAACCAGGAAGACTTTGGTACCTCTCTGAAGCCCGCAGGCTGCCGCTACCAAAGAGGTTGCGGATGGAGCGGGAGGCGGGGAGCTTGGCGTCTCGGGAATAGAAAACCATGCAGAAATCTTTGGTGATGACAGCAGGCTGGGTGCAGTTCTCCATCTGCAGTGGGGCGGGGAGAGAGGAGAGCAGAGGGGCTGTGTCAACGGGGTGCATGGGTTATACAGGCAGCACCCCTGTGCCCTGCAGCCCACGGAAGGCAGGAAGGGCTGGAGGAGCCCCTGCCTTTCCCCATTAATGGGCAAGGGCAGCATCCCAGTGTCCTCCCGTGCTGTGCTTGCAAGTGGGGAGCTGCCAGAGGAACACCCCTGAGGACTGCACTCCGCCAGGAAAACCACAATGGTGAGGGAACACCCATTTGTGTTATAATGGCACAGAGATGGGTCCTTGCCTCGATGTAAGCGGAGAGGGTGATGTAGATTTTCTCTCGGTATGGGGTGACACGATTGAGCAGCAATGAATTGTGCATGGAGCTGTCCCACGCTGTCTCAAACTGGTAGAAAGTCCTGCCAAGACAGAGCAGAGCCGGTGAAACAATCTCCCTGCAATCCCAGCCAGATCTCCAGCAGGGAGACACATCCCTCCCTCCCTCCCTCTGCAGCGCTGCAGCAGGCCTGCAGGAATACATGGGCATGCATGGGACATTTGGGGGGCAGCCACTCTGGGGGATGCAGGCTCAAGGCAAAGCCGAGGCAGAATGGGTGCAGCAGGAGGGAGACGGGTGCCCTCGAACTGTGCGCAGGGATTTGGGAGCAGGGGGGCTCAGCTGAGTGCAAGGCAAGGCAGGGAATGGGGAACAAAAGGACAGAGGAGGGAGCATGTCCCCAGAGATCAAGGCGAGCTGCCACCTCCAACACACCCAGGCCAGCACCCTACCACCCATCAGCACCCTGGGAGCAGCTGTCACCATTTGGACGATGACAGCCAGAGTAGGAAGGAGAGAGGATGCTCAGCGTGGAGGGACAGACCCCACCAGCGAAGTCCCCACCAGGAGATAGGGCCCAGGACTTGGAGCCTGTGGGACAGTCCCCCCTGTTCCTTGGCCACTGCCCTCTGTCCCTGCCCACTGCCTCATTCTGTGCTTTCCATCTCTGCACTGTGCACTGGGGAGTCCAGGCAGGAGCTGGGGGGTGAGCACTGGTGGGACCCCATAAAGGATGGCGCATAGCAGAGCAGTGGCCGCACTTTGGGGTCTGGACAGTACAGTAATGAGAAGGGGGAAGCAGGAGGCAGCTCTGGGTCAAGAGCACGGGGGACCCCAGCATTACCTCCCCACTGCCAGAGCACCCACACTCACAGCACACCCAAGGCCACCCCGGCCCCTTTGTGAGCACCCCCAGGCAGCCACAGCTTGGCCGTGCCAGAGTGCAGGCAGCCAGAACTGAGCTGCACTGGGGCCAAGAGCGGGGCAGGCTTCCAGCAAGGGGGGCTTTGGCTGCACCCATGGGTGCATGGCCATTGCCCCTGCCTGGGGCACCACGCTGGAGAGCAGCGAGTCACTCTCTCAGAGGTGTTGCCTATGTGAAAACTGCGTGTGAAAACAGAGTCAAAGCAAAGGATCACTTTTCAGACACAGAGCGTTTGAGAAGAGAGAGCTCCCAAGGGAGGATATAAGAGAAGAGGAGAGTAAGGGAGAGGGGGAAGAAGAGCAAAAAGCGAAGGAACGAGGCAAAGGAGAAAGAGAGAGAAGCAGGAGGGACCATTCCGAGCATGTGCACGCAAAATACCTAGTGTCATTTCCGAATGAAATGCTATAAGTGGAAGGCAACCCAGGACAAACACACACACGTACACACACAGAAAAACGAAACGTCAGAAAGCATCGTCTGGACGGAGCCATCGCGTGCCCTGCGGCAACCACTGCCCAGGATGGGGCCAACTGGGGTGCCAGGAGGAGCAGGATGGCACGAGGGTCTGCCCTGGGGCTGCTCCAGGGGCCGGGGGGAGCCCAGTGGAGCCCAACAACCATCAGAGCCCATCTCAGCACCCACACTGCAGATGGAGCTGTGCCCAAAGGGAATTCCTCACCAGGCGTGGTGGCCGTTCCTCGCTCCGCAGTGGCTGCTTCTTATGCCACTAAGCTCTGCATCTCACATGCTCACATTCCCCTGGCCCCCAAATCAGAGGCAAAAGATTGCTTAGGGAGAGCATCCCAAGGTTTAGCACTTTATGGATGTTACAGCAAGTCCTCTGCAGCCCCACACCTTCCTCTCTTAACTCTACCCTCACTGCAGGACCCCTCCAATGATCTCAGAGCAGCTTCTGCACTCCCAGGGTCTGAAAGTTGCCTGCATTAAGGCAATGAAGAAATTCCCAAGCGCCCCACTGGTGTGGGATGCTGCCAGACAGACAGACAGATGTCCTCAGTTGTGCTGAGCAGGATCAGCTTCCAGCTGCTGAGGGAACCCCGAGCCCCACTGGGTCTTGGCAGACCCCATCCCTGCTGCATCCACCTTTGCCATGTATACGTCGCACCTACACCTGAAGGAGGGCTGCACATGGCTGCAGGGTGTGCGTACATCCAGCACACGTCCCCACACAGCCTGCCATGCCGTGCCCTCCCCACACAGGGCAGGGGCAGGGGGCTGGGACCGCGTGTCCAGAGCTGGATGCCGGATAGCTGGGAGAGCAGCAGTGTGAAAAGTCAAAAAGCAAACAAAAACGGGGCGATGAGAGCGCAGGCCAGCGAGAGCGAGGAGGAGCGAGAGCACGATCCAAACAAACAGCAAAACCCGCAGGGATGGGCGGCGTGAGAGAGAGGTGCCCAGGATGCGGGGAGAGGAGGAGGGGGACGTGGAGAGGGGGCTGGAAACCCAAGTGCCGCCGGCAGCGGGACTGAGAGTGCTGAGGTGCGGGGAGAGAGGGGAGAGAGTGGAGGGGGTGGAAAAAAAAAACAATGGAAACAAATAATACCTAGGCATATCCGAATCAAGAAACTGCCTGCAAAAACACAAAACAATCACATGGTTAGTGTGGGCTCAGATGGGCAGCGGCAGCAGCGGTTTGGGAGGGAAGCAAGGAAAGGCCTTGGGCACTGCACCCCAGGGCTGCCTGGGGGCAGCAGGGTCCCGGCGGCTGCCATGGAAGGTCCAAAAGGATGCGGGAGGAGGGCAGAGCCAGGACTGCTGTCGGCGATGGAGGCGGTGGGGCGGACGATAGCAAAGCAGGGAGCGGAAGCAGCCTGGGAGGAGGGCGAAGGCAGACACCGCTCTGCCTGCCGCCATCCTTGGCCTCATGTCCCGGCAGGCGGCTGGGGTCGAAGCATGCGGGACATGGCAGGATGGAAGCGCGGGGTTGCTGCAGCGGCCCCTCGGTGTCCTGCTGGGAGCCAGCATTCTCTGTCCCCCCACTGTGTCATCCAGCACCTGCTGCCCCCGCCATGGCATCCCAGGGGGTGGTGGGTACCCCATGGCCCCAATGCATGGGGAAGGCCGTGTTCCTCTCCATCAGGCTATGCTGGGGCTGCTGAGATCAGATATGGCTGCAGCCTGGACCAGAGCAACTGCTGATGCACATCAATACAGTCCCACAAGCCTGTGTGCCTGGGTATAACATCCATGTGGCTCCCATACGCCTCAGCCACCCGGCACAAACCATCACAGCTCTGTAAGTCTGAACCCTCCTTGCCACTCTGAGGCCATCAGCCTCCTGCCTGGCCTCGCTGCTGTCCCGGTGGGTGTGACAATGTCTGACACCTGCACGCACAGACCGTGCCCAGGCGCTCCCTGCCTGCTGGCAGTGGGATGCAATGTGGCCGGGAGCTGCTCCAGCAGCACTGCAGGGTGGCACCTCACAGGCAGGGCTGTCACTGACACACCAGCCTGGGGACAAATCGCAGTGGGGAGGAGAAAAACAAAGAAAAACAAAGGGAAAGATGGTTCCACTGCCATAGTTTGCTCCTATGCCACTCAAAGCTCAGCATCAGCCCCATCATTCATTCCCTGTGCCACCAACAAACAGTCACACTCTTGACCCCACTGTCACAGTGCCCCACACTCACACGCTCCAACCACTCGATGCAGCCACATCACAGTCCGGGGGCAGCCCCCAGGACAGGTGTGAGGGACCTCGTGTCCCCCATGGCCCTGGACACACGGGGATCAGCCATCAGCATGAAGCGGCATTTCCAGCCAGTTAGCCACAACACGGGACTGAGTTGGTGACAAGGACAGCACAACGTCCTGTCACTGCCACTGAACAGGACCAGCTCCCCGTCTCCCCCAGCACTGCAATGCAAGAGAAGCATTGGCACGCACCGGTCGTCCTGTGAGGGTTGGATGTAGCCCGAGGACAGGATGTTCAGGGACAGGATGTTGGGGTCAATAAGAGATTCATCAGCTTCTGGGGTGTTCCGGATCCGACCTGCAAACAAAGCACAGGAACCCGCTCGGGTCTCTTGCCAGTATCCCTGTGTATGGTGTGCACCCCATGTCCTGCTGGCACTGTGGTGGCACCCACGGGGCAGTCACCTCTGTGCTATTGCAAGCATGATAGTAAGTGAAAAGTGAATGGGATGGGAAAAAGAAGCACAGAAGCCTCTAGAGATGTGGGGAGAATTTGGGAGAGCTCCTTTTAAATCCTGTCTGGCTTTGCTTACCCACAACCAGCTCCCGCACTTCCTTCCAGCGGATCAGGCTGCCTGTTTCATGCACCAGGGTGACGGTGATTCTCCTTTGGATGCCCTGAAAATGCCAAGGGCAAAGAGGATAGGGTGGTGTTTAACACAGCTCCTGGGCAGCTCCGGGGCAGGAGCAGGGGGGTTGAGTTCTGGGCAGGGAGTACCTGGTGGAGGAGGAAGGTCCCGTGGCATGGCATGCCTCCACGGTGATCCACCACAGCCGGGATGTAGCTGGAAGAGAGGACAGTGGTGGGACACAGCTCTGCTCATGTGCCCAAACCCACCGTGCTTCCCCAGAGGTGCCAACCACCACGCTGCCTCCCTCTCTCCTCCACCCAGGACTTACTCGCCATTGGCCTCCAGCTCACAGATCTCAAAGAAGACCATCAGGTCGTACTTGCACTGGCAGGGCCCAGCACTGGGACGAGTCATGGTGCTCAGCTTGGTGGCGGGCACTGTAGGGGGTTGGAAGCACAACTTAACTCGGAGGCAGAAAGGGGGAGGTTGCTGCTGAGGTTGGGGGCACAAGGCAGCAAGCAGGGGGACATAGAGCAGGCAGGGCCAGGGGACAAGCAAGGCCACCAGGCAGGTGGCAACAAGGCAGGAGGCAGCACGCAGCACTACCAGAGGGATGCAGCCCCATCCTGGGCACCTCATGGGCACTTCCTCCCACTCCCAAAGCAGAGCAGTGAGGGTTCAAGATGGGGCTTTTCCTGGAACACCTGACCAACTCCAGAAGGGACAGGAACAGGTCCCAAACCACACAGCACAGCTCCAGCACCAGTTCAGGGACAGCCGGATTGCTGGCTGACATGGGACCCCTGGTGCTGGAGCAGGAGGTGGGCAGGCATCACAGCAAACCACTGCACTCAGCAAAACCACAGCAACTCGGGTCTCAGCAGACGAAGGCAGCAGGGACTCATGTAGCCCCTGGGAGGTGGCCTCAGGAGCACCATGCCATCCCCATTGCTATCCTGTGCCCCCAGGGGACAGCTGCTGGCCCCGCTGCAGGCTCATGCGGGCACGAACCGGGCTTCTGCGCCTTCCTGATGGCGCGGTCCGCGGCAGGCAGGGGTGGTGGGCAGGCGGGCTCCTCCATGCCACGCCGCAGGAGGGAGGTGGCGGCGGTGGCGGCCGCCAGAGCGTGCCCGGAGAGCATGTCCAGGAGTGAGCCTGCCAGCGCGGCTGGCACTGGGCAGTGGGTGAGCCGGAGGGGGCTGGAGTGCTCTTGTGAGGAGGGAGGGAAACAAACAGAAAGGGCAACACAAAGCAAAGCGGTTACGCACAGACACTTTGGCACAAGGGAGGGATGCTGCAGGGCTGCCATGAGAGCAGGGGGAAAAGATGCTTGCAAAGGGGTTTGCATCAGCCAAACACTGAGCGAGCAGGTGCCAAAGGGCCTCCGGGTGCTCCGGAGCACGACATATTTTGTGATGTCTCTGAGGTTCTGCAGGCATGTGGCACAGGGCACTGGGAGCGGGGCATAGTGGTGGATGTGCTCTGCGACCTGGGGGCCATGGGAGAGGAGCAGGACACCATCCCCTACCTGGCTTGGAGAGTGGCATCACCCGTGGGAAGTGGCGCCGGGATGGCCTCAGCGGGCTGCAGAGAGAACAGGTGTAGATAAAAGCCACCGTGGCAGAAACGGGTCCCAACCTGGGGCCAACCACCTCCACGTACCCTTGGAGCCAGGAGTGCTGTTCCAGCCTGGGCTCGTGGCACCAGGGGAAGGCACACAGAGCCACATGTGATCCACACGCACCCACCTGAGGACGTCTTTGCAGAGGGGTGGGAAGGGGTGTTGTTGGTAGTGCCCAAACACTTCAAATACAATCGGCTGGCTCTTGATGTATTCGATGAAGGACTTGGTCACCTCCACAGCAATCTGAGAGAGAGAAAGAGCAGTTGAACACACTGTCTAGTTTGGAAAGGAATGTGATGTGCTGAGAAAGCAGGCACTGAGGAGGAAGGTGCTGCTCTAGGGATGGGCACTGGCAGCTGTGCCGGTGAGGGGTTGCCAGAGAAGAAGGTGCTCACGTTTTGGACGTGGTAGAAACCCAGTGGTGGCCCTCGCCCTGTGTTCTTCAAGGGCTCTGTTGAAAAGGCCTCGTCGTGGCGATGGATGAAGCTGCAAAGGGAAGGGAAGTCATGTGGGGACTGCAGGGCAGCACAGAGGAGCAGGAGTGGGAGAGAGGACAGGAACTTAGCCTGTTCCCAGGGCTGGGTGCTGCCACCTGGGCAGGGCTAGCATAGAAAGACACCTCACCCTGACCTGCAGCCCCCTGTGCCTGTGAAACGCCCTCCCTTGCTTTTCCCAGTGACCAAATATGTGTCCAGGCAGAGACAGAGGCTCATCCCACATCTTTTGGTTTTGCTTCCATGAAAGAGTTGTATGGAATGGAAGCAGAGTGTGGGATGAAGCTCGCAACACTATCCCTGCTTTGGGGCAACCAAGGGAGGTGAAGGCCAGAGCATAGAGGGACACAACAGCCTGGGGGGGTCACCATGATCTCACTTGAACTGGCAAAAGATATCTGCGTATTCTGCTGAGATGCTGGAGGCTTGCAGGACGGTCACTCGGAACGTGAAGATGCTGCCCAGCTTCAGGTGGTCCAGAGCTGCCTCCAGAGGCCCATCCATCGTGGACTTCTCCGGGCTGTCCAGGAGAAGGTCCTCTGGAGTCACTGTGGGGAAAGGAGAGCCCTCAGCAGGAGGAATTGTGCTGATGCTGAGCTGCTGCTGGGGACGTGGGCTTTCTGTGCTTAGAAGCCCCGCTGGATGCATGCTGGCAGCTTGCTGCTCACCTGCACAGGTGTTGTTGTTGACTTCGTCAGCGGAGGGCCCCAAGTCACTGATCTGCCCCTGGCCCTCAACGATGCGCAGCTCCTCCTGGGAGGTCCCCGAGCGAGACATCCCCACAGCGGGGCAGGACTCAGACTGGAACTGGAGGGCGATGGAGGAACGGGGCTGAGGGAGCTGCCACCATTGCAGCGCCCAGCCCGGAGACACAGCTCCTCGAGGGGCAGTGCCTGGGCAGGACGGCACCCAAGGCGGAGCAGCTGGGCACCACCCTACAGGGTGAGACGCCGTGCTCCGTGCAGCCAACCCCATCCCAGTCCCTGCTGCGGTCATACCTTCTCGAAGTGCTGATCGTCAAAGGAGATCTTCGCCGTCCCCGACTGCCGCACGCCAGAACCGTAGTCTGGGGCCTCCTCGTCGGCTGCAGGAGGAAAGCAGCAAGGTGTTGGTGGCACGCCAGGGGACACACAAGCTGAAGCAGCACCAGGGCCAGTCCCTACCTGAGATGGCCTGGACGGCCACGCGCAGGAAGCCCTTCACCTCACCCTTCTCGCTGACGATGGCCACGCGGTGCACCAGGGGCACGGGGTACAGCAGGTTGCTGAGGTAGACGAAGGCCCTGCCGGGAGGAGAAGCAACACGGGAGCGCCGTCACCGCCTCCACCCGAGCATCCCAGAGCGCGGGTGGCGGCCGCCGGCGGCCGGGTCCCATGTCCCACGTCACCGCTGCAAAGCAAAGCCATGAGGGGCAGCCAGGGCCAGCGCGGGGCGGGGAGCGGGCGAGCCGGCGTCTCTCCGGCTGTCGCGTCCTGGGGAGGGGGCAAGCTGGGCAGAGGACCGTCTTGGCGGTGACGAGCCGGAGGATGGGGGCAGGAGGTGCCGTGAGAGAGCTGGGGGTGCTGCGGAGGCAACGGGGGGCGGGCGAGGCGAGGACAGGGTGGAAAGGAGGGAGGGAAGGAGGGAGGAAGAGGCTGGCGGGAGCAAAGGAGGGGGGGGGAGGAAAAGGTCCTGGCCTGGGCATCAGAGCCTCTGCAGGTGAACCTGCTCTGGGTGGCGGTGGCTGGAGGTGGCTGGGGATGCTGTGAGGTGTGGCTGGTGGCATGCACGTGTCCCCACGCCGTGTCCCGCCTGGTGACACCGCAGGGTTCCGGTGTGACTGCTGAGCTCCCTGGGACCTCCTCCAGGTATCCGGGCTGGGCACAGGCACGTGGCATTCCTCAGTCATTTGGCTTCCGCTTGCTGCCTTCCTTGAGTCCACAGCTGGCCAGCTCAGCCTCTCCCTCCCTAGCTGGGAGCTGGTGACAGATGTTAGTCCTTTCTGACCAAGACAACATAGAGGTCCTTCCACCATTTAGAGGTCCTCATGTCCTCAGCAGGGATGGCTTGTTTCCGCTTTCCCACCCATGTGTCTCGAAATGTGACATCTTTGTGTCTTGTGGGTAGGGATCCTGAAGGCAACAGTCAGGACACATCAGCTTCAGGAGGCTTCCCAAGGCAAATGCAGACATCTTCAGGTGGCTGGCTTCCTAACCTCACAGGCATCCAAACAACATCTGAAAGGCTTTTGCAGAAAAGGCCACAGCCCTGTGTTCAAAGATTCAGCCTTGCAGAGGTGCAGAGGTTCTCCCTGCTGCTGCTGCAGCTTGGGCCAACCTCAAGCCAAGGCTTCTTCCACCCAAAAGTCCGAGGCTTTTTCCACCCAAAACAACTCCAAGAGGGGTTGAGTCACAGAGTGCAATCCCCCACCGAGCATCTCGCCCCAGCTCTTCTTGTTGGCCACCAGGGCTCAGGTAGGCATGGATTTGGGACTGCCTGCCCATGAGCAATTCTCCTGCCCCAAAATCAGTGGGCAGCCCATAAGGATGAATCCAGGGGATGGAGAAGGGAGGGAAGATGGGGAGGGAAGGACAAGAGGATGGGGAGGAGGGGGACAAGTGTGTCACTAGAGGAAGGAGGGCAGGGACACTAACCACAAGATTGGTGAGGTGCAAAGATGGCATGCTCAGACCAAAGAAAAGCCTTTCCAAAGGAAGACAAAAGTGAAATAACCCCAATTTTTGCTAAAGCTTTGGAGAGAGAGAGCCAGCAGCTAAAAAAACCAAACCAAACCAAAACAAAAAATTAAAAAAAAAAAAAAAACAAAATACCAAAAACAAACTGAAAAGAAAGAAAGAAAGAAAGAAATCAAAGACAAGGATCCAATCATATAAACCAATCAAAGCACACTTCACAAGAAATGTGGCCGGCACAGCTGCTGCGTGGGGAGCCAAACCCGGGGCAGACTCAAAAGAAGTCGGGAGAGCCCGAGGGAACGACCTGGGGGACTGCAGAGGTTTGCTTGGCAGGTCGGTGGGTTTGGTTTTGAGGTGCCCCCGAGAGTTTTGGTTTTGGTTTTTGGAAAAAAAAAAAAGGAAAAAAAAAAAAAGGAAAAAAGAAAAAAGAAAAAATAAAGGAAAAAAAAAAGGGTGGAAGAACCCAGCTCTTTCGGTCTGAGGCTGCAGGGCTCTTACCCCACCTCCTCCCTCTCTGCCTGTGCCGCTGCATCTCCTCCTCGCACCCCAGACTTGGACACGGTAAGGGAGAAGCAGCCCCAGCATGGTGGGGGGGTCTGCCTTTGGCGGACCCCCATGGTCCCAGGAATGGGGGCTCCGAGTGCTGCTCAGAGCACACATCCCTTGCCTCTTGGGAAGCCTTCTGCAGTGAAGCCAGGGGGCCAGCATCATCCTGCCTGCGTCACGAGGGTGTTTTGGGATGGGCGGATTGCGACAGTTTGAAGGCACAGTTGGAGCCCAAAAACCCACCCTGATTTCTCCAAGCCAGGAGTGACCAAGCCCAGGACTGTCCTGGCATACAGGGAGGAGAAATTAAGGCTCTTTTCCCTTCCTGTTCTTGCAGCTTGGGTCTCTATGCGCCCTTTCTGAGTATCCCCTGTGCTTGTAGCTGCCAGCCCATGGAGATGATCCCAAGCAGTGCGTGGGGCACAGAGAAAGCACCACTTCCCAAAGCATTCTCCTCCCCCTGCTGATCCCAAGCTCATCTCACTCACATGGCTCCCCCTGAGTCCCACCAGATGGTGCCAGGGTTCACAGCGACCGGCACAGCCCCATTTTTCCCTGCTGCACTGGGACAGCTGCAAAACTTGTGGCCTATGCATCGCTAGGACAAAAGCACAGAGCCTCACACTCATGGTGTCACACCTGTGGTCCTCACTACGACTGGCAGGTGGCCCCCTGGGAACGGAAACCCGAGTGCAGGTCCTGTGGCACTCAGGGAGACCTCACGTTTTTGGGGGCTGCCCAAAGCAGGGGTCTCGCGCTCACCCTGGTCCCTTGCTGCTGTGTTTGTCACAGCCCTACCTCGGTGGCCCCGACCCGCCGGCCACCCCTGCGCCCACGGGACGCCCTGGAGGTGGGGGTCGTGCCAGAAAGCAGTTCCCTCATGCGAAAGAGCTAGTTCCTTCCCAGCATGCTCTCCTAAAACCTCACCAACCTTCCTACTAAACTGAACAGGGGGGAGCGGTCGTAAAACGGATCCCGGCCATCACACAGCGGGCACTCCGGAAAGATGTCTTCCTCCAGGTCCTCCGCCTCCTCCTCCTCCTCCTCCTGCCCCTCGTGCTGCTCGTCAGCAGGCTCGGTGATGTCGGAGTCGGGGTTCGAGAAGGTAGGGGAGGGGGTGAGATCAGCCATGCGCTCGCTCATGCATGTGTTGAAAAGAGGAGAGCTGTTGCAGCCAGAGATATCTGAACTAAGGTTAGTACAACAAGATAGAAGACAGGTTAACACCAGCTGTTCCAAACAGAGAGAGCAAGAATAGGGATTTTGCTTTTTTTTTTTTTTTTTTTTTTTTTTGGCTTGGTTTGTTTTCTGCTCAAACCAAGGGATGTCAGGAAATAGAGACTTGCCCATCCGGTGCGTCTCTAAAGGAAGCCACCAATGGCTGTCGGCTATAAAATGTGGGAAAAAAAGAGAGACCCAACAAACTGGTGCAAACATGGGGATTCCCGGCGCTGGCTTTGCAGGCAGCACAGCGCAGCGGGACAGAACACACAACACAAGGCTGGGGGGACACCCCACCACCCACCCAGAGGGAAATCCAACTGCCGGTGCCGCTGTGGCACGAGGTGAGGCCTCCAAGGCACGCACATCCGTGTGTCCTTGTTGGGCCACCCGTCCTCACTGCCGGCACCGTGCAGGAAGCACATGGAGACGCACGGCACGGGTGGCACAGACAGACGCTTGGACACGGACGCCTACAGATGTGCACACACACACAGAGGCGGTGGGCACGGCGGCACCGGTGCTCCACCGGTGGCTGACAACCCCTGCCTGGTGGCACCGCTTCACGGGAGGCCGGAGGGGACCGGCTGCGGCGTGGGCCATGGCGACGATGAGCCAGATCTGCCTGACAGCAGCTCTGCCCCAGGGGGACGCCGTGCCTCCAGGCTGCACATCGAAGGAGCCAAAGCGCTCACCTGCCAACCAGCCTGAACCATGGGAAGCGGTCGTAGAAGGGATCTCCGCCGGTCACCACGTTGTCGCAGTCCTCGATGACGCTCGAAGGCACTTCTGCTGCACGGTCGTACATTTCGCGCATCAAGTCCAGGCGCTGCCTGCAGATGTGGGCACACAAGGGGCAGTGGTGAGAAATCAGGCTGGGGCTGGCAGAACCCTCTTGCTGAGCCTGCCCAGTGCAGACATCCCTCCCTACCTGAGCTTCTCCAGGGTCCAGTAATGCGTTGCCCCGTTCTTCTGGTCCTGCACCTCCACGGCCACAATGGTGCGGGGAAACGGCCGCTTCTCCCGGTCCTTGGCAGCATCGGGAGGCAGCAGGTCAGGAGGGAGAGGTGAATACAGCGTGTCTGTCAGGAGGACGAACTGAAACTGCACCTGGAAGGAGGCAGAGAAGAATGGTGATCCGGCCATGAAGACCACAGTGCCATCAGCCTGGGCTCTCGCCATCACCGCATCACTATGTGGGTACATGCACAGATGCACAACAGGGATGTGCTGGAGCTGCTTGCTCAGGGCTCTCTCCCCATAGATCCCTGCCACCACACAGGTCTGTGCTCACTTGCTGTGGCAGCAAGCAGGAACACCACATGTCCCCCCAAAACCCAAGCAATAAGCGCCTAGCAACACCATGATGGTGAGAGCCACCACTCGCATTCAGCACCCACCTTTTTCTTCAGCTCCACACTGATGGCATTAGCTTCCTTGAGGAAGATGGCATTGCCCCAGAGCAGGTCACGAAGGGAGGTGAACTGGTACCACTTCCACTTCCTGAAGGCCCAGAGGGCGAGCTCAAACTCCCGCTCCGTCCACTGCACTGTGGGAAGGACACAGAGGGATGCTCACCACACACATCCTGATGCTGAGGCTGGGAGAAGGATGCAGCATGAGGTGTCTGGGTGTACTGCTTTTCTTCCCATGGAAAGCATCCAGGCCCTACTGCAACACCTGCTTTGCCATGGGGAGAAGGAGGATTGGAAGGGCATGGAGTGCAGCAGTGGGCAAACTCATTGCAAAATTCCTCCCAATTACTTCATACTGGCTCCCCGAGGCTCTGCAGCCAGATGTCGCAATGGAGTTCTTTGGTTTTCATTCTAAAATCCTTCCTCCTACCAGTTTTCTGTATGTTTTTTTATTAATGACTCCTCTAATGAGCTGACAAGAGAGAGGTGAAGTTGAGGCTGCTTGGAGCACACCAGCTCCTCTCCCAAACCTATCTGCAGAAATATCAGCTCATCCCCTCCTTCCACCCAAACTTTTCCATCTCTCCTTTGTCACCCAGCACTCACCTTCATCTTCAGGTTCTTCTTCTTCCTCATTGGCTTCAGGGTAATATCTAGAATCCATCTGCTTCTGCAGAGCCTCCAGTTTGCTCTCATAGTCCTAAGGGAAGCAGGGAGAAGAACGATGCAGTCCATAGGATGCAATCTTCATCAGCCCTTCTCTCCCCACTCCATGTCCATATCGGTAAGCAGTCTCAGGAATGATGGGATGATGGATTTGTCATCATTCCAAGATGCACAGAGCTGCCCCATGGAAACAGCTGCCAGGAATGGTGGTGCTGGGACAGCCTAGAAAGCCTGGCCACCTACCAGCCGCTGCTGCTCCAGAAGGTAATTTGCCTCCTCCCTCTCCCGCCGGTACTGGTCCTCCAGCTCCTGAAGCCTGGAAGGAGCAGGGAAGATGAAGATGACCAAGCAGGGCTCCTACCCTCACCCTCCTCCCGGCCCCACGCGCCCACCTCTGCTCCATCTCCTGCTTCATGTCGATGCCCTGCTTCTCCAGCAGCTCTCTCTGGGCGAAGGCCCAGTCCACGGGCTCAGCAGGTGTCTCAGCACACGGCGTCCGCTCCCGCTCCTGCCGGGCCTGCTCGGGGTGGTTGAAGCGGAAGACGTGGCTCTTCCCCATGATGATCCGGTTTCCTGTGGCAGGGACAGAAAGCCTGAGTTTAGCCGCAGGGATGGCTGCAGTGCATGGAACTGTGGGCAGAAGCATCCCCTGGGGACCCACCTGAGCGCAGGACGCTGGGCTCCGTCACCTTTTTGCCATTCACGTAGGTGTCAGCGCCTTCACAAGGCTCCAGGGTCACAATCACTGCGTGACAAGCGGCAGGTGGAGGGGCAGCCTGGGCCTCCAGGCATATTCCCACCATGAGTGATGAACAGGGCTTGGCCAACCTCACATCGAGCCCCAAGCCCAGGGCAGGACCCCAGGATGAACCCGGGCAGACAGAGCCCCTCAGGACAATCTGTACCTTCACCGCCGGTCCTCGTGTCACTGCGGAAAAGGCAGTGCTCTTCCTTGATGAAGTGCCCACTGAGAACGATGTCCTGCCTCTTCTCTGCATCTTCCCGGCCAACCCTGTTGGGGAAAAGGCAGCTTGAGCAGCTGTGTCTGTCCTCAAACCAGCCCCAAAATATCCTCCTTTGGGCTTCAAAAGTACTCTCTGGACTTGCACCATCAGCAGGACTAACATCTCTCATGAGATTGCCATGGACATACATGTTACCCAGTGTGGCTGTATTGCTCATATAAGCTCAGCAGACCCGGCCCTCACCTGGTTATCCCGTCCTTGATGTAGTAGAGAAGGCACTCAGACATGAGCGGGTCTTCATTCAGGTTGACCAAGTGGGGCGTCTGGGGAACACAAGAAGGAGTCACCAGGATACAGTGAAACCCAAGCTCACCCCCCAGCTCCTCACCCTTCAGCCTCCATGACCATCCAGTCCTGTGGCCACCCTGACCCAACCCAGTGCCAACAAAACCAAGGCTGGACTCCGTTGTGAGCATCCACCAAGCCTTCTCACTTTGCTCTTCCAAGGGTTGAGTTCTTGGTGGCTTTTCCCTGGCTGCTGGGAATATTTGGAATGCAACTAGGCCCAGCACAAGAAGTCCTCAAATGGAGGTGGCCACATCTGCACTCTCTGTCCTTCCTCCTATCAGCTCCCTCCCATTATTTCCTTCCCACAAGCCATGGCCACTGTGCACTTGATGAGAGGGAATTTCTGCAGGCTACTGCAATTGCACCTTCTGTCAGCGGGACAAGCTCTGAGTTTCTCAGAAAGAGGAGGATAAATGTTCTATCAGCCTGTGGGCACCCTGCATGCAGAGGTGTCCCCAGCTGGAGAAACCACAATGGGTGCAAGAGACTCACAGCAAACAGGGCAGGAGAGCTGGAGTAAAAGGAAACACAGGCTGTTCTCCATGGTGGCTGGCAGGAATAACATACTCTCCAGATCCTCTGGGTCTGAAACTCTGAGGCTCTTTTGGTTTGCAATTTTGCTCCAGATTTGCAAGATTTGGACAAATTGTCACCCCAGTGATGGCGTACAGCAGGGCAACAAGGTCTGGCTGTGCTCTGCTCACAGTCAGAATGTTTTGCACGCTTTTGGAGCTAGCATTCCTCGCCAGCAGCAGGAGAAATCAGAGAGCTGAAGAAAAGGTTGGCACCACGAGCACCACCGCAAGGCCACCTCAGGACCAACCTGCTTTGGGGAATACACCCCCACGCTTCCCACACACACATCGGGGGGCCTAACAGGCAGCGGCTGAGGCAGGTGAAAAACAAAGACGGTGGTGTGAAAACTGTCAGAAGAGCCACATCAAGGTCCCAAAGTGCTCATCGCCACGTGTCCCAGCAGGGGCTGGGGGCAGAGCCTGCTCTCCTCACCCAGTGGGTCCCATAAGGTATTCGGGTGGTGGTGAGGAGCTGCAGCACTGCACTGGCAGGGCTCGCTGCCAGATGATCTGCTTGGGGCAGGGCCAGTGTTTGCTCAGAGAATGCTTCCTGCTATTTAATGCTATTTAATACCCCTGTGCCTCCGTTTCCAAGCGAGGAAGCCCTGAAGGCTGATGGCAATATCAAATGCCCCAGGTGTTAGCAGCCGACACCAAGAGCCTGACACCACAACTGTCACCAGGGCTCCATGGTGTCTCTTGAATGGGAGTTGTGTCTTCCACTTGTGGCATATGGACAGAGCAGGGCTTGCACCAAAATATGCATAGCAGCTTCCAGAGCTAACAGTTAATGTTTCTGAGAGCCCCCTAGAAATATCTGGAGCTGGTTGACACAGATAGGCTTGGAGGGAACTGCATGGGTACCACCTGCCCATTTAGCAGGGAGAATTAGAGGATCCTACCTTTTTTGGAGAGAAAACACCCAGGGTGCCTCCGTCCTCTCTCATGGCCACCCCCATCTCGGCCAGCAAGGCTTCCCTGCAGGAAGCAGAGCCTGTCAAAACTGCACCAGCCCTGGCAGCCACCCATCACTGCTCCTTGCGTGCCCCCTGGGGATGCCTCGTGCTCGCCAGGCGCAGCTGGAGCCCATGGGAGTCACCAAACTGCCCCCATCCCAGCCCACCTACCTCTCCATCCGGATCGCCTCTGTCCTGCGCAGCTTCTCCTCCCACGTTTCGTTCAGCTCAGCAATGATCTTCTCTGTTTCCTGGTGGGGTGAAGGAGGCTCAGTGTTTTGGACATTTGGTTGGGCTCAGCCATGGAGCTGAAAGTCAGCCTGGTTTTGATGGGCTCTGCATTCGCTCACTGCATCTCACAGAGCAACAACAGCTCCAGCCCAGCCCTGTCACACCAATCCCACTCCTCACCCAGGGCACCTGGCAGCTCCGGGTCCACAGAATCACAATGACAGAGACATTTCAGTTGGAAAAGGCATTCATGGTCACCAAGTCCAACCACCAACCCAACCCGCCACGTCCCATCACTAGGCCGTGGCACTTGGAGCTACCCCACACGGTTCCTCAACACCTCCAGGGGTGGGGACCCAGCCCAACACCTAACCACCCTTCCATAAAGATATTCCTCCTGATACCCAGTCTGAACCTCCCAACCTGAGGCTGTTTCCTCATGGCCTGTCACTTGTCACCTGGGCAAAGAGACCGACACGTTCTCCTTTCAAGTGGCTGTAGAACAACGAGGCTACGATTCAGCATCCTCCAGACTGCACAGCCCCACTTCCCTCAGCTGCTGCTCTTAACTCTCGTTCTCTACATCCAGCAAACAGCAGGTGCAACAAGCCAGCCTCCTACCTTGAGCCTTTCAATAGCCTCTTCGCTGCCTGGAGCAAACATGATGCGCTCGTGGAGGCTGGCAACAGAGGCTGCGCGGCTGGAGAGAGCCGACAGGGAGGAAGAGGGGCTGATGCCAGCAATAGCGTTGGTCACTGTGGAGAGATTGTCATGGCGTTGGCTCAGCTCTGTCCCAATAGTGCCATTATTGTTCTCAAAGTCGGACACATCTACGGGTGGGGAAGGAGAGGGATGGGCCAGGGGGAAGACACATGGACAGGAAGAAGGAAGAGAGAGAGAAAGAAGACAGAGACGAGAAAAGCTGTTGGAAAAAAAAAAAAAAAAAGTGGCAAGAAGAAAGGCAGAAATTAAAATAAAAAGGCAGAGCATTGGCAGAGCAGATCAGCAGCAGTGCCCTGGGGCCACTGTCAGAAGCAGCTCAGGAGCAGTCTGGGAGCCCTTCCTGGGCTGCTGGGGATGCTTTTTGACGACACGGTGCCTAAACCACCTTGCCCAAGCACATGTAGCATCCTGCCCCATGGCCCCAGATGTGCTGGGTTGGGAGCAAGGGGAATTTGGGGAAAGTAAGGAGAGCCAGGAGCCCCCATCCTACAAAGGGGACAAGGAGATAGGGACCTGTGCTCAGACTTCACTGCAGCCCAGCACCTCAAGCATCAGCAACCACCAGCTGCTGGTCTCATCTCCCAGCGGGATGCTTGCAGCTGCTGCTGCTGTGCAATCCATGTGGACATGAGTCAACATCCCCTCTCCAGGGATGATGGCCACTCCAACCTCCCTGCTCCTAGGGGCCAGCCAGCTTCTATGGAGAGAACCGTTCCGTCTGCCCAGGCACTACCAGGAGAGATGGTGTCACCCTCTGGCTGCTTGGGGACAGAAGCCCCATCACTTTGTGAAGTCTCCACCTTGAATTCACCCTGTTCCTTTGCTGCCCCCAGGATGATCCTCAGCAGAACCAGTCTCCAAGGTGTCCCAAGGCCACCCACATCACACCATGCCTGCCTGGCACCAGTTTGCCCTGGGAGCAGAGCCCATGCCTTCAGAAGCAGTGCCAGAAGCAGCATCCAGCCCAGCAGCAGCAGCAGCAGCAAGGGGGAGCACAGTTACAGCATGGGGAAAAGGGTCCACCAGGTGAATTTGCAGGACTTCACATTGCAGTGTGTGCCCTGCACAAGGGAAGGGAAGGGCATGATGGCAGTGCAGAGATATCCCTGTGCCAACCGTTCCCGCAGGAGAACACTGGGCTCTGCCACTCTCCCTTTGCCAGCGCCCTGGGAGTAGCTGTGGGAGCCCTTCCCCATGCTGCACAAATGCTCCTTGGCACAGCCTACCCAAAGCAGAGAAGCAACACAGAGTACCAGTGACAGGCAATACACACATTTGGATCCTCCCGCAGCAGGGTGGGCTAAGAGAGAGAGACAGCGGGGGGAAGAAGACAAAGAAAACAGAACAAGAGTGGGTTCATCTAGGTAGGATTGACAACAGCCTGAAAGCATGGGGAGGAGAGGCCTTGGGGCCCCCAGCATCATCCCAGGCAGTGGGACACAGACTGTGGGGTGAGGAGGGCTCTGGAATGGCACATGCGGGGCTGGTCACAGATGTCCCAGCAGGGTAGTGACAAGGAGGGGACGTGCCATTCCTCACAGTGAGGTGGGCAATGAGATGGTCTGAGTGTGGAGCAGGACATGGGGCAGCTCTGGGAGCATCCCCACAAGATCCCAGCCTGGCTCTGCGCGGCGCGGTACCTACTGTCAATGATGTCCCCGAGCCCCTGGGCATAGAGAAGGTCACGCAGGCGGGCCACCTCATCCTTCAGCTCCCGGATCAGCTTGTTGTTGGGGTCCTCGTTGATGACAGCATTGCAGCGGATCTGCTTGGCACGGTCGGCATATCTGGGGAGAGACAGGGCCCTGAGTAGGGTGGCTTGGCCAGAGGACCCCTCTTATAGGGGCCTGCAGGCAGCCCTCACCTCCTCTCTGCTGAAAGGAAGGGACACTGAGCACAAGGGAGCACTGGGCTTTGGAGACCTACTCAACCTCAGACCTCCTGCCAAAGCCTACCTTAATGTGCTGAGCGTCTCATCGTAATTGATGTCAGCAGGGCTGAGGGCAGCGACCATGGCTGTCCTGGAGTTGCCCCCTGTTCAGACAGACATAGGGTTTCAGTGAGTTGTGGTCCCTGCAGCAACCATCCCTGCCAAGTCATGCCCCCCAGACCCCTCACAGCCTCGCAGCCTCACCCAGATTCTCCCTTAGCAGCCAGGTCAGCACTGAGTCCCGGTATGGGATGAAATCTGTTTTCTTCTTCTTCTTGTTCTGGGGAAAGGAAGCAGAAGGTCAGGCTGTCATACTGCCTGCTCTCCTTTTTGCTGAAATGTTCTGCCTGCAAAACGCATTGCAAGGGCTGGGAGGTGTCTAACAAGAGTCATGCATTGACCAAGATGCTGAGGGATCAGCCTAACCCACAAGAGAAGTGTGAGTTGGGTCCACATTGTCTCACCACTACAGGGCTCAACTCATACCACCGCACAACCCACTTCCACTCCTCAAGAGAAAACCCACCCAGCCCTGTCAGAGCACGCACCTTATTTGGCCCCGAATCCTGCAAAGAAAGCAGAAAAATTGTTTAGCTCTGTTGCAAACAGAAAGGAATGGGGGAGGGAGGTGACAGTAAGCTGCTCCCCATCTCTTCACCCAGCATGGGATCCCAAGAACGTGGCAGTATTATCAGACGAGCTGGCTCCAGCCACAGGGGCTGGGCAGTGAGGATAGGTTGGGACATATCTACCCAACCCTGAGAGCTGGGAGTCTAGGTTCTGCAACCCCTTTGGAGATGGGAGCTTGGATGCTTCATATCTGAGAGCTTGGGTGCACAACCTCCCTTGGAGATGGAAATCTGGGTGCTCCATGGGGCTGTTCACTCATGCTCAGGCTACCTACCATTTCGGCCAGAGCAGAGATGACTTTTCCCAGTGTGGTCAAGGACTTGTTGATGTTTGCTCCTTCCTGATGGAGAGAAAACCCCAAATCATTAGGCCCTGTTTCAGAGCAGCGCTAAAGCCCAGCAGCCCAGAGGATGGGGAAGCCCCAGTGCAGGGTGTGCAAACAGCAGCTGGTCTTACTGGGCAACCAGCAACTCCCAAGTGGAGCCTGTGGATTCTGCTTGACCTGGCACTGGGCAACTCAAAAAGTGTCAGCTTCCAGTGCAGTGTGTGGGGAAAGGACAAGGAACACATGGGGATGAGGAGCCTGGCACCATTACCATTCCACACTCACCTTCAGCCTTGTGCCCTTCGCGCCGGTCGAGTCAGCTCGCTCACTGCCAGCCAGGTCCACCAGGCTGATTTTGCTGACCTGCAGGCAGAGACAGAACCGACAGCTGTAGCAGGCTGGGCACGTGTCCAACACACCGGTACCCAACACCCAGCACCTGCCCAGTTGCTCTCCATGGCCAACAGTGGCACAAAAAGCCCTCGCTGTGTCCTCTCGTGTTTCCCAGGGGCTCTGCTCTCACCTTCTCAGTGGTGATGTCCGTCTCGGCATCGTGCCGCTTCTGGGTGAAAATGATATTGAAGACGGCGTGCGAGCGACTGCTGGTCTCATTCATGTTGGTGGCAGCCACCGTGCTGTGGGGAGAGGACAGAAGGCATGACACCCCGCAGGGAATGCCAGAGCAGTGATGTTGGGGACAATTATGGGGCAGGGCAGTCAAGGCAGATCACATCTTGCCTCCTTTCTGGGGAAGCAGAGAGGCACCAAACTCTCACCCTGCCCCCAGCAGCAGGGAAAGCTTTACAGCCAACTTCAACCCATGCACAAATATCTCGGTATCCCTAGAGGTGCCTGCAAGCTTTTCAGGTGTTTCAGTGTTCTTCTGCACCCCACTCACCGGGCCTTGTTCCCCGAGTCCATCAGGTCCTGGATGTCGTTGTAGGAGGTCACGGCCAGCTTGGAAAGGTCCTCCACATAGGGACCCATGAGGGGGTGCTCTCTCACTCGCAGGTTCCCCTTGTTCTTGGGGTTCAGGAGGTCTCTCACCCGCTCGCAGTAGATCTCCATGTAGCTCACCTGAGGACAGCATGCACAGGGCTCTGAGTTTCATTTGGAATTAATGGTGTTGGTGCACAGCCAACACGCAGGGCCTCCAGCATCCCACTCCCAGGAGGAGATGTGCCTACCTCCACGGAGTAGGACATGTTGTCGTTGGTTGTGTCATTGATTCGGGAGAAGAGGTCCTCACACAGCTGCAGAGAGAAGAGTTGGGATGCTCAGCCCCGGGCAGAGGGATGCTCTGCAGTCCCCCTGACCCACAGATCATCTCCCCGACTTGTCCCTCCCTCTGACTTCTTCCTTGGGCATCCTGCTCAAGTGTGAGGCAGTTTTTCAGGTTGGATATTAGGAAGAATTTCTTCTCAGAAAGAGCAGTGAGGCTCTGCACAGCTGCACAGGGAGGTGGGGCAGCCTGGAGGTGCTCGGAGCTGTGGAGATGTGGCACTGAGGGACGTGGGCAGTGGGCATGGTGGGGTGGGCTGGGATTGGACTTGGGGATCTGAGGGGTCTTTTGCAACCTTAATGATTGTATGATTCACCAGGCAGTACCTGTGGGATGATGCCTTGCTGGTCCTTCTCCTGCTTCCCCATCATGGTGTAGGATTTGCCAGCACCAGTCTGTCCATAGGCAAAGATGCAGACGTTGTAGCCTTCGAAGGCATGCTGCAACATCTCCTCGCCGATGTCACGGTACACCTGCTTCTGAGATGCATAATTGATGTCTGCAGGCTGCGGAGAGAAGGCAGGAGAGGAATCAGAGAAAGAGGTCATCCTGCTGCGTCCCATTCCATCCGGGCTCAGGCCCCCTGCTGCTTACCGTGGTGTGGGACCAGTAGGAATAGTCAAAGCTGAAGCTTTTGGGTGTCTCTTTGGGCTGCTTCGGGTTCAGGATAGCTGGGGGCAGACAGAAAAAGATGTGATGAAACCAGGTGGCAGCACCACATCCCACACCCCGAGTGGGCTGCGATGGGCTCACTCCTAAATCCCCACTGGGATGGAAATTGGGGGCAGGCAGGAGGGCAAAACCTTGTGCGGGTGAGCAGCTCCTTCTATTGGGCTCCCTCCTGCCCCATTGCACCATGGGGACAGCTCAGGGTCACAGCCCCGATCCCTTCAGCCATCCCCAGGGACTTGGAGCAATGCTCCCAGCCCCCTCCTGCTCGCTGCTTTATTTTGGTACCTTATCCTCCCTGCAGCAGCAGGGTGATTAATGCCCTGTGTTAAACCGCCAGCGGAAACAAGAGCCTGCTTTTTCCCATCCCCTGGTGAAAAGGATGTTGCCATGGAAATTAGAGACTGCATCACTTCTCTTTCTCACTTGCTCGATGCTTTTTTTTTTTTTCTCCCCCACCCCGTGGAGTGTTTATGATGCTTTTTTTTTTTTTTCTTCTGAAATAACCAACACTCATAGAGATGCGTCAGAAGAAACCCAAACCAGGAGGGCAGTCACGGGATGCAGCGCTCAGCAATCGCCGCTGACATTGAGATGCCCTTGCAACATGCACAGGGCTGTGTGGGGAGGGGGGGAAAACAGCCCCCAGTGTGGGGCACCCAGCCCCCAAGAAGAGCCCTGCCAGCATGCGGCGGTGGCAGCGGGACCACAGTGCTCCCTGTCACTGCTGCGGGGCTGGGAGCTTACTGAGCAGCTGGGGGGGCTGCACAAACCGTGGTGGGTTCTGCAATCCAAATCCCAGTGGGTTCTGCAACTCAAATTCCAATGGGTTCTTCAGCCCAAATTCCAATGGATTTCCCCCAGGGTGGGATGCCCCATCGCCATCCCATTGCCCATCCACCACCCCACGCCAGCAGGTGCCTGCAGATCTGCCCACATGGCACAATCACCACAAGTGCTCCAAGTTTGGAATGGGGTGAAAAAGCACCCAGTGCAAACATGAGGACACCACAACCACTGCTGTGCTTGATACAACCCAGGTCCTAAATTAATGATGAAGTCTTCTCATGAACAGCAGGGTCGCTAGGAAACGGGCTTTGCCGTGCTGAATTGGCAACGTGTCCTTGACCTGTCACCACAAAGGTGACAAAGGAGGGGTCGGGACCGAAACCTGCAGTGAGAAGAAGCTGGCACAGGGAAGACACTGCATGTCGCAGTGCTGTCAGTGCCGGGCACAGGGCTGGGAGCAGCGGGGATGGCACTGAGCAGCTCTGTGTGCCCCAGCTGCAGCCACCCAGCTGGCGGGGGGGGCACGTCCCCTGCATGGTCAGTGGCTGGGAAATGGGGAAATGCACTGTGGCCCTGTGGATCTCCCATCCTATCCCATCCCCAAAGCTGAGATGCTCTCTATGCCCCTTTTTTCACTCTGGTTATTTGCCAGCGAGTGGATGGATGTGCTGGATGTTCTTGGAGGTCTTTTCCAACCTCTATGATTCTACGATGGGAGAAAAAGGTATGGACAAGAGAGGGAGGAGGAGAACTCTGGAGATGTCGTTTATATTTGTCACACATAAGTACTGAACTGGACAAAGCAGAATGAAATGAATCCCCATATTTTAAAGCCCCGTGTTTTGCCATGACAACAGAAATGCCAGGCCTCAGGCTGGGATAAAGCCCCGGGGAGAGCAGACATCAGTGTGGGGAAGCACCTGGAAAAGCACTGCGGGCAGCGGTGCCTGCAGGGCTGCTCCAGCCCCAGCCTGTGGCCATTCAGTGCCACGCTGCCCTCAGGAATGGCAGTGGGAAGGAGGCCGGGGTCCCCGTCCCCGTGGCAATGCTGCAGTGGAACAAAGCAGCAGTTGTTGGCAGGCGGGTGGTCACCATGAGCCAAGAAGTGTGAGGGAGGGGGGCTGGAAATTGGGGAACAAGGGCTGCGGGAAGGGCTGGCTCCTTCGCTCCCATCCCCCTGCCCCTGCACCCAGCGTGGCGTGATGAATTCTGCTGAATGAGTTACGCAGAGCCGCCCCGATACACCATTCTGCACTGACCCTGGGGAGAGGGAGAGGCTGCGAGAGGACCTTCCGCCCCACCAACCGCATTCAGCTTTGGCCTGGCTGCCGGGCAGGGGGTGCCCCAGGCTGTCACGCTCCATCGGCGAGAGGGGCTCAACACGACTCCGGGAGCAGCGCGGCCCCACGCAGCGCCCCCAGCGGGATCAGCCCATGCTTTGTTCATTCATCGCCTGACGCCGCGGGCGAGGAAAAGCTCGCTGTCAGCAAAGGGCCGGCGGGAGGGAGCCGCACTGCCCACACCGGGACCTGCCAGACGTCCCCACGCGTCACGCTGCAGCGTCCTTTGCTGGCGGTGCGTGCCATGGGGGTGGCTGGCACCGGCACCTCCTGCTCCGCCGGTGACGCAGGGAGCTGGGAGTTATTTTAGGTGCTGTCCCATCTGCATGCTTCCAGAGCCAAAGAGGAGGGATGTAGGGTGGTACCATTTCCCCACCGTTGCATGGTGTCAACCCCTGCTCTGATCCCTGCAACCCAAGCAAACCCCGCTCCCGCAGTGCACGGGGGGCTCCCGATGCCGTACTCACTGGTGGTGCTTCCTGACATCTGGATGATGCATTTGGACTCCCGGCTCATCTCGCGGGAGTTGAAGGGCCGCACGCGCACCGCCACTTTGACGGACGCTCCCGCCATGGCGCCGGCTGGGATGGGTGCTGCTAACGGAGCTGTCCTGTGGGGCGACAAGGAGGAGTCAGGGGAGCTCCCACCTCCAGGCCCTGCCGGAGGAATGATCCTTCACTGAGTCAAGACGAGCCAAGAGCATCACCCAGCCACCTGCAGCATCCCTTGGACAGAAGGGGACACGGCGCCTGCAGCTGGGGGCAGGGCAGCTTTCTCACCTCGAGGTGCTGATCCCATGGACTGAGCACTCCTTTGCCCTTCGTGTGCCCATCCCCACAGCTTCCAGCCCTCAGCCCAGAAGGGAGGAAAACCCTTTGACTCGAGGACAGACAGTGGGAGGAGGGCATTGCACACAAACATTGCGGTTTCTCGGTGCCCCATGGATGTCCACTGCCCTGCCCTGCGCACTCAATAGCTATTTTCCACTCCATCTCGCTAAGCCAGCAATCAATTGTCTCAGCAGCAAAGGGCAGCCCTGCCAGCAGGGCCTCGATGGCCCCCGGGGAGGCAGCAGGGGCAGTGCCTTGGGATGTTTGCCCCAGGGAGATGCAAAGGGATGAGCACCAGCCCCACTTTGCTTCTTTGGATGTCAGAAACCGGAGTGGTGTGTTGGGCCCTCAACACAGGATGGGCTTTCACGTGCAAAAAGAACAGCTCAGTTTGTGGAAAATGAAGAAAGAGCAGAAGAAAACCCACAGGATGGTCCCAAGAAAAGGGCACCGCTTTAGAACCCTTTGGGTATTAGTCCAAGGGGAGGCAAAAATCACGATACTCTCTGCCCAAGGGTGGGTATGTGCGTGGTGCAGTGAGAAATCTGCAGCCAGAAGGCACGACAAGTGTGGTGATGCCTTTGGGCAATGCTTTGCCCACATTAAAGGTGCACTGCATCCCTGCAGGAGGAGTGCAGGGGTGTTTGGGTTTACCAAAACCCCACTCACTGCATCCCACTAAGATGCCAATCCCTAGCACCTGCTCTCAGGCTGCTCTCAGCTCTATTTCCAGCGCATTGCCAGCAGCACCCTGGGCCCAGTGAGCACGATGCACACACGCCTCTGCATCCCCCATCCTGCTGCTTCCTTGGATTGAGGGATATAAAAAATAAATGCGACCAAAGGGAAAGAACAAGCTGCCGCAGAGCCACGCCAAGGCGCCGGGCTCCATTTTCTGACTCGGAGCAGCTCCGACCATTTCGTTTCCTTGCTGCCATCCCCTCCCGGCCCAATCCCCGTGCCTGGGGCCACCGCCTGCCTAATCCGCTGCCTTCGAGAGAAATCCGATAACGCACGGCCGGCGCCGCTGGGAGCGGTCCAGCGGGTGGGAAGCAGGGAGGGAGGCTCTCACGTGGCTGCCGTGTCCCCAACGCGTCCCCTCCCCGCAGAGCTCCATCGCGGGAGCGGCCCGATGGCCACAGAGCAACAATTAATAGGATCAGCCAAGATTAATTGAGCGGGGATTAGATGAAGGGATTAGATAAACCCAAGGCGGCGCTGCCACACCCCGTGTGCTGCCATCCCACCAAGGTGACAGCAGGATGCCCTGCAGCCATCCTTTCCCATCCGTTCTCATCCCATCGGGATGCTGCGGGATCGCCATGCCATTTTCAGCAGAAACCCATCCCCTGGAGGATGCTGTGGTTCGGGTGACATCACCCACAGAGCGTTGGGTGTTCTGCTGCTCCACATCCCCACGGGTTCCTTCCTGCTGGGGTCACACCCTATGGGGCTGAGGACTGCTTCCCACTACCCCAATGACATGACACATCCGGAGCCTGGCCACCCGCCCCTCCCAGGTTGGTGTAAAAGCCTTGTGTCCCTGCCAGCCACCCGGCCCCTGGGATCACTCTTCCTTTTGGATTGATGGTGGCTGTGGCATCTCTCTGACCTCCACCTGCCCCAGGCCAGCCAAAAACCCTGGGGAAGGGCTATTGTCCCCAGTCACATTCATTGGGACACCCATCTCGTGTCCCCAGCCCAGCCTTGCACAAGGGCCGTGACGGTGCAGTTTTCAGCATGCAGCGCAGGCGGGCTGGGATCACCCATCCCTGAGCTTCGAGGGGGCACTCGGGGCTGGTGGCTGCGTGCCGTGCCCTGTGCCACCCGCCCTGCCCCTCTCGGGTGTCGGGGCACCGCAGCTCCGCAACGCGGATCGAATCCAACGTGCAGGTGGCGATGCGAAGGCTGCGGGCCCGCGGGGATCTGCGGCCACCGCTGTGCCACCTCAGCCAAGATGGAGGGCAGCGCGGGGCCGGGGGAGGAGGACAAAGGGGCGGCCGAGCTCCGTGCCAGCCGCCCCCTCCCACCGTCCGAAGCCGCCAGCGCTGCCCGCGGGGACACGGCGGCCGCCCCAAGGTCAGCGGTGCCAGGCGCGGATCTCCGCCGCCTCCCGGGACCGCCGCCGTTTCACCCCGAAGCGTAACGATGACGGCGCAGGAGCCCCGCAGCCCCGCACCTGCCGCCCCCGGGGCATCGCCCCCCCGCCCGATGCTTCTGGAAGCCGCGGCGGCTCCGTGCCCGCCGTGCCCGCCGCGCCCTCTGTCCCTCCCTCCCCGTGCCCGCACGGTAGCGGACAGCAGCCCGCAGCCCCCCGCTGCCCCTCTGCGCCCCGACGGGGCGGCGGCCGCAGCCCCCTCCCGAAGGGGTCCCGCGCGGTGCCGCTGCCGGTGCCGCCGCCCCTACCTGTGCCCGTGGGCGGCGGGGCGCTGCGCTCAGCCGCTCCGCACCGGCATGGGGCCGGCGCCGGTGGTGATGCCGGTACCGCTGCCGATGCCGATGCCGATGCCGGTGCGGGCGGTGTCGGCCCCGCCCCTGCGGTCCCGCCCTGCCCCTCCCCACCCCCGCGCTCCCATTGGCCGCCGCCGCCCGGGGCGGTGACGTCACCGCATCCCACCCCAACACCACCCCCGGCCCCGCGCTGCGGATCCGCCGCAAGGGCGCGGGGAGAGGCGGGACCTGCGTCACCATGGCAACCGGCACCACGGCAACCGGCGCCTAGCAACCGTCACTCGGCAACCGTCGCCACGGCAACCGCCCCCCCTCCCCGTGCGCGGAGCCTCCGCCCGGGCGGCTGCCTGACCCGGGGGGGCTGCGGGCCCCTGCCCGGTCCCGTGTAACCGTGCCGGAGGGCTCCCCGGGGACGGGAAGGAGAGGCCGTGGGCCGGGCGGTGATGCCAGGACTTGGTGCCGCGTGCACCCCGTGTCCCATCACCTTGAGTGCCACAGAATCATAAGATGATAGAATAATTAAGGTTGGAAACACCGGTAACATCATTAAGCCCAACCACCAACCCACACCTGTGATGGCTGACCATGTCCCTCAGCGTGACATCTACCCTTTCTTGAACACCTCCAGGGACGGCGACCCCACCTCCCTGTGCAGCTGTGCCAGTGCCTCACTGCTCTTTCTGAGCATTATTTCCTAATACCCAAACTGGTACAACTCGAGGCCATCGCCCCTCACCCCATTTCTGTCACCTGGGAGCAGAGGCCGACCCCCCCATCACTACAACCTTCTCTCAGGGGGTGGCAGAGAGTGATGAGGTCCCCCCTGAGCCAACACCCCCAGATGCTTTTCCTTCTCGTAGCTTTCCACCCACTCTGCCCCAAGCCTGGGTTGCTTGCCCTGGGTTGTTGTGGTCAAAGTGCAGGACCTGGTATTTGGTCTTGTTGACCTTCATCCCACTGGCCTCAGCCCAGTGATCCAACCTGTTCAGGTCCCTCTGCAGGGCCTTCCTACCCCCAGGCAGATGGATGCTGCACCCAACTTGGTGTCATCTGCAAATCTACTGAGGGTGCACTCCATCCCCTCATCCAGATCACCAATAAAGATATTGAACAGGATGTGTCCTCGTACCAACCCCTGGGGAATGCTACTCATGACCAGCTGCCAGCTGGATCTCAGTCCATCCACCACCACTCTCTGGGCCCAGCTTTCCAGTTCTTTACCCTGCAACACATGTACTGTCCCAGCCACTGCATCTGCTTCTTCAGGAGAATGCTGTGGGAGAGAGCCAAAGACTTTGCTGAAGTCTACATAGATTACATCCACAGCCTTTCCCTCATCCACCAGCTGGGTCAGCCGGTCATAGGAGATCAGGTTGGTTAGACAGGACCTGCTTGTCATGAAGCCATGCTGGCTGGGCCTGATCCCCTGGTTGTCCTGCACATGCCGTCTGATCTCACTGGATGATCTGCTCCATAACCTTCCCTAGCACTGAGGTCAGGCAGACACATCTGTAGTTCCCCAGATCCTCCTTATGACCCTTCCTGTAGGTGCATGTCACATTAACCACCTGCAGTCATCTGACACCTCCCCAGCTGACCAGGACCACTGATAAGATGATGGAAAGCAGTTTGGCAATCGCCTCACCAGCTCCCTCAGCAACCCCAGGTGGGTCCCAACAGCCCCACAAACTTGGTACAGCCCAGGTGAGGCAGCGGATTGCTGTTTCCTTCTGAATGTGGGGTTTTGTTCTGCTCCCCACTCCTGCCTTCCAACCCAGGGGGCTGAATACCTTGAGTTTTACTGGCTTGACTATTAAAGGCAGACGTAAAGAAGGCATTGAGAATCTCAGCCTTATCCTCAGTGACAGCATTCCTCACCACAGCCCCGACACGGCTGACGGAGCCCTGTGTGAGGCACTGCATCCCATGGCCACCCCACGAGGACATTGCTGAGCACACTGTGCTGCTGGTGGCACATTAACTGGATGGGAGGCGGTGGGGTCAGAGTCCGGCGGTCAGTGTCCGTGGGGCCGTGGGCAGGGGATGCACCGCGCCGCAGCGCTGCCGAAATCCATAGCAGCTCTCCTGCGGGCTCGCAGCACAGCTGGCTGTGCCATGGCTGCTTCCACACCTCGTGTCCCCCTACCCCGTGAGCTGCTGCGGCCGCTGGCCGTGCCTCACCGGCTGCTGCTGGGGCCGGGGCCCAGCAACGTGTCCCCCCGAGTGCGGGCAGCTGGTGGCCAGCAGATCCTGGGCCACATGCACCCCGAGGTGCTGCAGGTGAGTGGCTCTGCCCTGGCTGCCCACACCTCCTGCATTACCAGGCTGACAGCGGTGCTGGTCCTCATCTCAGGTGATGGATGACATCAAGGCGGGCATCCAGTATGCCTTCCAGACACAGAACCGGCTCACTTTGGCCATCAGCGGTACCGGGCACTGCGCCATGGAGGCTGCCCTCATCAACCTGCTGGAGGGCAATGACACCATGCTGGTGGGCACCAACGGCATCTGGGGACAGCGAGCTGCTGACATCGCCAGGAGGCTCGGTATGGTTGCTTATGGGCGAGGTGGCAGCATGAGCCCTGCAGCAGGGTGCCTGCTGCTCCCACCCAGATGATGGGAAACATAGCAGAGAGCTCGGGTTTTATGGGGTGGCACCCTCAGAGTGGTTTATGGCAGACCCCCGATTAATGCGTGCCCAAAACTCCCCGTCCCTGTGCACATTACCCCCCAGGAGCCAAGGTCCATGAGCTGCTGAAGCCTCCGGGCGAGTACTTCACCCTGCAGGACATTCAGGAGGTGTGTGCCACCCGTGGGGCACCGGGACCAAGCCCCCTATGGGTACTCACCTTGCTGTTCCCACTAGGGCCTGGCACAGCACAAACCCTCGATGCTCTTCATCACCCATGGCGAGTCCTCCACGGGGGTCCTGCAGCCGCTGGAGGGGCTGGGCGAGCTGTGCCACCGGTCAGTGTGCCCGGGGACCCCACCAGGGCTGGGCTGCAGGGAACTGTGGGGCTGAGCTCTGTCCCCCTCCAGGCACGGCTGCCTGCTGCTTGTGGATGCGGTGGCATCGCTCGGGGGAGCGCCCATCCTCATGGACCAGCAGGGTGAGAGCCACGGTGCCAGTGTGGCACAGGGGTCCCTGTGTGTCCCCACACCAGCATCTGTGTTGTGTGCCCTGTGTTTCCCACTGGAAATGGGGCACAGAGTCCTTGCTCAGAGCCCTTGGTCCCTCTCATGCAGGGATTGATGTACTGTACACGGGGTCCCAGAAAGCCCTCAGTGCCCCCCCTGGCAGCTCTCCCATCTCATTCAGTGAGCGAGCAAGGTAAGGGCAGCCCTGTCCCAGCAGAGCTGGGGGCACAGGTAGCTGAAGCCTCCTTGGCCACATCCCTTGGCTGCAGTGCCAACCCAGTACTTGCTTTGGGCTCCGTGCTCCAGGGCCAGCAGTGGGTAGAGAGCTTTCCCTTCCATGGGGCAGCACTCAAGCCCTGTGTTCTGCCAGGGAGAAGATGCTGAGGAGGAAGACGAGGCCCCCATCCTTCTACCTGGACATGGACTGTCTGGCAAGCTACTGGGGCTGCAGTGGCGAGCCGCGCATGTGAGGGCAGGCTGTACCCGCACAGGAGGCTGTGGCTGTCCCACCACATACCTAACCCTAACCTTAAATCAATCCTTCTTTGACCCAAAGCCTCCTCTTATCCAGTTGCTCTGCTCCATTTGCATTTCTTCTCCTTGCCCCCAAAACAGCCCCTTTGTTCCAGCTTTGCATCCCTACCCAGGTCCCCTCCCCAGGAATTGTGGGGCTCTGCCACTGCTCCCCACCACTCCCCACCCCGCAGAGCCATGTGCCTTCTCCAGGGGCTCGCAGGGGCTGAACCTGCCCTGGGGCCTCTGAATTTTGCAGGTACCACCACACGGTGCCCATCAGCGGCATCTTCTGCCTGCGGGAGGCCTTGGCCATTCTGGCAGAACAGGTGAGCTGGGCACAAGGACAGCTAAGCTGAGCCATGCCTATGTTACAGCAGGGTTTGGGGAGCAGAGGGTGCACAGCTGTCCCCAGCAGTGCTGGCACGGGACATTCAGGCAGGGGACATCTATTCTGTGCTGCCAGGGCCTGGAGAACTCGTGGGAGCAGCACCAGGCTGTCTGCACTCGCCTGTGCCAGGGGCTGCAGGATCTGGGGCTGGAGCTCTTTGTGAAGGAGGAAGTAAGTGCAGGATCTGGGCACAGCCCTGTACAGCTCAGAGCTTCCCTGGTGCTGGAGAGGGACCCCAGTTTGGGGAAGCAGATAGGAGACACGGCTTTAACCCAGTACCTTTCCTCCGCAGGCAGTGCGGCTGCCCACTGTCACCACCGTCAGGGTGCCTGAAGGCTACAACTGGAAGGAGATCACAGCCTTCCTGATGGATAAGCACAGCATTGAGATCTCTGGGGGCCTAGGCCCCACTGCAGGCAAGGTGTGCTCCCCTTCCCTAAGCCAACATGGGGCTGCAGCCATCAGCAGTGCACCATGAAATTGATACAGGGCTGTGCATCCTGCTGCCTGTGCAGCAACACTCCTTGCCACGCAGATTCGCACATAATTGAGTAGCTGCACACATAATTAATTAGTAGGGTAGCATATCTTTATCGTGACAGAGAGAAAATGAGGGTTAAATAGGAACAGACTGGGACGCTCACACAGCTCGTTGTGTGCCCCACACGAGGACCAAAGGTGGGTGCTGCAGGGGAAACCCTCCCTTCTCCTCCAGGTGCTGCGGATCGGCCTCATGGGCTACAATGCGACCCAGGACAACGTGGACCGCCTGCTGCGGGCCCTGCGAGACGCCCTGCAGCACTGCCAGCACAGCAGGCTGTGAGCAAATGCCCACAGGGAGCAGCACGTCGGCAGGGCACGGCACAGAGGTGGCCAACAGCCTTCCTCCTTTTCCCAATGCCCTGCTCCCCATCCCGCCTGGCCCGGGGTGCAGCAGCCCAATGTGTTTGGAGGGGGGAAGGGGGATAGGATCCAGCTTCAGCCCTCCTCCCCTCGCATCCTTTCCATCACCACCACCCATCTGCTGCAGACGTGTGCTGCTTCCCAGTGCCACCTTTCCTGAATAAAGCCACACAGCTCCATGCTGCTCCCCTGCCCTGCAGCTTGCCTGGTCTCTCCGGGATCCAAAAGGAAAGGTGCAGCTGCGGGAAGCTCTGCAAAGTCCCAGCACAGGGATAGAGGCAGAGCTGGGCCAGTTCCTGCCGATCTTTGGAGCAGAAAGGTTTCTTCCCTTCCCAACAAAGCCTGGGGTTCCCCACAGCCTGGGTTCCCCTCACCCCAGAGTGAGCACGGGGGTGACAGTGAGTCCCGCTCAGCTGTGCAGTGGGATGTCTCTGCGGAGCTTGCTGAGGAGCCGGGACATGGCTGAGCGGCGCGTGGCATCCTGGATCTGGTACACCTGGAGCTAAGCAGAGACATGTGTGGTGAGGGAGGGGACCCCCTGCAGCGCTGCCATCATCTGCCACACGCCACAGCAGGGCAGGCAGCACGTAATAGCTCAGGGCAAGAGGTTTTGGGATGAACCCTGTGCTGCCCAGCCGACTTCAGGCATTGATGGAGCTCTGAGAACAGCTGAGTGCAGAGCCAGGGTCTCAGCATTCCCTCCCAGTTACCTGGCTGAGCAGGATGTCAAAATAGGCCGTGTCCCAGTATGCCCCATCCTTGGCAGGGAGCTGCAGGAGGGCTCGGAGGGCTGGGTCCGCCTGCACGCCATCGGGACGCGTCGGGAGGCCAAAGTGGAAGCGGAGGAAGCGTGCAGGGTCCCATGCAAAGGCCTCCACTTTGGGGTAAAGTGAGGCCAGGCGGTGTGGATCCCCCTGGAAAAGGTTCTGCTCCGGGTGCAGGAAGTGGGGCAGGTGCTGCGTGGCCAGGCAGCGCAGGAGGACCACCAGCAGTCTGTAGACAGAGCCCTCCAGGTCCTGCCAATCCTCAGGAGAGGGGAACAGCTCTGTGCTCCACAGCAGCACCATCTACAAAGGGGGAAAATGAAGTGCAGGATATTCCTGGGGAAGCCCACATACCTTCACGTCCCCAAGGCCGCTCCGCAGCCAGACCCAGTGCTCAGCCCAGCATCACACCCGCCTGTCCTCGTGTTCACATCTGGAGCTTTTCCTTTGCTCCCTTAAGGGATCGCAGCTACGGAGCAGCTCTGAAAGGATGCACACAGGCTCCCCACAGGTGTGAAATATTAACATGCCTCAGCTGCCTCAGCACTGTGCTGGGAGGGGCCGGTCCGTGACTTCCAGCAGCACATCACAACAGGAGGCAGGTACAGCCCAGCACCGACCTCTGTGTGCCCAGCCAGGCATGCAGGAAGGAGCTGCCCCTCGTGCTGGGGCCCCAAGGCTGATCACATCCGTGTGACAGCAGCGATGTGCTGGGGCTGCTGCCTTTGCTCCCTCATCAGTGGGAGAGGAGTTTTGAGGCTCCAGCCAAGCAGAAAACCTGAGTGAAAGCCTGCAGTCAGCCTGCATTTCTCCAGAAGCCCACAGGAGGTGCTTTGTGAAGGATAAACATGCACCGGGCTTTTTTTTTTTTTTTTTTTTTTTTTTTTTTTTTTCCCTTTAAACGTCAAAGAACACGACATGAAATAAAACCTGTTGGATTCGGGTTGCTTTGGGCTGGGGCCGCGTTCTCCACCTCCGCCCTGGCAGAGAGGGCTGTGATTGCGACAGCGGTGCCGTCCCCGGCACAGCCCCTTCCCAACCAGCGTCACCATCTGGCATGGGCCCAAAGTTCCAAAAACAGGTTGGGTGGGGAGACAGGGCCTTGTCAGATCCAAAAATGGGCACCTCCCGGTGCACCGGGGTGCAGGACAACCCACGGCATGGCCGACATAGCCTGCCCTTTTCCAAACATGGCTTTGGTCCCTCTGGGTTTTGGGGACGTTCCTCCCTCTGGCAGGACCTACCTTTAGGTGGTTGAAGGTGAGACCGTCCCTCCCATCCTCTTCCCTCCAGTCCTGGCTGCGGAGCTGCTCCAGCAGGCGCAGGCTGTCCAGCCGGGGTCCCTGCAGTGTGTCCACGGCCCAGAGCAGCTTCAGGATGGGGAGGTGGGTAGAGAGCCTGGGGAGGAAGCAGTGAGCTGCTGGAGAGGCTAAAGAGGGTGCAGCAGCTCACTCCAGGCATGCAGCATCCTGGTCCCAACTCTGCTGGGCAGGGGACGTGCAGGGTGCCGGCAGCTCCTGCCCTCCCACCAGGGACATGGGTGGGGTGCAGCAGGGCTGTGCTCCTCAACACACTGGCCCCACCTGGGTTAGACAACTGGTGTGAGCCTGAAATTAGCCTGGGCTGGTCCAGCTGGATGCTCGGCCCCTCCTTGTGGCTGGGTGCAGGGTACATGTCACCTTGACCCCTCTCAGCTCTGCTGTCAGGCACCCAATCTGTATGCAAAGCTCTAGAACAACCCTACCGTTGTGGCACTGCTGCGTACCAGGGCTGCTCACCTCCAGCAGTGTTTGGAGGCTGGGACAAAGTGAGCATCTCCGGTGGCCTTTTGGAGGGTGCCCTCGGGGAAGCCGCGGTCGTGCTGCCTCCCATCCAGCCCTGGGGTCTCCTGCTGACTCCTGACCACCGGGACCACATCAAAGCGGATGGTTCTCCAGCCACCACGCACCAACAGGGACAGCTCCATGGCATCTTCCTTCAGATTTTCGGCACTGACGTCACCTGGTGACAAGCGAGGAGGAGGTGAGGAGGTCACCACAGCTGGTCCTGCAGGCTGAGAGGGTGTGCACCACAGCACTCCTGGGCCATCCCACCCTGCTCCATTCAGCCCTTCCCAATTCTGCGGTTTGGCCGTGGTTCCCTAGCAAATGCCATCTCCAAACCCCACTGGGGTCGTTTTGGGGATGGAGGAGCAGCTGCGTGGGCACAGTGTGTTAGAAGCTGAGGGAGGCGGGGATAGTGCAGATGGAGCGAGCGGTACGCACCTGGCTGCAGGAGGGAGCGGCGCTGGCACTGCACAATGGCTGACACAAGGAGCTCTTTCAGGCGCTGCAGGACTTTGCCCGGTGCCAGGCACCGTACCTGCTCCATCCCACCCGTGGTGCACGTGCTGGTCCAGTCCCCCACTCCAGTCACCACAGAGGGCACCTCGAGGCTGCAGGCACCCAGGTGCCCGTGTCCCGTGCTCCCGGTGTCCGTGGGCTGGCACGGCCGCACCCGCAGGGCATCGCCATCGATGCGCAGTGGCACCTCCACCACGACGGCATCCTCGGAGGCGCAGAGCACAAACTCGAAGGCTTCCAGGTTCCTGGAGTAGTCCACCAGGAAGCGGGGCTCTTCGGTGTGAACGTGCTCCAGCAAGGTCAGCAGGATGTCCTCGGCTTGCTGGAAGTGCTGCACCCGCTGCCCCTGGCGGGACGCGACCACCTCCAGGCAGCTGCGCCAGCGGCACCCACTCGCTGCCATGGCTGGGGCTGTACGGCTGTGAGCAGAGAGCTCCGTGGGAGGGAGGGCGGGGAGGGAGCGGGTGCTGGGCGGGGGGAACCCCGGCTGAGGAGTGGCACCTGGGCGAGAGCCGGGGCGAGCCAAGGGCAGGGCAGCGGCTGGAGATGGAGCTGCGCCGTCATCGCCTCTGCCGCCCTGCAGTGTGCTTGGCCTCGTGTGTCTTGCTACGACCATCACTTGTACTTGGCTCTGGTGAGACTGCACCTCAGCCCTGATGTTTCTGCCCATAGAAGTGTGGCTGCCCCATCCCCGCAGGTGCTCAGGACCGAACTGGATGGGGCCCTGGGAGCCTGACCTGGTGGGGGGCACCCAGCCTCAGTAGGGATTTGGAACTTGGTGGGCTGTAAGGTCCCTCCCAACCCAACTGTTCTATGATTCTATAAAGTGAGCCCAGATCCTCCACATTCCCAAAGTGTCTCAGGACCTTTTAGGAGAGGCTTTCCTAGGCAGGGGCATGCAGCAGAGAGTGCTGATAGAGTCCACGAACCTATGGGCTGCCAAAGAGGATGGCCGCAGCTGGGGCTGCCAGGGGCAAGATGGAGATGTGCAGAAGGAGCAGGAGTGCTTGTGCTGCAGCATCTGCTGCAATCTGCCTGGAAAGCCCTCGGGAGCACTCGTAGATGGGGAGCGGGTTGGCTGTTGTTCCAGCCTGCAGTGCATGCCTGGAAGCAGCAGGAATGCAGAGGGTCAGCACTCAAGAGAGCAATTCAAATAGGGATGCACACGGGAAGGACACCCCCAACACAAAACAGAGAGAGGAACTCCAGCCAGAACGGGCCTGCAAATCATTGACATCAAAGGTTGTTTGGGAACCAAATGCAACTGCATCAAAAAATGCCTCCCCCCAAATCCCTGTCACGACCATCCCTGCCTACGGCCTCCTGCCAGGCTCCCTAAATGTCATACACAGAGACTTTGGGCAGCCACCAACCAGCTCTTTGCACTTGCAGGTTGGATCCAGCCCAACCCTCCATGCCGTGGGAGGTGATCCTGTGAGCACACGGCTCTAACAATGTGCCCAAACCTCATCCCACCCTGGCTGTGCAGAAAGCAGAGCCCAGGGCTTTGACACTTCTGGGCAGGGAGGATTTTGCTGCAGCCTCTTGCTCTCTGTCTCTTGCCTTTATGCTTGCTGCTCCAAAATGAAGACTTGGGTCAAGCACCAGCCCAGCCCATTTCCTCCACACAGGACATGGTTGTGGGCCCACATCTGAGGAAGACCTCAAGCACTTGACCCAGGTGCAAAGAAGCAGCAGACAGATGGAAATCCTTCCAGGGCCACTCTAGAGCTGCAGGTGGGAGGCACAGCCTCCTGCTGCTAACAGAGGGATGGGTGCTCAGGACAGAGCAAGCAGTAGGCTCTAGCTTAGCACAGAAACACTGTGTTGAGCCATCAGGAAAAATTTCCTAACCATAAGGTCAGTTAGAGCATGGAATAATCTCCTCGGGGAAGTGCTGGAATGGCCATTGGAGCGGTGCGTGCTTGGTCTAGACGAGTCACCCGGGACGCTCGCAGGGAACGGCTCAGCGCTGGCAGAGGGGCTGGGCTGGATGAGGTAATAGGTCGTTTTCCATCTCTGCATTTTATGGTTCTACGAATTTTCACTCCATTAGAAACAGGAGAAAGAAAAAAAAAAGAAAGAAAGAAAAAAGAAGAAGAAGAAAAAAAAAAAGAGCGAGGGAGGGCAAGCAAGAGAGAGGAAAAAAACCAGCAGTGTGGGGATAGATGGCATGGCGCTTCCCGGCACCCTGCAGCAGCTCCCCAGCTGCCCCTGCACCACTCTGTGCTCCCGGTGTGGGGACATGGAGTGTGGCTGTTCCACCACGAAGAGAATGGGGTGGCTGTGAATTCTGGGGGACAGCGAGGTGCTGGCAAAGGACAAGGAGGGTGGGACATGAAAGGTTCGCCTTGCCGTGCCCCGCAGCCTGAACCCAGCGGCTCTGCATCGCTCGCTGCTGCAGCGTGGGGATGGGGGGCCCACCATCAGCCCCCAGCCTCCTGCTGTGCTTCTGCAGCAAGGATGGAGGCCATGCAGAGGCCAAGCGGCTCCCAGCGGCCCCGGCTGCCTCCCGTGTGCCCCAGGGAAGCAGGAGTCAGCCCGGAGCAGAACGGCCCCTAGCAGAAAGGCCGGGATCGGGGTGGGGGGAAAGGGAACCAGGGGACTTTGAGAGGAAGGGAGAGTAATTTAACATGACAGGCTGTTTATTTTGGCAAAAATGGTCTCCTTTCAACAGATTTCAAAGCCCAGCCCTGGGGCTGGGGGGGGGACCACACAGAGCAGGGGTTGGGGGGGCTCGATGGGGCGCCAACACCAGCATGCTTATTGTGGGGAGCTGGGGGGTCACAGCCTTAGGAAGGCTCAGGAGTGGGGCAGCTCCCCAGCACACGTGCCCTCGTGTGTGCACCGACATGTGCGTGGTCATTGTGCCATGTGCCCTCGCTGACAGCCCAGGGATGTGCACACACACTGGGCATGGGCACCGCTGGCTGCCGCGTGGGCACCGGTGCACACCCGCGCTCTCGCACACGTGCTGGCTCGCACGCACACGCGCACGTTCACACGCTCCCCTGGCCCCGGCTCCTTCCTGCGGGCCAGGGCTCAGCTGGAGTCTTGGCTCCCCCGGTGCAATTTCAAAAGAGGCTGTTTATAAAAAAAAAATGCTAGTAAAGAAATAATTATTATAATCACATTAAGGGATTGGCTGTAAAAGCCCTGCGAGAGCGCGGGGCTGCTGAGCGGGAGGAGCGGGGCTGTTCGTGCAGGGAGCGCAGGGGGGGCTTTTCCTGCATTTCACTCATTTTATTTTCAGTCCCAATCCAGTACCCCCCTCCCCTTCCTCCCCTTTATCCTGGGAAATGAAAACAATTTATTTAATGATGGATCATCCCTTTCTCTGGTCACTGACCTCCTGGGCTCATTTCTGCTGAGCTCGGCGGAAAACGCCAGGCTCGTTGTGGATCCCATCTGCGGGTGGGGGAAGGGAGGGGGGAGCTCACCCTCGGCCTTCCCAAAAACACAGCCCCGGGGAGCGGGTCGGGGCCGCCGGGGGCGGCTCTGAGCAGCATCAGCGCTTTTCCATGCCCTCGGGATCAGGGGATGGATGCAGGGCTGGGGCCGTCCCGCGCCCGTCCAGCTCCCCTTCATCCCTTCCTGGGCCATGTCCTGTTGCTCCCAACATGGTTCTTGTAAAAATGCATAAATATTTACACAAGAGTAATTTAAAAAACATGCTCTGTCAAGTAATCAAAGCACCAGCACATCCAAAGGGCTTTCAGCCCTATGGGGAAATCCGCTCTCGCTCCGTGCCGCCTCGATGCGATGCTGGAGGTGCTTGAGGGCTGCGGGATGCTGGTGCTGGGTGACTGCATCTCTGCATCTCTGCGTGGAAAAGTGTCACCGTGTGGGTCTGCAGGACAAGTATCTTCCTTGGCCGTGTCTTTGGTGGGCACATTGGGGATGCATTCGTGGTTGGACTTGGTGATCTTAGGGTTCTTTTCCAGCCTCATGGGTTGACATGGTGGGGATAGGTTGGCAGCTGGATAAGATGGTCTTAGCGATCTTTGCCAACCTCCGTGTTTTGATGATTCTACAAGTTGTCAGGACGCTGGTTTGGGAACTGCAGTGGAGAGGCTTGCCTGCACGAAGAAAAGCCACATCCTGCTGGTTGTCCCCCTCCCACTGCCTCTCCTCCAGGAGCTTTGACTGCTTTCGGTCTGGTCCCACCTTCAGCCCTAAGTCTTGCACCAGCACGGCTTGGGTGATGGCATTCATCCCTTGCCCTGCTCCCACCTGCTCTTGGGAGGTGCCCAGAGCCTGAGCCCCACCATCCTTCTCTCTGCAATGACCCCATGCCTGGGGCAGGGGGATGGAGTGTGCCCAGGAGCAGCACCACGAGCAAACTCTGCACCTACCTGATCCCCCAGTGCCTCCAGCTGTAGGGTTTGTTTCCTTCCCTGTAGGACCCCGGGGATGCAGAAAAAGCCCAAGCCAGGGCCAGAATTGCTCCATGTGCTGTGGTGCTTACAGGGAGACCCGGGGAGCTGTTAAAGATGCAGAGCCTGCTGAGCCCCTGTGCGTTTGGGTGGAGGGGCCAGCGGGTCAGCACGAAAGCGCTCGTATTAAATTCAAGCACATGGTTTGGATTTTGCTCTCCCCCTCTGCTACAGCTAATTAGGCCAAGTCCAGAGAATGTCCCCGCTGATCCCCAACACATGTGTGACACTGGTGGTCCCCGCGAGCACTGTCCCCAGGCGGGGGGGGGTCTGCAGGTGGCTCTGGGATGCGTGTGTGTGCACACGTGTGTGCGTGTGCATGGGAAGGAGGGGGTGGGGGGGTGGGGGGAAGAAAAGATTATGTTTTAATGAAGTTTTGAACTCATTATCTGGCCCGCATTCAAAGAATGCAAGAACGCTAATCATGCACATGAATGCGTGTGGTGGGAAGTGGCTGGAGGGGGGCCAAGAATACCGAGGTTACTGCAACACAGATCCTGTGCTCCCGAGTGCCGTTCTGCACGGCCGGGCACAACAGAGCCACCGTGCCACCATTGGGCCCTGGGGCACCCGGTCACCGTGGGCTGGCTGAGCACTTGGTGGTTGGTGGCCACTTGGTGGCCTGAAGGATGGCAAGGAGCAGAAGAAAATGGCTCTTGGCGGTGTTCGGTGGACCCGCTCTGCTCTGTGTATGAGAACATGGCTCTGTCCGACCCCAAGCAGAAGGTGACCCCAGGACCTGCTCCTGTTCCCAGCCTGGTGTGCAGCCCCATTAAGTCCCATGGCTCTCAGCAAACCTGGGATGGATGTGGAGGCTCTTGGGCACGTGTTGGGGGCTGACAAAGGAGAGGAGCACTCTGAATGCATTGCCACAGCCACTGCAGGCAAGGGAAAGAGGCATTTTGGAAAGGCAGTGCCAAGAGTGCAGGCAGATGCTGCGGGAAAGGGCTCTTTTCCCTCCTCTCCTCCCCAGCACTGAGCCCGGCTTCACACTGGGTCCAGCTTCTGACCCAAAGGAAATCGCTCAGGGCTGTGGCCAACAGCTGTTTTCCTGCCTCGGTTCCTGCTTTCAATTTAGTGTCCCAAATTCCGACAGCACGACGAGGCCATCGCCGCATCCCAAAACCCATTCATGCTCTAGGATGGGGACCCCTTTCCCCATGAGATGTGCCATGCAGGGATGCTCTGGTGAGCACATGGGGTGCTCTGGCTGAAGGGAACAGCATCATCGGGGTGCGGGGCACTTTGGGGTCCCCGGGGCAGCTCTGTCTGTGATGCTGGATGTGGCCCTGCATGGGGAGCGGGGACACGGCACAACCCTGATAGTAGATGTGACCCAGGTGCAGGCAGGAGCAGGGCCAGCATGTGGGTGTGGGGCAGCAGAGGGGCCGGGGGCTGCAGGGTACCCCAGCATCGCTGCGTCCTGTGGGATGGGGAAAAGAGCACAGCTTTAATGCCTTCCAGAAGATCAGCTGCGAGTGGCCAGGGAGGGTAATTCGTATCAAACTCATAAACCCTTTATTAGTGTCTCAGGGGGGAAATCCGGATGTGGCCGTTTATTTATTTTGGATTTCGCCTTTTTTTTTTTTTTCCCCCTCTCTTTTCCTTTTAACGTTGTCTTCCAGGAGATTTTTAAAGGGACAGGGCTGCCTCGCTGCTTTCATTGAGCTCTGTGTGCTCAGTGCCTGTGTAGGGCTGCCTTTGGGGCCAGCGGCCACGGACAAACCAACGGGGGGGGGCACTGTGCCGGGGGTACAACTCAGTGTGCTGTGAGCCCGCAATTGGCAGAGGGGGCAGCTTCCCATGGTGTACATCAATGCCTGCAGCCCTGGATCCTGCAGTCTGGGGACCCCTCACACTGCAGTGGCGGCACCCACGCGGTGCCCGTGCTGCGGCGGAGCCCCGCTGTTACTCACTGCAGCACTTCAGCCCTTACATAATTTGTTCCTTGGCTGGTGCTCAGCACACAGCACGGCCTCGCTGCAGCCTTCGCACTGCGGGGGCATAAAGCAGAACCCCCCGTGTTCCAACACCCCCCCCACTGCTTCTCGTGTCCCCAGGGCCACCTGCTGTCCATTGCATCCCCAGCGGCACCCCAGCGGGACAGCCCCGCTCCCCGCAGGGTTTCCCAGCGAGCTCTCTGGATAAGTGATGTGCTGCTGATAAACGCTTTGCTTCGGGGTTTGTTTGTTTTGCTTTTTTTTTTTTTTTTTAAATTATCACTATTTTTCTTTCCGAGGAGACAAAGAGGCCCTTGAGCCGAAAAGCGTAACTTAAAACATCGCATTCCTGAAAAGAATTTCCTGATAATATTTTTAGCACCCGAAAAAAAAAAAAATAAAGAAGGGAAAAAAGCAAATAACGGCGTTTGTTCCCTCCCCCCCCCCCACCCGCTCTCTCTCGGGCCCCGTTCGGGGGAGCAGCGGCCGCCAACCGGGGCAGCGCGAACACCCCGCGCGTGGGGACCCCACGGCCACGCCTCCTTTATTTGCATAGACACGCCCACAACGCGATCAGCGTTCCCATTGGTCAGCTGCGCCCGGGCTATGCAAATGCGCCCCCAGCGGGGCGCTGCGAGCGAGTCGCTCCGCGGGTAGAGCAGAGCGGCGCGGCCGGCGGCGGAGCTCCGAGCTGCGGGCACGGCTCCGTTCCATTCCGCTCCGCCCCGCGCGCCGCCATGTCGCGGCTGCCGGTGCCGGCGTGAGGGAGACGCGGGCCGGAGTGCGACGGGCGCTGCCATGCGGGGCCTGGCGGGCTGGCTGGCGCTGGCGACGCTGCTGGGCGAGTGGCTGCGGGCGGGCGGCGTGGTGCCGCTGGCGGACTTCTACCCGTTCGGGCCGGCGCAGGGCGACGCCGCCACGCTGAAGCAGGACGACGGCGGCTCCGAGCTGCGGCCCCTCTCCGTGCGCTTCCCCTTCTTCGGAGCGGGGCACACCGGGCTCTACGTGAGTGCCGGGCCGCGGGGGGCCCGCCGAGGGGGAGCGGGGCAGGCGGGGCTGTGCCGCGGTCCGGGGCTGCCGGCTAGCTTCTCTCCCTCCGAGCCTCTTCTTTTGCCTTTTTGCCTTTCTTTTCAATTAACGCTCCGCTCACGTCGCTCCCAGCGCGCCTCTTCGACGGGTGGCTGCGTGATCCCTGTTGAATCCAGAGCACCGAAGCGATGCTGAGGGCAAACCGCAGGGTCCTCAGCCCAAAGCGCAGCATTTAGGGGAAAGGGAACCGAGCGGAGGCGGCTGCTGTGCCGGGCGGTGCCGGTGGGGCCGGGCAGCACTGCTGGAGCAGATGTTGTGAGGTCCCGGCCGTGAGCTGAGCGGCAGATGTGGGACGTGCCTGCTGTTCTCCATGTGCGAGTCATTAATTGAGCTGACAGGACGCACTGGCATCTGCTGAGCATTCTAAAATCGCGTTTCCTCCGAGGGTTGTACAGCCTTCTGCTTTCCACGCCGTTCCCACCCGGAGATGCTGCTGTGTGGCAGTGTCCCATGCAGTGGCCTTCAGCTCTCAGGAGCGTGCTGTCTTGCTCCGGGCTGGGCTCCCATCGGGGCAGAGCATCTCTGGGCAGCACCCAGCAGTGGAAGCACGACCATGTCCCCATCCTCTCACCATGCTGGCCAGCCTCCAGAAGGCTTTCATTTCTGCTGACACTGAAAGCACCACGATCACGCTGGTCCCTCAGGGAGGTGCAGGCAGATAGCCTGACCGCAGCCACGCTTTGGTGCCAAGCCTTGAAGCCAAGGCCTTGGGAAGGAACAATCGCTGTGCTTATCTTGGGCTGACCGAGCAGTGTGGTGGGGTGAACCTTTGACTGCCGATGCTTCCTCTGAAAGTGTCATCAAAGCAGTAAGAGGTGGTCTGACGGCCTCTGAGGGAGCTGGGATTTGGGAACGCTCTGCACGTAGAGCAGGGGACTGGCACAGCGAGAAGGAGGGTTGTGCAGGCTGCTGGGCTTGGCTGGGTGTTGCCCAACACACAGGAAGGGATGGGCACGGCACAGGGGCTTGCTGCGACCTGTCCCGTACTTCCCCCTCGGGCACCCAGCCTGCAGTATGTCTGTGCCCTGGGCAGCCTGACAGCTGACAGCCTGATCCTGCTTGGGTCCCTGCTGGGGGCAGCCCAGTTTGGAGCAGCTGGCATGCAAGGTGTCCTGTGGGCAGTGGGGCTGGAGAAACCCAGCTCTATTGGGTTGGTGGAACGGGGAAAATGGGCAGGTGTGGATTTTCTGGTGTCTAGTAAGCATCATGGTCATGCTCCCTGTGCTGTTGGAAAATTGATGTCTCAGTGGTCTCGTCCCATTTTTCTGATTTGGTCCAAGTTGACTGACAATTCATAGCAGATTGATGGGGCACACCAAGATTTGTGCTTGTTCCTGCCGGGATGCTCTGATCCATTGTCTCAGCTGGAGGCACGCGTTGCTTGGACCTCGCTTCTTCAACCTCGTGTGTCTTTGGCACAGGGATTCCTCTGGAATGAAAACGCTGGCCTTATGGGAGATGTGGGAGATGCACTGTCCTCGGGGCCAAGTGGCTTTGGTGTCTGCCTTGAGGGGGGTGGCCCTGTAGGGGTGGCTGTCACCTCACGTCCCCAGGGAGCTGCACAAGCTGTGTCCAGAGCACAAGGCCTGAAGTGCAGGGCTTGACCCTGGGGGTCCCTCTGGGCCTGCCCCTTCCTCCGTAAAACAAACAAAAAAAAACCCTTTCTTGGCACTAACTCTCTCCCATCTTGCTTTAATAAGGGGAAGAATGTTCCTCTGCGGACACTGTGAGGTTACGGAGGGTTTTCTGAAAGGGAATGGCGTTCCCCTCAGTCACAGCAGGGCCTGCCCTGTGCCTGCGGCTCTTGGGACCCTACAAATGGCTGCAGCCAATGCGAGGGGCTGCTGGAGGCTGCGAGGCTCTGCAGGGCGAAGCAGCCCCCCTGGTATTGTCACACCTGCGTGCCCACACCTCCCCGGCCTCTAATTAACAGAATTAATCAGCACTGGGAGCATTGAGCCCATGAGTATGGGCACCCCCTGCTGCCCGCCGGTGTCTGGTAGGCCTCGGTGGGCCGGCTGTGCTGGGTGCCGCTCGTTAGCCAGGGTGGACCGCTGCTTTGGGTGCCCCCAGCCCAGGCCAGTGCTCTTCCAGGCATTCCTGGCCAGGCTCTGGTGGGAGAACAGGGCTGGGTTTGTTCGGTGGAGGTCGGGGGGTGAGGCCACTTTCCCGGCCGGGCCGCCCGCGCTTCAAAGGGCAGGAAGGGGAAACGCTCAAATATTTATGGAAGGAGGCTGCGGGGGGAACAGGCGAAGCAAAAAGTGCCTTTAAAATAAGAATTCAGCGCGGCTGGGGCTGAGAGGGCAGCGGGGACGGCCCCATCGGCGCACCTCAGGACCGGCACCATCCTTGCCTGCTGTCCCCCCTTGTCCGCAGGTGAACAACAATGGGATCATCTCCTTCCTGAAGGAGGTCTCCCAGTTCACGCCGGTGGCCTTCCCGATCTCCAAGGACCGACGTGTGGTGGCGGCTTTCTGGGCGGACGTGGACAACCGGCGGGCAGGTGATGTGTATTACCGGGAGAGCCAGGACCGGGCCATCCTGGAGCGGGCGACCAAAGACATCGCGCAGTACTTCCCCGAGTTCCCCGACTTCTCTGCCCAGTGGGTGTTCATCGCTACGTGGTACCGAGTCACTTTCTTCGGGGGAAGCTCGTTTTCTCCGGTGAGCGGTGTGGGCACCCATGGGGGTGGGCAGAGCTTGGCATCTTCTGATGGGGGAGGGAGCAATTAGCTTAGGGTGGGTTTTTTCAAGAGGAACACTGAAGGAAGCGGGGCTTGGGTGTCTTCAACAAGTTCACCTGACTGTGCTGAGGAGCCTGGGTTTGTGCCTGGAACCCTGAGCCCCAGGGCTGGTGAAAGACTTGGCTCTAAGGCTTTATTCCTTTTCGCTGTGAGCCTGATCACCATCCTGCAGCTTTCTTCTAAGCTTCAGGGATCCAAAGGCAAGCTTTCATACCAGAATAAGTTTGGTTTCCCATTCAGTAGTGTGGCATTCAGTGCACTCGGAGAACCTGGAGAACCTCCTGTTTCCCCTTAGAGCCCCAGCAGCCGCATGCTGGCCATGCTTCTTGCTCCCTGGGCCAGCTGCTCCACCGTGCTGTAGGGCTGTGCCACTTGCTGCCCTCCCCTGCAGCACTGCTGGGAATAAGCATTTGTGTCTGAAAGAGTTTCTCTGCAAGGCGCTGGGGTTCCTCAGTCCTGGTGTGGCACAGACTGAGGCTGTTTGGCACGAAAGTGCCTCCCTAAATGGTGAGCTGAACTCTGGTGCTGCTCTGCCTGGCCAGGGGGTTCATGGCCATCTGTCCTGGGAGAGGAGTCAGTGCTGAAGGAAGCACCCCTCTGCTGCATGCTGCCTGCAGCTTTACTTCCTGACAGCATTACTGTCTGTCCTTTTTTGACCCTCTCACTCTGTGACTGTGCTCACTCACTGCCTTCTCTCCTTCATCCCGCAGGTAAACACTTTCCAAATCGTCCTCATCACGGACGGCAAGCTCTCCTTCACCATCTTCAACTATGAGTCCATCACCTGGACCACGGGTATGCACGCCAGCAGTGGGGGGGACTTTGCTGGGCTTGGCGGCATCGCAGCGCAGGTAAGCAGCGGACACGGCCATCACCCCCAGGTAGTGCCCGAGCCCACCGCACTCGGAGCTCTTTGAGTTCCCTAGAGCAGCTCTGGCAGCGCGGTGTGGCTCATGGATTTTTGGTGGTGGCTCCCTCCCTCCCCCTGCTTTTTTAAAGTTCTTAAATATCCGTGTGTGCTCTCATTCCCAAAGCTGAGACCATATAGGGGACTTTGTTATAACGAAACCACGGTTCTTTACCTTGGCTGCTGCCTCTTAGTTCCTTTTCCTTCCTAACCTCAGACTTTAAGAGCAGCCCGTCAGCTGCTGCAGCCAGCACAGCTTTCGCTTGTATTTTTATTTCATCCTTGTGTGCGTTGTTGTGTTTAAGAGGGGAAAAAAAAACGCAACCCAGTCCCCATTCGGATGTGTGAATTTACCACCAGTTGATCTGTCCTTGGCTCCCTGCCTGCCCGCCTGCAGGAAATCGCAGGTGTAGAGGAAAGAGACACGTTTTGAATCCCTGAATTCAGGAGCAGGGGTGGGTTTTATGGATGTAAACAGAGCAGTGGCTGCACACCTTGGCCAGTGAGCAGCCCTTCGGGAGCTCCTGTGAGGAAGAGTGGAATCTCAGGGGAAGAAACCCTCTCACCCCATGCCTGTGGGCTGTGTGGGTTCTGTGAGCCTGTGCTCCTCGGCCCGGGGAAAAGCAGTCATCCCAGGGAATGATCCATCACTGCAGGGATGCAGAAAGAACCCGGGTGGTGGCAACGACGTGCGGTCCAGCAGAGCCAACCCCTCGTGCTGCGGCCCCTCAGGTGCTGTTTTGCGGTATTGATGGCTCTTTACTTTCTGTCCTTGTCCTCCCAGGCAGGTTTTAACGCTGGTGATGGAAAGCGCTACTTCAACATCCCCGGATCCCGCACTGACGACATCGCTGACGTGGAGATGACGACAAATGTGGGTATCCCCGGGCGCTGGGTGTTCAGAATCGATGATGCCCAGGTGCAAGTGGGGGGCTGCAGCAATACAAGTAAGAGGACAGCAGTTAGGTTTATTTAACTCCCAACCCAACCCCAAACTGTTCTCCAGCCCTATCTTTCCCTGCCTCGATCCCCACCCTCACTTCCCCCCCCTGAGCGGAGAGAGCAGTGACCCACGGGTGGAGCAGACAGCTCGAGGGGCTTGGGGAGGGTTCGGGGTGGGGGCAGCAATGGGGACGTCATCCTTGGAGCCTCCAGCCTCCTTTGTGGCTGTGGGAAGTGTGGCTCCTGGGTTCTGTGCCTGGGGATCCCCAGTCTGGTTGGGATCTGCCTGCTCATTCTAAGATGGAAAAAGCCAATGGGGAGGAAAGCTCCTGAGACCAATACAGGCTGTGGGGTACGGGGGAGGAGGTGAGGGGGAGTGTGAGGGGCTCTGTGGCCCCGGCACCACTGTGGGGCTGGGCTGTCACCCTTAGGGCAGCTCATCTGTCCTGTCGGGCCTCAAGGGAGCCGCTGTCCAAGGATGCCAGCAGTACACAGGGGCTGTGCCCAGCCATGCCAGTGCATCCTCCACAGAGCCACTGGCCTCCTGTTCCTTGTCCCCACCCCACCCTGGCTGTGTTTTCTTACCTGCTAATCTACATGTGTTTCATATGACCTGCGGGTTTGCTTTGGACAGGTTCTCCCATTCCTCTTCCCCTCTGCCCCAGGCCATAGGCAAGGGCTGGCTGGATAACACCCACTGGTTGTCCCTGCCTGGTAGGGCTCTGGCCCTGCCTCCCCGCTCCTGCAGCAAGAATAAAACCTTCACCCTGCCCGAGAGCAGCGAGCCCATCTGTGGGGCACACAGCCCCCACGTGCGGGCTCCCCAAGCTCCCTGGAGAGCCGGGTGACCATATCCAGCCCAAAGCACAGACAGTGGGGCTGGATGGATGCTGGGACGGACCCCGGCGGTCGCGTGGCCGGAGTGCAGCGTGTCAGCCCAGCCGGAGCGGGCTGTGAGCGGAGGGCGTGCGTGTCTCCGCAGCCTCCGTGTGCCTGACACTGCGGCCCTGCCTGAACGGGGGGAAATGCATCGAGGACTGCATCACTGGGAACCCCTCCTACACCTGCTCCTGCCTCGCGGGCTTCACAGGGAAAAGATGCCATGTCGGTGAGCAGCCTTCCTGTGCCTCCAGCCTCGCTGCTGCCTCCTTGCCTGCCCTGAGCCCCTGCTCTCCCCATGCTCTTTCAGACGTGGATGAGTGTCTGTCTCACCCATGCCAGAATGGAGCCACCTGCATCAACAGCGTCAATAGCTTCAGCTGCCAGTGCCCGCCAGGCTTCAGAGGTGCCAGCTGTGAGATCGGTGAGTGTCATGCTGAGATGTGGCCGTTGGAGTGGGCTCTGCTGCTTGTAGAGTGATTGGCACGCATCGTACCTGCTGGGCATCCCAGCTCTGTTCTGAGATGTCTTGGCTCCTCCCTGCAGGCAGCTGGAGCAGAGCATTGTGTTTAACTGCCCTGTGAGAAGGGGATGCATGTGCCCGGGTAATGAGGTGCATGTCCCCTTTGTAATGGGGTGTCTGGGGACGGAGAAGCATTGGGGGCTGTGCCACCAGGCTCAGCAGAGCCAGCATGCGGGCGTCAGAGCTGCTGTGAGGCATCCTGTGAGCCCTGCCCACAGTGCTCAGAGAACCGCTGATAGCCCCAGGTAGGGATGAGGGCACAGCGGGGCTGTGGGGTTCTCAGACACCCCAGTTCCCCCTGCACCGTGCCTACGGGATGTGCAGAGTTCACGTGGGCAGGCTGGGAAGATCTCAGTGGTTTTCTGGGAGTGTAGAGGAGCCGATGACAGCCAGCTACTCTCCTGCAGCCTCCCCCGCTGTGTTTAGTGGGAAGCCACTGTTAGACTTCGAGCAATGCTGGGGAAGGGTCTGCTTGCCCTGCGGTCGCCCGCTGGAGGCACAGCAGCTCCGGGGAGTCAGGCTTTGTGCAGCAACTCTCGGTGCGCCCCGGGGACGAGCGGCTTCCAGCGGGAGCCCTGCTGGGCGCCGAGCGCCGCGGTCTTGGATCGCAACTTGCTGAAAGCAAAGGAAACTTTGCTCTGGCAGCGAGCGCTTCCTCCGCTGGCAGCCTGCTCCCAGGAGCGCTTGTCCCGGCATGGCTGCGAGCAGCGCGCCCGCTGCTTTCCCTGTGCTGGAAAGCGCTGCTGCTCGGTGCCTGAGAAGGGGTCTCGGGGGGGCCCTGCCCCACGTGGGGCTTTTACAGTGGCACTCGGCTCCTGGGCCCTTGGAAGCACCTGGGAGCGCTCCTAGGCTTCCCGAGCCCCGGCTCGCCTCCGGATGAGTCACTGCTAATGCAGGCAGCAACATCCGCCGGGGGGAGAAAGGCATCTGCTCACAACACCTCTCCTCTGGGCGTGGGGACAGCAGCGAGGGCCGATGGCCAAGGGGCTCAGCACTGGAGCCAGGTTTCCACGGAGCAGAGTGGCGGGGCAGCCTCTGCTGGCGGTGCCGGCTCGCCCCGCGCTGGCGTTGGGCTCCGAGTGAGCCTTTGTGCCGGCAGGGAGGGAGAGCGGGGAGTTTCCTTCTGGGGGAGGGATCCAGCACCCAGAAAGCAAAGCTGGATAGAAACTGTCTGAGCTGTCCTTGCCCAGTATTGCCTTGGCAGCGGCAGAGGACACGGTGTGCTGGTCCTGCGTGTGAGTTGATCCACCCCCTTCTCTTTGCTGTCCTGCTGCAGAAGAGTCGCCGTGTGAGACCAAGGTGTGCCAGAACGGCGGGACGTGCCAGGTGGCAAATGGGACAGCGGTGTGCACGTGCCAGCCGGGGTACGCGGGAGGAGATTGCGAGACAGGTGGGCACTGATCAGCAGCAGGAGCCCGCCTGGCAGGGATGGAGTTGTGTCCCACTTCGGCAAGCTGCATTCTTTCCCCTTCATTCCCACCCAGCCTTATTTCTTGGTCCCTGTGGCTGTAAGTCCATGGTGTGTCCAACCAGCCCTCTCTGCCCTGTGTTACAGAGGTGAACGAGTGTGAGTCCAGCCCGTGCCTGAATGGAGGGCACTGTGTTGACCTGGTTGATAACTACACGTGTGTGTGCCTGGAGCCCTTCGTGGGACAGCGCTGTGAGACAGGTGCCTGGTGCCCGCATGCCCGGGGCAGCCTGCGGCCGTTCCCACTGCCCCCCTCTTGGGCTCATGGCGTCCTCCTCTCCAGACCCCTCCTCCTGCGAGGACCGGAGCTGCAGGAACCGGCAGACATGCAACTACATCCGCCCGGGACGCTACATCTGCACGTGCTCCCCGGGCTATTATGGCAACAACTGCCAATACGGTGAGCGGCGGTGCGGGGATGTCACTGACATCCTCACAGAGGCACTGGGCAGTGCAAAAAGGGCACATCCGGTGTCCCTCCCCACGACCTATCTAGCAGCATCTCTGTCCCTGCAGGTGGCCCCCGTGTGCCCAGCGCCTGCCTCTCCAACCCCTGCCAGAACGGAGGCAGCTGCCTGGAGCTGGAGCAGGGCTATGCCTGTGAGTGCCCAGAGGGCTATGCTGGGCAGGACTGCCATGACAGTGAGTACCCAGAGTCCCCGTTGGGATGCCACCTTGCTGGGGAGGCCCTGCAGGAGTGCTTATGCAATCCCAGGGAGAAGCAGCCCTTGCAAAGTTTGTTCAGGGCTCCAGGACTGAGCTGTGGTCCTTGTCTCCCAAGCAGCTGTGCCCTGGGGCTTCTGGCTATGGGTCCTGAGCTCCCCCAGTGAGGCTGTCCTGGCACCGCAATACAAGGGGAACTCCCTCCGTTTCTTGCAGAGCTGACGGAGGGCTGTGAGTGTCGCAATGGGGGCAGCTGCCTGGAGGGGAATGTCACCATCTGCCAGTGCCTGCCGGGGTATTTTGGCCTGCTCTGTGAATTCGGTAGGTGAAGGCTTCTTAAACGCTGCTCAAATTTTTTTGTGTTTGCTCCCTCTTCTGGACACCTAACAACAGCCTGGCTCTGATGCGAAGGATCCACCCTGTGTCCAAACCTAGCACAGCAGCCTAGTGTTTAATCTGAACCTCCTACACAAGCTAAGGCCTGGAGATACGTTTCTTGCGGTGAGGAGATGCCACTCTTGCTGTGCTCTGTGGCATGCCTTTCCCAAGCCCTGGACATGGCCTGGAGATGGAAGCCCTAGCTGGGCATGTTGTAGCTCCCTCCTGCATCCTAAATTACCGTTAACATCCTCATGGCCTTCAAAGAGGAGCGTGGGGGGGCCATGGTCCCTCCCATCTCATTAAGCCCTGTAAAGCTCTGGGGTCTGTTTCTGGCTGAAAGGTGCTCAGATGCAGCTGACAGAGGCTCTTGCTGTGTGTTTGCAGAAGTGACCACCACTCCATGCAATGTGAACACTCAATGTCCAGACGGTGGCTACTGCATGGAGTATGGTGGGAGCTACCTGTGTGTGTGCCACACCGACTACGGCACCAACCACAGTGAGTGTCCTTGGCCAGAACCTGGGGACGGTGCAGGGAGGGACACGGAACGTGTGGGTTCAGGATCTGTAGCTATGAGGTTTTAATTTGGCTTTGCAGCGGTGCCATCTCCTTGTGACTCTGAGCCCTGCCTGAACGGGGGCTCCTGCGAGACTCAGGATGACTCCTACACCTGCGAGTGTCCCTCAGGCTTTCTGGGCAAGCACTGTGAGAGAGGTATGTGCCACAGCGGGAGCAGGACCTGGCCCCTGGGGTATGGACCTTGCTGGAGAGCTGATGGTCATCTCCTGTTCTCTTCCTGCAGCCCGGCCGCGGCTCTGCAGCACAGCACCGTGCCGCAATGGGGGCACATGCAAGGAGGCCGATGGCGAGTACCACTGTGCCTGCCCCTACCGCTTCACCGGCCGCCACTGCGAGATAGGTACGGCCCCAGCATGGCCTGAGCATGGCCCCAGTGAGCGGTGTGTGTGTGTCCCGCTCCAGACTCAGCTTCCACTGCCCACAGGTAAACCGGACCCCTGTGCCTCGGGGCCCTGCCAGAATGGGGGAACCTGCTTCCACTACATCGGCAAGTACAAGTGTGACTGCGCCCCGGGCTATGCTGGACGGCACTGCGAGATCGGTACGTGCGGGTGCTGCTGGATGTCACCTCCTTCCCTGCCATCCAAACCGCTGGGGGGGAAGTGGCAGCTGCTCTGTGCCCTGCTGGTTCCACACCGGTGCCTTCTGCTCTTCCCAGTGCCATCTCCCTGCTTCCTGAGCCCCTGCGAGAATGGTGCAACCTGCGAGGACGTCGGCGGGGACTTTGTGTGCACGTGCCCCATGGGCTACACGGGGAAGCGCTGCGGGACAGGTGAGAGCCCTGTGCTCCCACAACCCAGCCCCAGGTGCCTGAACCACACTCGCTCACTCCCCATCTTTCTGCAGAGATTGACTGCGGCATGCCCAGCGCTGTGAAGCATGCCCAGGCCTCCTTCAACTCCACCACGGTGGGCTCGCTGGCCAAATACCACTGTGAGCTGGGCTACGTCCTCAGCCAGCACAACAGCCCCCGCGTCTGCCGCTCGCAGGGCGTCTGGAGCGACCCCCCTGAATGTGACGGTAGGCAGTGTGAGGAATTGGCTGAGCCGTGGCCCTGGCTTGGGGCTCTGTCGCTGCTGCCCGTGTCCACAGGACCCTGGTGCTCATCGCTTTCACCTTATCTTCCCCCTGCCCAAACTCTTGCAGAGATTGACGAGTGCCGGTCTCAGCCCTGCCTGAACGGTGGCCAATGCAAAGACCGCATCGCTGAGTTCCTGTGCGTGTGTGAGCCAGGATACACGGGCCTCCACTGTGAGTTGGGTAAGAGAATGCACAGAGCTCACGTGGGGAGCAGAGGAGGGAGTCTCCACGGGTGGCTGTCCCCGTAGGTGGCTGTCAGAACAGCTGGAGTCATGCAGCTGGAAGTGGGGCTGCCTGTGTGCCCTGGCTTCCATCTCCTGACCACTTGCGGCTCAGGGGAGCCCCCAGCCCACCTGGGAAAGGTGCATGTGCTGCTTGTGCATCCATGCCAATGGGTGCTGCATGGACATCTCTGGTGTTGACGGGGCTGCAGTTCCCAGGGGGTTGGGTCTGAATCCTCTGAATGGCTCTCATGTGCCCCCAACACCCCCTGCTCGTCACAGCAGCATTTGCTGGAGAACAGTCCCAGCGTGATCTTCATGTTCTGAACATGTTTAATGAAGGCCCAGATTGCAGGATCTGGGTGAGGAGTGTCCCCCACAGCTGCAGAATTACTGGCCAAGATGGAGTATGTTGAAAAAGCAGCTTAAGATTTAACCTTTTCTGGGGGCAGAGCAGGCTGTCCCTGCCACAGCAGTTCCTTGCACTTGCTCTTCTACATGCATGTATTCATCGTGGCACTGGGCCTCTGTTGTATGCTGTTGGGTGGGTGCTGGTGGGAGGGATGTCAGGTGGCACAGGGGCTGGTGAGACACTGCACAGGTGGGTAATGGGATTAGCTGGGTCAGATGCAATGCCTTCAGGAGGGGATTGAAGGAAGGGACGCACCATGCACACCTTATGTGTGACTTGTGATGTCTCGGCACAGCTGCACAACACCAGTTTTCCCCATCCCTGTTGCCCCACTGTCCAGCCCCACATGGGGTTGTCATTGCACAGGGGAGTTTAGGGCAGTGAATGATATGGGGAGGAGAAACTATGTCTCTCCAGACTTTTTGTCCTGCCTGCCCTCCCTGGCTCTGCTCTGAGCATGTCTCCTCTCTGCAGAAGTTGATGAGTGCCAATCAGAGCCCTGTAAGAATGGTGGCACCTGCCGGGACCTCTTGGGCTCCTTTGCCTGCTCCTGTCCCGAGGGCTTCGTGGGGACCCTGTGCGAAGAAGGTAGGGACGCTGCTGAGCAGGGACTGTCACTTGGGCTCAGGGACATGGTCAGCACCTGTGCCTAGGCAGGTGCTGGGTGTCTGTCACAGGGTTGGCACTCAGTCTCGGCCACTGTTGAGGGTACAGACTTAACCTTGCCCTGGAGAGGACACTGCTGTCCATGGTGCTCACTGCATCTTGTGTCTGCCAGCAGCAGAGCTGACACTTCTCCTGTGGGGAGGGAACAGCCTCAGCAGAGGGCTTGGGCAGAGCAGGGTGTCTGTCAGCTGCCCGTCTGCTTGGCAAGGCAATGGTGTGCCAGGGCATTGAGGCTACTGTGGCATTGAGCTGGGGATTCTGAAGGTGGGCTCTGGCTGGCAGCCCTAGACTTACACCTTTGTGTTGGTGCTGTGGTCACACATGGGGCTGGCTGCCAGCACATCAGCTCTCTGCCAGCTGCAGGTGCTTCACTGCCAGCTTGCTCTCTCCTGCAGAAGTGGATGCCTGTGAGTCAGACCCTTGTCAGAACGGAGGGGAGTGTGAAGGTGATGGAGGTTCCTACCTGTGCGTGTGCCCAGAGGGTTTCTTTGGTTACCACTGCGAGACAGGTGAGGCATGCAGGAGGGCAGCCCTGCACAGCCGCTGCTGCTGGGGCATCAAAAGCCATTAATGTCTCTCTCCCATTCTGCAGCCAGTGACCCGTGCTTCTCCAGCCCATGTGGGAGCCGAGGCTACTGCCTGCCCAGCAACGGCACCCACAGCTGCACCTGCAAAGTGAGCTACACAGGCAAGAGCTGCGAAAAAGGTAAAGGCCCTGAGCAGCAGCACCAGGACGTGGCGAGGGGCTAGACAGCAGTGTGCCTGCCCTGTCACCCATCAACAAGGGGCTCGGCCATCGGGGACCAGCAGCTTTTCTTCCCCTGGCGGGGCTTGGACCTCACCTCTGCCAGGGGAGCCCCAGCTCTGTAGATGCTGAGGGCAGATGCCAGCAGGGCTTGATCATACCAGGTGCTGGGTGGCTGCTAGAGGTGATAGCAACAGCACAAGAGTGAGGCACATGGGAATGCTGGGGACAAGTTCCACCAGGCTCCAGCAGTGCAGCAGGGGTTGCGTGTGCCTTGGATACCTTTGGGAGAGGAGGCAAAGAAAACGGATTAAAGCCTCCAGCTTCACAGCTGGAGAGTTCTCAAGGCCCCTAATCTGGTTTAAGCCATCCCCGTGGGGCATTAATCTGAAGGAAGGTTGTTCGCTCTGTTCCCACATGGTTCAGTAGTTCAGTAGCTGGAAGCAAATACTGTGTTCCTAGCTCTGCCATGCAGGCTGCCTACTCGCCCTGGCTCTGCTCAGGCCCGTTGGGGTGGCTGAGCAGCCCTGGCTCCTCCAGCACATGCTCAGCACCTGGCACGACTGGCCAGTGGCAGCCATAGGGCTTCTGCGAGCTGCAACTCGAGAGAGAGCGAGGACCCTGTCCTCCATCTGCATTTCGTTGCTGGGGTCTGTTCTCTAAAGATTCATGGCATTACCTCTCCCCTTTGCTTTTGCCCACACCCTGAAGAATTGCTGCCACCAACCTCATTAAAGGTGGAAAGGGTGGAGGACACTGGTGTGTTGATTTCTTGGCACCCTCCTGAGGACGCAGCCGCCAGGCAACTCATTGACGGCTACGCCGTGACGTACGTATCCTTCGACGGCTCTTACCGCAGGACAGATTTTGTGGACCGAAGTCGTTCTGCCCACCAATTGCGGGCACTAGCCTCCGGCAGAGCCTACAATATTTCTGTCTTTTCAGTCAAACGCAACGTGAACAACAAGAATGATATCAGCAGGCCTGTCATGCTCACCACGCGCACTAGTGAGTAGCGTCCTCAAGGGAATTAGGTTGTGAGTACAGGCTGCCCAGTGCCTGGGGCACTGCTCCCAGCCCTGTGCCCTCCCCAGGGCCGCCTCCGGCTTCCCGTGTCCTGGAGGTCTGCTCCAGCCTGAACCTGCTGGCCGTGGCATGGCTGAAAAAGGCGGTGGGCCTGCACACCGTATTTGGGTTGAAAGTGCTCAGAGTAGATGTTTTTTTCTCCTCTTTTTCTGTGGCCAGTGAGAGCAGGGTCTGAAAAGAGTAACCAAACCCCCTAGGGCTGGTATGGGTTGTCTGTGCCTGCAGCATTGTGCTGCACTTGCTGTTGGGGTCTGGGCCTGGCTGCAGTCAGCCTGGCAAAGCCTCAGTGCAGGCTGGGTGGTGAGGCTGGGGTGTCCAGCAGAAAATGACCACTGTGTTGCTTTCCGGGGCCCAGCATGGCTCAGCAGGCACAGGAGACCTCTGTTCTGTGGGTGGGGGCAGTGGGGCAGGATGATAGCTTCCTTGGGCATGGACCATTGTTGTCGGACAAGCAGATGCTGCTGCATCCTCCGTAACACATAATCCATGGCCTGTGGATGGCTGGAGTATAAATTGAAGGCGAATTGAGGATGAAAGAGATTGGATCTGGAAGAACTTCCCTGTAGTGAGAGGGGAGGCCTGGGGGCCGGATCCCCTTGCTGGTGAGCTAGGCTGAGCCCAGTGCTGCCTATGCGTGGCACCAGCCCAGACGTGGCTGAGCTGGGAATGAGCAGCAGGGGCCTGAGGGTGTGGGGCAGCTGGGCAGCCTCTGCCTCTGGGTTAGCCTCGGGTCTAGGCCTCATCCGTGCTGGTGTGCCCGTGGCTGGGTGGAGGCCAGAGGCCGGACAGGCAGCACCAGGCCTGGGGATGACTACGAGCTGGACCCATGGGCTCCATGCTTGCTGAGGAGCAACCAGCAAGGAGACCAGGCTGGGTGCCTCCGGCTGCCCAGCAGTGGCTACACAGGGAGTGGCACTGAGCCGTCCTGGTGCTGTGGATGCACCGTGGCTCTAGGAAGGCTGATCCAGATGGCAGGCTGGGGCATGGGAGATAAGGGATGTGGGAAGGATGCAGCCCCGCCGCGGCCAGCTGCTGACCGCAGCCCTCCCCGCTTCTCTGCTCGCTCCGGCCAGGACCGCGTCCGGTGGAAGGCTTTGAGATCACGAACGTGACGGCCAGCACCATCACGGTGCAATGGGCTCTCCACCGGCTCAAACACTCCACCGTCAGTAGGGTGCGTGTCTCCATCCGCCAGCCTGGGGACCTGGAAGACCGCACGGTGGAGCTGAACAGCAGCGTGGCCAAGTACACCTTCCTGTGAGTGTGGCAGGCGGGCGGTGGGACCGGCCGCGTTTGTGCACCGCCGCGCTCATGTCCCCTGCCCACCTCTGCAGGGACCTGCAGCCGGGAGAGCGGTACATCGTCCATGTCACGACGCTGAGTGGCATGGGGACAGAAGATCACCCCTCGGAGAGTCTGGCCACAGCCCCCTTCCACGTGTGGACGAGTGAGTGGGGCTGCGTGGTGCATGCTGGCAGAGTCTTTGCCGGGCTAGCGGCGAGCTCCTGAGAGTCTCGAGGTTGGACTCTGGCACTGATCCTTTTCTCTCCTTCCTTTTCCAGGGCCTCTCCCCCCTCGCAACCTCACAGCCTCCCGCGTCACCCCCACTTCTGTGTCCATGGCGTGGGAGCAGCCGCCCACTGGTGCCGTGGAGGGGTACATCATCAACGTCACCACCGCGCAGAGCGTCAAGAGCCGCTACGTGCCCAACGGGAAGCTCGTGTCCTACACCGTGCGGGACCTGCTGCCCGCGCAGCGCTACCGCCTGTCTGTGACAGCTGTGCAGAACACAGAGCAGGGGCAAGTGCACAGCGAGCCCATCCACCTCTACGTCACCACCTGTGAGTGCCCGTCTCTGCCCCTAAAGCAGGTGCCTGGGTATGGGATGGGTGCCCCGTCGCTGGGAGCCAGCACAGGGGTAGGTGCAGAATTGCGGCTCAGTGATCCATTGTTGGGGAAACAACGGCACGTGGCAGCAGATGGCACCCTGTTAGACAGCTCTAAATGGCACCTCAGGGACCGGTTGACTCATTGCCTGCCTCTCTCTAAGCCTGACTCTTTGTGGTCTGCAGTGCAGAAGGATGGGGCTCCAGAGAGGCGCTGGAGCCAGGCTGGCCATCCCCGTGTCCTGCGCAACAGGCTGCCCCCAGCCTTCCTGCCCGAGCTCCGCTTGCTCGCAGACCACGACACAGCTGAGGAGCCCTCACCAGCCCCCAGGTAGGCAGTGGCAGGCTGAGCACAGCCCCTTCCCCCAGCTCTAGCCAAGCCTAGCTCCACCTGGGCTGTGTCCCTTGCCCACCCCAGCCTCGCTCCATGAGCTGCCTGCAGCACTTGCACTGTGCCATACACCACCTGCAAGCGCTTCACTCGGGCTGCCTCCAGCCTTGAGGACCCTGCCCTGCCCCACACCCTCATGGCTGTGCTCCCCCAGGTTCACTGAGCTGGTGGATGGCAGGAGGAGGATCAGTGCCAGGTTTGGGACTTTGCCAAGCAAATCCATCACCGTGAAGACACGTAAGTGCTTTGCTGCCTTTCTGGCCACCTTCAGTCACCATGTGCTGTCTCCTAGATAGGGTGACAATGAGGCAGGCTGGGGGAGCCAAAGGGGAGGGCAGAGCCACCCACCCACCTCTCCCTGGCCATATAAACAACTGCCTCACCTAAGGAGCTGGGTGGCCTCTGGCAAGTTGGGAAGCCCAGAGATGGCTTGTGGGTGATGGGAGGAGATGTGAGATGTGGCATGGGCTGGCCTAGACTGCCAGCAGTGAACGCTGCCTCATGCTTGAGGCAAGTGAGCCTCTGGCTTGCTATACCCCAGGTGCCAAAAGGGAAGGGCTAAGGTGCTGCTCTAGGCATGGCCAGCCCCCTGATTCTAGGCTGGGTCCCCCTGCGTGCTGCAGAGGGGCTGCTTTTGGGTCTGGCTCAGGCTGGAAGTCACACTGACCCTCTCATTGCCCAGAGCCAGAGGCTCCTGTGAGGCTGGAGAACACCGAGGAGCCCAGCCGGAGCAGTCTGGCACTGCAGCTGCGAGAGGCATGGAGCAAAAGTGAGTTTGGGGTGGGCATGGCTGGCAGGGAGCTGGCCCTCCTGTGGATGTACACAGCTTTGCCAGGGTCCTGGAGCCTGACAGCAGTGCATGTTTTTTCCAGGCATCAGGCAGAACTGCTCCACAAACCCGTGCAAGAATGGAGGCACCTGTGTAAGCGAGAGTGAATCCTACCATTGCGACTGCAGCCCAGGCTTCAAGGGCAGGCACTGTGAGCTAGGTGAGTGCTGTGCTGCTCCAGGGTGCATGACAAGGCTGGCAACTGTTCCAGCAGTGGGATCCCACAGGGCGCAGGTCACTGAGCAGCCCCATCCATACCCAGCCCCCAGGTTCTGGCTGAGCCTCCAGCAGCCAGGATCCTGCTGTGCCCTTCAGTACCACTAGACTGGAACTCTCTTTTTATGGGTTGGCTCCGAGTGACAGAGCCTGGAGCTCCAGGACTGCAGTGGGGGATCCTGGGGGGCCTTGATTGCCTCCAAGGCACAGGCAGGCAGGGCCAGAGGTGGGCTTGCTGGTAGCTCCCCTCTCCTGTTCCCCAAGCAGCCTGCAAGAAGGTGCCACACTCGTGCACACGGCTGTACTCGGAAACCAAGTCATTCCCTGTGTGGGAAGGAGGCACCTGCCACTACCTGTGAGTACTGCCCGCGGGTTGTGCTCCCCCTTCCCCTGATCTCAAGAGCCAAGGCTGTCACTGCAGCACGGCTCCAGGGAAGGGAGTGTGAGCACAGGGCTGTCCCATGCCGTGGCCTTTCTGGGTGCCTGGCACCACTGGCAAAGTCTCCAGATCAGGGCAGGGTGACATGGTGCATCCCCTGCCTGCCAGCCCAGCTTAGCGCCACCTCTGTCCCTGGTAAAGGGCCAGCACCCATGTTGGGGCACGGGGGCCTATGCTATGCTCCCAGCCTCCTTGTGGCACAGGTGCAGCAGCCCAGCTCCTTGCCCAGGCATGCAAGACTCAGCCACGTTCTTATCAATGAAACAGGGGAGATCTCCCTTCAGCAGTTAAAAACACAGCTCCATCCTTGTTACACCATACAGCTCCCCTCTCTCTGTGTGTGCAGGTACAGGAGAATATACAAGGTACACCAGGATGTATGCTACAAGGAGAGCTGTGAGAGCACCGGTTCCAAGAAAACCAGCAGGTACAGCCAGCAGAAATGTTGCCCTCCCTCTGCCTGGGGGCCAGAATGTGGGTCCTGGGGTGCTGGGACCAGGGTGGGCAGGGAGGGGTGCAGGGCAGCACACGAGGCACATGCACGCACACTGCAGCTCCTCTACCTCAAGGCTGCAATGTTAGTGCCTTGTGGGAGCAATGGGTGAGATGCTGTAGGACTGATGGGTCTTTTCCTTCCTCCTCTTCCAGAAAACGAAGCAACAGTCACACACTGAAGAAGCCATAGCGTAAGTGTCTGCTCCAGGTACAGGCAGAAGCCCTGAAGGGGGAAGGCAGGTCCCTGGCCAAGGCTGGCACAAGCTGCTGGGCTTTGGGGTTGGCCTTTGCACACCAGCTCATTGTCCTCCTGCTCCTCTGCAGGGTTCAAAGCAGTAGGAGCTTCATCTTTCCACGTCTAAGGGCTTCTGAAACACCAGGAAGATCAGATCTGCTCACTGGGTTGAATGCAGCAGGGCCACCTTCCTGCCTGGCCTCAGCCACTCCCTCTCCTCCAGCCCATTAGGGACACGCAGCCAGACTGACACTGAGCAGCACTGCCTTCCCTCTGCCAAACCAGCAGTGCCTTTGCCCTTGCCCCAGCTGCCTGCCCCAGGGGTCCCTTGGGCCCCTCAGCCCCGGGCTTCTGGCTCTGCTCTGGCACCAACAGGCTGAGCTCACCAGCAGCTGCACCAACCTGTTTTCGTAATCCAAGGTTCTAAGAAGTTACCTATAACCTAAAAATAAAACAATTGAATGCGGACCCAAAAGCCTTAGCTATCACCTGAACCCTGGTGGGAGGAGGTCTTCTTTACATCCATTCCCCACATTAGAAATGGAGGTGAGAGCAGGTGCTGGAGGCACAGCCCTGTGCTAGAGTGGGGCAGTTCAGGCAGTTTCCACTGCCTCCATATCTTTTTTTTTTCTTTGCTTTGTAAACAATCTGTGGTTTTAACCAACTTTCCAGCTCAGAAAGTGATAGAGCACCTAGAATTTACTAGAAAGTGCTCTGCAGGGTAAGCTGAGCAGCAGGGCTGTGATGCTATGCTCAGTGTGGCACAGCACAGGGCGCCATCCCTCTGCACAGCCCCCAGCACCCCATGTCACCCTGCAGGGCTGCTGCCATCACCGTGCTGTTTGTGGGTACCTTGGTGACTGTAGCAGAGCCAGCAAGGAAAAAAAAAAAAAAAATTAGCTTAGAAACATTCCTAGTTGTTGTGAGTTTGTACGATGATGCTAGTTAAACATAGATTTGTGTATTAACATACACAGTGTATATTATAAATTAATACGTACCAGAGATATATCGTAGTTATGGCATAGAGTGTTATTGCCCTGGCAGCCTTGGTGCTGCAGCCAGGTGGGACAGCCCTGCAGCACCTCGTCCTCCTGAGTGCTGGGTAAGAGCAGGGCCAGGCCACGCTCCCCTGCAGCACTGGGGATGCCTCTTCTGCCACGGGGAGAATGAGGTTTGCAGACAGCCTTTGTTTTTCTCTAAGGCTGCCTGCTCTGGCTTTGTGGACGTGTGCTCTGGGATGGGTGAAAAACCAACCCCTAGGGGTGAGAACAGGGCCAAGGGAGAGCCAGAGCAGGCTGGGCTGTGCCCCAGAGCAGGGCCTGGCCCCTCTGCTCCCCAGGAGCTGCCCTGCCTGGACCTACCCTGCGGCACTAAAGACAGCAGCCTCCAGCACAGCATGTAACACAGCCGAAAGATTTTAACCTAGTCTTGAAAATAAATTAGTTATTTGGGTTTGATTTTTTTTTTTTTTAATAAATAAATAAAAACACTTTATAGAAACGGTATGTTCTGTGGAGCAGCTGGTCACTGAGGTGGTGGGGGACACAGGGCAGCTGGGGAGGGCTTGGTGCCAGTCCCTATCGGTGCCAGTCCCTATCGTCTCCCTCTGCATGCAGTGCAGCGCTGCCCTCCTCTTCCTCCTCCTCCTCCTCCTCATCCTCCATCTCTTCCTCCTCCTCCTCCTCCCGGGCCAGCAGCCTCTTGAACACCTCGTACTCCTCGGCTGAGGCTCTGGCAATGCCGGCCACGAAGTCGCCCTCGGTCGGCCGCAGGACGTCCCGCAGCGCGGGGTTGTCGCTCTGGCTCTGACCCTTGTGCGGGGTGCGGTAAATCCCGCGGCGCTCCAGGAAGATGTGGCGGTTCCTCAGCTCGGCGAAGGGCGTGCAGAACAGCCGGGCCTTCACCATCTCCTTCTGCCGGACGCCCATCCTGAAGTACGCGTACTGCGCGCGGAGACACGCGGAGCTCAGCGCCGGCCGGGCCGCGCCCGCAGCCCCGCACCGCGCCCCGCACCTGGAAGTGATGCTGCACGCGGTCCGGCTCCTCCAGCAGCACCTCGGGGCAGCTCCGCAGCAGCTCGGCCAGCTGCTCGGCCGTGAACAGACACCGCTCCCGCAGCATCCGCACCACCGCCTCCATCCTCCTCCGGGGCAGCGTCCACACCTCGGGGCAGCGGCCCGCCGCGCTCTGCAGCCGCGCTGAGCGGGGCGCGGGGTGCGGGGTGAGCCGCCCGCCGCCCGGCCCCACCTCGGCTCCTCCCATCCCGGCCCCGCCTCCTCCCATCCCCCCCCTACCTCCTTCCAGCCCCAGCCGCCGCAGGTACTCGGCGCGCTCCTTCAGCCGCGCGGTCGCCATCCGCAGCAGCCTCGGGCTCCGCTCCAGCAGCCCCAGCGCGGCCTCCGCGTTCAGCCCCAGCAGCAGCAGCTGCGCCGCCGCCTCCGCCCGCCTCTGCGGCTCGAGCCCCGGTTGCAGCAGGCGGAGCCGCCGGGCCTGCGCCCGGCTGAAGCCCATGGCCAGCAGCTCCGCCGCCTCGCCCTCCTCCGGACCCGCCGTGCCGCAGCGGTGCCTGGAGCGCGGGCCCGGCGCGGGGAGGAGGGCGCGGGGCGCGGACGGCCGCAGCGCGCGGAGCAGCCGGCCCGCCATGGCTCGGGGAGGAGCCCCGCACCGCGCAGCCGCCGCACCGCCCGCCCGCGAGGGGTGGCGCGGCGCCGGGGAGGCCGCTGTGCTCAGCGGTGTCTCTCCGGTTCCAGCAGTGGGCAGCGCTGCCCTGCAGGCGCAGCTACCGCGCACCGAACCGGCTGCGCTGAACGCAGAAGCCGAGGCTTGAGGCGCAGGAGAGGGCTGGAGCCCTTCCTCCGTGTCATAAATAAGTGACACAGTGCGTTCTGCCACGAGTTCAGGCGCTCACCTGGAACTATCAAAACCTGGATGAGGAAGCAGAACTACAAAAGCAGGATCTGCTGCATCTCCCGGCTCGGGATTGCAGCCCTGGCTGGGCTGCACGTTGGCCTCTGCTTGTCAGGATCTTCACCCTGTCAGCATTCTCTCTGCCCCGGCCAAGTTTTCTTTCTGATATCTTTGTCTCCTCAAAATCATATCATAGGGTCATAGAATGGCCTGGGTTGAAAAAGACCACGATGCATCCAGTTCCAACCCCCTGCTATGTGCAGGTCACCAACCAGCAGCCCAGGCTGCCCAGAGCCACATCCAGCCTGGCCTTGAATGCCTCCAGGGATGGGGCATCCACAGCCTCCTTAGGCAACCTGTTCCAGTGCCTCACCACCCTCTGGGTGAAAAACTTCCTCCTAATATCCAACCTAAACCTCCCCTGTCTCAGTTTACAACCATTCCCCCTTGTCCTATCACCATCCACCCTCATAAACAGCCGTTCCTCCTTCTGTTTATACACTCCCTTCAAGTACTGGAAGGCCACAATGAGGTCTCCCTGGCTGTGTTACAGGGAGAATGAGTGAACTCTATCCTACAGCAGGGAATTTGTGTTAACAAAGGGTTAGAGAGTCCCTTCCAACAGCTCCAGTTCTAGGGGAAGTAGGGAAAAATACACATCACACCATTATGTGTCTGTTTTTGAGCACAAACTCCAAACAAAAGCCAGTTAAGCAACAAAACCATACATGTGTTTATTCATTCATTTTTTCTTCAGAAAGAGTAAAACTACATATAAAAGTCAAAACAGCCAATAGAAATATATTCTGAGCTCTGAACAATAAAAGAAGACAAAAAGAAAATCTCTTCCAGCTTTAAAACCCTTCTTAGGTAAGAACAATTACAAGCCTGTTAGCTCAAGAAGCTTCTGACACAGTCTGTGTGAGACAAAACCCAAGGCAAGGGCAGACCCTGGGCTGCAGTGTCTAAAAGGGTCAGAACTTACACTGCTGAGTAATCTGCTGCTGTGAATAGCAGGGTTTGCAAGCGTGCTTTGCATACAGCTTAGCCACCATTCTGGGAAGAACTGAAGGGAGTGTGGTGAGAGCTCCTGCACAACACAAGCTTGACAAAAAAAAAAAAAAAAAAAAAGGCATCTTGATGTCAGACTGCCCCAATAGGCAACAGAAAGTGGTTCACTCACAATGCTCCCTCATAGGAAATCTTTGCTATTGCTCTCAGGATTCCTACTTTTCTCTCTTTCTGCAGAGACTTGAAGTGCTTGAAATTAATTCCTGTTGCTTCCTGAGTGTTATCACATGCCCTGCAGTTAGGGAGTTAGTGCTGCACAGGCAGGGGCTGCTGCAGGGAGCGGCTGCAGGGACTCCTCAGGCTCCAGCCCTGACACCTCACAGCTGCAGCTCCTTCCCAGAGGGGATTTGCACACACACAGCTGGAAGCACTCAGGCACGGCTCACTTTCCACACGAGGAGCTGAGGGTCTGTCTCTGTGTGAGCACTCAACAGAACCATTTCTCAATCCATTGCTTTCTAAAAAGAAAGATAAACAGTGAGGGATGAACCGTAGGTCCCACTGGTCAATGAGTCAAGTTCAAAGCATATCTGGATATGAGAAAATTGCCTTTGGGTAAGAAGTTGCTAACCATAGGCAAACCTTGTCTTATAAATCCTCCCTGCTTGCTCCTATGGTAGGGGAGAAAAAGCCTTCAGAACATCTCACCTGCCCCAGAGATGTACACCTCTTCCCAGGTGTAATCACCCAGGTTCACAGGCTGCTTCAGCCAAGGATCCTCCACCAGCATTGCTAGAGTTGTGCGCTGCTCTGGAGCAGGGTGCAGCAGCCCAACGATCAGATTCATGAGATCTGGGAAGAGGCAGCAGGGAGACAAACAGCTCAGTCTGTATTTTAAGCATGCTGGGAATGCGAGATATGATTTATATTCAAAGAATGCAGATCTCAATTACAAATCCTCCCCACTAATCTCTTGTACCATCCTGTTCTATCACAGCTTTATTCACAACTACTTACATGTGCTCAGTTCCCAGGATGATTGGATTACCAGGTTGTAAAAACAAAGAACCAAGAGCAGTTCTGACACCGAGGAGGACAGAGGAACAAATGTCACACAGGCAGCCCTAAATCACTGCTTTGGAGCCCAGCCCACCTGAGGGCTGCTGAGCCTGCAGCCACCACCCCATTCTCATCTGTGCACTCAGGACTCAGGGAAAGCTTCAGGAATTTACTGCTCAGTTGCAGCACTGCTGAAGCCTTATAACCATCGTACTCCTGGGATCACAGAACTTGTTGATGAAAACTTCAATAGCCTGACATGCAATTAGTTTTCTACAGATGAAAGCAGGAGCAGTGAATTTTTCCTGTGATGTCAAGCTATACGATTCATTCAGAAATTACATATTAACAGATGATCATCAAATATCCCCAGAGTGACACACTATTACTTGACAGTTGGTTCAAGTGAGATAAATCTTGCATTAGAATTAGATGAGTGTCATTATTGACTGAACATTATGTACTAGAGTCAGCCTTCCCAGCAGGCCTTGTTCTGGCTTTCTCAAACATAAACCTCACTGAAGTTTGACAAAGCAATAGCTTGAATCATCTTTGTAAGTGGGAGGACTGGAATTTGAAACTAATAAGACATACAGTAGGCATAGAGAACTGCAGAATTTCTCTGCTTCAGAAAACAGCCTTTTAAATCATTGCGTAGGACATTTGGAACTGTTTTTCCCATTTTTCTCTGCTCATACTTTCCTTTAAATGGGAGAAAAGTCACCTTTTGAGACAAGCCGAGGAAAATTCAGGACAGCTGCCATGGCCTCTTCCAGCTCACAGAAGGGATTCTCTGCAAATATTAGGGTATAAAGGGTGACACCAAGTGACCACATCTCCAGCTCAGGGCCATGATACCTACACAGAGATGCACAAACCTTCATGAGTTCTAAGTGCAACGACAGAATAGTGTGCTAAGGAACGTAACCATAACCTAAAACTGTTACATATTTAAACAAAATTTTATACGAGCTCTCTAAAAGAGCAGCTTTTAGTTGAGAGACAGGTATGAGGAAGTTAGAAAGCTGACATGCTGATGGTGAGAGACAAGGGAAAGACACCAAGCCGCAGCACAACTCATGCAGGCTGGAAATGACAACTGGAGGCTTGTTTTTGAACTCAGCTCTGTCATAGGAAAGACATTAGTTTACACTAATGTATAAGGCTGTGCATGAAACACCTGACCAGAACAAGAAAGCCCATCAACAGGCTTAACAAAATCAACTTCGTATGTATGCATTTAAGCCTCCGCAAATAATTTCTGCCACTAGTGCCTTAAATCTCACTTCTGTTTCCTGTGATAAGACACCCTCCCTGCTTCCATCCAGCCCACAGGAAAAACAGGGTTGTTTTTCTGGGGGTGTGATTTACAACAAAATAGCGTGACATACGGTTTGCCAGACAGCACTTCTGGTGAGCAGTATTCAATCGTCCCGCAGAAGGTGTAGAACAGTTTGCCAGGTTGCAGGTAGGCAGCAGAACCAAAGTCCACCAGTTTAATTGTGAAATCTTCAGCAATGACAATGTTTTCATCCTTGATATCTCTGTGAAGGATGTTTCTACAGTGGAGGTACCCAACAGCTGACACAAGCTGAAAGAGGAGAGAGCTGTGTGTTGATTCAGACAGATGTCCTTCCAAATAACATAAATGGCATCAGAGTTACCACAGCCATATCTTAGGTTGCTTTGACACTGTATAAAGACACAGATCCTAATTTTGGTAAGTGCACACAAACTCAGGGCCGCCTGTCAGCACTGCTGTAGTGGGTGTTGGAATGCTCTTGGGAGAGAGACTTTGAAAAGCTTGCCTTCCTCTTACAGATGTGCAGGAAGATAGCATGTTATAGTCACAAAGTGCTTTGGTTAGAAACATCAGAGCTTATTGTTACTGTTGGTTACTGTTGGTTACTTTATTTTTATCCCAGCTTCATTTGGATGGTCCTTTCATTTCACTAAAAGAATAAACTGTATGCCCTTAATGCTGCAGGATGACAAAGCACTTAGGAGTGAAGATTGGTATAAATAATATCCTTACTCTTAAACTCCATTCTTCTTGCTGCACGATTCATGCAGTAGTGCTATAATTAAGAATAGCATCAGAATTATATCGCCTTGGAGACAATCTTGATCCATACCACAACATATCTGGATGACAAAAGCAGAGAGTTGAGAGAATAAAGCTTCTATTCATAATACAAAGCTCCTTCAGCAGAGAAATAGCGTACAGGTCTGAGGTAACAAAGCACCCCTATAAACTCAGGGGTGGTATAGGAATGGGGCTTATCAGTCAGAAGCCTAAAGGAAACAGTGCAATTTGTGAAAGCACACTGCACAGTAGAAAAAAGAAGGTGCAGCACTAAACAACTGTCTTCCATCAGCATCCCAGGTGAGGGGTATAGAGCATGACTGTGGTTTAGAGAGAAATAGGATCCTGGTTCTTACCCTAACCATCTCTTTCCTGCAAGTAGCAACTGTATATTCCCAGCTCTCACCTGTCTGAATAGATAGCTTGCTAATGGCTCATCCAAATCAGGCTGATTATCAATGAATGTAAAGAGATCCAGACCAGATCCATGCTTCTCCATCACCAGCTGGAAGAAACGTTCATTTTCAAACACATCCAGCACCTAATAAAAAACAGTCTGTTATTTGTTTGTGCTTCACCTTCAAATTCCCTTTGTAATTATTGAGTTAAACAAACAGTAACTTCCCATTGTAGATTTAAGCAAAGTACATCATAACTCATTTATAAGTCTCATTTCACTGAGCACAAATGTTCACTGAAAAGAGGGTAGAACTAGAAAACCAGAGGAATTCTCTTTCTGAAAAAACCTAACAACAGAAATTAAGATATACCCAGATCATTTACTGACCTAGTGAGTATTCAGTTGTGACATCGTATGTCCACTCCCAAGACATGCATCTAGAGATAACACAGACCTTTTTTCTGTTAGATTCACACCTTCAGATCTGTGTTTACATCAGTTGTTTTTGGTACATGTGTCTAAAAGCAAGTGATGCCTAACAAGACATGATAGTTCTTTACTGAAAAAGTAGAGTTAATACAGGACACTCCTTCACTCCTGAAGAGGAGCATCAGGCCTTAAATAGTCAAAAGAACCACCTGATACAGTTTAAACTGAGTTATTGTACCTTAATGATATTGGGGTGCTGCAACTTCAACAGGATTGCTATTTCTTGAGTAACTCTCCCCACATCAGGATCATCTACCCAGCAGTCCTCAAGCACCCTCTCCTTCCAGATGAACTTCACAACAGCCTGCATAGACAACAGCATTTCAGTACTGTTTGCAAGAGCACAACTTTAAGTGTTCAGTAAGTTAATTTCCAAGAAAAATGTTGGTGAATTATATAAGGACAGAAGTAAGTCAGTATGCTCTGCTTATGGCATCTATAAACATCTTTAAACTAATTTGGTCCTAGATGCCAGTTTACTATTAATAAAATTGAATTGCAGAGGCTTTCCAAAGGCTTTTTGAGGCCAGCTCTCTTATCAATCACAGCAAGGGTGAGCTCTGGCACAGAGAAAAAAAACCAAGCACTTGCATGCACACAGAGAAACACCAGAGTTTGCTTCTCAGCACCCAAAATGCTGCTGATAGAGGACCCCATAACTTCAACATGCCTATTGCACAATAAGGTAACCATATACTTGAGCTGCAACATGCTAAACTTCGGAGTTTGTTATTCTCTTCAGTAAGGTTAGATTAAAACTTGTAATCCTGTTCAGCCTGAAGTAAAGCTTTTTCAAGAGGTTAAAAGGGCTACATGGCCAGTCTCACTCTGTACCTGCTGCCTTGGATAACATACATCACTGTGAACATTATATCAATGTGAACAATTTGCTGTCCTGCCTTCAGAAGGTTAGTGATCCACATTTGCATTCAAAACAAAGCAAAGTCCTGAATTACCAAATAGCAGCTTCTAAAAGCATAGTGCTGACATTATGTGGACACTCTAACATTTCTGTTTAGATTTGAAATAATTACATTTCAATATTTTAAAGAAATATTTAACCTCCTGATGATTTTTCTTGCTCCTGGCAGTCCAGACAAAGCCAAAAGATCCTTTGCCAATGAGGCTGAGAGTGTGATAATGTTTGGCATACTCTCCCTCACAAGCTCTTAATCTTTCAAGCTCTTCAGCTCTTCGGGAATTCTCAGAGAGTGAAGATGATTTGATGGCCTGGGTACAGATAAAAAAGGCATTAGCAAGAAAATGAACTGAGGAAGCCACAGAGTAACATTTACCAAACAAAGTAAATATTGACAGGAAACACCACACCTAAGTTAAAAGAAGTAAAAGGTACAGCTTCAAGCTCTATCTATATATTTGGTGATTTGTATTTGCCTTAATAACCTCTACATAAACCACATAGCTATATAAGACACTACATTACCAGTGTTTACCAGACTTTTTGATAAGGCTGCATTTTAGTTCTGTAGATTGCTCTCTTAACAGATATCAAGAGAGAACAAATTCAAAGCACATCCTCTTAATACCCCAGTAAAATCTGTAGTAAAGAAACACCACAAGCCTTCCTACCAACTCCTGCAACTGCAGGATCACACTGATTTTAAAATTAATCTCACCACACTGATGTAAACATCTACTGTAGATGTACTTAAACCGGCCTGACAATAAATTTAAAAATCAGGTGCTGTTACTATTCAGGCTGGAAAGATAACTATGCTAAGCCAAAACCACACTACCAGAAATGTTGCAAAATGTGTTGTTTTTACAGTAATGACATTTCTTTTGATGTAGAAAGAGGAAAACCCAGAAAAAGCAATACCCCCATCCTCCCCTCATGATATTTGAGCAACTTTTCAACTTCAGCTTCAGCTCAATGTTATGAAATGGCCAAGTTTCTTACTTCTCCAAGACTGTGTGTGGAAAGATCTAGAACAGACTGGGTCGAGCTTGCTAGACTGGAGAGCAGAAGCTGAGTCTTTGCTACTGCTTCTTTCTGGCTCTGCAAGATGTCTTTCACTACCCAGACACAGAAAAGCACAGCAGGGTCCTGCAGCTCCACACGTTTTACTTCAAAGAGTATGCCTGTAGAAACAAGTCAGGAGGTTAAAATGGTGGAATCAAAAGTTAGCATCAAAGGAGAACACAAGAAGCTTTGGATGAAATCCTGAGTTCTTAAAGTGAATTTCTCCATTTTCTTCATTACTTTTAGGAGAACACCTGCTTAGGAAGGAATCATCAGGGACAAAAGCACAGCTATTCTAGAGATACATAGGGGGTTACCTTCACAGCATCCCACCTGTCTTTAGCAGACATTTTTGTCAGTGTCCAATTGGGACTGTTCATTTCTTATTGTTATTCAAAATAAAAATTGGGATTTTATACATGCACCAAGTCCTGCTGAATGAGTGAGTGAAGCACGCTCCATTATATATGTATTTCCAAAAGAGTTTAGATTTTCTGTTCAAAACCAATTATCAGTGTTTAAGAATATTTCTGACAGTTCAGTCCATCTGAATTTCGTAGGAACCACCTGCTATTCCAATGCTCTCTGCACAGCCTTAAATACTAGACTGTTTTTCAGATGCTACAGCTTACAGCTTCTTCACTGCAAGCTTCTAAGCCAGAAGTGGTTGCCTTCTGCAAAGATGTGGGAGGAGGATAGTATCCCACTAAGAGTTCTGGGAAGAGGAAAGACTTACTTAATTGTGAACCATCTCTGTGACTGCAGTTCCCACTGTAGCTGCCTTCCAGAATCTCTGCACCAAAAGGAGCTGCATGATTTGGTCTTCCTTCTTGTTTCACAGGGGTAGATGTTACTTTTATTTCCATGTTTTCCTGCCCATGCAACTGACATTCTTCTTCAGGATTTCTGTTACTTTTCAATATGTTTCTGTTGACATTATCCCCCACAGTCTCTGTAAGAGTTTTAGGCTTCTCAATAAATACTTTGAAGGATTGTTCAGCGTTTTCCAAATGCTGTCGTGAAGGCAGATACCCAGAACCATCTTTTATGGCAACACCATTTAACAGCTGCTCAGCTGAAGCAGCACCACTCTTCTGAGTTAATGTATTGCCTGCAGCTGAGTTCACTGTATTGGAAAAGAACCCTTCTACAAAATCAGAAGTAGAACCTAAACAGTTGCCAGAGTTCCCTGTGACACCAATATTCAGATTCAGTTCCTCAAGATCAGAGCAAATATAGTTCAGCTCAGCATCAGTTTGTCTCACAGTTCTGAAGGTTGGGGCAGCTCCCAGTGCAGAACCAGTGCAACACATTGTATTTCCTGAGTGAGCATCATGGATACTATTTCTTCCATTTGCAATGAAATTTGCCTCTTTTAGCAAGCTGCTTTCAGCAACAGCGTGCTCAAGACTGGAATGTTTTCCATCACACACGAAGCTAGTTTTTGTCAACTGTCCTCTAGCCACACGACTTTGAAAATCCTGTGTGCAGCTTAGTGTTGTGCCAGGTCGTGGTTCATTTATTTTTGGTGTTTCCAATGAGTTACAAGGAAAACAAGAAGGTGGCTTACTCACTTCACTGGATGCAGTATCTACCTCACCTACTGGGCTAGAAAAAATAGTGTAGCAGGCAACATTTGCTGAAGAAGATTGTCCTTGAGCACTGGTGAAGTGCTGATCCTTCAGCATTTCATATGGCAACGTAGAGACCCGCTGACAATTTAATTCTTTTGGGTCTTGATGATGCACATGTAATTGATCAAGCAAGAAACTGCTCTCTCTGGCATTCCCAGTCTCAGAGGTACCAGATGCTGCACTATGGCTACTTCTTAGTGGTGTCTTCAAGTTCTGATTTAAACCCAACTGCTCTGAAGCAGATGACAAAGGAGATACCCGTGCAGGGCGCATTTCTGGAGGATTACATGATCTTGCATTTTCCACCACTCTGCAGTGTTCCAGTGCTCTGATTCTGTCAGGCCGGGTTTCAGGAGAGGGCTCTGCACAATGGGCTGGCAGCTCATCAGCCACAATGCTGTCTTCACTGCAAGGATTTCAAGTTATTAGTGATATCATGATGACAAAAAGATAAAATACTCACTTACATCCTACCCACTCTTCCATTAATATGTCCATTATTTAAAGCCTGTCCCATTTTTAAAAATTATTTTTAATTTAAAAGAAAAAGGCAAAAAGCTCTTGATGGAAGCATTCAAAATGTTAACAAATCCCATTTCCACCAAAGTAGGATAGGTACACTTGAACAGCAGTCTTTGCTTATGGATTAATTCCTTGCCTAGATTTATTTCTAAATGTATTTCTTAGGTCAAAACAAAAAGCCAGCACATGGCTGCACATTTCAAGTCCTGAAGACAGAAGATCCCTGTGGTGTTTCCAGTCATTTTAACCATGGTTAACTGAAGCCCACGGCACAAAGTATCTTATAAGCAGTTCTATCAGCAAAGATGCAGAATAGAAAAACAACCATGTAGTAAAGGAATTATAACCCATCTGTGATACAGAGATGTAAAGGACAGCACAAGGAAGCTATCAGATTATCAATCTGTTTAAAAAATGGCAAGAATTGTGCTGTAACGTTACATTAAATGTACATTAAAAAGGCAACAAATAACTTCTGAGAGTTGGAATTGTTAATGTGGAAGGTTTAAAACTTCCCTTAAGCGAAACTGTGTGCATCATTCAGAGCCTTGTGCAGAATTTCTAACACTGTCAAAAGAAAGAGACCTTTATTGCATCTTTCTAGATGTCTGCACTCTAGTAACACAGTATCATGCTTCAGTGGGTAACCTGACAGTTACACTGACCTCTAGAAGGAATCATGTTCCAGGTTACCTGGCCTCAGTACAACACTAGTTAGTGGATACCATGGAAGGAAATAACCATCTATTGTTTCACATCTAGCAAGATAGGATGTAATTACCTTCCACGGCCTGTGATGAAACACTTGGTACCCATTAGTGGGTGAATCCTAAGACTTTATCAATACAACATACAGATCTCAATGAAAATCTAAGGTAAGCAAAGCTCAACCTGTCTTGTAAACAGCTCTCAGAATCTCAGAGATCCAAATGCAGAAGACTCTTGTTACACATTCCCACCAATATCAGAGAAGGGGAAAAAAAACCCAAAACCAACAGTTTTTGCTTTTTTCAAAGTGAGATTATGGTCCATAAAACACCTACCGATTTGAAAGTATGGCTGCCACTTCAGGAGATGAGGGAATAGATAAGAGACTGCTCCCATTCTGCTGTTTAGCCTCACCATGTAGCAACCTGTCTTTTCTGTGTCTTCTTGCCAATTTCTGCTCTTCATCTCTTGACAGCAGGTTGGCTAAAGATGCAGACACAAAGTTGTCACCTGTACCAAACAAGAATTAAAACCATACCAATTTAGCCTTTTATTTTTATGCTTCAGTATCTACGGTGATTAAATAAAAAACAAAAACTTTAAACTGCATAAACTGCACAAGTCCCTAAGGAATTGAGTGTAGAAGAGTTGATTAAGTCAAGGTAGTTGAGCATTTTAGTCGAGTTTGGCCTGAGAAATCATCATATCCAGGAACCTAGATGTTTTAAGGCTGCTAAATTCACCTTTCTTGAACAGGTATTAATGAAGAAAAAGAAAAAAAGGCCCTAAACACACATATGCTTCCCAATTCCAACATTTAAAATGAAAAGTTTATAACTCACTGAAGTTGCAGGACAAAAAAGAAATAGTCCAAGCATGTGTAAGCGAAAGAATAAGGTAAGAACTTCCTTCCTCAGTGACAAAAGGTCAAAAGAGGAAAACAGTCACTTACAAGACAAAGTAAACCAGGTGCTGTTGCTGCAGAAGAAGGTAATGAATGAACAAATTTAGATTAGAATCTAGAACAAATCACACCATTTAGTAAAGGCTGAGTGTCAAAATAGTCTTCTCAGCAAAAGAAAAAAAAAAAATTACTTTCAGATTGGAAGCATCACTTCACCAAAGAATTACTTAAAACTGCACAGTACTAACTCTTATTTGTTCCAATAGCAGCTGTGCATTGGTTCCAATGCAGTTGCACATTTTTAAGAAAAAAAAAGATGGAAAAAAAAAGAAAACAGGAAAAAAAAAAACAGAGGAGGAAGAAACATTCAGTACATACAAAGCATTCTCTGTTAACAGAAAAATTTCTGCCTTGGATATTCAGTTTCATCTTCTTAGCAACTGAGAGAGAAGCAAAAGCTTACATGAACAATTCTGTTCACCTTGGGTTATGGCAGAAATCCAGTTTAAAAAGTGCATAGAGGTACTTTGTTTTTACAAAGCACATTCCTATTTTTACAGGAAAAATCTCTCCCCTCTACTAATTTTACCTTTGCTACAGCAACCAGAACCAGCCGTATGGCAGGCAGAAACATCCTCAAAGAAGCACTCACTTTCTGTCCCCAGAGAGTCATCAAGAGGAGGTAATGGCAAGGAGCAGTCATCGCTTCTCTCCATGTTGTTATAGAAACCAGGGATCAGGAATGTTATGTTCTAAAACACAGAATGAAACCTTATAAAGCTAAGGAGGCTCTCACAGACTGGAGGCAAATGCTAGCAGTAATTGTAGTCCTGATTCTCATGGACAGCCATGCAAACACAGTCCACATCACTGGTGGAGAATGCGTCATTGTGCAAATCGCTTTGGGCTCCAGCCAGCTCCTCAATGGAGCTCAAACCCAACAAGACTTAAATACAGCAAGATAATTTCTGTACCATCCAACACGTTCCTTGCTTGCAGCTTTGTGACAGACAGAAATGAGTACAAAAGAAGACTGTAAAACTCTAATGGATATGCTGCCAGACACAGCACTCACTTGGGCAGAGGGGCATTAATATTCCTATCTTACCTTCCCCAGCAGTTCTTTCTTCTCATAGCCAAACAGTGTTAAAGCAAAACTATCCTTGATGCACTGGATGGTTCCATCTGACTGTACAGTAATAAGGCCGCTGATGGTAGAGAAAACTTCAACTGCAGCAGTGTAATGATAGCCTGTGAAAGAGATTTCGCTTTCTGTCTGTAGAACACCATTGTTCTGTGCTGTCACTTGGTCCTCCTCCAGAAGGCTAACTTGTAGTTTTAAAGTAAGAGGAAACACATTACCCTCTCTGGATCGACCTACAGCTCTCTGAACCTTGAGGTTCTAAATTAAAGAAGAAAAAAAAAGAAAAGAAAAACTCTAATTAATTCAATGCTCTCAGGAAAAAGGAGCAGGAAAAGAAAAGCAAACCGATTCAGTGAATATAAAAATGGACAAAAGTCAGGGTTCCACATCCTTAGAAAACCAGAGATGAACTCCTGCATAAATATCCCGATAGCAAGCAAAGAGCAGTAAAGTCCATGCTGCAGCTTTTCAGCAAATGAGGTATTACTAAGGCCTCTTTCAATCACCTTGCTGCCTGTTTTCATGACTTGTGCAAGACCTGGATATTCTTTAGGTTCTTACTCCTCAGACAGACATGCTTGAAATTGGCTTAAGAATTCATAGGAATATTAGGGAGCTGACTCAGATAGCATATTCTCTAAAAAGCCAGGCTTCTGATGGATTGCAGACATCTTTCACCGAGATAGACTCCACAGTGACAGATCAGGGACTGGACTCATTCCTAGTTCAAAAATACCCTGTTGGCAGCTCCATAAATAAGCATCATACCCTTTTTCACAGAACTTGTGCTTCTCTCCAAAAAGGCTTTCATCTGTTACATAAGGATGGAAACCACTGTGCACCTGCAACCCAAAAGGAAAGGATAGGGAAGAAAGTGGTTGGCACTTATAATATACCTTTGGGATTTTTTTGCCTAGAAGAGGGATCTGCACAGCAGGAATCAGGTCCTTTATGTGGAGTCCAACTACTTCTTCTGATGTTGGGTAGCCATGGAGATGGGCAAAAAGAAGGTCACATGATGTAATGCCTCCCTTGACAAGAAAATTTACAGTATTATTTTAAATTTAGCATTTTAACCACAGTCCACTCAATCCTTTAACAGTTTCTGCAAGCATCTTATCAAACAGCAGGCCTCATTCTGTTGTCCCTTCAGGAATATAACTAACTCAGTAAAAGCAGGCAAGGCATAATGCAATGCTCTAACATTAGAATGTCATAGGGGAGAGCAGGGAAGGCCAGGACTCCTCATAGAAAGTCCCCTCAGCAAGGAGATCCCCTTACCAGGGCACCCCTGTGGTCAGTAACAATGCCCTGCCAAACCACCATGATTGGGGTATTTTGACTTGTTAATGTCAAGGTGAACCTAGTGGGAAAAATATGCACAGATCCTGCCCATACAATTCCAAGTTCTAGCAGTGCTATGCACATACTTTGTGTTCACAAGTAATGATGTGTCCACCAGTTTTTAGCCACATTTGCACACGAACTGTCAGAAACTGCTGTCTCATTTGATCATTAGGAAAACACTCACGTCAGCCCTGAAGGAAACAAAAGCTGAAAGTCTTTCCACTGGCTCCAGCAGAACCACGCAGCGCTGGTTGTCCTTGATTCTTATTCGCCTCAGCCACACAGAGACAGGGATCTTCTCTTTGAGATGGTTGATAACATCCACCTTTCCACAGGATTTAGAGTTAAAATTCACTAAGACTGTGGTTACTTTGCAAGATTTTGAACGAGAGGAAGATATCGAGCCAAGATGCCTATCCCTCACTGTTAGAAAAAACTTGTTTATTGACAGCTTATTTGTTTCTACTGGGAGAAACACCTCTAATACAGAATTGATAAGGATTGCAATTAATTCACTGTATTTGTTGCTTTTGTGGTTTTTTTTTCCTAGCCTGAAGAAGACTCAAAGAATTTCAATCAGCATAATAAACGTGTCGATCTAATACCTTATTTTCAATGAAAAGAGCTTTTCAGAGATGCCTTACATAAGAGATGCCCCACGATGCTACCAAATACTCCACATTAGTAATGCAGTTCTTACTTTCAGCCACAAAAGCAGAAGCTTAATTTCTTATGGGAGAAGATTCTTCTCCAATCAGAAAATGTTTACTCATCTTATAACCTGCAGTGTTCATATTAAGTCTTTTATCTTTTTTACGAGATCTTGACAGAATGGGTTTATGAATTCCACAGTAACCTCCATGGCAGCCTATGAAGCATTGGGAACAGCTGCATTTTAAGGTTAGTGTTTTCATCAGATATTTTATGTTAATCCTGGATTTATCTAACCAGGCTTAGGATTATTTTTTTTTCCCCAGACCTAATTGATGATGCAGGAAGATCAAGCTCTGAGGTACTGATCATTTCACAACAGCAGCCAAAGAAAACAGTAAGACTTCTCACACAGTTTTCTCATAACTAACCACACTATGGGAGAAACATTAATCCCACTCATTTGCACCAACTGGGGTGTTCTGTCAGACATGTCACAGTACTTGATGGATGTGTAACTTTATAATATGCACAGAGCCACTTAAGGTCATTTGAAAGACAAGTGGGAACTTTTCCATAATAATGTTTTCCATGTTAAGCAATTTATATTGATTGATTTCTTTTTATTTATTTATTTTATTTTAAAGATCAAATGTCCTTGAAGCTCTGATTTGGCCAAGTCATCATGACTATGTATGTTAGCAACTGGAAAGTTCATGTACGTGCCTTCTAAAGCACCTTTTACCCCTTAAATACCCACGTCTGCAAACTTTTAAACAAAACAGCCTGACAAATGACTTAATTACTGAATGCCCACTAAGTTAACTATATCAGGAAATTATCCTCAAACTGTCAAAAAAAACCAAAACCACCCTAAGCCCCACAGATATTATATGTTATATAATACATGAGGGATATTTGCTCAAACATTTCACATACCACAGTTCCTGAAACCATTGCTGAACATTCATCAGTTTCTAAATACTCATCATCCACAGCTTCCCATGTCTCTTGGTTGCATTTGGATATGAAGTGGGACAGCTTTTGACCAATGAGTTCCTGACTGCTGCACCCAAGCAGCCTGCAAGCTTTGTCATTGGCCACTAGAATCTAGAAAAGAGGAAAGGAAGCAAAGAATAAAAGTTTTGTTTATAGATCATTATCTCCTTAGGTTGTTACTTTAATATCTTAAAATTTCAGTGGAAATACAGCAGTCCTTTTAAACTGAGGTCTTTGAAAACAATTCACTTCAGCTTCTTATTCTAAGACATCCATTGCCCAAGCATCTTCATGGTGAAGAGTGTTTGTAACATGGCTTTCCTTTTAGTTTTCCTGCTCACTTTTAACTACCTATCTCCTCCACCCTTGTGAATTAGGAGGCAAAGTTACAAAGTTGTTCTTGCAAGCAAAGCTGAGGCAGGTCATCGAATTTTATCCACTCCTGAAGGCATGCAACAATCACACAACTCATTGCCATGCTTAAGCCTCTGTTAAAGACCAAGTTAGGATTAAGAGTCTTTAGGATGGGGAAACTCAAACTGGCAGCTCAAGTTAAAAATGGCACAGCTCTTTACAGCTGTTAGCCTTTAGTTTTATACTCAGGTCTCTGTTAGGACAGAAACAGAAAAATCTCTCTCCCCCAGTGCAAAAAACATGGTAAGTGGGGCAGATAGAGATGCCATGCCACTATAAATTTATCCCTGGTCTGCTACTTTCTAGACAAAATGCCTGAAGCATGATCAGCTTTTTCTTTCTTCTCTTATGCTACATTGTAGCTGCATTCTTCTTTAGCCTCTTTTTTGATTTGAAATAAAAGACTTAAGATAACAGTGCTTCTAATTGGTTACATATATTTTGCGAACTACAACGTGCCATAAAAATACATGCATTGCCAGTCTTCAGAAAATTACTAAGCGGATTATAAAACACCTTCATGACACTCTACTACCTGCAGATACAAGTAAGAATAACAGGTATTTTAGCTTATGTGACATTATCCAGCCTGCATCAGTTAGGTGGGCTATAGCTTAGCAGTCACAGCTGCAAATACCTCAGTTGTGGTGACATCCACAGTGAAGATGGCCTGGTTTGGGTTGCGGGCAGCAGTCAGGAAATGCTGGCTGGATTCCTCCAGGGCAGGGGTGTGCACAAAGGAGCAAGAAGAACTTCCAACAGAAATGGAAAGAGAGGAAGAGTCCCGCTGAGCCCAACAGTTCCCAATTTTGCTGGCACAAACATTATGAGCTGCCAGCGAAGAGAAGCAGTAAGAGCTCCATTTCTCCCCTGTGAGAACAAAAAGAGCAGCTTTTTTAATAGTTTACTACAGGAGCACTGGGGAAATTAATGGAAAATCAGTTGACTGACTGTCAAGTAATTACATCCCAAAATACATGCTTCTATACTGTTTTAAGAAAATACAAGAAAATAAAACCAGTGAAACTAAAGACAACAGAAACAATTATAATAATAAACATTTTTGAGTCACAGCCACTGGAATAATTAAACTCCATCTGTAGGCTAGAAAAAAAAAATTGCCAGCATGCAAATAATTCAAACAGACGATTCAAGCTTTTCTTCTGCTTAAGTCACGAGAGTTTAAAAGGTTTTGAATTATCTCGAGTTAAAATTGGAACTATTATTAAATATAATTGCAGTTAGTCAGAAGCCAGTTAATTAACTATTCACAAGATGTGACACTGAAATACCAGAGCCCACACCAACACTTTATGTTACACAATGGCAAGTGATTGTACTAAAACTTCCAGAAGTTCTGACTATAATAAATGCTCCCATGGGAAGTGACATCAGCAACCAAACAAACACCATTACTCCACTTCCAAACTAAGTAGCTTTGAAGGACTGGCAGCAATGGAAAGGGAGAGGAAATACTGGAGAATTATCATAGAATGGCCCAGGTTGGAAGGGACTTCAAGGATTGTGAATCTCCAACCCCCCTGCCACATGCAGGGCCACCAACCTCTCATTTAATACCAGACCAGGCTGCCCAGGGCCCCATCCAATCTGGCCTTGAACACCTCCAGGGATGGGGCACCCACAGCCTCTCTGGGCAGCTGTTCCAGCACCTCACCACTCTCCCTGTTAAGAACTTCACCCTGACATCCAGGCTAAATCTTCCCTCCCTCAACATAAAACCATTTTCCCTTGTTCTGCCTTTTATCTACACTTTCAACAAGTTGATTCCCCTCCTGTTTGTAGTCTCCCTTTAGGTACTGAAAGGCTGCAATGAGGTCACCCCGCAGCCGCCTTTTCTCCAGGCTGAGAAAAGCCTTTGAACAAGCCCAGCTCCCTCAGCCTGCCCACATAGGGGAGGTACTCGAGCCCCCTGATCATCTTTGTGGCTCTCCTCTGGACCCTCTCCAACATCTCTGTGTCTTTCTTGTACTGGGGGCTCCACACTTGAACACAGTATTCCAGATGGGGCCTCACAAGAGCAGAGCAGAGGGAGAATCACCTCCCCATCCCTGCTGGCCACTCTTCTTCTGATGGAGTCCAAGATACCATTTGCTTTCCGAGCTGCAAAAGCACACTGCTGGCTCATGTTAAGCTTTCCATTCATCAGGACCCCCAGGCCCTTCTCTGCAAGGCTGCTCCCAAGGACTGGAGAAGTCATCCCAAGGACATCGAGTCACTAAGGTTGGAAAAGACCCCTCAGATTCCCAAGTCCAACCCCAGCCCACCCCACCATGCCCACATCCCTCAGTGCCACATCCCCACAGCTCTGAACACCTCCAGGGATGGTGACTACCCCACCTCCCCGTGCAGCTGTGCAGTGCCTCACTGCTCTTCCTTAGAAGTTTTCTGTAACATTCAACCTGAACTTCCTGTGGCACAACTTAAGACCATCAGCTCTCGTCTTACTGCTGCTAATCTGGTGCCTCACCTCACCACAGCCTGAGGCCTCTCAGTGAGTTGCAGAGCCATGAGGTCTCCCCTGAGCCTCCTCTTCTCCAGACCGACCCACCCCAGTTCCCTCAGCTGCTCCCCATCGCACTTTGTGCCCCAGACCCCTCACAGCTCCGCTGCCCTCTGGACACACAGCAGCACCTCAATGTCCGTCTCGTAGCGATGAGCCCAGCACCGAACGCAGCACAGGAGATACGGCCTCACCAGAGCTGAATACAGGGCACGGTCACCTCCTGCTCCTGCCGGCCGCCCTATTGCTGACACAAGTCAGGCTGCCCTCTCCTCCTTGGCCAGCCGGGCACACAGCCGGCTCACATTCAGCCGGCCGCCAGCCCATCTCCGTGCTTCTGCTACCGCTGCCAGCGTGACGGAGGGAAAGGAGGAAGGGCCGTAAGAGCACCCACGGCTGCCGCTGACAGCCCGCGACCCGCAGAACACAGCGCTCACCGGCCAGCGAGGCTCCCCGCCGGCACAGCCCGGCCAGCCGGCTCCTCCCTCCGCTACCGGCCCAGGGGTAGGACCTGCTTAGCTGCTCCGAGTCGCTCGGCGGGCCGAGGCCCGAGGGGCTGCCTGCGGAGCGGCCGTGCGCGCTGCCGGCCATCCCCGCGCAGGGCCGGGAGCAGCGGGGAGCGCTCCGCTCACAGACGCGCGGCCGGGCCGAGCGCTGCCCGCCGCAAAGCACAACGGCCGGCTCCCAGCGCGGCCCGGTCAGCGCCTCGCGGCTCTCGCCTCGAGCTGCCGGGGGCGGGACGTGGCCGTCCCGCTGCCCAATAAGCGAAGGCGGTGGCAGAGCGGCACGGCCGTCAGCCAATGGGCGACCGCGGCGCGGTGGCGGGCCGTTCGAACGAGGCGCCGGCCTCCCTGCCCGCGGCCGTTGCTAGGAACGCTCAGGCCGGCGTGGATGGTGGGCGGGATGGGCCCAAACCGATTCAACGTTCAGGAACGTTCAGGAACGCGGGGCTCCCTCACCTCCCCGTTCCCAGCCACAGCCGCATCCTGGTCGCCCTGCTCCGTATCCTCGCTTTCCAGGGCTGAAAGCGTACGAGGGCCCGGACACTTCCCACGCAAGTTATGGTGCCGGGGTTCCAGACCCGTAAAGCTGGGACAAACCACGGAGGAGCCTGCAAGCGGACCGCCGGGCCCGAGGCGCCGCCGCGAGGGAGCAGCCCCGGCGCTTGCACGGCACCGCAGGCCTCCGTCCCGCCAGCGGTGCACTACAACTCCCAGAATGCCGCGGGGCACGGCCCCGCCCGCGCACTGGGGCCGGACGGCCCCAACCGTTACCCCCCCTCCCCTCAGGCTCACACCCGCGGAGGCGATTGGCTGTCGGCTGGGCGCCGGCTCTGAGCTCTGATTGGCTGCGACCGCCGTTGAGGCGGTTGCCGGAAGGGGGCGGTGGGAGGAGAAGCAATATGGCGGCGGGGAGCGGAGAGGGGCAGCAGGAGATGATGGAGGGTGAGAGCCCGCTGCGGCCGGCGGGGTCGGGTCGGCACGGAGTGTGGAACGGCGCGGCCCCGGGGTGCTACCCGTCGATCGGGAGCCCCCGGAGGGGTGCGATAGGCTCGGGGCCGTCCTAGCCGGGCAGCCCCTTGGGGTCCGGCCTGAGGCGAGCCCTGTGGTGATCCCGGGAGCGGGGCCTGAGGGGCGCGGGGCGCGGCCTTTGCGGGGGAGGTGGCAGAAGCGGGGCTGCGGAGGCGGCCGTGACGTAAACGTGAGGAGAATGTAAGGAGAATCCCCCGGTGTGGTTTCCTCGTGTGGGAGCCGCGCTGTGCCCAGGCGGCCGCTCGGGCTGCAGCCAGCCGTGCCTTTGTGGCTCTTCTTCTTCGTGTCGTTGGTACCCTCGTACGTGATGCTGGTTTTATTTCCTCTGAGAGGTTTTTAAGTATCGTAGATCTCCTTCCATTTCCGTAATCTTTGGAATTGCACTTCATTGATCTAAGAAATTTCCTTTTTCCTCCAGTCTTCTTCCCAGATTGTTGGTTTTAGGAAGATGTGATGGGAGGAAAAAGTGCATCCAAAATCAAAGTAGAAACAAGGGGTAAGAGGCCTTTTATTTAAGACTAAACCTTTCATTTAGTTAATTTAGGATTTCTACTAACTGCATAGTGGTATTTGTGAGTCCTGGTTGTGATATCTGCTTGCTGCTTTTTGCCCTCAGCGTGCTGCCAGAAGCAGCCTAACTCTGCTGTTCTCTATCTCCTGCAGTCGATAAGCGGATCGAATCAGAGGAGTCAGAAGATGAAGGGAAGAAGCAAGCGGTGCGCTTAGTAACAGACCTCAGCCAGCAGAGCCTGAGAGATGAGCAGAATGGTGAGAACTCCCCAGGTACCTTCTCGCCTCATTGATGGCTTTAGGGAGGTGTGAGCCACCCACCTGTGTCAGTCCTTTGTATTTCTCTGTGTATCCACGTTTTGTCTCAGTGTTAGATAACAGCTGCCCTGGAGAAAAGTTTTTTAAGTAATAGTATAGTCCTTGCTATTGTAAAGCTGCCTTCTTTCATGGAATTGCAGATGTTAGATCCTTTTTTTAGTTATTGGTGTGTGGAAACTATGCTTCTCCTTGAAATGTCGACATTCAAAAAGAGCTTGATTCATGCTTCTTTGTGGAAGGGTTCTCATTTTCTATAGAAAGATGCTGGAAGTGTTTATTAAAAATGAACGAAACCAGCTCTTCGTACTCCTCTACTGCGTATAGCTTTTAACTTTAAAAATTGCCAGATCCCTTTGGAAGGCAAAGAGGAGTTTTTCTATGTAGACTGAAGAAAGCAGGTTGATGTGGTTTGTTTTGTTGCAGGATTTTTTGTTTGTTTGTTTAAAAATTCTAAGGCATGAAAATTGTACCTGTTTGAATTGCCTTGATTTCCAAATGTCTCTGCTGTTTTTGCAGTTTGTTTTAGCTCATTGGGTAGAAATTTCAGCAGGTGCTTTAGAGCCCGTGCTTATTTAATGGAGATGTTTGTTTTATGGTAGCTTGCAATTTGTCAAAGCAAATCGATACCTGAAGAACCTACACTGCAGTATCATCTGGACTTTTAACAATAGCTAACAATTTAAGGTGCAGTACATCCTTTTGATAGACCTGCTGTAGGTATTATTGGCCTGGAAATGGAACTGAAATAAAATGCTTTCTGCAGCAAATTTTAAATCATTGTTAGCTATCAAACAAACAAAAAAACCTGTAAGTTGAAAAATGTATGGTGGTGTGTCTAAGAGCACATCCCACAAACTGTGGGGATCCCGAGCTGTGCACCATCAGTTGAAGCACACAGATCAGTCGGGGATAGTTTTCCTTTGCATGCACATAATGTTTTGAGCATTCATTCAGCTGATGTCATTTACTTGTGCATTTGAGGCTATGTGTTGTATGTTGTTTCCCTTTGGGAGCTGTAATAGGAGAGAAATGACTTTGAATGACATACTTTTATTTCAAATGGGGGCAGGAAAAAAACAACTTATTGTCTGATTTACATTGGATGCTACTTAATGTGAAAAACAAACAACCAACTATTTCTAGAATAGGAACCAAAAAGAGGAATAATACTGGAGCACTTGAGTTAGGAGCTGGCAAGGAAACTAAGGTGTTCAGCTGAAAGGAGCATGGATTTTTTTGTCACCTTTTTTCATTGAAGCTCACAAATAGAGATCACACAGCTGAGGTTTCACATTTATCGTTGAGTTAATTCTCTGAGGAATAGCACTGCTGCTGTGAAATCTTATAACTTATCTTATAACTTATTATACTTTTCATGCATGTGCAGTTAAAAGGTGCAGTTGGGCTTCAAATGGTTGTGGTGCTGTGGATTTACGTAACAGTAACTGCTGCTCTGTGCTGCAGAACTCGGGCTTCCTGAGTGGCATCCTTTCTTCCTACACTTGCAGAGCTTGCAGGCGTGGGTTACACCAAACCTCTCTTAAGTAACTTTAGTGGCAAAGCAATGTATTTCTTTTTTTCCCCTCTTGAGAAACTGTCTGCATTCTAAATTGTGTACTGCAGGAGCATGTGAGCTGCTGTGTGTGCTGTGAGGAAATGCACTGCTTGACAGAGAAGCCTCTCAGCTGGCAGAGACAGAGGAACATTTTTGACCAAAGTATCAACTGAGTGCACCAGCTTTACTGTTAGACACCTTTAAAGCCCCAAAAGGACAGCTTCCATCACTGAACACTGAAACTTACTGCTTGTACAACTCAGTCCAAGGGGAATAGTTTGTCTTTTTCTGATGAGACGTCTCAAATAACTGTTGTTCTGACCTCAGACTCTGTTCCTGGTGGCTGTAAGTTCGGCTGGGCTGTTTGTCTTGGAGCGCCCTGTGCTGGCAGATTTTTGCACCCTAGAAATAGGTTAAAGAGATGTGGTCATGGGAGCAGCTGGGAAGTGTATCTGTTCCCCTGCTGAAGTGCATCCCTTCTCATCTGGAAGAAAAATGGAAATTCAAGTATTGCCTGGTGCTAAAATGCTGACAGGCACATTTATGCTCGTCAGTTCTGGTGGCATTTCTATACCACCATGCAACGTCACCAAATTTCTCAGCTCATTTTCAATCCCCAAACTGTAATTTATGCTCCTTGCTAATTTATGCTATATAAAATCTTAAAAGATGAGGAACAGAGGACTCTCTTTAAATCTTGATTTCCACAAGTCAGTTCAGACAGGGCTCTTTCCTGTCATGGCATAATACAGTGAGGTAAATAACTTTGTGGAGCTATCAAACCCTGCAGCTTGGCAGGATTAACAATTGTGATGTTTGTACCCTTAATCCTTACCTGACTGCAGATGATGCCAAGCATTTGTAGGAAAAGCACTCATTAAGGACTGGGGGATGTTTGGCATTTGTATGAATGTTGTGGCCCTGCTCGGGAAATAAAATTCATTATTGTGTTAATGGAATGGGCTTGCATACTATAATGCAGCAGTTAATCCAAAACCTTTGAAACTTGACTGATATTAAAGATGCTTCCAGTTTTTTGGTTGCACAGAGGGCTTATATGCTTAAAATGGAAAGGGGTTGCATGTTGTGTATCTGTTTTGCAAAGCCTTATTAGACTTCCTTTGGAGTTTGATGCAAACAGCACACCATCTTCTGCAAATGGGAATCGGGTGTGAATTATTCAGCATGAATGTATCCAGTAAACTTCACTCCCTCTTGTGCTATGATGGAAGTACAGCAAATGCTGGGCTACCTTCCAGAACTACAAAAGCATTTCCCAAGCAAATGTATGCAGTGTGATAAACAGTGTTTTCTAGCATATTACTAAGCTTATTCAAACAAAAGAAGGGAAGTCCATGCGAGCGTGTGCCTGGCATATACTGGCAATATTTGTGAAATAAAGACTGGAGGGTGGGGTTGTGGAGATGCTTGGTCATTCTTGGCACTACCAGCTGCCAGCTTAGGTGTACTTAGGTTCCTCCTTGGCACCCATGTGTTAGGTTATCCAAGGAGCACTGACTCCTTAGAGGGTACATCCTCAGAGGGATGCTTGCCCTAAGTGTAAAGAAAAGAAATCCTGCCAAGTTCGATCTTAAGCCAGTGTTACACATCAGCCAGGTAGGCAGGCTGGATAAGGTGCTGCTCTTTTTTCATTTGCTCTTTTTTCATTTGGAGTTGTGTTGGTAAGAAAGCTTTGTTTTGTTACTTGCTGTCATGATGAAAGTGAGTGTGTTTTTACTGCAGCAGAATATCCAAACTGTGTATCTTGTGTGTAACTTGTTTTGAAGGGTGCTTGCTCCCTTTGTCCCTCTGGATGTTAGCCATTGTAATCGTGTCTTTAACTGTCAGATAGCAGAAGTCTATAACATTTGTTTCTGCTGCAGGAGAAGCAGAGACACCAGTGGACATGGAGACAATTAGCCTGGACCCAGAAGCTGAGGTAAAGGAAGATGTTTTGTTCTTTCAGGCTTTACATAGCAAGATGAAAGGGAAAGCAAGTATTGAAACCTACCTAAAAGATCTCATTCTTCTGAAGGTCCTGGCTAGCCTATCTTCTCTGAAACTGGTTCAGAGCCTTCAGGCTAGACATAGAGGTTTCTACTCTTAATCAGTGTCCAAAACCTTTTGTTTATCATTTTGAGTTTTAGAATAAACACAGAAGCAAAGAAAGTGTGTTCCAGTTAAGCAATAAGTGGGTAAGAGAATTTTGTGCAGTACTTTGTTTAAGCTGCACAACTCTTTCTCAGCAAAATTATGAATTTACTAAAAGAAATAGTCCCCAGTTGGTGAAACCAAGCTCACGTTGAGGAGAAGGCTTTTGCCCTCTCACAGGTACTGCCTTTGCAGTTAATGAACTTAGGCCATGTGCTTCACCATTGCTGGTAAAATCATCTGCCAAAGCAAATTTTTACGAGCTCTTGAAAGAGAAGTTTTAATGGGCTGTGCTTTCTGTAAGTCTGTCATTTTTCTTAGAAGAAAATAACTAGGTTCAACTTTAAAGAGTATTTTGAAACAATTGCTGAATCCCTCTGACCTCTGTTTCTCTCTCAGGATGTTGACCTGAATCATTTCCGAATTGGGAAGATTGAAGGGTTCGAGGTGCTCAAGAAAGTAAAGGTAACAGCTCAAAAGAATAGAGAATATCATTTGGAGCTGGAGATTGTGCATGTCAGACCTACTAGAGAACAAATGCAGGAGTCTTTTTGGCTGCCATCCTAGCAATTTCACCTTATGTTCTTGTCAACATGATGTTATGATGTAGAATACCAATAGCCAAAAATTATAAAACTCTGACAGTTTGTCTGAAGAAGGTCCATCCAACCTAAATTTCTTCTCTTCTAGTTTAAAGGTCTATGTCTTATCACTATTAGACCATTTATAAAGTTGGTCCCTCTCCTGCTTGTAAGCCCCCTTCTACTTCTGTAAGGCCACAGTGAGGTCTCCCTGGAACCTTAAAGGATTTCTGGAGGCTTCCAGTAAACTCCTGCTCAAAGCAGGTCCAGTTGGAGCATGTGGCTTAAGGCCTTGTCCAGTGAAACTCTTGAGTGTTTCCAAGGATGGTGATTACATGACTTCTGTGGGGCGCTGTTCTGGTGGCTGCGTTCGTGGTAAAAGCTTTCCTTCTGTAGAGATGGAAGAAAACAGGAAAATATTGTATTTTACAAAACAAAACCCACTTTCTGCTTGTATGCCAAAAGGCATGACGTGCTGCTGTTCATATCTGTTTTCCTGCCAGACTCTGTGTCTGCGTCAGAACTTGGTGAAGCGCATTGAGAACCTGGAGCAATTGCAGACCTTGCGGGAGCTGGATCTGTACGACAATCAGATTCGGAAGATTGAGAACTTGGAGGCTCTTGTGGATCTTGAGTGAGTCATGGGGAATCACCAGGTTTGGGCTGTGGGTGGATTGTCACTCGCTGAGTTACTGAGCTGTAATTATTCCAGTCTTAATCACCCAGAGCCTTCTCATCATTCTCTTGTCTGTGAAGGAAGATTTCTGGTCTCTGTTGATATTTAACTGTGCAGTAAACCATTTTCATTTCCACTGTCCCAGGTGAGCTCCAGGATAATAAAACATCATCTGTGTAAAACAGCAAGAATGGTAGGTGGTTGCAGCTTCCATGTAGGTGCAGGAGCACTCAGGCATCCCTTGGTATTGATAGGGACTGCTCCATATAACATCTGTACTTCTGCAGAAAATGTCTAGAGATGTGAGTCTCTTGGGGACAAAGTGCTATTCCCAGTTTCTGGCACTCATCCTTCATCAGTCTGGAGGTGGATCACAACCATTTCCTCTGGAACTGTGGAGCAGTGACATGCTTACAGCACTGCTAACTGCTTCGTGTTTAAGGGAGACCTTGTCCTAGAGAGGCAGAGCTTGTAGGGATGTACGTTTCCTATGGACTGTACAGTGCTGAAAGTTGGCTTCCCCCCATGGTGGCAGTTGCACAGCTGGGCAAAACAGTGTGCTTTTTGCATGTGACATACCTTTGTTTTCTCATGGCGTGCTATGAAAGTATTTTGCAAGTTGTATTCATTATTTCTGATTAAAGGAATGCCACTTGTGACACCAGCTTCATGGTCTAACAAAATACTTGATTTCTGCAGATAGTGAGGCTCACCAATTGTTCACAAATGCCTCTGCCAGGACCTTCCATGCCTCCTGGACTGAAGAGCCCTTTGTTTTGTTTTACCTCAGGATCCTGGACATCTCGTTTAATGTTCTGCGACACATTGAAGGACTAGATCAGCTTACTCAACTTAAAAAACTCTTCCTCGTCAACAACAAAATCAGCAAAATTGAGAATTTGAGCAACTTGCAGCTGTTACAGATGTTAGAGTTGGGATCCAATCGAATTCGGGTAGGCTTGCTGTACAAGATGTTAGCTAGAGAGTTTTGAGCTCTGGCTTTTGGGATTAGCCCATTTTCAAAGTGTTCTGTGTTGACTTTGACTTGTGATTTTGCTGTTTTTTTTGTCCTAGCCATTCATTCAATGTGTAGTTGTTTGTTTGCTGCACCTGCTGGATCCTTCCATTATGTATGTGTGTAGTGCCTGGCTTTTAAACTTCAACTGAGGAATTTCTCTTCAGCTCATTCTCTGTGTACTGCCTTCTGCAGATGGCAGTTCTCTCTCAATAGAGAGCCAAACCTATCAGAACTACCACCTATTGTTTTCTTTTGCCTTCCTCATGGCTGATGCTCTGTCTGGTTCTACTTCATCAAACCAACTGAACTCTAATAGAAGTTTCAGGTTCATATGTGTATTTGATAAATCTCTACATTTGTCTCACTCAAGAAAAAGGTTTTCTTGAGGCTTTGCTCTGAAGTGCCTCAAAAACTTGATAGCCCATTGCTGACTACTTCTTCTGATTTGTCAGTTAGCAACCTTTCCAATTTTGTGATTTTGATTGCACTTAAAGGGAGGCAGTTCTGAGTGATGTCTGCTGTCTATAAGGCAGGCTTCTGCATTTTGCCCAGGTTGTAAGAGAATGGATGAAGCAGGCAACACAAGAGACTCGCTGTGTGCAAAGTGAACTATTAATTTTTTACAAGCTTTTTCAATTATATATACACTTTATAAACTAGCTGTAAGAAGTGAGTGCATTCCAATCTGGAAATTGTATAAAACAACATTGCCCAGTTGCAGATGCTGAGAAACTCTTTGTTATGTTGAATGAACAAATTAGGGAAATATATATTTTTCATATTTTAAGTGTTGTGGAAGCACATCTCCTTTCTAGAAAAGAAGGAAACTCAAGCAATTACGAACAGCCTTTGAAGGCAGAAATGTTTGCTGCTTTTATGAACTGGAAAAACTCCTTTTTCTCCAAAAGCTGAAATGAAGTGACTCTTCTGTCTGAAGGAATTGTTACTTTAGAAAGTTACTTAGGGGGAATAAATCCTGAGTGGGAGAGCATCAGCCAGATGAGTGGTGAGGAGCATTATTGGTTTGCATAGGCTGGGGAATGTGATTTATTTTAAAAGTGTACTTCTTGTATTCAGAAGCATAATAGGCTTTAGGGGCACCAGTCCTTGTGTTTCCAAAGCTGGGTTGAAGAAAACTATTCCATCTCATTTCTCAGCATCATTACTCAGTGCAAATAAGAATAAAAACCAAACCAGCTGGGCTTCTGTACTGATGTTTGGGTGGTGTATTGCCATCGGTGTTGGAGAAGCTGGAGAATATATTTTGAATGACCAGCTTGAACTGTTTTATGTATATTTTTTTGCAGTGCTGAGGCATTACCACTGTGCATGGTAAAAACCAAAACAATGATATCACTGTATCACTATCTTATTTTTAGCATCTTTTCTTTTTATCTGTTAATTCTTTTCTGGCTTCTTTGAAAAGCAATGCTCTATGCTGCTCATTGCTTTATTGGAGTGAGAAACCTGTGTCTAGGCATGAAAAAAAATGCATCTCACCTGGGGAAACCAGAGTTTTTCTGGTAGTTTCCTGCTGGCAGGGCGGCCTGGCTACGTGCTTCATAGGTGGGTGTATCTGTAAGAAGCTATGAGCAGGCAGGTCAGGCAGTGTCTCTGGGTCTGGGATGCCTGCTACGTTCATCCCCTGAGCATTAAAGTTTCTGCAGTAGTGCTGTGTTAGTCATTTGCTGCAAAACTCTTCACTTCTTGGTGTGCACTTAACCTGGGGTCTGGCGTGACTTAGAAAACACTTGTAGTTCTGTCCTTCTTATATGAATGGTGGGGAAACAATTTCATGCCTGAGCTGACCCATTTTCATGCTTTTCTTTCCAAAGTTGGACTGAGGCAACTACAAGGCAAGCACTTCATTTGTTCCCTAGCTTTTTTTCCTCATGCCTGTTTCATACTTAAATGTGGCTTTTTTTATAGCTTTAAGTAGCTTTTTTTTTTTTCTTTCTGATTATTTCTTCTCAGTACCCTCAGAGTCACAAGTATTTCCTCCTCAGGGCTGGGGGAGCTACCACTGAGAAACAAATCTATTATTTTCTTGCAAGGCCAAAACAGGGGTAAGTCCACAGGCTTAGAAGGAGGGTGAGTCCAAATATGAGCTGATAAACAGCTTATGTTGAATCTATTGGCAATTCTGGGATAGAGATAAAAAAGCTTCTTTCCTTCCCAGAGCATACCTATAATACACTGTGTGCATGTGTCCATTCCCCTCTGCCTTCCCTTGCCCACAAGTGCACACAGAAGTCTGAATGGTGCTGGGATGTGATGTCCTGTCTCACCAGCACTGCTGGGCTCTGTCCCTGCCTGGCAGAAAGGGTTCTGAAAGCTGGCATGTCACGAAGTACTTGAGCACAGATGCACAGCTGTGTATCCATATCCATACTGCTGCTTTCCTGTGAGCTGAAATCTGTTTTTAAAATTTGTTTTTAGCAGTACCTGCTTCTATTTTGTATTTTTGTAGCTTTTCCCTTGCAAAGAAAAAAGGATTTTTTTAAAAAAATTTCCTCCTGTTCACAGGAACCCTTCCTAAACCTATATTTTATCCCTTTTCTTGCCCTGTCTTTTTTCAGTCTTCTGTTGATGCTTTCTGGTGCACCCATTTTTTAATTTTATTTTTTGTAAATAAAGAGTATGGTTCGTCTTGGTGCCTCACAGAGATGTTCTCTTCCACTAAAAGCTGAGCTCAGCATTTGAATTGATGTAGTGTGTCTGCTGTGTCAGTAGTGTATATATTTGTGTACGTTGTTTAAATTGGCATGTGCTGCCAGCAGTGTGAATATACAGACAGAAGTTAAATGTGCTAACAGCTTATGGCATCTAGATACACCCAGGAGACAATTAACCTTGCTTATGGCAGAGAAACCGATGAGCAGAGGAGCTGGGCAGCTTGCCTCTGACTGCTTTCATCACTGATGGCTAGTACTGAATTTGGGAATTATTTTTTCTCCTCCAGCTTCTTTTTCCATTCACCAGTGACAGATACTCTAGATTCACAAATGAGTGAATTTGAATCCTTGAATCCTGCCCTGGGTGTACACCTTGTGGCCCAGGGAATGTCCTTTTCAGTGTTACAGAGCCTGTCCGTTCTCTGATCCTGCCTGGACACTGGGGCTACAGCCAGGAGAAAGTGATGTGACCCCTGCTGAAGCCAGCAGCTAGCAATGCTGTGGGCCAGCTCTCACAGGCTGAGGTTTGCTGTCCCTGCACAAAGCCCTGCACTTTGCTCTTGGGTCCTGAGGGAGGCCCAGCCCGCACACTTTGTGTTGTGGAGTTGGCAGGCTTGTTCTTCACAGAAGGGGAACTGCTGCACGGGTCAAGGCTATACAGTGGTGCTAAGTGTATCTGCAGGTTGGAGTTCTGCATCACAGCAATGCTGTCTGCTTTGGTCTTCTTGCAGGCCATTGAAAACATCGACGCCCTGGCTAATCTCGACAGTCTGTTCCTTGGAAAGAATAAAATCACCAAGCTCCAGAACTTGGATGCGCTGACAAACCTGACCGTGCTCAGTATACAGGTATTGATCCTGCTCTGTCCTGTTGTGTTTGAAACACCCTTGGTGATGTGAACCAGCCTTACAATGAGATCTTTGGAATCTTTGGTGTTTGGGTCAAACTGCCATAGTAGAAGAGTGAAATGAATGTGAAGCCCAACTTCCTGAAATACAGCTTGTCACTTTTGCAGTAACATCAAATGAGTAATGCCAGAGAAGTCCTTTTATTGACAGCGAGCTCAGTGTCACTGCTTTCTGCCTGAACAGGGAAGAAAAGTGAATGACAAGCCTGTGCTAAATGAAACCTGCCCTTAATGAGCTACTGGAAGCTTCCAGCTTTTTAATGGGTGGAATAAATACCATCTGACAAAGTTCATGCAGTCTGGAACAAGCTAGGCAAACAGTTCCTGAGGAAGTCGTACTTTCTACACATTACAGTACATGTAGGCATCTTAATCTATAGGATGTACAGAACTGTATGTAGCAGAGTATATCAGAACTGAAATCCTGTAACTTCACTTAGGGTTATTCTGCTAAAAAGACCTACAGAATGAATGCTATTGATGTATCATCATGTTTCTGAAGAGACCAAGTAGGAAACTGCTGCTTCTAATGGGGAGGTCAGGGTCTGACTCTCCTGAATTTGGGGACTTTGCTTCCTCTGGAGACTTTGCTTCCTTAGGTATGGTGCTACAGGCCTTTAAAATCTAGCACGTGGCATTGATGATCACCCAGACAGGCAATTTCCCCTTCCAATGCTTTATCTCCTATGACTCGCTTGCATTTTGAGTTGTTCAGACTGATCTTAAACTGTTGTTATGCTTTCAGAGTAACCGTCTGACCAAGATTGAGGGGCTGCAGAGCTTAGTGAACTTGCGTGAGTTGTACCTCAGCAACAATGGCATCGAAGTCATCGAGGGACTGGAGAACAATGTGAGCAGCATAAGTGTGTCAGAACTGCTGCCTTCAGCATCCTGCCAGGGGGGTGGGCTTTTCCTGAATCTTTTGTTCCTCAGCTGCTTTAATTACATGAAGGGTTTTGAATATCTTGAAAAGACCATAAAAATCCAAGTATTAGTTACATTGAAATCCCTTACATGCACAAAGCCCCTCTGGATCTGGAGTAAGTTGATTTCTTGATTGTAGAGGGGAGCATTTGAAGCATGTGGTTCATGCAGCAGCTTAGCAGGTCTTCAGCAGTGAAATGATTGATGGCCACTGCTGGCTGGCTCTGATGTAGCATTCCAGACAGCAGTTTGTAGATAACTGTGAGTCTTTATGGGTAGGACAAGTGGAGCTGGGAGTGAGAGGGACAAGCTGTGGCATGTGGCTTGCCTTCCTGACACTAATTCTAGATAGGATTGATTTCACAGAAGTCTGTAGCATTTTGATTCTCACGCAACAGCAGATGGCATTGTAGGGGAGCAGAGAAATCAGGAACTTGGTTGTGTGCAGGGCAGAAAACTACCTCTAAAGCTTTTGAACTTTCTGCTGCAAAAAGTGTTCAACTCTGCCTAGGAGGATGCTTCTGATCCAAATGTTAATGGGTTCCTATTCTTAATGTACTGTGGAGAGAGAAAACTTACTTTCTAGGAGCCTTCAACTGACAGTTGCCATCCAGCAAGTAATTGCTTTCATTTTTGCTGCATGGCTTCTGGGAGGTCAGTAACCTGGCTTCGTTAAAAGCAGTCTTGCTAAATGTATATAGGAGTTCTCATTGTAGGACAGCTGGTAATAACATGTCACTGCTTCTAATGATTTTTATCTCTGGGCCTGAGAGACAGAAGATGAAAGGAAATCTAGTGTAACGTTTTTGTTTGCTTGTCTAGAATAAACTCACAATGCTGGACATTGCATCCAATAGAATCAAGAAGATCGAAAATATCAGTCACCTAACAGAACTGCAGGAGTTCTGGGTAAGTGCTGTACACAGAGAAAAAGGCCTCTGATGGGGAGAAGTGGTGAATGTCCACAGCTGTTCTTAGGGCAGCTCTTGGAATGCTTCTCATCTTGTTGAACCACCTTAGGAGGGTACAGTGTGATGGTTTCCCCTTGGGAAGGACTTGAGCCTATGAAGATTTTGGCAGGGCTTTGGTTAGTGGTAACAAGTCTGTCTCTATCTAGAATATAGGCCCTGCCTTCACGCTTGTGGTGGTTATGAAACAGCCTTACTGTGTCCTATTTTTGCAAATCTCATCTTTCTTTAAGTCAGCATGACTGTGTAATGAGAGAAGCTGATACCGTGTCACCGCTGCACTGGATCACAGCCTCTGTTTAGAATAGACTTGATATGGTTGTGTTACAAATATGAAACAAATGGAACTGTCTCTGGTTTACTTCCACTTCTAGGAGGCAGATAATTGTTCAGGATTGTTCCTGTTACCTTTGTGACACCCTAGGTGGCAGGTCCTTTACCATTCATAAGTCTGCTAAGGATATATGCAGAGACTTTTTCCACCTGATATATCAGTACTCTGCCACTTCGGGGACCTACATACAAATCTGTTCATGTCTTAGGGAAAAGCAGCAGGTATTCATGAATTAACACGTGCTCTAGCTCCTTTCCTTTGTTAGAGCTGAATGTTATGCTGCCTTATGCCTGTTGTTTGGAGTTCAGTTATATAAACTTCTGAGCAGAGGCTGAGAGAGAGGATGGAAAAGTGGTTGCAAATGGAATCAAGCTGCAGACCCTACTGTCCAGGCTACGTAGACCATCTTTCTTAGAGTAGCTTAGCCAACTGCCAGTGGTGTTACCTGGTGGTATTTATTCTGTAAGGAACTCCTTAAGTAACAGGAGCTGAGAAGCCTGTTCAAAAGATCTCATGTTAGAATTGAGACTGTACAGTATGGTCAGTGTGTGACCTCTTGGCATCCTTTGCAATTTCCTCCGGTGCTCCTGTTTGTGGTTGCTCTGCTTATAGAAGGCACTACACAGCTGTTTCAGTTCCTTTTACAGGAAGCAAAGGCAAGATCCTAACCTCACTGGGCTTTCCTTGCAAAAACATAGTATTTTAAGAGTCCTCTGCCAGACAGAGCATTGGCCAGGATCTCCTGGCTTTGTCCAGCTCCTTTCCCTACCTGGAAATGGAAAATGCTCTTCTGGCTTTTCCCCCCTCCACTTCAGCACTGTTAAAAAAGAACAGTTGCTGAGGGAGGCCAGAACCAATTCATTAATAGTTACTTTTTAATCTCCTGGGAGAAGGACCAGGTAGACAGGGACTTCCTACTGATGCATGAAGATGGTACAGTTACAGCTACTGGGTGATGATCCTCTTGAGCAGCATTGGTGTGGTTCCTGATACTGGAAGTATTGATGTGCGTGTGCATGTGTGTGCTCTGCAGATGAATGATAATCTCGTTGAGAGCTGGAGTGACCTGGATGAGCTGAAAGGAGCCAACAATTTGGAAACTGTGTACCTGGAACGAAACCCTTTGCAGAAGGATCCCCAGTACCGACGCAAAATCATGTTGGCCCTCCCATCTGTCCGGCAGATCGATGCCACGTTTGTTCGGTTCTGAACCTCCCGCTGCCCTTTCTCTCCTGCCCTCCTTGGAGAAATGTCCCAGCTGGGTTTTTTATCCACTTACCACTCCCCAGGTCTTCAGTACACTGACACTCTCAGAGCAAATAGTCAACAAAAAGCACTGACTACCAGATCTTGTGTACAATGCACTCATTGTTTTTGAAATGTTGTTATTATTATTATTATTAAATCTTAACATAAGAGACTTCCTTGTGCTTGTATCTTATTTGCCCGGGAGGTTTGGCAGCAAGTGTTTGCAACAGACTGGAGCGTTTCTACTTGGAGCTGCTTGGTGACACACCTTCAGGTTTGTGATATGCTTGCAAACATCCCTGCTCCTGATCCAGACTTAAAGGTGGTCTGTAAAAATGTGGGAAGGCAGTGACAGTGTTGACATGGAGGAGAGTAGAATAAAAATACTCATCCAGGTATCAGAGTTGAGTTTTTGCTAAATATTTGTTAGTAAAACCAGAGGGGGAAGGAGAGCTGGAAGACTTTCATAGCAATGTTGGTTGTTTTTTTTTTTGTTTTTTTTTTTGAGGCACAGTTGCAGGTTTGCTATAGTTGACTGAGAAGAGATAGCTTGAGTTGCAGAAGCTGTGTGAGGATGTGTGCACCTGGATGGAGCTACCACTGGAGGCACTGCTAGTATGGCATCCATGTTAAATGCTGAGCTGTAGACCAAGCTGGGGACTGGAGGAGTTAAGAGGTAAGATAATGGGCTGTGTATTCCACCAGAGAGGAGAAGGGTCTAGGCCCAGACCTTCCTCATGGCCTTCACCTCAAATTTCTTACCCTGTGTATACAACAAGTACGTCCACAACAGCAGCCTGTGTGCCTTCACTTCAGCCTATGCACTGTGGGACTTTGTCCAGCATAGCAATGCTGCTTGCAGGTGGGGCCCTTCTGCCTCAGCTGGCTGTTTGCTTGGGCTCCTTATTTGCTTTCTGCAGTCAATGCCACCTCCTCAGCATGCATTTCAGTTCAGCTGGGTCCAGATTGCCCACCTGCTACCCTGAGCTTCCACAGGGCCCTGCTTATCCTGGGGTTTGCCCACTACATGCCTGTGGGCTGGGGCTGGACAGGCAGCACAGGACCAGCAGTGATTCTGTGACTCTCCCACCCCTTGATTTAATGCTTTGTGTGAGCTTTGGGGCTGCAAAAGCTCTCCAGCTGGGGAATCAGAGGAGGAAATGTCACCACTGTGGGGAGACAGCTGAGACTGTGCACCCTGCGACTGGGCTTATCTGCTGCTGTGCTGACATCCCATGGTGACACAGAGTGACAATGCCAGCCATGGAGTGGGCAGGTGCAGTGACAGCTGTGTGTGGCTCCCACAGGTACAGGGCATTCAGAGACAGGGATGGCAACCTAACTTTGACCTACTGGTATCTGCTGGCTGTATGCTTGGGCTTCCTCATCGTATGTCAGGTAATGGCCACTGGGCCCTGCCAGGAGGGATGGGGCATGGGTACTGGGTGGGGATGTGCTGACCCTGTGTCCCCTCTTGCTGCCAGCATGAGGTTTTATCAGGCATGTGGTCATCTGCCTGGTGCCCAACATTCCTAAGTTGACAGAGGTCAGGGTGAAATGCTCTCATGCTTTGCTCTCAGCTCCCCTAGAGGCAACGCTCACTGAGCTTGTCCTGGCTCAGCACAGGCAAGCTGGAGCTCCTCACAGCAGGCTGAGCCCAGCCAAGCAGGGGTTGCTCTGGATCTCAACCCACCAGTAGAAATAACATCCGTGACACTCTGAGCTGTTTCAGGTTTTATTTTAGAATTTATAAAATTCCAGTGTCATCCATACTCATGAGCCTTTTTACATGTTTGCATATAGTCTCCAAATTCCAAAGTTAAGGCCAAGGGATCATTGCTATGGAAACATACAATATGGAAGACGTCAGAGAGGAAATGGACACATGCCACAGTCTGCTGCGGAAGGAGGGTGGTGGGGGACAGTACTAGGTACAATCACTTCATGACCTTCTTTAGAGTGGAGGGTCGGGCTGTGGGGCAAGCCCAGGTGGCAGTGCCCCAACTGTAACTCAAGCCTAACTGTGCAACTGTTGAGGGCAGGGGGTATAAAGAGGACGAGGGGGTGATAGGCTTGGTGACACAGGACAGATCTAAGCTACGGGGTAATAACCATTTCCTGACAGACACACGTGGGAGGGTGTTACCCTAGTTCTGCCTGACCCACCCTGTTTGCCATCTCCTGGGTGGATACAAAGCCACCCCGTCCTTCAGGGGCAGGTAGGTGCCCTGCAAAGGGATGTGGCCTGCTTCAGTCACTTCTCAAACTTACAGAGAGCACTAAGAGGTTTTGGTGCAACTTCTGCATAGCAGCCTCTTCCAAGGAGAGCTGTCATGGGAAGGAGAAGCATTGGCATGTCAGGCCTGTCAGACAGAGCAGAGTGCTGGAAAAGGCAAGCATGTTGGGCCCAGCCTGCCAGAATTCAGGCCTTTGCCCCATAAGCAGCACTAGAGAAGGGAGGCTAGGGACTCCTGCTTGTCAAAGAGCTGAAGCAGCTGGGATAGAAGGATGGCTCAAACTATAAACTTCTGTAGGACTGAGGCAGGGGAAGGAGGGAACACAGGGCCCCAGCGTCCCCTGCCTCCCTCTTCATAGATGTGGTTTTCCTCTTACTGGCTGGAGGAGCTCAGACACGGCCTTTTACAGCAAGCCAGGGCAGGGCCTAGGCACAAGCAGCCCAGAGGATAGAGCATGGATCACCCTCTCCAGCCCATACAATGGAGGCCTCAGGGAGGGCTTGACGCACCACACTGTCAGCCCCATCGCCTTCAGTTCCCCTCTTCTACCAGAGCAGAAGCCTGGCTCCCAATCTCTGCAGGCTGCTGCAAGGCTGGGGCTACGGTCCTGAGGCTCAGGGAAATCCTATGGTCCCACAGCCTGCATATGCCTGGGAGCACTTTGCTTCCCTCCAGAGGAGCTCACACAGCTGCTCAAAATGCTCCTCTTGGTTTCCTCCAGGGTTCTGCTCTGGATGCCAGGGTGAGAGCTGAAGCAGCTGCTCGCCCACCTACGCTGAGAGACCACCATCATACTGACTTTTGAGGTAGAAAGAAGGCAATAGTAAATGGTGTCCCTGCCCCTCACACCTAGATGCTGCAGTGCTTGCAGGGGACTACAGCTCCTCAGGGCTCTGCTTCCCACCAGCTTCTCCTGGGCCACGCCATCACAGCAACCTCAGCCAAACCAAAATCTGTCCCATCCAGTAACGCTGTCACGTGCTGGCTTGTCTGACTGCCCACGTGGCTTTTGGGAAGGGTGAATAAGGAAGTGCTGGGAACTAGGAGCAGGATCTGCCATCGCGCGCTGGAAGACTCATGGAGCGTGCAGGCTGGGGCTGTGCTTGGTGTGGTGCAGAGGTGCGCTGGCAACGCACTCTTACCTGACCAGGGCAGCCATATGTTGTTCTGGTCCCTTCCATCTCTGCTGCCTTTACAGCCTACTGAAGGTTTTGTTCCTTTAAAAATTAAATTTCTGACCTTTTAGATTATTTTAAGCTCTCCCCACAGTCAGCTATCAGCATTAAATGAATTTTTGGCAGTTCAAAGGAAAAAAAAAAAAAGTTGATTGCACTCTACAAAGGTAAGGTAAGGCCTGGGATAAACACAAAGGAAAGAGGGCAAACGTTTTGGCTTTAGAAAGTCAAGGAAATTTATTTCCTGAGGTCATGAGACAGGAAGTAGATTCCTAGCCACAGTAAAGGAGGTCTCCTAATGAAGGCAAGAATGCCTAGTAAGACGTGCTCAAGAGAGCCGATTTTTTTTCTGCTAGCATTTGGGAAGCTGTAAATCTTAGTCACTTTAAGTCAATTATGAAGTTTCTAACAAAAATACACACACTTAGTGTTTGAATTTGAGTGGAAATCTTGTTCCAAAGAAGGAAAGTAGATCCATCAAGAGATGAGAATGGGTCCTAGCTGTGGTGATAGCTGAGGGGAGCAGGATGGGGTCTAGCACTCCAGACACCATTAGGAGACCTCATGGGGCAATTGACTTGTGCTCCAGCCGCTGGGTCAGATTTCAGACAGGAAGTATTTGTGGCAGGTTAGTGTCAGGTCAGCGGGCTGGAGGAGATGGTTCTGCTTCCAGGTCATTATCGTTTGGGTCCCCAGGGAAGAGTCTTGGGGGCAACTTGAGCCCCAAAGCTGGGGAAGTCTTCAGAACTGCTCATATCAGGGGCCTAGAGCAAACAAAAAGGGAACAAGTTAAGCTCCTGCCTTGCTGCAAACCTGTACAGTGCCCCTCAGCTAAGCAGCTTTTCTGATGTCCTGTGGGTGAGGGCTGAGCACAATCATGATGTCCTTTGGGTGCCCAGGACAGACAGCTGAGCCTCTAGAGATGGCACTGAGGAGGGTGCAGACAAGGAAACAGCAGGTGGATCAGGGGATCCACGAGCCCAACCTCAATAACTTGGTCACTGGAGCAGGGTCAGGACAGTCCTGCAGCAGGACAGGACACCAGGGCAGCTGAGGACAGAGCAACCATGTGTCCTGATACATTGCTCCCAGCAAGAACACAGCTGCAAACACTGAACTAGTTTTGTGCCCTGCCCACAAGTCAGAGGTGCCAGGGCACCTCGTTAACCTCTAAAAAACACATGACCTAATGGAACACTTTCAGATAAGGGTTCTCCATCCCCCAACAGTTTTGCTGTATCTTACAGTGGAACATTCAGTGCAGACAAAACATTTGGAAGGAGACAGGGGTGCTATGGAAGCTAGAGCCTGTATAAATCATAAAGAGCAGGATGGCCCCTTTTGCTTTTTCCACCACCAAGGCCTGAAATGGGGGGGCAGATGACAGTCAGCCACACTCTCTGTGCCCCTGCAGCAGAAGCAGCACTCACTCACCTTTTCATTGTTGACAGTGGCCCAGGGGGCATCTCTCACCACGAAGCCCTTGGATGGGGCCTTGGACTCTTCATGGGAAGAGGGCTTCATATACACTTGCATTGCCTCATTGTCCACCACATCTGCAAGCTGCAGTCAAAAGGCTCAGTTAGGAGGATGGATCTTAACCGTTCTTCAAACTGCTGTAATCCCCACACCCAAACTATCCCACATCTTGCTGCAACCTGTCTGATGTCACCAGCCTGTTCCACAATGACTGAACACAATGTTTCTCTACTGGTGTGATGACCACCAACTACTAGATTCTAACTGATGCAAGCTGCAGCAAGGCAAGCACATGCACATGCTGGTAGCATCCCAGCATACTTATTCACTGCCCTTTCCTGGACAGTGGGGCCAGTCCTTGCAGCCTATGGTCTGAGAGACAGCTGCAGGTGAGGATCAAGTTCTCCGACGCTGCGGTAGAAAATATCTCACGGAGATACCTCAGACATTCAGCTCTGTGGTTAAGCAAATCCTTGCTAAGCCCCCATACAGATATGCTGAATACTTACATATTCTTCCTCCAAGTTCAGGATGTGATCAATAGCTTCTTCCACATTCTCAGGGAGTCCTGTCACAGTCACGCAGTTGGGGTCAGGAGCTCCACTCTGGGGAAAGCGAATATCCACCTGCAACACAAGGAACAGGACAGGACTTAGACCTGCACAACTGAAGAGCTACAGCCTACTCCCTACTGCACTGCATTCAGCTCTGGGTCCCAACATAAGGACATGGACCTGCTGGAGTGGATCCAGAGGAAGCCACGAAAATGCTCAGCAGGCAAGAGCACCTCTGCTATGGAGAATGGCTGGAGGAGCTGGGGTTGCTAATCCTGGAGAAAGCAAGACTCTGAGGAGACATCACTGCAGCCTTCCAGTACTTAAAGAGAGCCTACAGAAAGTCAGGAGAGGGGCCCTTTGTCAGGGAATGTTAGTGATGTGGCAAGGGGGAACAGCTTTAAATGAAAAGAGGGGAGGTTTAGATGAGATATGAGGAAAAAAATGTTTATTATGAGAGTGGTGAGGCACTGGAATGGGTTGCCAAAGAAGTTGTGAATGCTTCAATCTGTGGTGTGAACTGTGAAGTGTACAAGGCTAAGTTAAATGGGCCTTTGAGCAACCTGGTCTAGATGGAGATGTCCCTATCCATAGCAGGGGGTTGAAACCAGGTAGTCTTTAAGTCCCTTTCAGCCCAAACCTATCTGTGATTCTCTGTGCAAAGTTTGTGGCAGCAGCAAAGGAGGGCTGCAATTCCACAGCATCTTCATTCTGCACCATCATCATCATGAGGCACAGTAAGCCTTCTGTCTCCCACATGGATAATCCTGGCTAGCAATCATTTTATAGCTGGCTTAGTGCTGCCCATACGTAGCCACTGAGCTCTCTTACAGCTTGTCTTTCAGATGGCTGCAGGGAAACCATACAAGATAAGACCAAAACCAAAGGCTGCTCATTTGTGAACCAAAAAGCTTGTTTCAACAGCTAAGACCAACCAAGATGCAAGCCTCCAAAATCTCATCACCCTGGACACACATTCATTAACTGCCCCTTCAGTAAAGCACTTACTACTGCCATGTACTGTCAAGGATGCTGACCCCTGCCCTTCCCTTCACTGACTGTGACAGTCTTTTAGCAGGCAAATCTGCATCCCTTAGAAGTGTCTTTGGGTATCTTCAAGTAAGGGGAATCAATGGTTGAAGCAAGCAAAAAAACGTAGAGAATCTCTTTGAGCTAAGAAGGTCTGGGTGCAGTCCCCTCCCAGAGATCCCCAATATCAGTTTACTGTCCATTTCCAGTACCTGGAGCAGCTCACACAACCACCTCTCCCTTCTAAAGATCATCTAGGACCCCTAAAAGAAATCTACTACTAGAAGTGCTTCACAGAAGGACAGAGCTCAGTGCTGTTTGCAAGGCTGAGAGCAGAAAAGAAGCATTTCCAGGTTCTTCTCATGACCACGTTCAAGCAAGATGATACCAGCTGAGCCTGCTCCCTGCCTGGCTCCTGGAAGAAGGGTGACTTGCAGCTCAGGTCATGAAGAAATGTTTGAGCTCATGTCTGTGTGCACTTCCAGGTAGCTCAGCTGGCGCAGTGACTCTGCTTCCACGTTTGAGGTGACAGCTTAAGGAGAGCAGAAAAGCACTGGCTTTTCTTTGTGTCTGTCCCAGCCGGAAGTGCTCCACACGCACGAGACAAAAGAATCACAAGATTTGAGCCTGACAGTCCTGAATTCAGACTCTCCTACCAAACTGCTCCCTTAGCACAGGAGTAACCAGCTCCAGCCAGGACTTCCCCACCTGTGCTGCATCACCTCCTCACCTTAAACTCATCCATGATTTTGCGGATGGCTTTGCCACGTGCACCAATGATGCGTGCGTGAACACGATGGTCCAGAGTCACATCCTCAGAGACCATCTGCTCCAGCTCACCAACAATCTTCATGATGGCATCCCGGGCAGCCTCAGCATTCTTCTCATAGCCAGTGATGGTGATCTGGTCCTGTGCCTGTGATATAGGGAAACGTGTGAATAACCAAGCAGATCTCCAGGCTGCTTCTTTTTACCCTCCACTTTATGCAACAGTAACAGAGAGAAATCAGAGCCCTAGAGAAGATGCTGTGCTGCTTCCTATGCTCACAGACAACCAGCAGTGCTCTCTGTGCATCCTCTGCTCTCTCACCTGGCTTTCATCATCTTTATCAGGGAACTGGATGTTGACCTCATGCTCTGTGCGTATCTGGGTGATCACTGCTCCCTTCCGCCCAATGATTTTGGGGTGGTACTTGGGATCAACAGTGACTGTCAGCTTGAAGCTTCGCAAGGCCTGGAACAAGAGAAGCAAAGTGAGGCACAACAGCAGAGAATGCACCATGGCTGATTCAGTGATATCCATTCAAGTCCCAGCATTTCCTTCTTACTTCCGAGATGCATGGGACAGATTCTGCGTGGTCCTGCCCAAGTGTAAACGGCTACAGAAGACCAAAGACATTCACCTACTGGGGCCTTGTGCTTTTGCCACATTTAGCAGGCATCTGCAAGTAACAAACTACCATCCAACTCATCTCTCATCTACTTATTCAGAGCTGGGATAGGAATTCACTACAGAGTACAGACTCAGTGCTCGCAGCAAGGGGTTGTGTCCTCCAGCATCTCAATGAGACATGACGGTGAGAGTCCTGGGCAGTGATTCTCCTGTCAGTTAATATTATATTTGGATAAGCCACTCTGAGTTCCCCAGACTTGCAGAGAAGCTAATGGTGCTATTAAATGGACAGAGGTTCCAAGAGGTTGTACAGCTTCTGAAGGAAACACTCAGAGGCCGGGTGGAAGGAAGGCACAGTCTAGTGTTGAGCTAGAGGTTCCAGCTGAAGGTTTGGCTGGAAGGAAGGACAGGCACAGGCCTTACCCGATCCTCTTGTTCAGCCTGCAGCTCCTTCACTCTTTCCAGCAGCCCAGCCTTGGCACGGTCCAGGTTGGCAGCCAGCCCAGTGATGGTGATGATATCTGACTGCAGCTCAGGAGCAGGGACCTGGATGTTCACCTGAGCAACATATGATTTCCATTTTGTACCACTGTTTACTTTACATTGGCTTCTTGCTGATCTCCTCTACCACCAAGCACAGCTCCCACTCAGCCTGAACCCTGTTTCTTCAGCCACTACCAACATCAGATTTGCTCTGCTGCAGGACTTCAGCCCCTAGTAGTTTCTGTGTCACCCTGGACAGGCTAGGAAACAAATATATGTTCAACAGTGCTGTTTGCAGCCAACTTGCATCACACCTGAAAGCAAGAGGTCCACAGACTCTGTGGGCTTTGAGGGAATTCTCCCAAACAGGCAGGCAAAGCAGAGCCGTGGCCAAGGAGGAAAAACTACTCTTGCACTGGTAAGGAATCCTGACAGGCCCCACCAAGTCACTCAGTACTCACAGCATCAACACCGATCATAGAGCTTCACCGCAAAATCTAACAAGCCTCTCAGCCCAGAATTAAATCATGCAGGTCTCATTTCCTTATTACAGAGCTGTGGTCAAGCCAGCGCAGTCCTAAGTATGTCACAGCTGACTGCCAACACCACAAACATGGTCACCTGCAGGTTTTCCAGGACAGAGAAGTTGGGAAGAAAAGCAACTACTTACTTCAAACTCATCCATCATTTTACGGATCCCACTTCCTTTCTGGCCAATGATGTAACGGTGCAGATCAAAGGGAACTTCTACTTCAATGGTGACAGGAACCAGAGCCTGCAGAGAAGAGATCACAGTTTACCCAGATGAAAGACTTCTCCTGACTTTCTGCTTGCCATATATTTGTTAAAGAGACTGTGCAGCTGAATTGAGGTACATTCCCCTGTAGTCATGGTACAAACTCTGCAGGAGAGAGCAACTGCAAACGTTAAGATGATCTGTTGGGTGCTTAACGTCTTTTCCAAGCAAGCCATCTTAAACCTCCTCAGGAGTCAGAAGCTGTTATCACATCCTTTTGACTTCCACCTAGCAGAAACTTGGACAGCATCACTATAGGGTTCTCCCTGCATGGCAAGGTCTACTAAAGCTGGAATGATTCAGCCTCAATCAGACTGTTTCTCTTTCCAGCCCTGCTTCATAAAATAAGTATGTCATGCTCTTCTGACAAGTAACTCAGGGCTGCTTAAAGCTCCAGCAATTGCTAGGTCAGGCGCTGTGACTCAAGCCACCAGGCAAGATTACAGAGCAATTGGAGACCTTCCCTTGAACAATACAGACCTTCTCCACAGCTACTGCCAGTGACCACCTGGATAGCAATCCTGACTGAATGCCAATACAGAGGCTTGTGGTGTGCTTCTTACATCAGGACAGGACTATGTAGTAAGGCTAATGGGTCCAGAAAGCAACGTACCTGCAGTGCCTCCTTTGCTGCCTCACACTTCTCCCTGCGACCAGAGATGATGATGATATCACACTTCTTTGGAGAGCTGGGGTCTGCATCCTTCCCATCCTTGCCTTCCCCACCCTCCTCACCGTTCTCCTGCAATGCTGGCTCTGCAACAGGAGCTGAAAACATTGAAAGTCTCACGTTAAAGACACAAAACTCCCTCTATGCTCAGCATCTCCCCCTTCAGATCCTCAAGCTCAGCCTTGGTCTTTGCCAAAAGAGATCAGTCACTACAGCCTACTACAGTATTGGTTATTACCAACACAGGCAGCTTGCTGTGGCTTAGCCTGGACTGAGCAGAACAAGAACATCCACTGAGATCATCTCCTCCTTTATGCACAGCACTGATATTGCCTTTGCCTGCACAGAGAGGACCTGCAGCCGCACTACAGAATTGGAGGCCATGCTCCTATGTCAACAGAAGCAGTGGGTAAGGCTGGCAGTTTCTTCAGCAGCAGGGAATCTCACCTGCATGGCACTGGCTTAAGTTACAGCAGTTTGGCTGGTGGTAGGCCAAACTATCCAACAAAAACAGGAAATGCAGGCTCCAGCTGTGCTTAATGCAGTACACCCAACAACAAGAACATGAGGGCTCAGAGAAACCTCAGCAAGCCTGCAGAGCAAGGGAGCAGTGGGAGGTTCTGCTTTTGGCCAGAATAGGTACTTATGTCCCTGCATTTGGTGATGAGAACACTTTCAGAACACGCATTTTTACCCTCTAAAACTGGCCCCTGTATCCATGAAGTCAAGACTTATGCCAAGCCCACATTCAGGAACACTGCCCAGAACATGTGGGAGCACTTCTCCACAGATTTTAAGTAAAACTTCTCCACCGATTGAGTAAGGACTACACATCTGATCACCCCAACTGCCATGTGAACATGCATCCACGGGTATACCTGGGTTCTCCTCCCTGTCAGGGAATTTGATCTGGACACCATAGTCCCGGGTGATCTGCTGGATCCGGGATCCTTTGGGGCCCATAATGGAGCGGTGGAACTTTTGTGGGATGGTGCATTCGATTGTCACTTGAGCTTCCTGTGAGAAAGCAGAGTTGCTCTATTGCGAGGCAGCCCCTTTCACACATGCAAACAGAATGCTTGCACATGGTGAAATCCGTAACGGACATAGTGAGGTGCTGGGAAAGGTAACAGCTGTTGTCATTGAAAGAACCGAAAGTTTCCTGGAATCTTTTTTCTCTCTGAGGGGTTAGCATGGAATATTTTTACTGAAAGCTGCCTCCAGCCCATAATGCTAAAGGCTCCTGAGACGAAAGCTCAAGCTCTCTATGACCCTGAAGGGGAGGAAGCAGTAGGAGAAAGGAGAAATGAATGAAGGAAAGGAAGAGCACAGGTCTGACTTGGTTGTTTCCAAAAGCCAATACTAACAAGACAGGGAAGTCCAGGGAGTGCCACTGCCCCAGAACAGGCACAGAGAGGTGCAAGAAGTCTCCCATGTTCTACTGCCTGTAAATACACCAAGTAAAGCTTTCCTATTTCCACTCTTAAAAACCATGAGGAAGGTTAAAGGAGAGAGACTACTTCATACAAAATGGCCACGTTGGAGCCAACAGCCATGCCCCATACTGAGATCCAAAGTCTGCAGCCCTTAGATATTGACAGCAAAGCTTCAAATCCCAAATTTGCTGTGGGCCTTGCTCACATAAAGCATGTTCAAGGAGGACACTGCTGAAACAACAAAGAGAAGAAGGAACAGCTTTCCTGAGACATACCAGGTCCTCAATGATCTCCTGGATGCGTTTCTTGGCTGCCTCCACACAATCCTTGGCTCCCTTGAGGGTGACTTTGTCGCTCTGTGTGCCGGAGCGTGGGAAGCTGACCATCACCCCACCATATTCATCTGCAATCTCACGCAGGACCTGCCCTCTCCGGATGACAAAGTGGCGGTGGTGCTTGGGATCAACCACCATGGAGTCTTCAACCACATTATCCTGCCAACAAATGACAGCCAGCCAGTCAGCCCTGCCCTTCCTGGTCATAAGCACCTGACTGCTGCACTCAATAGCAAATAGTTTACAATCTCACTCCAACAAGTCCTAAGCTCTTATAATAGTCATGTCTTTAGGACTAACAGGTCCTCCACACTAACTCGCTGCATCTTGTCACATTGCTAGGCAGAAAGAAGTAATAGTAGTTCTTACCAGGTTCTTGATGAGGGCCTCTAACTCCTTCTGTGCCTCTTTGACAGCTTCCTCAGTTCCCATGATAGTAATCAGCTCCTGATCTTTGTCCTCAGAGGTTGGGAAGATGATGCGAGCTCCGGTATTGTCACGCACTTTACGGATGTTGCCACCACCCTTACCAATAAGGAATTTGTGGTACTCTGGCTTTGCACGGAGGTCCACAGTGTAACTCTTAGTTTGCTGAAAGGAGTCAGATCCCCATGGAACATGTTAGTATATAATAAATAGGTATCAGCATCCACAGCAAGCATGTAGATATTTAACTCCACTCTTCCACTCCATATATACAAAATGTTGCAAGAGCAAGGCAGATGCAGCTTGCTCTCAAAATAAAAAAGGTATGACGTCTTAAAGAAAAAACATGAAAGATGTTCTCAGTGCCGAGGAGTTCTCTCTACACTCAGCACAACTGGTGAGAACATGAGCACAACAGACTACCCTGGGAGCCTATGACTCACACTCAACAGCAAAACCTTTTGCTGACTGTCTGCTGTTGGCCAGGCAGCAGACAACCAACCACTCAGGAGAACACGTTCGTATGCTGGCATTGGAAAGGCGTTTGTTTCTTTTTTCTTGCAGTTAAAATGACCAGTTAGCTGGTCACAACTCAGAGCAACGTCTTGTAACCAAAGGCTCCCCAAACCCACTTATATGCAGTGAAATATAAGAGCTGGAACTGGAATTCAGAGATCAGGAAAAAATGGAAAGGAGATATGCAGAGGCAGCCATTTCAGAGAAGTGTGGCTATCCAACAGCACTCAAACCTCCAGAGTAGGGAGTCTTTGAGTATATTCCCCCCAGTCATGGGAGAGAAGCATTACAGCCAGTTTTTCCACCCATGAGAGAAGAACTCATTGTCAACAACAAGTTTACTTTTACTCCTCCTGATTGCACTCAAATCCTTCTAAAGAGGGTTATGCTGTCTGATACAAGAGACTTCTCAGCAGACTATGGGGACCATCTGAACCCTGGAAAAGAAAAACAGCTGGCCAAAACAATCTGCTCCTCTCCTTATGTCAAGGCTCACCTTCTCCTCTGCCAGGTGCAGCAGCTGCTTCTTGGCTTTCTCCACATCCTGGGCTGGGCCCCTGATGGTCACAGTGTCACTGCCGGAGCCCTCAGTGGGAAAGTGGATGTGGACTCCACCACATTCCTCCATGATGGAGCGGATGAAGCGGCCTTTGGCGCCAATGAGGGAATTGTGCAGTTTGGAAGGAATAGAGACCTCCACCTCTGTGATGTTGGCCTAAGGACAGCATCAGGTTGTTAATCAAGCTGCAAAAACGTGTTTGTGTCTACCCTGCTTATCCTCCAACTCCCCCATTGCTAAGGTCTTTACAGAGCTGTGTGTAAGAAACACCTGATCACAGAAGCTTGAGACTGGCTGCCTCTTATACATAAGCAGCCATAGGCAGGCTTGCTGTATCATCCCACAGTGCATTCAATTTTGGAAGAATTACATCCTGAGAGCAACTACCATGAATGTAAATTCAGTCTCTGACGAGGAGACAGCAGACCTATGTCAAAGCCTCCATTTGGACACAACAGATGCTATCCAGTAGTGCAAGCACACAAGTTTGCTCTGTAAATCTGGGAGCTATTGTGGCTAGTCAGTATTGGTAGAGTAGCCTCCCAGTAACAGTCTTGCATCTTAACTTAGCTCAGTTCCTTGCTTTGTTCAAGATGATGAGGGTTGTTCCCACTGATGTTGAACATGTGGTATTTTCAGTCTGCTTGACCTCAGTTAATGCACAGCCTTCCCTAGTTCACAAACCACACTTCAGCACAACACTGCTATTTGCATTCTGATAAGCTACGAAAATACACATCCCTGAAAGAACTGCCAGATACCACAGGCATACCCTTCTCTCCTGCTACTGGCAACTTTTGCTAAGAACTTAGGTTTTAGGGTCAAGAACAGACTGACAGACTGTTTCCTCTCTGCTATTCCACACTACAACAATTTCTTTCTTAACGTATTCTACCATCATTTTCAAATCCCTCATCCACAAAAGGTCACTCACCAGCTCCTTCTGGATGGCAAGAATTCTGTGGCGAGCAGCTTCACAGTTTGCTCTCTTGCCTGTGATAACAATTGTCTCTGAGTTGCTGTTCTCTGCTGGGAGATCGATTTTGGTGTTGCTTTCTTCACGAATCTGCAAAGAAAAGAAATGATTTCAGAAGTGTCCCATGTCAGAAGAAAGCCCTTGGAGATTACATTTCACATCATCAATGAGCAGGAAAGAGCAGTAAATGGGATAGGGATTTACTTGAAGGCAGTGACTATACTGAGCACCACAGAAAGAGAAGTTTCTCACCTTCTTGATGTTGGCACCTCCTTTCCCTATGATGTTCTTGTGGAATTGTTTGAAGATGGGGACAGAAATAGAAAAGCTGTTTTCAACCTAAGGGAGAAAGCAAGGGAGAATTGAAGATTGCACCACTGTGGCAATTCCCATCCTAGGAACCTGATAAACACGAGCTTTGACAATAGACTTGGACCTAAGGAAGTTCTCTGTACAAGACTGTCTACCTCCAGCCAGAACTTCATGTCTTGAGTTCTGTCATCTGGAGGTATTTCAGTCCCAACTAAGTACAGCGACAGCACAGCTGTACCTTATTTCAGGGCTACCTAGGTGCGTAGGAGAGAAGAATGTGCCCATACCAGGTCTGCCACCATCTTTTGCATGTACTTGGTGCACTTCTCCACCTCATTTTTGGGACCTCTCAGTTGGACAATATCACTCTTGTGCGCTGGGTCTGGGAAGTTGATGATAACCTGCAAGAAGCGGTCATTTAGAGTCATCTCAAGGAAGTGCAAGAACTGTTATGTCAGACACAAACAAAGCTTGGGGAGATCCTGTACACCTTCTCTCCCATTCAGAAATAGTTAGCCATGTTAGCAGCCTGTGGTCAAGAGAATTTTCTCATATGTATTCAATACAGAGCCACTATATCTACGATTTTAGCAACAAGACAGTTATACAAGTAGCAAGTGTCCCCCCTAGATTCCTTATCTCCTGGGAAGCCTCACCTCTGGGAATTTCTCCCGAATTTCCCGGATCCGCTCACCCTTCTGCCCAATGATGGTCCGGTGGAACTTCTGCTCAATGATTAGGTCCTTGGTGCGTTCATTTTCCTGATGGCAATACACATTACAACTGAGTATTCAGCAGTAGAGCCCTATATTTTCTTTTACCCATTTGCTGCCTAACAGCTTACTTGTCAGCATTTTCCTTTTTTTCTCCTCTAGAGAGGATTCGCTCTAGGCTGACAAAGAACAAGTGTATAGTACATAAAGAAGCACATTTGCAAACAGGGACTCACACTTCCCAGCAGATCCAAGCGTTCACTGGGCAAGGGGCACACACTTGCACCAGGAAAGCTTATGAGGGAACATAACAGCCCAAACCCTGCAACTCCCTAAGCATCATGTCCTGCTCACCATACGGGAAGCGAGTTCCAGCAGCTCTTTCTTGGCCTGTTGGACCCCCTGTGGATCTCCTTCAATTCTGATCAGGTTGCTCTTCTCATTGTCCGGGGGAATGCGTACAGACACCTTGTAGAGGTCCTTAATCCTGTTAACTTCAAGGCAAGGATGGTGGTGACAACCTGCTAAGCCAAGGCTGGCAACAAGGCATCCTGATTATGAGCACTTAGTCTGCTTAAGCAGTAAACCAGCCTCTGAAAAGGGGCAACGGTCTCCTTACCCTACCCTGGAATTCAGCAAGAGCAGATCCGTGCCATACAAGACCCACACAAGTAAATGCTGTGGCATTTTAGAGAGCAAAATGCTCATTTTCTAAAGCAGGGAATCTGTTTCCTCCCCAAACACCACGCATTTACATCACAAGATGGTCATTCATTTCTCTTTGCAAATTCTTTAATGAGGAGAAACTTAATGGCAGACACCCACACTCCCCTATCATCTGCTAAAATGTAATTCACACACAGAGTAACTTCAAAAAAAAAAAAAGTTAAAATTTAGTTCTCCTCCATGACATGGCAAAGTCATCTCACAACCCTTTCATACACTAAAGCCATCCCAAGCACTTCCTGCCTCTTTATCTCCTCATGCCAGTCAAGAAGTGCAGCTGAAGTGTGATGGAGACACCACACTAGATGAGCTACAGAACCCCTGATACTATCAACTACAGATGTAGAGTCTGAGTGTAGGAAGGATTAAAAAAAGCACACCACTTACTGTTTGCTCCATTCTTGCCAATGAGGTGTCGATGGAATTTGTGGTCAACGTTGATTTCTGCATAATCCATCCGGTTGATCTACAACAAATTGCAGAGGGCTATGTAGAACAGGCCAACCCTTCTCCCAACTCATGCCCTACATAACTGCCTGTTGCCACTACTGGCACTGACTCTCCAGTAACCACCTACAAGCACTCTTCCTGCTACTGAGCAGAATGGAAACACATCTCTGTTTTAAGTTGAGAGCACAACGCTTGTGAAACATCTGGAGGGACTTCTATTCTTGCCCAATTACAACTGAACAGTTCTTCCTTATCTGCAGCAAAAGATTTAAGATCCAGTGCTGATTTTTCAGGAATGCTCTGGACAAGTTTTGTAACCATCCGTATGGGAACTGCTGAATCATGGCCTGAACCTCTGATTGACCACTTGAGGCGAGCAATGAGTCAGCCCTGGGAGCACAGGTGAAGACAACTCTCCTGTGCTACTGGAAGGAGTGGAGCCTGGCCCCACCTCTCCTGGACCCCATGTAAGAGCTGACTGCTGCTGGAGAAGGATCTCTTTTGGAGACTGCTCCCCTTGGAGTCTTCTCAGCAAGCCCAGGACAAGGGTAAGCTTTCCATCCATTCTTCTTTAGTATGATAACCTGTTTAGCTTAACTTTCTTGTATATTTCTTAATTATAACATCTGTATATTCATTGATTGTACACCATCTGACATACAACTTGCCTCCTGCAAGTTCTGTTAAGCATGGAAAAACATCACAAATGAGATACATAACTTATCATCTCTGTTCTGTTGCCTCTTATGAACTGAAACTACTAACACCAACTTACCAGATCCTTGACCATGACTTCAATCTGTTCCTGAGCCACATTCACATCTTCTGTAGGTCCTTCCAAAGTGATTTTATCCTCTCCTTCCGTGAATTCGATGTGAACCTTGAGACAAGGCAATTAATTCATTAAGGATTTTCCAAGACAGATCAATGCCCTTACTCAGGCCTACATAATCTCTGCCATTAATAGATATTTTCATTCCCACAGGACACACACATTATTCCTGAGCTTTCAGAAGACAGTAATGCACAATTTGGCCATTGGCCATCTAGAGCCTATGGCTCACATGCTGTTCTTATTGTTTGCAAGGGCTTCAGAGAAGTTGCTCACCCAACCTTTCTCTTAACACGAACTCACAGTGAGAAAGCCTAGTTGAATTCAGCACTTATAGGTACGTTACCACATCAATTCTCCAACTAGTGCCACCTAAAGCTTCCTCTGAAGGAATAACCAGAAGAATAACTTAGGATGAGTAGTATTAGCAGCAGTGAAAGAGAGGTTCCCTTTAATGTTATTATCTGTGCCTTTTCCTCCTTGGTTTCACTCACTCTAGAACACGCTTCTCTTCTACAAACAATGACCTGGAATAAATCATATTCTACAGAAGGTGTTAAAGCTAACCAGCCCACCATACCTTTGGCATTTGCTGAGTTATTTTGGCCAGGTTTTGTCCTTTCTTTCCAATAATGAAACGATGAAGCCAAGAGGGGGCAGAGACCGAGGAGACGGTAAAACTGTTGGCCTGGAAGACAGAAAATTTAAAAAGCTGTTTGATGGACAAACTGGAAGAAGTTTCCACAAAAATTCAGTTCCAATTTCTATAGTGCATCCTCAGTATTGAGTTCATCTAAGCCGCATTTCTAACAGCCCAACAAAGACCACTCCTCCTCCATTTGTCCATGCTGCTCCTAGTTATACCCTAATGTGACTTTCTAACCCACCTGACCCAGCCCATCTCATCAGTACCTTTGCATAGACTTCAGTCAATGCTTGCCCAAGCTTTTCGGGCTCGCCTCGCAGTATCACCGTCTCCGAGCTACTGTCAGTGGGTGGGATCTCGACAGAGACTCCAGTTTTCTCCAAGATCTCCTGCAGGGAATTCCCCTTGGGGCCGATGACATACTTGTGCTGGGACTTCTTCACTTCCACCGCAATGGTAGTAGTCTTCTTTTTCTGTGGGGGCAGAGGCACGGGGGCATCAATTACAGAGGGGATGGAGAAGGACAAGAGTGGAAGGAAGAGGCAGCAGATGCAGTGAATTTCTGCACCAAGTAAAGAGCAAAGCAAAGCTGAGCATGTTGGTTCTCCAGTACCCCAGCACCTATTGGGGCACTGCCCATAGAAAGCCTTGTGCTCACAGACTCGTAGTTAAAGTACAAAACCAGCATTCCGTGGCAATGGTCCTCCTTCATGGAGGACACACAGCCTTGCACAACAGGGCTCAACACTCAGCTGTCCTCAAGGCAGTGGTGTAACGCAATACATGTAGGTTACTTGTCTATAAGCTGATTAACTATGTTGAAATCCAGACTGGTACAAATACAAACCTAACCATGAGAAAAAACTCCCCAGTAACCCACAGCAAGGATATTCACAATGACGTTGGCTGCGGAAAATAAACTGGAGTGAAATTCACTCTTTAAAAACTTCTATTTACGTAGCAACCTTTTACTGTCAGCTGGTCACCACTGCAGACTTCACACTTCCCTCCTTAGCATCACCTGTGCAAACTAAGGGAGCCCTACTGAGTCCCACAACACAGAAGAACCTCCCTGGCAACATCACCCTAAGTTTCATTCTGCTGAGTAAGGAAATGGTAAGATCAAGGGCTACGTACTGCAAGGACTGCAGAGTCAGAGCTGACATGAGGAAGACGTAAACAGAAAGAAGCGCAAGAAGAGAAGAGGGACTATGAACAGGTTGGGAGGAAGATGGGGATCTTATAGGGACCATACCTTCTCCTCATAGATCTTCTTAACACGAGCAACAGCCTGGGCCAGCTGCTCCTTTTCTCCAGTGAAGACTATCTCCGTCTTGTTGACGCTGGGTGGAGGAATGTTGATGCGTGTCCCCGTGTCCTGCATGAGCTCACTCACCAGCTTGTTGTAAGGGCCAGCAATGAAGGGGTGATACACCTTCTCCACATCCAGCCGCTCCACAGCACGCTTATCCTGGAAGAACAAAACTCTGTGAGAACTGCCCTCTGTTATACAATCTCTGCCAGAGATGGGTACAAGTTCCCAGTGGTGCCCTACTTGACACTCTGGCCCATGTAAATCTCCATTCTCATCTGTCTACAAATCCTACTGTTGCTACTCATGTTTTATGATATTCATCATTCTAACATCTTGCCTTGGTTAAGCTGGCACCTGATTATGGCCAAACATAACGAAATAAACTTCTCTGAATTGAGAAATAGACAAAATGGAGATCAAGAAGTTGAAGAAGCTGGCGTAGGTCCTCACACAGTCTGCACAGTACATGTCTGTACTGTACACAATAGCTACCAAGCATGGCCACCGTAGCTACTAACATCCAGTATTCAGTGGAGAAGTAAAATGGCAAGATCACAGTACTGCAGTACCTGCTCAGCAGAGATGAGCAGGATCTCATGCCGGGCTTTCTCAATCCCTTCTTTAGTGCCGGTGATCTTGATCTGGTTGCTGGGGTCATCCGGGCGGGGGATCTGGATTTTGGTTGCAGTTTTGAGCTCCAGGTCCTGCAGCTTCTCGCCATTCTTTCCAATGACAAAGCGGTGGTGCTCCTTGGGGATGGCAACTGTCGCTGAAGCCTGAAACACAGGAACCAAACAAGTTTAAGAACCTTTGCCTGCACTGGCAGACCCACAGAAGCAGAGCTGGGGAAAGCAAGTTAGATGCTGCTGAGCAGTACCACTAAAGAGGAAACGCAATGCATTCCCAGCATATTCAGCCTAAGTGCTGATACTGTGCCACGGCAGTTAATCTACAGTGCCTATACACGAGGAGACTAAATCCCATCTTTTCCTCAAAACCCTTCTGTTTGTCCAGAAACAGTACTCAGAATTTGCAAAGGCTTTTGGGCACAGATGAGAAGATGCCTCTCTTTCAGCATAACAAACAGATGCAGTACCAGACAGCAACTGAGACGATGGCTCAGGGGTGGAGTTTATCTGAACTCTGACATCTGCTGCTAAGGCTACAGAGAACGAGACACACAGGGTGACTCCTAGGAAACAGAAATTTAATACCAGAAACCTACTCCAGCAGACAGACAGCTATAAGATACTGCTACTCACTGGTTTTCAGTGTAATACATACTGCTGCCAGAACTACCTGCAGAAGACCTGTTGGAAAAAGGGTCCTAAAAGCTTCCCTCAATCTACTTTTAAAGAGATGGTTTGTAACAGGGATTCCTGACTTCCACCCTTCACTCACTGAAGTTTTACTTGCCTGCTACGCTGTCATTACTTCCATGCTCATGACTCCTGTGAATATTTAACTACTAAGAGTAATTAGACACACAACATTCCAACTACATTGGAAAAAATGAAAAAAGATCATTTGATCTTCGACCCTGTGTTCTTATAATGAAGCCAGCCAAGCCTAGGAGCAGCTGGGAATCCAGACACACCTTTGTCTGGGGCCAGAGCAGTAGGAGGTACATTTGGGGAGAGCAGGTCATGTATAGTACAACCTGAACTAATTTTTCAGGTGCACATTATTTAGGGTTTGTCCCTTTCTCTTCCCTCTGGCAGGGTATGACACATGGGCTGAATAGCGCTGAAGCAAACATAATATTAACTACTGTATAACTGCCTTTGACACTGCACATGAATACAAGATCTGGCTGCAATACAGCCTAACAAGTACTACCATCCTGACTATGAACTCAAAAATCTGAAGGTGATGAATCAAAACCTACGGGACTGAAAGAAGCAATTGAAACAACGGAGCTGTGGCTCCTTACTAGTGCAGCTTTAATTACACCACCCAGAACCCTGACCTGAAGCACTAAGCTTTTGGCAGGAGCTCACATTCTCTCATCCCTTCATGAAGACGTAGGTGGAACAGTCCCATTCTCACACACTAGTAGTTTTGTGTGAAGGGTCTGCATCCTCTTCAGGACCAGCACCTCAGCATAAAATTGTTTGCAATCCAAGTGTTCAGAGATTGTAGACTCCACCCTTCTTGCAACACCACGGCCTGTAATTAACTCTGAACCCTATTTTAAGCATCACCTCCATTCCAAATCACCAACAGTGTGCTTTGAAAATATATAGCAAAGCTGAATTAGTCATCTAATAACACCTTCTCAGCTTATAAGCAGACACACACAGGGGTCTCAACACATTTCTAAATGTTGGGGAAGAGCAAGGATGAAGTAAGAAACAGTTAGATGCCCCTACCTGTGTCTGCAGCCGAGCGACAATCTCCTTTCGAGCCTTCATGACTGCTTCCAGCTTGCCAGAGACCATGATAGAAAGGCCCTGGTCCTTTGCGAGAGACAGCTCCAGGTGAGCTCCTGTCTTCTGCATGATGTCAAGGCAGATCTTGGCCTGCTCGCCTTCTCCAAACTGATTCATGTCCTTGTATTTTCTCTCTTCTAGTGGCACATGAAACACCTGCTCAGCCACAGGACAAATAAGACAAAAGGCACAGCAAACAGTGAGTATGTTTTTGATTGCCAGTGCCTCCCTCTGTTCCTGCTGTCTTGACTTTGCTGAAAAACTAAGTTCCCAGGTTTGGATAACCCAATGGACACTTCCACTGTGGACACAGGCTGTGAGTAGTGACAGGGCAAGAGTGCTGCAGCAGCCAGGCTGTCCCATACTGAGAGCCCTCCCAAAGCACGTCAGGCAGGTAGAAGCGCTAATTTAACAGCAGGAGTACTTAAAAATTAGTGCTCACTGCTTGACTTCTGCAATCCCCCCTTCTGGCCTGCTCTACCTATTTCTGCAATAGGGACTGAAAGCATTCTCTGAACAGCTTTCCAACAGTTTTCCTCTCCTCCCAGAGTAGTTCTAGGTCTCAGGTGCAATTTTCCTCATGCCCTGAGAGGCAAAGTGGCTGCCAATCTGACACACAAAGGATTTCATGCTCTGAGGAAAGCTTTGTTTCACCTGTTTTCTGGAAGAAAGAAAAAGGGGAGGAGATAGGGTGCCTGCTCCCACCAACCTGAGTGATGACAGAAGCCTTTATCGGTCGGATCTTGCTCCAGGGACCAGAGGGTTCCTGGGCAGCTTCCAAACATGGTGCTTTCTCAGGGAGCGGAGGGAAGGCTTCCTTGTAGGTTGGAGGATCATTCTCTTCTTCAGAGTTTAAAGCTGTAACTGAAGTGAAGCAAACAGGATAAAGAGATGCTCTCCAGGCAGAGATGCCCCTACTGCAAGCACATTTATACATTAACAAGGGAAAGTAAGTGACTTGTGCACTACTATTAATCCTATTGCAGTTATGCTTGTGGAACAGCCAACTCTGGAGCACAACTGAACTCAGTACAGCAGTCTGCAGTAAATGCCATGACCAACTCGCCTTGCCTGATGCAGAAAGGGAATGTGCAAGTGAATGGTGGCAGAAAACAGCACATTGCTGCAAACTTTGTAAAGAGAAGCTTAATGAGGGGACAACGGGCTGGGCAGAAAGAATGTAAAGGAATGTGGGTTAGAAGGGGCGAGACAAACACACACCTAAGGGAAAGGTAGGGAGAAGTGTTACAGTTAGGGCAGACTCCAGGGAAGGCCTGTATGAGGACATTATGCTCAACTCAGTTGTGTGCTGCACTGTGCCAAGTGGGCCAGCTGGCAGCTGGAGGACGGGTGCAGAAATGCGCCAGTGAGCCAGCCAGTTACACTTATTTTACCCAGCACCTGGCTGAGCAAAGGAAGGAAATGACTGAGTCCAGCACACCGATCCAATGAGGCCTCACTGCAGCCCAGTGCCCCACTCTTGCATGTATCCTGTCTCACAGTCAACAGAATTGCTAGTCAGAGCTGCATGAAGATCTGGGGCTCGCTTCCTCCAGGCTCTGCATGGTGCTGCCATTAGTAGATAGCTAGAGTGTGTGGTGAGCCACCCATACAGGAATGGAGAAGGCAACTTTTGCACACTTGAGGAGAATCAGATGCCTGAAGCGAGCACTGCAATAGCAAGGAGCCCTGTCTACATTTAGAGACACAGCACAGGAACTCAGCTGTTTTCTCACCTTTCACCTGCTGCTGAGTCAGGCCGCTGCGGTGTTCAGCGAAGCTCTCCTGGGTCAAAACTGCCACGGAGCTCATTGTCGACTTCCCACCCACACACAATCCGGGTATGCCACTGGAGAGTGAGAGAGAGGAGGTGGTGGCACTGTTACCAACACCATTTGAGGGGCACAAGAATCACCCCCAGGAGGACAAAGCATGCTAAGCACTCTCAATCAGCATTGTGAAATTGGCTACCAAGAGTGCCAGTCAGCTGCCCAGTTCTCTTACTAGTCCAGATGGGAACTCACAGAACAGTGGACACCAAAAGCAGAGTTCTTCATTAAGAAGGGAGAGGATGCACAACTTAAGAATGTCACTGGAAAGGGGGAGAATGGAAGGTGCTACAAGATACTCTAATTAATTTATCTATTATTAAAGGTGTGCAAAAAGTCTGGACAGTGAGTCCAAGACCATAGTGTAATCCTGGAGAGAAAATGAAAGAGGCCCAGGATTCTGCCTCTTCTTGAAGATGGCTTAGTTAAGTGTCTGAACTCCTGCTGATTTGGGGATACGCTCAGAAAGCCACTCTGATAAGCATGCTTAGCAACACCAAGATCTTTGGCACTCCCAAAATAGGAACTTACCAGCTAAATGGTCAGTAGCCAGAGAGTCCGTCCTGTAAGCTGCCCGTTTGTCAGCCTGCCAGCTTTTGCTTTATAGAAAAAGAAAAGAAAAATATTTATGCGGCTGCTCCAAGACAACAGGAAAATATGACACTCGTGTTACTGTAACTTGCAAGAGAGCACTGCTGCACTGTGTTTCAAACTTGCATCCTATCCAAAATGTTCTCCTACTGAGTCACATCTCACCACACTTTACCTGTCATACTTTACTGGAGCTACAGACAACGCCGCTGCCTGCTGGCCCTCACAGCAGGAAGCCTGGGGAAGCTACCCTTTCATCACACCAGCTGCAGGAGCAGCCATGCAGTACAGGCAAAAATACAGTCAATTAGCACCAAATGTGCAAGGTAGACATGAAATTTCAGGGTTGCAGCGAGAGCATTGACATCTAGTCAGAGGAGACTAACAACCTGAAAATCTGCCAACAACACTGCCATCGCTCACAAGTTAGGAATGTAGTTTAGTGGAGCTTGGGTGAATCAACACAGACGTCCTCACAAACTAAGGCAAACGCTCAGGACTACCCACATGCAGCTGCTGGCCAGTCCACATCTTCGTTTTTTATTGCAATAAGATGATACAACAGGCACTGAACTCTGGCTCCAGGTCTGTCATTCCGAAATAAAAAAAAACCCACAGTGATTTACATGGACTGTTTTGAAGGCATGCTGAAATAAATAGGTTGTTGGTGGGAGCTTTATATCTCCTGCATCTGCAGCACTGATCGGGAATATAAATAAGAAAATAAAAGCCTGAAAAGTACACGCTGTCAGATGTACAGCAGTTCCTCCACACCCCCCAGCTGCACGTGTGTGCTCCTGCAGGGCCTGCAGCCTCCTGAAATCCAGTGCCTCTGAGTGCTTGTGGCACAACAGGTCCCTCTCCTACACAAAGCCTGCGGTGCTGCTTCTAAAAGCGAGCTCCTGCACTTCCCAGGAAACTGATCTTCACCATTTCTGGCCTCCCAGTGTGCCAGAAAAGCCTCCAAAGAACTGAGCCTCTGACGTGGCATCTTGCATCACGCGGATGTGGCGACAGAATAGGTGACAGAGGCAGGAGGAAAGGAGGGCAGCGGTGCACCGGCGTCACAGGGACCTGATCTGTACTTCAGTGAAAGCCACACAGGGAATTTCCACCTGCTTCACCCCACCTGAGCAATGGAGCTAATGTTACAATTAATTCTCCAGCGACCTGCTGCTGCCAGGTGACAGCTCCCAGCCGCGCTGCCCGAAGCACAGCTTCTGCAGCACACAGAGGCTCTGCAGGGCTGGCGTGCAGGAAAGGGAGGCTGGTTGTCTGCTCTGGAAGAAATGCTTGTACTCTGCTCACTGTCCGTGGGTACACTGAGGATCACATCACCAAGCAAACAGAGCTGCCACCACCGCCTTCAGCTCACTGGGTCACTCTGAGGATGCCGCTGCCTCAGGGCAAGGTGCCAGCAGGACCAAGGGCAGGAGCCAGCAGGATCCCAAAGGCCACAAGCAGCTGCGAGGCTCTGGCCAGAGCCTTGCTAATGGCATGGATGCAGTTATAGTTCTCATCTCCTGGGGAAGCATCACCTGGTTCTGCTCCTTAGAGGGGGAGAAGGATGAGAAATCGGTGAAACTACACCAAAATAGCGGCAGCCTAGGAGGCATAACCTCAAAGCATAACCTCAAGGCACAGCTGCTGGTTTCAGTGTGTCCACGCCAGCTGTGGAGATCTTGCAGGCAACACCTCAGAGCAGAGTTAGATATTCAGAGAGAAATCTAAGGGCAGCATTTACCCGCGTGAGTTTCTGCTTTGTCACCCATACGGCAAGCTAAGAACAAATGTTTTCCATCTCCAGTAACCCCAAACATCTGGTATACTGTAGGCCTCAGGGATTCATCTCTGGCCAAAATTGGAGGTGGCCATCAGAATGGTATTTTAAACATAACGTTAGAGGCACTGTGTCTGAAGCCCACACCTCCTCACCATCCCACTGCAGGCTTTGAAACTAAGCTTACAGCCACGTCAGGCCAGCACACAGCTGGCTGGGTCACCGGGTTCCAAACCGCCAGCCTTACGTCTGCCTGCAGCACGGCCACAGCAAGCTTCAGAGTTCGGAGCACGCTTAAATGGGAGAACAAATCATCCCGAGAATAGCTCCTAGCGAGGGCCAGCCCTTACCGTACGGAAATGTTTGTATAAAGGGAAACAAAAGCAAAGTCTCACGCTGCACTGCCAACACAACCAAAGCTAGTGGCCAGAAACAGGCAGCCGGGCGATATTTTACTGAAATATTTGCATTCTGCGTTACGGTGCCTACAACCAGACGCGGCTAAATCTTCGGGCAGCCAACCCAGCCGCCGTCCTCCGCCCGGCTCCACGCACCGCCGGCCCGTCCGAGCCGTCGGCAGCTCGGCGTTACGCGCTTCCTGCCTGCCCCAGGTATGCCGGGCCGCCCAGCCTTGGCTCGCTCCCGGCGGCCAGCTGCTGCGTGGCAGGATGGAGCCCTTCCACCGCTTCCTGCGGCAGCGCGCAACGTGACCGGCGCCTGCTGGCCGCGGCCAGCCTTCAATCCGAGCTCTGTGCGCGTTTTCTCCCCTCCTCGCCCGCTCGCCGCCTCCTCCCCTACCTCGGTTTCCCGTGCTCGCACGGCGCTCGCTTCGTGCCCGGCCGCCCCGCGGCCCGCGCTCCGTTGTTGCGCCCGGAGGGAGGGCGCGCGGCTGCCGTGCCCGTTCCCGGCCGTGCCCCTTCCTCTCCGGCCCGCGGGGCCCCGCGGAGCCTCGGGCCGGGCGCGGCGGGGAGGCGGCGGGCCCGGGCCGGGCGGCGCCGCCAGCGCCACCTCAGCACTGCCGGCACCGGGGGCGGGGCGGCGGCAGGCCGGGCCGCTGTCACCCGGCGCGGTGTCCGCGCCGCTCCGAGCGCCGCTCCGCGGGACCCGAGCGCTCCGCTCCGCCGCCCCCCGGCGCCCCCCGCGCGCTCCTCGCCCCGCTCCCCGCGCCGCCGCCCCCTCCCCCCCCGCTCATCACGCCGGCCGCCAGAGCTTCCCCCGGGAGGACGCGAGACCCCCGGCCCCGCTCCGCCGCCCGCGCCCTCCCGCAGCGCCGCGACTCACTCCGGCCCGCGGCCGCTCGCCCGCCTTGCTGGAGAACCGGGAGCGCTCCTGGGAGAGCGGCGCGAGCCCTCCGGCGGCCCTATATAGGGCGGGCCGCTGCCAATCCCCGCGCCGCACGTCAGCGGGACGTGCCCCTTCCCGGCGGGGCCGCCGAGCGGAGCGGGGCAGCGGCAGCGCGCGGCCAGCACAACGCCGGGCCGAGCCGCAGCTTGTCGGGGATTTCTTCCGGCCGCTTCTCGTACGCCGTTCCGAGAGGAGAGCCCTCCTTTCCTCGCCAGAAACTTCTCTGGAAAGCAACCCAAGCGCGCTCCCCCTGTGCCGCGACTCGATTTCCTGTTTCAGTACGGCCCCACGCTGCTAAAACCGTACACATCAGCGCCCAGTTGTGCTCTGGGTACTCACCCCACACTGCGCGCAACGAAGGACCGCCCCGAAACACCCACGGCCCTCGGCAGAAGTGGGATAAAGAAGTCCTTTGCATCGTTAAAAAGCACAGTAAGAGAGGATTTAGGACACGGGGCGCTCGTGTGCCACAGCACGTTCGGGTTCCCATCCAAAGAGCAGGAGATGCTGCTCTGAAGCCATCGCTACGGCCTGCCTTGCCATCTGCCAACAGCGCACTTTGGAAAACCTTCATTACCTTGAAGTTAAGGATCAAATTATGGAGATCCTTCTGTGTGTCTCATACCTCTACAAAGAGCACACATGAAACAATATCCTAAAAACTGCCTGGCATTGAGTGAGACCGTGCTACACGCATCCCAGTGGCTTTCAGACCAGATTCTCTTTTCTTACTGCAACTTCTAAAGGCACCCGACCCACCTCCTCTTCTCCTCACTCATACACCACGACCAGCCCGAACAGTGCTGCCCTCAGCTGCACCTGGTGCAATCTCACCACCTTCAGAAGGCTGCAAATATCCAATAGGGAAACCGCAGCCCATGTGAGCCCACCAGTAAGCCCAGCTGCAATCAGCGGTGCTGCGACTGGGAAGGGAGGTGGCAGGAAGGCATGCAGCCAGGTGTTGTGTCCCTGGTAACCCAGGTGCTATAAATACGGGGTCCCAGGGGAGCACGGCACCATTTGCCTTTCTCCTGTAAGTGTGCTCTTTATAGAGGGCAGCTCTCCTCTTGCACAAGCAGAAGAGCTGGGCAGATACTGAAGCAAGGTGATTAACCTCTCAGGCCAAAAAGCGTGTTCAAAAGACAAATTTATTTCCTGGGCGTTCTGACAACAAAGTTATGCAATCCTCAGCTAGCAAACAACTACACACTGCCCTTCTGAGGCTGCTCTACACAAAGGGAGCAAGCAAAGTGCATAAGAACAGGAGCAACTTACTGGTGGCAATGGAGTTCTAACATGAACAAGTAACTTCAAGCTGTGTGAATGCAGGGAGAGAAAAAGACACAAGTTCAGGGCAAAGCAGGCACTGGAATACTGCGAAGGCACCAGACCCAGTGGTTATCATTGACCAGTCCAGAGGCTGAGCCCCACTCCTGGTCCTGCTGCCAGTTTACTGCACTGACTGGTGGGATTCTCTCAGCAGCCCTTGCTGCGTGCACACAAAGTCTGATTTGAACTGTGGACTTGGTATTCCATGGCAGGTTGTTTGGATGCCAGGTGCTATCACAAAGCAAATGCCATTTCAGAGATGAGGGAGAAAGTCAATGGACAGCTGAATAAAATCAATCCAACGGCAAAGCAAAGGTCAGGGGCAGTCCTCCCACTTGCTCTGGGAGAGAAGTCTGGTAATTTCAAAGAAACAACACCTGCACCAGTCAAGCAAGCTTCCTACCCGCACTTCAGAGATGACTATAGGCAAAGTGAAGAACTGGAAAGTTTGAAGTAGAGGCAGAGGTCAGGTCTTCTGCCTGGGAGACCCACACAGACGAAGCAGAATGGAGCATCAGCCTGTGCTGCTTTGCAGTAACAAAACTTGCCTCAAGAATGGGAAGAGAATCAGAAAATGACTTCCCTGGTGCACAGGAGAGAGATGGCAGAAATGCAGGGCAGCCAACCCCGGGCCAAAGGGGCCCTGCTGGTCACACTGGGTGCTCAGGGGTTTGTTCCATCACCTCCTGAAACCTCCAAAGCTGCACCAAGCTCCTGGGTGAGCCTTTCCATGCCTGACTCTGCCAGTAGTAAAAAAGGTTTCTTGTTTTCTGGCAACCTATCATCCCAATTTTGGCAGTTTAGGCTGATCTGAACGTGCTTTTTCATTTAAATAATTACCACACTGTGTGCTCGACTTACACAGGTGCCTTTGGAGCAATGCTGCAGCACTATCTGTTCTGCCTGCACTAAAAAAAAAAATAATAAATAAATCTTCTGCCAATAATTACCCGGAGCCACCTCCCAAAGCCTGTTTGGACACTTGTGGTTAAATATCACGGTTAGCCAAGACGTGGGGATTGCAGAGATCCTGCAGAACAAAGCAGGCACTATTTCCTTCCTATTCTTCAAAAGGAAACTTTTACTTTACTCTGCTTTGGCCACTGGGCTGGAGCTCTTTTGTTTACCTTCTCAGTGTCCCTGCTCTCTTTCCCTTGGCAATCACAATACAAAGTGAACACGTGGCAACTTCTCCCCCAGCCCCCCCAAAGAAATATTGCCAGCAGCTCTCATATCACACAGCGTGGAAGGGCAAGGGACTTGCAACGCCTGAGCTTGCCCTTTTTTTGCATTACCTGCCACAGATCATTCAAAGCCCCCCAGCTTAAATATGCTGCTGTGCTCTCCCACACACTCCTACAGGTCTGTTTGGCTGCTCTTTCGCAGGCCAGAACATGAGGACCCACTTAAAGCAGCTTATAAATACAACAGCCACTTCTTTTCACTTAATTAGGTAAGGAGACAAAGCAAATGGAACAAAACAGTCAGAAAAACAGCAAACTAAATAAGATGTAATTTTATTTATTTTTATCTCTTGCTCAGCTCCTTCGATTCCTGATATCACACAGAAAAAGTTAAGCAAGATTCGTGGCCCCTCAAAGGATTCTGAAGATTCCTCAGTTACCAATGTTTATTGGATAACGAAGACTAAAGGGAATGCTGAAGCTCCATTTTTATAAACTTTCTATGTGCTCTGGTATGCTCTGCTCCCCACATCACATAACTCCACAAGACACTCCTACTTTGTAGATGTTTCTTTCCTTCTGTCCTCGGGTTACAATAAATAGTCTGAAAACGCAGCCCATAAAAGCTAGCATCATTGTGACAAGCAAAAACCTCAAAGAGCTCATAAAAATCAAACAAACTTGCAGAGAAGCCAGTTATTTGTTTGCAGGAGGAGGAATAGTTCAGAATTACCAAAAAAGAAATCCCCGGCTTGGCAGCAATTGCTATGAAAAGGCAATAAAGTAAATACCTGACTCTAACCACCACTTCCAAAGGCCACCATAGGACCCCAGCTATTTAAGCACAACTTCCCTTTGTCCTATTCATAGCACACGCAACAGGGGCTCAACATATCCACAGGCAAGCACTAATTCCTAATCTCTACTAGGCCAAGCAAAAGGCTCTTGGTGTGTTAGAGAGAATTACATCATGGTGATCTAAACTGACAGTGAAAAAACCAGACAGTCTTCCCTTCCAAATCTGCAGGGCCACTCTAAGCCTGCCATGAAAGAAGAGACAGCGGCAGCTCTGAGTAAAGCCTGTTCCACTAATTGTTGCAAATATTATTTTACACTTAATATGTCTTTTGATAACCCACCCTATTCTTCTATGGGCTTAGGCTGGAAGGATGTGTGTGCTGCTTTAGGTACAATCTTTTTTGCTTTAATACTTCACGCTGTCAGGCCCTCCACCCACACGTTGCTATTGCATCTCTTGGATGAGCAAAGCACTGCAAGTCTGCAAATAAAATAGAGCATTTAAAACGTCTTCAATTTCCAGGAACTTCCAAACTTCTCTAACTGCTTGTTTGCTCCCGTTTTTTAACCACAACTCTGCCACAAACAGAGCTATCCATTCAATATTTTCATTTCTTGAAGCTATTTATAAGAGCAGGTCTGGAACATTATAAAAGTTTCCACAGTGCTACTTAATGAGCTCCCCTTTTAAGCAGCAGTCACGTATTTACAAACTAGCTGTTCCAGAGATCTCAAGGGTCCCCATCACACCAGGCATTGAGTCCCAGCAGGCTGCAGGAAGCACTAAGGTATTCATTTTGAGAACACAAGCACATACAACATGCCAACCATAACACACCCCATGCCTCCTCTCACCCTGCCTGCTCTCTGACTTGTTCTCCTCGGCTCTCCTTGCAACTCCTCCGACACAGCTTTTCGATTCCCTTATCACCTGAATGGAGATAACAGCAAATTTGCTTTCTGCTGTGCAATGGAAACAGCTGAGGCCCGGCTGGCACTGAGGGAGGGCAGGGGAGGACAACCACCCAGCCCACGCAGCCCCCAGCACCTGCTGGGGACACACAGAGCCCACTGCCCACCAGGGCTGTAGATAGGTCATTCCAGTACTCCTAGTCTCTCACTGGGGCTTTTCTCTGGCTTTCCCTGTGCATTCCAGAGGGGCATCTTCCTTGCAGTGCTGTCCCCCATTCTCTTCCTTTTTCCTGCTCCAGCCTGTGTATCCATCCTACATACTTGCTCCCATCCCATGGCCTGGCCTAGGCTGTGTTTGTTACCACCTTTGGCAAACATCCTGTCCTGCCCTATTCACAGAACCAGAAATGCAGGGACAGACAGAATTCCAGTCCCAGCAGCAACAGGAAAGAGAGCCAGCACATGGTGACATAAAGCAGAGCAGACTGAGGTGTTACACACTCCTCTGAAAGAGGCCTTTGAGGATTTTTCAGATAAACCACCACAAAATATTTGAAAAAGCAGCCAACCAAACCCAGCTGCTATAAGGTAAGGGACAGAGGAGTGATGCCCCTGCAACAGACCAGCGGCCTAAATGAAGCCTAACATCTGAATGATGCAAGGTTTTCATCCAGTCCCTGATGAAAAATATGCCAGAGGTTGGCTGTACAGAAGCTAGACACATCTGCTTCGTACGTACAAGATAAGGATACCAGTGGCCTTCCTTTAAAACCTGAGTCCTGATAGGTAACCTTATCACCTGGTCTGTGCATGGGTCAGACGACTCTTCTCTGGCAGCTCACAAACAAGCAATTGTCTGCTGAACACAGGAGGCCTTGCGACCTGCAGGCTGAACAGCAATGACCAGAACACTGCCAGGTTCTAAGCCTTCACTCCTTGAAATCCAGCTAGCTGCTGGGATGTTGGATCATTAAGTACACAGCTACAGCCCACCAGTATCAATTGCTATACTATCAGCACTTATTTCCAAGAAATTTCAATCATATTTCTTGTGCAGACAAAACTGCATGCTGTACATATGAATTATAGGCACGGATGCTTTGCTACCAGAATCACCCAGATTTATGACAGATGTACATATGTAAAGCACTCAAGGAGCTCTGTTTGGTTACTTACCACCTCTCCACTCCCCCCATTAACAGCAGTTCCATCCCCAAACATTTCCCAAGCGGATCTTTTCCCCGGGTGCAAAGTCTTTAGAAAAGACAGCAAAACCATTTACAGAAAACAGTTCCAGACACCGTGCTGCTGAGTGTAAGGGAATCTGGTACTACTTCCATTTTGCGTCAACAAATAAACCCGTTTTACTTTACAATTAAATTAAACAGCCTCGAAGGGAGGGTGCACGAATATTACTGTGCTATTCGATCTGCTCAAAGGCAAAACTTTTCCTGTGAATCATCATTTCTTGGTATCTTGCAGCCAATGAACCAATCCCTTCCCTCCTTCCAGTGCCATTTTTCCACTGAAGTTAAACTCATTACAATTTCCTCCAACCGTTCTCTTTTGTGGTTTATCTTCTCTCTCGGGTTTCTCCCAGTTTCTCCTGCCAGCTGCTGCACAAGCACTCTCTCATACCTCTATAGCTGGACGTGGCTCCTCACCCCAGCCCCTACCACTCGCAGGGCCACAGCCAGTCCCCAGCAGCCAGTCCCCAGCAGCAGGTCTGATGACACATTCTTCTTTCCTCTGCCTCCCTTCATCTAAACACCACTACCACTTCACATGACTTAAAGCAGCAGGAAGAAATCCAGCTGGTTTTCTCATAGACAAAGGCATACCTAAGTGCACAGCCCCTGCCTCCTGTGCAAAGCAACTTGCCTAACCCCTTCCAAAAGGCACAAAGCAGATTTGGTACACAAAGACTAAACCAGATGTTTTTAGTCAGCTGAAGTGAAGAAATCAGCACTGAGTGCCATAAATGTATCAGAGTTATTTACACGCTGATATACCTATACAAATACATCTACATAATACATTATTTGCAAAATACTTGTAAGAATCAGCCAACTCAAATCATAAGTGAGAAGAGAGAAGAGTCACCCACCAGCAGGTTAGAAGAAAAGGATGTGTATAATACGTCAGTTGTTAGAAAGAACATTCCTGTTTCTAGAGGCTGCTGGGTCAGAACCAGTCTGCATGGACAAGCACCAAAGATCACCTAAACTGAGGGAAAAAATCCTTCAGCTTTAACATACCTAAGTTTCTTATGAGACAGAATAAACCCAGAACTCTTATTGCTACTTCTCCATGTTATAATTAAAATCTTAAACACATACATCTTCCAGCAAGCTGGAGTCTTCTAAACAGACAAAATTTTCTAAATAAAGCAGCTTTTTTCCCTGCTTTGGCCAGAACTTCTCCTCATTTATTGATACCTCTCTCTTCAACCTGACTCCCTTTATAATGTGAGATTCTCTTCCACTGAAGTCACACCATGAGAGCTTCGAGGCAATGTTACCTCACGGAAAGAAGACTGGGGGGTGGCAGTGGGAAAAGGTCATTAAAATTATGAAGTATGCAGGATTCTTCCTTTTAAAATGGCAGTGTAACTCATGAGATTTTAACAGCAGAATTTTAGGATGTAAACAGTCCTTTTAAAGTTAAAAAGACAGCTAAATAAAGCCACAAGCTGAATTCCATCAAGTCTAAGACCAACCCAGGACAAGCCCGTAACCCAAAGTTAGTCTTCTCAAAGTAAGAATTTCTAAAATGAAAAGGGCTCTTGAAACAAAATCTGAAGCTGGAACATTACACCCTTGCCTTAACTACCAGCCTAGCACGAGTCTCAAGGCCTGGAAAATGGCTCCAGGTGCCTCCCCAGCTCCTCCACAATCCCACCCAATGGACACTGCCTTCCACATGGACTCTCACTGCCCACAATAAATATCACAGTAGCACGGGTTCTGCTGGAATAGCTTCTAGACTAAAACCTCACCAGCAAAACAAGAAGCCACCACCTAACACCACCACGCTGCACAAAACAACCTAACCCTTTCTTCTTTCAAGGTGAGGGTAATTAAAAAGAGGACCTAATGCTGCAGCTGGGTTTTTCTTTCCTATCTTCTTATCTGTTTTGGTATTTTCATACCATTAACACCTCCTTTGTTCTTGCATATGCCCATTGCAAAAGTTTTACAGGCTCTTGGCTTCTCAGTAACTCGCTCTTAGACAAGTCAGACTTGTTACATCCTGGGTGAACATGCCTTTCTCAGCCCACTTTAAAACCCCTGTTGCAACTTCTTCTGGTGGTGCATGTCTTCACCAACACTGTAACAGCATTTCCGTGAGGGCAACGCTCCACAGTGTGGTCTGTTCTCGTGCAGGGTCCATAGGGTGCTCAAAGGCACTTCTCCTGGTGCTGCCTTGCCAGATTACCTCATTTGCCTAATCCTTCTATGAGACTAATAGATAACTTCTGATTGCATCTGTACCAGTTTGACATGCTTCTGGGTTCAAAAGAGTTCATTTTGGGAAAGGCAGTATCAGCTGGAATGCTGTCACAGGTACAGCATCACAATTTATCTTGTAAAAGCCTTGAGACAGCTCCCACACAACAACAGCCATGAAGCCAATGGTTACAGCTCTCTCCTGTCAGACCACACTGTAAAAGAGACCAGCTGTTTGTCTGCCCTTGTCCCACCAAAAATAAGCTGCTCATTACCATTATCCTACATAAACTCATTCAAATACTCGTTCAAATTGAGAGGAAGTCTCTTTTCCCTCACCACCTCCTCCAACAGCCCATTCTAGAGAAGACCAATGAAAAAAATAGAGAACGCAACCTTTGACATATAAGAAGTAGCATCATTATATTTTCATCACTTGAGGCAGAACTGGAGCTGGGGAAGAAGGCAGAGAGAAATCAGCTTAACTTGCAACAAATGAGGAAGGCATGTCCCTCTGTCAGGAGCCAAACGCCACAGTTCATTTATGCAAAAGAAACATGGAGAAATCTTCCTTAACCACTTCTTAGAAAACGTTCAGTAAAGTGCCTTCTGAGAATGACTAGGATTACTGAATGTTTCTGCAACAGCAAAGCTCAGACAAGGCCCCTCCCTTTACAGAGGTCTCCAGATGTTGTTACCTCTGTGTCTACCAAGAGCTGTTCCTGTACCTGTAATTTGGCTCTGAGAAAAACCATACAACTCTGAGTTGTTTTGGAAAGAAAAGGCTTTTCTGTACCTTGAGTAAGTGGGTGGCCCTGCCCATAGTATGGTCCACACTGCATGAGAATCCATTACAAACAGGAAGACTGTTGCCTCTAATAATTTAAATCTGAACAAAGGACTAGAGATGCAAGGCTTTGACAACTGTGGACTGTTTCCTTTCCTGTTCTTCTCCTAATGTAGAGGTCCAAGGGAATGAGTTAGCAGACATGGTAGTGATGGGCTGACAGTTAGACTTGGTCTTTTCCAACCTTAATGATTCTGTGCTATGTATATGCTTGTACTAGAGGGAGAAATATTCAGTTCACCTATGAACCATGCCTGGACCACAAGTTTGCACCCTGGATTGGAAAAAAAAAGCAATTATATTACCTGTGAATTGTGGCTTTGTTGTTTTTAAACTGACACAATCTTTGCAGCACTCAGCAACAGCACGGGAAATGGAGACTCAAGTATATTTGGCTATGGCTTCACTCACCTTACTAAAAAGAAAACATACACTGAAGCAATACAGCACATAACAGCATGCAGATTTTTATCTCTCATTACACAACAGCACAGCAAAAGAAACAATTCCCTTAAAATCCATGTGACCAGCTCCAACTTTCACTTCCCAGCCACAGAGGTGCGTGCAGGTGCTAAAGGAGAGCTGTAAGCTCAGGGAATTGCTCATTCCTCCAGCCCTGAGCAAGGAGATGCCACTACCAACACAACACACTGCCTCCTCCTGCTGCTGGGGAAGGCCGTGTGGGACGAGCCGTTACCAAGAGATGAACCATCTCAGTGCTGGCCAAGCTGGGTCCAAGGACCGTGAACTCACTGCACTTAGCCCTCCCTGCTCCACATCAGCCTGCCATAAAGCCATCCTACGGGAAGGCAGAGCAGCTCAGGCTTATCCTCCAGCACATTACAGGGCTTGGCTCCGCGAGGCACAAACATGACGTCTGCGATACAGCCTCGCGCTTTGACCACACCACGGTGCAAGAGTCCTTTAGGACTCCTACAGGCACACCGAGGTGCCGGACAGGAAGGAGCCCCACACAGCGCTGAGAAAGCGACCACACCCGCGTGCCACACGCTGGAAACCGCCAGGGAGCACCTGGGCCCCGAGGACGGCCGCAGCACGGAGAGAAGCGGCCATGACTCATGCTTTTGTCCGCCCCACCGGAGCGCGGCGGGGGTGGCCGCTAACAGGGAGGGAGCGGCCCCTCGGTGCAGCCCCGTCTCGATGGTTCGCGGGGGGCGGCCGACGGCACGTGGCGCACCCCCGCCAATGGGAGCGGCCGAGACCATAGAGCGGAGCGGGGCGCTGGCTAGACGTTCCCCCCTCGGCGCCCGTCTCTCTGCTGCCGCCATCTTGTCGGAGGCGCAGAGGCCGCCCGGCCGCAGAGCCGGGCCCCGCCGTCTCCCCCCGCTCAGCCGCGGCACCTCCACATCCCCACTTCCCTCCCGCTCGGCAGATACCACCGGGCGCCGGCGATGGCTTTACCTCTAGTAGGCCCGCAGCGAAGCCTATGCTGGGTACGAGGCCGAAAGGCCGGCCGCCATCTTGGTGAAGAAGAGGGACTCGCGTGACCTACCCGCACAACGCCGGTCCCTCCCCCACGTACCCTTGCCCGCCGGGTTGCTAAGGGAACCGAGCGGGCGCATGCGCGCTGGCCCTAAGCGCGGCACCTCCCCGTGGGTTGGGCCTGTGAGTGAGAGCGTGGGGGGTGCCGGCGGAGGGCGTGGCCTGAGCGGGAGAGGGCGTGGCCTGAGCGAGGGCGGGCTTTACCGCCCCTCCCCCCTCCTTCCTCCGGGTGCGTGAGCGCGGGAGCGGCGGCTGGGCCACTGGCGGGGTCTGCAGGTGAGGCGCTGAGGGGCGCCGGGAGGCGGGAGCTCCTCCCTGCAGCAGGGGGCGGCCTGCAGCTTCCCCTCAGCCGGAGATGGGGATGAGGGCGGCCGTTTGGGTTTCTGGCTGATGCTGGGGGATGAGGGCTGAGGGCTCCGGGCGGCCCTGGCGCCGGGGTTGTGGGGCTGGCGGTATCTCGCTCGCATCCGCCTCGTTCGAAGCCCTTTAGCGCGCACGGTCGTCTATAAGCGCCAAGTCCCCGTCGTGGGATGGAGGAGGGGGGTCGGGGATGCGGTTTCCTGTGTGGAAATGGGAAGGGCTGAGGCGATAAGGGGCAGAGATCGCGGCAGCTCCGCGGGGCGCCGGGCTGGGCTGCACGGCCGGAGGGCGCGCGACGCACCGGGCTGCCCTGCTGCCGGCTGTGTCCGTGTGTCTGTGTGGGAGCTGCCCTGGGGGAGCGAGCCTGGGAGGTCTGTGCTCAAAGCACGGGGTAGCCGCGCTTTATTCTGCACGAACAGCTCTGCTGTGGGAAAGTTCCCTGTGGGAGGCGGGAAGGCTTGCCGCCGGGAGGATGCTCCGGCACGAGCCGGTTCTGGTTGGCGTTGAGGATTTCTGATGGTAAGCGGGGCTGGGTGACATCAGCCGGCAGGAAGCGCTCTGGGAGGGAGCGTTCTTATTTCTTATCGGATGGGAAGAGCCTCCCGAGGAGCATCTCCAGCAGCTGAACGTTTCACTGCTCACGCACTGCTTACTGATGGAAAACGCTGCGGATTTATTTTAGCATGAATTTTCACTGCAGCAGCGAGTTGCATGGTTTTTATTCAGGGCAACAGATCTGTGTGAGTTCAGCTCCGTGGGAAACAACAGCAAATGGCTTCGATGCGTGGCGCTTTCAGTTGGCTCTCCCATCGGAAAAGCATCTTGTATCCCGAGCAAACTGCCCAGGGTCAGATGGGCGGGAGCCCAGCCTTTCTGCACCCGGCAGAACGCAGTTAACAGACTGATGATGATTTCTGACAGCTGTGGTATTTGCTTCACAAAGCCTCTGTGTACATAGAACTCAACAGCAACAGCCTTTGGGCTTATTAAGATGCAACTCTTTACAACTTTTTAGCTCTCAGTCATCACTTTTAAGCATCCAGTTAGCTCTTTTTTGTGTGTGTGTGTGGTACAGGAAGGAAAAGGAGCTCACTTTGAGCAGTTTTGAAGAATGCTTCAATAGGAGAAAGATAGCAACTTTGTGACTATGATCAGCAATGATTCCCTGCTCTGGAAGGGTGGGAAGAGCAAGCGTGACTGGGATATGGAGAGAGCCAGGTGGCAGTAATTTCATACTGACAAAATGAAAGTCAGCTAGAGAGGGACGGCTCTGATCTGTGGCTGTTGTGAGTGGGAACAGATACCTCCTAGGCCAGAGAAGGAACTGGAAAGGGGACTCAAAGCGTGCATCAACTCATGCTGACTTTCTTACACTGTCAAAGTAAGTTATGTGGTTTCTTGAAATCATGCAAATAAGCCTGATAGAAGTCCTGTTGTGTTGGCAGGTCTTTGTCTGTTTAGAGACTTTCTTACAGAGGTGTCAGATTTTTCTTTTCTCACCACCAAATGAAACAGCTGTGTGTGACGGCCTTGGCAGCAACAGTTAAAATGGATGGTTGAGCTTTTGAGTATCCTGACCAAAGAGGAGGAGAAAATGTTTCCTTTTGAAGCCTCAACTCTTTGCAAAGCGCTCAAACATGAAAGGAAGTGCTGAGGGGGAGGAGGTTTAAAAAGAAAAGACTGCATGGGTTGGTTTATTGAGCTTTGAAAAAAACCATTTCCTCTGAATAGATGCCTTTTAGCAGCGTGTTTGGGTTTGGTTAGTTTCTGGAACGGATGTGAACTTCTCTTTTACAGGCTGCAATATGGTTTGTCATATATTTGGTGCCTTCAGAGTTCCGTGTTCGTGTTGCTCGAGTTCATTGCACGCTGATATTAATAGGAATAAAATGCTGACTGGTTGCTGGGAATTCTGCTCCTGGGAATGCTGGAGATCCAGCTACTGGCCCTCTATGAAAAGCAACTTGTACTGTTTCAAAATGTGCATGTTCATTCAGAGGCACTCCTTTTCTAAGTTAGCATTAAAGGTGGATAGTGACTTGTTGGGGTTTTTTATTTTTGTTGTTTTTCTCGTGCAATTTTTAATAATCTGGGAAACGTTTTTTGTGTTTTCAGATTTGCTCCTGAGCTTCTATAAAAATGTCCAAGGTAAGAATAACATTTCTGCCCTAAAATGGAATGTTTTAAAATGAACGTTTTGTTTTAAGTTTTATCCTCACACAGAATGTTTGTCTGTTACCTCGTATTTGGTGAGGCTGTGTGTGCTAAACTTGCAGTTCACAAGTGTGAGAGAATTCACATTTAGAAGATGACAGTGAATGATTGAGTTATATAACACAGATATTAGAATAGCTTCATACATGTAGGATAAACCTCTGTAGTTAACTGATGCTCCCAGAAGGATGGAGTTACGCACAAGAAGCTCCATGTTATGTTTTCATTAAAATTCCCATTCAGCTGCTATGTTTTGAGCAGGAATAATTTAAGGAAAGGATGTTCTTGTGTTTAATTTATTGTTCACATCTTCATTTGTTTAGTCAGTCAACTGGTCTACTCAGCAAAAGCCTTCATAAAAATGTGGCAACTTGAATCCCAGCGTGCCAATATTTTTCATTATTTGTCTCTTCCATTTGGTGTAATGGGTAAAAACGTTAGGTTATCAGAGTGAAATGAATAAAAGCTACTTGTGTAGTGTATTTGAAGAGGGGAAAATAATAGGTCTGAACATTTACCTGCAGCATTTGTAGTAAAGAGTATTTGAAGCACTTCTGTGTTGTTTCTTCCTCTTAAAAGAGGTCTCTGATGAAGTTTCCAGCAGGTGACTGTTATTTCACAAGTACTGTTTTGGCTGGATGTGCTAAAAACCACATGAGTAATGGTCGCTTTCCTTGTTTAAGTGCATAAACCTCATGCACAAGTGTAGCAGAAATGCAAAGTCATGGCCTGAAGCAGTGATTGAGCACCTGGTGGGAAGCAGGGCCAACCCAGGGGAGCTCAGGTGCATGTAATGTATCTGAGTGATTGGAAGGGTGGAACAGGATCCACCCCTTCCCAGACCTCACTTAGGGGTTGGCAGTGGAGATGAGGGTCTCTTGCTGGAGATCCCTGTGTGCCTGAGGGTAAGCAGCTTCTTTCCTTTGTTTCTGTATTTACAGCTGCTACACTTAAGCATATTCTTACTTGCTGCAGCTTAGGACTTTGCTACTATGCTGCCATTGCTGCACTTTCCATTGTATTACAGAAAGCTTTTTTATTTTAAATGAGTGTGAGGTTAATGCTGAAGAAGTGCGTGGTTGTAAGTGTACTGCATGCTTCAGTAAGTAAATGCTTGAGGCTTTTCTTTTTTTAGGTGGTCTTGGAAAGAAGAAAAGTGAAGGGAACTTTCCTCAAATCCTAGGTTTTCTATATTTCATTATAAATCTGTGGAATAATAGGCAAACTTGCATAGGGGATCTCTCTGTGGGTCGTGCACCTTCAACTTGTGATTTCAGGTCTTAAATGATGGGGCATTCTAATGGGAGTAACTTTATTTTTTTGCATCCAGAGAAGGACAGGAGGCAGAGCTTTGGAAAGCCAAATGATTTATGAAACTTCTGATTTTCTATGCTTTCTTCTGGTTCTAGTTTATCCTATTTGAAATGTCTATGGAGGACAATTGCCTAGACAAGTGTGTCTTGTATGGTTGCTTATTATTGTCTTATTTAATTTCAGCAACAGCCTGCTCAGTTTACCAATCCAGAAACCCCCGGTTATGTTGGATTTGCAAACCTTCCCAATCAGGTCCATCGGAAGTCTGTGAAAAAGGGGTTTGAATTCACTCTTATGGTGGTTGGTAAGGAAACATTGTGTAGTATTCTTCACAGTGAGTTCTCAGTGATGTAGAATTTAGAATTAAAGTGAATGTTGCTTCTGCTATTGTAAGGCTTGAACTCACGTCAGAAAGCTTTGCACTGCAACATTTAACTTTTTTGTACTTTTATTAATTCATGCATCTGTTTTTGGTATCACAAGCCATGTATGGTAATCATTTTGTGGTTGAAGTGAAAGAACTCTGTTTTGTGCTCCAATTATGGTTACTTCCTTCCTTCTGTCTCGCAGGGTTCCAGCCTTCTGCTCAAAATTTAACTTAAAATTGTTCTCATGTATGAATACAAGTCCTGTTGGCTTCTTTTCATTAAGAAAATAGTATTAAATTATTTGTTATGCTTCTGTAGTTCAAAAGAATCTGCATGGGTAGATCTTTCAAAGATGGGACAGGATGTGATAAGTGAGAGTTTGAGTTGCTGATTGTTTTGGTTCCCAGTAGTTACAGGTAGCGTTTATCCTTTAACCTGTCATTAGCTTTGCCAAATGGCAGCCCTTGTTTTGCTTTTGTCCCAGTTCTGTCTTCAGCAGCACAGTGCTGGTCTGCACTGGCCCTTAGTTTTGGCTTCTAAGAATTTGATGGTGGTTGGTTCCTGTTACCTGGGGCGAGGGGAGAAGGAAGAGAGCAGGGACATGGGGAAATGAGGTTATACTGCATGCTAAATACCTTATATTTGTTAGGAGTCATTTAATTTTTGCTTCGTTGGATTTGCTTAGGATAATATCATAATGGACACCTTACAAAACCTAAGGGTAAAGCCAGCCTTTAGATGTTCCAAGTCATGGTATCTGCTGTGATTCTTTGGCATTTGCTATTTTTTGGTCCTACGTGTAAGAAATAAGGGGGGTGCTTAAAATCCACATCTCTCTGAGATGAATTGCAAATAGTGCTGCCTAAAATAGTCCTGGTAGAGAGCTGTACAAAATTATTCAGACCAAATGGTTATTTCTGCTGAAATAGAAAATAGTGGAGAAATGGCATTGTATCAGAGTAACACCAATTAGCCCCCTGTGCCTCATCTGACTGTGGTGTTATTGCTTGCCACTGTTCAAAGGGATAAATGAGAACTACAGCAAGAGAGCTTGCAAAAAAGTAACTTCACTGGAAACTTGGAGTGATGCTGTAAGATAAACCAGCAGAGGGAGGAGCTGATGAGAGTGAAGATAAACTGTGCTTTAAATTGTTGATTACTTCAGTAGTTTGGAATGTTAATTTTTTTCCTCTTGAAATATGCATGGGATTTAAGCATGTTCCTCATGGCCTATATCACAGTGTCTGTACTGAGCCATAACTCTTAACCTGCCATGTTTCTTACCATCTGATCAGGAATTTAAGCTATCAGTACTCAGAGTCAGAAAAAGCTGCTGCTTATCTTTGAGACACAAGAAAACTGATTTGTTTTAGATGTACTATTTACTCAGACTGAAAGCAGGCAGTGTTGCTGCTTAAAGTCAAAGCTGTCTTGGTTTTGCTGAACTGATGCCATGGGAGTGTTAAATCACTGTGTTTGCATGCCTCTTTCACTGGTAGAGGCTGTGTTGGTAAAATCTGATTTGGAGAGAGGTGTTCTATCCAAGAATAGCAGCTTCTGCTCAGATCTTTACTTAAAAAGAATTCCATATCTTTTATTTTGTTTAGAATCTTTGTCAGACTGCTGTTATCATTTTTTACTTCATTTAAAACAATCTCAAAAAAATAACTTGTCCAGTGAATTGAAGTACTGAGCCATTTAAGTTGCTGGTCTTTTTTAATTAATGCTGTGAACATCTTTAGCTGATCAGTTGGCTTTTCAGCTCTTCCAATGGCTCTGTCAGTAGCTGTAGGAGAAAAGCCTTTTTGTGATACGCTTTGAGTAACCCCTAAGTTCACCAGTGAAGAATTGCTTTGTGTGCATACTCAGCAGGCATATCACATTGCTCACAGTTTTTTCTCTATTACTTCTCAGTGTGTGTGAGCTTTTATATTCTGGAATGATAGCAGAAAAGCTTGCATTAAAACCAGAAGACATGAAGAGGGAAATGATGTCTAATCTTAGATTGATCTGGACTCCACTAGGCTAGCAGGTCTGATTAGAAATCATCAGTGAAACCTCTGAGGAAGTGCATTATAAAGCTGAGGTGGATCAGCTGTTGTTCAACATTCTTATGCAAGTTTTTTCTAATGCAATGTTATAAGCTGTAGGTCTCTAAATGACAACTGAAATACTTAGATCTTTTTTTCCATATCAAATATATAGTCAGATGTTGCTTTCTGGTTACAGCTGAGATAAATTATGCAAATATATTGAGTTTATCTGTATGCTGACTCCCAGGTGAATCCGGACTGGGAAAATCTACATTAATAAACAGCCTCTTCTTGACAGACCTCTACCCAGAACGGATAATCCCAGGAGCTGCAGGTAAGCACACTCTTCTAGTTGCTCTGCTCTGACAATTTGAAGTGAATTTTTATCTTTGGACTTTAATAGCCAAGTTATTGTTTCTAGCTGTAGTCATTCTGATGTATTTTCTGACAGTTGAACTACCAGATAGAACTGGTTCCCTCAATACCTGGCCTTTATGATTTAGTCCTTGGCTGTGCTGAAGGGTTGTACTGGCACCAACCAGTTAATCTCTTCTTTTGCTCAGTGTGTCATTGCATCACATTAAGATAGATAATCAACTAAACCAGTCGGAATCTTTTTTTCAGTATTCAATCTATTGTGATTTTGAACATGCACATTTTTAATGTTTCCTTGGGTTTGCAGTTTGATTCCTTTGCTCATTTAGTGAATGTGCACTTTCTTTTCAGCCCTTTTTGAATCTGCTAGACAAGGCATGCAATGATCCAGCCAAAGAAAATATCATAAAAAACCAGAGGAAGATGCTGTTTTTCCCTCTTTGCTCCTTGTTAAACAACTTGCTTTAGCAACTTTCCACGCTGACTGAAAACCACTTATCACTTTCAACCTTAAGGAGAAAAATCTTATGTATAATTTAGTGTTGCCTTTCAAATTACTGAGTACTTCTATTTTCTCTATCAGGCACTTTTTCCCTCTGTTTCTACAGAGACTTGAGGAAAAGTGTATATAAAAAAAAATTTAGTTTTCTAATCTGCTATTTAATCTTCTGATCTTATCTCAAAATGACCTGCTCTTATAGATTCTATTCTGAAACACCAAACTTCTTATCTTTTAGAGAAGATTGAACGCACTGTGCAGATTGAAGCCTCAACGGTTGAAATAGAAGAAAGGGGTGTGAAACTACGTCTGACAGTTGTAGATACACCTGGATATGGGGATGCTATCAATTGCAGAGATTGGTATGTACACAGAATGTCAGTCAGCACATGTCCACTTTGGGTTTGTATGAAGGGGTGGTGGTGAAAATAACTGCACAACTCACCCTTTTTTCTTGGGTTAGGTTAAGTACTGAATGTGAGCTGTGATGTTTGGAGAGATGGGCAGGTTTTTAAGTAGATTGTATACTTAGCATTTTTTTTTATGTTCAGAAAGCATTGGAACCTTTGGGACACAGTGAATTAAAGATAAAGTAGTTTATCTACTCTGGTGCAAATAAAAATTCACCTTTAGATGTTGTCCAAATTCATCATCTGAGGATTGTAAGATTTCGTGGTGTTTTTTTAGTGTATTTTCATCACCTTAGGGTTCTGAAAAACTCTAAAATTTCTAAAAAGTCTGTGTTCTAACAAGTACTGAGAAATAATGAGATGAATGGCATTCAGCCATAACCTCTGCTGCCCACCTTCTGTCAAGAACTTGCATGTCCATTCAGCCATTCTCACTACAGCATTGTACTGCCCTTACTTTCTGTTCTCTGTTCTCCAGTTCTCCCATTAGTAAAGACTTATTTAGGATCTTTGCTTTGCTTATGTTGATTCTCCACCTTAATTGGGAATCAGAACATCTCATGCAAGATAAACGTTTTATTTATTCTTCCATTCAGTAATAAACTGGTATTCCTGTCTGCTTAGCCTATGGTATTGACCATTGGCAAGCATGCAATAAGAGTATAGCTGTTCTCTCAACCTAAACAGATGTGTATGTAAGGTGAAGTGGTTGAGGGAGATGCAAAGCAGAGCAGTAGTGATGCAAGATTCCTGCATTTTTGCATCTGTTGCAGCTCCTGACTGACTTTGCTCTTGCATCAGCATCAACAATTTGATGTTTTAAATCAATTTGGAATAAGAAACTTAGATTGTCTTCAGCATGTGTAATTAATGCTTAGTCACAAGGTGAATACTAACTCAAGACTAATTTGCTTAGAAATTAATGTATTATTATGTGTAATGTATGCATATTTTATCTTAATATATATGTACAATGCATACATATGATGTATTATGCATAGTAGTAACAATTGCTTGTCATTTTGCAGTTCAATTAGAATGCTCAGGTATGCACATAAGATATGGTCTGACAACAGCAGTAAATTACTTTTGTTTATCAATAGGTTGGTTTATCAGCAAGTTGTCTTTTTAGTGATCTTTCACAGGTAAATTACTGGCCATTTGGGAGCGAGCACAGTTTAAGTGTCCATTTGCTTTACAGTTTTAAGACCATAATCTCCTACATCGATGAGCAGTTTGAGCGCTACCTGCACGATGAGAGTGGTTTGAACAGAAGGCATATCATAGACAACCGTGTTCATTGCTGCTTCTATTTCATTTCACCGTTTGGTCACGGGTGAGTATTTCTGTCATTTTATTTTTGAAATGGTTTTACTGCAGTGAATTGTTCTTGTGTCTGCTGATGTAAATCTTCAGAATCAAATTGTCATTCCTTAAAGTAGGAGTAGAACTGCTGAAATTTGTGTGTTTCTTCTATTAAGTCTTTCTCCTTATGCAGAGAATTAGAATAGTTGGAAGGAACTGATGAAGATCATTAAGTCCAACTGCCTGACCATCTTAGGGCTAACCAAAAGTTAAAGCTTATTAGTGAAGGCATTATCCAGATATACTTCTTGGTCACTAACAGGCATGGTACATCAACCACCTCTCTAGAAAGCCTGTTTCACCACCCCCACAGTAGACATATTTCCTAATGCCTAATATGAATGTGCCCTGGTGCAGCTCTGTGCTGCTCCTACATCCTATCACTGGTGACCAGTTTCCCCTCCTGTAAACTGTAGACAGCAATGAGCTTGCTTCTTAGCCTCCTTTATTTCAGGCGAGGCAGTGTGTCCTCAGCCTCTCATAGGACATGCTGTCCAGCCCTTTTGTCAGCTTTGTTGTCCTCCTCTGGTCACTAGTATTTGATTAATATATTAACATCCTTTTTACATCACTAAGTCCAGAACTGCACGCAGTATTCAAGGAGAAGTTGCACTGATGCTGAATGTATGTTGACTGGATATGCTGTGTTTGAAGTACCTGAAGTGCAGTTCTCTCTCTTGGCCACCTGGACACACTGCCTGCTCATGCTGAGTCTGCTGTCAGCCAGCACCATCAGATCCCTTTCTGCTTAGTTGTTTTCCAGTCACTCATCTCCCAGGCTTGTACCTGTCTGGCATTGCTTCGTCCCAGGTGCAGAACCTGGCATTTTCCTTTGTTGCATTTCATGCAATTACTGATTGTCAAGTGCACCATTGTATTTAGATTGCTCTGCAAGGCCTCTTGTCTCTTTGGACAGTCAACAGCACCTCCCAGTTTAGTAAGGTCAGCAAATTTGATGAATTCAGAAGCAAACTTCTGGATTCAATTCCTGTATCCAGATCATTATTAAAAGTGTTGAATGGAATAGGCCCTAGAACTGAGCCCTGGAGAACTCCCCTAGTGACTGGCTGCCAGTACCCATTCACTATGACCCTTTGAGCTTGGCCATTCAGCCAGCCCATCACCTAACCTTATGATAAGAGAACAAATTACTAAGGTGGGACCTTCCCTTCATGAACCTATGTTGACTCTGCCTGATAATAGTTCTTAAATGCCTTTCACTAGTGTACAGGGTAATCTTCTCCATAACTTTTCCAGACTGAGGTTAGACTAAGAGGAGTTTCCTTGGTCTCCTCTTGTGGCCCATCTTGTAGATGGGTGTAACATCAGCTAGCTTCCAGTCAGCACACACCTTAACAGATTCCCAAGACCTTTGGTAATTGTTGAGAGGGTCCTGATATAACATCCACTGACCCCCCTCTGAGGTGAGTCCTGCCAGACCCTATAGACTTAGGAATTTTCAGCTGATACAACTTTTTGTTAAAATGTCAGTGGCCCCCAGTCATGCTTCTCCACATCAGAGGGCCAGGCAGCCAAGATACATCATTAATAATAAAAACTTATCACTGGTCTCATTGATGTTGATAGTTTATGTTAAAAGTAAATTAAACTTTTCCCTTATTTTTAGTCTTAAGCCTTTGGATGTTGAATTTATGAAGGCAATACACAACAAAGTAAACATTGTACCAGTAATTGCAAAAGCTGACACACTTTCCCTGAAGGAGCGAGAAAGACTAAAGAAAAGGGTAAGTATTTTTCTAGCTTGCAGGAAAAATGTTGTATTTTGGCTGTAGCAGTGCAGTCACTCTCAAGGTGAGTCTCTTTCAACCTTATTTTGTCCTCTACAAGAAAAATATTAAGTTACAGATTGCATGAGATTATTTAATACATATTTTTATATCTTAAGTTCTTAACATTGTTTATTTAACTGAGAACTCACCCTTAAAATGTTGCTGGTGAAATGGCAGATTGGCTATGCATACAATTACACTGAGTCAATTTTGAAACTTAAACATGTTTGGTAGTGGTAATTGCTCCCTCACCTGTTTGATCAGCTCCAAGGCAGAGACAAAGCATCTCTAATCTGCGGAAACTTAACTTTGTTCTCAAGTAAAACTAGAATATAGTAGCCTTCCCTAAGCAAGGAAGGCTGTGCTTTGCTTTTGTCAATTACAGTTAATGTGAAACTGAATAAATTGGAAGGGCAAATTGTTTGCATTGTTTCTATAGCTTTGTTTAAAATTAGGTTTCGTGGCTTGTAATGCATGATGTAATTCTAGCTATAATACGAAATGCTGTAAGGCTCAATTGCAGGTCACTGACGAAAGTCAGTGCTACTGGGTAATTCTCTTAGAGGTACTAATTTTTTGTAATAGAAGCTGACTTAATTGCAAATACAATTTTTAACTAGTGGAAATTTTGGTAGGTTAAGATAAAGCAGTAGGGAGGAAATGTACCACTGTTTGTCTGAAAGTGTGGAAGCAGTCGTTGAATGTCATGAAGAAATGTTCTTTACAGACACATAGTTGGCAAGTAATTTAAATTAGTAAGATATACACAATCTCTTGGACTTGGGCCTAGCTTATCAGTTTACCCGGTGTTTAAAAAGTGCTCACTTTGTGTACTTTATCTCAATTTCTTATATAAAAATCTCAGATCCTGGATGAAATTGAAGAGCATGGCATCAAGATTTATCACCTGCCCGATGCTGAATCTGATGAGGATGAAGATTTTAAAGAGCAGACCAGACTTCTGAAGGTATGAGTGTACTATATCTTTTCAGAATGCTCAGGTGGCATTTAATCAAAACACATAAGTGACCTTTGAGACCTTGAGTGAGTCACTATGGTTCTGTGCTTAGGCTTCTCTATTGGGAAGATGGTGATGATAATGATTTTTTTTTCCTGTAAGATTTATTTTTTACAGCTTCAAATTAAAAGCATTACAAATTTACTACCATAATATGCAGTCCTGAGTAGAACAAGAGTTGTTCTTGTGTTGTTTGTCCTAGTTCATTGTTAGTAGTTTTTTCTAATTTTGTGTTTTCAGGCCAGCATTCCATTTTGTGTAGTGGGATCCAATCAACTAATTGAAGCCAAAGGTAAAAAGGTTCGAGGTCGGCTGTACCCATGGGGTGTCGTTGAAGTGGAGAATCCAGAACATAATGATTTCCTCAAATTGAGGACCATGTTAATGTAAGTTTAAAAGTTCCAATTAAATAATAGCTTAACTAAAAAAAATAGTAAGGAAGATACTCAGACATTGGAATGGGGGTTTGGGGAGGTTATGGAATCCTTAAATGTGTGGAATTTGTCTGGAGGAGGCTGTGAGCAGATATAATCTAGTTGGCCAGGGTAGGGATTGGTCCCAGCACCCTCCACAGAGCCTTTTCAATATGGATTACTTAATTTTCTGTGTAAATCTTGCATCTAATTCTTCTGTTGAACACACATGCCCAAGAATGTAAAGCAGGTTGCTTTTCACCTTGTGCTTGTTGAAAGTTATCTATTTCTAAGGTATCTGTCTATATAAAGATATCTGCAAAGTATTAGACTTCAGAAGTCTGCTTGTTAGCATCACAGAAAGACCTGGGTTGAAAAGGACCACAATGCTAATCTACTTCCAAACTCCTGCTATGTGCAGGATCACCAACCAGCAGACCAGGCTGCCCAGAGCCACATCCAGCCTGGCCTTGAATGCCTCCAGGGGTGGGGGATCCACAACCTCCTTGGGCAACCTGTTCCAGTTAAGGTTTTTCTGGCTTTGTTACTCTACTTTCCCTGCCCAGCACCTTGTGTCACTTGAGGAGATGGCTTATGTATGGGCTGCCTCAGAGTCTGGGGTGTACTGTCTGTTTGTCTCTTATAGCACTGATTTAACATAAATCAGCTCTGAAATTATTATATGAAACCATATGCTGAACGCACTGACCCAATGTGGTGCTGAATGTGAGAGCTGCTTAACCAAGCTGATGTAACACTGATATGTTTTACTTTTTCATTTTTTTCATTCCTCTAGCACCCATATGCAAGATCTTCAGGAGGTGACCCAAGATCTTCACTATGAGAACTTCCGTTCTGAACGGCTCAAACGAGGCGGCAGGTTGTCATCTTACTGCTATGAGCTGTGTCTTCCTCTGAATTCATTTCTTGGTCTTTTCTCTCTCCCCCCAAGATTTAACTACAGCTCTCTAGGGGCAGTTAACAAGAAGCTCAATCAATCAGTTTACATTCACTGTAAGAAAAAGTATGATGCAAATTTGAGTCAGTTGTGACTTTAAAAGAAGCATAATTAAATCTCTGCTTTAAGGTTTGAACACAGTTTGATTGGTGTATTCAAAGTAAATAGGGAAAATGTATGATAAATACCTTCTAAAAACATGTAAGTTAGATAAGTGCTGATACAGTAAAATGAGTCGTTTCTTTGACTTGCATGTTTGGACTTTAAGAAAGTAGCTTTAAGAAAGTCAAGTCCTGTAGTACTTTATTTAATGTAATTAAATAGGATAATGTCTTTCAGTCCTGTTTTGGGCTGTGGTAAAAGAGGCAGGTAGAACACCCTGTTTTTAAATAAAATAGCAGAGTCTCTGAAGTTGAGTTTGTGAGTTCTTTATGAAGACTGAGTGCTTCCTAACTTAGATTATGTTGCTTCTCTTATTTCAACCACTAGAGGGTTTCATAATTGCACGTGCCAGTGGGTTTGATATATTTTGCAAAGTTTTTTCCTTCTGCTGTTGCAATAGATTTTGTCACATGCCTGGTCTGGTTTCAGAAATAGGAGTTTTTGTTTGATTTGCACTTTTGGTAGTGCTTTTGCTGATTAAGAGGTCTGTAAGCGGATCTTCCACATTGCAGTGTGGGACAAGAAAAATATACTTGCAAAGTGGTACAAAATCTTGAAAACATAGTACGTGCAAATAGTCTTATGCTCAGTTTTCCAGTGTAAAATTGGAATGCTCTCATTGAGCAGTAGTTTCCTTAGATACAGATGGAAGGTATTAACTTTGACAGGAGCAATCGATGTTTGTGCCATACTTCTATATGTTACACCCAAGGAATCTTTGGAATTGGGGAAAAGAAAAAGTGATTATACTATAAAAATAATCAAGCTTCAAACTCTTAAGTAGGAGAAGAGGATAAAGGATGGGAGGATGGCAGATATGTAAGTGGTTTGCTGCTTTTGTGCTTTTGGTTATAAGTAACTTAGAGATGTGTGCAAATGTATCCTAGCAAGTTTACTCAAAGATAAGTGTACTTATTTATTGAATGGCATTCACTTTAAGTACAGTGCTGTACTGAAAACAGGATGAGGGTCTGCTATCTTCTTGGTTTCAGCTTTTTATTTACTAAAAGCTTTAAGGGTATGAAGCATAGTTTGATATGTGCCTTCTAGATGTTTGGTAGCAGATGTTAGATGATGTTAGAGATGAAAGAGAACTGTTGAAAAGAAGGTTCCACCTGGGGGTAACAAGGTTTCAAAGTTCCTAGATATTAACAAAAATATGGAAGTAACATGTAAAATATCTTGTCCAGGGTTATCTTGAACTTGTTTTGATTTAGTTGTATTGCACCAATGGAAAAGAATTGAGCACAGTGTACTCAGACTTCTGAATTGTGTGGTATTCCAATTGTAGTCAGCTAAGTTAACACTATGCTCAGACAAACTGCTCTACTTGACTAATGTACAGAAATAGCTTTCACTGATGCCTACAAACATGTTATTGAACAATATTTTTCTATCTTAGGAAAATAGAAGATGAAGAAGTGAATAAAGACCAGATTCTGCTTGAAAAGGAAGCTGAAGTAAGATGAAAATCTCTATTATTTGGATGGGGGAAGTTTTATCTTTGTTTTGCTCTCTTGGGATAGGTGATTATATGATCTTGATAATTTGTGATGGGAAAGATGGAATTTCTAATATAAAACTATGCAAGGTAAAGTAAAAACAGAATATGGAGAGAGATGGGGTTCTCAGAATACTGATTTATTGGAACAAGTGCAATGTCAGATTTCATTGTACTGGTCAATAATGGATGTTCTGCATGTTGTGTGGGAAGGGAGAGCCATCCTTGAATATGAGGAAAGGTTCTAAACTTAGCAGTTGCAAATTGGGGGGAAAGTCAATTCAACTCTACAACAAAGGAGGAAACAGTAATAGGAATTATCAGGAATAAGGGACTGTGGAAATTCTCCTTGTTCTGTCACTGATAAATCCATAATTTATAGCTCTAGTTGTTTTACAAACAAATGTAAAAGCTTTAGTGAGTTTAGCATTTCAACAGCACCATTCTTATTTAACTTAGGGATAAGTAAACTATTCAGTTTAGGGATGCTTAAAAGCCCCAGGTTACAATAAGAAAGCTTATTGATTTCAGTCAGCAAATTTCCAGCCTCTTACTAGTTGGAATATGAGTGGTAGACAAACAGTCCATAACCTAAGATTGCAACTTGTCAATAGCCAATGCAGATGTGCATTCCATCTTAATGATTAACAGCGTGGTGGCGGCGGAGGATCTCATTCTGAGGTGAGATAAGGCTGAAGGGTTCTCTTATGCTATGTTTCCAGCTTCGTCGCATGCAGGAGATGATTGCGAGAATGCAGGCACAGATGCAGATGCAAATGCAAGGTGGAGAAGGGGAAAGCAGTGCAGTTCAAGGACACAATGTATAAAGCTTTTGGTAAGATGTTCAAATAGCCATTTAAAGAGATTTTTTTTAGCTATGGGTAGTACTAAGAAGCTTTGGAAAAATGCTTACAAGATGGGTTTGCATAGGTTTCACTATTCATTTTCATTTTTATAATTTAGCTGGTGCTTGAAGGGACCTGAACCTAAACTACACAGTAGTGTGATTTTTATAAACGTGTGTATGTATGTGTGTGTATATTTTTTTTTCCAGAAATACCACACAAGTCAAGAATCATGGAAGCAGTATCTCAGATTGTATAAGCAGGTGGCTCTAAAACTCATGGTGATCTCATTTGTTTCATTGTGAATAGGAAAACGGCTACTTTTGTTTTTTAAGTGTATGAAGATAGCAGATATTAAAATGTACATTTTTGCCTTGTTTGCAGATCACGTTATACCCTGGCTTAAAGGAGTCATTCTGGAGTTGAATTGTGGTGGCATTATGCCAGAAGGAATGCCTTGTGTTCAACATGTGACTTGGAGATTATTTTGGAGTTTAGCATGGAAATGCATTGTGGTAACTCTTGTGATATGTATTTCATAACACATAGTCAGTATTTTATATATTATACACCTTTGACATTGTTTTTGCTTAGTAGTTCTTATATTAAGCTTATCTTCAGTTTCCCATTGTAATAGGGATACAAAATAGTCATCAAAACTTTTCTTGCCTGACATGGTGTTAGATGACTTTCTTTAATATTAACTCCCTGTTTTTAATTTTGTGTTATGTTTAAGATTAAGCAGCTGTTAGTGGTATCCTGTTCAGTAGTGTCTAATAGTCACTAATTAGGGAGCCCTGCAAGGTTAGTTTTAAATTTCTGCAGTGTTTTCAGGTGTGTGTCTGTGAGACCTTAGCCCTTCCTCTGTCTCTGCTCAGTGCAGATTTCCTTGGTCTCTGCAAGTATCTAATTACACTCCAGGCATGCCTTGTGTTCTTAATGAAAGAACTAAAAGGCAGCACTTCTTTAAGGGCACACTCCATTTTATATGGCAGGCGTTGTGTCCTTCAGATTTAACCCTGAAGGATAGATATTCTTTTATTGTTTGCCTAAAATATCTTCTTCTATATTGCAGATAATTTTTAAGAGTTTCCTGTAGGTCAGCACGAATCAGTCCTGCTGTTTTCTGGCATTGCTGTAGCCACATAAGATTAAATATTGATATATTAAATGAGATAAGCCCCAAAGAGTATTCTGAGTTTTCTATGCATGGGTGTTTCCATATCCAAATACGTATGAATTCTGTAATTACTGAAGAGTATTTTCATACTATTTTTTGGGCATTGCAAACTGTCAATTGTAATATAAAACATACTACACACAACTGCACAATTCTCTTTCTTCAAAGTGATCTGTGCCTGACAGGATCAGTGCAAACTGTATTTTAAGGTTCTGCTCCAAGATGGAGTAAACAGTATTACTTCTGAGGTGGCTCCAATATGCTATGCTTTTCTTTAATTGCTATTTTTAAAGGCCAAAATCACTTTCCTTAACGCTGTCAGGAAAGGGAACTGTTTTTGAGCTTGGCTGCATATCATGGCAGGTATTGTTTGCAGTCCATAGTAACAGTTGTAGCAGCTGCATATGTGGTGGCTGATAAAGATAAGCAGCCGTGTGCTGTGCTTGGCTTCTTGAGTACTTCTGATAAAGCCACCAATCAGGTTTACTAATGTGAACAGTTGTTATCTGAGCAGCTAACAAGTAAATAAAACTCCAGCTTTTTCTCTTCTGAGCTCAGGTGTAGCAATGATTTTTTATAGTTTTTAAACTTTTCTTTGGAAAAAAAGTGGTAAGATTTTTACAGCTACTGTATAATTTCAGTGGTACTTAAATAGCAGACTGATATTTAATCTAGCCAAGCAGCTGAAATTTCTGCCTGCCTGAAACTGCTGTTTATGAATTGTTTTATATTTGAATCTTTCTAAAAATGTGAAAAAATGTGTAAAATCTTCCATCATTGCCTTTTCTAGGGAGCTCCAGTTTGCTTTGCAAAAGCAATTATTCTCAATTTTCCATGACTCATGCAGTCTGAAGTGAAAATGATAACCTTTTATATATTTAGATGCACAGAAGCACAAAGTCCCATTTTTGACAAATAAGTTTGTATAGAACTTGAATGGAAAAGCACACACTCCTAAGTTCTTGTCTGGCCTTTTCTAAACAGCATGCAGAAATGAGGTGGCACCTTACTTGTGTTGCCAGAAACAACAAAAAACAATCCACAGCACCTTATTTCTGAATCTTTTGCTATGTTTTTGTGAATCAGTTGTCAGGCTGAAGGGGGCTCTGAGCAACATATCTAGCTGTAGAAATCCCTGTTCTTTGCAGGGCACGTGGTCTGATGGTCCTTAAAGGTCCCTTCCAGCTTGAATTATTCTATGACTCTTCATATTCCAGAAGAACTTATGCACTTCTATCACTAAATAGTTTGTGAACTCCCATCCTGTTCTTCAATTGCCACAAATGTGCTTTGTTCTGATTCTGCAGCATTTGCCTAATTTTAAGCTATCAGTCTAGTATCTCTGTTAAATGCTCTGAGCAAAATATGCTTCAGGTACTGTCCACTTTGCCAAGGAGAGCAAACTCTGTGAAGTTGCTGTTTTCACATATAAGCTTAGTAGGGTAAGATAATCTGCAATAGCAATATGAACCAGTACTTGAACTGTGAAACCTCAAGTGTATCCAAACCAGACCCTGGTTATACATGTAATTGTGTGTGTGTGTGTGTTGGTTTTATTTTGCCTTTGTTTTTTTATCATGGGAACAGATTGTCTGTGCTTTTAGTGCTGTTTGGTCACTACCTGTGGAATTACTTCAGGCTATGTCTTATTCTTTGAAATAACACGTATCTATTGAGATATTTCATCAGGATAAAGCATTGTGGATGATTCTTAGGCAATAAATATTTTCATGTATATTTTCTTCATTGGAAAAATCAAGTTTATGGTATTTGTAATTAGCTGTCTTTCAGTTAAAATGGCTTCCCAAGTCTCTGGGGGTGATCTGATCTGGCAGTGTGCCTGATGTCACAGAAGGTCTCTTTCTCCTTCACGTTTCTTGTGATGGCCTTGCAGTCAGGGGATGTGTGGTGAGACATAAATGAGACCACCATCCTCAGACTGAAGTTTGTCCAAAAAAAAAAAAAATTGTTCAGCTACTGTAGAAAATTTTGGGGACAAAAGGTTGATATTTGTTTGGCTCAACTGGCCACAGTTTGTTTTCTGGTACTGCATTGTTGGAGTTCCTATTTTAGGAGTAAAAGTACTTTTGAATTTGCAGAGCTTTATATTTGGTAGCAAAATGACTTGCTCTTGGTACAGAAGTCTTATTGTTATATTCTGTTGTATGTACTGTCATTAGCCAAGGCTATAATAAAAATGCTAAAATAAAAAATAATTTTTCCTCTGGTTTGATTCCTTGTTATAATCAACCCTGGCAATGCTTGTGGTGATGTGTTTTAATTTATAAAGGAGTCATTCAGACATGGTGTAAAGAGAACACAGTGGTGAACCTGCATTCCTTCTGACCATTAAATGTTGTGTACATTCAAAGTTCATTGGTACAGTGCATTTCCCAGTGGGTGTTCCCAGAGCTGCTCTAGCTATGGGACTTTGCTTCTTCAGCAGCTCTCACCAAATGTGTCCCTTAGTTATTAAGTTAACATATTATTTGTAGGTGTTGTTTTAAGTGCAAGGGTGGTTGTATTCCCCAGTGAATTCATGCTTAATTTTTAGAGATGGTCAAAGGCTGTTTGAGCTCTATATTAGAAGTGTCATGATAATTGAGGGCTCAACTTCCTGTGAAACAACTTCAGCCACCCTTATGGCTGTTACAGGTTAAGAGCACCAGGCAGCATCCTTGTTTTCAGATTTCTGAGCAACTTAATATCAGAGACTTTTATACTCAATCAATCTAAAGTGTGTCACTTTTGTACATGCCCTGATCATACAGCTCACTTCAAATTGGTGTCTTGGATTGCTTTGTGTTGCTGGGAAGTGCATGTTATGCTGTGAGACCACAACACAATAAGACTGATGGGTGTTGTGATCTGCAGAATTCAAATCCAATTCTGGGAAGAAGCACTGAAAAGAATTACACTAAGAGTTGCACAGTGAAATATCTGAAAAACATAAGTCTCCTGGATGTGTTTTGTGCATGTGAAGAAAAGGATCATTGTGGATGAGGACTTAAATAAAAAGGCAAAACTGACTTGTAGAACACCTCATAAAGCTAGGCAAACACAGCAGCTTTTGATTTAGTGAAAGGACTGGGGTTTCCGAAGATATGGATGACAGTATTGTGGTCTAAGTATTAAAATCACAACCTGCTAGATACATCTACTAACTATCCACCTCCAAGTCCTTCGTGCATTGGTTTACTGTTGACAGTGCTAGGAAGAATGTTACTCTAATCCATTTTTGTAGGCAGTATTGCTAACTTCTGTACTTAAGTGCTGAAGCAAGTTTTATTTTAAACTTGCTTTATAAAGCACAGCTCTCGTGTTATTTTGAAGGAATTGCAGTGTTGTTAGCATATGACTATGCAGATAAATTGTACTGCACATAAACGTGTCAATAATGCAGCAGAAGATATTTGGATGCAGATTTTGTGTGCGAACTATCCACTTCCTCTTGCTTATACATATCTTTCCTTTTTCTTCTTAAGCTCTTTTGTCTGAATAGTTTCTTTCCCGTTTATCCCTGCACTTCTAAGAATACTTCTTTGCCAGTCCTTTTTGCTCCTCCTATCCTATGAAATACTTAAGGTTTTTTTCCTCCTGATCATCTCCATATTCATTGTGGTCCTTTTCAACCCAAGCCATTTTATGATTCTATAGAGAAGTGTTTTTCTCTTATGTGTTTAAATAGCTGCCATATTTCTGATTCTTCCCTTTGGTATCCTGCAGAGTTCCAGCATCTTTCTCTTCATCCAAACCATTGGAGCAGTGTTCTTGTAGGTTCCACTTGTCCCAATTAGAATGACAGTGGCTTGCCTGCAGCAGTGCCCTATCTCTGAATGCTGGACCAGGGTAGGTGGAGTTTAGTCCCTGGCCACTTTGGCTCCTCAACAGGGAATAAGTTAATTTAGAACCTCCTGTACATGTTTTGGGTGTTTCTGAATATTAGGATGGCTGTGCTGGAGATGAAATTCACACTACTGCTGCTAGGATTGCTTCTAGGCTTTTCATTTAGTTGATGTGTGTGGATGTATTAGTCACCCCTCTCTCCTCTTCATAAATCTCTAATCACCTCAGAGAAAGGTGACTGAAAACAAAGCTGTCTTGTGAGGCTAGAAAAGTGTTTGGCATTTCATTAACAAATTGTACCCAAAAGGAGAAATATTTGGTGTCTCTTAAATGCACTCATACAGTGCAGCAATATCAACAGCTGCAAAGGGCTGCAGTTTTTTGATTGTCTTCTACCAAAGCTGGCTAAGAGTAGCATATCACCTCAAGATACCTCTGAAGGAAATAAAGCTCAGACCTGTGGATTTTAACTTTGAACTTGAGTCTTCTGTTTATATATCTGAGCAGTCTGAATGAGCACAGAGAAGTTTCCTGTCTTCAAGCAACTGTCTTGAGTGAGAGAGACTTGTTTTTATGTGGTTGGCCAGATAGGTATCGCGTGGCTCTTGCTTTTGGAGTGTCTGGCATGGAAGTGGCTGAGCATGCTTTGTGTCTCCATTTCATTGGCTACTCTGTGTGCTCTTGCTGTTTTATCTCGCTTCTGTGCCTCGAAGCAGAAGTTGTATTGGGATTTTGCCAGCCTCTTTCGCAGATTTAGTGATTAAATAAAGGGAACAAAATATCTGCAAACGTCGATTTTTCCTTTGTATAAAGGCAGAAGTAAAACATCACCGTTTCTGCCTTTCTCTAGGTACTTAATGGTAGATCCTGAAATGCTGCATGCTATATGGAAGTGAGACCTACTATGGCTGTTAATTAGTGACAGAGTGGTGCTATTGCCTGCTTGTGTTCTTTTGATGAGAAGATAGGAATGGTGCAAAAATCAGCCTGTTCACACTAACTAGGTGAGTGCGTGTGCTGTGAGGTCAGCTTGGTGCAGTTCTGGGTTAAGCCCAGGGAGAGTGTGAAGAGGAAGAAAAGGTTTGTCTAAGGACTGGTTTGATGGCCAGAGTTTGTTTGTTGACAGAGTGGTCTGGAGGCAATAGGATGTGTGGGTTTGGCTCCTAGCTGACAGGTGTGTCGGAGTTTCAGGTGTGTCAGGGAGTTTCTACTGTGTTTAGCAAGGCAAGATCTTCTGATGTAGCTGTAAGTTTGCAGGTTTCGTTTCAGTACTTGAAATGCAAAATGGAGCTCATTTCCACCCACAGGAATGAGTTCCTGTAAGCCTGGCAAGACGCAAGAGGTGTCCAGCTATCTCTGACAGAGAACAACATGCTTCTCAGAAACTACCTCTGGCTAGAGAGGAGGCAGTCCTGCACACAATTGCAAGAAACAAGTACCACAAGGCAAGAAGAGCTGTGCTTTGGTTGCTGTGGGAAAGACAGACTTCCTTGGGAGGAAAAAAATGAGCAGAGCTACTTATACTGCTAAGCCTGGTGCTAAATATTGCTCGCTTTGATTGAAACTCAGTGTAAATGGTTTTGTAGGACTGACGCAGGTAACTGTGCTCTGCTCTCAGCCCTCCTGGGATCCTCAGTTTTATGTGCATCTTCTGTGGTGGTGCCATGTCAGATTTAAAGTATAGCTGCATCATAAGAGGGGTTCAAGCTGCCAGGTAGAAATTTCTGCTCAATCATAGAAGTCACGTGGAAGGAGGCAGTTGCAAAAGGTCAAGATACCTGAATTAAAAGACATGCCAGCTATTAGCAGCTTAGTGTGTTAAGCTGTCTTTACTTAAGCTGGCTGTTCTCCTGTTTTTTATTCACAAATGAATTGAGGCTGGTGGGACAAAAAGAAGGAATCGCCTCATTTTTAGAAGCAGAAACCAAAAATTCCTGGGAAAATTCCCAGCTAGGAAGCAGAGGAGGTCCAATGTTGTGTGAAGATAACTCAGTGTAGTCTGTAAAATGAGTAAATAAACACACCCTGAGAGCTAACGCAAAACACTTACTAAAACAGGTACTGTACTCCTTCAACATGGTATTAAAAGAAGGAAAAGCCTTGACAGTAAAATGCTTTGTCCAGAACATGCCCACTCCTGCTCTTTGTAATTTGCAATTCCAGTGTTGTTTTGATGTTTTTGACTCACTTTTAAGAAACTTTTCCATAATGCAGAGCCCAAAATCCAGGTCAAACACTTCCTGTAGTAGTGATCTTCTCAAAGCCCAGGGTTTTTCCTTCAGAACGTGCAGTGTGGATCTGCAGTGGCACCTGGGTGAAGCAGTTACCTTGCTGACTTGTGCTTTTATTTGGATAGTTTACGTTCAGAGCAAGAAAAGTGCTTTTAATCTTCTATGCCCAGCAAACAGACTGCTTGCTCCATTGCTTTGAAATACAGAAAAGCAGAATGGCAAGGATTGCAGGCTGTGTAGAACAGCTGCATGCAGCCACATTTGGTTTCATGCATTACTAGGAAGCTGCAGTCCCTGTTCCCTGGCCCAAATAACTGGAGCAGTTTGTTTGGCTTTGGGCACAGACTGGGAAATCCAGCAGTCTTCTATCTACATAGAAGTCTACCAGTTTGGTTTTGAAAGTATGTTACAAAAGCAGACCTTAGCATCACCAAGGCTCTTAAGCCAGGTTTATTTGACAGTGAAATAATTGCCAGACTTCCTAGGGGATTAATATGTATTGTTCCTTGATTTTTCTTTTTGTTCTGAAGCAGCCAGTCTACCAGGTAGGACTGGGGCTTTTTCTCTTCTCTGCCTAAAATACTTTGTGCTTTTGAAACTGATGTCTGTATGGCTGTGCTTTCATGCAGTCGTACTGTCTGAAGGCTTTGGTGTTTAACAGATGTGAAAAAGAGATGTGATCTCTCTCTTGTTAGAATTTCATATTTTGGGAGAATTATGGCTTCTGGTTGATGGTGTCATGTTTTTCCCCCTGAACACTTTTGGATGTTAATCTTCACAGCCAGGTACAAGTTGTGACTGGACTGAACCTTGAGCAGCTGCTCTGAGGTAACAAATGCTACAGATGCTGGCCTGATTTGAGGGACAGGGAGAGAAGATGAACTTCAGGGAAAGGGAGGAGGGGAAAGGGATTTCTCTGTTTTGTTTTGTTGGTCGCTTTTTTAATTATTTTTCTTAAGGCCTTACTGTTTCATACATGCAAGCTGAGATTAGCCAAGTAAGTTTTAAGTGAAAAAGAGAAGTAAATTGTGTTCTTGTGGAAAAGATGGTTTTACTGACCTGTCAGCTTAACATTTAGGCTGCTACAATCAAAGAATTAACGTTAATTGAAATGCTTATGACAGCTTGAAACAAGTTTAGGGGAATTCTAGGGTATTTACAGTCTTCTGCAGTAGGATGCGTTCGCCACGTGGGGGCAATGTGCCATTGGACTTTGTCTTTTACCTGTACCGATATACGGAGGAAATAAGTGGCACGGGCTGTGGTTTTTGCCTGGACTTTTGTTCCAGTGCGTGAGGCTGAGCAGCCATGTTTCCGTGCAGCCTGCAGCTTGTCTATGCTTTAGGCTTTCATGCTGTTGATTCATAACTGCTGCTGGCTGTAGACTGAACCTTCTGGGTAGGAGGAATATGCTCAGACAAGCACACCGACAGGAGTTGCAGAGCAAGTACCTGCGTGTGTGTGTGTGTGTGTGTGTGTGCTCACACAGCTATGAACATATGTTGTGCTTAATTTGTCTCCTGTAATTGCCACTTTCACCATGAGAGCTAACTTAAAATGCAATTATGAAAGTCAAAGTGGGTGATTACAGAAAAGGATTGCATCCACTATTTTTTTCTGTTAGCAGACTTGATTTTTTTTTTTTTCCTTTATGTGCTTATGCCTGTTTAAAAGAATTGGACAATACTGAAGGTTGTAATCTGAGACTCTTGGACTTCACACTTTGTAAAGGTAAACTGATAAGCATGGTGTGTCCTGAGGGCTCCTGAGGACTTGCCCCAAAGGGGAGCAATCTGGAAAGCCCAGAGGATTACCCTTGTAATAAGTGCTCTAGCATGATGGCTGGGGATGTGGAGGTGGAAAGACAGGCATTTAAGATGGGAAGCGGAACATCCTGCTCTTCCCAAATTTCTGTGGCATGGAAATCAGTTTCTGTAGTTGGTTTAGCAAGATGCTGCTGATTGTGATTGTTTCTCATTAATCTCTGCCACTTTGCAAAGTATCTTCATTAATGTTAAAAAACAGTATTTCTCCAGTTCTTCTAGATGCTTATTAACGGTAAATGAATCCAGTGTAAGAGAGTGATTCCAGAAAACAATAGGTATTGGTTTGCCTTTGTCATCCATTCTTTGTGTTCATAATGCAGCTCAAAACTCCTGTTATCCAGCTATCCCTGTTCACTTTGAAACAATGCTTTTATCCTTTGCTTATAAAAGTCAAGTGTAGGAATCAAATTATAGAATTTCACCCTTCTCTCTCATGTTTTCCTATCATCTAGGGTACAAGTGTCTTGTGGGTAAAGAGCAACACCTGACTAACAGCTGAAACTGGCTTGGTTCTCCTACTGGGGAGGTGGTCTGATGCAACTCTGAGCTGTTAGGCAGAGAATTTGTTTATCAGGGATGAGACAGGTTGAGGAATGATTCACCCATCCACACAGCCCAGTCTCTACTGAGATGTCAGTGTTGATGTGGAAGGCAGGCCAGAGGACGGGCCTGGCAGACAGGGGAACTAGGCTTATGTGTGGTTCTGGCACAGTGCATCACAAACTGCAGAGTACTTTAGTGAATCCTTCTGGGACTAAACACTTTCAGATGATGAATGTGGTCAGGGGAGTCACTAATTTTCATGACGTACAGTTTAAGTTCTGAATGTATTTTTGGAAATATTTTTCCTTCCCAGATGCTTAGCAGCTGGTACTGTGAAGACGGGTCCTAGGAGGTCAGGAGAAGGAAGAGCAGTTGTCCCATGGCAAAACTATCAGCCTTGCATTCAGCCCTCAATAACACTGTGCTTAGGCAGGTAACGTTTGCAGCAAACTGCTGAGTGTCTTCAGGCAGTAACTGATGGGAGAACTGAAGTACAAGGCAAAATACCTGCACCAGTTTTAACCAAAGTAGGACAGCAGCGCTGATCTGTGGTATCAAGGCTCTGTGAACACCCCACCCCTTGTAGAGATCCTGATGGTTCAGCTGGCCTACCTGCAATGAAATCTGTACCCATCCATCTTCACTTCTCCAGCATCGACATGCCTATGCATGTTGTCACAGAGTATCAGAAAAGCATGCTAGAGAAGTGAACTAGTGATGTGCAGCCCAGTTAAAGTGGGAAGGTATAGAATACATCATATATACATTGCTTAAATTGTTTTGTGTCCAACCTCAACCTTATCTTCTGCTGTGTATAGAAGGGGAGACAAAGCTTTTTTATTAGGTGATAGGAGACTTCTAAGAAACAGAACTTAATAATACATAACTGAAGATGATGTCATGAGAAGATTAATATTTTTCTTCAATCTGTGTTGTACCTCTTTGTCACAATAAAGAATTTGAACTGGAAGCTTTTCCAGATGCTGTCTTTCTTGGCTTCTGCCTTTATCCAGTGAGCAACTAAAGAAATAAATTACACTGTACTGTAGTAGGAGGGTAATTCTACTTATCCCATTTGGATCAAGAGGAGAACATAAGGCAGGCTAACTTCAGTTGAATGAAAGAGTTATGCACAACCATTTTTTTATCTCATGATGGTAAAATTTTATTTAGCCTTTGTGTTGTATCCTTCCAGTTATCAGCAGCTGACTCGTAATGAAATTATTCCTTTCCTAGCTTCCTTGTCACATAAATGATTCAAATGTATGCCTGGTTGATCAGGAAGTTTGCCCTTATAGAGCTTAAGAAAACTCTCAAGTCTTTGTGTTTCTATTTTCTATGCAGACAGCTGTGAAGCATGTATTGCTGACTCATGATAATAGCATCCATTTCCTCTCTCAGGACTCAAGTCTGTTCATCACCACCATGTCTCAAGCATGTTTTGTGTGTTCCAAGCAGCCAAGCTGTTTTGTAAAAGGCTGTGTAGGTCAGAGGCTCGGTCTGTTAGGGCACTTTCTGTTTGTGCCCTGCTCAGCTGGGATTAGGAATGCATCATCCATTCGTGGGCTGCTGCTTGCTGAGGGATCCAGTGAGTGCAAGGTATACAGATGACACTTTCTTCTAGCTTGTGTATTTGGAATCTCATTCCTTCTTATCCCTTTGTCTGCCTCAGGATCCAAAAATGGAGGTCCCTTCACAGCCTGGCCCAAAGTGCATGAGTAGAAGCATGAAAGCCTCTAGGGACTTCTCTAACAGGATCTGTTGTAGGAAGGTTTTTGTATTTAGGCAGCAGTAGCTGCCATTTGTTATCAGTGAGGCTGTATTATCTGTCCTGAAGAATGGGGAATGCAAGTATGAAAAGGAAACTTCTTAAGGTTCAGGTGATGGCAAGTAAACTGGTCCCAGAGCAATGCTTGTGTATCCTGCTGAGATCTTTGTGCTGAGATGAAAGAACAGGTTTTGTCTCTGGTGGGTAGGAAGGCTGGAAATGAGCTGCGTGTACAAGTCGAGGTGTAGGCACTTAAACACAGAACCTCCAGTGCTTTTTCATTACTGGATTGCTTCAGCCTAGCAAATGTATTTCATGTGAGCAATTAAAGTGAGCAAGACATAGTGAAGCACAAGCAGCAGGGTGCTGGTGCTTCTAAAGACCTGCAGTTACTGCTTCCTCTCTAATTGTTGTGATGCTGCTTTTAAAGCCATCACATCAGATTTATTCTCCATTTTAGCAAGAGCTGCTGGTTTGTTGTTTTTTTTTTTTTTTTCCACAAGGAAATCTTTGTGTTCTTTTCAGATGTTAACGAAAGGAAGGGATTGAAATGAAGATGACTTTGAAGTGTCTGCTTTAAAGGATGCAAACACATCTTTGTGCTTAAGCTGCAAATAAAGCTGGCTGCTCCATGGGAGTGCAATGCAAATAGCAGGCAGAACAAGGTATTGAAACATCCATTTCAGTTAAGAAAAGCCTTCAGTTTACTGGGATCAATTTTTTTTTTAATGGATGGAGTTATCTAAAATGTGTATTCCTGCAACTCTCCATACTCTTCTTTCCACAGATGAGCTTGTTTGGCTCCGTTTCAGCTTAAGGAAAACGGACAGCAATGTGCTCTAAAACCTTGTGACTTTCTCTTTTTAAAGGAGGAGAATGTTGCTCATCAGGATTTACTCATTACATTTGTGAGCTCCTTCTGTCTGTGGGTGAGAGTGGGGAAGCTGCTCTGGGATGAAAGGGCTGTTCTGCATGATTTGTGTGCTTTGTTAATATAAAACTCATACGCTGTTTTGCTTTTCAAATTGCTGTGAAAAGGCCAAGTTCTCACACACAGGATGGCTCTTTGCACGTCACGTTAGTGGCCACCTCTCCTTCCCTGGAGAAGAAACCGGCGTGTTTCTCTTTTTCCTTACTTCTCATCTAGAAAAACAGGCTCTGATGGGGCAGAACGGGGAGATTTGTTGAAGGTGCCCCTTTGTGGGGAGCACGGCCTTGTCGGCAGTCTGCCTCAGCATCTGCTTCTGAGCGCGCTGGTGTTGGAGCAGCGCTCTGCAAACGCTGCTTGCTCGCCAAGAGGTTCTGATGCCCTCAGCCCCACGGCTGCGCCTCGCCTTAGCGCTGCGTCCCGCCCAGCACGTGGGTGCTGCCGCTGCGGTCCTTAGGTGGGGGCAGGCGCGAAGGACAGCGGCGCGGAGCCGCGGCTACAGGGTAAAGCGTTTCCCGCGGGCTCGGGGAGCGGCACGAAGCCCAGCGCCGGGGCTGACGGCTGCGGTCGTTCCGGAGCCGGGAGTGGGCACGGGGGATCCGGGCGGCGCGCCTGGCTCGAGGCCTCGATTCGCCGGCGGCTCTGCTCGCAGACGGAGGCTTCTGCGGGAAACAGAGCCGTTTTTGTTGGCCGTGCCCGGCCGCCGAGGCGAGGCCGCGGCCTTCCCCGCCGTGCCGCCCAGGGTCCGGCCCCGGGCGCGCCGCCCAATGGCGGGGCGGGGCGGGGCGGGCTCGGCAGGGCCGGGGACGCGGCGGAGGCTGCGGGCGGCACCGCGAGGTGAGGCGAGGCGCCGTGCCGTGCCGTGCCCCGGGCGGGCCGCGCGGAGCGGGCAGGGAGCGCGGGGGATCCCGGAGCCGGGCGGCACGGCGGGCGGAGCGGGGAGCGGCCTGAGCGAGCCTGGCGCTGGGCCGCGGCCTCGGGTGCGGGTTGCGGCCGCCGGGGAAACCGCTCCGAGTTCCGTGCGGTGCGTGAGTCTGCGCTCGGGGCGGCGGGGCGCGCGTGCTCCCGCTCCGCGCTCGGTCCGCCGCCGCCTCGCCGCGCTTCGGACGTTTTGTCGCGATGGAGCTGCGATGAGGCGGCGGGGGCGGTTTGGTGGAAGGAATGCGGGCTTTGCGTGTATTCGGAGCCCGACGGCCTGTGCGTGTGTGCCGCGTGTTGTTCTGCGGCCCCTGCGGGGCGTGCGGCTCAGCTGGGACCGCGGCTGCCGTGCCGGGACGGCTCGTGGGCTGCGTGGTGTTGTGTCGTGGTGCTGTGTGGTGAGTTCTGTGTCGTGGTGGTTCTGCAGTGCGCAGCACGGCCATGGGAGGACACAGCCCCTTCGTGTGGTGGGAGGGGAGATGGAGCCTGTGCTGGAAGCGAGGAGCGTGGGCTGAAGGAGAGGCGCACGCAGCTGAGGATCGTGGTCTTCTCTTCTCAGCACGTTCGTTGGGTTTCTGATGCTTCAGGTGGTGCTGGCGCGGTGGTTCTGCTGAGCAGTGACCTCTGTTAGGGACAGCAGTAACACCTGGCAGCTCGCAGCTGGTGAGCTGAAGCTTGTTTCCAGAGCTCTCTGTAAGGAACCCCCTGCGGCCCGGTGTGTATGGGAGCACCAGTACCCAGCTCTTCTGCATGTAGGCTGAGGACGGAGTCACTGCCGCTGACCAGAAGATGCTGTGCTTGGAGAGCTACTTGCAGCTACCTTTGCAGATTTATGGCTGATAAGCACTGTATTGCTTATTTTTGATGTCCGGTCTCTTTTTGTAAGGAGAGGAGCAGGGTAAGCACTTCAGGCAAAGAAGAACGGGCTGGGTGAGCGTAAGGGAGATGTAATTCTGTGCTAACAACGTTTTAATTCTGCACTGATGTGAGAGTGCCCAGTGGCATTCGCTTTTCCTGTTAACACCTGTGAGGAAGGACTTTGCCACCTGCAGCCTGTTTGTCATGGCTTTGCTCTCTCCTTCCTTATCACCAAAGTAAAAACCCAGGATCTCCTGGTTGATTTCTACTTTGGTCACCTGCATTACATACTTCGGGTACCATCTGGCTGCAGCTGAGCAGAAGGCAGCTGGAAGGCTTTATTCCTTAGGCACCCCCAGCAGTGCCTGTCCCTTGCAGTGGCTGTTGACTTAGAGCAGGATGAATGTGCTTATGGAGTTGTTCTCTGCTAAATAGCCTAATGGTGATATGTATAATTAATGCTGTGTTAACTTGGGTTGCTTGTAAGCTTCGGGATAACAGTAGCAAAACCTTTCTACGCTTTCAAGTTCCAGGGGATTCTGTATCAAAGTGATCTTGTGGCAGCTAGCTCTGGTTTCTCTTTGTGTTGGTAGTTAGAGGTGTTACCTGTGCGACTGTCTGCCGGTTTCTGCTGTGGAGGTGGTTTCCAATCTTGTGATCTAAAGGTTTTAGGTCTTGGCAGTGGATGAGTGGCCGCACGATCAGGAGAGCATGGTGAAATAAAACATGCAAAACAGTCTGAGAAAGGAACTTCCTTCTAATTTATCATAACTGGAAGTGGTAGGTCAGCCAATGGGCAGTACACGCATACTTTGCAGGTTGAGATCATCCTTCTCATGCTTTCTTGTGAAAATCAGCAGCAGGAGGGCTGGGGCTGCCTCCCCGTGGTGGTTTCCAGCTGTGCTCCTGGGGTGGTCTCTGAAGGACAGAGCCAGCCCAGCCCCTTAGCAGGGATAGATACGCTGCTCAGGCATGTCTCCTGTGCCACGGTAAGCTTGTCCAGGTGGGCTGTACAAGCCCCAGAACACAAAGCTGGCCCTAGCTGCCCTTTGGAGCTGCTGTTCCCTCGGAGCAGGCAGGAAGCTGTGTGCTGCACCCAGGAGCAGGCTGCAGGCCTGGAAGCTGCTGAGCAGCTTGATCTCCTCTTCTGTGTTCCCATTCTCGCATAGCACATGGCACCAAATGTTTGGCCCTGCTAAACGGCGTTGGGAGCACAAACAACAGCTCTGAGGGCTTTTGTTGTGTTTTTTTTTTCCCCTGCATCAAATTAAACATCTGTTCTGCTCGCAACAACTGCTGCCACACCATGAAAGCAGGGACACTGTGTAGAGGTTGGCCTGCTTGAGCTGCAGTAGATCTCTGCAGCTGAGATTTTTGCCCACTGATTTAGTTTGGGTACAGTGCAGGCTTGCTAGTGAGATCCACTTATCTGCCACAGAAATCTGCATTGTGGCTGCTCTGAGCCGCCAGTATTGGTTGAAATGGTCACAGTTTTATGAGAGTCATCACTTTAAAAGATGAAGAAAGTTAATTGCTCCTGTTATCTCGGGGTGTGTCCTGACTTTGTAGCAAAGCCAGCGGGACGGTTTGGTACCACTGAAGGAGGAACCTTGTGCTCCCCTTGGCTGTTCCCTGTGGCTTTTCTTGTGCTGTCAGCAGTGTTTGCTGGTTGTGGTGACCTGGTTTAGGGAGCAAAATCAGCAGAAAAATTAATTGGGCGGAAATTAAAATGTCAGCGCTTAAGGAGTGGGGAGGGCAAAAGTTTGAATATCCTATTTTCTAACTGTCTTCTGCAATAGTTATCCTTCTTCTCAGAGGCTGGATTTTTCGACCGGTGTTTCATCACGTTTATTCTTTGTTTTGATGGTGGGATGAAGAGATGAAGGCCATGTGCTGATGGTGTTTTCATCTGGGACGCTGTAATCTCTATTTTAGGTTTCATTTGGACTTTGCTTGGTGTTGAGAAATGGGAGAGATAGAAGGAACATACAGGGTCCTGCAGACTCCTGGCTCTCGTTTGGGTGTCCAGAAGAACTCTGGGGTGAGCACTTTGGAGCCGGGACAGAATCTCTCTACTGCAATGGCATCATCACCTGCCAGAACGCATGAGAGGGACCTACAGATCAAGATAAAGATGTTGGACAACACGGTGGAAGTACTTGACATTGAGGTAAGAGAGGTTTGAACCTGATTTCAAGTACACTTAGCTTTGGATAATGTAAAGCGGATGGGATGTGCTGCAAAACAGAGCTGGGACATTTTAGGGCAATATCAGAGGAAAGATTCCTGCAGGGATTTTACCTGCTTAGGAGTAGCTAAATGAGTAGGACCTCTTGCTTTTTAAAATCTTGTAGAGTAACAGAAGTTTGTGGTTTTACCAGACATTTATTTAAATAGAAGCACATACTTTCACAAGAAATTTTAACTGTTATTTGCTTTGGGGGAGCACCAAATGTCTTGTGCCAAACTTCTTGTTTGCCATATGCATCATCTGCGTTGCTTTGGCAGCTGGGAGAGCAGAAAGGCTTTTTTATTTGCTACTCTTCATTAATAATTTTAATAATTTGTATCCTCAAGTGGACTTGTTCATGTTAGAAAGTTTTTCCTTGTCGTCACACTTCCTGAAGATCAGTATTTAAAAGTATGCTTGCTTAGCAACTGGGGAAATCTGCCTTGAGGAGTACGAGCCACACTCAAACTGGGGTGGTTCTCTTTCAAATAAAAGTAATAATTTAAAAAAAAAATTGTTTTAAAATTCTTGTTTCATTCTTGGTTACAGTAAGTCAGTCGTGTTTGCTAACTAGGAGACATAGCCGTGGATGGACAGCTTTTTGTAGCAGCAGTGGGAGAAATTCATGGTGAAGCAGCTGTGGTAGAGGGGTTGGGGCTCTGGCTGCAGCAGTGCTTGCCCAGAGATGGGGCTGGGGCACAGTGTGTAGAGGTGGAGTGTGCTTTGCAGCTTGTCTGAGCCTCCAGGGAGGCAAAAGTGTCTCAAGTGAGAGCTCAGGAGGCATGGGCAGTTAACCTGAAAATGATGTGGTGCTCCCAAGGAAGTTGTGCCATCTTGCTGGTTAAGCATGGATCTTGCTTGCATATAAAAGTTTATTGGAGAGAACCATTCATGGTTTTTATTATCTGTTTTCTTTACAATTCTGAAGTTAAGGAAGGTGGTGAAGTCTTAAAGAGGAGCAGAACTGAAGAATAAATATAAAAGCCTTTTGATTCTGCCATCAAAGGGAGATGCATATCATGGAAAAAGACACTCTCCCTGCTGCCTTGAGGACTACAGTGAAGAACTTTGTCCTCAGATGCTTGTTGGTGCAGCAGTTCATCTTCTGCAGAGGGGCTCTTTCTCTGCAGAGCTGTGAGGAAGCTGAAGTAGGAGTGTAATATTCTGTCTCTCTTAGAAGGCAGCCTAAAATGATCCATGCCAGCAATTTAAATTGAAGAGGGTAAATTGCTGCTACTTTTTCTTCCTATTCTCTCCTTTATCCAATGGCCATTTAAAATACTTACCTGCGTTGTGGCAGATGCTGGTGGATACCTTCCTTTGGTAGCTCTTCCCCATCAATCAAGTTTTTTTTAACTCACTGGAGAGCAAAAAAGGGGATAGACAAAATGGCATGACTGATGGGATGGGGTGTAAAATAGAAAGGGAAATCTTTCCTTGGTGTTTTGGTATTATCTAGAACAGTGAGTTAAAGGGTCAGTATAGCTAAAGTACGCTGTCTTCTGTCTAAGATCTAGTGTCTCTGGTCTGCATTGTAAGTTTTTAGTTGTGAATTTAATCTATTTAAGGGAGCTGATGTTTAAAGCACACTGAGGCAGAACTCCTCTCTGAGGAATGTGTCCTGAATGTTAGGACTTGGAGAAATGCTTAAATGCTTTCTATAGTTTAAAAAACTGAAATCTGTATGATTATGCCTTCTATTTTCCCTTCCAAACCACTTCATTTTTATAGTCTTTCTTCTGTTCACATTCAGCTTATTTCACTCGGCTCTTCCATGTGCCATACCAAGGGCCATCTGCCCCCTCTAAGCTAGATCTGCCCAAATGGCAGCTTTTGCAAACTATGAGATAAATGGCTGGAAAACTCAATTTACTTCAAAGTAAGTGGGGTCTTGCAATAGAAGCTCTGCCAGCTTTTTCTCGGAGGCCTTGGATCAGCCTAAAAATCAGGCAGGCTCGTGTAAGTGGAGCAGTGTGAGCTGGGTTCAGTTTGTCCTCTTAGCTGGTGAGGGTCCTGAAAGGCAGCAGTGTGAGCAGCAGCGCTGCAGGAATTTGCAGGTGGAGGAAGCTCTGTTTTTATAGCTGCTGGATGCTTTCGGTTTAATTTACAGTAGAGCTGCACGTGGAAAGTATTACATCTGTATCTGTTTGGTCTGTCTGAGCACAGCACATACGTCTGCATTAGAGGGAGCAGTGGGACTGCCATTGCTGGGAGATATTGATAGCAGATAGGTCTGATGCTGTCCTAAAGCCCAGGTAAGTGAAATAGCAGGTGTAGGTTACAGAGATCACGATTTCCATTTCTTTCACCTGTTTCCTCTGAGGTAATACATTTGTATGGGGACTTTTGCTCACTCTGGCCCAGTTTCTTCTCTGCACTGGCTTGTAGGGTGTTGAATGGAATTGCTACTAGAACGTGGTATTAAATATGTTGTTATGTGGGAAATGTGTGCTTCCTTATGGGAGTTACGCTCGGTGCTACATGTGAGCATTCTGAGCCAGTGGCTGAGGTTGTTATACTTGAAGTTTACCAAATTGTTTTTGAGTAGAACTTAGCATTTTTTTTTCCTGCATCTCTTTTCCTACTTCAGAATTTGGCAGCGAGAAGCACTTGATGTTGTGCTACAGCAGCAGCTTTCCTTGCCCCGTGGCTTTGTTCCCTTTCCCATGTACCCTACCTGCCCGTTGTGTCCCCATGCAGGATGTGGAACCTCAGATGTGGTACAGGAGGCTTCCCTGTGTCTGCTCCCTTGCGCTCTGTGTGCTCAGCTCTTTGTTCCATGAAGGCTTTTCCCCACTGCTGCAGAAGTATTAACAGCTTAAATATGTGGGAGGGCAGGCTGCTTGAATCCTATTAAGCGCTGTACCGAAAGAATCGCGATGCTGTGTTAGTAAGCTCTGTGCTCTGCTTCTCCGACTGGGAAGAAATAGTCAAAATTCCAGAAAGAATCATACCAGATGTTTGTCATTGCTCTGCTTTGGCCATCCTAAATATGGCAAATCAGCAGCCTTAGGGCTTATTTTTGTCTGACCTCAGCAGCAAAAGTTGGTAATTCACCGTTTAACGATTGGAGTTATTGTAGGGTTTAAAATAAAGTAATTGAAGCTTTGCAGCTTTTGGGTTCTGCCGTGTGCTTTATAAACCTGTTATTTTGTGTTGGGGGACCTGACTCTTCTGATGCTATGTAGGAGTGTGGTATTGGGTGGGGAAAGGTAAAGCCATAGCTTTCGTAGACAGCCTTCTTCTAAGGGAAGATATGGACTTTGTTTGTATGATAGGAACAATTTATTACTTGGAGTTCTTTCAATGCTGGATGTCCCGTTATATGGGGGGAGAAAAGTTATATTTCAGAAAAGGAGAAATAATGTGAGTATTCGTGTGAAGCTTAAAACCCAGAATCCTTTGAGTGAAATGCAGATCGAGTGTTATCACAGTCCTTGAAACACAAGTGCAATATAAAGGCAGCAATAAATGTAGTCGAGCTGTATTGCTCAGCTTAACACAGAGCTGATGCAAAGCTGACCTCTCCTTAAGCTTCCTTTAACTTATTGGGAGCGTGCTGAGAGCTTCCTGCTTGGAATTGTTCTGTCTGCAAGAGATCAAGTAAGGTGAACCAATGCACAGCTTAATTCTCTCACGTATTTGCAGTGGTTCAACTGCTTTATTGAATTCCTTTCAAATATCTCCCAAAGTAGCTAACACACAACCTAATTTTGTGTGTTTTATTTAAAAATTAGGAACTTGTGAAGAAAATGCAGTGCCAGCCACAGAAATACAGCGTGCTTAGAGGCAGGTCTGAGAAGCTTTCAGTTGGTACCTCCCAAAAAAGGGACTTGGCACTGAGCGAGGCGTCTGCTGATAGCACAGCCTTGGGAACATTCAATAAACAGGGTTGCAAAAGCATGCCTTTGTGCCATCTGTTTCTCCTTGTAACACAGCATTGTTGGCAAGGGCTTAAACGTGCCTGCTTGTGTAAGAAGGTGATAATGCAAAATGAACGCTCCAAAAGCTGTGCTGGGATGGTGACACCTGGCGTGAGAGGTTTGGGGTTTTGAAGGGCTGTGATGTTGGACGTTGAGGGTTTGGACTGCAAGTTTAGGGACGCTTCTGAAGTCTTGTTCTGTTAATATCAGAAGCTGTTTCTTCCCAGACTTGAAATGGACAAATGCAGGATGAAGAATTTGAACTATTAACGCCTGCTCATATCAGGCTGGCAGAGGTGGAGGCTCCAGAAGGGGTTCAGGAAGCCAGAAAGGTACTTGGCAGTTGAGAGATGCTTGTGTGCAGGTGCACTTTCCCAGTCCCAAGGTCTGGGTTTACATGTTTGACTTCCCTGGATTGCTTTTCTTCTGCCTCTTCTGGCAGAATGCTTATGCTCAGTGCTTGCTGGAACCTTAATGCAAAATGGAAGTGGTAAAGTGTTTATTAGCTTAAAAAATAGCAAAACCAAAAAAACCTGCTCCGTGGAAACTCCTCATTAGAGCTGTCCTGTGTATCTGCAATCAGCCTGGCTTAGCAGTGTTGGGCCTCTCAGTCTGCTTCCCTGGCAGACTGGGGGAGCCAGTCCAAAGCTGAAGACATGGGAAGGCTGCTGGAAGTGGGAGAACCAGCAGAGCTCTAGCCTCAGCTCATCTGGCCTGCTGGTATTCATTAACTGTGCTGTGGTATCAAAGCTGTGTCCAAAGTACAGCGGGGAATGGTGTTAGGACAGCTAATAGCTTACATCAGAGGAAGGTTGAATTAGGTACAAAACCTTATAATTCTGATCTTCCCTATGAAACAGGCTTCTCACAGCTACGTGCCAACCTTTTTTTTTGGCACTTTATGTGGAAGTTTACACATAAAACAAGTATATAATCTTCCTTGAGGTTGATCCTCATCGTTTGAGACACGTAGGGAGTATTATGGGAAAGTAAGCTTGCCTATGTAGCCTATAGCAAGCTGCTGTATTTATGAATAGCTCTGGGCTGCTGGCTCTGTTGGGTCCATGTGAGCCCTGCAGGGTGTGGGAGTCAGCATGGCCAGAGCTAAACTTCAGCTGCTGGTGTCTGAGTGTGTGGCATGTGTCCATGGCTGGGCTTTGGATGAACACAGGAATGCCAAACGAAACGTGTAGTGCCTTCATGCCTCCTGGTGAAAGCCCAGCTCCAGCTTGTTGGTGCCAGCTTAGCTGGTAGTTTTGACACGTAAGTGTAATTGCTGGACAAAGGCCTGTGGTTTTATAATCTCTGAGCAAAGGGAGGCAAAGCATTGTATTGAAAATAACACACTCTATCTTTAACTTGCATATGCATGTGTGTATTTATATAAATAAGTGTGAAATGATGCCACGCAAGTTCCTGGAGTACACGTAGTTTACATGCCATGGAGTGGCACGTTGAAGGAGATGTAGTGATTTGCACAAATGAATACAGCCTTGTCATTAGCAGCAGTGGGAGGAAAAATAGCCATCGTCAGTCTCTCATCATGTAGTTTCTCAGCTTGGATTAAACTGTTCTACAGCCTATGTGAGCCGAATGGGTACTGAGATGTTAGGAGCACTAATTTCTTGAAGTGGCACACTGCTTGTTTTTGAGGGCATCCTGGTGCTATCAAAAAGGGGTATTCTCATAACTAGGCACTCATCCTTCTTGGTTTTAGCCACCAGGTTGTTTAAAGCTTGACACAGTGCACCTATCTAATAGAGCATGCTAACAAAGGCTCTCTTCTCTTCCAGTATGGAAAATAACAGAATTTTGCTCATCTCCTGGTCACATTTAGGTGGATCTTCTGCATGCAGCTTGTGTATTTCAGCACTAGATCTCTCTTGGAGCTTGGTACAACTTAGTCTCCATGTGGTACCTGCTGGAATACACATTTCCCAGTTTTGTTCACATAATTCCCTCCCTCTTGGGGATCTTTTCCCATGTCAACAAATTACTGTTTTCCCACTTCCAGGCATCCAGCAGGTCCAGCAGCTCTGGAGGAGCACGTTTGTTGGGTAGAGCTGGTTCAGCTGGCAGTGAGCTGCTATGGTTCTTCATGAACTTCTACGTGGTCACAAATTTTAAAGCTAGCCTTAATTAATGAGCCAGAGGCTTACATTTAGAGAGTAACCTGGCTGCAGAAAAAAAAAAGAATCTGGACTTAAGGTGAAAATGTGCACCATCTGAATTGGCAAAGAGGTCATAGAATCCTTTTTAGACTGGTGGTGAATCTCCACAGCTCCGCTGCTTCGAGGCACATTTCAACCTATAAAAGAAGAAGAGTTTTCAAGCTACCCCAGAAGGGAGCTGAAGCAGGTTCTGCTGTCACACTGACAGAGGTGGCTGTGTGTTGTTCTCCATGGAAAGCAGCACACTGGGGTTGTTGTGGCTTGGTATTGCTTACAAATCTAGCTGTGCACAGGCGCAGCGCAGGGCATCAGCCATCAGTATGAGGTAGGATCTGCTTCTCTTCTGCTGAAGGCTTGCTCCTAAAATCACACAGAGCTTGGAAGCAGGACCTCGTGTGCTGGTTGCTGCCTCAGCACAGATGGGACCCGTGTGGTGTTGGGAGCTGTGGCCTCACTCTTCTGTTTCCACACGTATAATTTCATCCTTCACATAGGGCGTGCTAATTTAAGTTTGCTGTAGTTGCAGGTCAGTGATAAACGGTGCTTAAAACGATCTGTGGGATGCTAAAGAAGAAAGATGGAGAGCAAACTGTGTGTTTAACTTGTGCCTGTGGTAGCTGAGTGTCCGGACGTCGGAAGCAGCAGCTATTTTAGCTGTGGGATGGGTGCACAGAGCAGTGCTCCTGTGCTGTGCACTCAGCTCTGCAGCAAGGCCTGCTGCCAGATGTGGGCTGAGAGCAGGACAGCTGAGAGCACGAATGGAAGCTTCCCAAATACTGTTTGCTATGTGGTTGTGGGTGTTTGAACTTCTGGAAACGGGCTGATAAGACTAGTCCTATTGGTAGGAATCTCTTTGTGATTATTTTGGTTCTCTTGAGTATGTTGATATCAGTAACAATTGGAAGCAGTTTTCCATAAATCTTGTGTGTTCTGTTGGCTCCTGCAGCCTAATTCTGGGACAAATCAGGATTGCCTTCAGTAAGAGACAGGTAGAAACAGCCATGGGATGAAGTGGCATAGGGAATGCTCAGAAAGCTAAATAGCATTTAAGGCACATTTGGCTGAACACATGAATTTAGAGAAATGATGCGTCTCCCTTTAGCAGGTCTCCATGTCTGTGTATGGAGGCAGGAACCGTTTCCATACGAGCTGTTTGTTCCAATCAAAATAGAGGAAACTTCAGAAATACTAAGAAAGATGATTATCTGTACTTTTCCAACCTCTGGGTTAAAAAACTAGATGTGGAGCTTTAATATCCCCACATTTTAGCTTGAAAGCTGCTACTTAATGAATGGTATTCCTTGCCATCTCGTTCTTTATAATAACTATGGTTTATGCATAGTCTGTATTCATAAATGCCATTTTTGTTTATATGTAACATTCACGATATTTAATATCAGGGAGCTTCTGAAGTGTTTTTGATATTTCAAGCTGTGTTTGGACAGAGATCTAACAGGCTTTAGAAGGAACACTGATAAACAGAGCTCTGCAATCACTGACTTGTTATTTCCTTTCTTAAGCAGAAATATACAAACAAGTTGAGTGTAACTCCTAGATGTAATCATCGATTACCATTTTTCACTCTGCCAAAAAAGGAGAGATCACTTTTTCATTGGGAAGGCCCCTGACGTGCACCGAAAGGGGAAAAACCCACTGCATTCTGAAATGAGTCTTTCTTTATTTGAATTCCTCTAACATTGTGTGCTCTGCCCTGGCCCTTTATCAGCAGCGATGTAAAATATAAAATGCTTCCTTCCACAAATGTGCTGTTTACTGGAGGGTTCGGTCTCCAAACAGTTGCAGATCCCTGCAGCACAAAGTCCCAGGTCAGCTGCTGTTTGCTGCAGCTGGCAGCCAGTGGTTCCTGCAGCCCTGGCTTGCACAGAAGTTTCCATTCTATACCTCTGTTTTATAACTCTCCGTTTTTCCCAACTCCTGGCATTTGGACTGAAACTTTTCCAGCCTAACTGCTGCCAAATTGTATTTTGGTTTTGGAAAGCCTGAGCGAGGGGCAGTTTGTCTGCTCAGGAAAATGAGAGGAATACTTTTTTTTAATAAAAATAGCATTGGCTTTTTTTTTTAGGAGGGTTGTTTTAAAGTACGTGGAAGTAGAAAGTTAAGATGTTCTAGAGGACAGATTTGGGAAGAATTGGCTTTGGTAATTCTGAGCTGCGGTCTGCAGAAAATACATGCTGTGTGTGCCTCGCTTGCTGTGCTGTCTTGCTGAGCTGGGATGGTGCAGCAAAGAGAGGATCTTCCCTTGCAAACCAGTGTGCAGCACTGCCATGAAAGCGAGATCACTGTGACCTTCGTGTCGGTTTTAATGGGCATCCCCACATCCTGATAGGGGATGGAGGAGAAACTGAACGCGTACAGCAGTGAATTTCAACATACATAAAACCATTCCAAACGTCATGTTTGCCAGGCACCGATGGTGAATTTTCCTGTTTTCTTTCACTGGCACTCTTGAATTTGGATTGGGTTGTCCCTCAATTTCTCAATGGAAAAAAAGGCACAGGCACGTCAGGCTGGCTGCTCCTTCACTCGTGTGGGCAGCTGAGGCCCGGGCAGCTCTTCCTTGTGGGGCAACCCAAGAATGCTGTTGCTCTGCTCAGCTCACCAGCCTCATCTTCCTGTTTCCGTGGGAAAGATGATCTCTGTTCGTTAGGCATACAGTAATAATTTCAATTTACATTCCAGAATCTCGTAGCTCTTTGAGGGAGGAGGGGGAAAAAAAAAAAAAAAAAAAAGTGATCATCTCATTAGAAAACCTTTATGAAGACTGCAAAGCTTTAGCTGAAGTGCCTGCAGCCTGAATGCATTATTCACCCAAAGTACAGGCCTGGGTTGTGCACGGAGTTGGGTCAGTGCCATCACCATCTGCAGTATCACTGTCAGGGTACCACACTTGCATGGTTTTAAGGAGTTTTGAGCTGAACATATGTGTTTATTTGAAAAAATCTGATACGCTGAACTGCTTTCTCATGAGGACTTCTTATAAAAGTCTGTAGTTAAGTTAGGGCTGGGTTGCTTTTGTTAGCTGCCTGTTAAATTTTGTATGGCGTTTGGGTTTTTATTTAATATTTTTTGTGTGTGTGGAATAATTTAGTAGCTCAGTAATACCATTAGTTGTCATCCTGGCAGCATATAAAGAGTAATTGAGAACTGTGGAATGGAAAGTATGCCGTGTTGTGAGCTTATATTGAAAATGGGCCCTTTCTGAGAGGCATTCATGCAGCTTCTTGCCCTGACGTCAAAGTGACAGCAATTAAGTAATTCCTTGGAAGATTTTGCTTTCTGCTGCTTTCATGCAGATCGAACAGTGATATGGAGCTGTCTGCTGCAGAGCTTTCATTTCTGTAAGCTTGGAAATTGCAAGAACATCTCAGAAAGGATGGTTGGTTACATCACAGCGTAAGAACTTGAGATAGGTAAACATAACAGGCAATTTGAGGAACTAAACAGCTATAAGGAGAGTTTTTCCGCTAGATTTGGGATGGAAGAAAAGGCTGTGTTCCATCTCAAGCTTTGTAACTGATTTCTATTTTTAAAAAATCTTTTAAAATGGAACATGAAGGTTGCTTTGTACTTCAAAGGAAATATAGTATGGAATTAAATTTGGTTTAGACCACGTTTTTAACTGTTGCTGGAAGTGATACCTACATTTATAGTTGGTAAAAAGAATTAGACAATAACCATAAAAATATAGTATAATAATTTTAAACTTAATATTTTGCTGGCACCTTTTTAACTTAATCACTTGTAACAGTTTCCTCTTACTCAATTAGTCTATTACCCAATCTCATTAATTTTTCATTCCCCCCATCTTTCTCTTCCTTCTATGATATTCAGGGTGATTCTGAATAGTAGAATTCAGAGAGTGAAAGGATAAAGCAGTCTCTGTTTATCACCTGGATTTGTGAGCATTGTGCAGGAGCAGTAGAAGGCTGTCAGAAATGTGCTTCTGTGTTTTCTGAAGTGATGGAATACTTATGCTGATATTTCATCTGTTTGTGTTTTAAATTTCAGGGTGAGATCTCAATTACAGGTGATGATGAGGCAGGACAAGTATGTGTTTAATTCATTCTGTGCTTGGTTTGCAGCTGCCCCAAGACCTGGAGGCAGCGTTTAGGCTATCTGCATGAACTGAAGCTGACCTAGCAAAGGTCCATGAGGCCAGGAGCTGTGAATAGCAATGCAGTCCTGCCTCAAGACTCAAGTGCAGCACTAACAAGGCACAGTTATGTCTCCTAAAGGAAGGAAGCTTTTTTGGTGAACTCGAGGCAGATTTCATTACATAAACCAGGTAAAAATATTTCAGCCACGGTTCCCTTTCCAAATAGGCTGAGAGAATCAAAGAAGCTGTGATTGGCACAGACCTCCAGTGGTCTCTTCATCTCCTGAGGGCTGTTGCCATCACTAGGTCAGGGCAGCCTTGGCTTTATCCAGCCAAGTGCTGAAAACCTCCACTGATGGCAATTTTGTGGGTTCTCCATGTACCCTGTTTTGTGTTGCCCTTCTGGGTGTTGCCTGGCATGCAGCTTGAACCTATGAAAAGCAATTTGTGGCCACTGACCCTCGCTATGACACCATTCCAAGAGTTTGGCTCAGTCATCTCTGTGACTACCCTTCAAATAGCTGTAGGCAGTTATTAGATCTGTCATCTCAACGTCCCAATTTCTTTGCCTGGAGCGTGTTCTTCTGGTCTAACCATCTTGGCCTTCATCACTTGAGCTCTACCTGTTCCAGGTTGTCTTAAATGGATGTCACCTTAGCAGTCAAAAGAGCTGCCAATGTGATACATCTATGATATGAATGCCCTTTCTAAGAGCTGGAGTATGAAGACAAGTGGACCATCACGAGGCACAAAGCTTATAGAGTCATGGAGGCATGAATCAGTTTAAAGATGGAGGGATTGGAAGAAAGTACATTATGGTTTGATTGGGTTAATTTTAACAGCTGTGTATAAATAGCCATGGATAGGACAGAATTTCCTTTCTCATAACATCAGTTTGGCTGCGGAGCTGTGAAACATCACCAAGCATTGTTCACAAGTTCATGCAAGCTTATGAATCTTAACAGGCAGTGGTTGGAACTAGGATGACATCTCATTTCACAAATGAGAAATCAGAGACGTTGTTGCAGCATATCTGCTCAGTGACTTCTGGAAGTGAATGGGTCTGCCTGCAGAGGGACAGTCTGACACGTCCCATCTTCAATAGATGGAGGTTCACAAGGCTGGTTATGGTTCTGACACATCCTCAGCAAATACTGCTGGCTAGAAAGAATTCCTTTATGAGATCAGTGAGACCTGTGAATGATAGAGGCAGACGACAATAATAAGAAGTGTTTGTGTTTCTGTGCATTCTAAAAAAAAAAATCCTACTATATTTAGGGATATATTTTTTTCTGCTACTATTTTAAGTTATATCTATAGGTGTGAGGCAAGATATTTTTTTAATTAAGAATTTTGTTTTCATAATATATTTCTCCAGCAATACATGGATGCTGTGACAGGTGGTCTGAGACACAGAAGGGTAAAAATGTTATGGAAGATGACGTGGTTTACCTGTGTCATTGCTTTCTTCAGAACAAAACACCAACATATCTATTAAGTCTTCCACAAGGAAAGATTTTACCTAATAAATAAATAAAAAAAAATTAGATGGGCTGTGTTCTTAGAAAGAAAGTACCATTTTAGGTATCACAAGAGTTGTCTGGAGGAAGAGGAGAGCACTTCTCTCTGTGCTGTGTGCTTGGGAGATGACACAGTTGATCCATTCCCATGTCTGTTGATGTGACCAGAACTGGTTTCTGCTCACTTGCAGGTTTATTTGGGGTTTCACCCTCGGTGGATTTGATCCACCAGGATGCCCAAAGCTTCCTCAAGGAATGGTGTTTGTGCCATGTGAATTTGCCTGACTTGTGATTCATGCTCGTGGCTGCCTTCCTGGGTAACCATAACTCGTGAGAGCAGGGATGAGAAATGAGCTGCTTCCCTACTGCTTGCTGTCCTGTTGCTTCTTTCCTCTTTTGTTATGGCACTGGATCCAGTTGACTGTTCACAGGGGTCAGATTGTCAGAGCTGTTCGAAGTTCTGCAGAGTTGTCATAATTTCTCACTGAAGCTTCTTTGAAATGAAGTAGAGATATTCAGCCAACTTGCACAGTCCTAAAAACAGAGGCAGAGATTCTTCTTCTTGTAAGCAATTGCTCTTGAATTTTTGTGAGTCCCCATAATGCAAAACAACTTCCCTAACTTTTATGGTGTTTTTTTTTTTAAACCTTCTCTCTTTCAACCCAAAAGGCCCACTCTTTGCTAGATATTTTCAGTTGCACATTTTATTGAACTATTACATTACTACTGTGTGACAGTGTCCATCCCTTTAAAAAGATGTTCTGTTCTGAGCTGAGAGTTGGTTACAGAACTGTTTGTGTCTGTTGCAGTGGGAAAACCATGGTATCCTCTGGAGCTCTGACTTCTCCAAATAAATGAGATCTGAGTGGTGTGAATGCCTAGGTGTGTTTTGCTGGCAAATGTGTGCTAATGAAAACAAGGCAGAGGGGGGGAATGATTTTTTCACAGTCTGTGGGGGGGGGAGAGAGAGAAAGAGGATGGTCAGTTTCCATTGGCAGTTTGTGAGGGTCTGTGCTATAGAATCATAGAATCTTTAGGGATGGAAAGGACCTTTAAAGGACCTGCAGTGAGCAGGGACATGCACAGCTCCATCGGGTTGCCCAGGGCCTGATCCAGCCTCAGTATCCAGTGTGTGCCAGCCAGCACTGTGCTACTGGCTGTTCGGTCTCATCCTGCCAGTACGTTTGGGATGAGTTCATGCTTTCCTTCTTTCCTGGCAGCTTTTGTGTGTTGCTGGAACGGGTAACGAGGGATGTGAGAACTCTTTGAACTCTTGTCTGTGCAATCTAGATGCTCTGATGTGTGGCTTCACGAGCAGCACTGTCATTGCAGCAGCTGCTGCAGCCATGTGGCAATAGATGCTGAGATGCTGCTGCGTTCAGGGTGTGGAAATCTCCCCTTTTCTCCCACGTTACCACAGAATTGGTTTTGTGGCATTGTACCCAACTGAACAAAGGCAGTGGGGAGGGCTGCATTACGGATCTGGTGGCAGAGGCAGCCTCATACAGTGTGTGGTTGTGGAGCTGTGAGCGCTGGTGTGGCACTGGGGCGGTCACTGTGCCATGTGGCAATGTGGGCCACAACCCCCAGCTACACAAACACTGTGCTGGTTTGAGGGCACTGCAAATAGCTTACAAACAGCTGGCCTGCAGGGGCCCTTCCAACTTCAGTCACTGCGATCCTGTGATACTTGGCTGTTTTGAGCTATGTTTGCATATTGGTTATTTATAAAGTAACAATGGTGCTCAGTGCTGATGTGAAAAATCTTTTTTCTAAAGTTTTCTAAGATGCCGTATTTTATTTATTACATTATTTCACCTTAATCATCTTTTTTTTGCTTCCCTGTTTAGTCAAAATATTATGGCCAGGCATTACTGACAGAAGTTTACAAGCACCTGAATTTAATTGAATCGGACTACTTTGGAATTGAGTTCCAGAACATCCAGTCATATTGGGTACGTATAATTTCTCAACAAATTCATTACAATAAAAAGGTTGCTAAAGGTTCCAGTCCTTCTGGAGTCTTTTGTCAGATTGTCTCTGATTACTGCTCCTACTTCACTCATCAGAACAAGGACAACTCCTGAAGTAGGGGAGGGAGATCAGATTCTACTTGTTAAACCTCAAAAACACATATAGCAGTTATATGGTTGCTGGTGTTTCCACTTCCAGGCACGTGAATAAAATCCTCCATTCCTCTAAAAATGAGTAAATGAAAGTGTAGTTTGTAGAGTGCTCATGAAGTCAGATTAAATGTGTAACTGCAGTAATTCTATCTTCAGTTAATCCAGTCTTTGGTTAATTTCCCTGAAGAATCATTATGGACCTCCCGTTCATTCTGATCTTCTGTAATTCTGTGTTCTGGTTTCTCCCCACTGTCATCCTGGCATTGTTTTGGCAGGGGTCTCCTCAGCACTGATGTTGTGCTCTCTCAGAAGGGACCCTTCCTCCTCTGTCCAGGTGAACTTTAGGCATGGATCAGGGATTTTTGTATTGATACATGAGAAATGTCAATTTAGATAAGCACTTTATAAACAACAAGAAGAAACGAACAAAGAAATTAAGGAATTGCTACAGAGAGGGAAAAATGCATATGCATAAACTGCTTAGTTTGAATTTACTATTGATATTTTCACATTGTATTCAAATACGAATGCCACTTTGTCATTTTTTTCCTTCAATTTCAGATTTGGCTGGAACCTATGAAACCTGTTATTAAACAAGTACGGAGTAAGTAGTTTTAAAAAAGGAAGTTTTCCTTAATTTGCATTTACTTTATGTGGGCTGCTTTCATAATTACTACTTGATTTACTGGTTATGCTTCCCTGAAAACTGTATTTGGTGGTGGTGATAATGACTCCTGTTTGGGCATGCAAACCTGTTGTTTTTATTATGTAGTGTGTGGTGGGTGGAATGGAAAATTACTGAGCGTATGATTTTTCTCTGTGATAAATATCTAGATAGATTGGATCAGCTGGTGTAAAGTTTGTGAAACATGACATTTGTTGTTTGTGAGCTTTTCTGAACTGTGTTGTGTTAAAATGGGAAGAGAAAGGAATGTTACGAGCAAGGAGGGGTAATACCTGCAATTGTGAGCCTTTCTGAGAGCTGGTTGCTTTTTAAAAGGACTGAAGAAACTACACTTGCCTTCTCCATTGCTCTGATTTGCCAGGCAAAGTTCAGACCTGATGGACATTTGGAAAATTTCATCAGGATGGATGTTCCCCCTTTTCATTCTTAAAATTTCTCTGGGGAGCTGCTTCCTTGGCAGAGCAGAGGTGGTGATATCACTGTGTGAGTGGCTGCAGCTTCAGGGTCCCTGTCAGTGCAGTTCTGAAGTTTCACAGAGAGGTTGGGGTGCCTCTGGGTCCATCCAGTCCCACTGCTGCTCCATCAGGTCCACCACAGTGGGGTGTTCACTGCTTCCAGCCAAGCTCTGAATCTTAGACATGCCTTCGAAAAATAAGATTAAAAAAAAATTGAGATGATCAAAATTTCCATTCAGATCCATCACAGGTAATGACCTATTTTGGGATATAGAAAACTTTGCTTTATTATGATGTGGGTTTTGTTTTTGATCAGCTTCAGGAGGAATGTAGTCAGCTTTACTTGTAGCCCGGTGAAGTGCTGAGGTTTGTGGTCTAACAGGAGCAGTTGTGTGTCTGTGCAGGTCTGTTTGTTGCAGAAACATCTCTGTGGAGCCCATTTTTAATGCTGCAGTTACTGTGCCCTAGTCAGACAACAAACAGGTTTGAAATTAGAAGAGTGCTTCCAGATGTTGCTCTAAATTTTAATTGTTATGCGTGTTTGTTTTTGCTGAGAAAAGCAATGTACAGGGAATGGGTTTCACATCTATGGCATTTGGTTGCAGCAGGGCTTTCCTTTGACCATGAGTGTATGTTCAGATATTTGACTTCCTAGTGGACATGCAATACATAGATAAAATTTGGGTGCCATCTCTGAGGACTGCCAGTTTGTATGGGGCTGGTATTATCCATACCCCAGGGTACTTTTTTGTGTATTTTTTTTTTTCTTTGTTTGTTTTCAGATTTGATTTCTTACAGTAAATTCTGCATCTTGGTTCAGAATGCCCCAGTTTTTCCTTGCACTATGCTAAAACTTTTCCTGTGTAGAATGAGGATTATTCTTAGAGGAAAGGCAAGAATAAAAATGAACATTGGAGTTGTGATGCACAAGTATTATAAAAGCAGAAATGTAGTTCTTTGCTTATTGTTCTTTAACATAGCTCAGGTGCAGAAGACAGTCAAAATTGCTCCTGCAGCAGTACTTTCCTGCTGCTGGGTGTGATTGATGTGTCTGCCTGTTCTTAACTTGGTGGAGGTTTTCCAAAGCTTAGGTGCAATTTCAGAAAATTGAAGTAATTTTTTTCTGTTAGCATGGTCTGCTAAAACTGTTTACTTTCCTTGTTTGATGTATCTCAAGAATTATAAAATCCTGAAAATAAGGCATCTGTCTTTGCCAAATGTAAACTTTGTGTATCATCACAAGGTTTTATTTCCAGCTTCTGTTCTAGATACTGTACTCTCGTGAGGGGTTGGTGGTTTAGTATTTCTGCTCAGCAGAGCAGTGGTGGTTCTGAGGCTGAGAGCTGCTCTTCATCACGGCTCTGATGGTCTGAAAGTTCTCCCAGTAAGGAGACCACATTTGGCAGGAAGCAAAATTTCTTGTTCTTCTGTTAGCAAAGGGAAAGATGGGTCTGTGGAGGAGTAAGTTGGACATTTGGGGATAGGAAATCAGGTACTGAGAGAGTGTGCTTTGGGGTTAAAGGGTCAGCACAGTCCTACAGGAGGTGATGGGTCCATGCAGCATCTCTCCCATCCCCATGTTCTGTCAGTGCCTCATGGGCTCACCTGCAGCTCTTCTGTGAAGTCAAGGAGCTCCTTCATAGTTCTTCTGTTGCATGAAGTTACTTCACTACGTTCTACGCCATGGGAATATTACAGATAGAGTTCTAAAAGAAACCTTCCTGCTGTGTCTTTTGACATGGATCATCTATACTCCACAGGCCCATGTAGTGAGCTGAAGGTTGACTAGACTCTGGTGGGCTGTATTTCTGTGCATGTTGGGAAGCACAGTATGCACGTGCTTATAAAGAATTCTTGTGATGTGACTGACTTTTCTTACAGGACCAAAGACTACGATGCTTCGTCTGGCTGTAAAGTTCTTTCCTCCAGACCCAGGCCAGCTGCAAGAGGAATATACAAGGTAAAGTGCTTCTGGAAGAACTTGGTTTGCATTACCCACTGAAACAAAGGTGAAAATAGGAGGGTGTTGTATCTGTTTCCAAACAAGTCCTATATTGCAGATATTGAAACAGCACTTTTGGGTTGTGTCCCATTTTGAGAAGACACGTTTTGGTAGATTAATGCTATCGGAAAAAATATTTTTCAAACCAGAAAATAGTGCAGGTAAGGGCTTGCCATCCATCACAGGACTGAAAGAGGAAACTCCTGTATTTATAAACAGAACCTATATAAAATAATCAGGGCATTTTTTAGTAAATGTTTTGTCTCACTAAGTATTCTAGAACCTGCAAACATGCTTTACTATTCGTGGTTATCACCAGTTCAGATGTTTGTAATAGTGAGAGATCACGCAGTTATTGTTGCCTGTTTACTGTACCTTCTTCTAAATAAAAAGGAAAGCACATTCTTACCAACATTGTATTCCTGAACACATATTAATATTGGTTTAGGTTATGAAGTCAGTCCTTATTGCTGCACTTTCAGTTTTGCCATGTTTCTCTTCTTTTGTATTTTCCGCAGGCACTAATAATACTCCTTTAGCTACTGTATTGGGAAATACTTTGGAGAATTAATATTGTGTATAAGAAAAGTAAATTTAATTTCTTGCTGTCTTTGTGGACTGCAAGCATCATACCCCTGGAAAATGGAACCACTGAGTAAATTAAATAAGTGTTAGCAGAAATTATGTTTCCTAGTGAGGTGCTAGCATCAGCAATGCTCCCTCATCTCTATTGCAGTAGGTAAAATCACTTGAAGTCTTCATCAAGTTTCTTTCCATCTAAAAAATACAACTGCTGTTACTGCACAGCTCAAGCTTGTTGAAGAGTGTGGTTTTCCATCTGCTTCTTCATTTCTCCATGTTCATTTACACTGCTGACTTGTACTTTGCGAGTGGATTACTTGTGTGCTTAGTTTTATTTGGTTGCCTGTGATAGCAAATCTTCTGTTTTATGTTGGGTTTGGAAAGAGGAAGAATGTTGATGCTATAAAATACTACTTAGTTGTTTTTAAGTTCTCACAGATTGTACTTCTTACTCTCACTTTTCAGGTATCTGTTTGCTTTGCAAATCAAAAGAGATCTGGCAGAGGAGCGACTCACCTGCAGTGACAACACGGCAGCTCTTCTCGTCTCCCATCTCCTGCAATGTCAGTATTGCCTCTGTGGTGACCTGGTGGTGTTGCCATTGCATTGAACAGCATGCAGAAGTTTTTTGCATGCGTTCTGGTAGCCAGAAGCATTTTACCTTGCAGTGTTTCTTTTCAGTAGTAAATGTGTTTGACCAGTGGAATCAGGGCTAGCTGGGTTCCCAGTGTTGTGGAGAGCAGCTGGTATTTACATATAAAATAACTTTAGATTTGTGAGGATCATGAAAGACCAGAACACTTGTGTGTTGCCTTCTTGCTCTGGCTCTGCAAACTGGGTCACCAGCCCTCCTCAGCTCTCAGCCAGCCTCAGTGCTTCTTTATGATAGTTTCTAAGTTTGCCCGTGGTTGGAAGGTGATAGAGACTGGGCTGAAGTTTGGGAAATAAAACTAGAAATGTGTGAGAACCAGTTTAACAAGTGGGTTGTCAGCAGCTTCCCTTCTTGGAGGGAGTGGAAATGGAAATTGGAAGCGATTGATTTGGGAACTCTCCATGCTTCTGCTTACTCAGCCAGTAAGCAGCTAAAGAGCTAAAAATGTGGCCTTTAAGTCAAGCGGGTTGAGAGACTGGTTTCAAAACCAGATGGGTTCAGCTTAGCCTGTCCTCTCAAGCAGCAGCCAGGCCTATAATGTGAGCTGCAGAAGTAGGCGTTTGTGCCTCCTTACTTACATGAAGCAAAAGCCTTGAAATGGTGCCTCTTCACATGTGCAATACTAAATAGTTGTTAGGTTGCTGCCTCTAATTAGATTACTGTAACTATAATAATATTAGTAACAGTTACCTTACACAGAATGAGATCTATCCTGTGTGTGCAGCCAGGGAGTTGCACAATTAAAATTTGCTAACAATTTGTCACAACTTTGCGTAAGTTTTGGGAACAATTCCAGGGCAGTGTGGAGCTGCTGAGCAAATCTCAGTGTCTGCCCTTACCCATCTTGCTTTTGCTGTTCTAGAGAAGTAGAAGAAGTAGAGAAAGAATGATTCTTAACATAAAATTATTTTACAAAAGTGCCTGTCAGTTTTTCTCATGTTGTTTTGTATGCTGGCTTGATTTTAAACAGGATATTGCTATGCTCTGTTGAAGAACATCTGTCTTGGATGAGACTATTAGTTTGTTTAGTCCACTCTCCTCTCTCTGACACTAGTTGGTAGCAGATGCTATGGGGAAGGCATGAGAAACAAAGCAAGCATATGGTGATACTTCCGTTAGTGCACCCATCCAATAATCCTTGCACGTGGCCTTTCTGAGTCGGATTGATTTCTTAACTCTTCATTTAGTTGCCCTTGAACTTTACTTCCTTGTATTTGTCAAATTATTTTTTCAGTTGGCTTCTATTTTTGGCATTCTTCCACGAAAATGAGCTTCACAGCTTAATTTTTTGGCGTGCATAGGAAAGAAAAAAATGGGTTTCATAATGTATATTTTTTCATTCTACTTGTAACTTTATATACATCTGCTGTAGGTTCTGTGTGCATTATGCTTTTCTCTTCCCAACTGAAGACTTCTGGTCTCATGTTTTATCAAATAGAAACTGTTTTGTACATTGGATTCACACTTCATCTGTGAATCTCTTCTTAAATCTGCAGCATCATTGCTGAAAGGTGTGGATTTGTGCTGCTGTAACCCCTAGCAAATCTGCCTGGGGTAAATGTGAATGTTTTCTAAAGTGAATTTGGGTACGAAGCATAATGTACACATTTCAAACAGTCAAAGGAAAATACAGTTCAGATCCTTAGTCCCCCTCCCACAGTTCCTTACCATGCATTTTCTGTTGTCGTTCCTGCACCATTGCTTCTTTTTATTCTAATGTTTTTTTTTTCTGTAATAGCTGAAATAGGGGATTTTGATGAATCGGAGGATCGAGAACACCTTAAAGTAAATCGATATTTGCCAAACCAGGAAAGAATCCAAGGGAAGATCCTGGAGTTCCACAGAAAGCATGTGTAAGTGAGGGTGATGGTGCCCCACTGATGGGACCTGGGGATGGGGAGCAGGCAGGCTGGCTCCATGAGTGCACTGTTTGATGGGATGGTGGCAGGTTGTATTTGCTGCATACCTGCTATGTCTGATGAGAAAGATTGAATTTATTAATAATTACTATTGAGACTTTTTAATTAGGAGTTTTAACACAGTTTAACGTACGTTTTACCTGTGAATATAGCAGTGCAGCTGTTTAAACTCTGAGAAGAAGACAGTTTGTCTGCGGGCAGTCTGCAGGTTTGTGTGTGCTGACTTTCTGTATATACGTGTGGCTTCAATTTAACACTGATGGCAAAAGGAGAGCACAGTGAGAACCTTGTTTAAATGTCTGCACTTCTCCAAATGCAGTGGACTGTAGTAGTGCAGCAGGCACTTACAAGAGGACAGGTGGCAATAATGATGAATGTTTTTCGTAATGCTAGTTAAATGTGTATTAATTCTAGTATGGTAATTGAGAGAGTGAGGGAAACAGAAGAACTCAAAGTTGTTGAGCAATATTTTTTTCTCACATGATATTCCAGTGTACTTTTAATAATGCAGCAAAGAAGCCTATCGTGAGCTTGCAATGATGGCTTGAAGCAAAATCATTCTCCAGAATTTCAGGTTTGCAAAGTTTGAGTTCAATGTGTCATCAAATCCATAGGTCTTGCTTTTGCATAAATAGGAATAAATTGCATTGTACTCATTTTAGGGTAAAGAAGAGAGTTGAGAGTTAGAAGGAGAGAAATAGCTTCTGTCAAAACTGATGCAATAAATGCTTCTAAGGTTCATGTATTTTTGAAATAATAAAAACTTGATTAAGGCCAAGGAGCTGTGCACCACAAATGTGGAACTACTTTGAATACAGAGCCAAGCACTCGTAGTTCTATTAACTTTGAGCTTTTATTTTTTCAGAAAGCTCCTTTTAATAATTCCATGCACTAAGGAACTTCATATTTTTGCCTAGAAGAAAGAAGTTAGAAGGAAGTTAATGGGAAAAGATTCCGTGCTTCATAGGTTTACTTTTCATTAGTTTAATGACAGTTGCATCTAACGTAACTATTTCAACAGTACGGTTGCAAATCTCATTTAAAGCAATTGTCAGTGCTGCTTGTGTACAGTGAAGATGTTTAACATCTCCTTGCTTCTTTGGAAAATTTCTGCTACATAGATGTAATTTTGGAAGCACTGCAACCCTAAAAATAGCTGGCACTTCCTTACACGTCTCTCCTCTCTGTCCTTACCCTGTGAGTACTGGGCACCCTTTCCCATTTTTAGTAAGATTAGTGAAGGTCCTGGATTTTCTCAGTGTTTGCACACTTTTTTCTACGTTTCTATTCCAAGGAGCAAGTGGAAGCACAGACCCTGTCTGTCTCCTTCCTTCCGACGCAGAGTGCTGCTAAATGAGAAATTATTTCTCTCTTACCATACTTTTGCTTCATAGCTTTATTTTTTTGGTTTTCTTTTTCTATTTCCTTCCTTTCACCTCCTTACCCTCCTCCCTATCTTTAACAGACTGCTCTTTCCTTCAGCTGACAGCGCAGCCTCCGAAAAGAGAACCCATTGCTGAGGGGGGATGGCTGCTCTCCAGCTCACTGCTGCATCATCCGTTCTCTTTCTGACCCTGTGCTCTGCAGCCCTCGCTTTGCTTTAACCACACTCACTGGTGTAGCAGTGTGCTGTCTCCTTTCTGTGCAGCACCAAGCAGGGCACGTCGGTCTGCCTTTCTCAGCCTGGGGTGGCAGCAGGATTCCTTCTGGCACTGCACGTGAGTTGCTGGGCACAGGAGCACACGTGGCCCTCGGGTGTGTTTTATCTCAGGTGTCTCTTTGTGTTAGAAGGCTGTGCTTGGGTGGTGTGTAGCTTCATCTGAGCTAATAGAGCTGGTAGGAGAGGGGGAAAACAGAATCTGTGGATCCCTTCTGTATCAGAACAAGAGCAAAGCCATTGAGAAAGTTGTATGCAGAAGGATGAGATTACAAGCTTATTTTCTATTAAGCGTGCCTGTTTTCTTCCTTTTACAAATATTTATACTCACAAATATAGAAACACAGGTTTTATATTTAATTTTGCAAATGCAGGAACTGTAAATAAGAGGAGTTGTATTTTTGGAACAGCAGGTTGGTTATTTGCTTCCAAAGAGCCTGGGTTAACTACAGCTGTTTGCTTCTGTGGTAGGTTTGTATTTTAAAGCTGCTGTTGTCCAGTTACATCTGAGTGCCCCAAACACTCCGAATGCAATGCTTTCTGCCTTCCTGCAAGTAATACAAGTGGAATACTTGCTGTGAGGGGCTGTAGATGAGAATTAAACATTACTGTGGATGCCTGAAGAAGAGCTTTGACTCTGTTTTGCTTGATGGATTTGTTGAACATAATTTGCGTGCCTTCAAATGGCTGGTGGTTTTTTGGTGTGCTTATGTATTTGTGTAAGTCAGGAAAGGAACTGAAGATTTGTTGTATTTATACCTACCTCCATTTACTGTTATCCCTCGGGTGCATTTGCAACTTGTTAGGCTAGTTGCCCAGGATTAAAATTATTTTGAAAACAGGATGCTTCGTGTTATGTTTATAAACAAGAAAAAAAACTGTATTTTTAGATAGCTGCATAGGCTAACAATTTGTAAAAATACAGCATCTTGACTGCGTGTGCTTTAAAATGCTGCATGACTGCTTTTAAAAGCTGTGCTCATTGCAGAGCTTTTAGCAGCGTGTGATTTGAAGCCATTGCCCCAATTGCCATGTGAATATTGTAACACTCCACAAATATCTGTCTAAATGAAGGTATGTAAGCAGCCTTTACCTTAAAACGAATTGCACTGACAGCAGTTTTTGCAGGAAAACACTTGCGAAAGAGAGCCTGTTGTCCATTGACCTGGGGAAGAGTAAGTAGATTTATCTGCTTAATGGATGAACAAAATTAGACCAGATTGTTTTCGGGCTGGTCTGTGCAGCTTAGTCTCCAGCAAACATCTGAGGGTAATTACTCTGAAACTGCATCTCATTTGTAATTGTTTGTTGTGCAGTGTGAGCTGCTTGGCATCGCTCCTGGCTTTCCCTGCTGCAGCCTCTTCCTTCTTTGGTAGGTGTGAGCAGGTTTTGTCTATGAGGACACTCTTAAAAAATTTCCTTATTGTTCCTGAGCTGCACTGGGCTTCTGGTTGTATCTGGTGGGTCAGAACACGGAATGCTGGTGGTTCTGCATCAGTTACACTGCACTGCTCATCGGGAATTTGTAATGAAATGCTTTCACATTTTCTGGTTGCTATTTTGTCCTAATTTTTGTTTGCATTCCCCTCCAGCAGCAGTTCCCAACCTCCAGCAACCTTAGCATCCTCTCTAAAGACAAAGCACCGCATTCATTCTTAATGCAGCTCTATTGAGAAGAATTATACCAGGAATTAGTGGGGGTGGTAGTTACACACAGTGCTCTTAGAGTGCAACTCAAGGAGCCGTGGCCAAAATTAATATTTATGATCTGACTTTTTTGTCTTGTATGTGTTTAATAAACAGAAACCATGGTACTTCAACTATTTTGACACAGTTGAGGAATCTGTGGAAGAAATGCTAGTGATGCTTAAAGCTGCAATAAAAATGCTTATTCCAGCATTGCTCGTTTTAGGCAGGGAAAGGGAAATCTGCCTTAGCAGTTTGAGCTCCCAGACATAACTAACATCTGTGGTGGCAACACTGCTGGAGGTGCAGCTTCAGTACTCTTCCTGCAGCTTGGCTGGCATTTCTCTTTCCATTTGAGCATTTCTCTTTCCATTTGAGATCAGATTTTTGTTCCCTCTGTGCTTCACAGTTCTTTACAATTGCTCTATACTTACACGGCCCCATTATACTGACGTTGCAATAAGGCTGGAATTTGCAAAGTCGGGAATTTCGTGTATTTCTTGCTTTCTCCATTTGGGAAAAAAATAAAAATTCCTCATTCTCTTTTTGTTTCGTTTCAATGCAGTAGCTGCTCACTGAAGTATTCTCCATTTGTATTTAAGGGAAAAGCACATAGAATGAAATGTTAAGTTAAAACATGGCTGGAGATAGGCAGGGAGGGGGAGAATGCCCAGAAAGGCAAGCCAGGAGAGCTGATGCAGTGCTGTTGGCGCTGGCACTGCAAGGCACACCAAAATAGATCCTGTGATAAACAGCTTGAGTGAACTGGGACGTGTTTATGGAAGGAAAGCAGGTCCTTGGAAACAGGGCTTCTGACATCTGTGTGTGTATGCAGAAATCTCAGCTGGTTTCAGCGCTTTTTGGCCCTAAACAGAGTGCTTTTCTCTCCTGTGTCCCCATCACACCTGTCCTGGCTGAGTGGCAGGCAGTAGGAGTGCTTCCAGTGCTGCAGCACTGCCCACGGCTCACACAGCTCTTGCTTGGAAGCAAGGTAGCACTTATTTCTTGTGGCTTTCAGCAGAGAGGTGCCCGGAGGCTGGCAGTGCCCTGGCAGCTGCCCACGTGTCTGTGCTGCTGGTGCTGGAGGAGGATTCAGTTTCCCACCGGCTCCTGCCTCAGCAAGCAGGAATAGGCAGTGTGAATCCACTGAACTCTCCCCCTCGTGGTGAAAAACAGGGAGGGAAGAAGGTACGGGCCTCTGCTTCAGGGAAATGAAGTGTTGGCTGTTCAACTTCAGGAGAAACAAACACCACGTATGTGAGTGGTGTCTCTGCGCTGCTTGCTTGGACCTTGTGCAGACTCAAGCAGGAGATGCTCCATTTGGATACATCCCTCTCGTGGTTTCAACATTATTTCAACAGCAGATGATGCTTCAAGAACAATTTTTAAAATCTTTCTTGTTCTTTGGCAAGGAGAAAACTGAACAGCCAAAGTCAGAGGGAAGCCTCACTCCCAGTCGTGCTGGTGTAATAGCTGTGCAGTCCTGAGACCCGACCTGGAACTCGTGCAGTGTTTGCTCTGTTTCCATCGTGCTGCTTACAGAAGTCTTTCAGTTCCCACTCCGTGTCGAGTTAATATTAATGTGCATACTAAGAAGCAGAGTAAAGGACACTGCAGATGAAATGCTGGTTTGTTGAACTGTATTGTTCCTAAGTTGGAAAAGCTGAAGCTGGACTAGTTAATGTTTGTTTCAGTGCCTCTGTCTCTGGGATGCATTTTAGGCTGGTCGTCTGCTATTGAACGTTTCTCCTATTATACAGAAGTCTCAGTATAATACTTAACTTGAAGTGAACCTGCCAAACTTAATTAGATAGAAAATTCCTTTTGAGTGCCCGAGTTACAAGTGGAGCATTTTAGCCACGTCAGCAGCGTTGTGCAATCCAACTGATCTTAAAAGTTTCTTTTTCTTCCTTATTACAGGGGCCAAACTCCTGCCGAATCAGACTTTCAAGTGCTTGAAATTGCTCGGAAACTGGAGATGTATGGCATCAGGTTTCACCTTGCATCTGATCGTGAGGGCACAAAAATTAATCTGGCTGTTTCACACATGGGTGTGCTGGTATTCCAGGTAAGGTGGGCAAAGCCTACCATGCATGTCTGTTTGTTTTTCCATTGGTTTGTCTTGGGAGTAAGTCTTATTTTAATTTCAAGCGTGTCTGATGGTAAAAATCTAGCATGTTTTTTGTGGTCAATAGAATATCATTTAGGCCCACAAATCACTGAGTAGTGCAGTTTGCCCTTTGAGGTGGAGATGGAAGAGCATAAAAATCACAAAACTAACGGTGACGCGAAATGAAAGTGTTTGATGTCATCTATTTGAAAGTTGCTTACATACATATTCAAGAATAATGATGGGTCTATTCCACATGGCCCCAGAACAGTTCTGTAATCTTGGTGTTTGTGTTCATTTTCCCTTGCTTTAATGTTACGATGTATTTTTGCTACCATAGCATTGATCTTCACATACAGAAGTATACAGAAAATAATTTTTACATCCCAGTTCTCTACGTTTCCCTTCAGTTTTCTGCTGTCTGCTCAAAAAAATGCACATCAGACAATCTGTAGTTGCCCTTTGTGTTAATACATATAATTGTCTAAGGTAATATTGTTACCAGAACTAAGAATTGAGCAGAATGGGTGCACATTCATGTATCTGCATGCCTGCAAAAGAATTTGCTTTGTTGTTCTTCTGAAACTTTTGCAAACTTTTTTATCATTTTAATTCAGGGCAATACGAAAATCAACACCTTTAACTGGTCCAAGGTCCGTAAGCTAAGCTTCAAGAGGAAAAGATTTCTTATTAAACTCCACCCAGAGGTCTGTGTAAGTTTTGCCACAATAACTACCTTGTCAGCGTTGAAAAAATTACGTATAACTTGTGTATATATATACTTAGATGCATGCTTTTATCATGAAAAATGTGTGAGTTTGTAGCTTTATAAGGCACTGTCAGAGAAATATGCTTACCTTCACTGTAAAAGTAAAAATCTTTCTCACCCCATGCCTGTCACCATAGATTTCAGCTTTGTGTATCTGACAAAGGCATGGGCACATGTAAATATTACAGGAAAAGAAATGAAGGATCTGGTGTTTCAGACTAACTTTTTTTTTTTTTTTACTATGAAAAGGTTGCATTTCCTATTTCTCTTAGAAATAAATGGATATTAAGAGTCACCTCAGCTCTCTGATCCACTGTAGTCCAAGATGAGCCAAGATAACTTAAACATTGAAATAGTAAATCTTTGTTGTTCATATGAAGGCACAGTATGGAGTGCTTTTGGCTGTAGCTCCTTAAGAGAACATTGCAGTACACTGCTAACACAGAAGGTGGTTGCTTTATATGGCAGGTTTATCCAGGAGCTTGTTGAATATGTGCTGCTTAAATGAAAACTGTGGTACAGAGTCCCCTGATTCCATCATGAAGTAATCTGATGCATTTCAGGAGACATTAAATGGCTGAGATTACATTGTAGGAGCTTAGTAAGAATAATCGTACAGTTCTTAAAACTACAGCCTTATCTTTCTAATATGTCCTTATAGCAGAAGGTATTTTTCATGCTTGGCTGATTTACAACACACATTTTTGACTGCAAATATCAAATTTATTGTCACTCTCCTTGTTGTTTCCACACTGAATGACTGGATTGTGTTCAGCATAAAGCTATATTAGAATGGAAAAGCAAAGTTGGACATAATACAGGGTGTGTATCTCAGAAATCTGAAATGGGACACACTGACAGCACATGTAGTGGTGTGTCTCAAAATGAGACCCTCACCATTTTCCAGCCTGTTCTAAATCACAGGAAGTGGAAAAAGCATCAGAACGTTTAAGAAAAAAATATCTTTTAAAATCACTACTATTTCACTTAAATATTTTTATTTCTAAATTTTAATAATGCTCATTTTGTGTTAATGTGGAATATATCCAGCATGTTTGTGCAGTTTTAGTCAAGTATATTTTAAGCATTTTTACATTTTCTAGGTAAGAAACAGTTTTAAAGTAATAGAATGATTTAAACTGCATGCAAAATCATATTCATAGCTTTCATGTATGTGAGAAGTGACTCAGCATCTCACTGCCTTTTGAGCCTTTTTGCTGAGATCTGTCCTTTCCTTTTCTCTTCCATTGCCATCTTATGTTCTACTTAGCTCTTGTGTTTTGTTCCCAGGGCCCATACCAAGATACACTGGAGTTTCTTTTGGGAAGTAGGGATGAATGTAAAAACTTCTGGAAAATCTGTGTTGAATACCATACCTTTTTTAGGCTCTTTGATCAGCCAAAGCCAAAGGCTAAAGCAGTCTTCTTCTCCAGGGGGTCATCGTTCAGATACAGGTATGGAGGAGCATCATACACTTATGAAAGCTGAATTGCTTATATCTAAGGAAATGAACTCAAAAGGGAAAAACATTCTCAAGTAACTCCATTTGTAATTCTCACCTGCTGCTTTTGGTAACTTTTATACTTTTGTGGATTCACAGTGGACGAACACAGAAGCAGCTAGTGGATTATATTAAAGACAGTGGGATGAAGAAAACTCCATATGAAAGGTAAATACAAAGGATTTTGTCAGATGAAATTTGGTTGAGGTTTTCACAGCATTTTTACTTCCTAAATTAGAACTGTTTTTAAAAGACTCTTGGAGGCATTTTCATTGGCTGTCTTTTTGGTTATTAAGGTCTACTTCACATTTAAAGTAGCTGAACTAATTATTTTTTTTTTAATGTGGTTTCATGATGATGTAAAGAAGCTCATGAAAGTTTCAGTATTGCATTTTGATATCAGTGGGCAGCATGCAGCTTGGCCATCCAGAAGTTCAGTGTATTTTGGAGGTGCATCAAAGTTAGTGGGACACTTATGTATGTCACTGTGATCCTTGTTTTGTACAAGGGGTAGTGATAACCAAGAGCCCTGTTCTCATCCATTCTTCTTGAAGCTGGTTTATTCTAATGCATTACTAGATTTTACTTTCACAACCTAGTGACATATGCCTGTTGCATACCCATCTCCTTTGTCCTAGTACTTATGTAATCACAAGGTGAGATGGTTCAGCTTGCTAACTGGGCAGTGACAGAGGCTTGCATGTTGTTTTACAATATGGTAACTGCTAGAGTCTCCACAGTCCAAAAATAAGATTGGGAGCAGTGCCACAGGGATAGCAGTCTCCTTTTGTGGCAGTGTTGAGCTGCACATGTGTGGTCCTCGTTGTTTTGTTGTCACTACTTTGCAGCATTAGAAGCTACAGTGACTTGATAAAAGGATATTAAGGAAAACTGAGGCAAGTTCAAGTTAAAATCCAAGAGTGTTGACTTAGTTCCCAGTTTGTGAACATAATTTCAATCATGCTTTTAATTTCAGGACATCATAACAGCTTGCATCTATGGGCAGTAGTTAGGTCCTTCCTCTTGTGTAGAAGTCATGGTCTGCATACAAACTAAATCCTGAATGCCACTGATGTTTGCTGACATGTGACGTAGGATGTGATGCACAGCAATGTAATTTTAAATAACATTTGTTTATTAATACACTTAGCATTTTGTCTTTCTATATAGTACTGTACAGACAGGAAATGAAGCATGGAAAATACTCTGCCTAAAATGACACAATTAGCCTCTGATGCAGCATGATTGAATTCAAGATCTGCAGGCCTGAAACTCTGACCTTAAATATTTGTTTTGAAACGTATTAAGAATGTGCATTTTAATTATTAAATGGTGTCACTTGAACTTGTGTGAAACCTATGTACATGTGAGAAACTCTTCTTAGTCACACATCTGGAAGTTTACAAGATTTTCACAGGAATTTCAGAAAGCTTTCTGTAATCTGCTATCCGTGAATATTTTTAGTGCCTTGGGGTACAGCTGAGCACCTTTTCTGTATGACAGCATAACTTGTGTTAGGTTAATGGATGAACCTGGTGATCCAACCTAAACAATTGAATTAGTTGTTGAAAGATGATAATAAAATGCATCTTGAGACTTTTTCTTGTCTCTTAGAATGAAAATAGCTAAACAGGGAAGGGAGAAGGCTGGCTCTTGTCTCGGATACTCACAAGATGCTCTCTCTTCTGCAGGAGGCACAGCAAAGTCAGAGTGTCCACTCACGCTTCGAACACAGATGTGCCAAAACAGGTTAGTTCTGTGAGACTCCAGGTGGTCTGCTCAGTGAAGCTGACAGCCAGCTTCCCAAGATGACACCTTAGGAATATGGTAGAATGAACTGTTTGTCTGGACTCAGCTTCACAGTCTGATCTTTGTTCCTGATGCATAATTTGTGTTGGTTTTTTTTTTTTTTTTGCAAGGGGTAACAACTTTGATAATTGTAGCTAACAGAGTCTACGGCAGGTAATTTCCTGTTCAGAGTTCAGTTTGACTGAGAAGATGTGATAGTTCCTAGTGTGTTACTATTTCAGAGGACCAAACTGTGCTTGCTTACATCTAACTGCTTGTTGTGGGAGAGGTCATCCTGTTACCCTTTGTGTTTTTACTTTCTTTCCCTCAGAGCGTTGCATTCCCCGAGGGCTTGAGGACCCCGGGGTCTCCAGCCTCAGCGACTGTCCCCTTCCACTCCGTTCATTCCTCAGCTGCTCCTACCGTCCTGCCCATCTTTGCAGAAAGCAGCCCTTCCTCCTTGGACCCCCGAGCACCGTACACAAGGATTCCAGACAAAAACACCCCAATGCCCGCAGAAGAAACGGGGAGGAAACTGGTGCAGCAGCCCGGATCTCCCATCTTCCAGTCATTCCAAGGTGTTGGGTTTGGTAGTGTTGCAGGAAACTGTAACCCTGCTTGTCCTGTTGTTGAGAGTGGTTGTGGTTTAGATTTAGATGTAGAGAAAAGTAACAAGGAGAATAGGGCTGCTCTTTGTAAAAATGACAATGATGAGGATGACTTTACCACAGGTGTTTTTGTTGCTGAAAAAGAGCATCAGCACTGCAGTAGGGCTGCCCCTCTGTTCACACTGACAAATTCACAGTTACAGGTGTCAGAAGAGTTTATTGATGATGACCCTGCAGAAATATCCTTTTTTGCAGGGGGCTCTGAGGCATTTTCTTACGTGTACAGTGGTTTAGATTTAAAGGGCTCTGATTTTTCTAAGCATGCATCAGAGTCTCCAGGCTTAACGAAGGATGCCCTTCAGCAAAATGCAGTCTCTCCTCAGTCAAGCCCTGACAGGTACTCAACAGAAGCAGTAGATATGAATATGGAAGACGAGTTTGAATTTGAAGAAGCGAGTGACTTCAATGGCAACGAGAGACCATCCAACACCTCGGAGCTGTTTGAGGTTAAGGCACAAGCAAGTCGAATTCAGAGCCTCCTGAGCCCTTCTGAAACAAGTTCACTCATCAACAACCGATCTGAGAGCAGCTCCCTCAACAATCTGCCTCTCAATGGTACGTCCTCCCTGCACACGTACAGCTCTGCCAACCACTCAGAGGCGAGCTCCATGGTGAACTTCCCAGCCTACTCAGTGCGCTCTGAGTCCAGTTCAGCCTTTCAGTTCACTGACATCATTGACCAGCTGGAGCAGCTGAGCTACCCTCCTACCACCACGGAAGATTCCAGCAGTACAGATACAGACTCCTGGGACTCTGAAACCGCTGCGCCGCTGGATGTAAACCTTTTCTTTAGTAATCCTTTTACTCAAGCAACCGGTGAGAACTTTACTTTTGACTTTCAGAATAATTTAAAAAATCTCACTCAAGAAGACTGGACAGAGAAGACTCATGTCAATCACTGATTCTTGATTTTTATGGTGGATTTCTCTCAGCTGTTCAGACTTAGAAGTCAGAAAGATGAGTTAAACAAGAAAACTCTAATCCATTGGCTGACTTTTAAATCACGTACCACAGCTGATCGTTCTTCTTCCTGTCTCTCTTCAGTTCCCTTAAAGCACACTAACTTCAATTCTGCATTTTGTACAACACACTGCATCCAGAATGTGTCATAACAGGCTGCAGTGTTTGTAAAACACCACAGATTTCAGAGAAGTTAAGAACCATCACTTTGCAAATTACAGTATATGGAAGGATTTTTTTGGCTATGAACATGTCTTTAAGAGTGATACAATATGCTGTCCCTGTTTACAAGTCATTTTTGCAGGTGAGAGTTCTTGATGTTTTGTGTTTTTTCTATCCCCACAATCAAAAAAAAAAAAGAGACAATCTTCAAGTCAGCTGTGAAAGATGATTTTTAAGATACAAAACTATGCAACGTGATCAAGCAAATATGGGAGCCAGGAAAGCTTCTTGTGAAGACAATCATATTTTATGACCATAAAGTGCCTTCAGGAGTCCAGCAACAAACAAGCACCCTTCTGCTTTGCAGTGTTTCAGAGGTGCATACATAGACTTACGAAAGCACTTAGTTTGCATTGCATTTTTGTCTCAGCTTTTCTTTCTTGTGCTACGTTGAAGTACTTAGAAATCAGCTCATGAGAATCTACTTGATTTAAGGAAGACAGGTGGAGGTAAATCTGGTGAAAGCTTTAATTTTTCTTTACAATGTGGCCTTTCTTATTAAAGGAGAAGGAGATAGTACGGTACGAGTACAAACAGTGCCTCAAACTAAGCAGCTCACAGTGATAAGCTCATTTTATACTCAGTATCATTCATACTGATTTTCTTAGCTTTGGTCTCGATATATTGTTAAAAGACCTTCATTCCTTAGTCAAGCATTAAAAAAATACCATTGTTTCACAAAATTCTGTTAACTGAAAGTTCAGGGGAATTCCTCTCCGTAGTAAAACGTGAGGAAGTAAAACATCTTTTTATCATCTGTTCCTTTTAGTTCAGTATTTACCAAGGCAGGATTATTTCCCATGGCACTTGCAAGTATTGTGGGAGTTGTGTTTGAATGGAATTGCTGTTGTTTCATTAGAATCTGGTTGCCTTAGCCAGTGGCATAGGAAAACAAAGCACATTTAGAACACAGTACTAGCTTGGACTTAGAGGAATGTACAGTTGTGTAATTGGTCTTTTTTTTTTTTTTTTAAATACAAGTTTAGTTTTGTTTTTCTACTGAATGTGTATTCTGGCTCTTTGTTTGACTTGATTCATACCTGTGGAGATAATCTCATGGATGTGACATTTGTAAATAGGCATTTGGAAGAGGTCTTCAGCTGTGTCACAAGTGGTACCTTTATGTGTGTTTCAGGCTGTTTGTCTGGTTTCCTTCCCACGATGACATTATGCAACTTGAAAAAGAAATCAGAAAAAAGACTCTATCTATCCTACAGGTAGTAGAGTCAGGGACAAATATCAGTGTAAGATTTAAAAAGTGGCCTTGAATTTCCTTTCATCTTTAAGTAAAAAAAAAAATCAAGATGGGACTATTTGCATATAACCACGTCTGCCTCTGCTTTGTTTTGTGCCTAAACCACAAGCATTCTCTCTAAATATGTTACAATTGCTCAATATGGGAATAAATCCCACTACGTTTCCTAGCATTTTAAAAGCTCTTAAGATCTTCAGAAGTGAAAAGCTTGTTGGTGTGTTTTCAAAAAATGTACTGAGTAGCCATGAGAGAAGGCTTGCTAAGAACATTTTCTTGCAGAGCACTTGGTTCTAAAAGGTGTCTTTAGTGTTTCTCCTTATCCATTGCTTCTCCTTATACTTTGCAACTATGCAGATCTTCTGTTGGCAGTTGGCTATTTTAAATCTCAGGGATATGTATTTTTTTAAGTAGCAGTAAGAGCCTTAATGTGATGCCCGTTTTATTTCCTAAAGGAGCTAGAGATCTGAGTCCTTTGGCTTAGAGCAGGGTGTGTGGAACCACAGGAGAGGATGGGCTGGGGTATGGAGTGTGGGAAGGAGTGCCTTGACCCAGGAACAGAACTGGTCAGAATAAGGTTTTAGTTATCACCAAGAATGCTGACCTTTCCCATCTTCTGGCTCTGCTTTATATCTGAACTGGGGATGCTCACACACTGGTGAGCACCTAAAAACCAGTATCCTTTGCTAGGATTGCACGCTGTGGGGTACTTGCAAGCAGTCTGCTGCTTTCTCATTTCCTGATGTGGAATGTGAAAGAGTGGAGCAAGGGTACTTGCTCCTTAGATACAATCAGAATCCTTCAAAGGAGCTCCAGAACCTGCTACTAGCTGGTAGACTGCTGGAATGCTGTTTCTGTAGGAGTTGCTGTCCGTGCTTTCAGTACTTGCTGGTTATGTCCTTGCTGTTGGTAACTGATAGCATATGGCTGTTGTGGATTTTTTTTTCCTGCCCTTTTCTGATCTTTGAAGCCATGTGGTTTCTGAAGCTATAGTTCTGTGATTGGCTGTTTTGCTTTATTTGTGATTTTCTATATAGGCACAAAAGAGGAGAACATTTAATTTGCAAGTAGAATTTTTTACTATAGCAGGAAAGTCTTGAGAAAAGCTTCTCCTTGATTTCCTCTAGGGGGATGAGTTCGGATTTCCTTTGCAATGGAGACCAAGTCAAAAGCAGCCTGTCTCTGAGTGCTCTGCATCAGTTAGCAGTCACTCTGGTGCACTGGAGTTATGCCAGGCATCCTCTTCTCCTCCAGCAGTCTCCTGATACAGCAGGAGAGGGTGAGAGAAGGGCTTTTTTCTGTGCTTTGTCTGAGTAGTGTTGAGAGAGTGGGTGAACTTCAGTGCATTATGTCCTGAATATGTTCTTCGACTGTCAAGCTGTTGCTGTTAGTCCTTGCAGTTTGTTCCACTGGCTTTTTACAACGCTGGCTCACCTTGAGGAGGAGGAGTTGGATGAGCTGTGGTAGGGACAGGCGAAAGCCTGGCTGCAAAGCTTCACTTGTTTGTGGTGGGTGAATGTGCATCTTCTCTCCCCACGTTGGTCACTTTTGGAGATATGTTCCTTCTTGTTTGCTTTCTGCCCCCATCTGTGGGAGGCTAGGATGGGTGTATTGCTGTCTGAGGGACATGGGTTTCTTGTCAACGTGCAGCTTTTATTACTGTGGTTTTTTCAGCAGCAAGAACCACTGGGGCTTTCAGGTTTCTTCTGTTCCAGGCTGCCTGTACAAATCCAATCCCATTTTACCAGATACACGCAGCTGCAGAAGGTATGTCCATACAGTGGTGTTCCCAAATGAGTTAGGCTGACAGCTACAGCTCTTTGGTGGTACTCAACACACGCCTTGCAGTGTGACCAGAAGACATAAAGGAATGAATGTCTTCAGTGGGTAAGGTACTCTGCACCTGTATTGCCATCTGTGCCTATTTACAACCGTTTACACTTCAGTGCAGTTATTATTGTCATGCACTGCAGGAGAACACTTGCATCTTCGTGTCTGTAGTTAGTGGAGCTATTAATTTGCACAGAACTCTGGTCACAGGATATTCTTTGACCAATCAGCAACCCAGTTAAACTTTTTAAGCCTTACCAGCCTGTATTATTGCTTGTGCCTGTTCTTTTAAGTTTAACATATGCACTCATTATACGAGTATTACATGCTGTATATTTCCCAGGAATTATTGTATTTTATCTTAGAATGGAGTGGGGCAACATATTGATTTGCTCTCAACTTTAATTGCCAGTGAGTTTCTGCGTTGCTGGATAATAGCAACTTCTGATCTCCTTTTTCCTGTGAATGTTTGTATTGTGGTCATAGGTGGTTTTCTGTGAGGGTGGTTTTCCTTTTATTGGTTGGTGGTTTCTTTCTGTGGTGGCGGTAGTTTCTGTTTAGCTGCAAATCTTAATGAGGGTAAGAGTTTACGGAGGTGCCAATAAATGTCATTTCTCTGTGCAATTTGGTGCAAACCTGTTGGTAAGTCATTCCCATTATTGTCATTTTGCAAAAAATCCAAAGCCATACTTACCAGGTATCGACTGAGTGAATGACTATACATCACTGTAGTTCGTTAGCTGTCATTACCTGTAGTTTTTAGTAGATCCTACAATGAACCTGTCACGAATGCTGTGTGTATGTGTGTGGGCATACATATACACATCCTGTATGAACATGGGGAGACTTCACACTTCCAAAGATGTATCATAAGATCCACTTTGTTCTCTGCAGGTGGGCTGTTGCAGGCTTAGTCCACAGAGCGTGCTGTAGCTTTGGAGCACGGTTCCTTGAACCTGCTTTATGGGAAGGTGCTGCTACGTATTTTCCAAATCTCAATATCCTCCTGCTGCTTGCACGTGCAGGTTGGCAGCACGAGGGTGTGATTTGTGACAGTTCAGCAGCTTGGGAAGAAACCAGAAATGCCTACTTCTCAATATGTGCAGAGATGCACGTGCCTTGATTAGAGTGACTCCCCAGTGAAATAGGTGCTACTCTTTTTCAGGAAAGGATTGCATTAAGGAAACAAAGAAGGCTGGAATTTCTTGATTGATCTCTCAAACTTTTATCTTTTATACCATAAATGTTTTATTGAATTACATGTTGGGACTTTTTAATACCTTTTGTGTCTGTTGAGATTGCTGGTTATGAACCTACAGATTTGTACTAATTCATAATTCTAATTGTTTATGCAATAAAATAAGGAAAACTTTGATATAAATGACATCATGGGCTTTTTAGCTTTATTTTTCATTACCCTTGTGTTTGAAATAGAATAAATGTTTGTTCTCCTAGCCAAGGCACCTTAGAGTTTCATTACAGTTTCATGACCAGATTTCCCAAGGCAGTTTCCCTCTTACATACCTTGGTTGAAAGTAGAGCACAACCAAATAATGATGTGTGTTTTTCAGATTGCTGTCTTCTCTAGACGTTTTGTTTGGGATAGAAGTGGGAGGAGGAGAGCAGCCATTTGCCCTGGGCTCCCTTTGAAGGGGGTCACCCCATAGGGACGTGGTGGGGCAGCCCTTCTGATAAGGAATCCTACTGCTAACATTAGAGCCTTGCATAGCTGTTAGCACATCCCATCATGGTCTGCTTTAGTGGGATACTCTCCTTGTTGTCTGTCTTTGAAGTGTTTTAAGCATTCAAGTGTAAGAATCAGTGTTTGTGCTTTATTTTTGTCCAACTTCGCATTGAAATACAGCTTTATTTGCCAAAATTTCCCTTTGAGAAGTGTGACAGGTTAGAGAGGAGCCCTGCAGTAATTCTGTGAGCGAGGGGAATGAGAAGTGTGTAGCTTCTCCCACGTAGAAAATTGCAGGTTATTATAAATGGATTTTGGATATAGATGCTATTTTGCTAACTTAAATAGGTGTAATTAAAATATAAATAAACCCCACAGCTAGAACAAACATAAGAAGTAACCCAGATGCATATTATCTTTAATAATGTCAGTGAGAGGGATGCAATTCATGCACTCTTGAAGAAAATACAAGGTAAGGTCATGGTTACAGCAGCTGGCTTCAAGATTGCTTCGCTTTGTGCTTTTTTTTTTTTTTTTTTAACAGCCTTAAAATAATCCAGTAATGAGCTTTCCATGGCTGCTTTTGTGTGATACTCTCAACTTCTCTTCTTTTTCGAAGTTGAGTTTGAATCTTCGCCTCTGTACGCACTGAAGGTTGCTAAAACTAGAGTGGATAAAGGTTGTAAGTGATAGACTTGCGTGTTAGATGGAGGCTTCCACTTCTGCAGGTGGATGAAAGAAGGCATAGGCAATAACTGAGCAAAGGATAATGTTACACGGTGCCTGGGAAAGGTGAGGCTGGCAGATGTGCATGGCTGCCTTCATCAAAACCGCAGTGTTTTGGAATGCTTTACTGTTGTATGTGATTTTTTTTTTTTCTTTCCAGCTGTACCCATGCTGTTTTTTATTGTTTTTTTTTTTTTAACATGCAGCCCTGTTTTTATTTGCCTACAGATATGGACTTTTACCTACACACCACCCTCTGCCCCTGTGCTCGAGGCTTCTCCATGGGGCAAGCATGCCTCTTTTTCAGGCTTTGCTCAGGGACTGGGCTCCTGTGTCACATAGCAAGTGTTCACATGGGTTTCCTGGCTGGCTGCTACCAGAGGGGAACGTGAAACCCAGAGCAATGCAACAGGCAAAGCTCCCATGGTCAGCCCTGAGCAGCACTTGGACTCGGGGACGCGTGGCCGCCGCAGGGAAGAATTTAAAGCAGCTCCTCGCCCCTGCCGTGCTGCTGCCTTGCTGGCTGTGGAGCTGTCGTTTCACCATCCCTGCTGTGCAAAAGCAGCCTTCTGATCATCCCCGCGGAGGTGAAACAAATATCAGATGGTTGTTTTCCAGCCCTGCTGCTCTAAGTAGCAGGAGCGAAGGATCGCGCAGGCAGGCAGAGGCGCTGCGCGTGCTTTGGCGTGCCTAGAGTGTGAACAGTTAACTGCAGCCTCCATCAGCTGAATCTCTTCCAGGTGACCGAGCGCAGCACTGTTTAGCTTCCTGCATTTGTCAATGTGAAATTACGCACTTCGCTTCCTCCTCACTGTCCTGCCGCAACTGCGCGCTGCGCTGCTGCTGCTCCCCGGCACAGCCCGCCTCCTGCCTTGCCAATGGAGAGACCCGCAGCTCCCCGGGCTGTGCGAAAGCACGCAGGGTGCACACACACAGGCTGCTTGGGTTTTTTTTTTTCTTTTTTAATAATAAAAGACTTTTTTTAGATGGGTTTTTAAGTAGCCTGACAATGGGAAAAGGGCGACGCGGCTTAACGCAGAGCTCACAGGCAGAGGTGTGGTGCTGTGTTCAATCTGGGGTGGGAACGATGATAGGGAAGGGACCCTAAGAGATGTCAGCTGTAGGCAGGTTTGGGGCTCCCCAAAAGGCATGGATTTGTTGTTTCAGGAGGAGTTCTGTGAGCTCAGTGGTGCCTGGGGAGGTGCAGAGCACTTTGGCTGTGGGCTGAGCCCAGAGCTGGGTGCTGGCCTGGGCATGGATTGGCTTTGCTGTCGGTTTTGTGCTTGCCTTTGTTCAGGTGTCCTAGTCCTTCACTTTCTGCTCGGAATGCAAAGCAAATAGTGCTGGGGAGTGCTGTTAGTGTGGCTGTTTACCGTAGGGAAGATCAGAAGGAAAAATGCTTGTTTTAAGAAGGTCATAGTGTGAATAATCAGAGTGTCTCTTAACTTGGTCATACAAAGTGGCTTTTGAACAGCAGTGCTCACTGCAGGACCCGTGGGGTGTCTGCATGCTGCATCTCAGGGCTCTGCAGAAGGAGGGAGAGCTGCTGATGGGCTTTAAATGCGCTGCAGTGGTGCCTTCTGTATTTGGAAGTCTTTAAAGAGTCCACAAACAGATTAAAAAAAAATAAGTAGTCCGGAGCAAGCAGTTTACACTGCTCCTCCTTTAGAAAGGCTTTACTGTACAATGAAACCTTGGTCTTACGTTCTGCAGGGGTGCTTTCCTGCTGGTTCTGCTGGTGTGCGAAGCAAAGGGCCAGCAAGACATCTATTGCACAGTCCCTGTTTGTATAGAACTTCCTTTCCCATCAGTATAATTCTGGAGATTCCCTGAATTCTGCATGTATTTCAGCTAGCTTTGTCTTCTGGATTCTTTTCTTTGGAGCTGAAAGTAGTGCAGTGGTTTGCTCTGACTTTCCCTTGTGGTGAGAAGTAACCCTTATTTCAGAAAAGGATAAACTAAGAGATAAGTTCTTGCTGCTTACAATATAGACCTGTATTGTGAGCTCTGTTACTCGACAATATCCAGTGGGATTTGGGCACTTTTGCCTAGACTGTAAACAATTTATCTGTGCCCTTAGATGCTGTTCTGAGGGTGTCTGTCCGTACTGCACCGTCACACAACAGTTGGTGTGCAAAGAAAACTGTTCACTGTGAGAAACACACTTCAGTGTTTGGATGCATGTTGCTTTGTTTTTTGATGTGAGATAGTAATTATGATTTACAGTAACAGTGGGTGGTTGTCTTAGATACAGTATATTGAAAGCATTTTTTCCTCTTTGTTTCCACTCCATCTTCTGGTTCTCTTCCCCTCCAGGCCTCCCAGTGGACCATTCTCAGCTCTCCTCCCTCGTGCTGAAGAGTCCCCTGGGTTTGAACCCAGCATTCCCTGTGAACCTGAATGCAGCTGGCCAGGGTTCATCTCCTCTCCTGAGCCCTGTCCTCAGTGATGCTGGTGGTGCCAGGATAGAAGAGGAGGATGAAATGAAACGTAAGGTGAGACCATGGCGCTGCAGAGAATGTACTTAATGAACTCACTGCAGAAAATGAACTTGCTGCAGAGAGCCCCAGAGCAGCAGGGAGCTCTTCTCACCACCTCTCCTTTATACCTTGGGATGGAAACAAGAGCTGCTGCTTCCCACAGGAGCTGTTCTGGGGGTATTCTGCTGGTGTATTTGATACAAAGCAGCAATGGTTTGCTTGGCACCTTCTGGACTGGAACTTTGTTACATTAGAATGTAGAAAATGCTCATCCTTATGCTGAAACTACTTGAAAGGATGCTTGAAAACAAGTTCAACATTCAAAATGATTCCTACCAGGGGGGTGCATTGAAAGGCTGGTAGGATGGGTGGCTTCGGTTCTAGAAACTGATTACTTTTGGCTGATTCAGTAATGAAAAATTATGGCACATGCCGAGGTTAAACCTGGCACTGTCTTTGCTGCCTGCTCTCATGGTTAACCTGTGTCAGCTTACTGGTTTGTGCTGCCTGTGTGAAGTGCTGTCACATCACAAAAATGTATTCTAAGGAGCTCAGAGCTTGTCTTGCTTGCAGAGTATGTGTGATCAGCCAGGTTTGTTGTCTCCTTGGTACCTTAGGAAGAACCCAGAGCCTTCCATTGCAGCACAAGGAAGGTTTTATCATCTGAACTCTGTTCCTTATGGAGTCAATGGCTGTGCTGCAACCTTCTAGATGAAGCTGTTCTGTGTACTCTTCTGCTTTTTTCTGCTCTCTCCTATTAATGTTCTGGTTGCCTTATCTCTGTCAGGATCTTCAAGCAAGAAGGCCAAAGGGCTGTGCTGTTGTTGTCTTCTCCTTGCATGCCTTTGGGTACTCCTTGGTGCCAGCAGGTGCCAGCTCACTCACTAGTTGCATCTCAGTTGTTCTTTCTGTTCTGTCTGAGCTGTGTTTGCTCCCAGGACAGATTGATGCTGTTTTGAATGGGCTGTTTGAATGTCCTGACTCTCAGCTGCTCCAAGTTCACAGCGAATATACAGAAATCTCAGCAAAAGCAAAGATGCTGCTCTCCTTTCAGTGCTTCCAAAGCTCATTTCTCCTGTGACTGGTCACTAACACTAAGGGAAACCTTCTGTCAAAAGAAACACAACTGCTTTTTGCCCTCCTGATGTGAATCAGGAGAACAAATGAGTGTGTGGTGTGCACTGTACGAGGCTGCTTCCTTTCTTTATATTAGTGATACATTTCACTCTTATTACTGTAGATCTTCATGCATGCAGAGTAGCCTGCCAGGCCTTAGAAAAATATCTGTCTCTATGTAATCCACAGGGAAGTCTGCTGGGAAAGGCTTGATGAATGCCTGTCCTGCACCACTGAAAATAACAGGTTCTCCCTAGCAGCTGTTACCAGGGCTCAGCACAAAGGAATTCAATTAAGAATGGTATAAAACAAACAAACAAAATACTTAAACAATTTATAATAATGTGTATTTTCTTTCTAACTCTCATTTTGATTCAGTGCAATGACAGAACATCTGTTTTCACAGTGTCCTTCCACTCTGCTTTGACGTCCATTCAGTCCTTCTCTTTTGAGACTTTCCCCCGATGTCAGGGAGAAGACAGCTCTGAAGAAGATGGAATACAGCATTTTTTAACACTGCAAAATTCAATTTGCTAAACTGTGAGAACTTTTTCCAAGTAAATGTTGTTATTCTTTCAAGTTGTTCACGCAGGGATTTTTGTGTGGTACCCTTATAAGCGTTGGAGCTCTGTTGGATCTATCCTGTTTATAACCAGACATTGTTTTCCTGTAGCAAGGAAGAATGTATGTAAGATTTGAGCTTGTGCTTTGTAATAGAACACCTGTATTGTAATACCTGCTGATCATTTTGTGTCCTTTCAGCGCTATCCAACCGACAAAGCGTATTTCATTGCCAAGGAGATTCTTGCTACAGAACGGACGTATTTAAAGGACCTGGAAGTCATTACAGTGGTAAGGGTTCTTCCCTTTCTTTAATCCTTTTCTTTTCCTTGAGCTCTGTAATCATTACTTTGGAAGGACTTGGAATTTCTTCCAAGTAACAGAAGAAGTCTTCTGACAAAGCCAAACCCTGAGCTGCGTAGCTGTGCCTTCCTTGCTTTATGGCCCTCACATGGCAGGGCTGGTATCCTCTCCATACTGGTATCGTTAGCTCAAATATCCACATCTCAGGTAATTTTTTTCTGAAAATTCTACACACGGGTTTCCTTAAGGATTCCTTGGCTGTGCATTCAGCCTCAGAGGTTACCATTGCTGTCAGCAGTGCTTATGAGCTAGCTGTCACCATTTCAGAGATCCTTCATCTTTGTGTCTTCAGATGATGAGGATAGATGCCAATTTCAAAGAGAATTAAGGAGCTGTAGAGTTTTGAAAGGTTTAGTCCTTTTTCTTTTTTTTTTTCCTCTCCCCTCATTCTAAGGAGAGGAAGAAGCCCAGTGTAGACAGATGGGTCCTTATTGGGATGACTCTGATTTCCAAGTCTGTCAGAGCTGTTTGTTTACTTACTGCAGGCTTGAACATAATGGCTGCTGTGTTTCTATGAATTATTGTTTTAATTTCATCAAAGGGAAGTTTGTGCTCGTTGTGCCATACAGCAGCAGTTGAGGTATCTTGCAGTAACTCAGTGAGCACTGTCATATGGAGATTCTCATACAGACTTCCCAGACCTTCTCCTTCCATTCCATTCTGTCTCCATGCTTGTGCTTTCTCCTCCCCATCCCTACAAAAGCAGAGACGTCTATGCTGCTGATAGATTTCTTAAACAGGAAAAGTAATGATGTAATTTGTGATTGTTCCTGCAGTGGTTTCGCAGTGCTGTTATCAAGGAAAATGCAATGCCAGAGGGCCTGATGACGTTACTCTTCTCTAACATAGACCCAATTTATGAGTTCCACCGAGGCTTTCTGAAGGAGATTGAGCAGAGGCTTTCACTCTGGTAAGCACTGCAGTGCAGGGGCTGGGCAAATTTTCCTGTGTCCTCACATTAAAATAATACTCATAAGCAGGAATCGATTCAAATATAAGGAGAGTCGAGGAAAAGTATTCTAATAAATGAGAATTTAATTAATGACTAAATGCATCTTTCAAGCAATGCCTTATGCACACTCTCCTGTATTCTTCTGAACTGGATGCCCAGGCCAATGTTTTTGTAATATAACTTGATGTTGTTTCTCTGGTCTTGGAAAAGAGAAGGTCAGAAAGATAATGTGTGCATTTTTTCAATACCTTCCAGTTAATAAATCTCCAGGTGAAAATCTGGGAAATGCTTTTTTGTAATTAAAATTAGATTCTTGCAGCACTATTTATTTTAAAGGGCATGTTTTTCTTTTCTTTTTTTTTTAACCTTTATATTATTTTTACCTGGCCTGGGATGTAACGTATGAAGATATTCACTACCTTTCAAAAGGAGATGCTTTTCCTTCCTCCTGGTGATGTTGAAACATTAGATGATTTTTGTTCTCTTTTTGCATTGGTGAATTGAGCTGCTTTATGTACCTGAGTGTTCCAACTCACTTGGAAAGCTTTTTTCACTGGAGAGAACAATCCAGGCCATTGTGTAAGATCAAAGCAACCTGAATCTGAAGCAAGGGAAATGGAAAAAGTAGTCAGTGAAGCATGAGCAAAAATAAGTTCATACATTTGGACAGGATTGTAATAATGGCATTTACTCAGAAAGTATGAAAGGTTGAACTCTGTAATAGACTTTTAGGCAAATTCTTTTCTATTCCCTTCTCAGTTTGCTTTCGTAAGTATGGCTTTTGGTTTTGTTGTTCTGTGCAGCTTCCATCGAGGCAACGGCAGCTGAAATGGATGGAGGTGGGATTAATGTTGGTTCTGCTTCCTTCAGGACAGGAGGGCTTGGAGGGAAGAAACAGAAACATCTTCCTTTCTCACATACTGTGCATTCTTATTTCATCCTTTTATGTGTATTTCAGGGAAGGAAGGACAAATGCTCACGTGAAAGGAGATTATCAACGCATTGGAGATGTCATGCTCAGGAACATGCGCACTCTGAAGGTAGCTGAAGGATTTGGATAACAAAGTGCTGGGGCTGGTGGTTCCTCTCTTCCTGTTGCCAAAGATGGTAGTTCAACATTCAGGAATCATAGACTCATAGAATGGCCTGGGTTGAAAAGACCCACAATGCTCATCCAGTTCCAACCCCCTGCTATGTGCAGGGTCATCAACCAGCAGCCCAGGCTGCCCAGAGCCACATCCAGCCTGGCCTTGAATGCCTCCAGTGATGGGGCATCCACAGCTCCTTGGGCAACCTGTTCCAGTGCCTCACCACCCTCTGTGTGAAAAACTTCCTCCTAATATCCAACCTAAACCTCCCCTGTCTCAGTTTACAACCATTCCTCATTAACTAAATCCCCAGGATTTTAACTTGAAGCGACTCTCAAACAATTACTGCTGTTAAACAAGTTCACAATAAAACAGAATATTTACAGCAGGGCTCAGTAGGAGGATTGCATGCTTTCTGCCTGTGATTACCTTAAGGAAAGGCTGTGTGTTATTTACTCTAGAAATACTTAAGTAGCTTCCCTGTGTTCCAGTCTGTGCACAACTTGAACTCTCCCCTGTGGAGACACTGATTCATGAGGTTGATTAATTTCCAAATCCAAACATTCTTAACTGCAGAGTACATTCTGAAATGAGGGCCCTTTTGTTTGGGGCTGAGGACTTCATGGGGCAGGTACGCTTGTGCTGTGGTGGCCAAATTCTTATTGTTGCAAAATCTATAGCAGGCTCTTTTCTGTGCCATTCAACAGGAGTTTACAAGTTACTTGCAGAAGCATGACGAGGTCCTGACAGAACTGGAGAAAGCAACCAAACGCCTGAAGAAACTGGAAATGGTTTATAAGGAGTTTGAGCTGCAGAAAGTTTGCTATCTGCCACTCAACACTTTTCTGCTCAAACCAATCCAGAGGCTGATGCACTACAAGCTGATCCTGGGGAGGCTTTGCAAGCACTACACAGCGGAGCACCGGGACTTCGCAGATTGTCGGAGTGAGTGAGCACCCAGCTGTACACACGTGCTGGGCAGGGTGCTAAATTGCTTGGCAGGTACCCTGCGGGGGGCAGCAAGCTTTGCAGCTGCACATTCAGTGTACATTCTTCTTTTCTCCTCTCGAGACCTCTCTTGTTCTCCCACGCAACTGTGAGAATTGCACAGAATCTTTGGTTTAGATTGCTGAAAGCAAAACTGCCAAATGTGTTCTCTGATTTAAATATCCAGGAAAGGAATCACAGCATATCATGTAGAAAAGCAGAAAAGTGTCAGGAGGCAGCTTAGTTCAAGAGGTGTTGAAATATTTTTTGTTTTTCTTTACAGTTTTTGGTACCAGGTTTTACCAGTCTGCTGTCTTGCTCTGGTGCAGGGCACTGAAGTTCTCTGCACTGGATAGAAAACAGTTGTTCCTTACTTTGCAGTTGACTTTTGGCTATGTGGTCACTACTTTTTAGATGTGCCACCATAATCTCTAGAGGCGTTGGAGATGCTGTGAAGTTACTTGTGAAGTTACTGTGTACTGTGAAGGCTGTTTTGCTTCACTCTGTGTAAAGTATTTCTTAAGAATGAATCTAGCTGTCAGTTTCAGATTCAGTTTTCCAGGGACAGCCTGGGTTTGTCTCCTCATTCTGATCCCATTGGCACCATTTCCCACACAGATGCCCTGAAGGAAGTCACGGAGATGACCTCCCAGCTACAGCACAGCCTTATCCGCTTGGAGAACTTCCAGAAGCTGACAGAGCTGCAGCACGACTTGATTGGTATAGACAACCTCACAGCACCTGGTCGGGTAAGTTACACTGCTGAGCTTTTAAAGCCTTTGTTGCTTTTATGACCGAGGTGTTGCATTGCAACGTGTTGCCTTCGTTGCATTTGTGGGATGAGTGCAAAGGCTTTGGTTAATAATTGTCTTCACATCAGGTCATGTTTAGCTCTGGTGGTGTAGTAGGGAAGCAGATTGCAAATGCTTCTGCTTCAACTCCAGCCACAGATTCATGTTTTCAGTGGGGCAGGAACTGGTTCCACCAGGGTGCAGGGCTCTGTGTTTGAGTGGGAAGCAGGATGTTGTACTCAACAGAAGCCCACTACCAGCTTGTGTGTGTCTGATGTGACCTCTTTGTGGACACAGCAATGGTGAGAGGTGCATCGCTGGACAAAAGTGCTCTTAGTGACTGTTTCTGTAAGAGTTTCTTTAGTTCCTGCTTGGTTTTCTGTTTGTTTGTTTTTGTTAGATGTACTGAGCATAAGTAGAGGAGCATCGCTTATGCTTTTGGGATGTGATGGCAGTCACTGCAGTGGGATGTAAGTGTAACAGGGGAACTGATGAAATCCAACAGGAACTCTGCTCCTTTTCCTTCTCTTGCTTCACTGATTTAAATGCTGGCTGCAGCAAGGATCTGATTCGTGTGACAAAACAGAAGGAAAGGTGGTGTTTAGCATTTATCAAATCTGTTGGGGATCATTGCTGGGCACCAATCAACATCTGTATGCTCTGAGATGAGAACAAATTCATTAGAATTCCGTGTGGTTGGGAAAGTCGAAGCTTTGCATCACTGTTTCTTTTCCTTGGCAGGAATTTATCCGGGAAGGCTGCTTGTACAAGCTCACTAAAAAAGGTTTACAGCAGCGGATGTTCTTTCTGGTGGGTGCTGCTTCTGCTTTCCTACAGTGTTCAGAGCCTTCAAGATAAAGTGGTCGTGAAAGTGTTTTTGTGTGCTTATGCTGGAAACCAGCAGTTGTAACTGAAAACTCATTCTGAAGTGGTGGTGGTTGATTTTAATGGAGAAAGTGACTGTGATCATGCTGTCTGTTGGGACTGTTTCCTTGGTGGCAGAGAGTTTCATCAGAATTATAAACTTACTTTCCTCTCTTGTAAATAATCGTTTTAATGAATAAGTAAATGTTGTTCATAAATGTTGCAAGGAAGAGCACACCAGAGTGATGGAAAACTGTTTTTCCATGTGTTTATAGCATTTAAACAGCAGATCTGAAAAATGTAAAAAAATACTTGGTGCTGCCTGTCTGCTGTCCTCAGAACCAATTGCATTCTTCCTCTGTTTTTCAGTTCTCAGATATGTTACTGTACACGAGCAAAGGGGTCACAGGGACAAATCAGTTCAAAATTCATGGACATCTTCCTCTGCATGGCATGCTGGTAAGTGGTTTCAAGCTGCAAAGACATTTCCTTATGCACTGTGGTGCTCTCAAGCAGGTTGGGGCGTTCCTTCAGGGCTGGAAGGACTGAAGCAGCTCCAGGCTCATGGGAGAAGCTGTGCCCTACTAAGCATGGACGGGGCTTCACGTGCCCCAGCCTATGTGCTAAACAAAGACTCATCTGCAGGCAATAAGCTTAATCCTTCCATCTCATTAGCAAAACAGCTGGAGCACGTTTGACCCTTCATTTTCATGGTGCAGTGAGAGTTTGATCTGGAATATGGATTTGTCTGGGCATTTTTTTTTCTTTTTGCAATGCAAATGCCTTGCCATAAAATCAGTCTTCTGTGTCCCAACCCCCATATTCTAACAGGACTGTTGTTTTTGTGTTTGATTTGCAGCTGATAGTGCTTGACCCACCGGTAAGTAATAGGCTAAATCCTGTTCAGAATCCTGTTTTTCTCTCCCTGCTACATGTTGTGCTGTGCAGCTAGAGATACATCAGCAGAAAGACACCATACACTTTAAGTGTAGAGCCAAAATAGTCTTGAAGTAGGTGATACTCATTTAGAAAAAAAGTAGCTGTTTTGCAATTACTGCTACTGTGTTGTAATGATACTGAGGCTCAAGTGGTTTTTGGTGTTTATCAGTCACTAAGCAGTGATGAGAAAAAGCTTGTTATTTTTTTCCTACAGGTGGAGGAGAGTGAGAATGAATGGGCTGTCCCACACTGCTTTACAATCTATTCAGCACAGAAGACCATAGTAGTGGCAGCAAGGTAACATTTATTTTCCCCTGTGTGGATTTCAGACCTTCAAAGAGTTGTGGCAGAGTCACCAGGGCTGTTCCACGTGTCCTCTGGAAAGCACAACTTCAAAACAAATGCGTGACACTTCACAATTCCTTTATCAGCTCTTTGTTTCAAGAAGGAGTAGTTTGTCAGCCCACACCACTTCCCAAGTGTGGGAATGCTCAGGAATGGCAGGATTCCATTTGCAGCACTCGGGGTGCTCTCTGCATCAGGGGGTGAATGTGTCAAACTGCCTTGGTACCAAAATGTAATTTAGGCTGCTTTGTTTTGAATATGTGGTCAAAAATGCAAGCAAGGAGGATGAGTTGAACACTTAGAGGTGCTTTATAACCAGACTTTTCAGTGATTATCTCTGTAACTTGCTTTTCTCTACATGGTCACAATGGAATATGTGTGCTAACACAAATCGTACAGGCTTTAATTCAGCTGTTAATCAGGCAGTGCTTTGACTAACCTTGAATAAATCCACCTGAGCATGGTGTAACTCCCTTTGGTACCCCAGTGTATGAATTTTGTTTTTCATTAACCTGACAAGGAGTGCAAAACATTTGACTAAGCCCGTGCTGCCTTTTTAGTTCAGCACTTTGTGTTTGGTGTCCAAACACTGCACACGTTTGTATTTCAGTGATATTCTTCCATATTATTCTGGTTTTGCCCACAACCTCCCAGATACCTGAGTGTGTGACTGTATACAGCACTTTGCAAAACAATTGTGCATGTAACAGGAGGGGAAAAAGAAATTCCACAGCCATGTGGCAGTGTCCAGAGAAAGACCTCACTTTGTTGCATACTGACAGATATAGATATATGTGTATGAGCTATGGAGTTCTTACCCTGTACTCATGGTATGAGCCATGTAACCAGCAATGGAAACTGCATGGGTTCAAAGAATTCCTCATCTTCCTGAACTCTGTTTCATTTTCTTGAGGTGAAAAGTAAATGATAAATCCCCTTTAAAAGATATGCTGGCTTTTATTCCTCAAAATATCATTTCCAGTGTGGTTATATCACCCATTTCTAAAGGGCTTTCATTAATACTGTTTTTAGAGTAGAAACACGATTTCATGTTTGAAGCAGTCCATCAGCTGTTGGTGAGCAGTGATGCTCTAGCCAATTATACTGCTGAGTCTGGTAGATCTGAAGGAGAATTCTATGAGGCCCCATGGCTGTCTATTCATTTAGTTTCTTGTGAAGTCCACATTTTAAAATGGTCCTTGTTCTAAGGCTCTGGATATTGGTGAAGGCTCCAGGCTGGGCCAGTCACCATTCACACAGTTTGTCTTGCAGCACCCGCTTGGAGATGGGGAAGTGGATGGAAGACCTAAACATGGCAATTGAAATGGCCAAGAAATCCACTGAGAAATCTGACATGCTTCTGGACAACTCCGTATGCAACCGCTCCAACAGTAAGTGGTGTTCCCCACGCTCTTGAAAATAGTCAGGTGTTGAGTCTTGTTCCTGTTTCCCCTTGTAAAATTGATTATGCAAATGGAGTATTTTATAATTCATACGCTAATAGAGAGCTCTTGTGCTCTTGTCGTGTTTTAGTTCAAGTTAATATGCTTGTCTTCCTAGGCGGATGCTCCTGGTAGCTTTAAATGCAGCAGAGATGCTCCAGCTGCTGAATCCTTGATTTTATAAGCTCCTTATTTGTCTCCTGTATAGGCATTTCTCCATTTAACCAAGCAGTGTGTTTTCTTGTCCATAAATTCAGTGGTGTCCTCGGAGATCAGCAAATTATTTTATAGCCCAGCACTCTTGTGCTTGTCTCTGGCATTGCTGTGGATGTGCTGAAATTCGTAGTGTCCCTCCCTGGAGCACTTTCTGTTCCTTGCTAAGGATCAACTGAAGATGAAGTGTGGGGGTTTTGTTTGTTGCTTGTTTTGTTGTGTTACTTTTTTTTTCCCCACACTATGGAGTCAGCTGTCCCAGGCAAAGCTGAGTATGGAAGCCAAAACGAGCAGCTCAGCTGTAACATTCAAGTTGTTGTACTTTAAATCCGGACCATTGCAAGAGAGAAAAAAAACCAAACACCAGGATGGTGTTCCTTTCTCAGAGGAACGCCTGCTTCTCTTGCACAGTTTTCTTAAACCGCTGCCGAATTCTCCTCCCCCAGGATCCTCTGATGAGGTCTCTCTAGAACAGGAGTCCGAAGATGACATACACTCTTCCCGTAGCTCCTTGGACAGGCAGAGCCACCACCGTGCCAACACAACCATGCACGTGTGCTGGTACCGCAACACCAGCGTCTCCATGGCTGACCACAGTGTGGCTGTCGAGGTACGGCGGGGCGCAGCTCTGGCCTCTCGCTCTGTCCATCTCGGCTGCCTCAGCCTCTGCTCATCCTCCTCTCCGTGCTCCACTTTGCATTTCTGCTGCCTGTGGGAGAGCACGGATGATTGAAAGACCGCTGCATGTCTGCTCATCTTCATGCATGTCTGTGTGTCTTCTGGCTCTCGGCACTCGGTGTGTGGCTCCGTGCGGCGCTGCTGGCACGTTTTGGTGCTGCTCCTGCAGCCTCTAAGGCAGGTGTCTGCTCAGTGTGCTGCTGGCAGCTGTACCTCGGGCATGCTTTAGGTGCAGGTTAGTTGGGTAGGAACCTTCCTGGAGGCTGACGTGCTTGGAAGATGTCAGAAGTGGGAAATACCCTAAGTGCCATAAAGAAAAAAAGAAGGTCCCTCACTAGCAAAAAAGCAGGGAGTCAGATGTCAGTCGTGTACTTTCCTGGCCGTGCAGTTAGGGCACTTGAATGGAAGGTGTTAGAGTTGGGATCCGAAGCTTCTGGGTTTTCAGAATATCGTGCACCAGTCAGTGAGGAGGTCCTACAGTGTTATGTTGGCTCAGGGTCTGGAAGTTGGACCCCTCAGCCAGCAGAGTGGTTTCTATTGGAGGGAAGAAGCCTTCCTTTCCATGATGGCATACCTGGGAAGCAGACATCATTGCTCTTCTGTGTCTTTATAATGAAACCCACCCACCACAGGCTCTGGGAGTTAACGTGTGAGTTCTTCCAGCACCTTCTTCCATTCCATGTTCTAACACCATCACTTTTTTCACAATCCATTTTCCTTTAACAGACACTTCCGCAGTATCACTTTTCTTATCCTAATGTTCTGTTTTTCTCTTTCTCTCCCCCTTTTCTCTGCTCAGTTTTCTGCTCTCTTGCTGTTTCTCCAGAGCTTCCTCCTCGCTATTTGCTGGGTCAGGCCCAACGGCCCAACACAATCACCCATGTTTGTTGGTACCGGAACCAGAGCCTGTCCCTCTCTGATTACCTGTGCATGATCCAGGTAAAACCCTCTCGAGTTCTGTGCTGGTGGGAGGAGCTGTGGGATGCCAAGTGAAGCTGTCTTCTCGCTCCGTGACCCCACGTGTTGTGTTAGCATGAGGTTCAACCAGCAGCAGTTGTGATTCTGCCTCGTTGATACAGGATTTCCTCCTATTTCTGCTTCTCAGAAGGGTTCTGTGTGTAACTCTGCTGTGCGTGCTCTGTCTTTCTCTCCAATTATGATCCATTTGCCTTCATTCAGTGCCATAGGTTTCCTTTCCCCATGGCACAGATGCTGGGGACTGACCCTGGGGTGCAGCAGTGACCATGTAGCACTCCCCTGCAGCCTGCTTCCCTTTGGGGCTTGGCTTTGCACAGCTGCTGCGTTCTGTCCACGGCTCTGGCTTTCATCATCTTTGTTTCTTCTCTGTTTTTTCCTCCTTCACTTGTTTTTTGGTGTTTTTTTCATGTTTTTTTAAAAAAAGGGGGAGTGAAAAAAGGTGAATAAAGGGATGAAGCCACACCCTTGTGGCTGTCACTGTTTCCTGGCTACAGACTGCAGAAGACAAGGCCATAGAGATGAGTCAGGGTTGCACTGCTGTGCACTGCCTGGCAGAACGCTGAGAACCAGTGAGCAGTTAAACCTCAGAACTCCATGTTAGTGGAATGCACTGTGGAGCAGAACACAGCTGTGTGCAGAACTGGTCAGCTGAAGATGGAAAAGACCTCTAAGATCCCCAGGTCCAACTCCAGCCCACCCCACCATGCCCACTGCCCACAACCCTCAGTGCCACATCTCCACAGCTCTGAGCACCTCCAGGCACAGTGACTGCCCCACCTCCCTGTGCAGCCTGTATCCCAGTGAGGTAATGTGCAGGAGGCCACTTAAAACATGAGTATAAGGGCTGTTATAGACAGAGCAGTTATATTAGAGGGCTCGGGGTTTCTGACTGCAGCTGTTAACTTTCGAGGACAGCCATCAGTGGTTTCATGGCAGCCTTCTGTTTGTTCTTGCTAGAACCAGCTCTCTGGGTACCTGCTGAGGAAGTTCAAGAACAGCAATGGCTGGCAGAAGCTCTGGGTCGTTTTCACCAACTTCTGCCTGTTCTTCTACAAAACACACCAGGTGAGCACGTGGCTGTGTGCTGATGTTTAGGGGCTGGGCTGAATCTGGAGACCCTTTGCTTTCAGCTCCAGGTGCCTCTCCTTGCAATCTGAAGGAGAGCAGCAGGTGAATGGTTGGTAGCACTTAATGAAGTCAGGTCTCTGTAGGGCCCCGGGCCCTTCTTGCAGGATTTAATCAGGATTTGTTAATAGTACTTATCTTCTGCATTTGAGGGGAAGGATGTCGTACCACCCTAAGTGGAGGTCAGTGAATGAGCAGCCTTTGGTCTATTTCTCACCTGGGGCTGCAGTACAGTCACCAGGTGCACAGGCATCAGGAGTTTCTCTGCCCGTGGTGCTCACAGCACCTGGTTTTGTAACAAGTGTGCCTCTTCATCTTATTAATCCCCAAACCTGTTTATTGCATTCAGGTTTCCTGAGGGCGTTTCTTTGGGGAAGGATGTTTTAATGATCATGTTGGGTCATGCTTGGAATTTCAGACACGGCGAGGAGGGGGAAGCAGGGAGCCCAGGGGGCAGCAGAGACAGGAGCAGCACTTTGTGAATGTGGTGCAGGGAGTTGGGGGATGTTAGCATCCACCGGAGGCTTCGTGAGAGATAAAGGCAGCTTCTCCTCCATTCCCTCCTAAGCAAAACCACAAAGCCCCTAGCAGCACAGTACAGCAGGGCAGTGCTGATGGCCTGGCTGGCACTGGCAGCACGCAGGCTGTCTGGTGCTCAGGCTATGCTGTTGGGCTGTTGCAGGATGATTATCCCCTGGCCAGCCTCCCACTGCTTGGCTACGTGGTCAGCTCCCCCGTGGAGGCAGACGGCATTCAGAAGGATTATGTCTTCAAGCTGCAGTTCAAATCCCACGTGTATTTCTTCAGGGCTGAGAGCAAATACACCTTTGAGAGGTAATTCTGTGTTTTCTTAATATTTATTTCTCGGTATGTAGCACGCTGTTAATTCATTGGTTGTAATGCAGAGCCCTGTCTTTGCTCCCCACTGCCTCCTGCTCTGAGGGACAGTATAGAACACCCAACATACTCCCACTAAAGATTTTCCTTCCCTTCCTGCCCATAAGCAGAAGCATCCTCTTATAGGGGAAGGCTGTGGTTACACCCAGGGCAGTAGGTTCTGCTCTGTCCCAGGGGTCTGAGCTGTTCAGAACCCTCACGTTGCTTTGTGCCTTGCAGGGTTGGTTTTTTGAAAAGCACCATTTGCTTTCCCTTCCTTGGGAAAGCAGCACACATAGCAGCTACCTGAGAGAGCAGAGCTGTGTTTTTCAATCTTCAATCATGCAGCAACTTCAATCTAATTCACTGTTGATGTTTGTCTTGCTTTCTTCATTGTTGCTTTTTTCTCATATAAGCAAGTCGTTTCTTGTAAGAAAAGCAATCTATATGATTAAGGGAAGTACTGCCAGCCTGTTCTCCATGCATAAATACTTAGTGTACAGTTCTAAGAGAACACAATGTGCTCTAATAAGAGCTCTTGAGCTCAGAGCGCTGTAGAGCTGTTCCTTGAGCAGGCAACCATGTTTGCAGGATATTTGCTACAACTCAAGCATTCATATGAAGAAGAACCAGCTCATTTACTGAAACAGAACGAGTATTTGCCTTTAAAAAAATTGTAGAAGAAAGAAGGGTGGAAAGCAGATGTCTTATGAGGTCTGGTGAAAATAATACAAGCTGTAACAAAAGCATGAGCTTGCGATGGTGAGGAGCTGAGCATTCCTACTGCCCTGTTCTTTCTCTTTTCCCAGGTGGATGGAGGTGATCAAGAGGGCCACCAGCTCCCCAGCCAGGTCGAGCCTTTTGCTTCCTAAGGACGAAAAGGATCGGCACACGGACTGAAGGGAGCAGAGCTGGATCTCTGCCATAAACATCGCTAAGAGGCAGGTGGAAGCAGGAGTCTGGGGAGGTGATAAAGCAGAGAACCAGGCAGCATTTCTACCTGGTATGGAACGGGAGAGCTTGGGAGTTGCAGACAGGGATCAAACCCACTCCAAATGGTGTGGGAGAGGGTCACGACTGCTCCAGTTGAACCTACTTAGAGAGAATCTAACAACTGCAGAGCTTTGGTGTGTGTACACATTGTGGAAGGTGCACTGCTCCAGTTGTATCTGTACAGTAATGCCCTTGCCTGCCCTGAAGGTGGCAAATGCCACCTTTTTTTCATATTTTGACTGGATGGTCAGCATACATGGGGGAAAGCGGCAGCTGCTGGGGTGTGAGTGGTTCACAGCTGCTGGCAGCAGATTTGCTGGCTCCCAGGGGTGCCCTTCCCTGATGCTCACGGCTGGCTCCAGCCACGGCCCCACTGCTGTCCATGTCAGCTGGCTTGCAGGTCTTAGACTAACAGGGTCCCACAGATGTATTAGTAACAAGTGCATTTTGAACAGAAACAGCAGCTCTTGTGGAACAGTTCTGCTACTCAGAGGCTGCCAAGGCAACGATTTTCCAGGGGAAGTGTGAACCTGTGCTGAGGTATCAGCACGCTGTGGGTTGGTGCAGGTGGGGTGTGTGGTTTCTCCTCTGAACTCTGCTATGGTGCATGCTGAGAGGGTCACTTGCTTAGTCTCATATCACAGCTCCAGAGTTCCTTTATTCTATTGTAGGCATTACTTAAGGCATGGGATGGCAAACACTTCACCCTTGTGCGAATATTTCCAAGGTGTTTAAAGCAATATAGGAGAACAAGCTTCTCAGAAATTCACTGTTGCTTGCGCTTCTGTGTCATGTAAAGACTTTTGAGAATCCCTTTTCTTACCTTTAAATATCAAGTGGGAACCATCTTCTATTTCTCGTGAAGGTGTAAAAGTCACTGGATTCTAGATGGAGCGTTAGCATGCGAGGACTCCATTAAATCTCTGTATTAATGCTGACATGGTTGCAGTTTGTTGTTTTTGCAAAGCTGTCCCAGGTGGTTGCTTCCACAGGACTGAAATAAGGTAAACGCTGTCAAATGCTGCTGGATGTGGTTTTGAGGGGCTCTAGGTATCCTGCTTTTATTTTGGTATTTGGAGAGTAGTAAAAGGACCCGTGAGTTGGTGTAGTGAAAGAAAAAGGAAAGTGCTGCGTGTTGTGTGGACAGAGGATTGCTGAGATCCCTGCAAACATGGGAAGCACAGAGGCTGACCAGTGCGTTCTCCAGGACTTTAGATTATGGTCTACAATGCTCTGGGGGATGGGGGCAGGTGGGGGCTTTAAGAGAGGTTTTCCAGACTGCTCAGGTGACTGCAGATTCACTCTTTGCTGCCACTGTTGCGACGATCATTGTCCCGTGTAATTTAAATGTACTTAATTTATTAGTGTCTTCATTTTTAACAATTAACTGTTGTAGGTGAACACGTGTGGATTGACCAAGTATATTATAACCAGCTGAGTTATGTCGTGAAAGTAAATAGCATCTTGATATAAAATGATTTCAGCCTCTTATTCCTGGCAGGTGCAGTGGAGCACTGCACGTGTGCTGTGAAGGGTTTAATGGAGAGCCTGGCTCGCTGGGCACTGCTAGGAGCAGCACAGGGCAGGAAGATGCAGAGAAGGACCAAGCACAAAGCAAAGAAACTGCAGCTTGAATGAATACTTTTTGCCTGGTAATAAAAAGATACGCCCCACCTCATTCATTTTGTTACTTTATTGAAAGTGGCAGATCCCTTTCAATGCTTTTAAAAACTAAAACCATTGTTGCTTCGAATACTGGACAAAGTCTGTGGGGATTGTTTCCTTTAAAAATTTTACTCATCACACTGCATTGCATGTGAGTAATAACACAAGGTACCTTACTGACACAACTTGCTACTGTCATGAACAGCAATTTTAAAGCAGCAGGAGCCCTTTCTGCTAGACTGCAGCCTCTGCCTTCAACTCAGTAACTTTTGTGTCTATACATTAACAGCTCCTTCTCCTCCTGAGGGAAAAATGGGTTTGTTGTGTTCCTCGTAAGGCCAGGCTCCAAGGCTGCTCACCCAGAGAAACACCGCCTGCAGCAGCTCCAATGCGATGAAGCAGCAGCACCTTTTCTCCACCAGATGAGATCACAGTGTGTGCTGAGCCCGTATTTATCCATCAGAGAGGAACAGGAAAGGACTGACATAAGCTAAAGTGAACACCGCACATGGGGATGGGGGAACGTATGCTCCTCGTGAGCTCCTCTTAGCCCAGCACTTACACTCTGCAGCTCTGAATCAAAGTACCAAAAATCAAGCCTTACCACTACCACTCTGCCTATCTATCTCTCCTTTAAAAAACGCTGAACAGCCGCAGCTTTTGTTCTCAGTGGCTTTGGGGTGAGCCACATCATTCACACAAACACTCAGAAAGATCTGGGTATCTAAGGTCTTGCTGACTTTATGGGAATATCTTTACAATTAGTGAGCAGATTGCTAAGCAACCGGCTATCAGAAGTTATTATCCTAAGTCTATTTTTCTAGACCTTGACAGTATAGATTATATCAACCTCAATTAAAAAGTAGCTTTATAAACTAGTACTATACAGGAAGCAAAGCTCATCGGGATGGCCCTGCCAGCACACCTTTAAGCAGGCACTGCAGCTGTGGATGTTTCAGTCTCTGCCAGCAGCCACCACCCCAGCCTGACACGTAGAGCAGAGTCCTGGCTCCAGCCAGTTCCCAGCCCAGGCAGAAAGAAGAGCCAGAAGGTTCATTTAAGAAGATGGAGAAAGAGACTTAGAGTGGTTTTGGAAACTCCCACCCACAGCACATGGACGCCACTGCTGCCAGCCATCCCACCTTCATCTTTCTGCAGAGGACAGGCATCTTGCCCCAGAACCTGCTGCGCAGTGCCGACCTGCCCTTGGAAGAACTGAAGCCCTCAGTATTGGCCACGGGCTACTGTGTTCCCTCTCCTCTCTCTTCTTTTTAATCCTTCTGCAAGGTTTGGGCACATGCAGCTGTCCACTGAGCTCATAGGTGAGGCCTGCCCAAAGCTGAGTACAGAACCTTCAGCTGCAGAAAGCACCAGGGAAGGAAACCCCAGTAGCTCCCACGCCAAACATAACCACTGGCCCCTCCCAGCCCCTGGAGACCCAAGACAAGTTCTGCTGTTGCCTGCATCACATGAACCAACGCCTAATGCAAGATGATGTCCCAGAGCCAAAAAAGAAGCAGTCAGCAAACCCATCCTCCCATGGAACAAGCTAGGAAAGAGCAGCAGCAGCCTACTTATTTTACTTTGCCTGCTGCTAGAGTCAAAAGCTTTTCTTTACTAGCATAAGGAGTTGAAAGAATCCTGCAGAATATCCAAGGAGCTGTTCTCGCTTTCCCAGAGGCTGTAGTGCACGTAGAGCTTGCAAACATACCTGCACTCACACGTTACAGCTCACAAACACTTCTGTCAGAAGGGTGGGAGGCTGAACCCATCAGGCTCGCCTTTGAAATACACACAGCCGAAAAGAGGAGAGCCTTCCCCTTCTCCAGCAGGCAGCCATTTAAACCAGTGGGAATCAAACCAAGCCAAAATGGATACATCCATAGGGAAACAATTAAAAACCGCGTTGATTACATTGTAAAAACAATTAGACCACCCATCTTGGGTTTTGTAAAAGGTCTAAATTGTACTTGCATTGCAAACCTCACCCTGGGTCATCATGGAAACACGTGTAATATGGAGGCTCTGAAATGTCCTGGAGTCCGTAACACAATGTTATATCCAACAGCAGACAGTGGTCTGGATAAGAGATGTAGTTCTTATGAAGCTGGAAAAAATCCTTCCTCCTCTCAGAACAGCAGCAGGGAATGTATGCATCAGCGGGCAGAGGTCAGGTGGTTCCGACTGTGTGAAAACCTTCAAGAAAGAACAGGGAGGAACAGGTCACTGCTGCCACATAACACCCTCACCTGCAGGAGGCACGCACAGCCCAACCAGCGCCCTGTGGGCAGGAGTGAGGCTGCCTCTGTTTGCCTCTGTCCATTCTCTAGATAAAGCTGTCAGTCTTGAAAGGAAGCCCCCCAGCAGTTCAGGAACACAGCCAAAAATTACGGGGGCTGGAAGGGATCTCTGGAGATCATCCAGTGCAGGCTCTCTACAGCAGGGTGCACAGGTAGGCGGCCTGGCAGGTATTGCGTATTTCCAGAGGAGGAGACTCCACCACCCCTCTGAGAAGCCTGTTCCAGTGACTTAAGAGATTCCACCTGAGACTAACAAGAAGTTCTGAGCAATGTTGTTTTACAGCAGAAATAAACCAGGGGCTCTGAGGCTTTACAAGCCTTCAAAGAAGTGTCAGTCTCATGCTTATATTGCCAATTAGAGGCTGCTCGCAGTGAATGATACCAAAGTAGCTGACCCTCAGTCATCCAAGGTACATTTATGAGCATCCCCCTACTGAGCTGGGGGCTAAAACCTTTGAGAGCATCGTGAGGACAGATCCTGTAACCTCTGTGCAGCAGTCAGAGTGCTCTCTGCTGCTGTGATTGTTAGATGTTGTCTGTATGAACAAATCCACAGCATATTTGCTTGAAAGCTGTAATGACTTTGTAACAAGGCCTTAAGGAGTGCCATTGTTTTCAATCCTTCATATCTAAGTCTATCTATTTTTCCCCACTTGACAGCATCCTGATGCCCAGACTGCTCAGCACCACACCTGACTGTAGCTGCAGAGCATAACAGTGCAGTTTGCTGCCAGCCCTGCCCTGCTGGCACCCACCTTTGTCCCGAGGACCCTCACTCACCTCTGTACCCGCTCCACCATGTGTGCTATCAGTTTGTCAGAGATGCCAGGGCAGGACTCCTCTGCCAAGCTGAAGGCGTTCTCCAGCTCCTCCATAGCTCCCACGTTGCCTCCGGTCTGCTTGTGCTTATCTTTAAGCTGCAAACCAGAAATAGCATGTTAGCTCCTTAGCTCACTGCAGGGAGCACCTGGCAAGCAGTGCAGACATCAAGTTCCTTTTCCTAGTAGGAAGACACCAGGATGGTGCAGGTGCACCCACATCCTTCAAAATGGCCTTTTTGTAGGTCAGAAAGATGAGAATGCAAGGTCTGGAATTTAAGCTTTCCTCCAGGTAATAAAAGCAATTGAATTCGTTACAAGACAGGCTCTGATGCACTGCTAAACATCCTATATGATACTAGTGCTGGATCAATAACCCTGAAAAAACACTGATGTGTCTGAACTGGTACAATCTCTTTTCTGCTGAGGACAGCCTAATGCCCAGACACACACTAAAGGCTTCTGGACAGGCAGGGTTGTAAACACTACAGGACCTGGATTTAGTCACCACTTCAACAGCTCTAGAAAAGAGCTTTCCCCAGGAGAATCGGGGAACAAAGCCCACAGCAGGGCCAAAGCATAATGCCTCTGCTTACATTTAGCATTTTTAGCCCTCTCTCAGTGGGCCTTAGCAAGTGTAAGTCTACTTGTGCGTGATCCCAGTTGTTAATTTGAAATGGCTGTGCCTTCATCATTCGGTTACATCACAGAAACCTCAACACACTGCTGCTGCTGAGCCTGAAGCAATCTGCCACTGGAAATGCACGGTCACATTCTCTGTAAGTTTCCACCGTTCCCATCTAAGCAGCTCATGCTGCAGCTCATTCCCTGGCACACCAGGATGCAGTGTGCTGTGCAAAAATCAAACCCTTTCATGGAACAAGAAGTACCTGCCAGCTAACCCCTGTCCAGCTCAATTAGGCTCCCATTAGGCTATGCCAATTAAGGAGCTTTACATAAGCCCCACCGCTCTTTGCCTGCAGTTGCAGTATCAGCCCTCCTGACTGCTGGAGGTCACCTTTCCTGCCCGGGCCAGAAAGCAGGACACCACAAATGGTTTGACGTTACCTGATCAAAGACTGCCTGCCTTGGAGGCAGGAGGAGACACAGGCTGTCCTGCAGGGAAGCTGCCCACCCACCGCCGTGCTCTGACGCAGGGCTGCAGCCCTTCAACTTGATGTGTGTGGGCTGCGTTACATCGGTGCCCTGTGCTGCAGAGCAGCTTTCTGAAGGTTAGCAGGTGCCAGAGAGCTGTGCTACACTACACCATCCAGCCTGGCTCTTATTCTGACTTGGCCCTTCAGCCCAAATATTGAGCCTGTCCTCTCCTCCTCAGAAGGAGCTGCTAGGTTTCAGGGCTTGCAATTGCCCACACCTGTGCTGATGACCTGCTGTGGGTCACTTTCCATGTTAATACTCAATAATAAAGATGCAGGCAGCAATACAAAAGCTCATGAACAGCATCTCATTAGAAATTCTGTTCACAAAGCCCAGCTCCAGCCTTTTAATGGAAAGAGGTGATCACAACTTAGCAGATTTCAGAGGCATTAATGCTGCTGTTGGTCGGAAGCCAGCACTAAGAAGAACAACATGCACACCTGGCTGAGAAGCAGTCCTATAGGTCTTGAAGAAAAGCTTTTTTCCACCTCCTTCTACTGTACACAGAAGCCAGGTTACTTCAGAGGCAGCCCAGCACGTCCCCTGCTCCTGATTTTGCTGAGTGGGATCAGCAGGGCCAGCAGGGAAGTCTGACCCAAGGTCAGGAGGGGCAGCAAGTCTGGGGCAAAGGAGCCAAAGCAGAAATGGAAGGCAAGACATCACCTCCCATCTGATATCAGCGCAGTGGCGCTGCTAAGAAGCTCACAGCTCTTCCCAGAAGGCTGCTAAACAGACAGGACTGAGAAATGGTTAGTAATATGCTGCATAACAAGCAGTACCTTCTGCCTCACACGTTGACCTCTGCAGTCAAGCACAGCGGACTATGAAAAAGGCCAGTCAGCACAATCCATAGTATCATTAAGATTGAAACAGACATCTAAGATCTCCTAGTCTGTTAGTTCTCCATTTCCTAAGCAGTGCTGTCTCAAGCACTGAATGCCTGCTTTCCAGAACAGCCTCTGCTTTTTGTCCTGAAGCAGTAAGCCCTCTTTCCACATAAACTCTTTTCCCAAGTCTACTGCAAAGTCCAGAGACCATCCTTGGGAAAGCAGAGCCCTGTGCTGGAACAGCATCAGGATATAGAAAAGAGCAAGTCCTCAGAAGCAAGGAAAGGCATCTGTGACTGGCAGCCCAAGAGAAGGCATGCTGGATCCCAGCACACAGTGTCTTTATAAGGTATTTATTACTAAGAAACCCCCTATTTCTACTCTCCTGCTGTGAACTGCAGCTAAAGATTATTGCCAGTGGGCTCTATTATGATTATCTTCCTCTTTCTTTCCCTTAAAACATCCACCTACAAAGCCAATTACGAACATTATCCTATCAGTAACTGTAGCTTTTACTGCACCTCCACATCCTCACCCAGAACACAAGGCAAGGAAATAGTGAATTTTCAAACTGATTTTCTTTGTCCACCCACGACAGGCCACGCCAAGGTCCTACTCACCTCCCCAAAGACTGGGTGGACAAGTGTGGAGAGACACTGTGACCGTGGTTGCCTCTTGATGGGCTCAGAAGGCTAGAAAACAACAAGGAAAAAAGTTATAAGCATGGGCAAAGGCTTCCCAAGCTCACAAGCTGCCCAACCCTTGTTAATTTCACTGCACCTCAATGGCAGTCCCCTCACCAGATCTCAGGAAAACCACAGCTTGTGTTACCCTGAGGATGTGGAGAAGTCTGAGGCACTGGCCTTGATACTAGACTAAAGCAAATTTTAGACAGAACAAGCACAATTGGCAGCTTCACCAAGCCCCATGAGATTGTGTTAGCTTAGCCCACTTCTAAAGGAACAGATGGCAACCAGACCTTCTGGGAACCATGAAGTGCCATTCCTTTGTGCAGCTTGCTCAAGGAGTTGGGACGAATAGTTGGTGGGAATGTCCAGATTGGGCCCTGGTCTCCATCCTCTGTGTCTCCATCACTGCCAATGAAAAGGGGGAGGTCAGGACAAAGCCTCAGCTCCACACATGGTTTTATCTATGCACTGTCGTAGTCAGAAGCTCACTCCCACACACTGATTCACAAACATGTAAGTATTGCCACAATTATAAAGCCTGATGCTCTCTGAAAGGAGATATATATAACTGAATGCACATAAAATACAGGCAACAGGAGCCCTGTTTCACTACATCAGATGTTTCTTGTTACTACTTTTAGTTCCTAACACTGAGGAGGTGAAGAAGTTCCATAGATAAGACTAGGCTAGAATACCAGGCTCCAATGAAGCAGAAGGAGGTACAAGCCTGTTTCTTCAGGCAGCAGTCACTCCCACAAAAGCAGATGCTCACGTGTTTTCCTGGCTATGATATCATCTCCAACCCAGGTGGGGAAAAGGACCTCAGTCGCTTGCACCTGGGACATGTGTGGCACAGAAGGGGCATCCTCCATGTGCTGTGTGTACATACATGTCAGAATCACCAGAACTTGAATCTTCTCCATGGCCCTCTGACTTCCAGCGCTTGAATCTGTCAATCAACTCCATTAGGAATGAGGTTTTCTTGGTGTAGCGTGTGATGAATTTGTGCTTTAGCAACTCTTTAGCTGTTGGCCTCTGAAATAAATAAGGAAGGCAAGTTGTATCTAACCATCTCTGTACAATAAACATGCAAGTGTACCAACTTCAATTCTTGCCAGTCTGCAAGCTCAGAACTACTTTTTCTTCAGTAGAGAGCAAGTATTGCCCTACAGGGGTATTACAGATACTATACCCAAAGGCAGAGGTGAACAGCAGTACTCACAAATCTAGGATCCTTATTGAGGCAGGCTTCCACAAACTCCTTGAAGGGCTTGCTGTGGTGACCTTCAAGTGTTGGAGGGTTATTTTTGGGGATCAGGAAGAGAACCCTCATAGGATGGAGGTCAGAATTTGGAGGCTCTCCCTTTGCTAATTCAATGGCTGTAATTCCAAGGGACCATATGTCTGCCTAAGAGAGGAGCAAAGAACAGTTACTACAGAGCAGCAAGGAGCAATTCTGCAACATAGAAGCATGCAACTTTGGCACAGCGGAAGGACTCATCACATAAGATCACATAGGGTGATCTTCACAACTAATAGACAAACTTCTACAGACCCTGAATGATAGGAAAGTACACTACCAGCAGCGTTTCCAGTCCCTGTATTAACCCTACCACTACCTGCAGTAGCATCAAGCAATCCTCCCCCTGCTCTAGCTCACCTTGAAGTCATAAGCAGACTGTTTGATGACCTCTGGTGCCATCCAGAATGGAGTTCCCACAAAGGTGTTCCTCTTGATTTGTGTGTCTGTCAGTTGTCCAGCCACTCCAAAGTCAGCCAGTTTCACATCTCCTTGTTCCGAAAGCAGCACATTGGCAGCTGTTCACACAAATAAGCATTAAGTCCACAAGTTCCCAACTGCAACCCACACAGAACTGACCAGTGGGAAGGGACATCCCACAACATCCCCCTTTGCCTCCATGTAAGCCTCAGTTTGGATTCCCAGTGTCAGACTCATCCCCGTGCTCTGACCTCTGCTGGGTAACACAGAATACTTCTGTGGTGGTAACAAGGAGTAGATGTGAAGGGCCACACAATTACTAGATGTGATTCCTGGACGCACAAAGGTGAGAGGCACTTGGCCCAAGGTACCTCAAATGGTCTTTACTTTTTTTTCCTCACCCTTCAGCAGCATTCAGTACAGGTTATACAGCAGATCCCTGAAAGCAGCTCACTCATCCTGACCTTGCATCGCTTCCCACACACTCAGTTTAAGAAAGCAGCACTGCTCAGGCTCTGGAGAGGGGGGCGTGCTGTAGGATTGCAAAGCTAGCAGCTATAGAAACTTGCAGTGTCACGTACACAAAAAAATCCTTTCTGTGTCTCCCTGCATGAAGTTTCCTCATTCTCCTTGTTCACATGCCCTCCTGCAGAGGGTCAGGCAGTGTGCATCCAGCACCGCCCTCCTGCTGTCCTTTGATGCTCTGCTCCTGATGTGAGACTCCTCTATGGGAGGCAGGTGCCAGATCTCTCTGTACTGCACAGGACCAGCGGCACAACAATCAGGACAAGAGGACACATGCAGCCCTGACTTTCCTGGGCTATGAACCCTGCCTGAGGACACCACTGCAGTAAGTTTTCATCACGATAACCAGCATGCACATGCCTTGGCATCCATCAGAAAAACAAATACCAGACCTAACAGCCAGCTGATATTGGAGCACACCATTCACTGATTCCTTTGCTTTAATACCCAAACTACAAGTGTCAAAGAAGAGCTACTGATCCTTACTGTTGCACTACACTCTGAAGACAACAAAAACATGAGCTGCAATAAAATGAGAAGTACCAGATTCAGAAACAAGCAACCCGACAAGAAATGCAACACTAAGAAACAGTCTTTGAAACCTCTCAGATTAGTTCTGCATCATCCTTCTGAATTTATGTTTGGAATACCCCTTACAGCACAGACAGCTGAGCTCCCTGCTCTTACCTTTGATGTCCCTGTGGATCTTCCTCTCAGAGTGCAGGTAATCCAAGCCCTTTAGGATTTCCCTCAGGATAGTAGCTATGTAAGTCTCTTCCAAGGGCCCTGGCTTTAGCTGAAAAAGGGCAGGAAGACAACTTAAAGGGTGAGTGATGCTTGCATTTTCAAGCCTCTCCATTTGTTACTTGGAAACCTTTGTCAAGCAGATCATATTCAGCAGGAAGCACCAACTGCACACAGCCCAGTGCACATCTTATTCTACAAGCAGAATGCCAGACTTTGCACTTCGTTACATGACATGGAAAATCTTTGAAGGCTTTTCTGTTAGCCTCTTAAAGGCTTCCCAGACAAACCGCAGGATGCTCATCTCTTGCTCTCACTTGGAAATACACTGGTTAACAGAACACCTTATTTGTTTCCCTCGTTCAAGCCTCTTTGCCAGCACACAAGAGCTGAATTTCAGCCATTCAACAGCAGTGAGAATTTCTGCCTTCTGGCTGTGGAGTGACAGGGTACTGTATCACAACTTTTCTCCTTTTAATCATTCTCTTCTAAACAAGCCCTGCCTTCTGCTGTTGATTACAGGTCACCCGACTGCACCCTTCCTCCAACTCAGTGCAGGCTCAGCAGTTTTCACTATATGACCTTCGTTCCTTCTGGAAGAACAGGCTTTAGAGTCCCAAAGAGAAAAGCAGAATCCTGAGAAAGAATACAGCACAGCAGAACTTTTTTTTTCATGTGTTTACTATGCATTAGTGTTCCCCTGAAATCTGGGGCGGCTTGTTAGACATGATCAGTATTATTAACACCTGTAAATCCCAACTGTAGGCCAGCTCCCTGCCAAAGCCTGATGCCGTGCAAGCACTGAAGCACAAACTCCTGGCAGACAAGACTTCAGTTAGGTGAGCTATGGATTTATGTTGCTCAAGAACAACTTACTGCTGTCAAACACTGTTTTTTTTCTACTGTAAAGCAACAGAACACCCTGGAGAACTGTGTTTCAACAGCTGAGCTCCATGCAAACGTTTCCTCTGTCCTGGGATATGCATAACCAGCACATCCGCCCTGCACTGCCTACCCTTCAGGCACAGGGCTGTCAAAAAGATGTCACACAGCAAGTCAGCATCTGCCTTGTGGGCATTTCACAAATCAAGACTTCAGCCAAGATATGTCAGGGCCCAGAGCTTACCACATACTTACCAAATCCAAGGCTGAACCTCCTCCCAGGTACTCCATGATTATCCACAGCTTGGTGCCCTGCAAGTAACAGCACAATCCAAGAGCAAAGACGGCATTAAGATCAAGCAGACAAACAAAACATTTGAGGTGAACAGCCACAAGAAATGTTGCCTACCACAGCTCTCAGAGACAACAGAGGACCTGCTCCTGCCCCCAACATTTATTTATCTCCAGTTCTGCCTAAGCAAGTTTAGTACCACTGTGAGCACCAGACTGCACAGCCCAGGGAGATAAGCATATTGTCTGGCTGGAGCCATTCAGCATCACTCCAACAGATCTAGCACATCTTGCCAATGACAGGGCAGCTTTGCAGCCTTTGATCACATTAACAGGATTCCAGTTTGAAGGGTATGGTCAGCAAGGCACTTTCTTTCTCCCTAGAGAAGAGATTTCCAGACTGAGCTTCTGGTAGGAGATAAGCAGCTGGTCCACAAAACCACAGCTTCCATGGTGGTTTTGGCAGAATGCTGAGAAAATGCATTATTGCCTGTGAAAAATATGCAAGGAATAATCGGGATCCAAAGAGCTCAAGGATTGCTGTGCCACACAGCCAGCATTACACATGCCTCCAGCAGCTGGCATCACCACTAGGAACTTCTATTGGGTGTTCCTGAACCTGTTCTCAGTGGGAACAACATCACCTCGTTGCTCCACCAGTCCTTCAAAGACTGAGGCCCTGTTCTTTTCATTACTTCTTCAACCCTTCAGTACATCCTTCCCTACTCCTGTTCCCTTGTAAAGTAGGGAGTGTGGCAAGAGACCTCCAGTCCTTGATATGTGTTCATAAGTGCTGCCCTACACCTGCCTGCAGGCTAGCTTGCAGTGGAAGTGAAACAGGCTCAGAGGTTTCAAGCATCCGGTGCTCTGGTGGCCTTTTCAGAGCAGTGATGACATGAGCAGCATCACTCAGAGGGCAGCTCAGGTTCTGGGGAGCAGTGTTTCATTGTGAGGAAGTCCAGGAAGCTCTGCGGTACTGGAGGGAGTGATCTGAGCTCCCAGCTAGGCATCAGGAAACAGGCACACCCCCTCAGAACAGCATACTGCCCTTCCATGTGCCACGTTCCCAAAAGTTGTTGGTGCTATGTTATGTCTGGGGGCAAAAGGGGTTGGGAAGAAGCATCACAATCACAAGATCATGACAGGCTACTACTGTTTCCAGAGATGGCCTGGATCCTTCTATAATCATAAAGCCCTCAGTGCTGCTAGCTTAGAACTGTGATATTTCTAAAAAGCATTCCACAAATTTCCTTTTGAAGATGGTTGGATGGGGGAAGCATCTGCCTCTTCAGTAAGAAGTTTGCTCTTCACTCAAGTGCCCTGCTCTTGGGACCATACCAGGAACCTCATTTCCACATGCTCTGCAAGTGACTTAAAGACCAGGCTTATATGAAAACTACATACATGCAGTGGGCAGAACCACTGCTGCTCCTGCTGCCACACTGACTTGATGCCCACGGATTGGGCACCTGAGCAGTGCTGTTTACCATCACCAGCTGTGGGTCCTGCAGAAGCCCAACCCAAACTGCTGGCAAGAGAATTGCCATTGCTTTGTCCTACCTTCAAGTAGGAGCCATAATACCGGGTGATATAGGGACTGTCACATTGGCTGAGCACTGTAATCTCTTGCTGAATGTCCTCAATTTCATCCTCAGCCTCCTCCAGGTCAATAATCTTGATAGCAACCACCTCCTTGGTGCGGTTGTCGATCCCTTTATACACTTCACCAAATGATCCTTTGCCAATCCGCTCCAGCTTGGTGAACAGTTCCTCAGGATCCACCCTGGAGTGCTAAAGGGGGAGAGAGAGAAGGTGAAAGTCAGCAAGTCCTGCAGCAGCCCGCAGAGCACCATGCATATCAGATCTGTTTGCCTTGCATCTCCTATCTACACTTCTGCTGTGTTGTTGAATTCACCTGAAGCCCACAGGCCCTACATGGGCTCAGAAACATATCAAAGAACGTGTCCAGGATAAGAGCTGAAGCAGACTTTTGCATGGGGTCTCTGCTCCTGCAGATCACAACTGGGGAGGAATAGGAGAGAGGCCAGAAAGGAGAATGTCAGCAGGATCCATTCCTAAGAAGGCAGCAGCTCCTTTGGGACAGGACTGATGTGGCATGCAGCTCAATTGCAGGCACCAAACTAGGGCCAAACGAGCTTCATGAGCAAGAACTCATCCATACCTGAATGAAAGGCAGGTGAGGTGTATCAGAGCCAAACTCTGTCTGAAGACTGGGATGAGAAAAGAGGCACAAATCAGAGGCCATCAGAAGTTCACAAAGACGTTTCCCTTCTCACATTCAAATATTTGACTGATTTGAACAATTTTCACCTCCCCTACTTGTTTGGGGGGCAACTCCAGCAGTACAAACACCAATTCCCATCAGCTGCCTTTACTGCAGCCTGGTTTTCAGGCAGATCCAGCCCTGATGGAGCCTCACATCTCTCAGAAGGTCAGCAGCACTCTGTGAGGCCTCTGCCCACCCCGCAGTAGAAGGAGCCACATGGACACCCTGTCTCCAGGCCTGCACTTCTGGAACAGCCTCCTCCAGCTGGCACACCCAGGCACAGGAGTGAATAGCATTTCCCTTATTAGATAAGCACATCAACTGGGAAGCTACTGACATGACCATCAGAGAAATACTGACTCACAGTGGCTGGGCTTCAAAGTTAACTCTTTAATAAGAATAAGCACAACACAGAGAGGAAGAATCATCTCCTGATGCTATTTCATTCTGTTCAGGTGCAGACCAAGAGGGCCTGCTCTGCTTCATGCTATTAAAAGGCTCTTTGTGATTAATTTTTTGCCTTAAAAAAAGAAAAGGTCTAGTTTAAACAAAAAGAAAAAAAAATCTGGCAAATACAGCTTGACCTACAGGAAGCAGACAAGTGGTTACAGGGAGTTCTCCACACCCAGAACTTCTCAGTCTCACCTCACACGTCACCCAGAGGGACCACTCCCATGCAAGGACCTTGAGCTGGGCAGAGATTTTATCTGAGCATGAGGCAGTGGTGTTTTTGCATCTAACACCAGGTTTTAGCAGCATCCCTGGGTGCTGCTTACTGATTAACCAAGCAGTCATTACACATCGTTTGCCTTCTGCACCCAGCACATTGCTGTAGGGAGTAAGCTTCACAGTCAGCTCACTCAACAGTATTTCCACATGCATTCCAGTCCAAGATACAGATGGATAACCAAATATCCTTCTGCATCCATGGCAACATCCAAACAGGCTGTATTTGAACAAATGCACTGGGAACAGACTGGAGGGGATAGGCAGTGAGGAAATGAGCTGGAGATACATAACAGACTGGAGAGAGTGAAGGAAAGGAAGATCTGAGCTTGAGAAATGCCAGAAACCAGTACAAGAACAGCTGTGGTGCAGGAGGAACAGCCTGGCTATGTGCAGTTCCCACCTGTTGGCCACTTTTAACAGGAAGGGGCAGCAGAGTGGCCCAGGCACTGCCTCACACTGTCACCTGCTGCACTGGAGAAACATCATTCATCCCACCAGCCAGCCACCAAAGAGAGAAGGAGAACCATCTCTGAGCATCATCTGGGTCAGCATACATTCTGCAGGGAAGCAAGACTGCAAGGAAACTTCCCTCTCCTCCTACCTGGATCATTTTTCTATGAGAAAAGAAAGGACAAGGTATGAGCTACTGCCTCCCTTCTCAGCCTTGTGCGGCACATCAAGGAATTGGGGCTGAAACTCTTCAAGAATGGGACATCAAACAGAAGAGCACTGGCTGCTGCAGGCAGCTTCTGGGACAGCCAGCAGTTTGTGTTGCAGGCTCTGTCATCACAGCTTCCTGAACAAGCGTCTATACTTTGAGGTAGGTTTATCATGCTTTTTGAGGAACAAAGCAGCTCAGGGGTGGTAGAGAAGACAGACCATGACAAGTACAAGAAAACTTTGCCCAAGGAACTCAAGAAAGTAATACAACTCTGTTATTTGGTTATCCTTCTGTATCTCTGACTGGAATGCACCTGGAAATCCTGTTGAGTTAGAAGAAGGAACGAGGCCAGAACTGTTCAATTGCAGGTGCTAGATTTACCTTGCTGTAGCTTGTACTTCAAAACTGATTTGAAAATGCTTCAAAGCTCTTAGGTGACACTGTGGCGGGATGTAGGGGAATGGAATAACACATTCTGTGTAACCTGACTTGCTTCTGCCCCAATAAATCTGTGGAGCAGATGTTCCTGTGGAGCACTGCAATGAGGGGTCATAAAAAGCAGAATCTGTCCCTTTTCTAAATCCACTGATCTTAGCACCAGTCTGAGACTGCCCTGCAAAGCCACAGACTTCATTAGTAGAAATACACAGAAGCCAGAGGAAATAACTCACACCTGCACAGTCACAGATAAACCAAAGCAGATCATTAGCACCTGCCAGCTTTGCACCTGTTGGCCAACTTGAGATCCTCCCATTTTTTTGATATTCACAGACCCCACCAGGGCTGCAGAGCAGAGCTCTGGGTCACTGCCAGAAGAGCTGACTGCTGCTCCTTGTTGTGCTGCAATGTACAAAGCCTTCAAGGGATGAGCACTTCACTGCTCAGCTTTTGTCGGACTGCTTGTGTTACATCACGGTTCTGGAGCAGAAGGCTTCATGCTGTTTCTGCCCATTGAGTGCAGTGAGACACTAGAGATGGCTCAGAGTTGGGCAGCACACAGAGCACTATCTTGTTTGTACACACAGAAAGAAAACAAGTGTGAGAAGGATGAGGATGATCCACCAGTAATGTGCCATCCGGGATCTAATCTCTTTGAAACTTCCCTGTCTATGAAACAACAGCACGTTCCTCTTCAGCTGCTGAACCCAAGACAGTTTCCAGCTTCAGGAGTATAAGAGAGAAATTCTCGTTCAACACTTTGAACCTCAAGTATGAAACACATATATAATCTATTGTCTGAGATTCTCAACTTGCTTCACTGATAGCATTCTTTTGCTTCAAGGTAAGAAAGTATTAGCCAGAGAACTTGAGAGGCTTTCTCAAGGTCACCTAAAGGAACAACAGAACTGGAAACAAGCTGGATTCAGAGCTTTAAAGACTGCAGTGCAAATACATCGAGAGGTTAGAGCTCCCAACAAAGGCCCACTGCACTGTATGTACACAGCAAAGGTCAACCGGGAGAAAAGAGCACCCAGCTGGCCTGGGCAGGGAGGCAGCAGCACTGAGATAAAGAAGCTTAGGGATCTGCCCAAGGTAACCCAGCACATCAGCAGCAGATAAGGAATCTGAGACAAGTCAAGACCCTGATGTCCCAATCCAAGTCCTATAGTCTCTTGATTTTTACAGCAGCTCCCCACCAATGCTTAAAAATTGGCTAGCAGAATGTATGGGAACTGCTGAGTCCCAGCCTGAAGCACTGATTGAGCACCTGGGGAAAGGAGCCAGTCAGCCCTGGGAGTACAGGTGAAGGCAATTCAGCTGTATGACTGGAAGGGGTGGAGCCTGGCTGCACCCCTCTTAGATCTCATCTAAGGGCAGGCTGCCCCTGGGGAAGGATCTCTCTCTGGAGATCCCTCCTTGATGAAGCTTTCCTCTGCAAACCAACAATCTTCTGATACAGGTGAGCAATCTTCTGCCCTTCCTTTATAGCAGCTCTCTATTGTGCTGGTCCTTCCATCATCACACCTTTGTTGTAATGCCTTTCCCATTGTGCTGATCTATACAATTACCACACAGAACTTCAGGACAATTCCTGCTGTTCTTCCAGAAGGCTCCAATTCAACAGATTATGAGATGCCACCAAGGGTTCCAGAAGAGACCCAAGGAAGGGATAGATAACACACTGTTTTCCTATTTCAGCTCTGGAGGTATCACAGTATGACAATCTCTTAAGACAGCTGACATTTGCCTAATTTACAGATTAACCAAAACTTTAATAGTTTCTGTTGTTGAATGCTGTCTACAAGAAAGCTTCAGAGCAACCACTCTACACCAACAGAGCTCAGCTCCCTGCCTTGAGCAGGCAGTATCCTTCGTTCTTTCATTTCTCTCCCTGTAGCGTGACTCATTCAGGCACTAAATTTGCATTTAATTCCACCAGTGCTTTGAGGAAAGGGTGTATGTGAAAGGCAGCATGCAAACCAAGATGCATTGCAAATCAATTTTAAACCAGGAAAGGTTTGGAGGAAGCATCATCTCAAACCACTGAAGCTTTTAGTGCTGTCGTGCTACACCTAGAAGCAGAAAGGACTCTGGGCAGCCTGGTCTAGTGGCTGGTGACCCTGCCTGTGGTGGGGGGTTGAACCTAGATGATCATTGTGGTCCTTTTCAACTCAGGCCATTCCGTGATTCTATGAAAAGGCTCCAGGGAGACCTGAAGAAGGGCTGTAAGGAGGAAGGGGACAGACACTTCAGCAGGGTCTGCTGTGATAGGACAAGAGGAAATGGTTTCAAACTAGAAGAGGAAAGATTCAGACTGGATGTTGATGATGGAAGGAAGGAGTTTTTTACTATTAAGAGTGGTGAAGCATTGGCACAGGTTGCCCAGATTGGTGGTGGTGTCCCATCCCTGCAGACACCCGAGGTCAGGATGGATGGGGCTCTGAGCACCTGATGGAGCTGCGGGTGTCCCTGCTCAGTGCAGGGGGCTGGACCACGTGCCTTTAAGGGTCTCTTCTGATTCTGTGTAAAGAACACCCAGATTTCTGCCCAGAGATCTGCGCTCAGCACTGACACCTGCCAACCACCAAACCTACCCGCAGCCGAGCTCAGAAGAAAGGTGATCCAAGCCGATACCGTTCACGTGCTTTTAGTCACGACATCATCTCATGCCATCGCGACAGCAGGACGTACCTACAGCCCCTCAGGCCGACACCCCGATGCTCACTCAGCGTCACACGGGATCGCTGAGGCTGGAGAAGCCCTCGGGACGCCGCAGCAGCCCGTCCACCCCTCTGACACCGTCGTGCACCCGGCCTCCAGACCCCGCTCCCCACGGTTTCGGCGCGGTGCCCGCCGCCGCCGCCCGGGCAGCACGGCCGCCTCAGCCGAAGGCCGGGGCGACGGCTGCCGGCGAACAAAGCGCGGCTCCGCGGGCTGCGGGAGCGAGCCGAGCCGCGATGCCGGCGGCGGGCGGCCCTTACCTGGCTGGCGAAGTCCCTCAGGTGAGCCATGCCTGCGCGATGCGCGGGGCCGCGCGGGCGGCGCTCCTCGGCCGGCGCTCAGCTGCGGGAGACAACACGGCGGCTGTGCACGGCCCCGCCTGGCCCGCGCGGCCCCGCCGTCCCCGCTCCGCCCCCCGCGTCCCCCACCTACGGCCCTCGTCCCCCCGGCGGAGCGCTTTGCCGCGCCATGCCGGGACCCGGCGCGCGGAGCCGCCGCCCCGCCGCCGCCCGCCCTGGGACACCGAGCTCGGCCGCGGCGCCGGGCGCGACGACGCGGCGCCGAGGGGAAGCGGGAGGGGAGGCCGCGCCGCGCTGCCTGCTGGGAGCCGTAGTTCCCGCGCCGCCCCGCGCGGGTGCCGCCCGTACGGACTGCGTGTCCCGGCGGGCCGCGCGCGGGGCGGGCGGAGGGGCTGAGGGGAAGGGGAGGTACGGACTACGGCTCCCGTGGCGCCGCGCGGCGCCGGCTGTGCGCTGCGGTGCGGGGGTCGCAGCGGCAAGGAGCGGCCGTTTGCGCCTTGCGCTGGCTTCGTTTTGGGCGTGAAGCGCCTTGAGAAGCGCCCCTGCCCGGCAAACCGCTGCCTCTGGGAGCGGTCGGGGCTGGCGAGCGGGTTTCTGAAGCGACCCCGCTTTGTTTTTTGTCGCTGCCACCAGGTGGCGACCACGGATTGCGGCCCTGTGCCTCTGGAGAGGCGCGCGGCCCTGCTGGGCTCCGTGGTGCTGGACGAAGCACGGCTCGGTCCAGAGAGGAGCTGTGGCGCTGGCACGCCGACTGCTGAAGTGCTTTTCTGCGCTGTGCTGCTGGCGGTGAGCGGTGCAGAACAGCGCTGTGCCTGTGGTAAGCAGCTCAGCAGCGAAACTAGAGAAGGAAAGGAAAAGCACGTTGAATTTATCGCCCTCCCAGGAGCAGCTTCCAAACTGCGGGGAAGAACGCGCTTGTATGGAGGAAGCAAGGACTGGGCTTTGCCAGCAGCTTTCCTCCTCGCTGTGGTTTACGGCTGCCGTCTAGACTGGGCCCTGAGCTTCTGTTCAGCAGATGCTAGGCTGTGCCAAAACAGCCCTGCCTCAACTCGCCAGCTATGCTGACGGAGTTAAATGGGGTGTTCTTCCCCGTCAGCCTTCTTTATGGTGGAGGTTTTGAGTGCGTTACGTGAATTTAGCAAAGCAGAGTAGTGGAAGATAGCGCTCCAAACCTCGAGTGCTCGTTCAGTGCTAGGCATAGGGCTGATGAGCTCCACCCCACCTCGCAGGCACTGCTAGGCATGAGGTGACAGCTGTGTGATGGCAGCTGTGAACTTCTCCAGGCTTTAAACCTTGCTCTTGTAAGAGATGCAAGGATGACTTCAAAGAGGAACCTGTGCCTATCAAGACAGAACACACTGAGCGAGTGCTGTAGAAGCCCACTTGCTCTTATAGTTCTCCTAGAGCTCCCCCAGCTGTATGGAAGCTGCAGTGGGCTGCTACAGCTCCAGAACTCTTGTTCCTGCCTGCAGACTCTATCACTACAAGTCTTGTAATACCGAGGCTCTTTCCCTGCTGATATCGTGGCTCTTAAGACTGTTTTGAGTGTTCAGCAAAGAGAAGGGCCTTTATCTCCCAGTTCTGCTGGTAAAGTGGAATAAGCAGGAGTGGCTCTTGCAGCTGTAAAGCTCCAAGTGGAGCTGACTCTGGGTTGGCTGAGCATCTTTTCCCTCCCAATGACTAATCCTCAAATTAAGCCAGGCTGCTTCCAAGCTGAGAGCACTGAGCACTTGTTCTTCCAAACCATGTTCCTGTGCAGCGGCAGAAAACAGCTGATGAAGCTGAATCCTAAACCCTCACAGACGTCGGTGCTCTGCTTAGGCAGGAATGGATACTGCTGATGTATCTGCAGGGATACTTTGCCTTCCCAGCCGGTCCCTTCTGAGTGCCCTGGGAGTCGTGTGCTGATAGCAGGAGACCCCAGGGTGTCCCTGCTTAACAGAGTGAATGATGGGAGCCAGTGATAGGGGATGAGCTGCACAGCAGCCAGCACCTGGGGACAGAGCTGGCACTCACTGAGCACTCGAAGAGACAGCCTTGTCTGGAACCACGGCACAGCTATGGAAATTAGTGTGTCTACTCTTTGAAACAGAACAAACTGCTCTGCTGGAACCAACAGCGTGACATCGTGCTTTCATTCCCTGCCTTCTAAACTGGATATGGAGGAATCCATTTGGAGTTGTTCACTGTAGAAAATGAGGAGAAAAAGATGGCAGTAGCCAGAATCAGGAAAGAAATGTGCTATAATTGCCTGCCACCGCCTGTGCAGATGGGCCAACCAGGGACAGAGCATTCAGCTCTAATTCTCATGGAACCACACAGCCCCACTCACTCTCCTGAGATGCTTCTGACCCCTTCTGAGTTCAGGGTTTCCTCTGTGAAACCTCCATGCTTTTCATGCCATTAGACTAAAATATAACACCACATGAAACTGATTACTTGGAGATATATATTCTGAGAAATGAGCTCTCGTGGAGTGTCTCTGAGACCTTTTGTGCAAGGGAAACCCAGCAGCCCATGCTTTGTTAAGGGAGGACTCCTCTTTTCTTGCATTTGTCCAGCAACATTTTTAAACAGAATGATGCACAAAATGAATTGTTTGAGGGCACTGTTTCTCAGATGAGGATTCTGAGACAACTTTTGTGTCTTGTGTAATAAGAAGCTGCAGAGCTACTTATTCCTTTATGCATCTTTCCGATGTGGGGCTTCATGCCAGCATCAAAATTCTGTCCTTTGCTGGACCAAAAGAACCATTGGCAGCTCTGTTAATTTCTGCAAGGCTAAGTGATAATTCAGGCAAATTAGTGAATCGATCTCACACATTGCAGTGGCCTGATCTCATGGCTCCTTCTAGAAATGAAATTCTTCAATCCCAAAGATATATTTTTCCTAGCAAAACACCAGACATATGTCTGTGCCAGCAAGAAACATGGCAGTGTGTTGATTCTATCCTGGTCTGTGATTACCAGGACATGAGAAACCAGACCTTGGGTGTAGAGTTGCTTTGGGAATGTGCAAGAGAAAGCTGATTTTCTCTCAAGACTCAAGGTAAGCATTTCCCACTTCTTTTAAATCAAGAAGGTCTGCCTGTTAAATGACTCACACTGAACATCTACCCTGTGTTGTCACTTCTGGTAGAGGGGCACCTCTGTCTCTTAAACCACAGATGTTCAACAGGAAGCATGCAGGGCTGCACAGAGCCTGTCTGTCAGCCTGTCTGTTTGTCTGCAGAGGCCTCCAAGAGGAGATATGCTAGCTGCTGCAGCTGCAGTAGGAAGCCATGCAGCTGGCTGTGCTCCCTCCTTGGGCAGGCACACACAGCTTGCTGCTCTCTGATACAATCCAGTGTGTGTGACCTGACTGTTTGTGGCTTCTTTCAAATTGTCTTCACCACGAGGGATGATGCAAAGCAGCACTGCCCCTCCTGCAGAACAAATAACCGTTCGCTTGCAGCTTCTTGGGCATGGCTGATGGGTTGGTGGTGGGACCTGGTGATCTCGGTGGTCTTTTCCAATCTTAATGATTGTATGATTTGATTCTGTGGTTCTGTACTGAAGCATTTGTTGGGTTTGAAAATTGCTCTGCTCGCTTCAACAGAAAGCAGTGACTTGAATGAGATACCTCCCTCCCCCAGAACTGCAGTTTTACGTATTTCTTCATTCCTTGGAAATGCTTCCCCTAATTCTAGTTTAACTGATTGACCTCTTGTGTACTGAAAACTTCAGGTTTGAGCTGGCTGGGGTTCTGGGACCATGGAAAAGGCCATTGGTGTCAGAAGCTGCTTATTCATTTCAGCAGTTGACTCAGTTCAGTAGCTGCATCAAACGTGTTCTTTTTCTTTTGTTTTGTTTTGTCTCAGGTGCTTCATGAATTCTAACAGCCTTTTCATGTTTGCTCTTTTAATTTAGCATGTAAAGACATCATTTGTTTCTATTTATCTCTAATTGCTTTTGGATCACTCTTCAGGGGGACACACACCTAGTGACATGAAGCACAAATAACACGCTAAGCAGAACACAGCATGCTTAGCACCTGCAATATGTTCAGATTTCTCATTTGTTTCAGCTATAGAATTGCTTAAGTACATAATTTTTTTCCTTTGTAGCCAAGAGGGGAAATGTAGCACTGAGCTGTGCTCACTTGTAAGTAAACAGGTCTTAATTCCTGCGAGTCGCTGAGACTCACCCTACCCAAGAAACAAATGCAAAACCAGATTAAAATCGGTGACCTCAAACGAGATTTCCTGCTTGCTGATTCTGAAATATGATTAAAATTGACTCAAATGCTTTGTTTGAAGTGGGCCCACCCTGAGCATCGTTGGCTTTGAGCACCTGGCCAGCAGTTTGCTGGCATTCCAACGTGCAGTGCCAGCTGTTGATACGTGGCAGCACTCAGGCGGGTGGCCCAGGACCAGCAGCAGCTCTTGCAGTGAGCCTGGAAAAGTGAGCAGGCCGTGCTGTGGAGCCCACTGAAGGTAGTGCTGGGGCTCCTCAAAATTGTGTTCAAATTTCCTTTCTTGCCTTTCAGAATCAGGTAGATGCTTGAGCCCAAAGCTTTCCAAGTCCAAGTAGGGGAAATTCTGGAGTTCAAAGCCAACAGATGTAAGCTAACCTTGCTTTGGGCACTCACCCTTCTGGTAGAAGAAGGAGCAGCTTTGTCCTGGCTGTTCTCCAAAAGCGATCAGGATAGCTCAGTGTCAGGTAACAAGAAGTTGTAGTCTCTTCTTTGTTTTTGTTTGTTAAGTCTCTCCCATCACAGCTCGTGAAAGCTGTAATCGTGGGAGCACTGGGAAAGCCGTACGTGGTGAGCTGTCTCTGCTCTTGCACAAGGCTCTGGTGATTACCTCCTGGCAGCATCCATCTGCCTTGTGCAATGCACCACGCAGTTCCAAATCACTGCAGCTGCACTTCTGTATGCAGAGGTGACAGTAGGGCTGTGGCTTCATGGACACTTGTCTGATGGCAAAACTGAAAGGGTTTCCTTCTGCTGCCCTGCCCAGCTCCAAAAGTCAGCAAGGGCTTAAGTTAAAAGCAGAGCTGCATCCTGAGTATACAGAAATACTTTGAGGCATGTTTAGGACATGCAAATGTGTGCAGGGCAGACTCTCTCCTTGTTATCAGCTCCATCAGCAATCCATCTGCCTGTGTAGGACACTGCTGTGCCCCGGCACGTGTCTCTAGGCTGCACATCAATGCATCAGAGCTCATAAATGCTGCCAAGCCAGTACAGCACCCATTTGGGCTCCTGAGATGTCAGGATCAGTGCAGGCAGAGGCATCTGTCTGCCTTCACCTGTCTGCATCTGTGAAAGCATCCCTGCATGGAGGTGGGACTGGTGCCCATCCTGGGGAGCGATCGGTCGCTGCAGTGAGGCCAAGGCTCATCCTCTGCCCTTGTGCCTTAGAGACTGAAAGGGTAGAATCCTCTTTGCTCTCTTGGGGATGTTGACCTCATCCAGTGCTTTCTGCTTTTTCTATTTTAGTGGTACAGTATGTAAATACGTTGTTTGTGCTAAAAAATGAAGTTGTGTCTATCGAACCACAGCTCGGAGCTGCTCTTTTACTGTGGCTTGATACCTGAGAGGCAACGGTTGTGCTCTTCTTGGGAAATCAAATTTGGGAACAAGGGTGGAGATGATGAGGATTCAGCTCATAGCACTGCTTAGTAATAGGAAATTCATGCCAGTTTCCCTTCAATGGGGTTGTACCCCAGTCCTGGAGTACAGCATGTCTTTGTACATATGTATCTATATGTACGTATATAGGCATGTTTATAACAGGAGAGTTGTGCCTACAAACACCAGCGGTGAGCATGACAGCTAAGAGAAGAAAACACTGGTGTTAGTGATAATCTGTCGGATCCCTAAGTAATGGATTGCTTGCTAATCCTGATGAGTGTAAACCACCAGACCTGTGTACTTGAGAAGGTGAACCATCTGGAAGCTGTGGAAGGTAACATTCCCTGCAACACTGCTTCTTTGTTCTGCTATAAGACACACAGCACTGCAAGATGCTGCTCAGGAGAGGTGCTTGGGGCAATCTCCTACACAGAGTACTGCAAATTACTGCCTGGGTTCCACGAGGCTCTGAACTGAGCCCTTCAGAATTAAGGGGAAAGTTCAAAAACCCTCTGTGTTCTGCTTGGGTCCCATTATGCTGCTACTTCCATGTATTGTTTTTCTGGTGCAGCTGGCAAAATGTTTCTGTAGGAAAAGTGCTGTTTCTTCTCATCTTGCCGATCCTCCTGTTAGTGCTCCCAATGGCTTTAAACCTATGGTATGACCCCGTGGGCACTCGCAGCAATAAGGGATCCCTTCCCAATGCAACCCAGGAGCTGCTGGCTAAATAGGGCAGGAAAGGCAGTGGGGAAAGACAGAATGGCTGAGATGATGCAGGAGGGTCAGGGTGACATGGTGGAAGGCTGAGGACCATTATGGTGCTGGTGCTCTGCCAGAGCAGCCCTGTTAATGAGGTGTAGTCCTGTCTCTTTTGTGCTCTTATTGTAGGAAATGAGTGCTCCAAGCTTTTCTGATCCTCCCTATCTGAGATAGATAGGCAGGAGCTGTAATGATGGAGCCAAAACACTGCCATGCCAAGGATGCCTACAAATGGGAACAGTGTTTTGGGGTGAGATAAGTGTTTCAGTGCCATTTTCTGGTAGTCCTTTGCCACGAGGGATTCCCCAGTATAGGTTTAGCCTCTAAATGTTGTAGCCTAAACGTGTTATGGACAAAGGAGCTCAGCAGACACCAGCAGCTCCCTGGGCTGCAGCATTGTTCCTGCATGGCCGGCTCAGTGCTGCGTGCTGACCTTTCATGTACTATCATCTAGAGAGGCATCTCTTGGTGTGACAGCAGGCAGGGAACACGTGGGGTGGGATTGGCACCCAGGAGAGCAGGGAGGATGTGTGGCACCTGCACGCCTGCCAGAATTCTGACAAACATGATCATTAGTTAAGCAATACTGATATTTAAGCCCTCATCTTTGTTTCAGGGCTCTGCTGAATAGGAGCGGTTTAAATAGAACTTCTGTTTCAAGCCATCAGCTGCTGTAGCTTAGGCAACATTTTTAATGATTGTTCGGCCATTCGAGTTGCAAGGGCAGAAATATGGTTGTTCAGGAGACCACAGAGTGCATTCTGCAGGGAAGGAGTGGGTCAGGGATGGGCAGCTCCTGTTGGCATGGATGCAGCTTACTCACTAACCTACAGATTCTTCTTTCTTGGGCTGGTAGAATTTCTTTTGTGCAGGAAACGTTTCTGCTCAGACACAGCAGTGAGGCACTGCACAGCTGCACAGGGAGGTGGGGGTCACCATCCCTGGAGGTGTTCAGAGCCGTGGAGATGTGGCACGGAGGGATGTGGGCAGTGGGCACAGCGACATGAGGCTCAGTTGGACTTGGGGATCTTAGGGATCTTCTCCAACCTTAATGATTCTGTAATAGGAATCCATAGCTGAGGGCTGGGGGATGGCTGCAGCATGGCCTCCCCCTCCCATTCCAGCACTCCCTGCTCACTCCAGCAGCGTAGTCCCGACATCGCTCTGCAGCGAACCTCCTTAAGAGCACAGAAAGGGGAGGAGGAAGCGCAGCTCTCCGGCTCCCGCAACCCCACCTCCCGGTTATTTCATCTTCCTTACAAGGCTAAAGCTAGAAGCTTTCCTCTGCCTCTGGGTCCCTTAAAAGCAGCGCGGCGAGCCCCAGGGCTGTCAGTGGGATGTGGGGATGGGGGCACAGTGGGGCGGTGGAACCCTACACCCATTGACCCAGCTCTGCAGGAGGAGCACCGAAGCATCCCATCAGGAGACACGGAGGGGGACCAGAGCACAGCATGAGGGGTAAATATATTTTTCATTGGGAAGAGCAAAAGTAACTGGCTTTGTTTAGTCTGAAATTGGTTATTGTAAGCAGCTGTCCAACAGTGAGGACCGAGAAATGCATTGGCTGACACCCGGGCAGAGCCTTAGGTCTGAGTTTGCTTCCCAGAGCAGCAGTGGGTTAGAAAGACCAAGATGAATTCAGGTGGCTGAAGAAGTTCTGGGTTTTCTCTTTAGCCATTCACACCTGGGAACATTTTTCTAGAAAGTGGTTTCCAGTTTTTTCCTGTTACTGAAGCATTTTGAATAGCAATATGTATGGTGCTCTAAAAACAGAAAAAGCTGCAGAACCAAAACCCCTTCTGAGAATGTGATAAGGACCAGGTCTTCCACCACGGCCAAGGGCCGGTGGGATATCTCAGATGTTCCTGTCTCTCTGTTCCTGTGCTGTCCATTAGTGCCATTCCTGCAGACAGATCCATGCCCCACTGCGCTGGAATGTCTCTCTGGCTGAGGTTGCTGCAGCTGGTATTTGGGATTCAGGTTTTTTTTCCAGTTTAATTGAAACAAGATGAGGTTGTCTGCGCGTCCTATGAATTGTTTCCGTGTCTGACCATCCAGTCTGTCTGCAGTGTGATTCTGGGGCTGCTGAGTGTGAATGGATAAAGGGAAAACACCTCAGTGGCTGGGAACTGCTGTGGGCCATACTGCTGGTGGGGTCGGAGCAGCCAGGGGCAGAGGATGCAGCCACTCTTGCATATATGGTACTACCAACATCAGTGTAACTGTAAGGCGTGATACCTGAATAGGAGTTCTGGAGAACTTAGAGATGCTCTTATTCAACAGGTAAAATGAAAAACTGTCCTTGGGAGAGCAGTTCCTGGGAGCTGTGACGGAGCCCTGCGGATCGTTACCTCCCTAAGGCTCAGCCCAGCCTGGAGCTGGGTGGCTTTGCTGCAAGGATGGAAGTGCTGCGTCGCTCCTCCGTCTTTGCTGCAGAGGTGATGGAGGTGTTCGACAGGTCTCCCACCGACAAGGAGCTTGTGTCCCAAGCCAAGGCTCTCTGCAGGGATTACATCAACTCGAGGCTGATCCGTGCAGGCGTCAGCTGGAGCAAACCTGAGCACAATACCCCGGTGCCTGGTGGCAAACTGGCTGAGGTGTCTGCCATCCTGCTGCGCCTGGGTGAGTCCCTGCATGTGGTGTGGGCTTGGGAATCTCTCCTGGGCAGCTCCTTGGTTTGCACGTCCTTCATCCTTTGGGTCATTGCTCAGCACTGTGGTTCTGAGCCCCAACAGCAAACGATGTTTAACTGTGTAAAATTGCATTTGTGTAAGAGTTTTGTTTCTCTCTGTAGTTTTTCTCAGCTTGGCGTTTTGAACAAGGCTTGTGGTGGTTCTCCAGGCACTGGTGGGATCCTGGCAGCTCCATGCCTGGGCTTCATCAGCAGCTCACAGAGGTGATTGCTCACCCAGCTGCAGGGATGTTTAATTAAGGTTAATGCTTAGATGTGTGTATCAAAGATTTTATAACACTGCTTTTCAGTGGCAGTGTGTTAGTGTGTCTCTTCACCTTTCCCTACCCCAGTCATTTAGCAAGACCTTTTCTTGTTTTTGGTCACTGGGGCAGCTGCAGAATCTTCCATGCTTGGGGCAGTGTACCAATCATTGATACAGGGACCTCTGCACCAAACTAAGCCTTGTGATGCAGGACAATAAGGATGGCTGTCTGTGCCCAGCAGCACAGGGCAGTGGAGACTTCTTCAATCATGGCACTTGTGGACACCCAGCAGCTGCCCTGGCAGAGCACTCAGCTGTGTTCTTGACATGGCTGTGGGAGCAGCTCTGGAGCAGTGCCTGCAGCCCAAGTATCCTCTGGCTGCTGCCCATTGCCTACCTTTGGCTTTAGGCTTCAACCTGTGCGCTCAAGTCAAGCACTCTGCTCTGGATCCCAGCACTCTGGTTCTAGGAGGGTTGCTCCTCTTTGCCTGCAGGTTGGAATATCAGTTCACATTTGGCTTGGAAACTACCATTGGCATTTGCATCTGATTTAATTATACCAAAGTTCAAATAAGTCTGGTGAAGCAACTTTTAACTGAGCCCAACCAATTCAGGGCCAGACTGGTTCCCCCACTTTCTCCTCTTTCTAGTTCTTTTGGATGTTTTCCCAAATCTGTTTTTAAAGCATACATGGTTTTCTTTTGGCTGGCTTTTATTAAATTACTATTCTTTTACATATTTTCTCTCTTATGCTGAATCTTCTGTTGTTTTTGTCCATCTGTCAGCCTGGCTGCCTCTTTGTCTCCCCAGTTTTTCCTGGGCTGGGATTGAGCCAGATCTTCTGTGGGAGGCCAGGAGGACACTGAAGGGCGAGCAGGTGGCAGCCTGCGTCTGGAGGCGTCTCCTGGGTGACTCTGCTACCAATGATTCTCCTCCAGATGGAGAGGCTTGGCTGACAGTTATGGGAACTCTGCGCTTCTCTGAGCAAATTTGCTTGGAGAGAGCCATGGCTTGCTCAGTTCCCATGCAGCAAGAAGGAGGAGTTGTCCTTCTTAGTAGGATAGTCAGAGGTGGTGAAACCAAATGATATGGCCAAGAGATCTCAGACTAACCTACCACATGTGGCATAGGTCTGGTGTACCTGAACCAGAGGTTGCAGCAGCAGCAGCAGGCACTAAGCCCAGCCCAAAGCATGTCCCAGTCACCCTTCTGGGCTGGGGACAAGGCTGTGTGCTCCCTGCAGGGCCAGAGCAGCTGCTGAGGATGTAAGGAATGGTGCCTCTTATCAGCCCTGGCCATGCAGACTCAGGGTTTCCTCTTTCCTTGGCCCATGTGGAACAATGCCTCGGGCACAAAGGGCCAGAAGAATTCATTTGTGGCCTCCGGTGAAGACGGGCTCTGCTCATGTTGTGCTGAGTGCTGGGGAATAGTTCTATGAATTCAAGTTGAGCAGCTGCTGCTTAACAAACCCCTGATGGGATGATGCCTTTGTTCCTAGTTCCCATTTAATGCCATCCTCTGGGTGCTCGGTTGCCCTCTGGCTGGGAAAAGCCACCTTGGCCCTGCAGTGACATTGACTCGATGGTCCTTACGGATCCCACCCAAGTCAGGGTGCTCGAGTGACTCTATGGATGTCTAGGGGCCGTGACAGCTCTCCTCTTCCCCTGGGTCCTCCTATGCAGAAGGATGAGCATTCATCTAGATGGCCAAATGAGAACCTCCGTGCATGCAAGGCTTTGGTCCCATGCCATGCTCACATCGTGTAACGCTCCTACAGCATCTTGTTAAATATCCATGAGAGGTGAAACAATTAGAGATAGCGGTTAATGATTGTACTGGTCAGGATGGCATGTTAGACTGCAGAGGAAAGCTGCGCTGCTGATGCTGCAGCACAAGCCTGCTAGGAGGATGTTCTCTGTTTGCTCTTGCTCTTTTTGTCTTGATCTTCAAGCTAACCTGACACCACCAATCGGGTCCCAGCTGGGGAAAAACCAACCTGGGTAGAAAGCACACCCTGTGTGTGCCAGGAACTTTGCTGGGGAAGCCAGGCAGGCAAATGGGAGTTGGGTAGGAGCTCTGCTCTGTCACTCTGTGCACAAAGAGCTGAGCTGTGAGTCTCTGCTCAGTGCAGCGTGGCTCCAGGTGGATTCCTGGTTTCTGTCAGCCTCCAGCACGCCTGAGTCACTCTCATCTCATGACTTTTTTTTGCACAGGTTGAGAAAGGGCGTATCTCCCAACAGCTCACACAGGTGTACGCGCCTCTTTCTCGCTGCTGGCTTTGTTCCTTTCAGACTGTGGGGAAAGAAGGGTGCGAGCGATACTGGGACAAAGGACCAAGGTGCCAGGGCTGCTTCTAAGTGACCCTGAGAGCTGTGCTGCCTGTTTTACACCAGATGGAGGGATGGTCCAAGCCGTGATTCTAGCATGCTGACCCCAAGTGCTTGCTTGCAGGGGATGAGCTGGAATACATTCGCCCCAACGTCTATCGCAACATCGCCCGCCAGCTGAACATCTCGCTGCACTCGGAGACGGTGGTGACGGATGCTTTCCTGGCCGTGGCTGCACAGATCTTCACTGCAGGTACCGCGCCCAGACAGGCAGACAGGGCTGGGGCGGGCAGGAACAGGATGGGGCCGCTGTTATGGGATGGCTGCGAGGTGGGGCCAGGTTTAGGAAAGAGCCGTGGGCAGTTTGGCAGCATGCCCTTCTGTAATGATTTAATGAGCTCCTCTGTGCTCTGTTGTTCTGGCAGGGAAGTGCCCCATTCTGTGCATCCTCCTGGCATTTCTCGCTCGTTCTAGAAGCCGTCTCCTGCCCTGCCTCTGTAGGAGGTGGTGTTACCGCATCGCACAGGGAGTCGCTCATTCCAAGCTCCTTTGCTCACCGCTGGCAACCGGAGCAGGTTCATTACACGGGAGCCTCCCTTGTTCCAGCTCATGCTGCTGGTGCTGGGAGCCAGAGCTAACTCATCACAAGGGAGTTCCCTCTTTCTGGCTTCCTTTCCCCCAGCGACAGCCAGGGCTGCAATGGAGCCTGCTGCTTCCAGCTGCTGCCTTGTGCTCAGAGGCAGGACCGCTCTCCTCTGAGCCAGGCAAACATGGCAGGCATGTCTGAGTGTTGCCATGTCAAAGGACGGTCTTGTCATTTCAGTGCTGAGCTTTATTTGCCCTGAAAAACAGAGGTCAGGTTTGCAGGTGTGAGTATTTGCAGCACAGGCAAGTAGGTTATCTTCTTAGCTAAGCACAGCTGACTGCATCTTTACCAGCCCACATCCCAAGTGACATGGGGAATTAAACAGAAAGCTGGATGGCTCCAGGCAGAGCAACATGCCATGTGCTGGGAGAAAGCTCTGCTGGCTGCTGGGAGCCTCACCTCATGCACTGACAGTGTGCATTTGTTGAGAAATGCACTCATTGTTCTTCAGTTCCAAGCTCAGGAGTCGCATGAGAAGCTTGAATGGTCTTAAATGTTGTGGTCTTGTTTCATTTGTTGTTGGAAGTAAAGCTGGCTATTTTATCTCTTGGCCCAAACTTGGGGGTTTTGAGGTGGTAAGGCTGCAGACTCAGTCCTTTGAGGGTGGCAATTGGGAAGCTTTGGGGATGTTGTAGGAGCCCAGGCTAAAGCTCTGCTGTGGTTGCTGGGGACTCAGTGCTGCATTAGCCTCCAGCAGGTGGTTGTGCACAGGCATGGATTTCAACCTTACATTGCTCTGCATGTTCTGGTTTCTCTTTTTTCCCATCTTTGCTTCATACCAACCAGCAGAACAGCCTGTGGTTGTGAGGTTGAGGCAGTGCTTCAGTAGGTTTTGTCAATTCATTACTGTAGCTTCTCTTGCTAGAAGGCTGCTGAATAGTGGAGGGGGAAGAGTTCACTGATTTTAACATTCATGAGTCCTAGCAGCAGTCTCAAGACTCAGCATTTAATGTTAAATCCAGCAGATCAGTGACAGCCAGACACTTCTCTTTTTTGTTTTTTTCATAGTTCAGAGGAAAGAGGCTCTTAATGGGTGAAGGAAATGAGAGAGCTCGAATGCAGCCTGAATTTTCAAGCCAGTTACCAATGACTAAAGCATCTGACCGTGTTTTTCACTGTCCAGTTTATTAAGAAAACAGCTCCAGTTTGACACTGCAGTTCCAAGACGATCTGAGGAGCCCATCAGTCACTTGCATTGCCTGTCCAGCAATGGAATGTGAGATTTTTACCCTGTCCTGTTGAAGAGGACAGTTGCACCCCCCTGCTTAGCACCGCTGTGTAGATGTAGCACCGAGGGACATGGTCAGTGGGCATAGTGGGGATGGGTTGGTGGTTGGACCAGATGACTTTAGAGGTCTTTTCCATCTTCAGTGATTCTATGGTTCTATGATTATATTGGTTTTATGGTTTTGGGTGCTGGTAAGCTCCTAATTAACAGTGCTTGGGCTGCAGTGAGCCCTGTGCAAAAAGGACCAGGGATGCATGAGGTTGCCAAGAGAACATACCTCCCTGCAGCCGGAATGTTGCTAGCAATGCACCTCACTGCTGCCACACCCTGCAGGCTTTATGAGCTCCCTGCCTTGTGTACATCCCTCTTGGCACCTTTTTCTCCACCAGAGGAGAGCATACTGAGCCTGACTCATCCTCCAAGCTGCTGAAACATAGCACTGGATTATGTTTCTCTGAGGTCTGACTGGCAGGTCAGATGGATGTGAGTGGGATGAGGGCAGTTTGAGTGCTTGGGCAGCACAGTGCTGGGGGCTGCGTGGCCACACGCTCCCCTGGGCTCGCTGACATGCAGTGGGAATGCATTCAAGAACAGCTCTTTCCTGCTAATTCATTTTCCCTTGGGCTTGCAGTGTTTACATACCTCCAGCTCCAAGGCTGGCCTTGAGGCTGCAACTTGTATTTCTTACTTTTAAAAACACTTTCTAAGTGGCTTGTCGCATTTTCTTCTGTTCCACCTCTGTGGGCAGAAATTTTAGGGAATTTTCTGCTTTAATCACTCTTCAGGACCAATTATCTCCAGCTGGTGCAGATGCATCCAGCTGCTGCCACCCTGCCTCCAGCAGCAGTGACAGAAGCTTTGGCATGGAGGAATCAGGAGGGAGGGGATTTCCTATTCCCCTACCCCTGCAGCTCAGGTTTACCAGGAAGCAGCCTCGGGGATTGATTTGATCCTTATAGAGTGCTCTGTAAAGAAGAGGAAATGGGAATTGACCATTGAGCCCTTCACATCCATCTCTTCGACAAGCATTGCTGCCAGTTTGTGTCATTCATGTGAAGGGGAGGACTCTGTCCCTGTGCTGGGGAGGGCTTTACCCCCTGAAATATTTAGAATCCAACAGCCTGCAGGAAGGATCGTTGATCAGTGGGGAAGGCAAGAACTGAAGAAGCTTTCCCTCCATCCTTCCTTGGAGCTGGACCAACGTGTCCATACAGCAAACTGCTTTGCTGTGTATTAGAACCATAGATTCATAGAATAGCAGAGGTTGGAAAAGACACCTAAGATCCCCAAGTCCAGCCCTAGCCAATCCCACCAGGCCCGCTGCCCACATCCCTCAGTTGGTTCTGGAACACCTCCAGGAAAATAACAGCCACTTTATCAATAACTTCCTATGATCCTGGGGACAGTGCCTATGGAGAACAGAGCATCACAGGACGCTGCTGTGGGTTATTATTGCTGCTAGATTTTGATGTCGCATTAGTCATGAGTGGAAGAACTGCTTTTTTGGAACAGCAAATGGATATTTGTCAGCGTAACAAACCATTCCTGTGGCTGATATTTGAATAGTTTCTCTATAAAGCAAATTTCCCAGCATAGCCAAAGGAAATCCACATACCCCTGTGCCGTGTGCACTCAGAGGGCTGTGTTCCCAGGTTGCTGCTCCTGTTAAAAGCCTGATCAGAGATTGCCAGCTGTGATGCCTGAATGTGGAGGATTTACACCCTGTGGTGTTGGCTCAGTATGGGAATACCCTGGAGCTGGCTGGTGCCCAGAGCACAGCCCGGGCATGGATTGCCAGTGCTGCACGGAGATGGCTGCTGCTGGGACAGCATCCATGGGGCTCTTGCTGCAGGCAGGCCAGCCTGGCAGGAAGCTCTGCTTTAGGAAGATTAGATAGCTGGCTGGCACAGCTGGCTGCACTGACCTTGGTGGGACAGGTGTGAGCTGTGAAATGCTCGTGGAATTACCTCGTTGGAGATGGAGTCCAGGAGGACTCCAACTGTCTTGAACCCATAGCTCTACTTCCCTTGTTTGGTCTTTGTCATGGCAGAATGGAATGTGCAGATGCTTATTGCTTGTGTGCTCTGTCTGTCACTTTGGAACAGACTCCTCTGATCTAGAAAAAAACCAAACAGGAATGTTCGTATGTCTTTGGGTTGTATCTGTGGGCTGCTTCCTCCAAAGCTGCACATATGTGGCTAAGCAGTGGTCAAAGCATGCCCAGTTTTAATCACTTACAGAAAAGCATGCAGGACCACAGCTGCAGTCAGACTCAAACCCTCATGCTTACAAAGTGGGCACCTGTGATAGCAGAGGGTTTTGCCCTTTGATCCGTGTAAATGTGAGCACCCTCTCTTCTTTTCCCAGGCATAACATGGGGCAAGGTGGTGTCTCTCTACGCCGTGGCAGCGGGGCTGGCAGTGGACTGTGTGCGTCATGCACAGCCAGCCATGGTCCACACCATTGTGGACTGCCTGGGAGAGTTTGTCCGCAAGACCTTGGTGACGTGGCTGAAGAGGCGAGGAGGCTGGGTAAGAGATGCTGGCTGGTCTGGCTTGCTTCCCCATGGGCAGACCAGGAAACAGCCCAGTTAATGCATCTTGTAGTAGAATAACATTGAGATTGTTCCTGTGCTAGGCTCATAGCTCTGTTACCATCTCCTCACCCTGTTCTCAACAGTGTCAGCTGTTCTGGTCCTCAGCTTGCTATGCACTAATTCAGTCCTCACCCCCTGATGCCTCTTCTGTTCCTGTCCTGAATTTCACTGGAGCAGGCAGACAGTGAACAGGAGCCATCACCCAATGTTTGATTTCCGTGGTTCTCTCTATAGCCCATGGGAAATACAGTGTTCCTGTGGAAAACAATTTGGAGTAAGAGCTTTATTTAGGTGCTGTGGAATAGCCAGACACCTCACCAGTGACCTCTCCAGGAGCTCAAGCTGATGGCTGAGCCATGGCAGGGTCAGAAGCAGGGTGATGTGCATGATGGGTGGCAGCTGGAAAGGTAGTGATGTCCTGATTTTGGATCCCTTGCCACCTAAGTGTCATTGCCACCTTTGGTCATCCCTGCTCTCTCTAAAGCTGCCACCTTGGGGCCAGTGGGCTGATTGGCTGGGCTGAAGATAACCATTGTATTGAATGCCCCAACTTGTTTCATTTTGTGTCTGCACAAATAATTGTGCTGAGGTACTGGAGAGGATGCCATGGAAAAGAACTCGCCAAGCTGCACTGTTCCTGTACCTAAAATCCCCACCTCAGCCCATCAGTGACGTTTATTCTGAGCACCTGTGGGGCTGGTTGAAATGTTTTCTCTGAAACAGTTTTTTCCTTTGGGGGGAAGAAAAAAAAAAAGTTTCCTTAAAATTGGAATGTTGCATAGGAATGTGTTCCCTCTAGTTTCCAAACTAAGTTGCTTCCTTGTTCTGGTGAACCATGTACGTTCAGATAAGTTAACATCTTGTTTTAATTTTTGTGGTGTGTTGTTAGACTTCAAAACAAAGAGTTTGATAGTTCCAAATGGATATTTTTGGAAAGTCTGTTGCATAGCACGCAAGCCACGGAGCCCATCCTCTGCCCAGAACGGGCTCTCAGCAGCTGAGGAGCAGAGCCCTGTCCTTATCTGCTCCTGGTGCAGCCATTTCTACTCGAGTGCCATTCCATTTGCCCTGGTGCTGCTGAAGCCATGCTGCTTGCTCTCAGGATCCGGCCCTAGGAAAGGGAAGCCCTTGATCAGACAAGAAAGCTGTGAAAGCTGCTGGCTGGTGCTGATTGCCTCCTGTTGTAAGCACACTTATCAGCAGCTCTGGGCTGCACAGACGAGATAGCTTCCCTCCAGAAACAAGTGGCTCCTTCAGCTGAGGGGAAAGTCTCCTCATCCCTGTGCCTTTGTGCTGTGTTTCCCTGAATGTTGTTCCTCTCATCTAGGCACTGCAGCATGACATTTTCCAGCCCTGTTCCCTGAAGGGCCAGACGAAGTGGCTCTGTGTTGGAGCCCCTTTCATCTGCTGCCTGACCTCACTGCTGTTGATTTGTCTTGGCCTGGCGTCCGCCTTTCCTCTGTGCACATGGCCCCCCCACACACCTGCTTGGGCTGCCAAGAGGAACCTCTGTGCTCCAGGCTGTGCCAGGAGAGCCTCTGCTCAGCAGTAGGGGCCCATATGATCTATTACGGCCCCACAGTCCCATATTTTATAGGGTGGAGAAGGCCTCTAACTGCCATGGTCCAACACCACACAAGCCCAACACCACTTAGGAGAAAGAAAAAACATTTAACTCATGGGGGTACCATCTCTTCCCAAGGAGCGTTCGCAGCCTCAGCAGTGGCTTTGCAGGGGAGTAGAAAGGTTTTTTAGCAGCTGCTATGGATGTTTGCTCCAAAGAAGAGCTTGAGACCTGAACTTGTTCAATGAATAAATAACAGGCAGAGATCAAACTGTCACTGTGGCAGCTTATCAGTGCCTCACAAAGGCCTGTTTAATTAAGCGGCTTTGAAATTTTCAGTTTCAGTGCCTTATCTGGTATGCTTTGTTTGGATTATAATAACCAAGGCAATTGTTAAACAGCTGAGCAGTTGTGTTTATCTAAGTGAGCACAGTACCAGGCTCAAGGTGCTGCTGAGCATGGCTCCTCTCAGCTGGCCACAAAGAGCTCATTACATCAGCACAGAGCAGGTGATGCTCATCTCACATCAGCCATCTCTGTAGCTGCCACTCACCAGGTGTATTCACCCAGCACTGATTGCCATGAGGCTCTGGCTTACAGGGAGCCGTGGGCTCTGCTGGCACTGAGTGTGAAGACTTTTACAGCTGCAGCATTTCCCTACCTTGCTATTCACCCCAGGAATTCCCCATGCTGATTCAGCTTCCTGCTGCTATCCACTCCTCCCTACTCAAGCCATCTCTCCTTGCTGGGTGTGTATGAGCTCAGAGACCCCAAAGCAGCATGGTAACGCAGCATGCCAGCCTTCAGGCTTCCTGGGGCTTCTATTATCAGACCTTCCACACGTACATGATTTTGGCATCAGTTAACGATGCTGTGTTCACTTTGTCCCTGTGTCTACCCTCTTGTTTTCTTCTAATTATTGCCAAGATTGCTCAAGTGTGTCTCACTGGCAACTTGAATGCAGGTGGGAACACTGGAAAAAATTATTGGGATGTTCAGTGATCCTCGTTTCTCTCTTCAAGGAGAGCTGCACTCTTCTCAGTCATAGGATCACAGAATGATTTGAGTTGGAAGGGACTTTACTCAGGGCAACAGTGCCAGGGTCTCACCATCCCCTGAGTAAATAATTTTTGCCTAACATCTGACCTAAGTCTCCCCTCTCTTAGTTTAAAACCATTCCCCCTTGTCTTATCAATATCAGATTGTGCAAAAAGCTCGCTCCTGCTTTTATGCTCCCTTCAACTACTTAAAGGACACAATCAGGTCTCCCCACAGCCTTCTCTTCTCTAAGCTTAACAAGCCCAGCTCCTTCAGCCTGTCTTTATAGGATAGGTTTTCCAGCCCTCTGATCATTTTTGTGGCTCTCCTCTGGACCTCCTTTAACAGCTCTGCATCCGTCATCTTCTGGGGCCTCAGGACTGGACATAGTACTCCAGTCAGAGGAGGGCTGGTTGCCAGGCCACGGTGTAAAGAGAAAGCTGTGAGGCCAATGGATATTTGCCCTCCTTGTCTCTCAGTTTTGGTTCGCTTTTGCCACCCTACAGTCCCTGGTATATCTGAAAACCTCATCAAACTGATACAGTAACAGTGCGCCCTGTATCACAGAGCTGCAGCCCATAGTTCCTTCTGCTTGGCTGATGTTTAACCACAACACAAATTTTGCAGGCAAAATTGCAGGTAAGCAAATGAAAATTTGCTTACCCCTCCTGGAAGATGTAACTTTCTATCCGCTTCTGTCCTGTTCGCTTTACCCTCCAGATATTTTCTGCTCTCTCCTCCCCCTCCCAGCTGAGATCAAATCTCCATGAATTGACTGCATTGTTATTTCTGTTCATCACTGGCTGCCATTCCTGTCAATACCTGACAGTGGCTGCCCAGCAATCCATACCTCTGGCCCGTGTGCCGGGCAGCACCGCAGCCAGCAGACACATTCCCACAAACAAAGCTTGCATTGCTCGTGATTTAAATCATGGGTTTACTTCCTTGAACGAGTTCCAAATAAAACATTAAGGCAAGAGAAAAAGTGCAAGCAACTTGAGCTGATATTAAACAGGACAACCTCAGGGAAGCATCGTGCTTTGCAGAAAGGGATGGGAAGGCTGTTATTGCCAAGGCTTCTCCTGGGAAAGGGAGGAAAGTTTCTTTTATTTTGCTGTTGAAAATGGAAATGCTTGCTGATCCTCCTGTAGCATTCCTTTCCCCAGGCGTGGCTTGTTTTGAGGTGCACAGTGGCCGGGTGGGTCTGGGCATGGCCACTGACCTCTGCTCCCCCTCCTCAGGCAGACATCACCAAGTGCGTGGTGAGCACCGACCCCAGTCTCCGCTCACACTGGCTCGTGGCCGCCGTCTGCAGCTTTGGGCACTTCCTCAAGGCCATCTTCTTCGTGTTGCTGCCTGAAAGATGAGTCCCACTGCCCCGTGCCCTGTCTCCTCCCCCACTCCAGAAGCAGTGGCCGTGGGCTCTGAAGAGGAGGAAGAGAAGAACTGGTACAGACACAACTTGTTCTCCTCTCCCTTAGCTGGTGGCAGCTGATGGACTTCATTCTCCTTTGATGGCCGCAGGAGCCTCTCCCACTGTTTATGTCCCAGGAGACTTGTTTCCCATGGGGACCAGAGGAGGAAAGAGCTACAATTTGAATTGGAATGTAAAGAAGAGAGAAGGAGCAGCCCTCCCTCACTGCATGCAATCCCCTTTCAGTCTTCAGACTCGCCTTGTGTCACTTCCTGTTGCTGTGTTTTGCTAAGACTCCATCTCCTCCTCACTCCCTGGCTCTGTGTCATTGGGCTCTCCCCACAGCACAGCGTGGCAGAGGACACCATGCTGCGATGGGATTTGCATGGGATGAAACCAAATGTGCCATCATTAGATGCTTCCCTCTCTGACCTTCCTTGGGAAATGCATTTTGTGGTGTGTGTGCAGGGCAGCTGCATGGGATGCAGTTAGCAAGGACGCTACTCTGACCTCTTACTGAGCCCACATGCATCACATCAAACAAGGGACTGAGCAACAACTCAGGTTGGAATTTTGCAGTGAAGGCAAAGCTCAGTGTGTAGGTGGGACAGGTGAGATAAGAGAAGTAGTAAGAGAGCAGCCTGGTTTTACGAAGGGGAAAGCTGTGTCAAAAGCAACTGTTTTATATTTCTCCTTTATTGTCTTCAGGAGTACAGCCTATAGTCCTCTTTGTATTGTACAATAAAAGAAAGTAGGTGTTGTTTATTGTAAAGGGTAATGTATTTGTTTCCAAAGTTAAAAATTCCAAAAAAGGCCAAAACAGTGCAGAGACGAACTCTGGAGCTTTGCTAAAAATACTCCAGCATTTCCCCTGGTAGAAGATGTTAATGTGTTAAAAGCACCACCCGTCTGCTTGTCTGCTTCGTGTGGGGGTTTGGCCCATGGTGTGGCCATGTCACAAGTGTTTGTTCCAGGGACAGGTGAGCTGTTCTTGTACAACCAGAGTGGATGCAGTGTATATGGTGAGCTGAGCTAACCACACTGAGACACAGAGAGCAATAACTGCAGTGGAAGCAGACTGCTAGGAGGATGCAGCTTCTTTGTCTCAAAGAAGCTTACTAAAACCAGATTTGTCCTTCCTGGAAGAACCTTGGCTGTGTGTTACTTGGACTTAGACAGCTCTGCAGCTGGTAAAGTGCAACCCACCTTGTCATGCCTTGTGCTTTATGGAGGGTGGGTGAGCTCATGGAGCCAGCATGATCACACTGCAACTGCAGAGACCTTCCTCAGTTTGGATGCTAGTTTGAAATGTAATGCTTTAGGCTGTGACTGCTTTTAGAATAAACAAGGGATATCAGAGGGACCAACAAATAACATCAAGAGTTAAAGGCACCAGTTAAGTCAGTTTGAGAAAAAGATAAGAATGATAAGCCAAAGAAAGCAGCATTGCTGGAAAGGAATGTGCGTGGGTGGGAAGGGGCTGCACACCAGGCAGACAGCAATTCCATCTGGAAGCTGCAGACAGCAAAAGGCTGAGGAAGATCCCTGCAAGCAGGTCTCAGTCCTTCACCTGCAGCAAAATGCAGCATCACTCACATCCTGGGTGCTGTGGAGGATGTGGATTCCCAGTGATAATCTGTGGTTTTTGAGAGCTGAATGCACAATATATGGCTGGGCAAGTGGTGTGCAGAGAGGCTGGAGCAGTCGATTCTCTGGGCTTGTGCTCTTCCAGGCAGACTTCTCCAGTCTGCTTCTTTCTTTTCCCATTTGCTAATATTTGTGCAGACTGGAGTCAGCTTGTCCCATGTCTGTTAAGCCAGGAAAATGCTTCCAGAGTCCTATGGGCTCTCCTTGTGGGACAACCATGCAGTGTACAGCCAGGGGAGCCCTGAGCTACTAGCTCTTAAACCACAATGGCTCTTAAACTATATCCCTAACTCAGCCCAAATTTGGGGGCTGTAAGAGGGTGTCTGCATCTGCTCCTGTATGATTTCTCACTCCCTGTGCAACAACCGCATTGACACCAGTCTTCTTACCAAAACAAACAGCAAGCAGTACTGTTCGTGCTCTCGTGCATTTCTAAGCAGTGGTCTCAAGCCTGCTTTAGCTGGGTATTTATACTGTGTTCAGCTCTACTTGTAATATTTAGGCATTTCAGAGTACTTCCAGAGGTCCTTGACAATCTCAACAAGTCTGTGGTTCTGTGGTTTCTTATCCTTTTTAGTCCTACCTGATGGAGGCACGGAGTTGGTTGTTTATCACCCCAGTAAACACCTTCCTTTTATGTGATGGGTAAAGATCTTGGAATTGTGTTGAATTTATTTAGCAGCTGAGGAAAAGGACACCATTTGTGGAAGCTGGAAGAGGAAGAACTAGGTAACATGGCTGCCCCTCACCAGCTCCTGCATTCCCTGTGCTCACATAAAGTGCTGTGAAGTGCTGCTGCCTTGCTGCCACACTGAAATGGGCTTAGGCTATTGTTCTGGGGGGTGTGGGAGCTGGCCAGACAATAGCAGGAGGAGGGAGAAAGGGCTGCAGTGGGGAAACAGCACTCAGTCAATGGAAATATTTGTTTTATCAGAACGGTAGAGAATAGAAAAGCTATCTTGGCTGGGGTGTTCCAGTGACAGGCACTCAGCAATGCTTATCGTGTCCTAGAGCTGACATTGCTTGAGACACAGCCTCACTTACACGGTCCCTGGTCAAACACTGGCACTTGATTGACCTTCTTCAAAGTGCCAGGAGGAACTGAAGTGGTCTCACAGTTGCCCAGATGCCATCACGTGGTCCTGCACTGCCATTTCTCTTGTACATGGAAAGAAAACAACCTGTGAAGCTATTAATTTATCAGACTTGCATCTGTATTTTATACTGAAGTTCAAAACAATACTCAGGGAGTGACATCAGTGTTTTCTGCAAAATTGAAGTACCAAACTTCCCCATTTTCAGTCTTGTTGTTTGGACCTTGAGAAAAAAAAGTCTGTCTCATTTTCTATGATTCTTCTTTTAGTGTGCAAGCTCCTTGTGTGGATCTTGTGTGCAATTAAGTTGAAGATGAAGCAGGTCTCGAGTCTCTCAGGTGGCTTTCTGAGATCAGGCCCCCGAGTTGTTCCGATGGCCTTGCCAAGAGGTTTCTTCACATGCCTCTCACCCACATGTGGTTCCTTGAATTCCATTTCTTCACTGATACTGTTTTTCTGTCAATCTAGATTTTGTAATTTTTGATAGCCATAAATTTGCCATGGCTTAATTATTTTCTTAGGGCAACATGAAAACAATACATTTCACCACACCAAAGACAAGGAAACAGCAACTTAATATACTGCTGGCAGAGTCTATAAATTTCTTTTATCCAAGTGGTTTGACAGATGGAGTTTAAATACTCCCTTAGAAAAGCCTGTAACCTCTTCAACTCTAAACATTTTGACCCACTGGGATTATGAGCCTGCAGCAGAGCTAAACAGAGTGATCCTCAGCTGAACTTTACACCACCGTGCAAGACCTGGAAGCTCACTGCACGTTCAAGCAGAGTCTGTGGGAAATAGTGAACTCCTGGGTCAACCACACGACTGACCCAGAGGGCGTCCAGGCAAGGTCACATAAAAAAGACTTCCCTTCCACAAGAAAAAAAAATTAAAAAATGTGTTGGGAAAATGATTTCCAACTTCCTTACTAACGTATTTCAGACTTCAATTTCAGAAGAAACTTTGTTTCAACCTTGGCCCAAGCTAATGATAGCACTACAGCTTTCATTCTCCATCATAGAATCATAGAATCATTAAAGTTGGAAAAGACCTCTAAGACCATCAGGTCCAACCATTGACCTACCACCAATATTGCCCACTAAACCACGTCCCTCAGTGCCACATCTCCACTGCTCTGGAACACCTCCAGAGATGGTGACTCCATCACCTCCCTGGACAGCCCACGCCGGTGCCCCAGAGAAGTTTTTCCTAATATTCACCCTGAACCTGGTACAGCTTAAGGTCATCAGCTCTCATCCCATTGGTAACCCAGTTGACCTCTGTTTTGTCACAACCTCCTCTCAGGGAGTTGTAGAGAGCAGTGAGGTTTCCTCTGAGCCTTCTTTTCTCCAGACTACTCACCTCAGCTCCCTCAGCCGCTCCCCATAACACTTGTACTCCAGACCTTTGCTGCCATATCTCTACTTTTGTCAGAGCTTGGATGGCTAAAGCTGAGCTCAGAACAAAGGGCTAAAGAAACCAATCTATTTTTTCCACTGCTGGTCCTATCTCATGACCTTCTCTTAAACTTGTATTATTCCACACCAAAGCTAGATAAGGTGAGTTCCCACCTCCAGAATGCTCCATCCCATACTGGAATGTGACCTTGATCCCAAGTCCCTTCCAGTCCACTGAATGGCATGCTAGAGGACTGTGAGGTACTGAGAGCTTTGTTGTCACTGATCTGCTGGGAGGCAAGAGGATGGGCAGGACAAGCCCCACACCAGCTCTTGGTCCCCAGCACAGCCAAGAAGAGGAACTGCAAGGTTGAATCTGAAGCGCTCTCAGTTTCACGACGTCACCTCTTTGCACCTCATGTGACAGTGCTGTGCTGTGGTCAACACAGAGGCGGTTTTGTTCCCGTTTCCCACCAGAATTAAGCCTGATTTTTCTAGTAATCTGAAGATTAAAAAAAAAAAAAAAAAAAGCCTTTTATTTTAATCTCATTGGCACTTCAAAGGAAAATTTGAATCATCTCTAAGCTGCTAGAACATTGCTCTCAGTTCCTCAGCCAGGAGATACAAAGAGTGCCTTCTGAAGCCTGGCAACCTTCCACAAGCAAAATCCCTGTCCTGTTTGGTGCTGGATGGGCTGTCAGAGCTCCTAGGGACTGATGCCCGACCCCATGGCCATCCCAGTAACCCGGCGGGCTGCTTTCTGTCCCAGAGGATGCAGAGGGGAGGCTTCATGGCAGCCTGCATCTCCGAGCTGCCCGATCTCAAGGAGCATTTGGACACGGCTCTCACACATACAGTTCGCCTTGGTGATCCTTGTGGGTCCTTTCCAACTCAGGATATTCCATGATTCTGTAAGTTATGCAGGAGAGAGCATGACTGGCGCTTGTGCTCACAGCATAGGCACTTGTTTGCTGTTGGCACTCTCTGGGCTGGTGCATGCTGCAAGCCATGGGGTTATGGCTGATGCTAAATTATCCAAAGCTGTGAAAAGATGCTTCAAATGTCTGTGTCCTTGGTTTTTATGGCTTAACTGGAGAACGAGAACTGTGCTGCTAAAAATACTTACATGTTCAGTGTAGCATTCTGTCTCTGAGGGAGAGCAATGGCCTCACAAAGTGAAGCCAAAGCTGTATATTATTACAAGCAATAAACCTACTGGAGTCTGTAGCTGGCGTGCTCTAAATTATGAGCCAGCCTTTCCAAAGCCTACAGCACAGAGGTGGGAAGACTGGAAAAGTAGCACAGTAGCTTTGCTTAAATTCAAGCAGACTAATTAAGGGAAAAGAAATCAATTGAGTAGCATGCTCTGTATTATTCTGAGAGGGCGTTCACACACCTGAGGGCACAGCAGCCCCCATCACCCTGCACCTCAGCCCTTCAGCCCATTGCTGCATGCCAGCACAAAGGGGACGTCTTGGGGACACCAGGAGCCTGGGCTGACAACGTGCTGAGCAAGATTGATTTGCTGCTACTAACATCAGCCCATTTAGGAATTTGTGAAAGGTGAGGCACTGAGGGAAAGTGAAAAGAGTTGAGGAGCACAGCGTGGTCAAAGAGTGTCCATGGATTCACAGCGTGATTTCCAAAGAACAGTTGTCTTGTGAAGATAGCTCCTTCCTGAGAAGCATTTGTTGACTGTATATATTTATATCTACAGACATAAAAATTTCAATCACTCCTTCTTTTGAAAGGCGTAATAGCAGCTGAGAAAACATTTGCCCTTTTTCAAAGGGCTTTATTTACATTAGCATTGGAGTGATTCAATACGGAGGCACCGGGCAGAGCTGGAGGGGACTTGCTTCTGCCCTTGAAGATGGAGTAGAGGCTTACATCAAAAGTGGGATTTAATCCTGCTATTTTTCACTTAAAAGATTTAGCAGAGTGCCTCCTTTTTACTTCAGCAGTGTCTCCAAGCACTCCCAGGCTTTAAAGAAGTAAAATACAGAGTGGTTTTTCTTATTTTTAAAGCTAGAAGTGGTCAGCTGGGGGAGAGGAGTCCTCCTCACATGCCCCAAGTCTTGGCCCCAGCCTCCCCAGCTCCAACACTTGTACTTCTGCTGCAATCTCTCTGACGTTTTCCAATCTTTTCACATTGATATTTTAACATTCAATATCAAGGTTACTCCAAGACATGTCCATACAGGGGTTGGGTGCTGTGGGTATAGCCATCTGTGCCATTAAGCCAACCCAAGCGGCCACATTGCAAACTTAATTCCTTTCAAAGGAGTGCTGGAGCCAAAGACTGGTGCAATTAGAAGGAAATATGGGAGAGGTTCGCTCATAAAAACTCCTCCACTGTTTTTTGTTTGATCTAATGGATCCCTCCAGCTGATGCAATTGGAGCAATTTGTCTGGTTCATGATGTGAAGGGGAAAACTATGGGGAAGAGGGCAGCAGGATGCTGCTGGCTGGTCCTGCACATCTCACTGTCAGACTTTCAAGCTTCTTTCTTGCTTCAAGTTGCATGCAGGGTTTTGTGGCTCCCTGGGGCATCATGCAGCTTTCCCCAGAGGCCAGCTAAATCAACGCACACGTCAATGTGTTGTTGCCATTCATATGTATCCAAATGAGGAGGAATAGCTTTACTTGGGTGTTTTTAAAACATTTCTAAAAACAGCCTGTGGTTTTGACCGAAGAAAATGCATGAATGATTTCCAGAAGAAAACTTGAGATCCAAGCACACTTACTACGTTTACATCTCCTGTGATACAGCTGCTCCGGCCTCACTTTCCAGGAGCAGGAGCAGCAAGAGTGTGCAGAACACAGAGAAAAAGCTCGGAAAATATGTGCACATGTGCCTGTTCTCCAGGCACTCATGGGAGAAGATAAACAATTTGCTTGGAAATAATCCTGACACCTTCCTCTCCTCATTTAGCAACCACTCAACCTGCTGAAGAAAGTGTGTTAGTTGACTTTAAAGCTGTCACAGGACCTAAAGACTGTTTTATCTCCTCCTTGGTGGCTGCTCTTTGGGTCTTCATGGGATGTTTGCAAGGAGGTGCTTAGCAAGGAGGTATACACACTGCTTTCATCTCTTCCTGTTACAACGCTGCAAAAAAATAAAGCAACCTTAAAAGAAAGGGCAGAGTAGGAGAGCTCACTGATATTATTGCTGCCACCTCTTCTTTGCCTGGGCTCTATTCAGATGTGTTCATGGTCTGCACGCACCAAACCTGCTCTGCCATGCCTGCCTGAGCTACTGCTGCATGGACAGGAGCACCAGGAGTGGCTTGAAAAAGTTTGCTAGTCTCTGCAATCTTGTGTTTTTAACACTACCAGTGTTCCCCTGTTATTGCTGTGATTGCCTTTGAAGCTTGGAACCAAATTGCAGCGAGCTCCCTGGGGGCCGCCTTGTTTGCATCCAGTTGGACATGGGTGAAACTATTTCTAGTCTGGATGGGTGCATGGAATCCAGCTCCAAAAAATGCTGTTGCTGCAAAAAGTCTGTGTTTAGCCCAGTCTTGTCTTGGAGGGAACACTGTTTTATTCAAACACGTGATCATCCATAGAACTTGGATAATGAATGTGGAATTAAAAGAAAAATCTCCATGCCCAGACACATCAGTGCTTCAGGCAACGGGAAAAAAAAAGAAATTCAAGGTTGGAAGTCATAAACAGGCAGTCCTCCTTTAACACAGTGCTGGTAGCCTGGCCCCATTAATTACTTTTGGGCTCAAGATGCTGCATGGCTCCTGGGTCCCTTAGCAGCTGACTGCAGAGCTCCCCTGGGCTGCCTGACCTCTGCTGGGGCTGCCCTCTGTCCCTTTCCTTAATGCTATCTTTTTCTTTATCTGCAGAGCTGGCCTTTTGCATATGTTTCTTGCTGGAGGCAACAGCATGACAGATTTCTTCTTTCCCCTTGAAAGTCAAGGCTCAAATACTTGACCGACCCTTTCGGTTGTGTACGTGGTCACCCAGACTGTGTTGCATGGGAATAAAAATGACATTATGCTACAGCACTGCTGAGCCCACGCAGCTGGAGAAGAAGAAAGAGGGAGCTCAGCACTCTGCTAAGGAGGAATTCGGGTGCTTGCAGCTACTCTCTGTTCTCCCCCACAGACAAATCCATAGGTTTCTCCTCCTGGCTGGCTGTGTCTGTGCACAAGGACATCTCCTGGGAGCAGGACCTGGAGGCAGCCTCCATTTGGAGGCTGTAGAGGGAACTACAAGATGGAACATGGTTGCTTGAGCTTTGTTTCCTTTTGGAAACTGGCAAAAAAGCACACAGTCAGCTGGCAGCTCCATCACCAGCAGCCAGCACAGGGAACAGGGCACTCCTGATACATGCACACAGTACACACCATATTAAAGCTGGAGAATTACTGATCTTCCACAAGCTGTTAATGACTACGTTGGCTCAGGTGGCTGCTGATGCTCCCTAGGGAAGCCCAGGTGATGCTCATTCTGGCAGCCCTATAGGAGCTCTACTTCCTCAGCCCCTTCTGCACCTCCTTTGTTTGTCCCATTTCTCCTTTTCACCATACAGTGCCCTAAGGCTGGCTCGTGTGCTTCAAGGTGTGATCGTATTGCTGATTGTGGCCATTTATGGCTTCTCCGTGACAAAGGCATGAAATCATCTTGAAACCCTCACCCAAATACATAGGTGTACCTGTAAGCCTTCACCGCCTGCAGGCGTGCAGCCCAGGACGTGTCTCAACAGTGCTGCAAAAAATCAGCAGTTTTCAAATTAAAAAAAAAAAAAATATATATATATATATATATCAGGCCATCCAGCTAGATCTTGTCAAATCCTCTCACCTGGGGGATGAAAACCCTCATTTACAAAGAAAAAAGAAAAAAAAGGTGAAGCTAACAAGTCTCAGTTGCATCCACACCTGCTCCTGTCCAAAAGCTGATGTCGACCCAAAGCTCAACTCGTGGGAAGCTGTCTCATGCTTCACATGTGCCCTGCACGCAGGGCACTGTGGCAGAAATGCTCAGTCATGGCTTGAAGCACTGATTGAGCACCTGGTGGAAGGCAGGGCCAACCCAGGGGAGCTCAGATGCATGCAGTGTATCTGAGTGATTGGAAGGGATGGAGCCAGGACCCACCCCTGCCCAGACCTCATTTAAGGGCTGGTGTAGGAGGTGTGGGTATCTTACTAGAGATCTCTCCTTACCTGAAGCCTTCTAAAGGTAAGTGGATTATTTCCTTTGTTTCTATGTCTAGAACTGTTGCATTTGAGTATATCCTTCCTTTGTTGCTGCCTAGATCTTTGCTACTGTATGTTGCTGTGCTTTGTGTTGTGGTGTTACAAGTGTGCTTCTGTAAGCCCTGTATCTGGTTGTCCTCTCTGACTTCAGAAGGAAACTGAAAACCAGTGTGCTGGGAAGGAGAAGTTCAAAGTGATTGCAGTAATGCTAATTCCATGTATCAGTTTTTCTCATGTGGCAAGAATACACAGTTCCTTTGACTTGGTAGCCTTAGGAAACTTGGCATCATCTCAGTGAAAGAGAAAAGTGGGATCTGTGGTGTGTGCATCTTGTGGCCTTTGTAGGCTCTGCAGCCTGGTTGTGAGCCTGGTGATGCCACCCAACAGAGCCCAGCTCTAGCTGGGGAGAGCTTAGAGGCAGCGATGCTATTTTCTCCCTCAGCCCACGGTGTCTGTAAGAAAGAAGCAATGGATGGAGGAGGTGATGCCTAGCCTGTGTGGTGGGGTTCCAGATAAAAGCCAGATCATAAAGTCATAGAACTTGGTTGGAAGGGACCTCAAAGATTATCTGGCTCCACCTCCCCTCTCCTCCCCCCTGCCCTGGGCTGGGTTTCCATTCACTGGATCAGACTGCCCAGGGCCCAATCCAACTTGACCTTGAATGCCTCCAAGGACAGGGTATCTAGAACCTCTCTCAGTAAGCACTGAAGACCATTTCATTCATCAGCCCAGTTCCTTTGCATCCCAAAGCTCATAGAGGTATTTCCAATGCATGCAATAGGAAGTGTGGATGCCCTTGGCAACCCCCTCTCCCCAGCAAACCTGTTCCATGCCAGATGGAGAAATGCAGGAGGTGCTGGTGGGAGGTACAACAAAAGAAGGGTATCAGAGCCAGCTGACAGGGCCTCCTCCTCCATCCTCATCCATGAAGAGGACTGGTTGCCCACCTGGCAGATGAGGTGGGTGTAGAGCAGAACCCAGGTGCATGCAGGCTGAAGCCTAACAAGCTGCAAGCTGTTCTCTTATGTCATTATATTTAGAGACAAGCAACCAGGATGTGTCTGGAAAGGTTACCAGGCTCCTTTCTAATGACTCATTTCAGAACAGTGGCGTCAGTAAGCCACAGTTTTTGCTTTGCTGTGATTTTAGAGGGTGTGAAGTACAAAAAAAAAAAAAATAAAAAAATAAAGAAGTCAGTTGAGCCCAAGTGATGGCAAGGCTGTATGGAGAAGCTGGGACTGAAACACAGCGCCTGTGCCTCAATGTGCAGTGCTCTGAGTGATATCTTTAGAGCTCCTTTAGCTTCAAAAGTCTGAAAAATCACTGTGGGTATCTCATATCTCCAAATTGATTTCAAATCATGGTCTTTTTTTTTCCCTCTTCCACAAAGAAAGCAAACAATTTTGAGCATCAAATGAGTACCATTGCTCTGCCCAGCAGTTTTTTGCCTTCTGCTTGCTGCCTACATATGTTGATTTTATTTCGTGGCTTTCTTGGAGGGTGGAAAAAAAAAAAAAATAAGAACGCTGTGCTGGGACGGGAATCTGACCTGCAGCCTGGGCTGCTGCTGCCCTCTCCTGGCTCTGACAGTGCCAAGAAACCGAGATTTTCCGAAAGAAAATCTTGCAAGCCTGAGTCCATTTTCCTAAAAGGGATTCTTGCAAGCTGGTACCCGGCTGGCCTTGCCCGTGAGCACAGCATGGCCTCATCCCCACCGCCGTCCCACTGCCTCTGCACCCTGGTGCCTCTTTTTTGAGTTTTCACTGCCCTTTTCAGACTTTTCCTGAGCTTTCCCATGTAGAGAGGAAAACGTCATATCCCAGAGATCCTCCTGGTGTTGGCCTCTCCAAAATGTGCCTGCTCAGGGTCTGCAGGATGACAGAGCATCCCGTGCAGCACAGAGCGCGCTGCGTGCAGCAGCTGCCTAATGGTTTCAAAAGCCACTTAGTGGCTCATTGCGGTGTGAGTGGGTGGAAGCTCAGCACCAGAGAGCTCAGAGGCAGCCGTGCAGCCCCTGCTTTCCTCCTGATGGAGTACAGGAAGAGGATTTTTCTTTCCCCAGAGAGCTGCTCTGTGTACCTGGCAGGGCATGGAGTTGAGCACCAGGAGCCTGGGCATACACAAGCATGGTTGTTTGCCCCTGATCCTTCTGCATGCTCTGTTGTGCTACAGGTCTACACAGCCCCATTGCAGCTGGGAGATGGGGGATCCCCAAGGCAGTGTCAGCTGTGCTTCCCACCAATGCTCTTCCAGTCAGGGATGGAGAACTCCGTTGTGGGCTATTAAATGTGAAGTCCCCAAGCCGCAACTCAGGTTGCAGATGGAAGTGCTGGTCTATTTATATGCTCCCCTTCAAAAGCCAGGCAGACCTTTGACTATCTATTGCTTTTTGAACAATTTCCAGCCTAGCTACATCCTGAGGTAGGGAGAGCAGAAATGTATTTGGTGAATTATGTATGTGTGTAGGGCTGTGGTGGTGATCTCCTCTTTGTGATCTCCACTTTTCCAGGCAATTATGAATATATCCTTACATCTGAGCAGCTTCTGAGCTATGTGTCTGGTGAAACCAAGCTCTTTCCTCAACAGGAGGAGGCAGGTGGTCCCATGAGGTGGAGGGGCAAGGCATTGATCCTGGGGACCTGCAAATCTTGATGCTCTGGGCAATTAAAAGCTAACGTGTTGTCAAACCATCAGATGTTCAGACCCTTCCATCCTGCCCTGATACATCCCAGACTGCAGCTGATGGAGCAACAAGGAGTTACGGGGGGTCTTCCTAGGGGTTGCATCATGACACAGAGGGTGCTTGTGTGAGTCCCACCCATTCACTGTTCCCCAGGTTTGGGTCCCACCACTCCAGGGCCATCTACTTGCTGGCTGCCAGTGCCCTGGTTTTCCTCTTTTTTTTTTCTCTTTTTTTTTTTTCCCTCTGCTTTGCCCTCAGCACTGGTACTTGGCCTGCTGCAATTCCCATCAAAATGGGATTACTGGGCATCAGTGTCTGGGACTGAGCTTTTCAGCATGAGGATGTACACCTGTATGTGTGGGTGTATCCTTAGATAAAGAATGCGCTTGAAAAATACCCCGCATCCAGACTGCTAGGAGGTACATCTTTGCCACAAGGCCATTTCTTCCCAAAATGCTGGCACAGTAGGGGATGTTCTGCACTGTTCTTTCACTGCTCCTTCCCAGGAGCACACACCTGAGCATTGTTGGGGTTTTCATGGTGAGCTTGCTTGCCAAAACACAGCTGGTTGCCATCAGGCATCCAGGCGATGCCAGCAGGGATGATGCAGCACTCCCAGCACCTTTGAGCTTTTCTCCAGCCTGGTGGTAGTGATAACATCCCCTCACTCAAGTCTTCATGGTACAACCCCATACAGACAGCCCAAGGTTAAGTTATGTGATGCAGCTTATTTAGCTTGCTGGCTGTTAAAATCCTGAGGAAAAGCACTGCTGAGAGCTGTGCTCCAGCTCCCCATGCCCTTGGTGGGGTCTCAGGTTTCCAGAGGTGAGTGAAGGGGACAGACACTGCTGTACCTACTGCTCAGGAGCAGCAATATTAAGTTGCACCACCCTGGGGACAAACAGTCCCCATCAGAGCGGATCTTCATGCCAGACACAGCTCTGTGAAAGCCCTGCAAGTCCCAAAGATGGGAATGAGCAGGCAAGCACAGGCTCCATGCAGAGCAAGAAGCCCCCAGCTTGCCATCTGCCCCTTAGGAAAACCCCAAATGCAGCATCTGGCAGCGCACACAAAGCACAGCCTGGGAGGAACAGAAAGCAAGATTCTTTATTGTACACAGTACAGAACGTAATGCGGATTTGCAGGAGATACATAGCCCTGCTTGAGTAAAGGTTATTTCAATCAGTCCTCAGATTAACCCCATCTGCACTGAGCAAATGTTCCTAGCCATCCCCAAGGCACGGTGCCTGCAGTCACCGCTTCCTGACGGCACTGGGCACACTGCATGCTGCAGGGACAGCCAGCCAGCCTGCAAGGGTTAATCTTCATACTTCCCCCAAAAAAAAGAATGAATCAGTCCAAAAACAAAACAACCAAAAAGAAAAAAACAAAATAAACCCCCCCAAAAAAACAACAACCAAAAAAAAAAAAATCCAAACAAAGCTAACTAAGGATGAGAAAAAAATTCCTATACAGCATTTACAACAAAAACATGTAGCCATTAGGGGTGGGGGAGGAGGCAGGGATGTATATATGAGAGGTGGAGGAGTGTAGGGAGTTGTGGTGGGCAGGGGCCAAAGGGAAGGGACCCCAGCCTGGCCCTGTTATGCGCAGAGGGGAGCAGAGCCCCTGGGGCAGGGATGTGAGCAGTGAAATGGAGTGGACCAGGTACTTCGGCAGGCAGCCTGGTGAGCTGCAGGGGCATCAGCACAGCAGCCGGGCTGCAGAAAATAGCTTTGCCTTAAAATACAAAATAATCTACAAAAATCAGTTAGAAATCTGTGTTTTTTTTTTTTTTCTCCACAAAAACATCACCCACCCCCTTTATCTCCCCCAAAAAAAGAAAAGAAAAAAAAAAAAAGAGGGAGATAGCATCACAGCAGCCCCCCTCCTGTGAAATTAAACCCATCGCATACAGCCTGAGCTGGGGAGAAGTGATGGGGACGTGGAAAGGAGTGGGGCAGGCTGACAAATTGTTATATTGGAGAGTAATGCTTGCTGGGAACAAGGAGGGACGGGGAGGTTGTGTCTGGGAAGAAGGCAGAAGGCTCCTCCAGCTTGGGGTGGGACGCCGCACACATCAGCCCCGGGGCACCGAGCCCCCCAACACCCCCTCGTCTGTGCAAATCAAAGCCCTTTCCAACACACAAGGCAGCTACGCGTATTGTGATCGATGCAAAGCAGATTGTCGTGACAATTCGCTACAGTCACACCGTCTAGACCAGTCCCACAGGCGCTGCTGAAGCCATCAGCCATCGCATGCTCACGAGAAGAAGCGTGGCCAGGGTCAGAGACTTGGTGCTTAGCTCCCAGCTCCCCAACACGGCTGTGGGACGCTCGGCGCCAGCCTCGGGCAGTCCTATGCACTAGCCCTTGGACAGTAAGGTTGTCAGCGCTGACGCACACACTGGGCATTTTAGATTCCTCCAATTGCGCTTAAAGGTAAAGGCCAGTTTGTGTGCGCGCATTTCTTTTTTTTTTTTTTCCTTTTTTTTGTTTTTTGTTGTTGTTGCTGTGTTTCATTTTTAAAAGAAATGGCAAAAAATACTCTTTACAAAACCTTCGCCCTTATCGGCTGGTCGCTCCGCCAGCCGGCCATCAGTAGGCAAAGCCCTCCGCGTAGGGCAGGGTGCCGCAGTGCTCCACCTCCAGCAGGTAGGCAGGGCTGTCCTCAAAGTGCGTCAGCGGCAGGGTGTCCTCCTCGCTCACGTGGCAGTCGGGCTCCGCTTTCAGGAAGGGACGCTGATTGTCGGGGTATGCCATGGAGAAGAGGGCATCGGGGTCACACACGAACTTGTAGACGTACCGCTCGCCGGCCACCTGCAAGCAGAGAGAGCGTGAGCTTGGGGAATGAGGAGCTCGGCTGGAGTGACAGCGGGGTCACCCCATCGTGCTGTGTGCCGGGGTGATATTGAGGGTGCCCGAAATGGGTACGGGGCTGCGTGCCTTCTGCATGATGCCCTTCTCGTAGTAGTAGCGCAGGGAGCGGCTCAGCTTGTCATAGTTCATGGCCGGCCGGTTCTTCTGGATGCCCCAGCGCCGTGCTACCTGTAGGGCATGAAAAGCTGCGTTCAGGCACGGGTGCCTCAAACAAGCCAAACCACACGAGCGCTCTGCCAGCCCCAGGGCACTGCTCACGCCACCACAGTGTTCCCCCATCCCCTCCGTCCCCTCCAAATCCCATTGGATTGCCGCAATGCAGCCCACGCGGAGCTGGAGGCCTAATCAAAAGGCATCTGATGAGGGGAGCCTGCCAAAATTTGCTTCCAAACCACAATTTCCATGCATGGTGTTGGGGATATTATGGGTAACAGCCACAGCTGCTCTCACTTGCTTGGCTACCTCCTCCACACCGCCTGCACAGGAGGGAATGGCCTCGTACCAGACCCGTACCTCCTCGGGCTCGATCAGCTTGAACTCCATGCCACGGCCGGTCCAGGCGATGAAGTGCGCGTTGGCAGGGTCATCCAGGAGTGTGACGAGGAACTGCCAGAGCTGCAGCGACCCGCGCCGCTGGTAGGGAGGGCCCTCGCGGTACAGGGTGGGCTCCTGCTTCACCTTACCTGTGGTGTGACAGCCATTCAGCCACGCACGACCCAAGGGCAGCAGCAGAACTCAGGCCCAGCTCGTGCCAGCACTGAACCCAAGCGTGCCCCACGCCAGACCCTTGCTTACCCTCCAGTCTCTCTGGTACCACGCACGTGTCATCAAAATACAATCGTGTGTCTTTTTCATATGAAAATCCTAAGGGAAGAACAGCCTGCTGTGAGCAGCCCCCTCCCCAGGAATCCATGCCTCTTGCTGAGACATGGCTCTGTCCTCCCCTCACCCCAGGAGCCGGGACGGCCAAAGCCCTCTTAGCAGCTATTTCAGGTGGTTATCCCAGATTATACAGGGCAGCGCATCATTCCCATGTCTGCAGGAAGAGGCTGGGAGCAGGGAGAGCCCCGGGCATAGAGCAAAGCTGCCAGGGGAAGGAGGGAGGATGGGATGGGAAGGGCCATGCTAGCAGGCTCCATCCCACATTTCTCACCATCATGGCTGCTGGGGAAGAGGCCCCCTCTCACGTACGAGGACTGGCAGTTAGGCACTTCTGCAAGGGAAACAGAGGCAGCCGTAAGCCTGGCGCATCCCCATCCCAACACAACCCCGTGTACCAGCCCAGGCTGCCCTATTCCACCCAACATGCTGCACAGCCCCGCTCCCACCTCTAGGGAAAATTGGTACAATTTACAGCACTGGGACTCACTCCTACAACTGTGTGTAGTGCAGCTGACACCGACTTTTCACCAAGTTATTTAGGCCACACGTGATGGCAGGCAGCAATTGCCCATCACCAGCACCAAGCTTTTGGCCACCTCCCTTCCCTCCCAGCCATCTGCTCGGCTGCACTGAACGACCACCCCCAGCCCAAGGCTGTGGTATTTTTAGGCCCTAAGGCGCTTAGAGGATTTTCCGTGATGCTCGTGGAGTCCGGCGCCAGCCACCAGGAGCTGCAGCGGGATGAACTCAGGCCCCAGTGTGCCCATCCTGCTCCCCACCTACCTGAGTCGATGCAGTAGTCCCGGGGCTCCTGCTTGATGCCCATGGGGGACTGGAAGCCGTGCCCAGGGGGGCCGGGCAGGCTGGGGCCGGCGTGCTCATAGAGCGGGTCGTGGTACTCCTGTTTGAATCCCTGAGCGGGGTGGGGGGCAGCGGGGCCAACAGGTTCTGACAGCTGCCGGTGGTAAACGGGGCGGCTGTCCCCAGGAACACCGGGCTGTGGTTGGAAGGGGTGGCAGGGCTCAGACATCTGCCTCTGGAACCTGGAGAAAAAGGGATGTGGTGTCACCAGGGGCACACATGAACTCAGCCAGTGCTACGTGTCCCCATTTGGGATCGGACAGAGCATGGCCATCACCTGGGTTTGCACCTGGCAGGGCGCTTGGTCCCCCAGGCCAAGGGATGGAGATCCACCTTGCATAAGGCAAAAACCCTATGGGATGTTGGGGTAAGCGTGGGAAAAAAAAAAAACAAACCACAAAACCAATGCTGTAGGATAAAAACGGAGCCAGCTCAAAGCAGGTGAGGCAGTGCTGCTTGGGGCCCAGGGCCACTGCAATGGGGCAGGTGCTGACGCAAAGCCAAATCCCCTCTGCTGCGCTGCACAGCCAGTTGGCCACTAATCTGCCTGGGATTAAACCTTGAACTGGGTACGGACAGCACTATTTTGGGAGCGAGGGGCCGGTGCCCTCCCATGAGGCTCGGTGCTGTATGGAGCATGGGAGTGGGCTGAGGGGTGCTGCCGACCCCTGCACGGTGCAGCACCGTGAAAGGCGATCTCCGGGCGCCCGCTCCTTTCGGGGCCGCTGAGCGCTGCTCAGCTTTGTAACCAGATCCCTCCCAGCTGACGGGCTGGGATTACTCCATTTCCGACCCGCGTCCCCCTGCCCTTCCTGAGTGAAACCCAAGCCCCGTGCTGGTATGGCACTTCCAGATGGGTCGCAGCCAGTCCCCCGCATAGCTCCAAGGTCGCCCAGAGCCGAGCTCTGTACCGGAGTTGGCTGCTGTGCCAGGAAGGGACGCAGCCTGACCTTCCCTGCGTGCTGCATCCAGCTCCAGGCTCTCCTCCCATAGGGAGCACCATCCCCACGAGCCCAGAAGAGATGCTGGGGTTCACACTCACTGCAGCCCCAGTGAAAAGTGACGGGTGTCCCACCTCTGTCCCCACCTCTGGAGGCCACTGAGCCTTACCTGTGCTCTGTGGGGTATTGGTTTTCGGACATCATCTTTGGCATGTGCACGGGCGGGTGGGGCGGCCGCGGCACGGCGAAGGTTTGCTGTCTCTGCTCCTGCAGAAGGTGTGGTGCCGGAGCCGTGCTGCGCAGCGGGGCAGCTGGGCCGCCATGGGCAGCTGCCTGCACTCCTGGGGCCGGCGGCGGTGGCAGGGATGAGCCCGGCTGCACGGGGGACACCGGCGTGGCGGGCGGTGTTAATGGCTTGAACCCGGCGGGGGGCTTCCTGTCGTAGGCACTGCAATGGGGAGAGGGGACGAGGGCTGAGGGCAAGGCAACGCTAACGCGGTCAGACAGCTGCGGGCCCCAGGGAAAGCATGGTGCGGAGGAGACTGACGCGTGAGACAAGAGCCTGTGACACGGCCACCGCTACACACTGGCATCAGGGAACAGCCCTCGTGGTGTGACCACCTGCAAGGGGCACAGACTAGCCAGACAGGGGACCCCAAACTCCTTCTGGCTTTGGTGCTTTGGCTGCTGACATGGAATGCTTCCCATCACCCAGCTTCCAAAGAGAGGATGTCAGAAAGGGGCTCGCAGGGACGTACCAGCAGTTGTAGAGGCACTTGTCTCCATAGCTGGCACAGAGAGCCTGCTCATGGCTGCAGGCCGACAGCTCTGAGGAAGGGCTGTGCAGCTCCCGCTTGATCTTGGCCGGAGGTGGGGCGTGCAGGACCACTGCAACAAGAAGGAGGAGGAGGAAGACATGGGCACCACTGACTTCCAGCCGTGACTCTGAGCTGCGTGAGTGCAGGCCATAGGCACAGACAGCCCTGGGGAGCATCTGTGTGAGCGCGTCCTTTTGGAAACCAGGAGCTGATCTCCTCCAGGGGAGCACCAGAGAAACACAACAGCACAAAAAACCCGCAGCAAGGACTATAGGGACACCTGGGTATCGCCCACAGAGGGGAACTGCTCCCCTTTCATGATGCGTGGGGGCAGAGCACGGGCTGTGACAGGGATGTGGGTGATCACCGATGAGCGGTGCGTCTGGACCCTGAAAGCAGCTATGAGCCCAGCAGTGCCGCCCTTTGCCACACACATGGACCTTTCCCTGAGCGTATCCAGACTCAGATCTATGGAAGCCTCTACATGCTTGCCTGCACGCAGCCCCAAATTAGCTGGCCAGAAGTGGTGAGCAGCAGCCAGCACCACGTGTCCTGTGCTCAGTGCCGAGACCACTGGGGGACGGGAGCCATGACTGTATGAGTTCAAGGGGCAAACAGCCCATTAAACCCAAAGCCTTCCCAGCTCCAAGCCCGTTCACTATATATATACATTTTAAACCGAGTAATATATGCTTAACCTCTTTAATTTCTAAAAGCGGGTGCTCTAGGAAAGGGAAAGCACGTCAGAGATCTTTACCTAAATCATGCCTGAGCGGGAGAGCCAACACTAATCGGAAGTGGAGTATTAGCTTCATGCAAAGTCTAAACACAGCCCAGCTACACCAGAGGGGAGCAAATAGCTCCAGGACAACTGTTCACAGCTTGCCAGGTAATTAGCTGCTCCCCTAATTTGTCAAACCCTTTAAAGAGCTGCTGACTCCCCCCTCTCCCCCCGCCGCAGCCCAGCACAGCTGGTACCAAGGGCAGGAAAAACCCAAAGGAGCATTTGAAACACGAAGCCCGGGCTGAGCAAGCACAGCCTCTGCGCTGCCTGGAGCCTCCCCAGAGCCAGATTTGCTCCCCCTGTGCTCTCCCTGCGTGCATTTTGGGCCGGTGTGGAGGCTACGACGCCGCAAGAAAGCGAAGGGGAAGGCACTTTGGAAGGGCTCCAGCTGCCGATCACGGGCATGTTTCTCCCTAACAGTCTCCGTGTTGTTCGAGCGGGTTGTTTTTCCGCCAGCCGCACAATGGGGTCTGGTTATTCATTGAAAAAAGTCTCGGAGCGGGCACCACCCTCCATTCACAAACAATTTGGAGCGCTCCATTCATGCGGTTGGAAGGGGAAAAAAAAAAAGAAAAAAAGAAAAAAAAAAAGAAAAAAAGAAAGAAAAATTTCCCCAGAGCTTAGCGCTGCCATTCAAGAAAAGGGAAACGATACTTAAGATCATAACAGAGACCAGCTGTCCTCGCAAAGAAGCCTGGACTTTGTGCAACGTTTGAATTCCTTACACAAACAGCACGGGGCCGGGCGCGCTGCGCTCCCAGCTCGGCCTTTCCGCCAAGTTCATTCAAAGCAGAGCGATTGTGCAAGGTGGTGAGGCCGGAAAGCCCTTTGGCGAGAGCCAGGAGAAAGAAAAATAACCGCCAGCGGCTGCTGGGGGAAGCACCAAACCACGCTGCCTCTGGGGGCTGGGCAACCTGAGCACGGCCCTGCAGGGGCCACGTGGAGGGGGTGGGGGGAGCACCCACAATAGCCTTCAGTGGGCTGCATTGGTCCCATAGGATAGACAGAGCCCAAGGGGGAACAGCATCGCATCTCCAGCCAGGCCGGCCCCAAGATGCCACCAAAGAGCTGACAGCTCCCGCAGGGAAGGGGACACCCCAAAGCCTTCTGGGGCTTTGAATCCTGAGCCCCAATCTGGATGGCACGTGACAAGCCTGGAGGATGCAGCTTCATGCCCCAAGCGCCGCTCCAACACAGGCACCAGCTGGGGACCTTGGCACTGCCGCAGCCGTCACCTGGGCACCAGCTCCCTGCCAGCCCCTCTGTCCCCCCCAGCACAGGACGCACCCAAGGTCACACCAGGAGAGGAGCCAGAAATAGAAGCCGCGCTCCTGCTTTCCTTTGTTTAAGCGCTCCTTCCTCAGAAACAAACCTCCTGCTTTCATTTGGGTGTCTAAAAAAAAAAAAAAAAAAAAAAAGCAAAAAAAAAAAAGAAAAAAGCCTGCTTCACTGCAAACCATCCGTGCGGGGGGACACGAATCCCCAGGGAACAACACTCCTCCCTACCAAAAAGAAGGGACCCTACACCTTCCCACCCCCAGCACTCGCTGTCCCCAGCACAGTCCTATCGCCCTGCGCCTATGTAAACAACTGCCCCAGATAAGGTGCTGGGCACATGCCCTCCTCCCCAGGGCCAGGCAGGAGGACAGGAGACACGTGCCATGTGTTGGCCAACACCTGTCTGCGTGCTGCCAAACCCAACTTCTGCCATGACATCGTGACCCACGAGAGTTTTATCAGCCGTTCTGCAGGCAGCACGCACACCACCAGGGCTTTCAGCAAGGTGGGAAGGATGGGTGTCACCGACACTCAGCACAGTGCACGGGGGGCATTGGGATCGAGCTGGGTGCCACCCATCCCATCATGCCCACACAGCAGCTGCCAACACCGGGGACTCTGGGGTCAAACACCCCAGCCAGAGAGGAGATCTTTGCTTCATCTCCCCAGGAAGGTTATTACGGCAGGAAGTCACGCAGGGACATCACCCTTCAGGTGACAAAATTGTTTTGACCCCAGTGACACCGGGCCGCACAGGCTGAGCGAGGCAGGAGCTCACTGCAAGCCTCGACCAAATGCTTTTTCCCCCCTGCATCACCCAGAGAAGTTTGTCTCTCTTCTCCCTGAGCCGTTCAGGTTACAAGGAAGCCGGCGGCTGCCAAAAGGCTCTGGAAGCAGCTCTGCTCCGCAGCCAGCCTCCCACGCACGCTGCAGTTTGCGCCGCTCCAAGCGGGAGCTGCTGGGCTGAGCGCGGATGGCAGCAGCGGCTGCGGCTCTGCCTCGGGGCTCTGCCTTTTATCTCGGGGGAGAAAGGGGGGAAAAAAGGCGCATCTGAAGCCCAGGCTGTCTGGAACAGTTTAATGGCAAGCTTCCCATTCAGAAGTAATCAAAGAGCAATAATTAACATGCATTTACTGTAGTATAAGATACTCTGATGCATGCTGTGACAAAGCTGGAATGAAAAATCTGTTCGACTGCAGGCTAAATTTGATTTCCTTCAAGTTCTCTAGCTGTCTGCCTGAGCTGCAACCCAGCACCGGGCTGCTCCTCGTGTTCTCCAGGTAACAACTCAAAGCCCCCAACCCCACCTGAGAATTAATGCCAGGGCTCTCCGCACACGCACGGCGCACCATTAGCTGTGCGGCAGCCCCTGGCTCGGGCAGTGAACCACGGCTAAGAAACAACTCTCTCTCTATTATGCAATTCAAGAGGGACTGCATTTTCACTGGCCTCCTTTTAAACACGCTCGCTTGCCAGCGATTAATGCTGCTTAAAGCAGCTCAAGTTTCACCGCTCGGGTCGGCTCTCGCCAGCAGCACGAGGCCAGCACTGGAAAAAGCTGCAGGAGTGCAGAGATTGTGGCTAACCGACAAGCCCAGCACGAGCTCTCACTTCCACTTCAAAAGGAAAAGCAGCATTTTGGAGCAAATTGACGCTACTACGAAGGGGAGCCCAGAGCTCAGGCAGAGACCCTTCCCTGCGTTTGGCCCAGATTTACCCATTTATGAGACACGGGACACTGAGCCCCAGCTGCACAGACCCACATGTGCTCCCTCTCCAAAGCCCAAGGGTCTCGAGGCCTCAGGGGGTTTGGTGCTGGTCTCCTTCCCAGGGAAGGGGTCCTACACTGTTGCACAGAGGGCCCCAAATACTTCCACCCCACAGAGCAAATGCCGGGACGGTTACTTACAGTTGTCAGACTGGAAATCTGGGACAAATTGTTCATCGTCAGGGACCTGAGCTGAAGAAAAAAAAAAAAAAAAAAGAGCATTTTTATAGCATTTTCAGCTCTCAAAAAAATGCACATGATGAGATTTTACATGGCAAAAAGCAGAGATGAGGACTTGCCTTCAGCTAGCCAGGCCTCCTGCAGCTGGCTGAGATCCTGGAAGAGCTCTGGAATACAGCAAGAGGTTTATGCACCCACAGAACACTGACCAAACGTGCTGCTGTTTGCAGGCTTATCCCAAGGGGAGCGGACCCACAGGGGCCTGCAGTGCTGCCTACCTTCCGAGTCGTGGGCCAGGTCGGTCTCCAAAAACTTCCTTTTCCTCTCGGAGCCCAACCGGCCTCGGCCCTCCTCGGCACAGGATTTCTGCAACAACCATGGTGTGAGGGAGGTAGCCCCAAAAAGATGGGGGAGCCCAAGAAAGTGCCTTAGAGGGGGGTGAGGCGTGCCCCAAAGTGGACTAACAGAAAGTGCCTGCCCCAAAGGGGGTGTCCACAATGGGGACAAAAGGGAGGGGCACCCCAAAGGGACCCAAGGGGAAGCATTCCAAGGGAAGGTGTCCCCAAATGATCACAAGCAGGTGTTTCAAGGGACCCGGAGGACCTTTGGGCAGACTTACCCCAGGGCCCATGAAGGGGACCTGCTGGTCGTAGAAGCCATCCATGGTGCAGGGAGGCGGGCAGTGCCCCCGGCACGCTCAGCATCGACGGCGGCCCGGGAAGGGGGCTCCCGCCTGGGCTCCGGCAGGTGCGAGGCTGCGGGGGGAGAGGCAGCGGCAGGATCAGAATCGGGATCGGGTCCCTTCGGGGCTGGCTGGGTGCCGGCGTGGGACCCGCAGCGGGTCGCGGCCCCCCGGGCCGTGATGTCACCGAATTTCTATAGAAACAGCCGTGACATCACGCGGGGGGGGAAAGCGGCCCCGTCCCCGCTCCGCGCCGCTCTCCCGCTCCCCTCCGTCCGTGCCGCTGCTCAGCGCCGCGGGGCCGCAGCCGGGCCCGTTCCCACGCCGCCCCGCGCGCCCCATTCATAAACTCCTCCCCCCCTCCTCCTCCTCATTCACTCCCTCCCCCTCCCGCGCGCGCGCCCTCGCTCGCGCGCGCCCCCCGCCATTCACACCGCGCGGCCCGCGCCATTCATAAGCGCCGCCCCCGCCCCGGGCCCGCCACACCGAGCCGCATCGAGCCGCCAGGCCCCGCGCGGACGGCGGAGCACCGCGGGCTCACCCGCTGCAGGCCGGGAGCGGGGCCGGGCGTGCCGGGACGGCGCAGCTCCGAGCCGGGCACCGCGCTGCCGCTCTGCGCCGGCCCGCAGCTCCCGAGCCAGCAGCCCCCGCCACGCCACGCCCAGCGCCGCTTGTTTACCCTCGGCGCCGCCCAATGGGGAGCCGGCAGCCTGCCGCCAGCGCCTGCCGATTGGTCGAGGCGCCGCCCGAGGGCCCGCCCCCCCGCGCCGCTCCGCGGGGCACCATTGAGAACGGCGGGGTGGGAGGGGGGAAGGCAGCCAATGGGCGCCGAGCGATTTGCATGGCTCCGCCGAGAGCGTTTTTCATTCATAAAAAAATAGAAGGGGAAGAGGCCGGCGGGTGGGGCGGGGGCAGCGCAGGATTTAAAGGGGCCGCGGCCCTCCGCAGGAGGGGGTTGGGTAGGAGGCTCAAGGGCAACTAAGGGGGGGAGGGGGGTGCCGGGTCAGCCTGGGAGCTTCGTGAGGAACGTACAGCGTCCTGCAGAGCTCACGCTGCAGAGCCAGGCCGGCGGGTGAGGGGGGCCTTCGGGCTTCTTACAGCTGCGGTGCGCATGGGTGGTATTGGTGGGGTCTTTCTTTGGGCTCCTTCCCCTTCGGGACCCCGAGTTGAGCCAGCCCAAGCGGCCGCTGTGTTGTTTGACCCCTGCGCGCCTCGCAGCCCTTAAAGGGCTCTTTAGAGGGGGCTGTGGGAAGAGATTTCCATCTGCATAGGAATTTAAGTGGTGGGAAGGGGTTGCTGCGGGTTTCCCAAGTGGCCGTGGGGGGATGGTGATGCCCGGGGCTGAAAGGCAGAGTAGAAGTGTGAGGGGATGGAACAGGGGCACATGGAAGAGGAGGAGGTTTGCAGGTGGGCTGGAATCATACCCCCGGACAGACCCTCAGGGTCCCCCAGCCGGACCTGCAGCATAGCCCATATAGGATTGCAGATGGCTCAGAGGACCGGGAATTAGCTCAGGACATAGCCACAGGGACACAAACTTCCCAGCACCTGGCATGGCCCTGCTGCAGTTTCCCTGTTTATAAAAGTAAGCAGCGAGTATGGCACTCTGCTCCCGTGGTTCAGGATCCCTAAACCCCATAGCGTTGTAGGGCCTGGGAAATCCCTGATGGAGCAGATTAAAAGAGAGTGCTCAGCAAGTACTGTTCTGCACGGCTTGGGACCCATGGACGGTGCCTGGAGACTTGCAATCTGGGGGCCATAGGCTTGCAGGTGGCCTTACAGAGGTGTGCTACTAATTTTTCAGGAGGTGTTGTACCGGTGCAGAGTGCTGCAGGGCTGTCAGCATCCCCAGGGCTGACGCTGGTCTCTGTGAGCAGTTTGGCTCCCATGTTGCACAGCAGGGCAGCTGCCATCACACCTCATTCACAAGCTGCTGGGATACGTGGGATGGGCACAGGGTGTCCTTGCCATTGGGGACGCTCCTGGGGGGCTCTGCAGGAGCTGGCACTCTCATGTTTCCCTTTGCACATGGGTGAAGAGGATTAAATCTCTGCTAGTAAAATTAGCAGATGACACACGGTTGGGCAGGTGGACAGGGGGCTGTGGGGTGTCAGCAGCAGTGGTACACAAACAGCCCATGTCAGACCCGATGGCTGCTGCAGATGAAGAGGAGAGGTGTAGGGGCTCTCCCTGCCTTGCCTTTGCCTTTGGGGGCAATCGGCCAGACCCCAGCCAAGCTACAGGCTGGCTTTCATGGGGTCTCCTTATGGTGCCTTGGGATGAGCCAGCGGCCATGGACACACAGGGTTGGGAGGGGGCTGGTGACCGGCACCTGCTAAATTTAGAGCCTACTTGGGGAAGAGAAAAACAACCAACAAATCGCAGGCTCCAAATTTAGCCTGTTGCGCCTCCCGCCGAACATGGCTCCATCTTGCTGCAGCTGAAAACGCCGTCACCTGTGTGCTCAAAGAGGGGCACATCTCACTGTGTCCCCAAAATGGCTGGGAAATGGGGACCCCCATGCTCAGGACCAGCTGAGTGCTTCATCACCACCTTTATTTGACACAAGCCCACAGCAGGCCGGGTGTACACGGCAACACACGCTACGCTACGGACGCCACACTATTTCCATGCAGGCAACCATGGCTACGGACATAGCAGGAGGATGGGAACAGAGCCTGCCCTGGGGAGGCTGGGAGCTCCATCCTATGGCCTTTGGGGGTATAAATGGGGGCTGGTGTGAAAGGCACCGGCTGAGCCAGGCAGCTATCACCCTGTGAGCCCCCCAGGGTAGAGCCTGGGGCTAAGGTGGCTGCCAGCTGCAGGTCCTGTTGTGCGATGCCTCTGGCATGATCCACGCTGCATCCCACAGAAGAGGCAGCAGCCCTGGCAGCCCGAACCACCTGTGCCCCCCTGCTCTGCCATCACTATTGCTAAAGCCAAGCAGAACGGCCCTGGCACTGATCTTTGCCCAAAGCATGAGCCCACCAAACCGTGACCAGGTGCAAGGATCAGTCTGCGGAGAAAAATGCTGCTGCTTGCATACAGACACCTTCTGTCATGGTCACAGCACAAAACAGCAGGTTGAGACTAAATGGGGAGTGAAAGGAAGCCAAACCTGCCTCTATGAATGTCCCTGCCCTCGTGTCTTGTCATCCTGCGCCCCAAGCAGAGCGGTGCAGGCTTTGAGGTTGTTGTTTTGTTTCATTTTAATCCTCCCCAGGTGCCAGTGTTGAGGTCTGCAGATAACATCAGGGAGGGGACTGGGAGAAACGGAGGCTGCCGTTTCAGGAGAACTTCAGGGTTTATTTTGGCACCCGTCCCATAAGCTTTCACCTGGCTACTCATTAATGGCTGCCCCCGGCGAGGAGCAGAGGAGGGTGGATTTATGTGCCGCAGGGAGTGCGCAGGTCGCTGCACTTGAACGGTGCTGCCTACAGTGTCTGTGCCTGGGGGGGTGACAAACACTTTTCAGCGTGCTGTTAACTCTGAAACCTAATGACGGCAGCAGCTCTGCACTTGGGGGAATGCTGCTCTCAGCAGCACAGAGCATCCCGAGGGGGCTGATGGAGGGGGAGGAGGCTGGCTTTGGAGCCGTGGTCCTCTGTGCAGGGCCATGAGAGGATAGGGGGCAGTGTGTGGTGGCAGAAGAAATCAGCAAACCTTTCTGGGGCTCACTGCTGGCAGATCCCAGCTATTTGGAGCAGGGGATGCGTTCTGCTCATGGCATGTCATGCATTTGTCTGTTTTCTGGGGGAGGAGCTGGGCTTCAAAGCCACATCCTTGGCTTTGGGATGGGTCAGGGAGAGACCTGGCTGCAACAAACTGAAGGGCCGGCTGCTCATATTGCTCCCTGTGGCAACCCAACAGCATCTGAAGCAGAGTGAGTCCTCACTGGGATGAATGAAAAGGTGATGCTTCCAAGCTGGAGGAGCTTTTAGGTGATGGGAAATGCTGCATCGCTCTCCCAGCAGCTGCACGGAGCAAGGATGGAGTTGGGGTTGCAGCCCGCACCAGGCGCACTGCCACAAGGATGGCCAGCCAAAATGGGGGTGGCATTTGTGTCCAACCTCATCCCATTACGAAGGAAGTGACCCCTTGAAGTTTGTTCAATAAATACATAAATACAAATCCAGATGCGAGGTCCAAACACAGAGCTGGCTGTTCCCTCTTCCCAGTGATGCCTTCTCCTGCCTGCCCTGAGCCCAGCTCCACATCCCAGGTGAGCTGTGTCCCCACACAGCCTGCTTCACACCCTGTGGCACCGTGCTTCAGAGCCGACAGCGAGTGCTGTGTCTGCATCTGCTCTGAAGCAAGTCAGGAGAGCCAACTGAAGGCATGGAAACCTGCTTGGAGAGCAGCAAGGGAAGCGAGGGTTGGGCAGCCGAGTCCTCAAGGCTAAGGAAATAAATAACTTCTCAGATGTGCAGGTCTGGTGGACAAGAAAGCCAGTGCAGCAAAACACCAAGTGTCCTTCAGGAGGATTAAAAATAAATAAGTGAAGCTCGGCTTTTCTCAGGAATGCATTCGTTTGCAGCTCTGCTGGCAGGAAGGGGGTAGTTCTTTAAATAAAGGGGAAAAAAAAACAGTTCTAGCACGCCTGCACGCCAAGCTGCCTTTGCCCATTGCTCCGATCCTGGCTGGAGAAAATACTTGTGGTAGCTGGGAAGGAGATCCCAAATGTTCCTGAGACAGAGCATCCCGCTGGGCTGAGTGGGCTGGGTTGGAATCCTTCCCCACCTCAGCACGGGTCCTGCAGCAGGACCTGCCCTGCACAGCCTGCACCCACTTTCCAGCGCAGTGTTTGTGAAGCAGGGAGAAGAGTCAGGATGTGCAGAGATGAAGGTTTGCAGCCCACAGGATGCCCAGGGTGTCTGGTTGCCTCTGGGCTGCGGCTCTTTTCACTCGGCTTAATCTCGAGTTCGGTTTCTCCTCTTCAGGAAAAAGAAGCTGCTCTTCTGGGGAGGGCCCAGCAGCATTGGCACTTGGCTTTTATGTGTAATTTTGACCTAAAAATAAACAAATGCAGCTCAGCGAGCGGCTCCCAGCTGTGAGTCATGCTCTGGCCAGGCACTGAGCACCCCCGCCTCAGCAGCTCCCACTCCATCCTCATCCCCCCAGGAGCTTACAGTGCAGGATGGCTGCATCCAGGGCTCCCCATCCACCTGCATGGGCAGCAGCTTGGAGGTCCTGCAAGAGGGAATAGGGGATCACACAGCCGCCCGCTTTCGCTGCCCATCAGGGCATGCCCTGTGCGGGGATGGGCACAGATACCTGATGGTGACAGCTGAACACTGGGCCAGCCTCTTCCCAGCGCTCTTCAGCCCCGTGTAGATCTGCCCCATCTCCATTGCGCCCTCCAGCCCCACCACCTCCAGCAGGTGGTCACTGAGGTCTGCAAGAAATGGAGCTGAGTCAGTGCCAAGGTCCCACGTCCCCATGTCTCGAGGGAATCCTGTGCATTCCTTTTTGGAATGGGGGACTCGGACTTTGCCAGCCTCTATGTGCTCCTTTTTTCAAAATGATTTAATATTGAGCCGGGTGTCAAAAGTCCCCCAGAGTCGAGGAGCTGGCTGCAGGTGGGCACGGCCAGCCGTCTGCATACAGCAGCAAAACTCCATGGGCAGCTCCTGTGGTGCAAAGCTCCAGCTTTGTCCCCGCTTTTGGCAGGATGCCTTCGCTCCAGGAAATCAGTCGAGCTTGAACTCTCCAGCCTGAACCTGTCTGGGTTTCATTCATGCGCAGCCTGAGCGCTCTCATACGTAAAAGTTAGCCCCCCTTTGCATGATCCGCCCCTCTCCCATGGGTTCAAGGTTCCTTCTTTGGGCCAGGCAGGCAGGGAACAAGGTGGAAGAGCTGCAGCAGTGATGCAGGCTGTCCAGGGACCCTGTGCCTTCTGCTATCCTCAGGCATCCTGACAAGCTTGGTGTGGCTGCTCCCACAAAACTGCAAGAGCAAAAATCCCCCTGGTGCCAAACAGTACCAGATCCCAGCACAGATCTCCCTCCAGCCCTTGGATGGGGTGTGTGCACCAGGGGAAAAAACAGCATGAGCTTCACTGGGAGCAGCTTCCTACCATGGACTCTGGAAAAAGTGGGCACTTGGCACATCTCACCGGCTGCCAGGAGCAGCACGTTGCTTCCCAGTTGATTTCTCCCTGCTGAGTAACTCCTACAGCTGCTCTCCCGGGGGCAAGCTGGGCTGCCTGCACAATCCCTCGCCTCTGCCCCTGCTTGTGCCCGTGCTGGCAGAAATGAGTCAGGCACCAGGGGCACCAGGGGCACAGTGCTGGGCAGAGGTGCCAGGAGCACGGCACACCGGAGGAGAGATGCTGGGGTTTTTCCCTCGGCTGCCTGCAGCTCGCACACATCGCTGCATTCCCACAAAAAGGCAGCCATGCTGACGGCACCGCAGCAGGAGAAGCTTAAAAAAGCCCCCAGTGCCAGCGCTGCAGCTCTGCTGCCAACCCCTCCTAATCACCGTCCTCCCCACCACTCACCCTGTGCACAGAACTTGAGCTCCTTGGCGTCGGTCACCACCGCTGCGTGCGGTTTCTCCGGTGCTTTCTTGCTCAGGCGGTTGTAGCCACGCTGCTTCTTGGTCTCGCCCCAAAGGTTGGAGCCACCATACATGCTGGGGATGTTGAGGACGGCGATGCCCTCCAAGGAAGCGTTGCTCAGGTCCAGCAGGGTGCCATCACACTGCCAGGCACACAGATGTACATCAGGACCCGACAGCCTGCCCCAACTGGACCCCTTTGTGCCATGGGCTCCTGCAGCGCCAGCCTTCCTCGTCCCCTTGCTTAAGCTGACCTCAGCAAATTGCAGTCTGGCTACACAAAGGCTGATGTAAAAGGGCTTGTCTTAAAGTGCTTGTTGGAAACCAGGAATAAATCATTATAGAATTATGGGATCATAGGCTCACTACAGTTGGAAAAGACCTCTAAGATCCCCAGCTCCAGCCCTGGCCCACCCCACCATGTCCACTGACTGTGTCCCTCAGTGCCACATCTCCACAGCTCTGAACACCTCCAGTGACTGCCTCACCTCCCTGTGCAGCTCTGCCAGTGCCTTAAAGGCTATAGAGAAAAAGATGGCAGCTTTTGGGAGAGAGTAACAGGACAGTGCCCAGGATGGGTGCTCTGGATTCACCACCAGACGGCGGGAATGATGGCTTTGAAAATTCCATGAAAAGCCAAACAGCTGCTGTTGGTGGCTGTCCAAAAGGACACAAAGATGGAATTGCATCCCTTAATCTCAGCTCTCACAGCCAGGGCACCCAGGACGTGGCATTGACCTCATCTGTGGGTGCTGCCATGCAGTTCCACCAGAAAAGACGGAGTCTTGGGTTTGAAGAAACAAGGGCTCCTCTGTCTGGATCCCTCTGAAGTCAGGATTGCTGTGGGCAGCATCCGTCTCTCGCTTTCAACTCCATTTTCTCTAGAGCATCTGTATTTCCCTTTGAGCATCTGCATTTCTCCCCAGGCATCTGTTCCCTACCTGCCAGCCTACACTTCAGCAAACACCAGAGCACTTTTCTTCTTGCATTTTGGGGATGCGAAGGAATTTCTGTCTCCTGTGTCTCTTTGCCAGGAGGAAATGTGAGTTGGCTGATAGAACCCTGCTGCTGCCCACACTCTAGTTGTTTTGCTGGAGCTGGAGTGGAGGGCTTTTGGTATGGGGTATGGGCTGGATGGGAGCAAGTGGGCATTTCTGTAGGCTCAGAGCTCTGTGCCCTCTCCCTGCTCAGAGACGGTTTGGCCCTGCCTTGAAATGCAAAAGGCTTCTGGTCTGCAGGCAAAGAGCCGCCTCACCGGGTCTGGGCTTCCATCTCTTATTTCTCGATGCATTTTAATAACATGATGAGTGCTGTGAACGATGCAAACCCTACTGCTGTGAGCAGTGGGTGCACAGCAAGGTGCCCGCAGCTCCTGGCCGTGCTGTGGCCAATGCACCAATCATCCAACCCTCAATGGGATGGGATGGGACCTCAGCATCACCATGTGCTGTGGGACCCCCGGACCAGGAGCAGCCTCTCTCCCCGCAGCCTTGCAGCCCTGCAGCCCTGCAGCCCCACTCCATATGCCAGCCTGCCACAAAGGGCTCTTTGAGCGGGGGCAGCTGGTGGTGTGCTGGCAGCGGCGCTGGGAGGAGAAATTTGCAGCTGGGGGAAAAGCAAATTCATTTCCAGGAGCTGCACTGGAACGAGTGCCAATTTCCAAAACAAAACTGCCATTTCTCTGTGAGGATGACAGTTGCCTCGGAGCCGGAGGGCTGCTACTTTCAGCTTAAAATGCCGTCGCTTTAACGCTTTCCTGACAGCACGGGGGGCCGAGCTTTAGGATGGGCAGAGAACTCTGGCATGTAAATGGGCTCCAACACCACAGTGCCCCAGCACTGGGGTGGGGTTGGGGTTGTGTGGCCCAGCGCACGCCAACAACGTGGGTTTTTCTTTCGTAGCCCTCCAGAATAAGTTCTAAAAGGGGCATTTATCCCAAGATAAGGAGAGCCGGAAGTTTGCAGAAAAGCACGGCACAAACCCCACCAATGCAAACTGCAAAATGACAGAGCTCTTAGCAACCGCTGGCACGCAGCGGTCCCTCCTCCCTGCTCTAATTAAAGGCTGTTTCCATGTAATCCAAAGACGGCTGCGAGCAGACACTGAGTTTACAGAGAGAATATTCCAGGCACACTCTCAAATACAGCTGGAAGGGGAAAAAATACAGGGCTATTCTTTTGCCTGCAGCTGGCCGGCCATGCGGCGAGCCCCGCGCTGGAGGTGCAGGCTGGGCTTGGAGAGCCCCTCACCCAGCATTGCCCCGGTGTGCCCGGACCCCCCTGAGCCTCCCCACTTTGCCAGCGTGGGCACATGTCCCTCAGCACACCGGCAGAGTGGGCTGGCCATGGGGAGGGCTGTGGGATGATTTGGCTGGGGAGACGCAAGCTCTCGCTCCTGCTCATTGGTTATCGAGCAGTAATTAGTTCTTGAGTTAGTAAATAATTGATTATGAAAGAATCAGATTTGGTTATTTATCAAAAATTGAATATTGTCATCGCTCCAGCTCTGTGGGCTGCAGAGGTCTGGGCGCTGCACACACCTGTCCCCTAGATAGGCACCCAGCAGCATTCCTCACCTCCCTGCTGCCCCAGGGCACCACAGCTCTATCCAGAGGCATGGTCTGTTTGGGTATCAGGAGACATTTCTTCTCAGACAGAGCAGTGAGGCACTGCAGAGGGAGGTGGGGGTCACCGTCCCTGGAGGTGTTCAGAGCTGTGGTGATGTGGCACCGAGGGATGTGGGCAGTGGGCATGGTGGGCTGGAGTTGGACTAGATGATCTTAGTGGTCTTTTCCAACCTTGATTCTATGATTCTGATATCCTGATAAAGCCTTCCCCAAATCCCCACCTTCACTTCTTGGAAACCCACCTCCACCTCAACGTAGTCATGGAGCTTCTTACAGGTGGCCGCAAAGGTTTCCGATGTGCCAAACTCGAAGTACCACAGCTTGTTTTTCATCCTGGGGCACAGGGAGTGGTGTTAGCAGCCCACATGTGAGCAGCAACTCCCCTGGCCCACCCCACAAGGTTCCCTCTGGGGACACGAGGCTCCCCTGCCTCCCCCATGGAGGCATGTCAAAGGATGGATGCTGGCACCAGGTGCACCAGGAGCACCCAGCGAGGAGTGAAATGTGCAGGGCCAGCAACAGGCATGAGCATGCAGGGGCTTGGAGACAGTGGCTCCTGGGGGCACTGAATGGCCCTGCAGATGTGGCACAGCAGCTGGACAGCCCTTACCTGCTGTTAAATTTCTCAGGGTGCTTTTCTCGCATGATGTGGAAGCGGTGGGCAATGGAGGCATCCTGCAAGGAGAGGTGGAGCAGGTTGGAAAGGGCTGAGAAACAGAATCCCCCTCCCTGCGTGTGCATTGGGACATAGGGGCTCAGCCCTTCATCCTCATTGTTGGCCCCATAGCATGGGGCTCCCACATAGCTTCCATCAGACTGTGATCCACCCCTGGAACCCCAAGCCTCCCTGAACTCTGTCAGAGCTTCTCTGGCTCTTGCAGCACCCTCAGCTTGGAAGAGAGACATTTTGTGAATATTTTTGCATTCAAGCGCTGCTATTTCAGACAACAATAAAAACAGAAAGACAATTGCCAAGAGGGAGGTTGGGAACACAAGCAAGGAAGAGCAGGGAGGGGGAGATGCAGGGTGGGGGACCCAAGCTCAAATGGAGAGTTTCACCAAATTCTGAGAAAGGCTTTTATTGTCTCTGTGGAATGACACAAGCCAGCCGTTCATGCTCCTATGAGGCTCACCCCCCAGAGAGGGCTCAAATGAGTACAGGAGGAGAGGAGATAGAATCACAAAGCATGGGAGCCATCCCCATCTGCTCCACTCCCTGACTTCCTGGCAGCTGAGGAACATTTATTTCACATGGCAGAGGAATCACCCCAAAGGCCCTGATCTGCAGGTTTGGGGCAACAGCTGCACAGGGAAGCTCCGATGGGTTCTGCTGCTCCTTGCTCAGCTTGGCTACCACGTCCCTCCCCATTCCCTGGTGCTGAAGGGCCCCGCTACTTACCACCCCGATGGAGAAATAGTTGTTGATGATGCTGTATGGGACAGGGTCCCCGTTGGCCTCCTTGTCACTGGGAATCACGTCTATCTGCCAGCGGTCCAGCATCACCTCCGTGCTGTGCTCAATGTCTTTCAGCACCTTCATCAGGCTGCCACCCTCATAGCCTGCACATTGGAGGAGGATGAAGGGGAGTGCATTCATGCCAGCGGAACAGCATGCAGCTGGGGGCTGCTCACACGGCACATCACTTGCCCTTGCCCCAGCTATGTGCCTCCCAGCCCCAGGACAGCACCCCACAGTCACTCATGGTCCCCATGGGCTGCATCCCAGCAGAGCGATGCTCGCCTGATCTCACCTCCACCCCAGCGCAGACACCGGGCCAAGTCATTGCCTGTTCCCAGGGGCAGGACGGCCACTGGTGGGTGCTTCAGCAAGTTTGCCTTGTCTGCAACACAAGGGAAAAGAAGGGTTGGGGCTGTGATGGATGGATTGCGCCCTGGCTAGGTTTGTTTCATGCTCCTCTTGATGTGCTTCCTCTGCCCAGTGGTTTTGTGTACTCAGGGGCCACAGAGCCTGCTCACCTATGCAGTCCAGGATCCAGCCCACGGTGCCATCCCCTCCACAGGCCAGAACACGGAAATCTGGAGTGTCCCGGAAAAAGCTCAGCCTGGACAGGGCAGAGAGAGGAAAATGATTTATGTAGGAGATGGACGGGCATGAGGATGGGCTGTGGGGGCCGGCGAGTGTCCGCAGCACCTCCGTACCCAGGAGCAGGTCCACCACGGTCCAGGTTGTACACTTGCCGCGGGTTGAGCAGGTAGTGAAACTTTCGAAGGACCCTACAGGAAAAGAAAAGAAGTGAGAGATGCCACAGGGGATGCTGACTGGTGGCTGGGGCATCCCAACGAGCTGATGGCGGTGGGGCCACAGAGGGATGCTGTCAGCAGGCAGGGGTACAACCTACCGCTCTCCTTGCCTCCCTCCACTCTTGGGGTTCACAAACACCAGCAGGGGATGCGTCCCAGGCCGGGGGCTGATCTGGAAGGCAGAAAGGGTGAAGGCTGAAATACCCAGCACAGCACGGCCGACCGCAGCCTGGGGGGGGAGATCCTACCTGCAGCCCTTGCCCATCCACTGTGGTGGAGTTGAACTTGAAGCTCTGCCCATCCTCGGGGCTGGTGCCAGCCGGAGACTCGCTGTCGGACCTGCGGCAGTGGGATTGCCGCTCCTGCGGGACACAGCGAGGGCGGGTGGGGGAGCTGTGGGAATGGGGCAGCGACCAGGGGGCGTGGGGACAGGGCGGGGACTGAGGGGTGTGGGGACAGGGTGGCCACGCACCAGAACCACTGGGCAGATGTAGGAAGGCAGCAAGATGTGGTCCCGCAGAGGGCCCCCATCGCACTCCGGCTTGACGTGGGAGGCACATTTGTTGTGGAGCTGAAGGGGGAGGAGGACGTCAGCGGGGTCACACCAAGATGACAACCCCCTCTGGTCCCCCGACCGTTCCCACTCACGGTGACTTGGCACCAGACGCAGTGCAGACCGGTGATGCCCTGGTAGCACTTGATGCTCTTGTGGCATCGGTCGCACTTGACGGGGGAGTTGCCCTCAATCCAGGTGTGCTGCATCACCTGCAAGAGGAAAAGGGATGCTGCACCCGCAGACCCCCGGCAGCTGTTCTGTCTCCATGGCCTCCTATGGGATTTCAGAGGCTGGTCTGTCCCTCCTACTCACATTGGTGTTCCTCTTGGACTTCACGTAGGTGCTGATGCAGGAGGCGATATCTTTGGACACACATCTCTCGTGCACGGTGTATTTGCAGACTGGTGGAAGGAAGGAAGAGGTGAGTGACCCGCTCCCCTACACTCAGCAGGGTTGGGGAGCCCTGGGGACACGACTCACAGGAGCAGCAGAGGCCCTGCTTGCGGACGCCCAGCAGCATGGTGCGGCAGAAGTTGCAGTAGGCGGGCTTCTTGAAGTGCTTCAGCCTCCAGGCATGCTGCCCATCATCCTTCACATTCTGCAGGGCAGCCGAGAGGAGCAGGAGGCTCATTCCCTGCTGCCTTTCCCCATGTTGTCCCTCCTGCATCCTTGCCACCAAGCGCAAATAAAGCCGGCTCCAGGCTGAGCCCCTTGTGGAAGAGCACGCCTCTCGAATCTGTGTCTGGGCACCAGCACTCTCAAGGAGCCACTTCAAATTCCTGCCTGACAATCTGCCCACCCACCCCTCCTTGGAAAGCAAACATCAGAATGGGCACTGGGGACAAATTTTCCCTTCAAATCAGACATGGAAGGGAACTTGGATGAGGACTCGGATGCAGCTTGGGGATGTGAAGCTCGGTAGGATGAAAAAATGAGACATGGAAATAAAGGGGGGTGAAAACCACCCCCGCTCATCATTTGGGTTGAACACGCACAGCACTGGAGTGCACCGCAGTGCTGCAGAACAAACGCAGCCCGCGTGGGCTGCCGAGGGGAGGCTGCCCTCCCGTGGCTCCTGCAGCCTTGCTGCTGCCGCGACCTCGCTCCGTGCCCAGCTCTCCCATCTCACCGTCTCCATTCCCAGCAGCACCAGCAAGGGGATGGTGGTCATGCCGCCCCGGATCCACTCTTCCAGCGTCACGTTCCCGTCGTGGTCGTAGTCAATCTCCTCCATCATCGCCTTCAGGATCTGAGGGCAGGAGGGGAGGTTGTAACGGGGTGCAGCTCGCAGCCCCTGGGCTCTCGAGCCCCCGCTGGGCACTCACAGGCTTCAGCTCAGTGGAGTCCCACTCCAGGTACTCAGCCACGTGCACCATCTGGTTTATGATACGATCCAGCTCCTGTACACAGGGAGGTGACTGAGGTCAGTGCCCTTGCCCTGCATCCCAAATTGCCCTCGGTTTCTCCTCCTCAGGCTTACCGAGCTGTCCAGGATGCCGTTCCCATCGGTGTCATATAGGCGAAACATAACTGAAGGGAGAAGAAAAGCCACTGCAGGTTGGACTCTGCGTTTCCAAAAGCCACCCTGGTTCACTGCCCCCGCCCCCCTCCCCCCACACTCACACCACACACTCTCCCCTCTGTAGGGGAAGGGCTTGTAACTTCAACAACAGTGAGAAAGGCATACTGATCCCAGGCCACACATGCACCCGTGGGGCTGCTGCAGGCCCTGTGGTGTGTTCACATTTCCCTTTGGGCTCCTATGGGAAGGGATGTGGCCTCACATTGTTCAGCATCTTGCAGCGATCCCACCTGGGACAAACTTGGAGCCCAGTTAAACTCCCATATCCCCAAACAGCTGCTGCCAGGTACCTAAGCCACCTAACCCAGGGATTACAGCCCAGAGGGGATAGAAACAGGGATGGAGAAACAGGGCATTGCCACAGACGCTGGCTCCTGCAGCCGCCTAAGTTTGAAGCCAGGCCAGCTTTGGGCCCTCCCACTCCTCCCAGTTCACCCAGTAACCAGCAGCCTGCAGCGCAGGGGTGCCACTCACACTCAAGCTTGTCCTCTGCCCGTCCTCTCTCCAGCAGGGACAGGTAGCAGACGATGTCCTTCAGGTAGACCACCTGAGCCAGGGGGGCCGGAGGGTGCTGGGGGGCAGCTTTCAGGGTGCTATGGCTTTTCCGCAGACTGAAGGGAAGTCTCTTCTCCAAACTCCTGGAGCCTGCGGGGAGGGAGGGCACACACACCGGGCTGTGCATCGGGAGGGGGCCAAGGAGCTCTGCAGGATGCTCCACAGGACTTGGGTGATGTGGAGGACGTGGAGCAGGGCTGGGTGATGCCACCTGTGCCCGGGGCAGGGGACAGCTCATGCGGTCTACCCGCAGCAGATGGCCGCTCGCTCCTCGGGCAGCGGGGAGGCACTTCATTAATCCCTCTCCATAGGAGCTGCTGCCAGGTAATTAAGACATTGAGCAGCGGCAGCTCTGCGGGATGGGACCGATGGCTTCAGTTTGCAAAGCAAAGGTGTTGAGGCACTGGGAGGTTGCCTGGCTGGAGAGGTCACCGCTGCCGCCCCGGGAACAGCACCGGGGAACCACTGTCACCTGTCCCCTGCACAGCCCCAGCTGAGCTCACCTGGCGACTGGGGGCTGAGCAGGGACCCCGAGGAGATCTTTGAGGACCCCGAGGAGTTGTGAGCAGAGGGGGTGCCAGTAGTGGACTTCTGGGAGGACGAGCGGGACCAGCTGGGGGAGGCAGCGGCTATGGAGGCTGGGCTCAGCGCCGCCGGCTGCGGCTCAGCCATTGTGCTGGGGCAGCCCTTAGGCTCAGCCGTGTGCCGTCCCAGGGCGCTGAGCAGCGTTTTCCCGTTGATCCCTGCAAAGCAGACATAACTGCCTCCCCCACCGGCCTCCAGAAGCCCCCTTCCTGTCACTAGCCACCGCATCCTCTTCACTAGCCCACCGGCAGGCCCATATCCTGACCCCTCAGTCCCGCACTGTGCTCAGCCCTCATGCCCTAGGGATGGGTGCTGGGGTCTGGATGGAGAGGACACCGTCCTCTGTGTGCTTTTCCTATTGCTTTTGCAGTTTAATGCGCTCTCTCAGCAGATGTCTCCGCACGCTGCAGACCCAGCAGAGGGGGGACACAGTGCTGGCCGCACCGACGGCCCCGCATGGTACCTGTGACAGGAGCGCAGGCCACCTCGGTCTGGATGGAGATGCCGGCATCAAGAGACTTGGGCTCTGAAACACAGTTTGGCACCATGAAGCTCTGTCCTCCCCAGGGCAGGGAGAGGTAATGGGACAGAGCCAGGCTGCTGTGCTCGGCTTCGTGCCAAGCGGGCTCACCGAGCTGCGAGACGCTGGGGCTCTGGCGCTGGGTCTCGGGGGCTGCCTGGCAGCTCTTCCTCTTGAAGGACGTGAAGAGGTGCTGGCAGAGCTCCTCGGGCACCTCTGCCTCCAGGTAGGTCTTCATGAAGAGGCGGAAGCCCTCATAGTCGATGGGCTGCGGGGGCACAGGGGGCTGTGGGTTGAGGTTGCACACGGGGCGGGGTCTGCTCTGCACAATGGTGCCTGCAACCCTGCCCTTGCAGCACTGTGTCCTGCACAGCAATGGGCTGGTGGGTACGGGGACTGGGGATGTGCTGGGGGAGGTGAAAGGCTCCCAAAGGGAAGGAGAGGGGTGAGGTGATTGCAGCTCCCCCATAACATAACTGCCTCCCGCATGGGGAAATCTCCTTCTGTGTGGGGTCCTACAGTGAGCGTGAATAGCGAGGTGGTTCTGCTGCTTCTCCTTGCAGCTTTCAGCCCACTGATTTTCTCATTTCACCTCGTTTCTAGTGATTATAGCCCTCCTGAAAGGCTCTGTCGTGCCGGCACAATAATAGCTCTCACTAAAAGCACCACTTGGAACAAACAACCCCAGCCTTCCCCAGGTGAGTGTGACAAGGTACAGGGCCTGCCCATGTCCCCAGGTTGGCAACAGCAAAATAAATTGCTTTGGGGGGAAGTGCAAGGGGTAAGTGAGAGTAAATCGCTTCTCTGCTCCTGCATGGCAAGAAAGTGCCAAAAATGCACAGTGAGGGATGGGATCAAATGGGACAGGAAGGGATGAAATGGGATGGGATGGCAAGAGAGATGGGATGGGATGCGACAAGATGGGATGGGAGCGGGTAGAATGGGTGGTATGGTATGGAGTGGGATAGTATGGGAGGGGTGGGATGGGATGGGATGGGATGGGATGGGATGGGATGGGATGGGATGGGATGGGATATGATGGGATATGATGGGGTAGATGACTAGGGAGTTGGAGTCTCCCAGCAGCATCTACTGTGCTGGTGTGACCGAGCAGGCAGTGGGGAAGGCTGGATGGGAAAGGGCTGTACCTGTTCAGGGTTGTACCTCGAGAGGACACCATCCCCATGGAACTCCTCCAGGACATCCTTGAGCTTCTTCGTGGAGTCTGGGGAGACAAAAGCATTGCACTGAGCATGGTGCTAGCAAGCCCCCTTTGACAAATCCAGGTGGCAACAAGCTTCCTCACTGACAAACAGCCAGGTCCCTGCATGCCCCGGGAGGGTCCATTTGTGTCCCACTTTTGGGGGGACATTTAAGTGGCTCTTGGGCACATGATCCCTGTTTATTGCTGCTAATTCCTCTCTATAGGCAGGATGGAGCTACCTCTTGCTCTTCCACTGGGGGTGCTGGGCCACGAGTGCTATGGGACAGACACATGATGTGGGGCCAATGCAGCTGGTGTTTGGGACAGGAAGGACCTTGGGGAGCTCCTGACCCCCATAAGGTGCAGGATTTGGGGTCAGCCCAATTTCCATGGGATAGCCCCAGCCTTGCAGCACGACTTCTGCCCAGTGTCAGGCTTCTCACTCTGTCCCTGTGCATCTTCTGGAGCCAACACCTGGGCTGGCCCTAAGTAGCACCCAAGTGCTTTGAAGGAGGCTGTGGGAAATGCTGCATTTGGACTCCGCACCCCTGCCTCAGGGAGGGGAAGGATGGCTCATCCGTCACGCCCCTGCCCTTCGGGTGGCAGCTGTATTTCTTTTGCTAGAAAATATCCCTTCTGCCTGCTCACAAGCTGCACTGTCATTCAAAACGTTTCCATTCCCATGATTAGCCCCTTGTGCATCGTATGAGGATGGCATAGCAGTGTCTGGAGACGGGAAGGATATTTGCAGTTGCACAAAACACCAGCTCCTTCCCAGCTCCCTGCTGCAGCCGCCCCCCACCTCCCGAGCAAGCCTCGCTTGCCAAACTTTGATTAACACAACGAAGATGCTGTGCACAAACTCAGCATTACAGATGGTGTTTTATAGTCTGTGATTAAATAACGCAGAGCTCGTTCTCTGAAAAGGAAGGATGAGGTGCCGGCAGCAACGCTGCACCCCTGCCCACAGCCCGTCTCACCTGCAGCACAGTGCCCAGGGGAGGTGTGCTCAGCACTGTAGGAAGTGCTGTTGTGAAGAGGGAACTGGGCAGATTCCAGAGGTGAGCCCTGAGAACCACATAAAGCAAATGCAAGGTCCTGCACCTGGTCAGGGCAACCCTAAGCACAGATGTCAGCTGGGCGATGAGAGGGTGCTGAGCAGAGCTGCAGGGAAGGACTTGGGTGCTGGTGAGTGAAAAACTGAATATGAACCAGCATTGTGTGTTTGCAGCCCAGAAAACCAACTGTATTCCAGGCATTCCAGCAGCATGGCCAGCAGGTCAGGGATGACAGTCACCCTCTGCTCCACTGTCTGAACCCCAACCTGCAGTGCTGCATTCAGCTTGGGGACCCCAGCACAAGGATATGGACCAGTTGGAGTGGGTCCAGAGAAGGCCATGAGGATCCTCAGAGGGTGGGAGCACTTCTGCTATGGCTGAGATCTGGGGGTGTTCAGCCTGGACACAGAAGGGGAGACCTCACAGCAGCCTTCCAGTGCCTAACAGGGACTACAGAAGAAAAGCTGGAGAGGACCCTACTGGGGAGTGCAGCGAAAGGAGAAGGGGTAATGGCTTTAAATTAAAAGATGTTTAGATGAGGTATTAGGAAAAAATTCTATATTCAGAGGGCGGTGAGGCGCTGACACTGCTGCCCAGAGAAGTGTGGGTTCCCCATCCTTGAAGGTGCTCAAGGCCAGGCTGCATGAGGCACTGGGCAGCCTGAGATGCTGGGGGCAGCCAGCCCACGGCAGGGGTTGGGACCGGATGGGATTCCAGCCCAAACCATTCTGTGATTCTATGATTCTATAAAAGTTACCCGAGGCTCGTGATTCTGTCTCTGCAAAAGCAAAATTCCATCTCTGCAAAAGCAAAATTCCATCTCTGCAAAAGCAAAATCATCGCAGAGGGTTGGCAGCCAGAGCTGAGCTGTAGCGCAGCTCCGTGTGTTTGGGAAAAGCCCGCCCGCTTTCCCCGCTGGCATTTCACTTTGCCGACAAATGTGGGTGCCTGCAGAGGGATGGAGCTGTGCTCACGTCTGCGCCGCTGCCACCCGGCGCGGGGGCTTTCTGGGGATGGGGCTGCAGTGCTCTGAGTGACACTGGGCTGGTCCCTGGGGCCCCAGCCCTGCTGCAGGGAGGTGATGGACACCAGGGGAGCGCAGCAGCTCTGCTCTTATTTTTCAATAGCATCAGTGGATGCATCCGATGTTTTCTCCATTGCGGTGGCCAGGAGCTGCAGGCTGGGCATCCCTGCAGGTGACAGACCCCGCCGAGCCTCCTTGTCCCAAGTGCCATCCAAACTGACCCAAATCTCAGAGGACAAATTGTCCATGCTTAAATCACAGGCAGGGAGCTGTGAGCCGGTCCCCATAGCCGTGAAGCTGCAAAGGGGCAGGATGGAGGAGAGCTGGGTGTTGGGAGCCAGGCCATGCAAGGAGCACTACTCACAGTCAGTGTACTGCTGGAGCTGGGCGAATTCAGCGGGGCTGAGTGTGATCCAGCCCCCGTCACTCATCTTGGGGCCGCTGCAGGGCCACCGGCCACCACTCTAGGAGCTGCCTGGGCTCATCACCATGCTGGGTCACGTCGGCACTGTGAAGGGCACAGGGGTTCTGGTCCCACGCACAGCATCACTCTGGCAGTGAGGCTGAGAGCTTCAGGGCAGCCACGGCTGGAGCACCTGGCCAGCACCCTCCTTCCTGCAGTGGGAAAGAAAGAGAGGATGGCATCATGGCACCAAAACTCCTTCTCAGATGGACTTGGCTAATGTCACTGGGACTCCTGAGCTTGGACATGGAAGGTGAGACTGCTTTCCCAGCAGCAGGTCACCGCTGGTGTGGTCCTGCTGGGAACCATGGAGCTCCCCAACCCTTTGGGACCCAAGGGGCTTCCTGAGCCACTGCTCACCCCAGGGCTCAGCACCTGCTGGAGGGGCTGCCTCAAATGGGGAGATTCCCTGCGTAACCTCAGTGAAACACATCCCACTGCTCCTAGCCAGAGCTTCCCCATCAGCATTTTGCAAGGGAATTCAACATGATACAGGCAGAAAGAACAAGGCTATTAATTACAGAAGACACAGCTCACGATGCCTGCAGGGCAGAGGATGTGAACGAATGGAAACTCACAGATTGCAGCTCCATCCACGGAGCCAGCCCTGACCTTTCACTGGCTCCCACAGCTGATAATCTTTTCTAATGAAAATCTATGTTCTAAACCAGGCGAGGGGGAACCTACACGAAGAAAAGTGCTGGGGAAGGCTGTGCCCCAGAGGAAATGTCAGAGGGCTTCAAGCAAAGTGGCAGTCTCCAGCCGATCAATTTGCAGGCTTCAAAATTTATTAGCTTCTTCACTTAACCAAATCGGTGGCTGAGGTCCAGGGGAAATGTCAGCTTCCCGAGGACACGCAGCCGGCCCTGGAGACGCTTGTTCTTCAAGGAGCAGACGGGAGCAATTAGATCTCGATTTTAGGGCCGGCTTCTGGTTTGGTGCTGGCTGCCAGGTGGAGAGCAACTGGATAACACAGAGCCAGGGCTGGTGGAGAGCGGTGTTCCAGCACCAGAGTGAGCATAACCTGCACGCCTGGAGAGAAACAGCGCTGAGTGAGAGAGGTGTGCCCAGCCCTGGCAGCTGGGAGCTGTGGCTCAAGGCAAACCGTTGGAGCTGGACCTGCGGAAGACAGGGATTGATCGCTGCCAAGTGATGGTCATTCAGGGCCAAATGCCCTTTGTGCACGCTTGTTGGCATCCCTTTGCATCAACGAACAGGGGAGGTGTTGAGACACTGGTGCTTTAGGATGCTCAAATTGTGCTTTGGGATGCTCGAATGGTGTGAGCAAAGCATTTGGTGCTTTGGGATGGGATGCTCGGATGGTGTTCGGGGTTCTTGGATGATAAAACAAGGCACCAATCACTGGGGAAAAGAAGAGAGCCATTTCCTTCCACAACAAGAGGGTCCAAGGCAGAGGCAAAGGGAGGGGATGTTCCCATCTCCTCCGCATAGACACATGCATCTCAAGCAAACCCTGCAGCAGGAATTATTGGAGCGCTGGGGGTGGTGCAGTGGAGGCGCAAGTGGGAACGCTGTGTCCAAACTCCCGCAGGATGCAGTGCTTGTCTCCAGGTACTCCAGAGGCTCTGTCTGAACCCCCCCCCCCCCAAAGTGCTTTCTGTTTCCAGGCAAATGAGCTGCTTAGTTGGACCAGAAACTGTTTTTTACCTTTAATCATACAGGGAGAGGCTAGGAGCATGGAGCTAGTTCAGTTTGCAAAGGAAAGGTGCAGGGGGGCTGGCTGTGGTTCCCAGCTCCTTCTATCTGTCCCCATACTCAGAGATAGCGGGGCAGGACATGGCCCTGAGTGGGCTGCTCCTAGAGGCTTTCCCCCATCAATCTGAAGAACAACAAATGCCACTTCTGGCATGTCAGCCTCGGGTCTTAGGGAGAGAAGGAAAAAGCCTCCTCGGGAATCCAGCTGCTGCTCATTTGGACGGCCTCTGAATTGTCAGCAGCAAATTACATGATATTAAATCAAACTTGCCTCTTCCTAAAAATAGCTCTCCTCCCAGCGGTACAAAAAATGAGGAGAGGGTTTTCCAGTGGTGCCAGCACCTCGCCTGCCCTCTGCGTGCCCCGTGGGGCCCAACAGGAGGGGGTGGCTGTGTCCCACCAGCCCCAGAGCAGGACCCGCAGCCTGGGTGCCCCCACCTTTCCTAAGGGTCTGACTGCTCCTGTGATGTTCAGCCAAGAGGCCCCACTGGCATTAAATGGGGTGGAAATCCCTCCTGTCCCACTGCAGCAAACAAACCCAGACCGAGTCAACCTCAAAGCGCTTTCTGCAGGCACCAGAGCTCCCTTTGGATCCCAGCACCCTGCAGCACTGAGGAAATGTCCATGGGTGCACCGACCTGAAGCCCCTCACACCCGTGGGCAGGGACAGAGAGCAGCACTTTGCCAAGAGATGCTTCGCCCTCACTGAGCGCTGCTTTTGGAGGAGCAGGCACCTGCCGTCGCTCTCTCATTGCCATCACTTTTTCCCCCAAATATTCTCTCAGAGCAGCCTGGATCTCTGCTCAGACACCACCGCAGAGCCCGTCTTGTGGAAGAGCCCCAGCCCGAGGCAGCAGCATCCTGCATGCACGAAGCCACGAGAGCGGGACAGCCCCAGGAACCCCGCGGTAGCCAGTCCTCAGGGTCAGCTGCACCTTGAGTGGAACGGCGCTGTTTCCCCGCAGCTTTGAAGTTACCCTTCTCCCCTTCCATCCCCGCTAACAACCCGAACAACAAGTTCCAGACGGCCTCCTCCCGGCGCTCCGCACCTCCTGCCCCGCGCAGGGGCAGAGCCGTTCGCCCGTCGGAAGGGCTGCCCGGGAGCGGCAGCGCGGCTCTCCCAGCAGCGGGGCGCGCAGGTTGGTACCGAGCTGAGACCCGACGCACGTACAGACAGCAGTGAGGGCAGCGCGGCACGCAGCCTCCGCGGGCATTAGCAGGCTGCGATCAGGGCTCGCTGGCAGCCATGTTCTCAGCCCCGGGGGAAAACGAGCCTCTGCCCCGTCCCCGCCACCACCCCGTGCACCTCTTCCCCGGGTTACAGCCCCGGCCCCGGCGCCCGCGGTTCCCGTCGCCAGCGATGCCCGAAGCAGCGCGGCTCCTCCCCGCCCGCCCCGCGCTCCCGAAGCTCTCCGAACCCAACCCCGAGCCCCGGGACGGGGTCGGAGCCGGCCGCGGAGAAGCGGGGGGAACACGGGCTGCTCGGAGCCCCCCCCCGCACAACCGGAGCCCCACTGCGGGACCGGGGGCAGCGCCGCAAAGTTGGTGCCGGCCGCTCCCGAGAGCTCGGGCTTTTCCCACGCTCGCTCTCCATCCCTACCCAAAGCTTTCCTTTCGGCCAAGCGGCTCCCGCCCCCCGCAGCCCGTACCCCTCGGGTCCCTTACGGGGAGGCGAGGCGGCGGCGGGCGCTCGGGGCCATCCGCGGGACCGGCGGCGGAGGAGGAGCAATCTCCGGAGCTCCCGAGCGCGGACCCGGCGCTGCCGCCTGACAGCTCCGCGGCCCCTTCGGAAGGTGGAGCCTGGCCGCGGGCGCGGGGCCGGCACCGGCGGGAGGCGGGTACCGGGAGGAGCCCCCCCCCGCCTCGCCCCCGCCCCGGGCACCGGGCAGCGCCCCGCCGAGCCGCCCCCGCCGCCGGCAGCGGGAGGGTGCGGAGCCGCGGGCCGGGTGAGCGCGATGCCCGGCGCCCCGCAGCTCCGGGGTGCTGCTTCCTGCGGAGCGGAACAAGCAAACAAACAAACAGAAAAGGCCCAAAAGAGATAAAAAGCATTTTTATTTTCTTTCCATGACGCGGCCGCCTGCCTGCTCGGGGGTGACACTATTTCAGGCATGTCTCTTATTTATGTTTCTCTCTATTGATACTAATTAAAGACGCCATACGTGCACGTAGCTCTCCGACTTGGAAAAAAGCAGAAGGGGACTGACAGCCCGGACTGAACTTTCTTGAGAGAAACGGGCAGAGAGGGGCAGAACGGACGGCATCGCTGCGTCCTGCGTGTCACCTCTGTGATGCTCCAGCTGTGTGCCCGGGGCCCGGGGCTGCGATGCTCCAGCCCCTCTTTCCCCTAAAATTACTTAAATCCACGCAGCGGGTGAAGCTCTTTGCAGAGCGATGCCCATGGGATGCACGGTTCCCTTCCGTCTGCTCTCCTCCAGCAGAGCCCAGGGCTCTCCAGCACAAGGGAGCTCTCGAGTCGTTGCCGGGGGCTGGGAACGGCTCTGTCTGGAGCCCTGTGAGGTTTGCAGAACAAAACCCAGCGGGCCGGCTGCTACACCACGTTGCCTTCACCGTGTTGCTGAGGCTTTGCCTGGGCTGCTGGTGAGACGCCGAGCACACGCAGATGGAGGAGTTCCATTTTTTCCCCGCATCCAAGTAGATATTCCTTCCAAGGATTAATTAGTAAATTAAAATGGTAGAAAGATGAAATTATGATTATTCAAGAGCCTCGCTGGTGATCTCTCTCTGCTTACTGCTGCCATCCTCAAGGATTGGGGCAGCAGCTTCTCCCTACATTTCCTTCATGAAAAAGAACCTCGGGGTGGCAAATGTGGGCAGATGAGACAATGCACGGCTGCCAGCCCCCGTCCTGCCATGCCCGAGGGAAAGAACTGCCCCGTGTCTGTGTGCCCCCCATATGGGCACCCCCACACCAACATCATGGGTCACACAGGGCCTCTCCCTCCGGATTGACGCAAGCAGCAGCCTGAGAACTGCATTGATCAGAGCTGCAGTCCCGTCTTCTAGCCCCGTCCAAAAAAGCCATCACATTTTGCTTGGCAAAAATTCTCCTTCTTAAACCTGAGTCACCAACAATTCCCTGCTCTGACGCCTGACAATTTGTTTTTTTCTGCTGCTCCCCCTAGCAGGGCCCAGCTGCCCACGGAGCTCGGATCCCAGCCCAGAAAGCAATGGCAAAGCCTCACGGAGCTGGAAGGTGCCCATTTTGGGGTTATCCATGCCCCATGGCTCTCCGAGGGGCAGCCCAGCTACAGAACAGGGCCAGGCTCTCCGGAAAGCTCGATGCATGCCAGGGATTTGCACCAAGCATTTTTCACCCCAAAGAGCTCTGGGAAAGCATCAGTGTTTGCTGGCACCTCCTGGATCTTCACATTCAGAGAATGAGATACAGGGGAAGATTGGAAGGCCAATCCCAAGGGCCACCTGGTGCTGCCTTGTCTCGTGCTTCATTGGCTCCGCAATAGCTCAGCTCTATTGCATTCCCCACACAGGCATGAAGGGATCCCCAGCCATTAGAACCCCATTATTTTACTACATATATGATGGAGATGGGAACTGCAGAGCCCATTGTGGCACTGAGGAACAAGCAGACCAGAGGAGATACAACAAAACGAGCCCATCCCGCAGTACAGAGACAAGTGGGCTGCCTCCTGCCTCCCCAGCGTGTTCCTCACTGAGAGAGGAAAGATGTCAGATTTCAAAGGGAAAAACCCATGGGAGAAACTTCCAGGCTGTTTTTTTGGCTTCTTTTTTTTTTGCACTTTTGCTCTGCGTGGCCGTGAGAAGGACGCGATCTCCTGCTCTGCCCGCGGGTGGTCGCAGCTTTATATTAACTCACAGCGAGACGCAGCGTGCAGCCTGGGGAGTGACAGATCTGCCTCAAATTAGAAAATGCCATAGGGAGGGGTGTCCCTTGGGCATGGTGCTGGAGTGCTCCTGAGCCGGCCTCTTTGCTGAGCTCTCCCATGAAGCCAGGAGCTGCCTGCCGCGGGAGGATGGTGTGGGTGAAACAGGGATGCAGTGCAGCTTTTCCACCTGGGTGCTGGGGTGGGCAAGCAACCCTGAGCCCTCTGCAGAAGACAACAACAATGCATAGCTTGCAGAAGGGGATGGCCATATGCTAAGGGGGATCCTTAGCCATTTGCTAAGGATTTCCACCCGTATCCCAGTCGTGGAGCTCCCTGGAATTACACTGTGACAGAGCAGAGAGGGATGCTTCCATGCAGCCCTGCTGTGCCTGTGTCACCTAACACTGATGTGATATGACACTACTGAAACGTTTAGAAAATGGTGCTGTGGGTGACAGTTCCCAAGTGGTTATTTTAACCCAAGTAAACAGCATAGTTAGAAAATCACACTCTCACCAAAAACAGTTGTGGAGGCTGCTTGGAGACGTGGAGGTTCCCTGTGCACCTGTGCAGCCTTGAAGAGCTGATGTCATCAGTGAGCATTCATTGAACAACCCTGGGCACCTCGGGGAGGTTTTTGGTGGTGGAGGACAAAGCAAATGGGAGGAGTGATGGAGAAACCACAAAGCAGTGCCCACTGAGCACAGCAGTGGTGATGTGCACGATTTCGGGCGCATCGGTGCTGCACAGTAGCAATGATGGCAGTGAGGATGTGGGCACGGTGGGCGGGAGGAGAAGTTGCAGCCAGTGAGAAAAGGGAAGGAGGAGGTGCTGCCCGGCGGGGCACTCAGAGCTGCACTCCCCGTGCTGTCAGCTCAGCTCGTTGCTGGCTCGGAGCGCGCTGCGAGCGCAGAGCTGCGCGATGCTGTTAGCAGCGTGACACCTCCTAACCAGCCCCATCTGCTCGGAGGCACCGCATCCGGCGGGGTTTCTGCAGACCTGCTGGCAGAAGCGTTTGCCAAGGTTTTACAATCATCGTTAATAAACACGGCGGGGCGGCGTTTGGCACCACGAGCTGCGACTCCCAGGCTAGCTAGCTGAGATGGAGAGAAGCCGTGGCAAATAGATGTGAAATGATCCCACCCTGTGGGATGCGTGGACGTACACAGCCTGCAGGCAGGGCTCAGCACTCACGGTGCTGCTGCTTGCAGACAACCAACAGCCCTGGGCTGCTGCTGGGCTGTGGCATGACCCAGTGCCACCCTATACTGCAGAACCCGAGCTGTGCCACCCTATACTGCAGAACCAGGTGAGCACCTGGTGCCTTTCAGACAGGATGGCACCATCCAAAAAGTGTCCAGGATGGAACAGCTGGACCCGTAGGTGTGTAATAGCATCACAAAAAGCCCATGTGATTTAAGAAAATGCCACATTCCCGGCAGATGAAAGGCTACAGCTGAATCGAGTGGCTGCGGATGAATCACAGCGCTGTAGGGAGCACACTCATGGGTGTCTCAGCAAAGCCATACAGCTTGGATGGGCTCCAGCAGTGCTGGGGCGTTGCGGGACTCTCACTCCACCCCCTGGGCTCCCAAAGCCCACACATCCCACAGGTGCCTGGCACCCAGCAGCACCTCCCAGCTGCTCCCACTGCGGGCCACAAGGAGTGAGATGAAGCATCACATCGAGTACACACTCGATCAGATCCCTTAACCTGCTGCATTAAAATAATACTGTGGGATTTAGGTCTGGAGGTTCTGGAGCAGATAGTTTTGTTATACATCATCATTCCCATCCCAAAGTTAAACTGTTTTGAAGTGCTGTAAAAATAGCCACGGGATCACCTTTCCCAGCTGGCTCCATCCCTCCCCGTGTCTCATAAGAAGAGAAACGTGCACATCATTGGGAAACTCTGGTTTTGCTTTCCATGGGCTGGAATATCAGTGCTGAGGGTTTCCAAGAGAGATGCTGTAATACACTTACGCACGCACAGAGCTATGCGCAGAGCTGGAACCTTTGCTGAGTGCTGCACTCATGGGGCTGAAACCCTTCCGACAAACCCCCAGCTCCTGCCTCCCCAGCTCTCCAAGGGCTGATTTGAAAGCGTTGAAGGTTTTGGGGGACTCCCAGGCCACGTCCTCGCTTTGCTTTTTGCATGAGGGTTGCAGTGCTGCAAAGCTGCAGAGGGAGATCCCCACAAACAGGTGGAGATGGAGGGGCTGCACCGAGCCCTGTGCATACACAGCGTTGTGCTAAACCCTGATTCACCCAAACCAACCAATGGAGAAACGTATGGGTGTTGTGATGCCTCGAGCACAGCCCAACATCCATCAGACCTCTGGGAAACTGTGGGGTCAGGGCAGCTCTGGAGATGCTTGAAAGCAACATAAGGAGGATATTCCTATTCCAAGAGCTTCTAGTCTGGGGATGTGGGTCCACAACCACAGCCCATCTTGCTTTCAGCTCAGAGCTGTGCCGTTGCACTGCTGGGGCCGTGCCGCAGCCGCGAGGAGATGAGAACCATTTGCCATATGCTGAGGGATTACTGTATGAAACCAGGATGCTTGGCGGTGAGCCAAGGCACAAGGTTTCCAAATAGAGTCTGAATCCTGGACAGAAAAGTTCCAACTAAATATAGCCATGGCAGGCTCGGGGCCGACTTTTTTTGTTGAGTTCACTGAAAGCAGGCGGGCAGCGGCGTGTGTGCAAACGGAGGACCTGGGATGCACAAGCAGGATGGTGCTGGGGCAGGAGGGACTGAGTATCACTGTAGGGTGGTGGGTCAGGCAGGAGCAGCAGCTGGGAGGGAGAAGCTGAGCCCTACATGATGCGTGTTCCCAAAGAGCCATGGCAGGGGGGCCGGCAGCATGGGGAGCTGCGGCTAACAATAACAGATACTGCTGGAGTTATACCTTACATAGAGAAAACCAACACTGGAACCAGCTTTCTGTGAGCCTGGCAAAAAGCTTTTGTTTAATTTACAGGGGCTCAGGCTATATTTAGCCTGCAGATCCTTGGGGTTTTATCTGGGATCCAGTGAGCAGCTGAGACACATTGCCTGTTTGTGGGATTTGGTCTTTTTCCAGCAGGGCAGCACAACAGGACAATGCCAAAGCAAGCTATGGGGTCTGCGTGAGCTTAGCCCCATGGGCAGTGGGATGGGAGCAATGGGATGGGTGCACTGGAATAGAAAAAGTGGAATGGGAGCTGTGGGATGGGAGCTTTGAGATGGGATTGATGGGATAGGGGCAGCGGGATGGGAGCAGTGGGATGGGAGCTGTAGGATGGGAGCTGTAGGATGGGAGCTGTTGGATGGGAACAGAGAGATGGGAGCTGTGGGATGGGAATAGAGGGATGGGAACAGTGGGATGGGAGCTGTAGGATGGGATCTGTGGGATGGGAGCAGCATCTCTGTCAGGAAAGCCCAGCTCCCACATGGCCCTGATGATGGATGCAGTGGCTTCTGCCCTCAGACATATTTTTCCTTTCTCTGCAGAGTAACCCTTTTTGAGACACAAGAGCCCCAGCGCAATGCTGGCAGCCTCCCTCTCCATCGCCGGCCGCCCTGCTGAGCTAATTTTATCCTCCCTGGCCCCCCCATCTCCTGGAGATTGTCCTGCTGCAGCCAGCGAGCGCTAGAAAATAGCACATCGCCCACTCATCCAGCCTCCCTCCACAAGGAAAATATTTATATTATGCCAAAGAGAGGGTTTCCATGGCAGTGATGACTTTAGCACTGTTGCCTTGGAAACCACTTGAGGCCATCTTAAGCGGGGTGAAAATACCCTTCATCGACAAATAAGGAGAGTGCATAGGAAGGCCCTGCTGGCACACAGCAGGACGGGAGCTGCTCCCCTCCCGGTTGCTTTCGGAGCTCCCCAAAAGGGGACGTGCAGTGTCTGACCCTCAGTGATGGCACCGGAGGGCAAAGGGGTGGCACTTGAGGAGACACGGTGACATTGGAGGGCGCAGGGGTGGCATTGGAGAGGACGCGGGTGGTGCTGGGGGGATGCAGGTGGCACTGGGAGGCACACGGGTGGCACCGCTGCCATCCAGCCTCGAGCACCACTCCCTCCCGAGGAAGCCCCGGTGCCTCGGGACAGCCGCGGTTCCCCGCCAGCTCCATGCGAGGGGCCCCACGTTTCTCCCGCGGAGCTGCCAAATCCCCCCTCCCCTGCACCTCCGCCTGCTGCGCGGTTTGGCAGACCTCTCCGAGCCAGCGGGACTCCATCACCGGGAACACATCGCTGGAGCCGTCAGAGCGGGCAACGAGCTATGTGACGAAGCCAGAGGCGCAGAGGCACGATGCCACGTGTTCAAGCTATAGAATTTGGGTTTTTTTTCCCCCCATGTTTTGCTTGCAGAGGGAGTGGAACGACGTCACAAACGTGGCCAGTGATGCTCCAACCCGGCAACCCGGCAGTCGAAGCGGGGTCTTTGGGGCGAATCGGGGGATGCCGGAACACGCCTCTCTACCCCATCACAGCCGACCAACCACGTGAAAAAGCCCCCGAACGCCGCTTCCCCCCTTGCCGACACCAAACCCGTGCGGCGGCAGCGTGGACGCGCCTCGCTCCGCCGCCGCCACGCGTGGGGGTCGAGCATCGCTCCGCGCCCCGGTGCCGAGCGGCTCGGGGCCGCCCCCGGCACGCCCCCGTCGGTCCCGCCCCACCCCGACGGCTCTAGAAAGGCGGCGGCCGCCCCACCGCCCCCGTGTGCCGGTGCCGCCATGGCCCCGCCGCCCGCGCTGCGGCTGTGCGCTGCGTCGCTCGTGGTGCCGCTGCTGCTCCTCGCGGCCGCCGCGCAACAACGGGAGGCGGCGGGAGGTGAGCGGGGGGATCGGGTGGCGGCTGCGCTGATCCCGTGGGCCCGTCCTGGGGGTGCCGCGGGGCGGTGGTCGCGGTAGGGGCTGCTCCGGGAAACGGCTGCGAGTGGGAGCGGCGTGACTTCTGCTTTTCTCCTGTTCCGCTGGCGAAAGCTGAGTGTGAGCTGGAGGATCCCGGTCGGGAAGCGGGCGTGTGGCTGGCGAGAGGCCGTCGAGGGTTGAGATCGCGCCTGTCGCTGCTACGAGCTGGGTTGCTGCGGTGGTAAAGGGGCTGTAGCCGCGGGGTTTGGGGTCTTGGTTGATCCCACAGAGCCGGGAGGGTGGCGTGGGGTTGGGAGTGCTGGGAGCTCCCGAGTGGGAGTGCTCCAGGGAGAGCGGTGCTGGTGGGGATGTGGTAAACTGTCCGATTGCCTCCCGGGGCAAAAGGGTGGATTCCAAGCGCCCTGGAAACAAACAGGCTGAGGCAGCCCGACAGCTGTGATGCTTTCCCGGCCTTGGCTGGGCAAATGGGGAGGATGCGGCTTCCCAGAGCGTTGCAGGGTTGTGCGGAGCATGCAATCTCAGCCTCTCCACGGTGCATAAACAGCCTTATCTGAGCCGTGTTAATAAATCGCTGGGTTGTTTGGAGGGCTGTGCAGAGCATGTGACCGGCTGTTGACAGTGGGCCGCAGCTGAGGCTTCCTCCCAGCTGCAAGGGGAACATGCAGCTCTGCTCCTCGCACACATGGGGCACCTCGGGACTGGGGCTTTGCGAAGCATTGCTCCTCCTGCTGTAGTTACTGGGGGGCTGCTCTGCTGTGGGGTTGTTCCTTTCTGCCTCTCTGCTGCTTTTCCTTGCAGCAACTTCCTTGTCTGGGTTCTGTTTGACTGAGCTGCCCTCTCACCCAGTGGTAGGGGATGGTGCAGTCTGTCCCTGCCCAGCAGGTCTCTGGACGGCCCCATTGCAGCACTGCTCAGCTATCCAGAGCAGCCAGCAGCTTGCTGCTTTGTGTTGGTGTGGGCCAGGCTTGGTTTTGCCTTTGAGTCTCCCTGAAATCAGCTCTTATCTGCTGCAGCTCAGGTGGCTTCTGGAGGGCATGGGGCAGCATCTGTCTCCAGAACCAGGGTGCTGCTGCAGATGCAGCAGGCTCTCTGTTAGCATGCCTGCAGCGCTGGGAGCAGCATTTAATGCATGGCAGCATGTCCTAGGGCACAGGTCCCTGCAATGTGGGGGGACAAAAACAGGCTCCAAGGAGCACAGAGCTTCTAACACAGACAAGCTCCCCCAAGTACTCAGGTGTCTCATTCTGTTCTCCTTTCTACAGAATGTCAGCAATATACAAACAGAAGCTGCGAGGAGTGCCTGAAGAATGTCACTGTAAGTAGCAGGAGTAACTCTGACTTCTCCCGAATGTCCAGAAGCACTGTGTGTGCTTTGGGGGGCTGTATGAAGAGCTGCTTTCCTATTGGAGCTCTGTTGTCCCTGCCCCAAGCACACTGTGGGTACCACCTATCTGCCCATGGTAGTGCAAGGACCAGTGCCCATTAGTGTTCAGGGAGTGGCTGCTAGAAAGTGCTTGAGTCTCATGGTGTGCTGCTTGAGTCATTTAATATGCTGGGCTCCTCCTCAAGAATGTGAGCTGCTGCTTGTACTCAGGTGAGTCTTGTGAATGCAGGAGCACCTGACTGCCCAGCATGACGAGAGATGCTTGCTGGTTGAGTACCCTGAGCTCTGCAGGTTGCCTTGCATGCAGCAGATCAGGGTAGGGTCTTTCCAGAGGTCTCTTCCCACTTTGAAACAGTTAGCTTTCCTTTTGGTGTTCCTGATGTATGCAGCCCCACCACAGGTGTGCGGTGGTAGGATAGGCTGCCAGGTGGCAGCTGTGGGCTGCGTGCTCTCCTGCAAACCTCCTCCACCACTCAGCCTTGAAAGCAGGAAGTTTGGGTTTGAGACAGACCTCACTGCTGACTTGGCCAAAGTTCTGACCAAAGCCAAGCACCTTGGCCTGGGGCTGTGGGCAGCACTGGCATGGCTGCTCAGGGAGGTTGTGGTGGTTACCATCCTTGGAGGTGATCCAGAGCCGTGGAGATGTGGCACTGAGGGACATGGTGGGCATGGTGGGGTGGGCTGGGGTTGGAAAGACACCCCTAAGATACTCAAGTTCAGCTGTAGGGATTCTGATTCCTGGGCTGGAGCTGACTGAGTGGAGGTGCTGCAGCAGGTCTGGCTGGGAGGGATCTGTGATGGCACAGGTGGGCATCTTCTGTACCAGCAATTCTGTACCAAGGGGCTTGTCTTAAAGGCCTTCATGGGCGGAATGAACACAAAGGATTTAATGATTATTCCTTCCTTGCAAGCCAGGAGAAGTGCTCTCAGCATCTTTGCTTGCTACAGGAATCCCCATTCCCCACACCTTCATTCCCTGCTGAGATGAACCTGCTGCAGAACAGAATGGCTACTGCTGCTCACTTTGGGTAGCTGTGGCACTTAGGAGCGTGGTACCTGGCAGTAATGCTGTGCTTTCCCATGCTGCAGTGCCTGTGGTGTGCCAGCAGCAGGAGGTGCGTGCCGTACCCTGTCCGGAGGATCCTCCCGTCTGCTGATCTCTGCGAGCTCCGCTCCGCACGCTGGGGTGTCTGCTGGGGTGAGTGGAGGGAGACCTGTCTGCTTGGTGTCTCCTTTGGGCCACGATGGCACACTGGCGCATGGACCAAGCCTGGGTTTTGGGGAGCAGGGTGGTAGGGGAACAAGCAGGGCTCAGTTTTCATCACCTGTCCCCGTGGTGCAGCACAGCTGAACTGTGGCCAGCTGTTGTTCTGGAGGCTGGGCTGTCCTCACTGCCCATGGGGGAGTGAGAACCGCTTCCACACCTCCCAGAGGGAGAATCTGCTCTTTGTGAGCGCTGCTGTGTGCTCTTCTGAACCCTGTGTAAGACCCTGAAATACTAGTTTGTGTGTGAGTAGCTTCATAAAAGGTCTCATTGTGGAAGAACGCATTCCTTACCTTGCAAAACGAGCCTCGGGGGTGATTAGTCCTGCAGGAGATTAGCTGTGAGCTGTTTGTGGTGTGTGACTGCGGCCTTCGTCACCAGGCAGAGGAGTGTGTTGTGTGGGCAGGGTGATGCGAAGCCCTGGCTTGCCCTGCAGAGCTGTGCATTTTGGGGGTGCTGCTGGTGAAGAAATCCCATTGGAGGTGAAAAGCATGGTTTGGTTTCTCGCCTACTGCTGCTGATTTCCAATACCTGGCCTCCAGCCCAGCAGCCTTGCCTCGGGTGGCTGCTTTCTGCAGGCACTGTGGTTGGCAGTAACGTGCTTGGTGCATTCGTGCTGGTGCCAGCACTGAGCACACCTGTAGATGGTGTCTGTCTTGCTTTCTCAGGCTGTTATGTGTGCCTCAAGTCCAGCAACTGATGCTCCCAGTGACAGGAGCTGCGTGGTTGTCAGCAGGCAGCCATACATTGCTGTGCTAAGTGTGTTTCCTTGCGTCTTGCAGTGAATTTTGAAGCCCTGATCATTGCCATGTCTGTGGTGGGTGGAACGATCCTCATCATGCTGCTTGTTTGCTGCTGCTGCTGTTGTAAGAAAAAGAGCAAAAAGCAAGTATCGGGGTGGGCTGCTCCCAGTTCTCCCAAAGAGTCCCTCCACAGCCCAGCTGTGGGCTACTGGAGGTGGGTCAGCGTGAGCTGATGGGCTCTTTTTTGCTGCAGGCCAGACAAGGAGGATGAACGAGCTGCTCGGGAGCGGGAGCGCAGGCGAGTGCGCCAGGAGGAGAGGTGAGGTTACATTGCCTGCTGACCCAGTGCTGTGCCAATTGCATGGTGCTGCATGAGGGTCTGTACTGCAAACAGAGTCCCTGTGGGTGCAGCATTGTGATGGTGCTGTGTGTCCACCCTGAAGTTCCTGCCCTGTGGGAGGGGGGCTGCAGGGAGGTTGGCAGCCTGAAGGCTCTGAGGAGTTGCCAGCATGGAGCTTCCCAGCCTGAGAGGGAGCTGGAGCTCCTCCTTGGCTCTGTTCTGCTGGTCACTGACTTGTGGTTTCTTTCCTGTTTGTTTCTTGCAGGAGAGCAGAGATGAAGTCACGGCATGATGAAATCCGAAGAAAATACGGTACAGTGGCTCGCACTAGCAAATAGCACTAAGCTTTAGAATTGCAGAATCATTTAAAGTTGGAAGGGGCATTGACGTTGTCTACTCCAACCATCAACCCATGTCTCTGACCACTCTAGACTGTGTTCCTTAGTGTGACATCTGTCCTTTTCTTGAACATCTCCAGGGATGGTGACTCCACCTCCCTGTGCAGCTCATCCCTTTCCAACACCTCATCACTACTTCTGGGGATAATGTTTTCCTAAAATCCAACCTGATGCTCCCATGGTGCATCTCAAGGCCATCGCCTCTCATCCCACTGCTGTTAATCTGGGAGCAGAGGCCAATTCCCCACTTCACCACCACCTCCTCTCAGGGAATTGCAGAGCAATGAGGTCTCCCCTGAGCCTCCTCTTTTCTGACCCATCCCAGTTCCCTCAGTTGCTCCCCATCACATTTTGTGCCCCAGACCTCTCACAGTTCTGCTGACCTCTGGACACACTCCCTCCTTGTAGCGAGGGTCTCAGGACTGGACACAGTGCTTGATGTGTATCCCTTGAAGGATAGGAGATGGGGTGGTGTGGGCACAGCCTTCCAGGAGGACACTGGTACCTGTAGTTTCTAGAACAGGAGAGTGAGCAGAGGATGATTGGCAAAGAATTATCACCCAGAGCAGTGAGTGCTGCTCCTGGAGGTCTCAGTGACTCTCTTTTCTTCCAGGCCTGTTCAAGGAGGAGAACCCTTATGCAAAATTTGAGAACTAGCCTCTCTGGATCTGTCCCACCTGGTGAACGGCATCCTCCTTGCAGACCCACCTCACTTTGGGTCACTTTCCAGGAGACTCCTATGGTGCAACGTGCTGCCACAAGCCCTGCTCAGTGACTCCCCCATTCCCCACTACAGTTCTCAGCTTGCCCTGGGCTTCTGCTGCAGAGGCTGTGCTGAGGCAGCCGGCCATCAGCTGCAGTGCCTGGCCAGGCTGAAACCTCATTCTGTGCCTGGAAACTTGGTGGCGATAGCACTGGGCTTCACACTCCTCCTTAACCCAGCTGGGGGTGGCAGCCCAGCACAATGCAACACGGTGCCTGGCTGAGGTCCTGAGTGGCCCAGTGTGTCTTCCTTCTCATGCAAAGCTGGGTATGGGCAGTGTGAGGCGCTCACCTTCCTCTGTGTGGAAGTGACTCAGAGGGTGGCCTGGCTGTCTCCAGCTGCATGCATGTGCCCACACACCGGCACCCTGTCACGGTGCTGGTTTCCAGCTGCCTTGGGCCCCTGGGGGCAGGCCTACATGCACGCTTCACTTGCAACTAATCCAGGGTCCTTCCACTGCCCCTCTACCTCTGTGCCTTTCTTGATCATCTCCTGGGCTCAGTGCCTGTTACTGATAGCAATACGGTAGGGTTCTGCTGCATATGCAATACGGTAAAGATGTATTAAATTGATTTGATTACTATCCCACTGTGAACGCTTCATTCTGCTTCCCCGTAAGTGTGGCTCTCAGTGAGAGGAGTGGGGCCTGGGTGCCACCATGGCAGTGGGCAGGGCTTTGTTTCTTCTGAGTTGGGCAGAGGGCTGCGTGCTTATGTCCTGCAAGGAACCCAGGGGCTTGCGGTACAAAGGAGCTGTGCGGTGGCATCTACTGCCGTTGTGTGACGAAGCCAGGTGGGGCCGGCGGCGCACGTGGCGCTGGCACAAAGCGCGGACCCTGCAGCCCCGCGCGCGGCTCCTGAGCGCGGGGTGATGTTTGCGCTACGCCCACGAGGGGGCGCCATAAGACCGGGCCCGCGCCGCCGCGCTTCGCCCCGCCCTCCCTCGGAACCCCGCCCTTCGCTTGCGGCGCTTCCGCCGCTCCGTGACGCACTTTCTAGAGCCGCCGATCGCCGAGCTGCGCGCGGTCGCTCATCCCCCCACCCTCCTTTCACGTGACCGGCCGGGCGGCCAATCGGAGCGCGGCGTTGCTGGCGCGGGGCGGCGGGGGCGCGGCTCAGCGCGCGCTCTCGCGGACGGTTGGCGGCGGCGGCGGCGGGAGCCAGGCGGGAGGCAGCGCGCGGGCCGGGCCCTCCCCGCCCCTACCCCACCGTCCGGGCCCGTCCTGCCGCCATGTCGGAGGAGAAGCCCAAGGTGAGCTCGGCTCGGCGCGGCTCGGCGGGCATGGGGCGGGTCGCAGGCGGAGCGGGGGGAGGGTCGGGCCTCTCCGCGCGCTGATCTCCGCTCGTCCGGCTTTTCCTAGGAAGGAGTGAAGACAGAGAACGACCACATCAACCTGAAGGTGGCCGGGCAGGACGGCTCCGTCGTGCAGTTCAAGATCAAGCGGCACACGCCTCTCAGCAAGCTGATGAAGGCCTACTGCGAGCGGCAGGTGCGCGCATCTCCCCGGGCCGACCGCATCCCTGCGTGTGTGCGCTGCATCCCTGCCCGCACCGCTCCCGGCGGGAAGCACGGGCTGCCGGCGTCGCTGGTGCACGTGGGGCCCTTGGCTGCCCCGCACCCGAGGCTCGGCCCCATCCCGAGCCTCAGACGCGGCGTGGGTCCTTGTTTTCATCAGGAGGTCGGGACTGCGAGGGGTGCCCAGCAGGAGGTGTGAGCAGGCACCGTGAGCTGGGGCTCCTGCAGATGTTTTGGTCGCTGAGTGAATTTAAAGCCTCTCGTTTCTCCTGATGAGGAACAGCTGGCCCTCACGCACGCGTGCACGCCCTGCAGAGCAGCACGGTGCTGTGGGTCAGAGCCAGGTGCAGCACGGCACTGTTGCTCCTTGCAGAGCCCTTGGTGCCGCAGCAGCAGCACAGCGTCTGCTCCCTCCGTTTGTACAGCAACGGAGGCGTGAAGTTTCCCATTCATTTCTGTTCTTGAAATCTTAATTTTGTTATTATCTATTCTGATAGCGAATGGGTGAATGTTTTGTTTGGATTCAAAACTAGGACTAAGGTTTCTCACGTGTATTACTCTATAAATTTGCAGGGTTTGTCTATGAGGCAGATCAGATTCAGATTCGACGGACAACCAATTAATGAAGCAGACACACCTGCGCAGGTATGAAAGATGATTTTACTACAAATGGCTTTAAAATGCTTCTTCAGTTTCTTCCCCATGCGTTTTGTCCTGGCTGGGGTGGGAGATCTGCACAAGCAGTGGTGCCAAACATGCTGGCACCTGTGTGCTGCTATGGGCAGGACCTGGAGGAAGTGCTGAGCTCTTCAGCTCTGTCCCACTTCTGGTTAAAGCCAGGACTGAAGCTGAGTGCTGTAGCTGCTCAGCTCTATCAGTGCTGAGAATCTGGGGGATTTCTTGCATTGATGAGCCCTGAGGTGAGGAGCAGAAGAAACACGACTGGGGTGGTTGCTTTTAGAGGGTGAGCTTCTGAATCTGGTTTGAAATAGAGATCTCAAACCCTGTGTGACTCTGTAAGTTTGTGGTTGTGAATTCATGTTCTCTGTATCGATCTCACAGCTGGAGATGGAAGATGAAGACACTATCGATGTGTTCCAGCAGCAGACGGGCGGGCTGTGCTAAGACATGCCATCCTTTGGAGCAGAGGCCTTCCAGGCTCATTGCACCTCGCTCTCATCTGTCCTTGGATTTGCTATTAAATAGTAAACAAATGAACATGCCAATCACACGGGATTCTTCGAAACCTTAGAGGACATTTACCAAAATCGCTTGTTGTCTTTGACATACTGCGTGTGCAAGTCAAAACAGTATCTGCAGGGATTAATCTATATCTTAAATTGGGCCCATTTGATTTAAGTTCTGATTCAGTAATATCCGTTGTCTGTCTGCTGTTTCCTTTTTTTCCTTTAAACCTGTGGCCTAAATATCCGTCCGTGTTTGAGGACATGGAGTGCATTCCTGGCTGTCGGTCCTGCCCTTCTGTTCCATGCTAACCTTGTAAATAATTCAGCATCTTTTCATGCCGATCACAAGCTTACAAGTTTTGTTGTTTTGTTTTATAACACGCCGATGAGGAGGAAGAAGATTTAAGCGTGTGTTGCAAACAGTTACCGGGCAACGTTCAGCCTGCGACACGAGGTCTGTACGTGCAGATGCAACGCTTCGTATAGAGTCAGAGTTTGGAATATTGCAGATTTACATGTGCTTTGTCATGATTTGATAAAGTTGTCTGAAATATACTTTTTTAATGCAGAAACGAGAAGTGTCATCAATTAGGCGTTGGGCTGAGCGGAGCAGCCGTGCCGCGGGCCGTGCTTTGTGCCTCGCGCTTCCTGCGGCTCTCGGCCCCGCCCACAGCCGCGCTGGCTCCGCCCACAAGTCATTGGTGATACTGCGCCTGCGCGGCTCGCGGCCAGCGCTGGGAGGACTCGGCCCGCACCATAGAGGCGGAGCGCTAGCGCGCCCCCTACCCTCTTCCTCCCCGCCAGTCCGCCCGGAAGCGGCGTGGGGCCGGGGCGCTGCGGGCCGCGCTATGGCGGGCACGGCGCTTAAGCGGCTGATGGCTGAGTACAAGCGTGAGTAGCGGGGCCGGGCCGTGGTGCTGCGGGCTGTGTGGGGCGCCGGGCTCGGGAGAGAGCTGGCTGTAGGGCCGGGGGTCCTGCGGGTAGGGGGGGCGGCCTCACTGCCTGAAGGTTGCCTGAGACCGAGAGGGGCTGTGGGGCGGGGGCGGCTGTGGGGCCGATCTCTGCATAGCGGCTGCGATAGAGTGTTCGGGGGGTGCGGAGGTGGGGAGGGGTCTGAGGGCACGGTGTGTGTGTGAGCAGTGCTGAGGGACCGGGGTGGGTTCGGCCCTGAGCACGGGAGCTGAGCGGAGCCCTCGTGGCGGCTGCAGCTCCTCACAGGGAGCCGATGGGCAGCGCTGAGCTGCGTGCTGAGGGAACGGCATGGAGCTGCGTTGGGGAGGGGCGGCTGGGGGCAGGGAGAGGTTCTGCAGCACAGGGCGGTGGGCACGACTTACTGGCATCTTAACACAAAACCCAAAACGATTCAAAAAGGTGAAGGTGTGCGCAGCTGGTGAGCGCATTTAAATACATCTTAATGAGGAATGACCTCGACTTGTTTGTGTAAAAGTTGGATGAGCTGTGGCTAGCAGACAGAGGGGCCAGGGGAGCCACTGCTGCTCTCACCCCGCCAGAGGGAGCCGGGAGCCTCTGCCGACCTCGGGAGCTGCTGGTGCCCGATGCTGGAAGGATGGGGCCCTCTCAGGGTGTTTCTGCCAGCACCAACAGCCTGCTTCCAGGTGTGCTCGTGAGTTGACCAAAAGTGGCTTTCGTTTGAGAGATAGGCAGTTTGCTTTTTGTTTAGTTGGTTTTGGTCTTTCATTTTTCCAGCCTTTTACATAACAAAAGGCAATGGGATAGAGGAAAATCCACTGTTTGTTGGGTGGAGGATGGTGTTGAGCTGTAAGGAGTGGCCACAAGAGCTAGCTGCCTGCTTCATGCTATATGAAGGCCTTTTACTCTTCAGGGATGTAGAGCTGGTTCTCACTTTGCCTTGGTGAATGGCTTCAGCCTGTACCAAACAGTATTTCTGGGTACACGTTTTCAGACAAAACCCTGTGCTTGGTCCTGAGGGATCCTGCAGGGCATGAGCTCTAACCTACCTGATGGTGACAGCCAGCCCTGGCCTGCTGACGTGGTGTCTTAGACACACTGCCTTTCTCTGTTGTCATCCTGAAGTGCTGACCCAAAAACCAGCCACAGCAGGACTGGTCTCTGCTCTTTTCTGCTCTCCTGTGTAAGTCCCCTCTGTCCCCAAAGTACTTCTGATACTTTGTTATTGAGAAGCTCCATGATCTTACTAAAATGCCATCCGCGGATGAATTGCTAAGAGAAAACTGATACTAACTAACTAAAGAACATTGAAAAGGGTGTTACTTAATGCTACTGGCAGGCATTGCATGAATCTTCTTTGCATGGTGTCCTGATACAGCACTTGACATGACCTGAGATACTATCTTGCTTATTATCCTCTCTTACGCTTTCCCAACAGTAGGCGGATGGAGTGTTGTGGAAGGCAAAATAATGCACTGTGACTGAGGGCACAGTACTCCTGCACACCTGAATTCCAGAAGCATAGCAGAGCTTTCAGTTCCTGTGGTCGCCTGCATGGCCCTGTGCTGTCTTCATGGCTGGGGTCGTTTATTAATGGGTGTTCTTGTCCAGCTTCACCACCAGACATCCCAGCCCCTCCCTAATGCTTCCCCACAGGTTGCCAAGATGCAACCTTGCAGAATTTGTTCTGCTCTGTTGAAGTTTTCTTCCTTCTTTCTCTACTCTTCCCTTTATGTACTTCTGGTTGCGATAGAGTTGTTTGGCAGTCAGTGCCTTGCTGGTGGTTACGTTTTGTTTACCAGATTGCTGATTCTTTCCTTTCCTGCTTTTTTTTTTTTTTTTTAATAAGTTTTGACTGTTAATTTTCTGTGTGTGTGCATGTTTAAATCTGTTTGTTGTTACTGTATGTGAAAAATGCTTGATGCTGTGAGAGCTTTCAACCTATTGGAGCAGAAAAGCATTACTTTTTGCTTTTGGGAGATGCTGTGAAATGGCACTGTTTTCCCATCCAGGTAGAGCTGAAGGGAAGGTGCCTGTGAGCACCAATAAGATTCATTTTGTTTTTGTCCTCATTTAGAGCTTTGTTTGCATGTTTGAAGGCTGATGACTATTTGCTGTTTTACATATTGGAGTGTTTTTATACTCACGTAGGTAAAGCTTTCAAAAATCAGATATAAAAAAGCATGCAATTCCTGCTGGTGTGTATGTTTGTTAAAATCTCAATTTACAATATTTAATAGTATTAAAGCCTAAAACTGATCTCTCAGTAGGAGCTTATGCTTGCGAGACTTAAGAGAAGGAAACCTGCTGTTTCTGCCTTTGCCATTTCCTTGCTGCATGCTCTTGAAGGTATCTTGTATGTTTTAAATCTAAAATGGGTTACTTGGGAAACACTCAGTCGAAGCTGTAGGTGCACAGGATGCGCAGTGCTTGGTTTAATGCACCTTACAGAAAAGCAAGAGGTGACTGAGTGGTGGGTTGTAACTCTGGCAGGTATCGCTGGGAGCAGCACAGGGTTAAAAACAGGAATTTGGATAAGGCAGATCTGCATCGTGCAGAGCACCAGGGGCGGGGCAGTGAAATGGAAACAGATGCACTGAGCCTGTGTGTACCCAAATCTGTCCCATGTTTCCAGCAGAAGTGCTGCGCTTTGGTTGTGCCAGCTTTTCCCTTTCATTCGGTCTCGGCTTAAAAGCAAAGCTCTAAAACAAGGCTTAGCTCCTCTGCTGCAAGCTGGGACTTCATTGTGTTTGCATTTGGAAGCAAATCCCCTGACTGTGTGCAGCACAACCGCCATACAAATCGAATGGGATGCCTTGTGGAGGATGCAAAGCTTCAACTGCTCCAAGTGCTCCCAGTGCTGAAGAGAGGCATTGTTCTGAGGCAGCTGGTGGGCTGCCTGCCATGGGCTGCTCCCACATGCACTCGCCATATGTGCATGGCAGAGGGCCTGCAGCCACCCAGGCTCCTGGGACACCTCAGGGAAGCTCCAGTGGGGTGTGAATGCCCAGTGCCTTACCTGTCAGCCTCAGCTTTTCCTGGAGCCTCTCTGCTCCTTTGTTTTTTCCTATTTGTTTGCCTCTTCTAAAAAAATTCTGCCTCTAAAAAAAAAAATTTTTTTTTTAATTTTTTTTTTTTTAGGATTCCTTTTCTGAATTTCCATTTTCTCCTTTTTGCCACATTGCCTGTTCATTCTCCAGCCTCTCGGAGGCCTCCAGCAGGACCCTGCTGATTGGGTGTTTGCCCTATTTTGATTTCTATTTTGAAAGAAGCAGTGGGACTGAAGCAGCTGCTGCCACACCAGCTCCTGGCAGCTCATGCTTTGCAGCTCTTGAATGCAGCGCACCCCATTTCCTTTAGAGTGGTTCTAGACAAACCATGTGACTATCCACGTGTAAAAGGCCTTTCTTCATCCTAAATATCTCCTCCAAATCAAAGCTCCTGTGCCCATTCACTGCCCAGTTACTGCCTTGCCTGGTCCTTCAGGATGGAAACCCGACTGATGTCCAAGGGGAGAGGTGAGCAGGCAGAAGTGAAGAAGTGAGCTTCCATCGCCTTGCAGGTTCCTTGCTTTGGGGATTTGCATCATGATTCCCAGCACCCAGCTTTGCTTGGAGAGCTGTACAGAACCCCTCAGCACAGCTTCCAGCCCATTCGTCCAGCCCCATCAGCATAGGGTCTGAAATATCAGAGCTCTCTGGATTTTCAGGGAAAACTGTGGGAAGTAGCAGAACTGTGGGGTCTTGTTTGTTTTCCCTTAAAGAAAGAGCCCCAATATGGGTCCAAATAGCTCCATGAGCTCCCAGGTTTGACACCTCCATCTCCCTAGAACCATCTGCAAGCAGAGCTGCTGCAGACCCACTGTCAAGCTGGAAAAACCTGCTCTGTAATGTCCCTGTTCTCATATTCAGGATGTGTTCAGCCCTGGTACTGACCTCCACCTGCTGCTCTTCTTTTGAACTTGAATCTGTGCTGAAGCTGATGGCAATCTGAGTGAGCCGGAGGGTTTTACTGTCTTTCCTGCCAGCATATCTCAATGGCTTTTGAATCCATCACCACTTTGAGACAAAAATCTTTGCTCTGGTTTGTGCAGCGTTACCCACAGCTCTTGCTTACAACCTAGCAGGAATTAGGTTAAGCCTCTCATTCAGCACTTCATAACTTTTCATCTTCCCTGGTGATGCGTTGCTGCTTGTTTTCAGGTTGCAGAATGCATGTGGTGCTCTGTGGTTGGTGTTTGCATGGTGTGAGTTGCTGCTAGAAGTCACTGATGAATTGGGAACTGCATCCACTTCCTATACAGAGCAAGGGTGGGTCAGTCAGAGCATTCTGTGTGCATCCACAGCTGTGCTGTTGATCTCTTAACTTGCACTTCCCAGGCCGCACGGGGCGAGATGGTTTAGATCTGCAGCACAGAGGCACTTGTTATTATCTCTCTGCTTCTGCTTTTTCACCTTTTAGTGTTGTTTTGGGTTTTGTGTGGACATGCTGTGAAGTCTAAGTTGGCACAAATAGGCTGTAACAGTACAACTTGTTTGCTGAGTGCATACCTTTATACCCAATAGCACAGTGCCCCATGCTTGTGAAAAGGGATTTTTTTTGCCTTCCTTCCCAGTTTCCTCCCACTGGGAAGACAAGTTTTGAGATCTTGAAAAAGGACCTCAGACAATGTCCTTGTCTCTAAAACAGAGAGATATGGACGTGATGGATGGACTGCTGGGTGGATGATGAGTTAGCTGGATGGTTGCACTCAAACTGTTGTGGTCAGAAGCTCCGTGTCCATGTGGTGTCCCTTGGGTGTGTTTTGGGACAGTGCGTGCTTGCAGTCCTGAAGGCCAGCTGTATGCTGGGCTGCATTAAAAGCAGCATGGCCAGCAGGTCGGGGGGGGGTAGTGTCCTCCTCTCTGCCCTTATGAAGCCCCACCTGAAGCACTGTGTTCAGCCCCTCACAGCAGGGAGGTGGAACTTGATGGTGTTTAAGGTCCCTGCAGACACAAACCATTCTATGATTCTGCAATCATTTTGCTTAGAAAATTGTCTTGCATTGACCTTCTTGATGTCAAACCTTGCCCAGAAAAGCAAAGCCAGAAGATTCCTCCTGTGGTTTTCTCAGCTGTGTTAACGCTCCTTGTCCTTTTTCTTTTATAGAACTGACTCTGAACCCACCAGAAGGGATAGTAGCAGGTAAGATGTTGACAAGCTTGTGTACTTTGAAGTTGGAGCCTTACTTTCAGGCAGCTCTGAGCATTGTTTCATGTTTTTTTTTTTTTTCCTCTTAGGTCCTATGAACGAAGAAAACTTCTTTGAGTGGGAAGCTCTGATTATGTGAGTCAATATTGCTTCTTTTTCTGAAAGCAGCACTTGTACTCCTTGAGTACCTTCTGGGAGAACAAGAATATTAAAAAAAAAAATCTCCCTAGTTTTGCATTACATTGACTTTGGCCTATCTCTGTCTGGGAACTTATTTTCTGATTCAAACTGGAAATTATATTTGGAATTTAAACAGAGTGACGGGGCAGCTTAAGTGATGATTTGTCATGCAGGTGTCATAATAAGAAACACTTGGCATGGAACTTGCAGATTTTACAAGAGTCATCATTTGGCTCCACTGGATACGTTGTGTATACAAACACTGCTGGAAACCATAAATTGCTTGTAGATCACACAAACATTGCTCAACTGCAAATACAGGACAAGTTTCCTCAAGTTTTAAGGGGAGCAAAGTGGCCAGATAGACCATAAGTGATAGGAGAAAAAAAAAATCATTGTCTAAAATTAGTTTACTTACTATTCAGATTTTTTGTAGGAAAATTGAAAGAGTATTGATCTGAGATAGCATTGAAAATAACAAACAAACAAACAAAAAAAAACAACAGCAAAACGACACTTTAAAAATCTTTTAAAATTCTTTACATTTCATGGAACAGCTGCTCTTGAGAAGATGTTGGGTGTGGTGGTTCCTTGTAGAATTCTTCTGCTGGTGAACAGCTCTGATCACTCTCTGCTGTGTTCTGGGGGGTGACAGACTTCTTCCAAGGCTGCATCCTTCTGTTCCTGAGCTGATGGGTACAGTTGTTCACAGCTGAAGTTACCTTGAAAAGACAAGGTCTTACCCAGCAGCTTACAAGTCCTCTCTTGCTTCTACTGCCTTACTCATGCTGTCTGTATCCTTTTTTGGGGAGTTTTTGGGTGCATGGTGATTTTTACAAGATGATAGAAGTTCTAGAAAGTTGTTGAAGGGGAAGGAGGAGGTCTGACAATGTATACATGTGACACAAAACAATGAGATGAGGAAGTTCCAGTCCTGCAGCTGATAACCTGTCGGTAGGGCTAATCCACACTGCATTTCTTGTGCTCTTTGGTAAGAGCTGTGTTTGCTGTCCCTGTTTGGGGCTGGGCACAGGGCAGGCTTTCAGCACAGCTCCTTGTGGTGCATGACCCCTTGGAGAGTGTTGTCCAAGGGTGGAAAAGCAGCTGATACACAAACAATGCCATTCCTATCAAGCTGTAGTGTATCACCTATTCTGTACGAGCTGCGTGGGTGATCCTGCTTTCTTGCAAGCATGAGGCTCTAAATTATTTTAATCCTTGGTAGAGATTTGGATTACCACTGCTTGTTCGTGGGTTGACACAGAGAGCTGGTTGCAGCAGGACATCCTGTGATGAGCAGGTTGCACTTTCTGGGAGTTCAGTCTCCTGAAGGTAAACTCCAGTCATGGAGTTAGGTAGATGACTACAGTCAAAACCTGTCACCTTAGGCAACCATGGGATCTTACTTTTCTTTCTGTAAGTGGAACAGTTACCCCTTCTCTAAAACATGCATTTTGTAATGTACCTACTGCCAGCTCAGAAAGCTGTACATCACTCAGTGTTTAGAAACCCCAGAGGATTTATTGCTCTTCTTGGAATGTGGAAGGAAATTCTGTCCATCACTACTTTCTAGAAACAGAGATTTTGTGGTTGATGACAGCTTTCATGGGGGGCACACAGAATACTTCTGTATTTGATTAATTACCTAGAAAATACCTTTTTCTGTTGTTTCCCCTCACAAATTCTTAAACAGCAGAGGATCTGCTTGCAGACTTGAAAGCCCTTTAAAGTGCTGAGTGTTGAGCTTCAGGTCTTTGTCAGCGCTAAATGAGAGGTGGAGGTGCTTTTAGTTTCTGAATTGTGTGTGTGTCATAATAAAATCATATTTTAAGATCTGCTAAATTCTGAAGCTGTGGTACAATAGAAACATGTTTACCCTAAGCAGGTTGGGTTACTTTAATCTCTTTACAATACTCTATTGGTAAACATGTTTGAGTACATTTGGAAAGCCAGCTACATGACTTGTTTATGTTTGTGATAATCTTCTTGAGTGTTTTGTAATCTCAAATGTGCTGTGTGAGACTGTGGGATTGAAAGAAGTGCAGATGAGGTGATTAAAGTAAGTCTGATTTAGGTTTGAGAAGGATGAAATGCAAACGGATGAAATGCAAACGTAGGTAAGTGCTGTGGTAATGAAAAGAGAGCAAAATATTCTTCTCTCCACACACTTTCTAGAAAGCTAGAGTACTAATAATCACAAACAAAATTGAAGAAAAAGAGACTTAAGAGGAAAAGACATTGCCCATCTATCTATCTGCAGGGGGGCTGGGTGATGTTACAGAGACTGATGTGGAAACTTGGCCCAGAGATTATTTTAAATGGCTTTTTTTTAATATAATAAGTAACAATACTAGTTTGTATTCCTGATGTTCTTGCCTGCAGCAGCAGTGCTGGATAAATGCTGAGCATAAGCATTCTGCATTGACATGACTGAAAGATAGGACAGTTCTTATGCTTTTGGATTAGTGCTGTAGGTTGAAATACATCGTGGTAATTATTCTGAATAGTGAAAGCTTACAGCCTGCTGTTAAGTGTGCCCTTCTGATAAGGCATCAAACAGTAACTGACTTGGAGTATTTACAAAAACCAAACCTTTGCAGCCAGGTACCTCGTTCCTGGTGATAAATAGCCCCAGCATGTCAATGGAGTTTATCAGCTCAATGCCTTGACACTGCGTGAGGTCTGACAGGCGGCTGTGTTATGTTATTGCAAGCTCATGAATTTAACATTTCAAGACCAAGTTTTGTCCTCTAGCGTGGAATTCCCCTCTTCAGCATCTGATGACTGTGGGGTTTGGTCTTTTTCCACCCTTTTTTTTTTTTTTTTTTTTTTTTTACAAATGAGAAACCATTTACAAATGTACTTGAAGCCATGGTTATGGCATTAATTGCTGTTATCACTTCAATTTTCCCTTCTATTTTGGCAGACACTGCCCTTGTTTTTTTTTTTTTCCCTTGCCTAAATAACATCAAGCTCAAGGAGTTCAGAATCTCGTATTATGTCTTGTATCACAGAAATTGTTCCTAGCATGATTTTCTCTGCTCTGGTGTCAGCATAGCTACATTTAGCACATGCACTGCAGGGATAATACAATCTTTTGTTAACTTCTGGAATTCGTATCGATGTCTTTGCCATAGTTGCTGGGAACAAGACGGGAAAGGAAAGAAACAAATGCATGCAGAGGATAAGGGAGGCTGGTTAGGTCACAGTGCACAGTCACTGAGTCAGATGTAATGCAGGTGGTTCACATGCATGTGACAAGTTCCCTCTGACCCTAGCTGAACATTGCTCTGGTTGTTCCAGTGCCTTGTGTGATCATAGAACTGCAGAATGCTTAGATTGAAAGGGGACTTCAAGATGATACAGTTCCAACCCTCTGCCCTTCCATTAGGTCATACTGCCCAAAGCCCCGTCTGGCCTGGCCACACCAAGAATAACACAGATGAAGTGCTATGGCAGCTGACTAGATGCTGATTTTTACGCTACAGGAAGGTAGAAACAGCTCTGTGATCCTTGAGACTGAAGAGGACTAAAGGGAAGTAAATGTTAATTACTAATAATGGCTTGGGTCCTTCTTGGGCTTGGTGCTGCCCTTGGCAGCTCCTTACAGCTTGCAATCTGGGTGTGCAGGGCCTGGAGGAAATTTGCAGAAGGGCATCCCATGGGAAAAGGGATGTTTGCTGGCCTGTTAGCTCAGTGGGGAGGATGCCACTGCTGTGGTCTGGGCTTTTCTTGGGGGAATCCTTATCAGAGGGAGAACCTCAGGGAAAATCCCTGCAGAAGGCACAGAGGTCCTGAAAATGTGATGTGCTGCAACATTTCTACTGAGCAGGTGGTGTGGCTGCAGAAGTGCTGTGTTTTTTGCCTTGCTGGCCCTGCTCATAATCCTTTTAGAACTGAAAGCAGCAAGTTTAGCATGGTTTAATGTTGTGGTCTTCAGTGTGTTTTGTAGTTGCAAATGCTGTCTTGGATTAACTTAAATAATTTCTTTGAAGTTGACCCTGGCAGCAATGAATGGCTGAAACAAAAGCAGTGCCTTAATTCAGGGCCTAAAATGGAGCATGCTGGGTTAATGTAATTGACAGAAGAGCCCTTAAGGCTGTGTGTTTGCTCTCAGAACAGAAGACACCCACCAGCTTTTCAATGCTTGTATGTACATACTCTTAGAAGTTCAACAATAAGCCTTGAAAATGCAGCTGGAATTAAAATACTTGTGAAAAAATGCATTCAGTTTACCCTCAGATGTGAATATTGAGTCCTGACTAAATTTAAGGGAAAGACAGAAAGGGGGCATACATGGCTGAGATGCTTTAGCTCTTCCTGCATAGCTGCATTTCTCTAATCTCACCTCGAGTCAACGTTCAGGTTTAAAGCACTTGAGGTCTTGTGTTTATCTGTCAGCCAAGCCTTCTGAATTGCAGAGTTTAACAGTGACCCTCTGTAGGGCTTTAGGTTTTGCCTGCCTCTGTTTTCTTTCTCTGTATATTATCAATGCAGTCTGAACTGGATGGAGGTTTTGACCATTTGGCTTTGAGATTTTTTGTTCCTTCTGGCATGGAGAATGCGTTGGTGGATTGGGAGGTGCAGGCACGAATATATTCCCAAATCTTTCTTCCCAGGCAATAGAATCCTCATTTCAAAAGCTGTCTAGTAAAGACAGGAGGTTTCCTTGGCTGAGATGTTAAGTGACGAAGCCTGTTCCCTCATCTTTCCAATCAGGGGAGATGGAATTTGTTTTATAACTTCCAGGGCGTTCATCTAGTTGGAATAAATCATGTCAAATCAACTCTTTTGCTTACCTTCCAAAAATGTTTTGTGTGGAGAGGATAAAATAGCTGTATGCTCACCTGACTGTGCTTTGAACTGGATGCTGAACACAAGAAGGAAATGTTTCTGCAGGAGCCTTGATGAAGTTATTTCTTCTCTACGTACATTTGAGGGAGGGAAGGCTAAAAGCCTGAAGTTTGCAAAGCAGTGGGGCTGTCCTGCATCTGGCAGGTTTGGTCCCTGGGCTGCGTTTTTATTTTTACAAAACACGGTGTGGTTGCACTCGATACTGGCTGTTGGAATCCTCCTAGGTTTTATAAGCTATTTTTGAGCTACAGCATTTGACATCTCTGTCTCTGCAGCCTAACAGCATCTTCAAAGACATGGGAGTCCCACACCTGCCTCTGCCTTCTCTTGACGTGCAGACACTCAAATCCTGGAACATGCCTTGGAGCCAGATACTCCAATTATAGCCAGACACACCCTGCTAATTAAGCCATGTTGTGACCTTCCTAGTAATTTAGTGCGCAAGCTTTGATTTTTTTTCTAATTTTTTTTCCCCCATTCCCTCCCAAACCCCAAATTTGGATTTAAGTTTATGAGGTGTGGGATGAGAGTGTTTTAACTCTTAGTATTCTGGAATAGATCATATAATCCAAACCTAAGATGTCTCATTAGACAAGAAGCTGGTGAAAGAAATATATGTAACTCAGGTGAATCTCTTTTTGTCTCTTTCTAGGGGTCCTGAAGATACCTGTTTCGAGTATGGGGTTTTCCCTGCTATTTTGAGCTTCCCACTTGACTATCCACTAAGTCCTCCAAAGATGAGGTTCACGTGTGAGATGTTCCATCCAAACAGTGAGTCTGCTGCATGGGGAGCGGGGGGCTTTTACACCATAAACAGCTTCTGCAGAGGGAGAGCAGGCATCCTGACCCAGGCATCCTGACCCTGATGAGTGTGCTCTCCCTGTCTGTTCAGTAGGCATGAGCAGCTACACATCAGTGCTGCTCTTTGCTAGGATTGCTCTCTCTTTGTCACATTAATCCTTATATACTTTATGATGTTAAACAGCCCAGTAGATTCCAACAATTCCACTGCCTTAAAGATCATTCCAGGAATACCTGTAACTACTTCATAAAAAAACAAAAGTGTTTTGTACACGATGTAAGATTTAGTAAAACAATACAGACTCTTTCCAGTATTGCTCTGTGGTTTGTATTTAAGTAGTTTTGTGTTAGGTGAAAATTTATTCACATTGACCAAAGTTTGGATGCAGCTTTAGTTGGCAGCATGACTTTTTTTCCCATTAAACAAAGGCATGATCTTTCTGAAGTCCAGGGTGCTCTGTCCATGCAGCTGGTACATCTGCAGGCCTCAATACTCAAGACTTTGCTGGCCTTTTTGCTGCAAATCTAGAGCTGACAATATCTCAGCTTTATTCCTTTTGGGACTTAAATGGAAGGAATTGAAGTAACCATGAGTACAACTTATTGCTTGGGACTGATTAAAAACCTTAAAGCTCCTTTTCACAGCCCAGAAGCTACTTTCCGGAGTCAGTCCTGGCATTTGCTGTACAATTGTTAATGCATCTACTAAATGAGCATGGATTGTGATGAGATTGTTGTCATCACCCACATTTGATGAGCTGGACCCATGTTTGATGGTATTAGGCCTCTGCCACTTGAGAACAATAAGCAACAAACACTGCCCTGCTGCCTAAGGTTTCCTTCTCAGCTGGCATTCCGACACTTGTACAATGCAAGTCTTAGTCTCAGCTGGGAAGCTATTTATTTATTATCTTATTCCAGGAATTTTGCATTTACTTGAAGTTCCTTTACTTTTCTCTTCCCGAAGCACTACTGACACAGATTCTTGCCCATTTAATCCACAGACAAACCCATATTTTTGTTCTCATGGGGGAGCACATCTGTTTGCACATGACAGCACAGAACTGTGCACAAGTGCCTGAGGCAGTTCCGTGTCACCTTTGCAATCTGACATCTGCAGCAACTGTTGGCATATGGAAACTGCATGGCCAAATCACATTGTTGCTCCAGCTGGACTAATTCACCCAGACTTCTTGGTGGGGCAATCTGCATCCATGCAGAATGCTGTGATTCTAGCTCTGGGCTTGCCTTGCAAATCTGTGCTAGGGGCTGCTTTGTGTCACAGAATGCAGCATAGCAAGTGGGGGTGGGCTGCTAGATGCCCAAGCAGCCTGACTCAGCTACATGTGGGCATTTCCATGACGCTGGGTCATGTTAATGAAAATTCAAGGTCACAAGCAGCAGAGAAGTTTGCTTTATTCTTTTTTACAGTCATGGTCCAGTGGAGAACTCCAGCGTGCGTTCAGTGATGTATGACTGTTACCCTGTGATTTAAGCAGGACAATAGTCACCTACTTGGAGCTCTAGCTGTGCACTAATGCTGGGCTTGTTCCACCAGGCTGCAGCTCTTACTTGTACCTCTCATTGAACCTCTCATTGGTTGCTAAGTGATCTGAGTGCTTCCAGCAAGCTTTCCTTGGAGTAGATGATTTGTAAATTTGTTTAACAGAAGCTTTTGTTAGATTTTTGTCTTCCAGGTTTTTTGCAAAAGGAAATTTTAAACTGGGTTTATATCAGTCATATGTAGGCAAAGCCTGAAAGATCTAGAAGGGCCAAGTGTTTCCTTAGAGTAATAGTTAATCCCCTGTACTTCTTGCACAGTTTACCCAGATGGGAGAGTTTGCATCTCTATTCTTCACGCTCCTGGCGATGATCCCATGGGATATGAGAGCAGTGCTGAGCGGTGGAGTCCTGTGCAGAGTGTGGAAAAGATCCTCTTGTCTGTCGTTAGCATGCTGGCAGGTAAGGGCTGGAGTTTCATTAGCAGGAGCTCAGATAGCTTCTGCTTGATACATAGTTAAAGCTTCTCCTTGCATTTTTGCACTTAAGCTACTTGGAAGCAATCATAGTACTTAATATTTATTTATCAATAAACCAATTTTTTAAAAATAATTAGGGCGGAAAAAAAAGACTGAATTAGTAAACAGGTTTCCAGCTTTCTGACAACTGCACTGTGTTCCTTCTGGTCAGCAGCAGCCAGGCACAGGGTGATGGTCAGGTAATGGGTCCTGAAGTTCAGCTGCTCTTGCACAAAGCAGTAATGGATTTGGCTTTAGCAACTGAAGGATTATGAGGCAGATAAATCAGCATGTTAGGTAAGAGTCCATGGCCTCTATTCCCCAGCCAGTTCCCTTGATTTCTGTTTGTTTGGCAGCCTGGGAAATGTACCCATTCTGCCATCTCTGATATAAAGGAAGCCTTCTTGAGAAGCAGAGTGTGGTGAAAACAGTCAGTGCAACTTCTTACTTTAAATCCTGCAAGAACTATGGATCAGATCTCTCATGCACATCTTCCTGATGGATATTTTGCACATTGTAGACAATGCTGTTGAACTGCCTGAAAAGGCAGAAGCGTGTCCCCAAGAATCAGTTTGGAATGATGAAGGTTTAGGTTTTGGAAGCAGCAAAGCTGATCAAAGAACAAGCAAAAGATTCTTATCTGTGACTGTGTCAGCTTCAAAATAGCAACCTGCTGATGGAATCTGTCTAGAGACCAGTGCCTTGTTGGGCTCCCTGTGCCCTCCAGGAACATGGCTTGTTGTACAACCTTACCTAGACTGCTCTGCTGGGGAATCATCTGGTCCCTCTTGTTCTCATCCTGTTTTCCCCATGGCTTTTAGAGGAATTAGTGTAAAACATCAATTGTCATCTTCCTCCAGGCTGCTGGCAAGCTCTCAGCTGTGGATCTGCCAACAGAGCAAACCCGAATTTACCAAACAGTGTCTTGTGCATCTATCCTGACTGCTGGGTTTTAAGGGTAGTGTAGAGTTGTGTATTTGGACCAGAATGGGAAACAGAGCAGAGTGTGTTTTGAGTGGCTTGTATAATCTTGTGACAGTTGTCCTGCTGCATGCTGACCATGAACCTGAAAAACTCCCTGCCTCAGCTTACTTCTCTACAAAAATAAGTGTTTGAGTTGCAAGGTCTTAGTGTACTTTGTAAAGCACTTTGAAATCCTCAGATGAAAGATATTGCAGAAATGAAAGCATTTTACGATGAGTTTTGTGTTGTTTGTTCTATTAAAAAAAACTAACCATCCAAAAGAGGGGCAGAGCCTGTTTGGGTGGCCTGCTTTGTGGGGCTTTGTGTTTGTGAAGCCACAGAACCAGAACAAATATGTAGCAGGGAGCCCTGTGCAGTTTTACAAACCTTTGACAGCACTGCTGGTGACACACAGTGGTATTCTGTCTGCATGTTGGGGCTCAGCTCCCCAGAGCACCAGTGAAACAGTCTTTCTCTGCCACTTGTTTCTTGCCTGAAGCCTACCTTGCTGCGGTGTTCTCTTATTAAATGAGAGCTGTTAGGGAGTCCAGCAGCTACAACTATAATTCCTTTAATTGTGCCGAGCAGGGGAAATATACCAGAGCCACAGGGAAGTGACAGTGCAGACATTGCTGAAGAAATGAGCTGATGCTGCTCAGTCCCCTGCTTGCCCACAGACCTTTCCATCTCTCTCGTTTCAGAGCCAAATGATGAAAGTGGAGCCAATGTAGATGCCTCCAAGATGTGGCGGGAAGACAGAGAACAATTTAATAAAATTGCCAAGCAGATTGTGCAGAAGTCACTTGGACTTTAAGCTCACAAAAAGACTGAAATGTTTTGTATCTCTCTCCACCTGAAAAAGAGCAGTGCTCAGTGCTGGTACCAAAAAGGAAAACTTTGCAAAACTTTTGGTCTAGTTCTTATCCTTCATTATTTATTTGCCATCTCTTTTCTGCTTCCGCTGCTGCACAGAAGCCTCTAGTTTACTCACTAAATTGTATGGGAAAGGGATTTATTGCTGGGGAAAATAATGGGAACAGTGCTGTTTGAAAGGCTCTTTGTTGCTACCTCACTTTTGGTATGGAAAGCTTGGAGACTTTGCAATCTGCAGCCTGCTTCTGTCAATCTGCTATTGGAGAACAGCCCTGAGTTAGATCACCTGCTGGAGGATTAGCTTTACATTTGCATAGGCAGCATTGCATTGGGAACACCAGTAGGCAGAAAATAATTATTAGTTTTATTATACCAGCTAAGTTAAGGACAGAGTTTGCAGTCAGAACTGATTTGAAGAGTGGTTAACCAGAGAAGCTATAAAACAGGGTTGTAGACAGAATGGTTTAACATAGGAAGTGATTCAGCACCATTCTAACTTGAAGATCCACTGTGGTCATTGCTAGCAACTGGCTGGTACTCCTCCGTTACACTGTGAATTTGTACTGAGCCATTGAGTTAGGGTTTGCTTGGAAGAAGGTCCAATAATTGCTTTATTGCTCCTTGAAGGCATTCATTGTAAACTTTACATTCAATTGGAGGTGCAAGGTGTAAAGACTGAGTTTTTTAATACTTGGGTCAGGATCACTGTGAGCCCTAGGTATGTCATCTGCAGCCTGAAGATGCAATGAGGTTGTTCCTGCTCCATGGGGGATGTAAGATATCTCTGCAGTTATGTCAGCTCTTCTCTCCTGTAGCCATTTGGACGCAGAAAATGAGACATTGCTGGCCTTTACCATCACAGTCCAGGTCACCCAGTTTTCAGGTGAAGGAGCCTTTGCCACCAGTGAGTTTTGTAAAATGGACTGTAATGCTTCTTTATGCTGAATGCTGTAAGTAGGAGTCGCAGGCAACCTCAGTTGTGTTCTCTGGAGAATGATAAGATGCTTGTTTAAAATGGCAGAACACTGTAGGCCACTTCTGGTGGCAGGAGATGACCATCTGCAATGCTTTGTGAAGCTGCGTAGGAGCCACTGGTGACCTTTGTGTTTTGCAAGTGAGTCTCTTGTTTAAAGCCAAATCTCCAATTTATTACAAGCAGCAACGACCATTGATGGCATGTGAAATGAAATTTTGTTGGCTGCTTTAAATGAATTACATTTGAGAAGGACTAATTTTTCTAGGAGAAGCTTGGGAATGGAAGGAGCTGTGCTGTGCAGAAAGCTTTATGGACTAGATTGTCTGCGTGTGTGTGTTGAACTTGACTGTATTTACATCCATGCTGCACATGCTTCTTATTCACAGGCTGCAGATTGCTGGGTGCCACCTTTCTCATCTTTAAATTCAGAGTTTGTATTGCTGAGCTTACCCCTGTAGAAGTAATTCTTGTCACTTTGGAAGGGTGCGAGGGGGACCCAGCATAGCGTGGGAGCAGAGATGACAAGGTAGTATTGTACCTAACTAGTATTTCAAGGCGTACAGGAAAATGTAGCATTTATATGCAAAATGAGAGTAGTTTTTGGGGTTATAATATATGAAGTGTAGCTCCTGTGAGTACTCAGCTGCTGTTGGAGAGCTGTGTGCACCGCAGAGCAAACGCTGTGTTCAGCAGACAATGGCAAAGTGAGGCTCTTTTTAAGTGCGGAGTGTTTTATTTGTGTCTGTTTGCTCATTATTTTACAGTGGGATTTAGTCTGTATTCTGAAAATAAAGTGATTATATTTTTTCCTTTCATAAATATATGCAAATATATTCCAGTAAGTGTTTTTAATGGGTAAACAGCTGGTCAAGAGTCCAGTTTCACTGTGGGCCAATGGGGTGGAAGAGTTTGTGGTAATGCAAGTAAAACACTGGGGATGCTTTAGAGATGTGAAAGACTTGATGCAGTTGCTGGGGCTTTCCAGGCAAGTATCTTGTCTCTAGTGATGGCAATCACTTGATATTTCAAAGAAAACTAAAAATCTGGCAGCCAGCAGATGTGACTCAGTTTGCCTCTGACAAAGGTTTTGTGATGATCTAAGTCTCTGGGCTTGGAAACGCCTTGTTATGGCAACAGGTGAATCATGAGCTGCTGTGTATCATCCCGAGAGTGCCGATACCAGATTGGAGAAGGACAATTAGTTGGTGATTCTCAGGAGGAATTGGACAGTGCCCCAAAACAGAGCTCTCAAGTGGAGCTCAGCACAGCCTGCACTGAGAGTTTCCATGCACAGGCAGTTGTTCTTTGTGGCTGGGGAACACCCCGGCCTTCCTGCTTGTAAAGCTGCCACTTGGATGCTGCAATAGCCTCCCCTGAAAGCTTAATCCTCTCCTTGAAAGAGTACTCACGCTAACAAGGTGTGTAATGCTAGCCAGTAGCAATAATTTTCTGAGCCATTGCCTTTTTTTCTGCCTGCAACACTTACTATAAAATACATTCCTTGGGGAGTGTCAGAATGCTACAGGTGTTACGCATGCAAGCAAAGTATTAAAGATTAAAAAAAAAAAAGAGACAAACTCTTTCTGTGGGTTATATTTGCCTTAGGCTTATATCTATCTATCTGTATATAAAGGCTTCAACAGAGCTGTAAAAATGCAAGCAGTGTCTTTTCGAGAGCCTTTGTGTATGAGTACATATACATGCGTGTGCTTTTTTTCTTCTTGGCAAAAGGAGCAGTGTCAGAACACACACAGTGGGATGCAAGCCATTCAGTAATTGTGTTGTGTGTGTGTGCATGCACACAGTTCTTTGAAAGTGCAAACTGCTGTGGGAGAGGCGTTGGAACCACATGAAAGGGCTGCAGCTCCAGGGCAGAGCAATCAAGAGGGTGCTCTCCTGCTTTTTTTTTTGGCTGGATGTGAATGGAAGAAAGGTGGTGTGCTGCCTTCAGGATGGAGCTCTGCATCTCTGGAAGGTTCTTGCTTTCCTCTGACTTGTGTTGTATCTTGGGAAGGATGCTGTGTGCCTTCTGCCTCGGGGAGAGCAGAGAGGCACAGCCACCTGCAGCGTGGCCTCAGCTGGAGATCAGGGGAGCACGACGGAGTTGTTAGATTCAGCATATATTTGCTATTTAACTGTTTTTTAAGATGCAAACTATGCGACAAGACCTCTAAATACTGAGCACTTCTTACTCACATAGAGCAGTTTAACACGAGGGCAGACTTGCAGCAGCAATTCTTGCAGTATTTCTTCCTGAGGCTGCTGACCACTCACCATCGACTTGTAGGGCACTGCATCGTATCGTTCTGGGTACAGGCTGTGGCTGACAGACCAACAGGATGAAGATGCTTAGCACTGGGTCTGTCGCCACTACCTGAATCAGATGACACATTTTGTGCTGACTCAATCCCATACTGTGACTGGCTTTTGAAAGCAGCTCACACCCTGGGATGGGACTGCAGCAGCAGCTCAGATTATGGGGTATGTTAATATATAATTAATGGTAATGATATGGACAGTGGTTTATTACAGGGTAGCTGCCGTGCGTGAGCTCCAGCCTCCCCTTGCTGCACAGAACCGGGCACCTGTGGGCTGAGAGGCTGGGGGCTGCAGGAGGTGGGTTCAAAGCAGCAGGCTGCAAGATGCAGCATGCCGGGAGGTGTGGGGCACCCACGCTCTTGGATGCTGGGCCGGGTGCTGGCAGTCTCTCCGCCCACGGCCAGGTTAGCTGTCTTGCCCCAAAGCAGGTTTTTTTTTTTTCCCATGCCAAAACAATTTGGCAAATTGCAACCCAAATTTGGGCTAGCGTGACAACAACTTCAGGTGGGTGAAATCTCATGCGGGGGCAAGGCTTGCCCCGTTCTCTGGCTCTCCAGGACTGGGCGTTTCTTGCAGGAGGCTCCTGGACCTGGTGGTACAGCCAAGCCTCAGGAGGCCCTGCAGAATCTGAATAGCATGTGGGATGCTTGCCTACTGGCGATGGCCCAATAGGGTTTCTCTATCGGGCCAGCTCAGGACCAATGCTGCCTGGTGGTCAGCTTGCCCAGCCCTTGGGTCCCTGGCGCTCCACACCAAGCTCTGTGAGCAGGTTGGGATGGGGATGGAAGCTGCCATCAGTACAGCTCCAAGCGTGGCAGGGCCTCTGTGTGGCCGGCGTCTCTGGGCAGCAGCGGAACCAGCCCTGTGAACGTCTGCAGAAACAATAGCAATTGTTCTCCTTCTTTGTTCCCTTCCCTCCCCGGATGCTGCGGAAGAAGGAGCTGTGCGGGTGGGCAGAGTGCATTGCCCCTGCACCATGCTGCCCTCAGCCTTCTTCCAAGAAGTGTGTTTGGATATCGGGCAGTGCTTGCCACTGGCCTGTAAACATGGGCAGCTATTGCCTAAGCTTGAGCTGACAAAGCCTGAATCATCATTAACAATAATATGAGCTGTCCATGGGGAAAGCTGTGCAACTGGGCCATGAGTTGCTTTGGCACAGGGCAGGGTGTCTTCTTGCAGCAGCAGAGCGAAGTGGCTCTGACCATGTTTGGTGCCTGGGCTGGGGAATCTCCAGCTGCTGGTAGGGCTGGTGAGTGTAGGATCAGGGAGCATCTCAGAACTACAGAACGTCCCAGGCATGTGGGCACAAGTCCTGGGGTTTCCCTGCCTTAGTTTCTCCATCCATTTGTCACCCACTGGCTGCCTGCTGCAAGGCCAACACCGAGGGCTTCCCATGCAGGGCAGGAGGCTGCTATCTCTGGAAGCCCATGGGGTGCTGGTGCTGCAGCAGGGTGGGATGGTGGGACAGGAATTGCCTCTGGGAGCTGGTGGCAAGGCATGCAGTCAGAGCGCTTTGTGATTTTGCAGTGGCAATTCCTAAAAATGGTGCCTTTTGCAATCCACGTGGCCCTTCGCCAAAACTTTTGTGGCAGAACCCCTCCCAGAAATTTTGGAATGAAGTTTTTTAACTGGGGATGGGGTTAATGGCAGCCACGGTCGCTGGGTGCTGCTGACAGGTTTACTGGTGTGGGTATTTCTGAGGGCTGGCCTTGGGGAGCCGCAGCTGCTCCAGGGAACGTGGGAAAGGATCTTGACTCAGAAGAAAGAGCAGAGCTGAGGAAGGGGGATGCCAGCACTGGGTTTTCTGCTTGCTCCCATGTGATAATTTGTCTCTCATGTTTGCTGGGAGCATCAGCCAGGAGCAAACCCATGCATTCCATCCTCGCTGGGCTGCTCTATGGTCCCTGGGAAGGACCTGGTGCTGAGTCCCTCCGGAGCTCCCAGGGAGCAATTAGGCTGTGGGCAGGACCCCTGCGGTGATGCGGGTGTCCTTCTCACTCTGTTCTCTGTGAGCTCTGTTTGAAATGTGCTGTCCACAGACATGCTTCTCAACCTTTCTTCATCCAGGGATGGCCCAACTTTTTTGGGAGAAGTCCAAGGATCGTTTTGTTCAGAACTGCCACATGGTTTTATTTACAACCCATAGGAACTAGGCAAACATCTCCTCTGTTTGTCTCTTTCTATCCTCTCTCAGTTGCTTGTGAGCACAAGAATGTTCATGTATTTAGGAATAGCTCTGCAGCCCTATTGCTAGTGCTGCTGGGACAAGGAGCAGGTCTTGGGCTGAGCACAGCCACGGGCATAGATGCTCCCAAGCCCTTGTTTAACAGCTCAGGTTGGTTCCCCAGGGCACATCACCTACAGGTTCCCAAGCTGAAGAACAGTGAAAACCCCTTGGGGCTGTTGCTGTCCCTCTCCTCACCAGCTTCAACGTCAAGCTGTACGGCCAGCCCTGTCTGCCAAAAGCACGTGAGGTTTGTTCTCCCACCTCTTGACATGTCTGCATCTCTCCGCTTTTGCAGGAAACAGATGGGCTGTGACCTTGGATCTGCTGGTGTCCTCCTTGGCTGCCAGTGGTGTTTTAGTCAGTGAAGTCCCCAGTGTTAGCTGTGTGCTGGTGGGGAGCCTTCCCTGCTGGTGTTTGGGCAGCACGTACAGATCTGGCTGCTGACGCATGTCCCCACATGCTGCCAGCTGTCCAGGCCATGCTATCATGACGCATGTGTGCAGCACTGCCACATGAAGTGACTGCAGGGCTGTGGGGCACAGTGGTCACTGTAAGGTTCGGGCCGAGGGCTGTGTTGGCATGTGCACCTTTGGTGGTTTGTCTCCAAAAAAGTCCTGGTTTGCTTCTTGATGTTCTGTCGTTTTGTGCTGGCCGTCAGCTTTCCATTCTGCAGTTTGCCTTGCAGGAAAACTTTGGGGTGGGGGGAGCTAATTTCAATTGTTCGGAGGATGGAAGTGACTTGCTTTGTGGCAAGAGGAACCAAACAGCGCTCGCATTGCGCAGAGAGTTTTTCCACTGCTGTCTCCTGTTTGAGCGCTGTAACCTCGAGGGTTTCTGAACTGGTACTTGGCACGTCCCTGCCCTCCCCATGGCAGGTCCAGCTGCGATGCCCAGCCCTAGGCTGGCAGCTGTGCCCTGGGCAGTGGGCAGAGTGACCAAACAACACCTGGAAGGGAGGGAAATGTCCCTCGTAGGGTCTGGCTCTTGGAGCAGGGTATAGCAAACTGGAGGATCTGCTCAGTACAGGCTGGAATTGCTGCTGACAGCCTGGTGCGTTTGGAGGAAGCATGGTGCCCACCTTGGCCTCTGTGGGAGCCCATGTCCTGCCTTCCCCCATATGACCTCAGAAAAATGAATCACCAAAACTGAAAGGAAGTGAAAGAAAAAAAAAAAAAAAAAAAAAATCCCTCCCAAAAGCCGCCTTCCAGAGGGCTGGGCACAAGATAAAAGCTCTCTGAAGGAACGGGGCTCCTCCTCTCCCACCGCCGTCTTCCCATTTAAATGTCTGTGCAGCGCGGCCAGCCCAGCACAGCCTGCAGCCGGGCAGTGCCCACGCAGGGGCAGGGAGAGCCGGCCCTTAGCCCTGCTCCGACAGACGATGCGAGAGCACCCAGAGGGCTGAGCACCCCCAAGGCAGCTCCATGTTGGCCCTGCTGCTCTGGGCTGTCCTCCTCCAGTGGGCGTGCGGCGGGGGTGGCAGGAGCTGGCAGCACTGCACAGGTAGGAGATGGGGCCGGCGGTGCGGGCAGGAGCTGCAGAGATTGGTGGTGCTGGGATATCTTGCAGGACTCCTGTGCTGCCAGGACAGACCCTGGGAAGCACACTCTGTGGTGAGCCCCATGAGGGCATATCACCAGCCTCTGCCCGGAGCTGGGGTGCACAGGTGGTGTGAGTCTCTGGGTGAAAGATGCATCCTACATCCTCCAGGTGGCAAAATGTCTTGGAACATTTTTGTCCCATCTCTGGTTTTTAGGTGCTTGGGCCCAGGTTCGGTGTGCTCATGGCTTGTCTTGGGGTGAAACTGCTTCCAGCTGCTTTTCGAACCACTGGGACCTGTGATCGGTAGCAACAACTGATGTGGGAGGGAAAGTGGGACTCACGGCTTTGATTCCAACAGGAAACCACCTCGGTGAGGTCGTGTCCTTAGCTGCCGAATGTGGGCACAGCCTCCAGCCCACCTCCAGCCCTTCTTCCCACTTGCAGGCTCATCCTGGGGCTGAAACCTTTCTGCAAACCCAGGACTGAACTCAGCCCGTGCTTTTTGCTGGGGTGGAGTGGGAAACGTGTATTTTGTTTTGATCCTTTCTGAAGCGAGGTGCCCAGGGCAGGTTGTGCTTCCCCCCAGAACTGGGGGGGAATCATAGGGTTTGGAAAGGAATTCTGGAGGTCGTTGAGTCCAATCTACTGATGCAGGTTCCCTACTGTAGGCTGAGCAGGAAAGCATCTACGTGTGCTGGCCAGCCGAGCCCAGACAGTCCAGGCTGTAGCACAGTTAGGAGCCCAAAGCCCGTCGATGGGAAATGTGACGAGCGTAGGGCCATGGCTCAGATCAGGAGCTGCTGCTTCCCAGATGTGTGCAAGCAGAGCTCTGTCTCTTGCTGCTAGTTTTTCCATCTGGATGATGCCCCGGGGCTGCGCGTGTTGTTTTCTCCTCTGGGAAAAGGGATAATTACTTAATGAGGGTTTTTAGGCTCTGCCAGGGAAGCACGTGTGCATGTGTGCAGCCAGGGCTGGGCCGGGAGAGCCCGTGCCCGGCTGGCAGCCTGCATTTGGGGCCGCTGTCACCCTGCCCGCCCGTGTTCCCGCAGAGCTGCGCCCGCTGGACGTGCTGGCAGAGCTGCTCCCCGGCAGCGGGCCGGCCCGCGGCGTGCGGGTGCTGCAGGCACAGGGGCTGAGCGGCCTCCAGCTCCGCGCCTCGAGGCCCCGCGCCCTGGCCTTCCCTGCCTCACGCCTCTTCCTGCACTGCGACCGCTTCCCGGAGGAGTTCTCCATCATCGTCACCCTGCGGGTGCTGGCCGTCCCCACCAAGGTGAGCGCTGCCGGCGGGCCTGGCCCTGCGTTGGGCACGAGGCTGGGCGTGGAGCGTGTCGGCCTCAGCGCCGCGTCCTCCCGCAGAGGAACGAGTACATCTTCACGCTGATGGCAGAGGAGAGCCCCGGCGTGTTGCTGGGGCTGCGCTACTCGCCCAGCAAGCTGCACTTCCTCTTCTGGAGCCCGGAGCGCGCCGGCGGCTGGCAGAACCGCGTCACCTTCCGCAACGTCTCGCTGGCCGACAGCCGCTGGCACACGCTGGTGCTGGCCGTCTCCGGACCGTCCTTCTCGCTGTCGGTGGACTGCGGCCTCCCCAAGGACGTGTAGGTTGGGCTGTGGGGATGCAGCAGACGGGGTTCTCCTCCGGCCCTGCTGTGATGCTGCCTTCTGCCCATCGCAGGGTGGTCGAGACGCCGTTTCCCACTTCTCTGTCGGTGAGGAGAGCCAGCTTCTACCTGGGCAACAGGAGGAGGAGGAAAGGCTTCTTCACGGTAGGGTCCTGGTGGGCATCGGGATGGCTGTGGGATGGAGGTCCCCGGGCAGGGACCCCACACGTGGCAGTGGGGGCACCTCTGTTAGGCTGCTGGCACGGCTGGTGGCATTCGGAGGCACAAAGCAGCTGATGGCCCATTCTTACTGATAGAAGGGTTATGTCCAGTCCCGACCGGTGGTTGGGAAACATGGTGGCAGGGAAAGTCACCTGCGGCTCACACAGCCTGTGCCAATGCACCTGCATTGCCAGCTGTTACATTGCCCCAGGGCAGAGGTTTTGGTACCTAACAGGCATCTGAAAAATGCAGCCCAGGGGGGAAGGAAGTGAATGGGCCTCTGGTGGGAAGCTCGGGTGATGTATTCCTGCAGCTCCCGTCCCTCAGTCCCACTGGACATGCTGCCCATCCCGTTCTGCAGGGCTTGCTGCGGCAGCTCGTCCTGCTGCCAGGAGCCGATGCCACCCCTCGCATCTGCACAGCCCTGAACTATAAAGCCACAGCACTTTCCATCCCTGCGGTTCTCCAGGACGTCCCGGTGAAGGCAGTGAGCAACGAGGTGCTGAAGTACCCACACGGTCAGTAGGGAGCTGTGGGCTGCTCTGAGCTCAGGAAGACAAGGAAGGGTAGGGGAACCGGGGCAGGTGGTGGGCACAGCTGCAGGGAGAAGGGGACTGGGGTCCAGCAGGTGAGATGGGATTTGATGTCCCTGGGTAACGTGGCAGTGATGGGCTCACACTGCTGATTCCTGGGGGTGTGAGCAGCCAGGTTTCTGGCCTGAGGCCGGGATGCCGTCCCCCTGTTCCCTGATGCCCATCAGAGTGGCACGTCCAGTTCTTCCTCTATCATCCATCCTAAGGGTACCCACCTTGTTCCATCTGTGCCCAGGAACCAACATGAAGGTGACCCTTGGGTCCCGTCCGCCCTGCACCAAGCAGGAGAAGGCACAGTTCTGGTTCAATGCTTCCCGGAGAGGGCTGTACCTCTGCGACGGCAGTGCCTGGATCTCCATGCTGGAAGGTAATGATCAGCCTCATGCTGTGAGCACCCAGCTCTGTGGGGCAGGGGGAGCTCTTCCAGGGCCAGGGATTCACCACGCCAGCGCCTTGGGGCAGGACCCAGGTCTGTCTGCCCAGGCAGGACAGCCAGGCTCACTGAGAGCTGTGTCACCCACGCTGGGGGTGCTGCAGCAGGGTTGGAACTATATGGTCTTTGAGGTCCCTTTCAACCCAAGCCTTTCTGTGATTCTGTGCTCATCACAACTGGAGACACCAATGTCTCCAATAATAACAATGACCCCGTGTCCTTCCAGCTGTGGTGGCCTTGCTGCACAAAGTCATGGGGCAACCAGGCCCTGCAAAAAGGGCTCCAGTCATTCATAGATTATCCTGAATTAGAAGGGACCCACAGGGATCACTTGAGTCCAACTGCAGGGCTATTGAGTTTGAACCTGACTCCTTTTTGTGGTCTCCCAGTCAAGCAGCGGCTGGACTACGTGGAAGAATACCAGGACCTGGTGACCAACTCTGAGACGATGGGCATTGAGGTCTTCACCATCCCGAGGGTTGGACTGTTTGCAGCCACTGCCAACCGGCACAGCCCCCCTGGATCAGCCATCTATAAGTGGACCGATGGGAAGTTTGTGCTCTACCAGAACATCCCCACCTACCAAGCTCAGTCCTGGAAGTATTTCACCATAGGCAAAAAGGTGAGGCTACCTGGGAGGTTATTTCAGGGCTGGACCAAATATCAGGTGCCCAACATTAGCTTCCTCGCCCAGCTTCCTCCAGGGCACTGTCTGCTTCCAAGGGGCTGGGAAATCTGCAGCAATGCTGGGTGAGGGCATGAGGAAAGGAAATGGGGGGAGCTGGCAGGCCCGTGGGAGACAGAGCCACCTGGAGGGATCCTGGAGCCATGCTCAGGTCAGGGGTTTGGGTCTGCATTTGTTTCCAAAGAGAAAGTTTAGAAGAAAACCAAATCCCTTCTTTTTCTGAGTGTGTCTTTGGGCTTTACATGAAAGAAGCAGCCCAAAATGCCAAAAGCAGTGGAGTTCTTTTGGCCTGGAAAATATTTTCTTTCAGGGCACCGTTATCATCATGACTCTGATTATTATAGCTGTGATTTTTGTTTTTGTAATTTGATCAACTTTTCCTCGTGGGAAACTTTGTTGCTCAGATCTTGACCCTCCCAGCATGGTGTCACACTCAGCTATGCATCCTTGTCCCCACTGAGCTCCAAGGCACCGCTGTCACCCTGCTTGGGACACTTGGGTGGGCTGCTGCTGCCACACCTGCCATGAAAGTACTGGTCCTCAGCCCAGCCTTGGGCAGCTGTGGAGGCCAATGAGAGCAAAGCCTCATCCCTGCCCCATCTCCATGGGTCTCTGCAGACCCCACCGTGTCTCTGGGGCACTTTGTGCTGCCTGCAGAATGCTCAGGGCCACATCTGAAATGGAGAAAAACTGAAGTGTCCTGCCTTGTCCTTTTTCAGATCTTCCTAGCAGTGGCAAATTTTGAGCAGAATGACAAGGGGCAGGAGTTCTCTGTAATATACAAGTGGAGCCACAGGAAAGAGAAGTTCGTCACCTATCAGAGGATCACCACGCACAGCGCGAGGGACTGGGAGGCGTTTGTCATTGAGGGAGAGGCTTTCCTTGCAGTGGTCAACCACAGAGAAGGTACCCAGCCATTGTTCTCAGAACCAGTCCAAGCCTAGTCTGGGCCCTCGACCAGCCTGTTGCTGGACATCAGCTCCACTGGCACCAGAGAAGGGCCCTCTGGGGGGCACACACATCAAGCAGGGCTAAGGACCACCCTCACTCCCTCCAGAGCTGAAATACTGTATAGTCAGACCCTTGGCTGAGTCTCGTTTCTCTTGCAAACCAGATGTTCTTCATTGCACATCTCTGTTTCCTTCAGGGAATAACCACAACATAGACAGTGTGATATACAGGTGGAACCCCAGCACGGGACTCTTTGAAACCAACCAGACAATCCCAACCTCTGGAGCCTATGACTGGGAATTTTTTGCTATTGGGCCTTATTCCTTCCTGGCTGTGGCCAACACGTTTAATGGCACATCCACAAACATCTATTCTCACATCTACATCTGGCTCAGTGGCTCTTTCCAACTCTTCCAGTCCATCCTGGTAAGGTCATCTACCAGCCAAATGCTGCTTCTCCATTCCTCCTCTAGGCTGGGACAAGCGGGGGAATAATTTCAGAGGCTGATCCTCTTAGATTTCTGGAAAGGCAGCAATGCACTGACCAAGGGAATTTAGATATGAGGGAAAACTCAGAAAGAGCAGTGAGGTACTGGCACAGCTGCCCTGGAAAGTGGTGGGGTCACCACCCCGGGAGGTGTTCCAGAGTCACGGAGATGTGGCACTGAGGGACATGGGCAGTGGGCATGGTGGAGTGGGTTGGGGTTGATGATCTTACAGGTCTCTTCCAACCTTAATGATTCTCTGAATTCTATGAATCTTTTTTCCTTGGGGGCTTAAGAGCAGGTCATCTCCCTGTTGCCCCTCCAGCAGGTCCCACTGCTTCCCAGCACTTGCATCACGTATGTTAGTCCATGTCCATGACAGCTTCTCAGGTGGCTTCTTTCTCCACAGACTTTTGGGGCTGCTGACTGGGAGGTCTTCCACATTGGGGACAGAGTCTTCCTGGCTGTGGCTAACAGCCATAGCTATGACAGCAGGATTCCAGCACCCTCTAACTTCTATGCCATCAACTCCTCCATCTATGAGCTGAACATCACTGCCCAGATGTTTGTCAAATTCCAGGACCTCCTCACCTACAGGTACCTGTGCAAGGAGCTGGGGTATTGCTCATGGCCTTCCCCTGAACACCCCAAAATATATAGGGGTCTCCTGGAGGGTTCATGTGGGATTGCACACCACCTGTGCAAAGAGACTAGGAGGAGGGCAATGGGAGACAGGTCCTGGGCAGCAGATCCCAGTGGAGCTGGAGGAGCACGAGATGTGGATAGGATGGCCAGGTGCAAGAGCTCAGTGTGGGCTGAGCACATCTCACCCACCTCTGCCTGCTTCATCCTCTAGTGCCCTGGACTGGGAGTTCTTCTCGGTGGGAGACGACTACTTTCTGGTGGTAGCAAACTCCTTTGATGGCTTCACCTTCTCCATTAACAGCATTATCTACAGGTACTGCTGCATGGCTGGGGCTGGGTGAACTCTCTTCCAAACCTGGCACAGCCCAGGAGTTGGGATGTGTCTGGGGGCAGTGTGGGGACATGGGTACAGCAAGGGGATGGATGGTCTGGAGAGGGCACAGAATGGGCACAGGGGGATCCTGCTGCCTGTGCTCCCCACTTCTGCCAGGCTTCCAGGCACAAAGGGTGTCTCCCACCCCCAAACCACTGTGGGATGATGGAAGAAGGTGCAAGGCCCCCAGCTGACTGTCCTTCCCATACAGGTGGCAAGGCTACGAAGGCTTCGTGGCAGCTCACCGCCTTCCCACTGTTGGCTGCAGAGATTGGGAGGCATTTAACACCACAGAGGGCTCCTACCTCCTCTACTCCAGTGCCAAGGAGCCCCTTTCCAAAGTGCTCAAGCTGAAAACCACCTGAGGTGCCCGAGGCACACTCTGCTCCTTGCCAGGATGGGAGTGGGCTGGCCACTGAGGTGAGGACGGACCGAGGCACGTTGAGAGCCTGGGGACAGCTGCAGTACCCGTGGGGCTGTGCGTGCCACAGGACAGAAGGACAGGAGCTCCCAGGTCAGCCATCTCCAGCCAAGGGTCCCAGAGCTCTGCTATGGTGGCTGGAGCTTGTGCAAAGCTGGGGGAGAAGAAGCCTGAGCGGAGCACGTGCCGCAGGATCAGGTGCATGGTGTTGGGAGGAAATGATGTATGAGAAGTTGGGGAAATGCTGGCTTCAGGCTGGCTCTGGTTGCCCAGTGCTTGGGGCCACGGTGTGCCAGGGCCCATGGGCCTAATGCTGCCCCACACTCTGTGTCTGGCTGCAGGCTGTGTCTGCAGGCTGAGCAATGTGTGTACATCCTGCAACGCCATGGATATGTGCTGCAGCTGCAGCTGGCAGGCAGGTGTTGTGTCACTGCCAGCATGGTGCAGGTGGCAGGGCAGGCTACCCTGACATTGGCACTTGTTCAAAGGGATTTGGAGATGTGTGTTAGCACATCACTAGCATCCACCACCCGGTCTGATGCTGGTTGTGCACCCCTTTGCACAGGGTTGGGGATGCTTTTCCTTGCCTTTATCTGGGGGCATCTTTTGCTTAACCAGAGCTCAAATAAACTGCTGCATCCCCCACAGGCTGTGGCTACTGGAGCTGCTCTACTTGCACTAGAAGCTCTTCCTTTGGTCCATGACCTCCCCACCTCTCCCCCCCCCATGGCTCTTTGGTCATCCCTGGGCTCTACAGGACCAGCAGGGGCTGCAGGGAAGGTATGAGGATGGGACCTCCTCCTGCTATGCCGATGCCCTGAAACCCGGAGTCCCCTAAGCATTCCAGGCCTCCAGTTCAGGACTCCTGGAGCCTCCAGGGGCGGTGTGACCCCCTGCAAAGGGGCTGGGGGGGGCTCTGACTGCAGAGCCTGGAGCTGCAGGATGGCAGGGACAGAAGGAGTCAAGCCTGGAGGAGGGAACTTCTGCAGACCAGGATGAGCTAGGGGAGGAGGAGGTACCTGGGAGGGCTTTCCTGGGTCCCCGATTACATCATTCCCTAGAAGCCCAGCTCTCAGTGCAGTACAAACCCCGAGGGCTTTCCCTACGTGCAGCGTTCAACTGAGAAATTGGCACCCAGGACCATGTCCTCCTCCTGTGGGGCCAGTGATGCCTTGCATGGGGCTCAGGTCAGGGTCCACCAGCACACACACGGGGTGTTGTAGGATGGAGTGTTGACATGAGCACAGCCTGGGAGCTTCTGCTCCAGCCCAGAGCCAGCTTCCACATGGGATGTGATGATTTGCTGCTGGGGAGCAGCAGCAATGAATTCCCATCTCATCAACCCCAAGTGTTAAAAACACAGTGAGTCAGATTCCCCGCACACCCAGCTGGCTTAGTCATCACTGGGGTTTTAAATAACAAAACCTGGAGTTCTTTTGCTTTTCCCATCTGGTCCATGAGCTGGTACAAGTCACGTTTCCAAGGAGTTTGCCAAGCAGTGATTTGGAGGTGGCTTTTTTAAGGTCAAAGTGTGGCACAGCAGCATGACTCAGAGCTGGAGCTTGGTGAGGAGCAGCTGAGTATCTCTTTAAGGGGCAGTGGGAGCGGGGGGGGATCCAGGAAGCCCAAAGCTCATAACGTGGGTGAGTCTGCGTGTGGGTTGGATTTGTGCTCTAAGACTGGGGCGCTGTGTTTAAAGCTGCCAGCCTCAAGTTGTTCAATACACTGTTTATTGAGCAGCGTTGACTACGTTACCAGCTGGCCCCCTTCTCCCAGCCCAGTGCCTCACTGGTGAAACCACAGTTGTGCTGCAGTGGCCACCAGTGGGGGAGAACAGCCCTGGCTGTGTCTGTGTCTCCATGGGGAGAATGTGGGGAGCTGAAATCCCTCCCTAAGCAATCCTAGGCATAATCCACCTCCATGGGGCTGTTCTGAGCTACTGAGAGGCCCTGGGAAGTGTCTCCACTGTGCCTTGCTGTCCCAATGGCAGGCAGCAGAAAAGGTGAGCAGAGATGTGTGAGATGGATGCACATGTGTCCTTGCTTGTGTCCCCACTTGCCCCGGTGTTTGCAGAGGACAGACCCCCATGTGTCCCAGCAAGCTGCCCTTTTCTGTCCATGTGCCCAAGGGGGTGGGGCAGGCAGGTGCCATTTAGCAGATGAAAGGATATCAGCTACGATGCAGTGCTCAGCATACACTTGTAGGATCACAGAAGACTTGAGAGAGTGGACTTGTGCGGAGGTATAAAGCCATAGGTGTGTGAGCCAAGAGTTGCTCTCACCTTCAGAAGTGTTGGATCGCAGCTCAGTACATCACTGGGTCTGAGACAACTGGAGATATGAGGACAGATGTCACAGCAACTTGCAGGGCAGCTTCTTGCAAGCGACCCTGAGCAACCCTCCAGGAACTGTGCTGAGGTTCCTGGGGCTCAGAGAGCAGACTGGCGAGCAGAACTGCCTTATGGATGCCCTGTATGCCCACATGCAGTGCCCACGCAGACAGTGGGTGGCTAAGGGTGAGCTGGTGGCTGTGATAGCTGCCTGGCCTCCAATGGCAGCCCACGGCCTCACATGGCCAGATCCTGGCCCAGGGCTGCAGCAGCTTTGGCTGTGCCTGAGAACTCAGTAGTAGGCACCAAGCAGGGTGGAGACTTTCTGCAGGAGTTGCTTGTGGTTGGCGTGCAGTGGGATCCTCCTGTCCAGCACCTGCCAGCGGATGCACAGCTCCGGGTCGCAGCCCTGGAGGAACTGGAAGGGGAGCAGGACACGTGTGTGCTGTGGCAGGGCCAGCTGCACTCAGCAGCACCGCCAGCCTCCCACCCTGAGGTTTTGGGGCCCCTGCTGTGGTGCCACCCCATGGGCAGCCCTGTGTTCCCCCTTCCCTACACACAGCTGGAGAAGCTTACTCCTGATGACAGTGAGATCTGGGCCTGGAGCCAAAGGAATTCATAGAATCACTACGGTTAGAAAAGGCCACTAAGATCCCCATGTCCAACCCCAGCCCACCCCACCATGCCCACTGACCACATCCCTCATCTCCAAGGTTCTGGAACAGCTCCAGGGAAGATGACTGCCTGGCAGTCTGTTCAGAGGAGCCTTGCACGGCGAGCTTACCTGTCCCACGTCTGCCAGGAGCCAGTGCAGGGAGCTGCAGAGGCAAGAGGCTCTTACCGAATTCAGCCGCTTCATCTCCACGTCGTTCTGATTGTCAAAGTGCACACTGATGGCAACAGTCTCAACCCAGGCGTTATCTGTGTTGCGGGGGTCATCAAGGTATCCCTTGTGTATCTGTGCACAGGGAAGTACTGCTGCATTAGCAGAGCCATAACCACCACTCTGAGAGCACCAAGAGCTCTGTGTGCCCGTACCTCAGTGCCTTGTTTCAGCAGGTTTTGGAACTGAGGCCAGAACTCCCGACGCAGGATCCACTTGAGCTTTAGAGGCAGCGTCTCACCCGGCTCCAGTGAGCCCTGCACCCAAACAGCTCTCACAGCCCAGCTGCCACCAGCATGGCTCATCCCATGGCTGCCCCAGGCTCAGGTGGAGGGGAGCAGGCAGCAGTGGGGCCTCCCTCCCACCTCCTGCTGCCAAAAGCCCTCAGCGATGTTCAACCACCCACTGCTGCTCCTGGAGCTCTCTGCCAATAGCTTGAGAATGTGGCTGGAGCTGATCTGCTGTGGCTCTTACCCCAGGCAGTGCCCAGACGTCTGATAGGGGATACTGGGCCACGAGGACCTCCAGCATCTTCTTCAGGCTCTTCCTGATAATGGACCCATCCAAGTTCCTTCTCCAGCTGTGAAAGAGGCCAGTGTTATGCTGCAAGCTGTGTACAGCTCCTTTTCCTTGATCTGAAATGGCTTCATGCCCCCTTCTCCATTCTGTCCCCAGCACCCCTACATGCTCACCGGGTCACAACTGGGTGCAGGGCATGGTTGGGCCCAAAGCAGTGCAGCCTCCCACGACCGCGCAGCCCCGTCCTGCCCATGGGATTCCTGGTGGGAGAGAGCAAGCAGGCTGGAGGCTGTCCAAAGCCCTGGACCACCCTCCCTAATTCATAGAATCACAGAATAGGTTGGGTTAGAAGGGATCTTAATGATCATTCAATTCCAACCCCCTGCCACGGGCACAGATTGGGACTGGTGCTCTTCAGCATCTTCATCAATGACCCAGACACTGCCCCACTGCCCCTCACCCACCTCCCTGTGCTGGGAGCACTCACAGTGGCAGTCCGTCCTGCACAGCATAGAGGCCGTGGAAGCTCTGCCTGTCTATCAGCCCATCCATGGCGTTGTAGTTGATCTTCAGGAGAGACTCCAAGGAGCTGGGCACAGGAGACAGCCCGGCAGTGAGGGCAGGCTGTGCCATGTGTTAGGATGGGACAGAGGTGGGAAGCTGGATGGGGAGGGACCTCCCAGGAGATACTCACGGGCTGAAGGGGTCTTGCACAGCTGTGTCCCTGTGGTCAGCTGAATAGGCAGGAGGGTCATAGAGCTGGAAATCCACCTGCAGGGCATACGGTTGTGTCAACCCCACTGGCAGCCCAGATGTGCCTGTCCATTCAGAACACCTTCAGACATCCCCACGTGAAACCCAGTCTTGTTTCACTGAGCACAGCCAGAGTGTTTTGCTAGGGAAGCATCTCTGGCCATGCCTGGACCCTCTGTGCATCGGAGACCCAGCTCCAGTGCACTGAGCACTGGCAGTGTCTCCAAGAAGCCACTCATCCCAGGGCTGGAGACACCAGCAGTTCCCAAGTATGATACTTCTCCCTCTCACTGCAACAATGGCTCTGTTCCCCTTCCCACTTCCCATCCTCCTCCAGCCCCCATCCTCTTCCAGTCCCACCACCTCAGCTCCTACCTCCCAGGGCACCTTCTCATCTGGCACGGGGAAGCGGACGGTGTGGGACCCTGGGTAGAGGAGGTTTCGGGCCAGCACGTGGTGTGGGGGCTGCTTCTCTTCAGGCTTCTCCAGGTCCAACTCCTTTCCCTCTGAGGTCTTGCTGGAGACTGCAAGGCAGAGACAGCAAGGCCTCACAGGGCAGGTGCTGAGCCTCAGTGGGTCTGATGATGAGGCCCGTGGGACTGCCTGGCTCTTATGCTGTGTCTTTGCTTCTGGCATCCCTTTGGGCTGTGCTGCTGGGGCTGTGCTTACCCAAGGGCGGCATATCCTCCTCTGAGCTGAAACCACTGCCCTGCAGTGCCTGCATGATCCACCTCAAGGCTTTGGCACTCTGATGGACCTGCGTGGGACAGGTGAGGGTCAGGAGGGTCCTCTCAGGCCCAGGAGAAGAGCTGGATGAACAGTACAGGGGCTCATCCCATAATGTTCCATTTCCCATATGCCTTCTTTTTGAGGCTATTGTTTTCTCAAGGAAATTCTAACGTTTTAAGGGGAGCTGATTCAGAAGGATTTGCTCTTGTAGTTCAGTTGACCCATGACCTTAGAAAAGCCCACGCTCTAAAAGCAGTTGCTCAGTTTTTGCCTCACCTGATCTTCCAGGGCACCCAATCTCTGCTCCACCAGACTCGTCCTCTTCACTCGATCCACGTCCAGCAGGTCTGCCAGCACATCGACTCTGGAGGGATGGTGCAGAGAAAAACCTCCTTAGGAGCCGCTGCAGGTGCTCAGCAGCCCATGCTGTGTGGGTGCCTACACCTCCAAAAGACAGATTCCCACGAGCATCCCTGTATGCATGACAAGGAGGGCAGCAACAGCTCCAATTCCAAATCCTTCCTGCCCAGAACAGGAAGGCCGTTCCTGTCTGAGGAATGTCGGTACCTCTGTGCAATGTCTCGGATCTTCTGCTCTGTGTTCTGCTTCTCCTGACACTGTTGGTGCTGCAGGTAGTTCTCCTTCAGGTACATCTCCCAGGAGAGGAGGGCGGCTTCTTCGTTCTTCTCCAGCTTCTCTTCTGTAGGAGAAAGGGGACGGCAGGGCTGTCAGTTCCCCCGGCACCCCATCTCCCTGGGGGGGAGTCGAGGAAGGGGACGGGCTGCTCCTCACTGAGCTGCCTGTGGCGCGTGGCTGGCCTGCGGAGCAGCCCCCTCCGCACCAGGAGCTGCAGGTGGCTGAGGAGGATGAAGGGTGGAGGTGCAGGTGGGCGGCCGTGGTACTCCTCAATGAGGTCGTGCCGCTGGAACTTCCAGATCTGGTCCGTGTGCTGCTGGACCTGCTGAAATGTGTAGCTGGGGACAGAGCCCGGGCGTCAGCTGTGCAGGGGAGTAAGGAGGCCTGCGTGCTGCCCTGCCTAGGGCCAAGCCTGCAAGTAAAGCCAGCGTGATTCACGGTCAGGACCGGGGATCCAGGTCAGACTCACTTGAACATGGCGATGAGGAGGTTCAGGAGGAGGATGTTGGTGAAGAGCAGGTACAGGCACAGCAAGATGACTGTCAGCCACTCTGGGAAGATGGGCTCCTTGTTGTCCTCGTTGGTCTCTGGGCACTTGGGCTTGTAGGGGTCAGTCCCATTGGGGCTGCACTGATCAATGTTGAAGTTCACCCCTGCAAGAGAGCACAGCACTGCTTCACTGCAGCCAGCCCTTCGGTGTCTTAACAGCATGCTGTGCTCTCGGATATCAAAGTGGCTGAGAACATGGCAGGGGTAGGAGCAGCCGGTGTGTGCTGAGGGTTTCCAAGCCCACTCTGTATCATCCTCTCTGTCCTCAGCACTCCGCTTACTCCTGGCAGTTTACAGCTGTGACACAGAGCTGGATCAGCTCCTGGCAGCTGGTACCCTGCTCCTGTGCCTTTGTATATTTTGACTGGTTGTCCTGAGTGGTTAGAGAGATTCAGTCCCTGGCTTTGGAGCGGTAGCAACACTCTGAACGTATCCTACACTTCATCTTTGCTCCCTCCTGGCCTTACCCTGTGGCATGGAGAGGAGTCCTGTGCAGGAACTGTATGGCTACATGAGTGTGGCACCCCGTGGCTCTGTAAGAGTCACCGGGCTCATGCCTGGTCACAGGCCGGTGTCCCTTACCATCGATGTAGGAGGGGATCTGCCCAAAGATGGTCAGGTAGGAGTGGTAGACCACACCACGGAAAAGCCACTCCACACGTTCCTCGTTGTGAATCAGGATGGCCTGCTTGGCAACCCCGAAGGACACCACCCACACTGCCAGCAGGAAGAGGAAGAAGAAGACATCCTTCATCTGCAAAGATACAGTGAAGACAAAAGTGTGTCCTGGAGCACAGTGCCCTGCAGGGTAGGACGAGATGGGTGGCACATCCCCTGCAGGCAGGGCAGGGCAGGGCAGCTCTCACCATGCGCTTTACAATGATGATCTTGGGCCCCAGTGTCTTGCTGACAGTGAAAATGTGCATCAGGCGCAGGCAGAAAATGATAAATGCCAGTGACAGTATGATGCGCCCGGGGTATAGCGTTGATGGAATCAGCCTGGGCACAGAACAGAGGAAAGGAACATCTCAGTGCCAACAGTGTAGTTCTTTTTCTGATTTTACAGTGATGCATTGCTGCAGCATCTGTGACATTCTCCAGAGTGCTGAGTGAGAGCTGCAGCATGAAAAACACCTCCCCTAAAAGCAGCAGGAAACAGCAGTAAATCGGTCAGGGTTAATCACGTGGCTATGATAATCTTCAGTCTTTTGAAGAAGGAACTGGAGTTAAAAAGGTGTACAGTTGTGGAAGTAGTGTAGGGCCCAGTGCAGCCTGCAGCTCAGCCCTGAGCACTGCAACTCACCTGCAGGTCAGCCCTGTGATGAACACCACGATGGCACCGACATCCAACTTGTTCCAGAAGTCCTTGAAATACAGGGCAGCCATCTTCAGGACTCCGAGCCCATCTGGATCATGCAAGAGCTATTGGAAAAAGAAGCGGGGTTGGAACACCACATAAAGCACTACAGGGTACTCATGTGCCTTATAGAGGGGCAGAGACCTGCTGGCCATCACTGGACTCTTCTGCTTACCTGAAGGGGACCTGAACCTACAGGGTTTTCTGCCAGGGCATGGAAGGAGCACAAGACCTTCCAGGAGGGCTTCCTGGCCCCTCCCAAGCCCTGTTCTGTCTGCCCCATACCTGGCGGGTCTCCTCGCACACCAGGGAGAAGAGCCAGAAGTAGATGAGGTACTCCCACCAGGACGGTGATGGCTGGAAGTCGACCATCAGGACGTAGGCGAAGAGCAAGAGGAAGGTGAAGTAAGAGAGGATGTTCATGTGGAAGATGACGACAGGTGCTGTGAAGAAGGCTCGGAAACGTGTCAGGCAGCCCATGGGCTGCATCTTCTTCTCCCTGAGGGCAGTGAGGATAGAGGCATGGCTCAGCTGCCTGAGGTTTATGAATCAGCTGGAGGAGGGAGCTGAAGCAGAACCTGCCTCCATGTGCATGTGCTCCAGCTGCAAGAAGTACCTGAATGTGATGAAGCTTGTGTAGAGGAATGGGAAGAAGAGCATGCACACAATCACTCGCCAAAGCCCGTTGTCCACACACATCTTCCCCCACCAGACTTTGGTTAGGAAGGCCTGTGAGGAGGGAGGGGAGCACTGCTAGAGGAGCCTCCTCTGCATCCTGGCTGATTCGCAAGTCCAGTTCATCAAGAATGGAACCTGAGCTTGTTCCACGGGGTATCAGGGATGAGTGATTTCCCCACCCTTGGGAACCCACCTGCACACCTCCATGGGACACAAAATTCATGTTCTTGGCCTCCAGTGCTAGCTGCAGACAAGTCGTCTTCCCCCAGGCCTCAGAGACACGGACAAGGAGCTTCTGGGCTCTCTCTTCGTCCTTGCGATAGCACTCTGTGAACACACCTGGGAGAGCAGGGAGATACGGCTGAGCTCTGTGCCAGCCCATTGCTCAGCAGGAGGAGCACCAAGAAGAGATTTGCAGCATGCGGCGAGCATCACCACGGCTCTACACCATCCATCGTACCCACCACCTTTAGACACATCCAGTATGACAGGACATGAGAGTGTTCTGGGTTGCTGGTGTCCCTCCCACTCACCAATTGCCTTGTGCTCATATTGCTCAGCCAGGGCCAACATTTCATCAGTGGTGTCTGTGTCTTCCTCCTCCTTGGCCAGCTCCTTCAGGATCTTGCTGCAGGCCAGAGCAGCCGCCATGCAGTCCTGGCTCTGGAGCAAAAGAGGTCAGAGAGGGTGTGGGATGCTGAGCCTCATCTCACAAGTCCCTGGCAGTTCTGACATGTCCATTGGTGTTTCCATGGGAGGGAAGGAGCATGTCCCAACCTGGCTGCTCAGGAAGGACAACTTGCTGTGGCAGGGGCCATGCTGTCCTTCCCTCTGGGTGCAGGGCAGAAGGTAGCCCAGTGCCATTGGGATACAGGGACAGCCCTGCTCTTGTAATAGGAAGCCATGGGTGATGGGATGTTTGTGATTCCACATGCAGTCTTGCCTCTTGGGCTTTGGAGGTTTGGTTTCAGCTGAGCCTTACAGCTGGGACTGATGGGTTTGAACTGCAGTACCTGGGCCCAGATGATTTCTGCCAGTTCTTTGCGGCTCTGGACCACGGCCCAGATGAGCAGGTCGCGGACTGGGTCAATGGTGAAGGTGACTCGGCCAGAGGTGCGTTTGTAGAGGGACCGGAGGCTTGACCCCTGAACCTGAGAGGTATGCAACAGTCAGACCTGTTTGCCTGCCAAGAGACTGCCTAGAGGATTCAGCCCCTCAACACAAATCCTCCCCGACCCCTGGATGCCTGCCTCCACCAGCCATGGAAGGGCCTTTGCTGCAGAGAGTAATGGCCAAGGCTGGGCTCATCCTGGAAAAGCCTCTCCCCTTCTAAAACTATAATCATAGGGGTGTGCCAAGCCTGCCCAGTGCACAAGGAGCCCCTCTGTCCTCCACCCTACTGGGTCCTGCTCACCAGACACACAGCCACCCAGTGCTACGCAGGTAGGAGAGTAGGAGCTGCATCTTGAATGTGAGGCAGATGACTTGGGAAGGGCTTTAAGGGACTTTAAGTAATATTCTTGAGTGGGCAAAAGACCACTGAGCTAACCAGAACCTCCAGAATGTTTCTTCAGCCAGTGCCCCCCTCCCGAACACAACCCTGCCACCACGTAACCTGAAGATGCGTACATTCAACTTGATATGTGGGACAGGGATGGAGAGCCGGGGCCGCTCCGTGTGCTTGGGCTTGGGGTAGAGAGGTTGTGTGGAGCGGCCCAGCAGCTCCCGCAGCACCTGGGAGACATGATGCAGTTGGATTCGTGGCATTTTGGAGCTGGCTGTGTGCTCCTTCTCCTCCAGGAGGACTTTCTGCAGCTTGCTGTGGAACAGGCAGGATGGGGCCATGTTGTCATAGAGGTAAATCAGGGTGTCCCAAGTGACAAACTCCTTGAGACGCACTCCCTGTTCCACAAATAGCTTCACAAACTCCGGCTTGTTGGAGATTAGGGCAGCTGCCATCACGGAGTGGAGATCTGTGGGCTGGCAGACCAGAAGCAGAGGTGAGGGGCTCCATGGCCCCACAGCAGGGTCACACCTCGCACCCTGCTCAGATGGGGGAAGGTTTTAGTCACTTGGCATGATGGCATTGGCAGAGACCATAGGGCAGGGCTACCGAAAGGTGTCTAGGTATCAAGAGACTCTGGGTTGGTACATTGTCTTTTGAAGACATTAGTTTTGAATGAAATACCAACCACCTTTGTAAAAAATTATGTAGGATCGTTACAAGCAGTGAAGCAGATTGAGCCCAGTTCTGCTTTGGTTGTTTGTGATCAGGAATGGGAGAAAGCCCCTTAGCTTTGCCTCAGCCCCCAGCCTGGTGTCTCCCACACAGCCGTGCAGCAGACAAACAGCACAGGTACCGCCTTACCTTCCACTCATAGTCATCTGTGAAAATCTCACTCCGAGCAATGTCCACCCTGTTCCAGGCCACGGCTAACTTCAGCTGGTGGTCCCAGTTCTCACGACCAAAGTGGTCCTGGTTTCGGGATGCTGCATGCCAAGTGCATATGTTAGAGCAGAGGATTGTTTACCCTCTGGAACCCCCCCCCCCCAGAGGCCTGACCCTTTGGGAGAAACATCTCCTCCCGATCAGCTCAGCTGAAAAGGGGAGCCCTTTGGTGACTCCAAAGCCAAACTTGTGAATGCCACTCCATTCATCTCTTTCATGCCCCCAGGCAGCCCCCAGCTCCACACCTTTGAACAGTGCCTGGAGGATGGCCACATCCACATCCTGCTGACCATATTTGCCCTCTCTGAAAATGGTCAGGAGTTGCCGGCTCCGCACTATGTCTTGGATCTACAAGGAAAGCCATGGGCAGGCAATCAGCAGCAACATCTCCTACTGTGTGGGGCAGCTCCTGGCTCTCCTTGGGTCATCTGCTGCCCACCATGTTGTCTCCCAGACCAGCTGGGGCTGGTGCCACACTGTTCTTGGGATCCACCAGAACCAATGCTCCCAGTGGGAACCTTGCTGTCCCCAGAAACCCCTGAGGTCTCCACATGCTCAGGGAGAGGAGCTGTCTGCCTGCAAGAGGCTCACCTTCTTGGTCCACTCCACCACCTGGCCCTCGGTGAATTGCTCATAGGTATCATGGAAAAGCACACTCAGCTTCTGGCGGATCAAGTTGATGGTTATCTCGGACACAGACAGGCCAGCCACCTGTGCAATGACATCGGCCACACGCCCAGATCCTTCCACAATCACACACGGAGTCCCGTTGGTGATGGCATTGTAGATAGTCTGCAACAAAGCAGGGGAGTTGGTCCTAGTATCACCAAGCAGCCCTGCTGAGGTTGTTGCTACACCACAGTACTCCTATCCAGCTGCATTTCCCATTTCCCAGCAACATCAGGAGATCTCAGGATGGTGGAGTCACTGTCCCTGGAGGTGTTCAAGAACTGTGGAGATGTGGCACTGAGTAGCATGGTTTAGTGGGCATGGTGGGGATGCGTTGGGGTTGGACTTGGTGATCTTAGCGGCCTTTTCTGACCCTAATGATTCTGTGATCCCTAGGCAAGGAGCAGATCTGCTGCCCTCTGCCCTAGCTCCTGGCTTTCCCAATCCGAGCCCATCCCACCACTACCCCTCTTGGCTCTGCTGTGAGAAATTAGGAGTGGTTCCTTACATCAAGTGTCCCAGGGCCTCCTTCCAGCACCACACAAACAATGGGGATCTTGATGGCAACACCTACAGGGAAGCAGAGCCAAGGTCACCTCCCTGCAGGGAACCCCCTGAGCAGCTGAGTGGCTCATTATGCCTTGTTCCCTCCCCTGCCTTTGGCCTGCCTATATGTTGCTGTTACCTCCTTTCACCTTGGTCTGTTTGGAAATGAACTTCTCCAGCCGGGTCCTCAGGGGGATTTCTACTCCATACCTCCCATGGGTCCCATTGTCCACAAGGATGAAGTGAGAGTGATTGCTGTCCAGGCATGAGAGGCTGCCTTGGTTCTCCTCATCCAGTACGTACTCAGCTGGAAAGCCCCCCTGTAAGGTGCAGAAGGAGAGACTCTGGGCAAAGCCTGATGGGGCTGAAGGGGAGCAGCAGATGCTCAAATCAGCCAGCATGTGGAATGGGAGCAAGATGGCATGCAGGGACAGAACAGCCATCCCTGCAGTTTTCATATCAGCCTTGCCCCACGCTCCTGTCTCTGCTCCACTTGCCCTCCTAGGCTGCTCCCAGAAGAAGCACAACACCTATGCAAGGCACTGAGTAGGGCATAAGGGGCTTCAGAAAGCATCAGCCTGGAAACATCACCCCTTCTGGCCTGGCTCACCATGGGGCAGATGAGGCTCTCCCTGTTGTACACAGTCCCCCAGGTGGCAATGCCAATGGTGACAATGTCGCCTTCCTTGTAGCTGCAGCTCAGGACAAAGTCTCGTACTGCCTCTCCCACCTGTTTCATCACACCAGCGTGGGACCCTCCCGTGATGATCCAGGCCCCTAGAGGTCAGAGAGAGGCTTGGGAATGGAGAGACCCTGCTCACAGCAATCTCTTAACATCCCACTGTACGGCTGCAGGAGCAGCCAGTCCTTGAAGATGCTCCACCCCCCAGAAGATATTTTCTCTGCCTTTTGCATCAAGCCCTGCCAGCACTCAAGGGGCTTTCTGAACAGTGCAGCATGTCTTACCAGTGGTCTGGGCCACTTTGACTAGCCCTTGCCGGAAGATATTCTTTAGCCTTGGCTTCATTATGAAGTTTTTGGCTCCACCAGTGACCGAGATGAGCAGATTGGGTGCATCAAGACCCCAGTGCTGTGTCATGAGATGATAGATGACCCGTGGAGGAGTATCAGAAGAGACACGCACATACTGTAAAAAGGGAGCACATGTATTTTGGGTAGAAAGAATTCGGCTGGGCAGCAGAGCAACTCCATCACACTTCCTCCTGTCCCAGCAAAGAAATGGGGACTTTCCATACCACTTCCTGGCACAGGTCTCTTGCCGTTGCCCTAGCTTTTAGTGCATGACCCTATTCCATACCACTTCCCTGGGAGCTTGCATCTCCATGATTGCCTAAGTACCTGAACAGGGAACAGCCATACCTTGGAGCATGGGCCTCACAGCATGGAGACCAGTCTTACTATTTCAGAAAGGGACAGGGTACAGAGCTGAGAGAGAGGAGGGATGTTGTCCCATCCATATTTCTGTGCATGAATCAGTGCTGCCTTTGGGGCATTTCCATGCTTTCCTAACCTCCTCTCATCAGGAGGGAAATACTTGCACTTCATCTTCATGGACAAGATTTGAACTCTGACTCCCATTGTACCACAGAGGGGAGAAACAAATCACCTTTCCTGTCTTCTGTCCCAGGCCTGTGAAGTGGATGTCACCAAAGGCATCTGTTGGCATTTCCTGGATGTGCCTGCTGGGGTCCCACTCCTTCCCCAGGAAGAGGGGAGGTTTGGCAGCATCTTCCAGGTGCTGTTCCCTGAGGTAGCCACACTCGCACACCACCCTCCTGCAATGTACACCACCAGCTCCGTGGGAAGCGAGCCAACCCCAAAGGACAAAGCCTCAGTGGTTCACCTGCCTCAGCCCAGCTGGGAGGTGCTGGCATCATCATTAAAGCACCACAGGCACCAGCACCTCCCACCCAACCTGACTTCCAGCTCAGAACTTACGAAGAAACAAAGGCTTTTTCTAGCAGAAAACATAGCAAACATTGGTATTTCCATCTATGGTGGCTTATGACAGAAATTGGAAGGTTGCACTGGATAAAGTATGAATGGAAGTGACTGCATGGCAAGCATCAGAAGGATAACTGCCTGGAAAGCTGGCTATCGACCATGCAGTGCCACAGAGCAGGGTGAAGGAACATAGGCAAAAACGACTTTGTGAATTCCCTTGGTACCAGTTCCCCTAACAGAAAGGTGGGATTTTCTAGTGAGGTAGCTTTGTCCCCAGATGTTCCTTTTGTTCCCAGGCAGGGGAGGGGAAGGAGGGACAGTCTGACTTACCCAGAGTCTGAGGTCTGGGAGCTTTCCACGAAGTACGTGCACTCTTTCTTACGGATGTTTTCAGGAATCCATGAGATGAGATTTTCCTGAGGGAGCAGGAAGAGCAGTGAGGGGTCATTGTTTCTGCAAAGGGTCAGAACTTGCACCAGGGGCCAGACACTGAGACACTGGTGCCTGGAGCATACTTAGGGCTTTATTAGTGCTCCCCCCAGCCTGAGACTCCTTACTGATGTGTCCCAGGACAACTATTCTCCCACCACGTATGGCCAGCTCTCACCTCTTCCAGCTCCAGACCCCCAACTTGCCTTCTCATTGCTGCCAGAGGGGAAATGTGCCTTCCGCTGGCCCTTGCCAATGCTGCTGCTGCTCTGCTGGAGGTTGGGGACCACCTCGAAGTCGCTCATCTCCCTGGGGTGCGTGGCGGGGCCGTCCCCTGTCTCAGGGCACACTTTGTTCAGCTGGGAGGGGAGCACCTTGGTGTGCCGGCCATGCACAGCCATGGCTGCTCCTCTCTCCTGTTCCTAAGGGGGGAGGTGCTGCACATCTCCATCCTGAATGCAGCAAAGGAAAAGGATCCACGTGAGCTGAAGGCAGTGCTGGGGCAGAAAGGGCTGCGGTTAGACAGTGAGCACAGCACTCCGTTAAGGCGGTGGCAAAGCAGTGGGTCAGCAGGCCTGAGTTTAACGAGGATTTTGGCTGCCAGCCGAACCCTGCATCACAGCCAGAACGATAAGGGCTGGGAGGACTTCCCTGTGTCAGGAAGGAGCGGTGGAGCAGAATAATGGCTGCACTGCACTCAGATCCCCTTCCCCCAGGCTCAGCTCTGCTGCAGGCGAGGAGCAGCCAGGAACCCACAGGGCAGCACTCAGAAAAGTGTCCTTAAGGGCCTGGGGACAACGGCAGAGTGCAGGTTGCCTGCCCCCAGCTCAGCTGCAACACTGCAGGAAGCGTGCGGCCCCTCACCCTGGGGTCACCCCTCACCCAAGCAGGATAGTCACAGCACCTTGCAGGGTCAGGGATGCAATGCAGGTGCTGCAAGCAGCCTGCAGACCATGCCAGCCCCCCACCCTGCTCCCCACAGACACAGCCGTACCTTCCCCACAGCATCCTCCACCTGCATCACCAGCTCCTCCACTCCATGCTTGCCACTGGGATGTCAGCCTGCGATGTCCCTGTGGCAGGTCATCTCGTCGCTCGAGATGCAGCGGTGAGTGGAGAACAGGGCAGAGCTGCCTGCAAGCTGCCTGCAGAGAGGAGGAGAAGGCAGGGCGGCTGGCAGCCTCCCAGCAAATCAGGCTGCAGCAGCAGTCCCTGTGCTCTGCTGGAAGCTGCAGCACAAAGGCGAGCCCTGAGTCTGCCTGAGTCACGCTTCTCCTGCAGTCTGGGGGCGCTCAGCAGCCCAGTGCCGGCAGCCTCTTGGGTCGTGCTGTGGGCAGGCTGGGAAGGGAGATACTGCCAGTTATCCATCACAGGCACAGCCCTCAGATCTGCTGGCTGAAGCTGTGTTCGCTCCTTCATGTTGCAATGGGTTGAGATGCTGGGGCAACGCATTGAGCGAGCACACAGTCTGAGTGAAAATGTGGTGTTTTGGCCACATCCTATAGCTCCTTCTTAGCCAAAGCATGTAAGTTAGCATCAGCCCTCTGTGCAGTGGGGGTTTTTGTCATTTCCTTGAACAAGAGCAAACTGCTGAGATTTGCTGGAATAACAGATGCCATTAATAAGGCAGTAAATAAAATCCATGTGCAATGTTTTACAGATCAGTTGTAATTAATGCTGCACTGCCAAAAGAAGGGAAGCCAGGACTGCACAATAATTACACATTAATGCAACTGTTCATCCGCTCTCAGCTGGCTGGCTCTCTGGAGACAGTGGTTTTTATTGCATTTTTGTGTATGCCAAAACCACTGTGGCCCAGTGGGACCCACATGGAACCCTTGTACGCCATGTGAAGGACTGCAGGCATTGTGAGGGGATCAGTAAGCATTTAATCACATAGTAATTATGTCTGCCAATACCAGGTGAGGCCTGTCTACGTGCTCAGGAGCAGAGGACAGTGCAGCAGTGCATGTGGTTGCCTGCAGCTGGTTCTCCCTGCAGGATCCTGCATTGCCACAAGCTGTCTTTGATGGCAGTGTCCCGTGGGGACTTGCGTTGTGTCCATTGTACAGTGGTGGAGCCTGGCAGGGCTATGTGCCCCACACACAGGCAAAGAGCTGCAGAAGTGTGAGTGGAAATGCTCAACCACTGCTTCTGTTGAAGCTGTGGCTCCAGCCCTGTGTCAGGATGGACTCTGCCCTGAGGCCAGGTCTCCATGCACAAGATGGAGGCTCTGGGCGCTAGGCACAAGATGGCGGCGTTGGGTCCTCAGCACAAGATGGTGGCTCTGGGCCATTGGCACAGCAGGTGCTGGGCCCTGGTAGTAACACAGCACTGGATGCAGCCTGAGCAGCTGTGCCAGTGCAGGCCGGCAAGCTGAGACAGATGGAGCAGGGCTTGGAACATCCCTCTGCAGAACCCCTGCTCTGTGCATTGGTGACCCCCCTCTAGGCCCAGTACCAGTCTCGATTTAAATAGTACTTAATCACTTCAGTAATAAAATCAGGCCTTTTCACTCATGCTCATATTCCTAACAGTCTGGAATGTGGCTCTGCAAATGTGATGGAAAATGATGAAAACAACACCAAGAAGCTTTTCTTCTCCTGGGGACAATACACCAGTCTGGTGTATTAAGGTGAGCCTGAACCCAAAGGTGCTGACCATCCAGACTCCTCATCATCAGGTGACAGGCATGGCATCTGCATTACATTTCAGTGCCCCCAAAATCTGTGTTAGGTCACACGCATCTTTGTAGAGGAATTGCTCTCACTGCATTCTGCATGTGTGGTCAGTCTTGTAAACCCAAGGAATGGAAAGCTGGTGTTAACCCACTAAGTAACTCCTGACCAGCAGATGCATGCTGACACATAAATGCTTTGGTGTCATTTTTGGTGTCATGCAGATTCACTTAGGAGATGTCAACAAAGTAAAAACCTTAGAGTGTCAACATTCACCATCTCATATTCACAACCCAACCCGCTGGTGCTGTGGATTGAGGAGGAGCTGGGGAGATCCTCAGAAGGAAACATCAGAGAAAGAGCCATAGGGCATAACAGCCTTTATTGAGCACAGGGAGGGGCACCCCAATAAAGCGAGTCTTCCTCCGCACTGCTGCGCCCTCAGTACATGCAGGGGAAGAGCCAGGCATTAGGGCTGGAGTCCCCATCCCCTGCCCTGTGAGGAGCAGCACTGTGTGGACAGCAGGACAAGTGCCATCCCCTGTGCCGTGGATCTGTTGGACCCCTGCAGCCCTGCAGCCGGTAGCTGGTGGGGGGCAAGCAGTGGCACATGGGGAGGTCCGAAGTGGGGTGCTGCCAGCTGTGGGGACAGGGACTGTGCTTGTGGAGGTGGTGTGGTGGGGAGGGAGCACAAGGGCAAGTGCCCCGGTGCAAGGCAGGGAGTGTCTGCCTGTTCCCACGGCACTGATGGGGTTGTGGGGGGGTTTGCAGGCCTGCCAAGGGATGCTGTGACGCCCGGTGACACTGTGGTACACGGGACCGTTGGCGGATCTGGCCATGCCCCTCAGCTGTATCCCCTGCCCTGGGATCCCATGCTACTCCACACGTGAAGCCTGGCTCCCTCAAGGGGATGCGAGGTGGGGTCCGCCCCCTAAACAGTGGTGGTGAGGGGGTCCGGACCCAGAATGGGGCTGCATTTTCAGGGTGTGTGTTTTCTTCATCCTCCGACATCAAGGGGAACCAGCTCTGAGGGAAGAGGGGGCAAAAATCAATCCCTTCTCGTACTGGGGGCGGGACAGAGGCGGGCACCCCCATGTGGGAACTCACCTGCCTCTCCCTCCTCTGTGCACCGAAAACAGGGGGTGGCAGGACAGCTGGGGGGCTTGGAGTCTGAGGGAGGGAAAGTGCAATTGGCAGCAGGGACAAAGAGGTGGGTGGTTAAGAGCAAACGTTTTTTGGGAAAAACAGTTCTTTGGGTCACTCACCTGAGCAACTGCTTGCAGCGGGGCACGGCAGCGGCAGTAGTGCGGTGCTGGGTCCCTTCTCGGCCTTGGCTGAGGTGGCAGCTCTGGTTCGGGTGTGCAATGCCTTACACGGGGGTGAGAGATGGGGGAGTGTGCAGGGGTTGTGGACCTGAATGGCGGTGGGGGGGTCTGGACCCAGAACTGCGGAGCTGGGTTTTCAGGATGTGCATCATCCTCATCCTCTGACATCCAGGGGAACAAGCTCTGTGGAGAGGGGAGCATAAATCAATTCCTCCTGATATGGGGGATGGGGTCACCCCTGTTTGGATACTCACTTGCCTCTTCTTCGTCTCAGTGTTGAAAGCGGGAGGAGAGAACTGGGATGGAGAAGTTGGTGACTGCAGGAGGAGAGCAAGTTTGGCAGCAGGGAAAAGACAATATCTGGAGAGGCATCACCTCTTTGAAGAGAGAAAAAGGTGTTTGGGGGAAACAATGTTTTCCGGGGCACTCACCTGAGTGATGGCCTGTGGGGGTGTGGGGGGGTGGCTGTGATGGAGTGCTGGGTCCCTGCTCTGCACGGGCTGGGGAAGCAGCTCAGCTTCAGCAGTGCTAAGCCCTGGGGGTGGCTGGGAGGCAGGGGGCAGCACAGGGGGCTGTGCGTGGGAGAGCCCCCCTGCGGCCCCCACACTTTTGTGGGGAATGAGAGTGGCCAGGTCAGGCAGGGTGTGGTGATGCTCCAGCAGGACGGCCAGCAACGCACGGCGTCTCTCTTCTGCCAGCACGCGTCCCCAGAACTCGGCGGGCTGTGGCAGAAGGGCACACAGGCGGGCAGCCAGCCCCCGGGCAGAGGTCACGGCACTGAAAGAGTCTCTGTCACCAACCGCCTTCTCCGAGGGGTTTTGTGAAGGAGAGGGTGACCTCTGCCCTTCCTTCTCCATCCCCTTGACAGGCCGGGGGGACTCCGGAGGCCCTGTGAGCTCCTCAGCAGGGAGCCGTGGGGGGGTCTGTGCCCCCTGCCCACCCTCCAACAACCGCTTGATGTCCATGGAGGCCACCCCCCGGCCGAGGAGCCCCCGGGGACGACAGAGGCGCTGCTGGGTGATGATGACAGGCCGGGGGGGCGGCAGGGGGCTGGGGGGGAGCTGGGTTGCGCGGGGCTGAGGGAGGCCGATCCAGGGGTGCCTCCCCCCCCTCCACCTGGCACCACGCAGGCTGGGGCCGAACTTGGCCCGGTTGCGCTCGCCCCTGGTCTTGCGGCGCTTAACGCGGCCGGGCCCGGCCTGCGGCTCTCGGACGGCGTCCCCGGCGTCCCCTCGGCCTCGCTGCTGGCTCATGGCTGCGCCTCGGGGGAAATAGTGCGGCGCTGGATGACTACAGCGGCACCGCTTCCCGCCAGGCCCCGCTCACGGCCTGCCCCCCGCCCGCCGCCACCCGCACGCTCCGCCAACGGCCGCCAGGCCGCGCCCTCCCGCCGCAACCCCGGTGGGCGGGGCCGGGCCCGGCTGCACGCGCTCCTCGTCCCGCCGCTATTGGGCGCCACCAGCCGGCTGCGGTGGGGAACGGCGCGGATTGGCTGCCGGCCGAAATGGCGGCTGCGGATTGGCTGCGGTGGCCTGGAGGGGCGGGGCGTTTGGTTCCACTGTGGCCCTTTGTGGCAGCAGAGGGAGCCAGAGCCTCGCGCCCCGCTGCCCGCCGTACCGCGGCCCTGCAAAGCTGTCCTGGCCAATACTGGCAAACAGTGCATTCGAGTCAAGTTCGGGTGCAAACCAGGTGCAAAATGTAACGTGTAGGACGTGGGCTTGAGGGCACGATCATCTAATGATGAACTACTTAGCAATACCTGCTTTGTGTTCAACTGGAAGCACCAAGGAATTTCAGCATGTAAAAGCCAACAAAACTGTTTTAAAGATGTTGATTTGTTAAGTTTTGTTTACCTTTTATCGCAGGTTTACCTTTTCTAGCAGGTTTGACTGGAGCTTTGCACATGAGCCCTAGCTAGGACCTTGAATCTTCTCCTCTGTGCAAAGAAAATTGCTCAGCTCATAAGGTGGGCAACTGCTGCTCCATCTTGGGATGCTGTCTGATGGCCCTTATCCTTTCAGTCTTTAAACAGCAAGCATTTGAGTCAGAAAAATAAAATTTACAATATTGGGTAACCCAGCCTCGTTAGAAAACTCAGAGTCTCAGAAAAGCGGAAGCAGAGCTTAAAGTAAAGAAGGTGGAACTAGAAATGCCTGAAAGACTGAGGCCAACTCAGATCTAAGGAAAGCGTATTTCAATCACATGGATCTCCTTCTGATGAGTGCAATTTGGACAAAGTTGCTGGAGGAAATAATCAAGCACTTGTTTCTCAGGGATGTTCCCTGTGTCACAGCTGTTGGTTGTTTCTGATGTGCAAAAGTGCTGCAGCCTTGCAGAGAACATTTTGTCTGTTCAAACCAAAGACAAAGCACATCAAATGGAACAGAAAGTGCCATTTGGTTTTAAAATAAGTTCTTGCAGAGCTCTGCATGCATGTGCTTTTGCCTATTGATTAAGGTGTATTCTGTTCCTTAAAACAATCTACAGTTCCTTTCAGTGCCTGTAGGACTACACAGATTTGTGCAACATCAGTCTAATAGAGCTATTGTGGAAACAAAGGCATCTGTAAACTTGATTTTTCTAATTCCTTTCCTTCCTTCCTCCCTCCCTCCCTTTCTTTTCTTTTCTTTTCTTTTCTTTTCTTTTCTTTTCTTTTCTTTTCTTTTCTTTTCTTTTCTTTTCTTTTCTTTTCTTTTCTTTTCTTTTCTTTTCTTTTCTTTTCTTTTTCTTTTCTTTTCTTTTCTTTTCTTTTCTTTTCTTTTCTTTTCTTTTCTTTTCTTTTCTTTTCTTTTCTTTTCTTTTCTTTTCTTTTCTTTCTTTTCTTTTCTTTTCTTTCTTTCTTTCCTTCTTTCTTTCTTCCTTTCTTCCTTTCTTCCTTTCTTCCTTTCTTTCTTCCTTTCTTCCTTTCTTTCTTCCTTACTTCCTTTCTTTCTTTCCTTCTTTCCTTCTTTCTTTCCTCCTTTCTTTCTTTCTTTCTTTCTTTCTTTCTTTCTTTCTTTCTTTCTTTCTTTCTTTCTTTCTTTCTTTCTTTCTTTCTTTCTTCCTCTTCTTCCTTTCTTCCTTTCTTCCTTTCCTTCTTTCTTCCTTTCTTCCTTTCTTTCTTTCTTTCTTTCTTTCTTTCTTTCTTTCTTTCTTTCTTTCTTTCTTTCTTTCTTTCTTTCTTTCTTTCTTCCTTCCTTCCTTCCTTCCTTCCTTCCTTTCTTCCTTTCTTCCTTTCTTCCTTTCTTCCTTTCTTTCTTCCTTTCCTTCTTCCTTTCTCCCTCCCTCCCTCCCTCCCTCCCTCCCTCCCTTCCTTCCTTCCTTCCTTCCTTCCTTCCTTCCTTCCTTCCTTCCTTCCTTCCTTCCTTCCTTCCTTCCTTCCTTCCTTCCTTCCTTCCTTCCTTTCTTCCTTTCTTTCTTCCTTCCTTTCTTTCTTCCTTTCTTCCTTTCTTCCTTTCTTCCTTTCTTCCTTTCCTTCTTTCTTTCTTCCTTTCTTCCTTTCTTCCTTTCTTCCTTTCTTCCTTTCTTTCTTTCTTTCTTTCTTTCTTTCTTTCTTTCTTTCTTTCTTTCTTTCTTTCTTTCTTTCTTCCTTTCTTCCTTTCTTCCTTTCTTCCTTTCTTCCTTTCTTCCTTTCTTCCTTTCTTCCTTTCTTTCTTCCTTTCCTTCTTCCTTCCTCCCTCCCTCCCTCCCTCCCACTCTCCCTTCCTCCCTCCCTCCCTCCCTCCCTCCCTTCCTTCCTTCCTTCCTTCCTTCCTTCCTTCCTTCCTTCCTTCCTTCCTTCCTTCCTTCCTTCTTTTCTTTCTTTTCTTGTCTTTCTTTCTTTCTTTCTTTCTTTCTTTCTTTCTTTCTTTCTTTCTTTCTTTCTTTCTTTCTTTCTTTCTTTCTTTCTTTCTTTCTTTCTTTCTTTCTTTCTTTCTAGTTAATTAACAAGGAGAACTGCTTTGCTCCACAGAGGCTGGCTCTGTGAATCAGCCCCTCAGAAATGAGATGAGCAGAAGGCAGGATTCTGGCACTGGTGCTTCCGGGACCCACTGGGGAGCAAGTCGTACAAACAACTGCTGTGCCCACACTGCGTGCCTCTGTTCTGAAGAGGATGTCCTCAATGCTCCTATTGATTTCTGTCTCTGACAGAGCTGGCTGAAGCATGTGGGATTTTCTGGCTTTGAGAGCTATTTACGAAAAGTACACCTTGATTGGATCCTTTGGGGACAGGTTGGTGGGATGCGTTCGCTACCATTAGCTTCCTCAGTATAACCAAGCTTGAATGAATTAATGGCCTTTTCTGAAAAACATCTTCAGAATAAGGTGCTTGGAGAACTTGCTGCCAGCAATAGTGGTAACAGTCTTTGGAACTAATGGGCCTTTCTGGAAAATTAAAAATACTGACAGGCAAGGTAGTGATTTTTATTCCAAACTGAGTAGAAATGAAACTGCTGAACTCTTCCAGCAGTTGCTTTCTTAAGTGCTACAGTACCTACTGGAATATGTGGTTGCTGTTGTGTCAAAACTGCATTTGTGGGCACCGTGGCACTTCCAGTTACTTCCTATCAGTGGGAGAACTTCCAAGGCAGCAGCCATTAGTAGAAGGCTCTGCAAGCTGAGCAGTGCCATCACTTGTGCTGAGCAGAGTGCCATGGCTTTGGTTTCACTCTGGGTAAAGTCTGAACAAAGGGACATGGAGCAAAAAAGAAAGGGGAATGTGGAATGCTTGTGGTATATGCTGCAAATCAGTGCACACTCTGCTCTTCTTTGGCCCCAGGAGATGTGCTGTGTTGTGTGCACAGTCATTGGAGATAAGCAATGAACACCTGGAGCAGTGCTCAGCTCTCCTCTAGTCCAGTGCTGTGTTTAAGAAAGGATAAGAAAATAAAGAAGGTGGAGGTGTGGCACTGCCCCATCTCAGTGTATGTCAGTGTGAGTCTCAGCGGTTAGGGGAGGCCACTGAAGACCATCCAGTGTTGTAGTAGACCCTGCTGTGACCTGAGTGACCCTGATAACCTCAGTGACTGTGTCATCCTCCTGCAGCACCTCATTAATTCCTGCAGGGGAGAGCTGCAGGATGGGGCTATGTCAGTTGCAAAATTATTTTCCCTCATCGTCACCCAAAGCATGTTATCATGTACTTCTCATAGCCTGCAAAGCCCTAGCTGTGTATCATAATCAAATAAGCTGTGCAGGTCCATGGACCTGAGCACAAGGCTGCACCAAAGGGCTCCACCAAGCAAGGGACATGCCTTCTCACACCAGCAGCTTCCATAACCCCGGTGAGTGGGGCAGAGCTGCTGACTGTACGTGGGTGATGCAGGGACCCATCCTGCACGAATAAGAGGAGGATTAAAGCTTTTTGAAGACAGAATAGGTTTTGCTTTCATAATATTTTTCTTTTCAGCCTCCACATGGGTTGGCACAGCTTAGTGTGCTACAAAGCGCTCTTTATTTTCCTTTGCTCAGAACATCTCTAATTAATTCTTGGCAGGACTATCGAACTCTGCATGTAGATAGGAAGAAACTCCAGCAAAGCTGGGTCCTCCTGCAAGGCCACTCACTTGGTTCTTTCCATTCCAGGCCTTTGAGTGAGCAGGCAGGCTTTCCTTGCATGATCTTCATACGGCAGACAAGTGGCTGTGGTATAGCAAAGGCACCAAAAGTCAGGTGCCACAGATGCAGTAGGGAAGTGCAGCAATAAGCAGTCTCTAGAATCGCAATGGATAAATGATTTCTGTAGGCTCAGAATAAAGGCAGCTGAAAGATTCCAGCTGGTGGGGAGCAGAGGAGCTTGTTTTACCTTACGGTCTGAAGGCTGCAATACACTCACTGTCAGCAGGGACCTGCTTTTTTGTTTTATGCAAACTAATTGGCTCCGGTGGGCATTTGGTGCATATGTGCATTTTAAGTCCTGGGTTTTAAGGATTCAGAGAAGGCCAGAGAAGGCATTTAGTGTTTAATGATTTTGTGAAGAAGGAATTCAGTAACCTCTTCACAATTTGCACAAATAACATTTCTAAAGTTTTACTTTTCCGGAGAGAGGGGAAGAAATTAAGATGGTCAGGAAAAGTAGTAATAATCTGAGTTTGATCCTGGATTTTCTTCATTTGTTTTCAAAATATCAAAGTGCCACCGCTAAAGTTGATTCAAAGATCTTTTTTTGTGCACAGTGTAGAAATATAATGCAAATGTGAGCAATTAAAATAGCTATGTGAAGGTGACCAAACCAGATTGGTGTATTAACTCAGTGACGTTTCTCCCCTTTCCCCCCACCCTTCCTTACACAGTGCTGCTATTTTACAGCACCAGAAATCCTTTTGGGTTTTTGTGGCTGACTCAGAGCTCCAGACCTCTGCTATTGAAAGAAGAAGAAAAGGGGAGGGGAAGAGAGGTAATTTCTAGAGTGAACGTAAATCAACCACAATTTAAAATATTTCTGAAAACACTTCATTCTGTGTCAGTTCAGAGAAGCCTTTTGGGTTTATGCCACCTAAAAATCAATGCCAGTTAATACTTCAGTAGTTGGTTTTTTTTAATACTCTGTGATGCAGTTCAAAAAATGTAATGCAATATAACTGGATCTTGTTATGACTGAAGTAATAACTAGACTTTATTTTGGAATAGATTTTTCTAATAAAAGATGAAATGATATACTTTGCATAATTCCTCATCTCTTTTAATGATCTCCAGCTGTACAGATTATTTTTCAGAAACAAACAGTTGCTTGCCGAAAAGATGAAATGTATTGGCTTCCTTTTCTTCTGGATGCTGATGAACATAATAACAGGTAAGACTTGTTATATTTATTCATGTTGATTTTTCAATATAAAAATATTTTCACACTAAAACAGTGTCTTCTATTTAGTATCAGATATTGCCTGTATATTAATTGCAACTCCTTCCTGGCATGTTTGATTTGTAGTACTCTTGACTACAAATGGGCAATTCCTTACTCAACTGTTGGAGAAACAAAAATGTTAGAGTATAAGGAGGGCTCTAAATGTATCTTAAAGGAGTTGTCAGCATTTGTCTATGCACCAAAACTTTTGTTAACAGAAAGTTCTTCTGTGAGAGAGTTGGAACTGATGATTTTCCTGTTTATTTACAGATGCCCGATCAATCCTGGAAGGAGATGGTAATTTGAATATCTTTTTCTTTTTTATGTATCATTAACAATTCAAAGAGTCATTTGTAACTCCCTGAAAGAAGAGTGATTTTTTTTAATTATTTTTTAAATGTGGAAAGCAAATACATTCACTCCAATCATGAAGCTTCTATTCTTACAATCTTAAAATGAAAAAGCCAGACAGTAACAAGTACGATGACCACTTAAAGACAAGTCCTCCAAGGGGTTATGGTCAAGCCATTACTAATCTGTTTTATGAAAACATAACTGGAAAGCACCAGACTTATAATCATACGAGAGACTTCCGAGAATTCTGGCTGTCCTGATGAGCACTACTGGATGTTTGTCCAGGTATTGGCAAAAAATACCACAGCAAAAAGCTTAACATTTTCAGATTGCCACAAATCTGATGAAAGAAATGTTGGAATAAATCCCTTAGCACAGGCTCTCTGCTGCTTTGGGTGATTAGCCTATTGGATGAGTGTTTGTTTTTGATTAGGAAAAACCCTCAACATCCTAATGATATTTACAGTGGCTTACAGATAAGAATATGTAGGTTAGCCTTGGTTTGATGTGTTCAGACAAAATTCTTTCTGAAAACAAAGTTGCATAGAAGGAATTCACATAACCAGATTACTGCTGTTGTTGGTGTACATGTAACCAGCAGCATCCTCATTCTCCTCATGCTCCATTTTTTTCCTTATAGCTCTAAAACCTTTTTGAATGCATGATCTCTGTTTCCAAAGTTTTTGGATTGAACACACTGTTTTATGTGCGCACAGCAAGTATTTCTTTGGCAACCCCTTAGGTAAGAGTGTGGCAGTCTGAAAATAAGAGTTTCTTCAGCAATGCCTTCTTCACTTTATAAACAATTGGGGTTTTCTTTCACACTGACCAAGCAGCAGACTGCAAAGTGACTCTAAGTTCAGCTGATACTAACAGTTCTCTTCTGCAGACAGCATTTGGCTGGCTTGTTTGGTTTGTTATATGCCATCTGTGACTGTGCAGTGTAGAATTTACAACAAGAAGGTCTGACACTAAGATTAAAGCTCTTAATTCCCACTGAAGACCTGGTCTGAAACTGAGTCTGATGAATCACAGAATCACAGAATTGCCAGGGTTGGAAGGGACCTCAAGGATCATGAATCTCCAACCCCCCTGCCAAATGCAGGGCCACCAACCATTCCACCTAATGCTAGACCAGACTGCCCAGGAATGGAATGACTACCTTTTATTTAAATGGGCTTAAAATCAAAATACTGGGTTTAGCTTTGCTGCACAGAAGACACTTGTCGCTATGTGGTTGCAGCAAGTGTTTATGTTTTATAAGACTCCGTGTTGGCCTGGATTTGGGCCCGAGGCAGGTCAGCTCTTGGCATTTTCAGAGTTTATTTTGGTTCATCTCATCTTTGACTTTTATATTTGGCACAGAAGATAAAGTGAAAGAGCAACGGGGAAAAGGGCTTCAAATTCCCGTTCCTCCTTGCTTTTAAACACTCCCCTGCCTTCTGGAAATGAAAGCCACCTCGGCAATTCCTGAATCGCCGCAATGCTGTTGGTGTCCCTTCAGTCCTGCCCTCTGCCTTGTCCCATCTGGTGCCCCTGGGGTGGGACAGTGGCTGCACTCTGTGAAGGGAACGGAGGGTTCAGTGGCTGTGCCCACACCTGGCAGAGGGGAACTCCAAACGACACTGAGCCCAAGCTTTCAACAGAAATACTTCATGTTGTAATAATAACCTTTCTTGATTTATTTTAGATCGAGAACCTGTGGCCATGCCATACTGGCCCTTCTCCTCCAGTGACTTCTGGTCCTATGTGGAGTACTTCAGGACACTGGGAGCCTACAACAGGATTGCCGAGATGGCCAGGGCCTTGTTTGCACAGCTGCCCGCAGGCAGCCACCTCGGCCTCCACCTGCCTGCACGTGAGGACTGAGCACTGCCCGCCGTCGTGCTGGGACACCACACCAACACGTGGCTGCTGCTGAGCAGCCCCTTCAGTAGCTTGCGGTCGCGTGAATGGGCCTGTAGTGTGACATGCTTTAGAAAGCCGCAGGTAAATTAGCCTTTTCTTTTTGCAAGCTGTGCTTTTGTGCAAAGTCAATAAACTCCTTGGTCATATGGTGAGGTTTGGATTCCTGTTATCGTGCTGCTGGGCTTGACTCAGGAAAGCGAGCTCTGCTGTATGTGCAGTCATAGTGCTACCCTAAATCAGTCAATCAGAAAGCAAAGAGTCAAGACAGAACATTAGAAAGCAAACATTCTTTAAGGAGAGCTGGACGCACGGGGCTTTTCCTCCTATCATGCACCACTTATACAAAGTACCTTCAGTGTGTGCATGTTACTTGTGTTATGCATGCAGAAGCTCCCCAGAGGTAAGTTGCACTTCAGTGACCGATTCCCAGCAGGACCTCCTATTTCCTTGGTACAAAGACTCAGCAGAACTTCCTTGTCTCCTTGGCTCAGAGACACAGCCCCTTCTGTTGGCTACACAACCTGCAGGGCAAGCTTTACAATACTGTCACAACTTGTATCAAAACCATCACAGGGAGCGGAGCTCAGCACGAACCGCCTCCCCGCGGCCCCGCCTCCAGGGCTACCATAGAGAGGCGGCACCGCCCCACGCATAGAGCGGCGAGGCTGATTCCGGAAGTTGGCTCGGCGCGGCCGGAAGTAAGAGGGCAGAGCGCTGGGGCCGCCATGAAGCCGGCGGTGGACGAGATGTTTCCCGAGGGCGCCGGTCCCTACGTGGACCTGGACGAGGTGGGAGCGGAGGGGATGGGTGGGTAGAGACAGCGGGAGCTCCGGGAGCGGGCTCGAGGCACTCAGCGTCTGCTGTTCCAGGCAGGGGGAAGCACGGGGCTGCTGATGGATCTGGCCGCCAACGAGAAGGCCGTGCACGCCGACTTCTTCAACGGTGAGAACAGAAGTGCTCGTGTTGTTGTGTGGCAGCTGTGCGTTGCCCGCTGTAGTGGTAGTTTGTGTTGACTTTCTTGTGAGGGAAACTCTTGAAGCAGCCTCGCGGCAATGAAACTTCTTTTAAGAAAGGGATTTTTACAGTAAACCACAAATGCGAATGTCTGCAAAATGTATAAACTAATGTGCCTAACTGCTGTGACCGAAAGGCAGAGCTCTACAGGAGCTCTTGCCTCTTTCTGCGTGCTCAGAGTTACTGCTCAGAGTTAGTTCCAGAGCCTGCAGATTGTGACTGATTGCAATGCTTACTTCGTGCTTGTATACGACCCCCTGCTTTATAAGACTCTGCTTTCATGAACTTAATTGCAAAACTTGCATTGTTATATGAGTTGCATTCATGTGTGGTAGTGAGCATGCTGCTCTGGTCTGCTTTTGTTCCTCTCTGCAGCCTGCCTCAATGTTACATCTGTAGTGACTGATGGTATGGTGGCTGCCATGTACTTAATTCACCTTGACTTCTGTCTTTAATCTCAATAACAAGACCAGTGAAAGCTTGTGTGGTGTTTGCATATATAGCAGCTGAGATTTGAAATGTTAATTTTACTGTCTTGTTTTTCTGACTAGATTTTGAAGATCTGTTTGATGACGATGACATCCAGTGAACTTAGTTGTGCTGCTGTGCTGAGATGTGGAGTTTTCTCTGGGATCGCCTGTGGTGTCCTTTATTTATTACAATGATTAGAACAGGAAAATTTTTTGTAGGGGGTGAATAAGAAGACTGTTAAAGCTGCCTAGGGAATGTGGAAGTCAGCTGGCTAAAAGTAACCAAGAACTGTGGACTGTTATTTCTAGATAGGTGTTTGTAGATCTGTCTTAAAATTGTACTTGCTGATGTGCTATTCAAAAAAAAAACAAAAACAAACAAAAAACCAACAAAAAAACCCTAATGAAATCTGTGTTCTGAGTTGTTTCTTTTATTATTTTTATGAAATCATCCACTGTTACTTTTGGCTATTATATACTGATATGGGGGAGGACATATCTCTGCCTAGAGGTGTTCTGTTCATCTCAGTGTATGGGATTATCTGCTGCTAAAATGATTACTTTTTTCAGAATAGGCTTTGACTCATTGCAGTAGGAAGAATTGAGGGTTTTGTCCAGTTTCAAGATTGATGTTCAGCTACCATCAGAGCTTTGTTTCAACCTAAGTAGCAGAGGAAAAAAAGTAGTTATTTTAGCATTTTTTTGATTCAGGCTTTCATTTTTAGAAAAGTAGTTGTATGATATTACACCTTCCAGCGATCAAAATGATTCTCAGGATGAAAGGATCAGGGAGTTTTTAATGTATTATTTCAGAGTTAAGAACTCAATCCTTTCCTCTGTATTGTTTAGGATTAAAGTGAGGTCTAAATTCTATACGCTCATCACAGAAATAATTCTGTGACTGATCATTCTTTAAAGACTTAATATTATCAATGCTCCAGGTGAAATTTATGTGCTAAACTGTATGGAGAAAAAAAAAAAAAAGAAACCCTTTCTTTCCTTACCTCTTTCATATATTTTTGCCTTGTTTTTTCTTTATCTTAAGAAAGAGGAGATTAAAAATATTTATTTTAGTCGTACATTTGCTGCTCTGGAGCAACGGTGGGAGCACAATGAGTAAGTAGAACTGTGTGCCTTTTTATTTCATTCTCGTGGATTTCTTGACCTCTTTTGTTTTGTCCTCCAAGGCAGTTTAAAGCAGCATTCTGGTATTTATTCTGCTTAGTGTCTGATGTCACAAAGTGATCCTTTGGGAAACAGGGTTGTGGATGCAGTCTCTTTTTTTTCTTTTTTAGATCTTGCTTTGCTTGATGAGGGAGGGATTTCAAGCTTTCCTCATTGAAACCAATATAGATATTGACTGCTTAGTGTTAGCAGCTTTGTTTGGATTATTCCTGTCTCTGGTGCTGTGCTTTCCCTGAACAAGGCTTTGGGAGGTGAGCTGTTACCAGTAAACAAACACTGCGTTCTGAGCGAGTGCCAAAACAGAAGAAAAGGCTTGAAGATACAGCTGTTCCCTTTTGTGTTGGTTTGGCTGCATGCATCTGCTGATGCCCAGATTCTTCAGGATAGTTGCCTTGGAGTACTGCTTTGCTTCTTTTTTTCTCCCCTCATTTGCCTTGTTAATTTAAATTTAAAAAATGTAAGTCTTCAAGTTTAATGGGATGATTTCCAGGGTACACATATTGTTAGTCATCTGGAGTATGAAGTTATCTCCTGTCCAATGGGACTGGAAGGAGAGTCTGTAACTTTCTTTTTCTAAAGAATTCTTAAAGTGTAAGAATTCTCATCAGGAACTGTAATTTCTTGGGTCCCTTTTGGGACAGTATTAAAATGGAAGGGCTAATTTGAAAAACAAAATGCCCTTGAGCTTCGAATTGTTTCTTCCTGTCAAGTCTCTCAGTCTGATTAGTCTGCAGACAATTAGCCTGTCATCAGGAGATAATTATGAGATGTCAGTCTCTAATAAAAATGGAAGTGTTTGCCTGTCTGGACCATTTCATTTAGTGACTTTTTCTATTCCTGTGCCTCTTGTGAATATTGACACCAATCAGGGTAGGTTTTTCTAAGTTAAAGGATGAATGGCTCAGCATTGTTTTGCACATATTTAGGCTGATAAACAAGATGTTATAAATAGGGCTGTTAAGTTCACTGGATGCTGCTTTGTATGTTAGTGTTCAAATAAATGCTCCTCTCTGAAAGGTTTTATGGAGAAGCTGAATGCAGTGTCATGAATTGTCCCATTGACTTCAGTGGGACAGTACATGACAGAGAAGGCTGGCCATCTGCTTTGGCAGACCGAGGTCCTGAGTGCTGCAGTGCTTTATTAAAGGGGCAGCCATTTGCACAGCACAGGTAGAAAGCAAAGGCTGCAAAACACTTAAGCGTCTGCCCTCTCCTTTGTTGGTCTCACAAGGCTGATATTCCTCTAGCTGGAAGCTGCCAGCTGCTGCAGTATGTGTTTAGGAATGCACAAACTGTTTTCAACTGAAAAATAGTCATTGTGAGGGAGAGGAAGTAGCAAGGCTAAAGGAAACTAGCTTTTATCTGTGTGTAATAGTTCTGCAGAGCCATTTCTGAGCTGGTTAGGGGGTGAACCCAGAGCTCTTGTTGTGAGCAAGTATAGGCAAGTTCAGGCCTAGGGAGGTGGCAGGTTTTCCTTCGTTATTTTTGTTTGGGGTTTTTTGTTAATTTCTGGAGGACTGAAAGATTTTTCCTTACAGTATTTTTATTCAGTAATTGAAGTAGAAGGTATTTATTTCTCAATAAAGAAGGAAGCGGTGTAGATGAATAAACAGAGTTCTTCCTCCTTCCCTGGGGCTTCAGGCATTGTCCAGCTCTGAATGTGCTGGTGTTCTGCACATGAAAATGTGCTTTGCAGATGGCAGTGCAGCCCTGTTTTCTGCAAATCCCCTATCGGTGATGGGGCTGGGATATGAATGCTAACAAGGTCTCTTTTGGAAAGGCCCCAGCACGGTGTAAGATGGTCCTTGGTAAGTTTCAAGACAAGAGTTTTGATTCTAGGCTTTTACCTCCAGCTGTTTTGTTTATTTGCCTTCTGTATTTGATCCAGTTGATCTTTACACAGCAGCAGAATCAGAATCCTAATCCAAATTGTAACCTTTTTCTCAAGCTCCTGCAGGCTTTTAAAGGCAGAGGGGCAGAGGATCAGTGTTCTTTAAAGCTTTTAAATTGACAGAAGGGACCTTTGGTGAATATTTTCTTTATGGAAGATTCAGTTTGTGTGTAGTCAGCCGTAATTTTAGCTGTATTCGTGCTATTATGTGCAGTTGTGATATGTACATATGAACCCTTTTTTAGTCGTGTTACATGAACTTGTGTAAGCCCTTTGAGGGAAAAGTCCTGAGTCTTATATTGCTATGGATAAACATAGAGCTGAGAACCACATGCATGCTGGGTGACTGTGGGTGTGGGAATACTTTTCAACAAGGGATTGTATTGGAGCTTCTAGCAGGTACATCCTTGGGTATGTTCAAGGCATCCGGGGTACAGAAAGGAGCTGCTGGCACTGCTGTTGGTTCCATTGGCCCAGCTGAAGAAGCCTCTGTGAAGACACTGCAAGGGGATTCTTGTCGTCAGATGGTGACTGGCATGTAAAAAAGTGTGTTTGTTCATCCCCCATCATCCTTCCTGTCCTGATTCCTTCAGGGATGTGGTGGGCAGCCCAGGGTGAGCTCTCCTGCCCTGCCCCTTGCTCTCCTACAGCTTTATGGGTGGACTACACAGATTTCTTTGGGTTGAAATTGTCTGCTGTGTGATGCTGGTATTTTGTGCTTCATGTTTCCATTTCAATGGGAGTGAACACCCTGCAAGTAGTGAAGCTGCTGGTAGGGAGGTCACACAGCTCTCCTCAAAGAGCAATGGTGTTATGCAGGACAAGTGTCCTGGGGTGGGTCGAGGGATAGTAAGTGGTGGGAGGGATTTGCTGCTTTGCCATCCCAACACTTGATGCACTGAGTGCTTTCATCTAGTATCTACATCTAGCACAAACAAGTCAAAAACACACAGCAGTCTTGTTCCCAGTCTGGGTGTGCTCAGGATTGGTTTTGTCTAAAGGAGAAACTGAACCTGATGGCATTTCCTGCATGAAGTGCAATGACAGATTAACTACCTACATGTAGGCTTCATCCCTCTGCCTTCCATGCCAAAAAGCCTCCAGCAAGTTTATACTTGTCAAATAAATATGATAACAGGGCTTCCAGGAAAACCACTTATCTCTCTTTCAGCCTTTTGTGGCTTGGTGCAGCTGCTATTTGTATCCCTATTATTTACTGCCACAAATGATTACGTGGGGCTGAGCACAATTAGGATCAGCCTATAATTGTCCCTAAAAGGGGCACGGATGCTTTTACAGATGGTTTTCCTGTAGGATGAAGCTGACCAGTGTCTCCAGCTGCATCCATGCTATTTTGCACTGTGTGGTGACTTTAATCTCTCAGTGCTGCGCATTCAGGGTGAGAGCGTGTTGCCTTTCATTGAGCAGGAATACCAGGAGGGAAGAGTCAAATGTAGCTGTCAAGATCAAGGGATCAGAGTGCTTTCTCTATAACCTGCCCTTGGCCTTGATGTACCATTATATTGGTTGTTATCTCATGGGAACTGACTGCAGTGTTTGCTCTGAGAGGCATGATTTTGTGAGAACATAATATTTGGGGACCAGAGGGGGTCAATTGCTGGCTGAGTCAGCTGCTGATCCAGGAGCAGCACTGCGTGATTCTGCTGTAGGTGTTAAAGTCCCTGTCACTGTGCCAGTGGGGAAAAGTCAGGAGGAGTCCCGTGGGACATGGAAAGACACAGGTCAAAGCAGTTTCCAACTGATACATCTTGTTCCGCTTATAGCAGCTTCTTGCATGATAGGGGGGCAGGTATAGAAAGGCTGTGCCGTTCTCTGCTCACAGGAGGCCAGGAGATCTTTGGGGTGCTGTCCTCTCGTGCCCTGAGCTGCCAACCAGAGAATGCACCTGAGAGGTGAATGCTGCAGGAATGGGGCTGTGCTGCCAGCTGTGCTGTTGCACAGGCAGCAGTACTGGTGTTCTTTCCCACCTGCCTGAGCTCAGCATGCTCAGACTGTATGTATGTTCCTTCCTTCCTGGGCTGCCTGATGAAGGGAGGCTATCCCCTTTCTCTAAACCCTTCCCAACGACGCAGACAAAGAGGCAGGAGAGTTCTGTATTGAGAGAGCACTTTATTGTGATTTTCTGTGCAGTGTGGTAATCCCGTGGGGTTTGGGAAGTGCTGCTGTAGGAAGTATTTTTAGTCAAAGCCCTTAATGCTGTCTTGCGCTTGTAGTAACGCCTTAGCTCTGCTGTGTGTTGAATACCTGGGAAGGTGTGGGCTAAAGAAGAGGGAGAACAAATGATGGGTGGAGATCAGAGGCCCTGATAAGGTGGGGAGTGCCGATGGCCAAAGCCCGGCCAGCAGCTGCAGCTGTACTCAAGCAGGGAGGTAACGCTGGCTGAGCCGGGTACCATTGTGTCAACTGGATTCAAGTGACAGAAAGGGGTAAGGTAGAATGTGATATTTTAATGTAACATATATGAAAATCAGCTTTAAATTTAAAAGCAAGGCCAGCCCAACTTGAAAGCGACCATTTCATGATGTGGCCGGAGTGGTGCTTGACTTGGGGCCCTGGTTTCCATCAGGAGAGCAAGAGCAGAGGTAGGAGTGAACTCTTGGTCCCACGGAAGTCACCTGTGTGTCGAGTCAGTGATTTCAGGGGAGATGGGGTCCACCCTGGGCAATGGTGGCCCCCACGTGGTCAGGGGAATTTTCTGGTAAATTGAGTGCAGCTGTAGTGCCAGTGCCCCAGAAGGCAGGTGGGGTTAAGTGGCCTTGTCCCCACCCGTGTACCCCCCTTGCTCTAATGGTCATCCATGTCTGGGTACAGGAGGAAGCCCATGAAAGTGGAGTCGTTGATGTTGTCGGCATAGACCCCGTTGTTGTCACCCTCCCCGTACACCTGGAGCCAGACCTCATCCCCCGAGCTGAGGTGCAGCAAGACAGAGCCGCTCGCTTGGTCGACGTTGTTCTTCTGGAACTGGTCGTAGGTGAAGATCACTGCCTTGTCCTTCTTGTAGAGGCTGACCTTGACGTCTGTCATGTAGACCGTCAGGTGGTAGGCGAAGAAGTACGTGCCGGGGATGCTGCAGAGGAACTTGCCGGTGCTGGTGTCGTAGTGGTTCTGCTCGTTGTAGAAGATCTTGGTGAAGCGGATGGGGACGTTGGGGTGGGGGGCTCGGTCCGTCAGCCCCACGCTGAAGGCGGAGCGGTACACGTAGGTGCTTTCACCCTTCTGCCCCTTCATCCCCATGTGTCCTGGAAATCCTCTCGGTCCTTCTGCACCTGTGGCACCCTTTTCACCTGTGTCACCTCTGGCACCTTGTAGACCTGAGGATCAGAATTTGGATTGGAATCTGTGTTTGCCCTTTTCTGCCACCCTGGTGCCAGAATTGAACAGTGACCCGCAGCATCATTGGCTGCCTAGCAGCATGGAGCCCAGTCTTTCCCCTGTGGGCAGGCTGGGTGACATCTGTGCCCATTGGTGTGGGACACCGCATCCCTCCCAGGTGTGCCAACCTACTGGTAGCTGTGTGTCTGGGGAACAATTGTTAATTGAAAAATCAGCCATCAACCTATCTCTTTGCCATAGGCTGTGTAATCTCTATTGCTGGAGGCATTCAAAAGCAATCTGGACATGGTCAGCCACTGCTCATGGTACACACCCACCAGGTATCATGTGTACTGGGCCCGGGGCTCATCCTGGGACTGCCCATGTGCACCAGCATACTTATAGCCCAAGCTCCTCACCAACCTGGCTCTCCTTTTTCCCCCTTTTGTCCATCTTTTCCATCCTTGCCATCCCTTCCAGGCAGCCCGTTGTGGCCAGGGTGTCCTGGTGCTCCTCCCATCCAGTTGGCACATGACATTTTGGGGTCAGACTGGTCATCCTGGGCAGCCACCTCTGTGCCATGTAAAGCCAGCAGCAGCAGCAGTGAGCAAACAAGGAAGCCTGCTGAGCTCCTCATGGTGAGTTCCTGAAGTGGATAAGGGTTTTGTTAACTTCAAAGTTTTAAAGGAAATAGGAGAAGTAATGAACCCCCCCCCCACCTTTGAATATCAGCAAACTACAGGAGGCTACAGTTTGAGTCAACACGTCTGAAGGAAATTAATTCTGTGTACCTCAGTGGCCTTTCTGTGGTGTCATATCCGGTAAGCAGAGCCAGGATGGGGCCTTAATAGCAGCGAGGATGTTGGCCCTGTAGCAAAGCCAGCATGCAGAGAAGAGAGCTGGAGAGCTGCTCTTAGGTGCTCACTGACTGTGCTGCACTGGCATGGTGGGAACTCAGAACCAAGCTGGCAGGTTTGGGGATGTCTGGGACTGGGCTCTGCTCAGTTAGCAGCCATGTGCTTGAACTTCCACCTGGCTGGTTGAACTGTTGGTTGGGAGCGCAGATTTGCATTCAAATCTCAAAAGCTGTGTTGCTGATGAGTTGTTTTGTCCCTGTGCCTACAGTATGCTAACCCCAGAGTAATGCAAACTTCCTCTTTTTGATTGTATTGAGTTATGATACTGTTGTTTTTTTTTTCCACCTGAATTGTGTTTTTGGATTGCAAGAGCACATCTTGCACTGCTTCTGCTTACCACAGAGTCATACTCTTCTTTAATTGAGCTGCTCTGCTCATCAGAGCACGTTTGTCTGGAACTAGAGTTGTGGGAACACATCATGTTCAGCCTGACAAGTTGTCTCAAGGCTCTCAGAAACTGATGGGACCTTCACGTGCTTTAAATCAGGCATTCAGGAAATGGATATCTACATCTCATTGTTATATTGTCCTGCTCCCCATGCAGGAATTATTCCCTGAAATAAAAAGCAGCCCGTTATGGGGAGTGGCATGCTGAGTAAGAAATGTGAATTACAGCATGGCCACTAGAGTGCCCTAGCTCTATAATTTTTGAGAGAAATAGTATTTCAGAGCAACTCTGTTGCAGAGTTGATTTTGTTTTTCTTTTGTGAACCACTTAAATGTCGTATTTTCAGTAGTTTCTCATCTATGGCATAGCAGCTTCAATGCAAGTTGAACTGCAAAGAGGTTACCATGGATTTTGTTTCTGAATGTCATGGGGTTTTCAGGAAAGCTTCAGAGCTCTGCACAGTGACCTGGGTGGGCAGTGCCCTGCACAGGGAGCTAAGCACACAGAGCCTGGAGCCCTCCCAGCCCAGTTGGGCTCCAGCACTTCATGGTGGGAATGAGTCCCCTCTGGGCACTTCTGGTGCTGAGAGTGCTGTGCCTGGATCAGTCCAGAGACCACAACCTGCAGTTTAGGAGCGGAGTGGAAGAGATGCATGCTCCTCCTTGATCCCCAGGGCCCCTGTGGGATGTATGTGCATATTTAGGTGCACTGCAGGATGGCTGATTTGCTGTACTGAACTTTGCTGAGCGGGGCACGCGACTCTTGGGACCCTACCCAGCTCCATGTGTTCCCCACTGCTATTCTTCTTGTTCATAAAACAGCAATTCTTTGGCATGTGAATGTCAGTTGTGCCTTTTCAGAGAAGTAACAGGTGAACTAAGAAGCTTTGGTAGCATTCAGTAAATACGGAAACTGACATGAGAATTAAAGCTCACATGCATTATTGGAAGCTTATTCATTTAGCAGCAGAAATCAGAATATCGTGCATAAGAACAGTGCCATTCAAAATTAAAGTTTAACACAGACATACACATGCACAAACTCTCTACACAAAATGGTTCAAAAGATGCCATGCATGCTTTCCACCTCCTGTGGTTCCCTCAAAGGGTGTTAGCTGGGCTATGGGGTACGCAGCCCTGTGTTCCTTTAGCAGTGGCTGCAGGCAGCACGGGCAGCACGCTCCTTGCTGCTGTCACAGTGTTGAATTGCTCTGGGTCTCAGCCCTGGGTAGCACAGGTTTGTGCCAAGGAGCAAAGCCAGTGCTGCTTGGGCTCCTTGCAGAAGGAATTGGCTCCAGAGGTGCCCCTGCAATATCTCCACCAGAGCTATGGATTTGTGTGCTGCCATTCCTGACTGCTTTTGTTTGAGGAGTTTGGATCTGCAAATAGTGGTTCTGGAAACAAGAGTGTGATGAGAGTAAGGGAGGTGAGCAGTTCTTGGATTAAGATGATCATTATCTCTTCTGAGAATAAGGCTCAGAGAGGAATCTTCATGTGATGGGGGAAAGTTTGTGTGTGGTTCAGCCGAAAAGAAGAGCAAAGCCAGCATTTAGGAAGAGGGGAGAGAAGTCATGCTTACCGCTCCTGGGAGTCCTGGCTGTTGCTGCAGTCTCCTTAGGAATGGAGTCCGGACAGCACAGCACTGTCCCTAAGGGCACGATGAGCTGTTCGTTAAGATCCTCTATTTTCCATTTGCTGTTGCACACGCTGACTTAACAGTGGGTCTTCCCATTAACTTTTCCAGCTGTCACTTGTTTTTGGGGTCACTTATACTGTCCAGTTCAAAGTGTCAGCTTGTGAGAGTATCTATAAGAAGAGAGAGAGCAGTTTGGGAATTTCCAGGGAATGCAAAGAGAAGTGATGTTTTGGGGAAGTCAGTGCCTGAAAGCTGGCTTGTCTGAGGCTTGACTGTTCCAGGTGCCTGTGAACAGTCACTGCTCTGGGTAACTTGGAAGACTTCTCTGTAGCTGATGGAGAAAGGGCGTTTACGGGCTTGTATTAACACATTTGAATGTGGGTGATTTTTTTTTTTTTGTTCCAGTGTGTTCATAAATGAATCACTGTATGAGAAGTTTGTGCTTCTCCTTTCAGCAGCTGGAACTGCTGCTGCACCAAAGAAGGGAATCGCTGGGATGGGGCAGTGCTGGCAGAGCTGCACTGCAGACAGAGTTGGGCAAACAAGCTGCCTCCTGCACGTGGCAGGGCTCGTGGCAATCTGAAAGCTGGCTGTCCGGGGTAAGGCAAGGATGTGTGTAAGAAATGATTTTCTGATGTGTAGGCATGGGATTCAGCTAGGGAAAGGAGTTGTAGTGTTAAGGAATAGGGTGAAACAGGGTGGAGCCGTCACTGAGCTTCTTGTTTGCTTTCTTCCCTATTTTGGTTGAGCTATTGGTCCAGCATTTGAAGAATTTTTTACTTTTTTTTTTTTCTAACTTGACAGTAATTTTTCCAGGCAGGGTGAAGATTCAAATCAGTCCTCTCTCATCCAGTAACACAGAGCATAGAACTGGTTGGAGATTAGCTGACTCTCCCTGACTGGAATCTAGGCAGATTTCAGCTCCCAGCCTTCATCAGCCTCACACTCAGCCTGGCCTTGCTTGCTTTCTTAGACCCAATCCCAGGCAGCAATGATGGACAGTGAACTGGAACTTCTCCTTTGAATTAAAAATAAGCTTGGAGTTATATTTAGCCATCCACAAAAGCAAAGCAGAGTGCTCATTATCAGCCAGGCTTGGCATGGTCTGCACTGCTGCGACTCGAGAGCCGAGCGCTGTGCCCCAGGGACGCCTGCTCTGAGCTGCCCTGCCCTGTGCCCTCGTCTTCCCCACCACCCTGGATACAGCACGTACAAGAGACAACAGCCCTCACTTTGCTAAAAACAGCAAACACTGTTTATGTCATCCAGCAGGCAGGCTGACAGGCTGTAAAGTGCTATTTTGGTGCAGCCCGTGCAGAGTGGACGGATAGAGCACTGTGCAGGAGCATGGCTGCCAATCTGTCAGCCCATCCCATACACACAGATGGGCCCTTCCCATGCTGCAGCAGGCAGCTTGGGCAAGGGCACTCCTGCCAGGCTCTGGCAACAGTATGTTCTCCTCCTTGGGGATCACATACAAACTTCCCTAGCCCCACGGAGTGCTGCTTGACTCCTGGCAGGGGCCCTTGACACACTGCTGCTTCTCATGCCAAAAAGGGACATGGAGATGTGTTTGTTCAGACCCTGCCAGTTCCTACCGCCTCCCATGTGGGCTGACAGCTGAGCCAGGTACTGCTCCTTTCAGCACAGCCCAGTCATGTCCAGGATTTGTTCTGGGGCAGGAAGCAGAAGACAAACTCAGAGATCTGGTGTGCAGTATGCCCCCAAAGCACCCCCAGTCCAAACCACCCCACTGAGCTCTCGCAGGATTTGTCCATTCTGTTGCAATGAGTGGTGAGGCACTGACACAGCTGCCTAGGGAGGTGGGATCACTCTCCCTGAAGGTGTTCCAAAGCTGTGGAGATGTGGCACTGAGGGATGTGGTCAGTGAGCGTGATGGAGTGGGCTGGGGTTGGACATGGGTTGGACTTGGGTTCTGAGGGGTCTTTTCCAATCTGGATAATGGTTCTGAGATGCAGTGAGAGCTGCCACCCCTGGCAGCAGGTTATCCCGCTGCCTGAGGCCTATCTAAATCCACTCAAACACATGGTTAAGAGCAGACAGTTTATTTATTCATGAATGATTTCTGACTAACATAAGCATGGAGAAGAGCAGCTTTTTCTGCAGATGTGAATTTTCTCGTTGCCCAGCTAGCTGTGAGTTTTGGACAATAGATGGAGCTAAGAGCCCTGGTGGCCTGGATGCTGTATGCCGGGCTTTGGCAGTGCCAGAGTGAGGGGCTTTGCTTAGCTCTGTGTGGGGTCAGGTGTGGGGAAGGCAGAGGGCTGGAGGGTGGCCATGGACACGGGTGGTTTGGTGGGGATGTAGTTTTGGTGGGAATGCTGAGGCAGCTGCTGGTGGTGCCTGCCAACAACCCAGCCATCCCCGTGCAGTCCTTCCTGCAAGATCACATCCTCCTATCTCTTTTCTTCCTGTTGTGTAAATGTGCAGGAGTCATTTTTGGCCACCATCGTTTTTCCATTTGCTCAGGTATCGACCCAGGGCTGCAGGCTCCGGTGCCCTGTGCCATGCATTAGCTGCCTCCCGCTCTCTGCAGCACGATCAATGAGGTTTTATGGCATGCCTTTTTGGCAGGGTGCTGCAGGGCAGTTTGCAGGCACCGGTGAGCATCCCTGGGAGTTCTGATGAAGGGAGGCATGAGGGAGTTGCAGTGCTTCTGGGCAGCAGGTGGGATTTTGAGTTGCTCTGAGCTATCCCAATGCTTTGAGTTCTGCTCAGAAACCCATCTGCACCCGGCTTCCTTGTGTTTGGCTCCATTTTGAGACTGATGTGTCAAACCTGGGAGAAGTCACTGGAACAGCTTCAGGCTAGGCTTGCCAATGGAAACAGGATGTCAGCTTTTTTCCATGAGGTGGCAGGGTGGTGGAGCATCACATTGAGCAGAGTCCCAGCGCTGCCCGGTGCTGGCTCACACAGATGCTGATTCCTTGCTGTGCTTCTGGCACAGGTTTGAGCTTGTTTTGCATCAGTGCAGTGACTCTTTCCACTTAGACTGTCTCGGGTAATGTTGGGCTTAGAGACTGGGCTTAAATCCTTCCATCTCCTCTGTTCCCTTTTCTCTGGCACTTTTCTGCATATCACTGCTGTGTCACTGCTCATGTGCTGACACGTGTACCGTGGTACGTGGTGGTAGGGTGGGTGGCTGGGATGCTAGCCTGCTGAATTTTGGAGCTGTTTACCCAGGGCTCTCCCTGTCCCCATTGATCCCCTCATGATGGTGTGACTGCAGCCTGGGGAACCTGCATGCCAAAGCACAGTGCTGGCATGTGCCACACACAGCTTTGTAACAGTACTGCAGCCCTGTTTAAATAACCCACAACACTAGCCCAAATTCAATTATTTTTGCTTCAAAGCACCAGTAAGGTGTTAAAGGATAACAGTGTGCATCTGTCTCCCATTGCTGACAAAGTCTAATGACCTAGAAGCAAGGACAGGGTTAATGACAGGAATTATAAATCTTCCACTGTCTGTAAAATGAAATATTATTGTGGAGTATGAGCGATGCATATTTCATCACGGAGCTGTAAAGCTGATCAGAAATGAGAGCTGTATGTTTTTGCTTTGGGCTTTCCAGGCTGTAAAACAGCACAAAGCTCCTCGGGAAGTTGTACAGGCTGCTGCATCCATGACGCTTTTGGTGGGGTGTTTCTTTATGCTCAGGAGAAAGCATTTATGGTTGCCGCAGGGCTAAAGCAAGGCCTATGATGTCTTTAATTATTCATTTTTATAAGTGCTTGTTCTCTGACTCAAACAGCCAAAACCGCGCTTTGACCGGCTTTAGCAGTAAATTGTTCTATTTTTCCTGGAATCGAATTACTTTGATCCTGCTGCAGACCTTGCCTCCCTTTCACAAAGAAGACAATTGAGTGACTAGCCTGTAACGAATTGCTCTGGGCTATCCCAATGCTTTGAGTTCTGCTGGTTTGGAAAGCACCTGCTGGCTTCCAGCCCCACTGTGGCATCTTGTGCCATGCCTGCCACAGCTTGGGGCTGGGGAGGCTGAGCAGAGTATGAGCACTGCACAAACAGCAGCAGACTTTGTAGGATCTGGGGTGAGTGTATTCAGAGCACAATGAGCACTGCAGTGGGCTGTACTCAGGTAGAGGCTCATTTCCAAGGTGTTTTTCCCTGCATCATGGCTTGGTGCTTGGCCACAGGGAGGCCAATGCTGGGAGCCTCAGCGCAGCCTATCTGGGCTCAGCCCTGCATCCGTGCTCACAGGGAGACCCCGCAAGGCTGAAGGCTCCTCTGCAGGAAGGCGTGCTTCCTGGTGCTCCTTTATAGGATTTTAATATGGTTTGCATGTCGGCACGCTGCCCGCAGCCTCCTCGCTGTGCTGTTTTCTGTGGATTAGGTTCAACGGTATAAATTCACCTCTTTTTATACTTATAATCCCTGCGAGAGTAGTGACTTTAATAGAGACTGTTCTTTCTCTCTGCTTTGGCAAAGCAAGTGCCAGCTCCCTGCTGTGCCTCTTCTCAAACGTCGCAGACGTTCTCTGAATAGCAAAGAGAGGGGAAAAAAAAATAAAAAAATAAAAATAGAAAATATATATCTGAGTTGTTTCTTTTTTCAGATGGCTACACACAGCTGAAAAATCCCCCCCAAACACTTCCCTTTCTGACTTGTGTTTGCTCATTTCCTAGGGGCTCAGTGGCCCTGCAGCACAACCTGCCTCCTGTGGCTGTGTGTGCTGCCGCTTGGCTCTGCGTCTGCAAATATTGTCACCCAACTGCAACGCCACCCATCATTGCTTGCAGCTTTGCAAGCTGCTCTGGTTTGTGATGAGCCTGCAAATGTCAACATACGTTTGTCAGAGATAATCAGGCCACTTCTGTGCACAGTGGCTCTGTCATCTCTTGTTTCAGGGCTTTCCACCTTCCTGTCGGTGTGCGGTGCCTCTTCCACTGCCTCTAGAAATAATTGCCTTGTCTTGGTCGTTTTCTGCATCTGTTTGCCATGGTGCTGCCCAGCCCTGCCACTGCCCCAAGGCACCGACCTAAAGGAATGCTGCTCTTTCTCTCTTCTGTTTCTTTCACACAGCTTCTCTATATTTGCTCATTGCTCTCCTGTGCTGCTCGCCTGGTGGCTTTTTCCCCCTTCCTTCTGCATGTTCATAATATGTTATTTGCAGCCCATCTTGAGCAGAACATGAACCAAGAAACATCTGGGTTGCGTTTTCCACTTCCAGTGTTAGATGCCAGCACAGATTATTTTACAGGGCCTTATATGTGATGAGAATTTAAAAACAGGTGGGCTAAGAACCACTGGAGAAAAGATGTGGCTAAGGAGTGTGGGTAGGATGTGGTCTGAGCTGCAGCTCATCTGCATCTGCACATCCCAAAGCTGCTTCTGCAAACCATTTAGGGTTTTGGTTCTGTCCCACCATAGCTTGCTGCCACTCTGGTCTCCCCAATGGGAACTTCAAGGTGGTGGTGTCCCCTGTGCCCTGCTCCCAACTTCCAGAGCAAAGCCTTCGGCTCCCATCTGTCACCACAGACATGTCTGTGCTAAGCATGGGGAAATTTTCTGTTTTGCATACTTACTCGCTCTGAACACAGGGGGAAGGATCCTTGTCTTTGAGCCATGTATTCCAATCCTTTCTTCAGGTTCTGTTTCTCAGTGTGTGCATATCAGAGGGGCAAGACAGGGGCTCACAGCCTCTCTGTGTCACTGAGGACAGCTGGGCACGCATCTCCTGGCACCCACTTCCCTGCCCCCAGTGCTGCAGGCAGCTACATGAGATGTTCCCCTCTGCCTGCCCTGCAGGCTGCAGAGCGGTGCCTGGCACGCCCCAATGAGGGGTCACCATGCTGCCCAGTTCCTCCACAGCAAAACTGTAGTTATTTTCACACTTGTGAAACCAGCCTTGCTTCTTGCAGATCCGGCAGCCTGCAGGTAGGATGCTGGTTTAGCCTTGTTGCCATCACTTGCATGCTCCTTCTCACAGCTTCCTGCTTTTTGCTTGGTTTGGGTTTTGCAAACACTTCCCTGCCCTGTTCCACTGCTGTGGTGTCACACTGCCTTCCCACCCTTACCTAAGCCCCCTGCACGACTCCTGCTGTCTTTTCCCGTGTTCTAGCAATACCTTCATTCCTGTTACATTTCTAAGCCTGGAAAGAAGGAATCAGGGAGTGATGTGAAATCCCTGGGTGTCATCAGCAACTTTGTTGCGTGCCTGCAGATGCAGTGGAACCAGTTCATCTGGAATTATGCTGGTCATCCACGGCCGAGGATTTGGTTCCTGAATGCATGGTCCCACCCAGTTCAGCCTGTGCTGTAAACAGAAGGAAAAGCTGCAAAAAGATGTTTTTTTTGTGGAAACACAGCAGAATGGCATATACCTCAGTCTTTTGAAGTCTGTTGGCCTGTTTCTAGTTCACTAAAAAGGGAGGTAAGCAATGACTTCGTTTCTTGAAAGTAAGGAGAGGGCTGGTAGGAGACTGGGCATGGATGGAGGCAGTTCTGGCACCCCTGGGCAGGGAGGGCAGGGTGGTAGCGATGGGGAAGGAAGCAGCTGCGATATTAGATGTGATGTCTTGAGAGGTTTCTCAGCCTCCCTGCTTCTGGTCAGCTCAGCCAGGCTCCTACATCTCTGTACACATGCACCAGCTGCAGGTGAAGTGATGCTGTGGCTGTTGTTTCTTTCCTCTCTCTGCAGTAGACACTTTCTGTGTTGAAATTCTGTGTTTTCCTGACTACATTACATCACTGCTTTCTGTTTTGTGCTTTCAGGATTTCATAAGTCGGTGGCACTGCTGCTAACCCCACTAATCCTTCAGTGAGCCCTTTGTTATGGCACAGAGCTGCCAGAGTAGCTCTGTTTGCATATCACCAATGGCAGGTGCTGACAGCTGGATGAAGTGCCATCACGGCCATCACGGCCACTCCCAGCACGGAGCCATTCCCCTTCCTGTGGAAGATGTGTCCCCCAAAAGCTTCAGAAGATGGCCACCAACTTTGTTGTCCCAAGGGAATGTTGTCCCAAAAGCTGTGGAAACCACTAACCCTGCTAGTCTGAAAAACTGTGGATGTGTGGAGAATAAAACAGCCCTGCAAGGAAGCATTTCTTGCCACAAGCCTGGGCTGGAGAACTCTTCTCTCATCCAAGGGAATCCCCCCTCCTTATCTCTGAGCTTCCAGGCTGCTGGCTGTGACCCAGGGATGACCTCCTTGTCCAGCAGTGTGGCTGCAGGATGTCTGGTCTGCAGGAAACAAACTTGTAAAGAATTAACTGCAGATCCTCGTGGAGAAATACGGGTCTTCATGGAGAAATACTGGTCCTCATGGAGAAATACTGGTCCTCATGGAGAAGTACGTCCTCCCTGTCCCTGCGTGCTCCTGACAGCTCACCCAGGAACACCCAAGCTGTGCTCAGTGTTACCCCAGCCACTTTACAGCTTGCAGTGTGGACAGGACTGGACTTTTCTTCCAGCATGATGCTACTGCAGATATTTAGATGTTTCAGTTACACTGTAAACTTAACCACCCTAGAAAGTGGCTTTCAGCTGCTGGCAGGTTCTGTAGAAGCAGCAAAGGGCTCATGTTCCCTACATGCTGTGGTGCAGCCTGTGGGATTCCAAGAGCTGCCTTCTTTTCAGCAGAAGAGGATGTCCTTGTTTGCTATGTTATCAGGGCTGACAGACTTTTCTGGCCTTAAGCAAGGTGATCACAAGGGGCTGGGGGAGATAAGTCATTCATATAGTCCGGTTTTGTTAGGTCATTTTCTTTCCCATTTTCTACTTGCAAGGAGCCAAAGCCAGCGGCAGCATACATCACCCTTTTGGGATGCCATTCACAAGGATTGTCTGGGTGTTAATTGTCTAGATGTGGACACTCACCTGTGTGAAGACAACAAAGGAAATGATGGCTGCAGCTGGGTGTGTGCTGGTTTTACATGAACTGAAGCATGGCATGAGAAGCAAGGCTGGGCTGCTGTCATTAGCCTGCCTGCTGATGAATGCACTGCTCTGCTGAGCTGCCAGCAAGCCCAGTTCCAGCCCTTGTTCTGCTCCAGGAGCTGACAGGAGCAAGGTGCCAGCCTGCACCCACCACCTATGCGGGCAGAAGGTGAGGAAAATCTGGCCAACAGGCTCAGTGCTGAGCCCTTCCCTCAGCAGAATCCTGGCCTCAAGTGAGATTTTTCTTCCTCATGCTGCAACCCGGTGACACAGAATTTTCCAGCAAAAAAGGGAACCGCCTTTTATTTTTTCTTTAGCTGGGGCTGTGTGTAGACTTGCATTTGTAATGTTGTCTGCAAGTGCAACCTGAGACAATTGAACCTTCTTAGGTGCTGCTGGGTATATGCAGTTTGCCAGCAGGGATTAGAGATCCCTCCCCATGGCTGTTGGTGCCCAGGGTGTGCCATTTCTCCACCTGCTGAATGTGCCACATTTCTTATTGAGTGCTTACATCACAACAGTGAGAGGACACTAATACAAAATGAACACAATGAGACTCTCATAGCCTCCCTTGGCCCCAGAAGCTGGATTGGGCTGGCCAAGGAGGAAACAAACTGGCTTAACTGCTGTTTTTCTTCACTTTTGCCCAGAAAGTGTACCCAGGGGAATGCGGACAGTAGGAAGCATCTTGCTCTTATGAGACCCAGGATGCAGCAGGGACAAACTCTGTTTCTTCAGGGCAAAAACTCGGCCATTGGGGTAAATGAGTCAACAGTGGCAGCCTACTGTGGGAGCAGCAGGGGACATGGAGGCTATGGGAGACATGTGGATGTGCCATGCCAGCAGGAATGGTAGAGCTTGGTGATGTGACCCATAGGAACAAGCTGTGCAGACTGCCGCTTCCAAATGCAAAGGGAAGCAAGGGAGATGAGTAAAGCTTTCAGTATATAACAGACTGGCACACTGTACAGCAATAAACTGCTCTTCATGCCCTCTGGGGACAGAGGAGAAATTACACTAACGGAGATTTTGGAAAGAGAGTGGGAGAAGCTCTCCAAGCGCAGGGTGATTCAGCCCTGGCAAAGGCACAGGTTGCGACATGTCCATCAGTGGCTGCTGGCAGGGCAGGGCTGCACAGGGCAGCGAGGCTGGACAAAGGGATTTGGGTGGGGGGGGTTTCTGATCTCCCACTTCTATAGCTGCTTTCACTGCCCTGAGGCCAGACCCTTGAGGAGAGGTTTCCTGCTGTTGCACAAAGTGCAGCCACCTGTGCAGGTCCGCACGGTGGCAGCTCGGTGTTCATCAAAGCTATGAAAGCTTTGAACAAAGGAATTGAAGATGGGACTGAATATAAATAGGACTCGGGACCACCTCGATACGCCTCTTCAAGGAGTTCACGAGGAAGGTTTTGGAGTTTGATAAGAGCGCGTTCCTCTTCCAGCGGGGCAGATAAGATAAAGGAGTGCCTGCTCCCCCGCGGTCACCCTGCCATTGCTGCGCTGCTGCGGCGCGGGAGGACGGCGCCAACAAAGGGCTGGCACGGCTTTGTTCCGCTAAGGAGCGCTGCACAAGGTAGGGATGGAGCCAGGCGAGGCAGCGCCCTGCATCCCCCGCAGCGGACCCGGCTGTGCCCCCGGGCAGGGTGGGTAGTTGGGTGAGGTTCCATTCATCTTCCCGTTCTGTAACGCTTCCAGAGCCGGGGGAAGGCTTCGCTTTTCCGTGGGTGGTCCCCTTCCTTCCTCTGGCAGCGTGGGGTGGGAGTCTGGGAGCAGCGGAAGGGGGGCTGAACGGTGCCAGGAGGCGGGGGCATGCAGCGTGCCGGCCGTGTGCCAGCTGCGCTACCGGGGGCCACCCCGGGGGCTGCGGGGTGGCCGAGGGTCCACGAGTGGCGCAGCAAGGAGTGCACGGATTCCGACCCGGGCTTCCCGACAGGGACTTAGCAAACTCAGCCCGGCACCAGGTCCCGTGGGTCTGGCACGGAGGTTGAAGCTGGGTCGGCGCTGCAGGGCTGTGGCTTGGCAGGACACGGTGCGCTTTGCAAGCGGGACTTGGTGCCTGCGTGCTCAGAAGGGGCGGCAGCTCTGCCAACGTTCTCTGCGTTTATGATACGGGCAAGCTCACGGGCAAGATCACTTTTGCTCCTCCAAAGGCATGTGGGCAGGGAACGGCGTCGTAGCCACAAAGACATTTCTGGGGGAGGATGGGAAACATCCCCCCCCAGCATCCCGGCCCGCCAGGGCCCCCGTGCCAGCACATCGCTTTGCCCGAGCACCACTCCCTGCGCGGCACGGGGACCTGGCGATGCGCGGCGGCAACAAAGGGGCGGTGCAGGTGCAGGTGCCGGGAGGGCGGGGGCAGTACCGGGGGGGGGGGTTGCAATACCGGGGGGGTTGCAGTACCGCCGCCGGCAGCGCGCGGCCCCGCAGTGCCCGCCGGCCCGGGTGCGTGCTTGCATCGCGGGGAGGAGCGCGCCCCGCCCCCGTGAGCGCCGGGCCGCTGCCGAACGGAGTGCGGCCCCGTGAGTACTGAGGGAGGGGAGCCGGTGCGATGGCCGGAGACGGGCGGGACCGCGGGGAGGGAGAGCGATGCGTTCTCGGCGATGCCGCTCGCTGGCGCGTCCTTCCGAGGCCGTGCTATCGATGAGGCGCGGCGGAGCGGGACAAAGAAGTGCCGCTCTCGGTGGCAGGTCCGTAAGTTCGGGTCCGGGAGCGGTGGCGGTGCCGTGTGCTCAGGGAGGAACGTGCGGCCATCTCTTCCACCTGCTTGGTCTCCGTGCAGGCGAGCTTGTGTCTGCGAGGCTCCGATAACGCGTCGCGGGTACGGAGGTGCGTTATCGTTGGCCGAAGACAAATTTTTCTGCGGTCGGAATAGGTAAATATGTGAGTTTGTGGCGGTCGCTGACAGTTCTGTACTGTGGGGGCTGGAAATGAATGTGAGGACGAGTCCCAGAATGAGGCTGCCGAGGGTGCGGTAATTAACGGCAGAGGGGATGCAGCTGGTGATGCTCCAGAGCTTTGGCTGCGTCTTTAGTGCTGAGGACGCAGAGCCGGAGCCCACCTGGAGCTGCCCTCCGTGCTCTGTGGTGCTCGAGATGCGTCCCGCTGCTCTCATGGGCCGCCGACCCGGAGCACCGGCAGCTGTGTCAGGGAGGGATGGCGCAGCGGGGTCACGGTCCTCCTTCCTCCTTACGGAAGAGCTGAGCAGCACGTGCAGCCCCGGGGGAAAATGTCATTTCCCTGTTCTCAGTTCGGCATTTGTAAAGATGACAACGAAAGATCTGACAGTATTGCTTTGATGATGCTGTATGACATGCGTTGGCTTCTTTCGTAGCCGTTGGCTTTGCTGGAAGTATGCAAATCACAGTTCTGCAAAGGATTAGCAACCAAAGAGCGTTATGAATCGGTCTGTCCTAACACAGCCTTCCTTCAGTTGCTCACCTTCATCCCCCTTCTGGAGTTCAGGAGGGATGACGTTTCTGAGCATGGGAAGGAACTCTGCACCAGAGATCATTCTGTGTTCAGAGAACGTTGGAGGTGAATTCTTCACTGCTTCAGGTGTGCCTGGAGTTGGTGCTGCTCAGCAATGTGCCTGGGGTGTGTGAGTTGTAAATGGTGCCTTTGAATGCTCCTTTAGTTATAATTGCGCTGATTAAAGATGTAGGACATGAAAGGAGGTGCTTTCAGTTTGAAGTGCTCTTAGATATCTAGCCAGCGGGAGTCACTGTTATCAGATGTGCTCACTGTGTAATTAAAAACCTTGGAAAAACTTACTTCAGGCACTGTTTATAGATAAAATTCAGGTTCATTGACTTTCTTAGCCACACTCAACCTCCAGTGAGGTGTGAATCACAGAATTATGCATTGAGTTGGATGGGACCATCATGTCCAGCAATGGTGCTGCATCAATTCCTGCCTTAAGGTTATGCTTAAGCGCATTGTTATCTTTTATGATAATTTCAGCTCTGTAGTTTACGGAACTGCCAATAACAGGAAGAGGTGTCTGTGTATGGGCTTCCCACCCTGTGCCAGTAGCCTGCACACGATTCTCCAGTTGTGTTTATGGATGCCAGCTTTGGGAAAGCTCCTTTGGAGTGTGCACGTGGAATCACAGAATGTCCCAAGTAGGAAGAGACCCATAAGGATCATTGAGTCCAACAGATAATGATGTTTTCATCTGCAGACACAGGGTATCATGTAGAACTTGGCTCCTAGGAGCTCATGTGTAGGAATGCATAGCTGAGCATCTCCAGCCTGTGGAAGCTCTGTCCTCTGGGACTTTGTCTCTGCAGGTCCTGGGTGGTGCCACTCTCTGGGCTCAGGTCTGCCCATCCCTTGGCAGCGCCTGGCAAGTTCCTGCTGTGCTTGTGCCTCGTGTTGGGTGTCTGAAGGCACAGCCCTGCCAACACGCTGTCAGATGATGCTAAATATTTGCTCATGATCTGCTGCTCACGAGTTATCAGAACCTCTTTTCTCAAAAAAGAAAAAAAAAAAAGTTGCTCATTCCTGTGTCCTTGTGAAAAAGGGCTTTTTGTGAGATATTCGTTTAAAATAGAAATTGTACAGACTATCCCTATCCCCCCTCATGCCAGCAGGATGTTGATGGGCAGGGAGACTACACTTTGTCCCTTTTGCTCCTGTGCCCTGGGTGCCCTTGCCTGGAGCATTGCCTCTGAGCAGGACCTGGCAGCTGCTGGATGCTGAGCCGAGCGATGCTGCCTTGGTCCTGTTGCCTGTGCAAATGCCCAGCACAGCTTCTGTGTGTGTGGGGGGGGGGTGGCATCTCCAAGGTGATCTCTACCTGATGCCTGCTGGCTTGGTGGGTACAGGTCTTCTGCAACACTCAGTCCCTCCCCTGGGGCACAAAGCGTCTGGGCTGTGCACAGTTTGAGTCCAGGGTTTGAGTCCAGGCTGCCACGTGCACCTTGTGTGCAGATGTGCTCTTAGCAGCTCCCTGGTACTGGTGTGTGTCCGTGTCCTGCAGCCCTGGGTGTGGCTGAGGCTCCTGACCCTCGGAGAAGCTGGAAACAAACAGTGTCTCCTGTCATAAACTGTACATCTGTTCCTGCTTATGGTGAGTGGAGCAGTTTGTGTTTTCAGCTGTAAAACTTTGTAGAAAAATGGATAGAGCATTATGTGTTCTGCATTCTGGCTTTTCTTCTGTACCGTTTTAACGCTGCATCTGCTGGTTAGCAAATCAGAGGGGTTCAGATCAGTGCAGATTTTCTGCAGGTACCTTGTGTGCACTGACAGAGTTCGTGGCCTATAGGAAGCGTGATGACAATGCAGAGGGATGGAGTGACAATAGAAATTGTCACGGCAATCTTGCAGCAATGACAGCTGCTTACTGAGATGGCTCTCCTGGGGACTGGAATTGGTCCATGGTCATTGTTTTCTCCCTGCATATGAGAGCTCTCAGGGCTGCTTTTATCTTGAAACACTGTTTAACTTGCAATGCTGGAGTGAAAAGGGGTTTTCTGGATTCATTTGCAGGACAGAGCTGTCAGGAAGCAGTGCTGGCTGAAGGGCAGTGCAGAACACCCCGTGCCTGCTGAACAGAGTGGCTTGGGCACAGAGCAGCCCATTAACAATTACATTGTAAAAATAAACCAAGAAATACATAAATCACGAGGTTTCCAAGGGTCCTCCAGGTCCTTGGCAAACTTGAATCCTATTTGAAATGTTCTTTGATTGATTAGAGAAGATATCTTCATGCTGTGACTTGCACTGACAATCAAGATCGAAACTTCAGGCATGTTCCTGTGAAAACTAAGCTGGGATGTCCTGCTTCTTGGTTGTTTCTTCTGGATTTTTATTTTTCTTCCCTGGCTACAGTTCTGCATAACTCCAAGACTTTACTTTGGTCTCAGGGGGGACAATCAGTGTGTTATTTCTTGTCTGTCCTTATGACCCAGCTGTAATCCTGTAACACGCTGTGCTAGCAGGAGGCCCTAAGGAAATCAGAGATCTGAATGTACAGGATTATAGTTGTTAGACTCAAACTATGCTTGCCTTTTTTTTAGGTTACAATTCAATATACATGTACATTAGTTCCCAGCCCAGCTTTCCTTCCCCCAGCAGAGACTCAGTGTGAAGAACTGCTGGGTGCTGGCCCCTCCACCAGCACTAACAAAAGCCCTGACTGAGGCTCCTATAAGCTGATGGTTTGAAATACTGCACATGTTTTAGAAGGATCTGGAAGGTGCTTGCTGTTTTCCAGGACAGGTATTGTGTCTGCAAATTTGAACCTTGTTTCCTGTTTAACAGCTTTTCTTGTGGCCTTTCAGCATCGCTAAGGTAATGTTTACAGAGATGTGAGGAGCATTTGGGAGAGGGAGCTGAGATGTTTATCTGATACTGACAAGTGCAAAGGTGGTAACTTACTGACAGTGGGCAAATTTGCTAGGGATTTAATGTGTCAGCAGAGCTTTTCCTCCTTCCTGATGCAGAGCTCTTGGCACCCTTTGGGGCTGAAAGTGACCCATTGTGCTGGGGGAGCAGCAGCCTTAGCAGAGAATCAGGAAGGCACCAACTCAAGGAAATAAGGGAACAAAAAGAGATAGGTGTGCTGGAATCAATGGTGTGCATTAGAGAGGCACAGGGTGGTGGAGAGGAGGAAGGGAAGGCTAAGGGGTAAGTGGAACATGGATTGGGGTTCAGGTTGGAAGAACCAGGAGCAGGGATGAAGGCAGTAGTCATGGGGGTTCTTTAAGGCTGAGGAGGGATTGAAATTCATTATTGTGCCTGTAATATGAAGGGGTGATTTGAGATGTGAGTGCCAAGCTGGAAAAGCCGAAATAACATTACTGGAAGAACACTTTAATTGAAGAATGACTCGCTTGATGAGTTAGTCAGACTGTCTGCTCATGATATAAATTGGGGACCGAGGGATCGTTGCAGTTTTCTGGCTCAGCTGTCTTGAAGTCTGGCCAAACGGGTAGTTTACCTATGGGCTGAGGAGTCTGGAAACACGACCAAAGCTTGGCTTTGAGCAGTGGCCCCACATGCTGTATGGATGTCTGTGGATTGTGCTGAGCCCTCGGCCATATACAAGGGTCATGAGTCTTTGGGGGAAGAGCTGTTGGAGACATGCATGGAAGGAATCTCATTTTTTGTGGATTAATGTGCTGCTTGTTATAGCTGTCACTATTTGCTCTGTTACAAGTGTGGGTTTTGGCTGGGAATGTTTTAGGTATTGTGGCTGTGGCTCAGCAGTTTCATACGTGGTTAGCAGCGCCTTCTGGAAAATCAGTGGGAATTCTTTCAAGTCTGCACCTGAGGAAAAGTCTCAAGTTCATTGCCATGTGTGGTGTAGCTGCCTTCCCTCTCTCCCTTACTGGAATCCCATTGTTCCCCATTTGCCCTGGTTGGTAAGGTGGTACGACAGCCCCACAACTCTGCTTTTGCTGTGGTTTCAATCCTGGGAGAAAATCTGCAGTAGTTCTCTCCAGGAATCTGTGGGCAAAGGTATTGGTTCACATGCATAACCAGTGCGTTAGGGATTCAGCAGCCTCTGGGTTTGGCTGAGCTGCTGGTAAGGAGTTCATCTTGTACTCCTTCATCGCCTCTCTGTGCAAAGCACCAGCATCCTTCAGAGGGTCAGCACTGCTGTGATGCAGTGGCTTGAGGAGCTTTCCCTGCTATTATGGTTGTGCAGTCAGATGAATATTTTATTAGATATTTGTGGATTGTTTAATTAAATGGATAAATAATCATATCCTTTAGTCTAGGGAGAAAAATTCAAAGCATATAAATTTTAGAGCTAATCCTTAATTAAAATTTGATGTAAAAAATGGTGTTAAGTTTCGTTGTGAACACTCTTTAATTGAATTTTGCTTAGTTTGCACTGGAAGTGAATGAAAACAGATGAAACTCAAGCTTACCTGAGCTAGAAATGAGAGGGCACACCGAGGTCATTGCTGCATATTAATTCATACTTTTAAAATTCATGGCTGTCATTAATTTGGTTTGGTTTTTCTCATCTGTTTCCATGCAGACAACACTCCAGAAACATTACTTGTTTTGAAGTATTGTAGAGATGCCTTTTTCCTTTCCATTTCCTATGTATTAAAAGACTTGTGATGGCATTTGGGGATGTAACATTAAGCAATTGCAACAGCAATAAACAAACAGGATTTCTTTTAGCAGAACACAGTGGAGTGTTTTCCTCTGCCAGAGCAGCCCTGGGGCACTCATTGAAGCTGAGGAAAGGTGGAGGAGACATAATTTATGACCTATGGAAAGAAGAGTAAAAGAATCAAATCATTAAGGTTGAAAAGGACTTCTAAGATCATTTAGTCCAACTGTCTGCCTACCACCAGCATCACCCACTGACCATATATATCCCTTGGCACAAGGGTAACTTTCCATCCAGCAACCACAGGTATTCCTGGAGTGCTGGTGGTGGTGTTGTGGATAGTTGTATGCACATTTGGAGAATGTAATTTGTGAGCCCTGTGAGCACTTGGGATCCCTGCTGGAAGCTGGGCTGCTGGCTGTGTGGGTCAGACCTTGCCAGGCCATGTGCATGCACTGGGAACTTGCCTGGGGCAGCGTAATTATGGGAGGCTGTGTTTTTCAGGAGGATTGTGTGCACTGACTTGCTAAACAGTCTTGTGATTAGTGTCTTATTTAAGAGGATTTTGGGACACGTGCTGTAGTGGCACTGTGTTTCTGCTAGATGTAGGGGAGAGGTTAGAAAAATGAACTCTGTAAAGGCTGTTCTGTGCTCTGCTTCTGGTCAGGTCTGTGGGATATGTGCTATGCATTGCTGCTCCACTACACCGTGTCTATGGGCAGTCCAGGAGGAAGGGAGCCCTCATTTACATGGGGCTTTATAGGGGCTGTGGTTCTGAGACTTCCTTAGGAGCCCACAGTTCAGCCCCATGTGTGGTTTCATCTGCCCACACCTTTGTGTCAGGAGCTCTGACCTCACGTCCTGGTGTTGGACTCTGAGCTGTTCTGCAGCCCACAGCTCATGACCAGCAGATTTGATCCTCAGGAAAGTTTCACTGATTGCTATTTGGACTGTGTGTGCAGTTTTACTCAAGCACAACTCATGTTTAAAGGTGCTGGCAGCTCAGTCACTGCTTTCACCACTCCGTATTTTTTGATTAGCCTATCTGATTTCTGATTAGCACATTTGGCTGATGTGACTGTCTCATGTGGTCTCCTTAATTTCTTTCCTAGGCCAGCAAGCTCGATTAGAAGTGAGATGAGGGCATGAAGAGCTGCTTGCATGGCACGGATGTGGCAGTGGCTCATCTGGACGTCCACCCCTTTGTGACTGGAAGAGTTTGACAGGAGCTGCTGAGGACAGCGAAGGATCCTGGAGATGCAGGTGATGGTCAAGTCTCTTCCCTTCCCTACCCCTGTTCTTGCTTGCGCAGGCCTGGCAGTGGGAGCGTGGCTGCTGTCAGTGCAGTAAGGTCACATGTATTTGAAGCCCCTGTTTGCACTGGGACTGCCTCATGTTGCGTGAGGAGTTGGGAGGGGGGTGAGGAGAGCTGGGAGGGCTCTCTGCTCTTCCTGTTGCAGCTATCCTATACTTCTTGCAAAGCAAAAAAACCACTGTTTCTGCTTCTTGTGGGAGCTTTTGTGGATATTAATATGTACTAGCTAAGCCTCAGAGATAAATGTCTAAGCTCCAGTTGGTTATTCTGACTTGAACGAAACTCCTGTGCGTGTGCAGGGGCTCATTCTGGTTAGGATTTTCCCCAGGAATCCTTGGGGATGCTGCCTGTGTTGCTGGGTCAGAGAATTTTACCCAGCTGGGTTCACAGCTGACCTCCGTTGGCTGTGCCTGGGCATATCTGTGCTTTCACTGCTGCCACTCCTACACTTTTCCCCTCACCGTCTCTCCCACTGACAGCCCGACCTTATCACACCTCTGCAAGCATTCATTAACTGTTTCCCTGAATGATTAGCTAGTCCAAAACGTCTGTACCGCATAGAGAATATTCCTAGAGCCCTGTGCTTTAATGTGGGACCTCATTAGTCCCACAATTGTGTGAATGGGCTACCCTTTGGCATACAATTAGTGTACACCATTTAGCTTTCTGGTTGCAGCAAGGCTTTGGGTATCCTGACCAGGAAGGTTCTGGTGCCAGGAGCTCTGAGGGGAGTGTTTGGTTGGGCTCTTTATTTAACATCACATTCTCCTGTACAAGGGAAAAACAAAGGAAAGCAAACTTGGTAAGGGAATTTTCAGAGGTGGCCGCAGCTATGGTGTTGGATTTGTGCCTGTTCTCATGCATGAAGAGAGTTTGAGAGGATTTCATTGTCCAGCTGCTTTTTTCAATCCTTAATTTCCTGGTATCGGGAATGCCAGATGAGAGGGGCTCTGCCCCCTCCCCGCTTCCTCTGTCACTGGAAACATGCTAATCTTCCCTCCTCTGTGTAAAACCTGCATTTTTAACACGGAAAATGCACCCCCTCTTTCTTTCCTTCCTGCCAGGAGTGCTTGTGCCTCTCAGTGTTGTGTTACCTTTAGCATTGCAAACCGAAGAGCTGCAGTGCTGGAGCTGCTCAGCCTGCCAGGGGCTGCGGGGTGGCTGTGAGTGGGGCAGGCAGCACTGTGCTGCTGCCAGGGTTGTTGGCACAGGGCTATGGGGACCTGGAGTGCACCAGCAGCACTGGGAATCCTCTGCTGGAGACAGATGAGTGGGAAAGAGGAAGGGCACGGCATGCTGCCTTGGACATCTTTGGCAGCTGTTGTATTCGTGGGGCAAGGAGGAAACAGAGCTGGAGAGGGTTTCTGGTGTGGATAAGGGGAGCAAATAAAGCAGGTCAGCCACAGAACATTTCTTCTCTAAAACACTGGTTTTGGAAACGAGGGTTTTTGTTTGGTTTTGGTTTGTTTCCGTGTTCCTCTGTGAGAATCCTCCGCTGATGGGACAAAGAATTGTCTTGGGGTGTGGCCTTGGGCTTCCTGAGCTAGCAGGATCTTGGAGGGCTGCACGTGTGGGAGTGGGACTGGGCCTCCATGGGGAGGTCTGGCAGCACAGAGCAGCTCTGCCTGCTCCTGTGAAGCGTAAGTTTGCAAGTGAGTGTTATTCTGGCGTTGGTTGGATGCCAGTCTTTAGGATACCAGAAATCTAAGGCCAAGCTGACCTCTAAAGCACAGCTTTTGCTTTTAATGCAGAAGTATTCGTTCTCTGAACCAACTGAGTGCACTGGGGACTTCCCTGTTTGTGCCAGGGCAAAGTATTCATCTCCTTTAGAAATGCTGAGAAGTCCTTCTGCTGGACAGCCAAACCCAACCCCCTCTTACTAAATATGGTTTTGGATGAGGAGGTCTGCCTTATAATTTGCAAAGGCTGCTGGGGGAGTTGAGTATTTGAAAATCAGGAGCGCACTTGGTCTGCACAAGCCTCTTGTCAGCAGTGTTTAGCCTGTCAGTATCTGAAATGGAAAAGGGCAGTTTCTCTTTCCTACTTTTGGCTCATTTGAAATAGGGAAGCATGAGCAAAAGCTCACCCCACCCCATGGCTCCCTGCAATGGCCGGGGGGGGGGATAACAGAGCCCAGCCCACTGCTGGGTGCAATGCCTTGCACTACCTGGAGCCAGGAGGAACACTGCAACACGTGAGGATGATCCAAGGCTCAGTGTGCTGCATTTGCTTCAGCATGGTTCTACAGGGTGGGTGTCTGGACCAGCTGAGCATAGTGAGCAATAGCTTGGACCCTGTGCTGAAGTACTGTTCCTTCTAAAGAGTGATGCATGCATAAGAGTATTACATAAGATAACGGAATAGTTAAGTATTGTAAGATAATGGAGTAATTAAGTGTTGCCTACGATAATGAAGCAATTAATTCTGCGTGCTTGATTCTGCCAGCCCATCTGAGCCATTTTGCTTCAGGATGGCTCCACCAGTGCTATGAGTTTTGAGCAGCCTGGAGCTGGCCATTTGTGCATGCATCTAAAGATCTCCTGGTACCAGCCTGCTTCTGCCCGATTAAGGTTTTTGCTGTCTCATATTCATGAGGTCTGTGCAAAAGTCCTGGGCTTATTCATTTCTGCATATGTTATTCTGAAGTCATGGTGGTGTTAGTTAATGTTATGCAACACCAGGGTTTAAAGGAATGCTTGTGTACATGCTTATGTGTAAACATATTTCAGTGTGTGTTTATATATTTGGTTTTATGTATGTGCACGTATATTTATTATATTTATAGATGTAATACAGCAGTGCTGTTGGTGTGGGTTAGAGCTGTACTCTGCTCCAGTCACTGCATAGCAGGTGGCTTGCTTGCCACCTTTTCAGGTTTCTAGATGCAGTTGCTATAGCTACTTGCCAGCTCCTGGGGATAAAAGTGACCACCTCAGGCATTACTTCTGGCTTGAAGCATCCTATGGAACTTGTATGTCAGCTCTGAAATGCACAGCATCTTGGTGAGCAGGAGTCTGGAACAGGCACTGTGTGCCTCAGGTCTGGGAGAGATGGGAGAAAAGCTGGCCAAAAAAAAAAAAAAAAAACAAAAAACAGATGAGAAAAGGACTTCTAAAAGGGGATGTTCATGGTGGGAAGGAGGAGGTCTGGAGATGGATGTAAGGATCTCACTGAGGCAGGAGAGTAAATGCCCACCACATCAGCCTGAGTAAGAGCTCCAGAAATTTAAGCATTCCCTCGTCTGAAGCCAATGCTAGAAGGAGAGTGAAGAGGCTTGGGAAGGATGTCCCAGGAAGGAGAGTGCTGGAGATGCAGGCATGTTAGGAAGGTGCCTGGTTCCACATAGGTCGCACTTGAAGCTGGCAGAAACAGCTGTATGGTGGGAGCTGCTTTGGCTGCACTGCACTGACACAGGAGGGCCTCCCAGCTGCTGGTGGGAGCAGCTCTGGAGGGTGTTGTGCATCCCCAACCCCTTAAAAATAGCTCATTTAAGAACGACTGCAGTCAGAAAAGTGGTTTCATTAAGCATTAACCACCAGTGCCTCTGCACTAGTTGCTGGAGCACTTGTTTGATCAGATAGTGCTGAAAGCTGTGCTTTCATCTCTGGGCGGCAGCAGAGCCCTGACTGACTCAAAGGGTGCAGGGGACCCACTGCCTCAAGGTAAGCACATGGGAAACTTCCTTCCAGCTTCCTTCTCTCACACGCCTCTGAGCTGCCAGATCTTCTGGCTGCACCCTGCAGAGATCTCCAAAGGAACTCATGTCTTCTCTGTGAGTGAACTGGCCGGGAGCAGGTAAGAAAACCCGGAGGTGACTGTAGTCTGAAGAAGGCCAGCTTGGTCTGATGGAGGTTGCTTTGCAGGCTGTATATGTCGAGCACTATGTGATCTCTGTGCTGAGCTCTGAACAACGTGAGGTTTTGGAGCAGCTGAGGAAGGTGTCGTGCTTTGTTTGTGCTGGTGTGCAGTACAACTCTGGGGTTTGGTGAGCTTTTAGAGCCCATTGGGAAGGGAATAGGGGGGTTAACTGGAAGTTTTCTGTTCTGGCAGCATTGGTGCTTTGTCATGTTTGAGAAGGACTACAGATAAAGCTTTATGGAGGTGCAGTCTAAGTTGAGACTTCATACGTGGTTCAAGTTGAAAAGAACTTAAACTGGGACAGGCTGATAACGTTACTGCTGTACTTTGGGAAGAAATTGAAAATCATTGTTCAGGCTTCAGAGGAAATTCTCTAAACTAATGATTTTGTTTAACTGGCTATTTCTATATTTAACACTTCAGAAAGAGGAAAAAGAAGTTGGAGAAGATGACTTGTAGTAGTCATTTCCCTCGATGACACACCGTTGTGGTCTCTAAGCATGGTGGTCAGCTTTCTAAAAAGCCTTTATCCCATTTGCATCAGTTTCTTTTTGTATCCTGAATACATTCTTTTCTAATTCAGTGATCAGTGGGGATGTAAGAACATAAGTATGTAAGTATTCATATTTGTAATATATCCTAGATAGAGATATACACACATTTCAGTGGGAGCAGAAGAAACTTAGCTGAATTGACCTGAATCTTGGAGGTGGGGGGAAAAGATCACTGAAATGCAAATGAATAATCTCAAAATAGTTGTAGAGGACTCTGTTTGGCTTTTTACTAGCTTTTGTTAGCTCTCGTGTTGCAATGATGCAGCTTCCCCTAAAAGAGAGGAGACAATGAGGGTCATATGGTGTGATTGGCCAAGGGTAGGAAGAAAGGCTGCGGCTTGCAGAAGGGTGGGATGGAAGAGAAAAGAGGAGCTCACGTAAATGATATGGCAGGGGAGGCAGCTGTGTGTCTGTATGCTCATCTTGCTTGTACTCATACCCAAATGCAGCAGACTGTGTTTAGAGTTGACTTTTGGTTCTCTTGCCTGTGTTGGAAATCAGTCCTGCACCAGAGATCTGCTAGAACCCCACGATGGCCACTGCTGTGTGCCGTCAGATCTCCTGGCAAGCTCAGGCATAGTGTGGTGGAACCATGGATCCCATGCTGACAAGCTGGAAGGGGGAAAGTTGTGGGAAGGAGCAGGAGTACACTGCTGGGAAGGATCCCTTCCTCAGGAGGACTTGGGTTCATGGAGATGAAGGGTCAGCTAGGTTCAGCTGACTATGCTAGCATTCTAAATAATTTGGATTTTCTTATTTCCCACACAGTCACTGCTGGAAGGGCTGCCTTGGCTAGAAAGCAAGTGAGCACTTGGGCTGCTTCCTTGGGCCCACTCAGAGCCCCTCAGCCTGGAAGGCAGCACATGGGGGCTGCATTTTGCTCTCTAGCTGTGGGCCTGAACTCCTGCTTTTTCCATACCTCCTGGCTGCCTGTCCTCAGCTGGGAAATGGGGATAGGGGCTGCCCCTTAAAATCGAGTAAAAGGAGGCAGGTTTGTTTAAATAAAATAAATGAGTAACTTTAACCTAAAGCTTGGTCTGAGCTAGATCAAAGTCAGCCTTGTTTGAAGTTGGGTGAACTTTAAGCCCAGTGCTTTCCGCTTTTGAGCTGAGCTCAAATGTTAAGCGACAGGGAGAATCTGCCTTGCTTCAGATTGGTTGGACGGAGGCTGGAGGTGACATGAGATCTGCCTTGCAGGCTCGAGCACCGTGTGGGAAGTTGCTGGGTACGAGATGACAGCAGTGTGAAAACAGCAGCTCTTGCCTGAAAGCAGCCAGACCCTGCAGACTTCCTGTGAGTTGTAGCAGCTGTGGTAGCCTGTGGTGCAAGAGCTCGTTTGGATTTTGCTTGCAGGTGAAGGTAATCCAGGTTTCTAATCTGCAGATAAGCATATATGTCTGCTTCTGAGATGATTTTAGCATGTTTACTTATCTGTGCAAGCCATTAAGGCATTTTGTTGCAAGAGAGATCTGTGGATAGTGTTTGCTGCCCAGTCTAAGGGGTGAGCTTTGCAGTGTTCTGCACGTTCTCTGTGATTGGTGAAAGTCTGGTTTGTCTGAATGTTGCCTGTTTGATGCTGAATTTCAGTCTCCTTTCTTAGAGATGGGGGGAAGCCTCACTGAAATGCTTTGGCCTCCTCTATTTGGGTCGTGGCATGGCAACTTTAAGTAACTGTGTGGTTTCTGAGGCTTGGCTTCCTGGATGAGAGTGATGCACCGTGAATTGGTTAATGCTAAGGGCAGGGCCTCCTGCTGCAGTGCAGTCCTTTGGATCAGGAGCACATTCCTGAAGCTGCCTTGCTGATCACTCCCACACTTGCTAGGAAGCAGTTTCAAATCAAACAGGTTCAAGATGACTGGAAGGCAAGGAGAAGCTCTCCAGGATGGCCTCACATCCTCAGTGCTCCAGCAACTTGGCTGACTGCAGTTCATGGCATAGGATGCCAACAGAAGTGCAAGGATCAGCCACTCCCCGTGCTGCATGTATGTTTTTGTGTGCTCGTTTCCTTTTAGGATTCACTCAGTGAAGAAGATGCTGTCAATCCTGGCAGTGCAATGAGATAGCTGACCTAAGGACAAAACCAGTGATAGGCCAAGAGGCTAACACTGTATTTAAACAGAACTGATCTGTGATGTTACAGAAGTAGAAATTGCTGTAGAGATAAACATGGCTTTCTCTCGGGGTGCAAACTGCATATTAATGCTGCTGTGTGTGTACTCACCTCAGGCCAACAGCAGCTGTTCTTCCAGCTGTTACCAACTGGAGGGGTGCTCTGTTGTTGGCAGTTTGCTCAGAAAGCAAGGTGGGGGTCAGGAGCAAAGTGAGTGTCGTAACTGGTAGCACTGAATGTCCTGTGCACAAAAGATGCCTGACTTCTTTATCTGGGGGAGTTGCTGTGCAGAAAGAAGTCTGGCTTCTTCATGGCCAGGTGGCACCAAGGGGAGGGGAGAGTGCTGTGTGTTTGTGCAGCCTGCTCTTGGGAGGCTGCATTCTCATCTGGCTGTGAAGGAGTCAGGCTTTGGCTAAAGCTCACCTTGGTGCCCCATCCCTCCTCCTGGCTCACCTGGGGCTGGGTGGGTGCCTTCCCTGTCTCTGGGAGCTCTGGGTCACACGAGAGCTGTCAGCTTGCAACAACACTGTGCTGAACCCAGTGCTGAGCCAGCACTGTGTGCAGGGATGCAGGAATGTCTGGGCCTCCTTTGTTGCTTCAGGGAGCAACCCATGTTTCTGTTGGATCGATCTGTTTAAAGCTCTTCCTCCATGCCTGCAAGTCGCTACCTGGCTTTGATAAAAACCACATTTGTGCTGAGGTTGGCTGTCGTGGTGCTCTCCGTGCTTCACTCCAGGAAAAAGGGAGGCTAAAAACTGCAGTGGTCTTTGTTGCTTCAACTTCAGCTTCACAAGCATAGTGTTGTGTTCACTCCAGCAACTGCGTCTACCTTCCTTAACTACTTGGTTGGACTTCAGATCACTTTGTGTCATGCCCCATAACCACCATGATCCTTCACTGGGCTGCTGCCATGATTTGTGAAGGGAGAGGAAGCAGAGAGAAGCGTTTGCTGGGTGGATTTGTGTGCAGTGCATAGCATGGCTGCTGCTGGGCTCTCAGCAGGGGCACAGCCAGCAGTTCTGGATGGGCAGCACTCTAATGTGTTTGGTCTCCCTCGTGCTTATGGGGGTGCTGGGAAAAACAGCCAAGAGGTTTCAAGCGAAGCCTTCATCAGGAAACTTTCAGTAATGTTTTCTGGTTTTGTAAGTACACGTGTGAAACTTTGAGTGTGGGGGGGGAGGAGTGTTTTAAGCTCTTGAAATGTCTTTAAGTATACATAGATGCTTAGATTTCTGCTGAATATTTCTGTTCGTTATAACGTTATCAGCCTGCATTTTATCTTTGAAATGTCAGTGTGGGGTTAAAGCCAAGGTAGAGCTGTGCTTGCAGGTGTTTGCATCCAAAGGCAGACAGACCACGAGCTTGCTGCGTGAGGACGTGACTCGCTGACTTGCCTTGGCACAACGCATGTTTGACATCTGCTACTGCAAATATTTTGGCTTCTGAGAACCTGGCTGCTGCTTTGACAGTGAACAACATTTGGTGTGTTTTGCTATCTGGATTCCTGCGTGTCTGTTACAGCAACTCCTCCCTGACACTTAACCTGGACGCAGGTTTCCTCAATAGCTTGTGTTCAGTGCTGGCAGCTTCCTGGGGAAACTTCTTTTCCTATACTCAGGTTCCTTGCATTGAAAGGCAATATTTTGACTGTGTGTGTGTGTGTGTGCTAGAGAAGTAATAAAAATTCATGTACAATAACTTCTTTTTGCTCGTTCTCTGAAAATGACATGTTCTGGTGGGCCGTGATGGGTGTCATGGTGGGGGAGCTGTGGTGATGAGCACTGCCTCGGGGTGACGAGCTCTGCAGGGGAAGCAAAGAACCAAATCTGAGCAGCGCCGCTGGGCCGGGCCCAGAAACAGTAGATGTGCAGTTCTGCATGCTCCTTCCAATCCTTTTGTTTGAATTGAATTAGGTTCTGCTTTGAGCAAGCTGTAAAGAGTGACTGCCTGGTCCTGGAAGAGATGGAGAGATATCACACCCACCTGCAAGAGGCTGGCATCATGGAAGCCTTACCCTGAGGGGCTGCTGAGCAGTGCCTGGCACAAGGCGTGTTTATTGTCCTGGGGCCATGGAATGCTGGTTAGGTGTCTTGGTGAGTGGGGATATTTGCAGAGGCAGTAAGTGTTGGCTTGCTGCATGCTGCTAATTTAAAATAAACAAGTGCTGCCCTCATTTTGAAAGATGAATGCCCTAGAGGAACACATTAATGGAGAAAATGAGGAAGTGTTGTTGTTTAATTTGAAAGCGTAATGTAAAGTAAATAGTCCTAAGTGAGTGCTCAAACCCTTGTCTTTGTAGCTTTGTAGAGGAATATTTGGTGTGGGAAAGGTTATGGTAAAGCTGGCTGATGATGGAAGCCTCACTGATGAATTTGTGATGTCAGAGAGTTCCAGATTTGGCCAAAGCTACACTCTTGAGAGTCGGTGGTTATTGCATGGCATTACCCACCTTCTTTCTCTTTTTTTTTTAATTTGATCATGAAACGTGCAATTTCAGAAGTTGGGAAGGTTTGTTACCAGCAGTGTTTTCCACATCTCTTACTGCAGTGAGGTTTTACTGTTGGAAAAGTCATCAATGGCAGCACTGCTCACAGCACACTCCTGTGAGTATGTGCCCACCGTGAGCTGCCTTCTGTTTTATGCTGAGCTCTGAAAGCTTCTCCCAGAATGAGCACCAGGACATCCCTGGAAGCGATCTCCCACCAGAAGATGGCATCTGAGTGGGGACGTGCAGTCAGAGCCCCGCTTTACCCACAGGCCAGAACAGGTCCCTTCCCTGCCCCTTACTGTGAATGAGAAACATCAGGCAGGCAGCTGTGACCAGTATAGGAAGCATGTTGTGGTGGAGCAGTGCTGGTCCCAGCAGCCAACAACTTATCCCTGTGTTCATGGGCAGCCCAGCAAGCAAGGTGTGTGCCTTGCTGAGATAAGCATGGTGTTCCCAGCTTACTCCCAGACTGTGTGGCTTCTTCATGTGTCGTCTGAAATTTAACCACGTTCCTCACTTAAAAACACTTCTGCTCATTCTTCACTTTTTTTTTTTTTTTTTTTTTTTCTCTTTTGTTGCATGTGTTGACTTTGGAAGTGCTTACTTCAGCGCATGGCTCAACAGCTGTTTTATTTTCACAGCACAGTGATGTTTTGAGAAAAAGCAAGGAATTGCTGTGAGTCTACTCTGTTTATCTAATTACAAAACGGAAATATATGCAGCTGAATTAACGGGCCAGGTTGGACACAGTGTCAGAGAGAACCTGAAACAGCTCTGGAGGAACAGAGTGTTCACTTTCATTAATGTATTATCAGCTTTCACCTGATGTCTTGAGTCTATTAAAAAATATGGTTTCTTCCATTACAAAATGACTCAGTCACAGCTTATTTACAATTATAGTCTTGATAATCTCTTTCCCCAGGACAGGAACAGGAGATTTTAAGAACAGATGGGAATTTTAGATAACTTCTCAAATCCTTTTGTTTTTTTCCCCTTTTCAGTTTCCTTGGGAGTATCACTTTGTTTTGAGTGGAAGGAGTCCTGCTCTGTACCTCCATCTCATCCTCTGTTTGCAGAAGAGGATCTCATTTCAGATCTGTTTGCCTTTTTCCTCTTTTCTTGTTTTAAGAAGTTAGCAAGCCCATCGAAAGGGAAGCAGCGTGCTTGAGTTTTCAAGTGTTTGGTGAGCCTTGGGAAAACCCTAAGCTGTCATGGGGTAAGAAAGTTCCTGTGCTGGATTAGGAATTGCCTGGCAGGTAGGAAGCAAGGTGTCAGATTGCACAACACCACAGGGCTCCCACAAGCTAATATCACTCCTAGATACCTGCTGTTCTCCTGCAGTAACTGATCTGAGGAGGAGGGGAATGGCAAGGCATGTATCCTGAGGGCTGCTGGGACCAGAGGGAGAACTGCAAAACCACAGAGAGCCAGCAGTCCCAGGCAGCTGGGCAGCACAACAGCCAAGGATGCAGAGGTGGCATAAAGCTCTGTGGTTTTGGCTTATTGCCACGGGACAGCTTTGAGTCAGCCCCACTTGCAACATGGCCTGAAGTCATTGCAGACAGCACAGAGCTGGGGCTTTGGAATGTGGCCCTAAGGGATGTAGGTGAATGGGCCTGGGAGGAGAACCAATCCAGTTGTGATGCTGCAGGGTTGCATGGCCGGAATATGCGTGCTGGGGCATCCTTGTGGGCTGATCCCTAAGCCTTTTACTGATCACTGCAGAAAACAGATAAGAGCTTGCCAGGCTATTATGTCTTACACAGCGGCTGCTGTGGTAAGCATTTGTAGGGTAAATCTGCTGTGGGTCATGGAAATGCAGATTGCCAGCTGTCCTCTCTACCCACTGGGGCAGCTGTTTTGTACCATTCAGCAGGCACCAGCACCCTGAGCTGGGGTTCTGGGCCAGACTGGGCTGCAGCTCCCTGCAGGGATGAAAGCCTCTGGGATGCCAGAGCAGTCAGGTTCTGCCCGCCTGTGGGTGCTGTCCTTGAGAACAAGCTGCCTTTCCCCTTGATAAAAAAACCAGCCTCTTTGCTTACAAGTCAAAGCAAAATCACTTTCCTACTGCAGCGGTGTGCACAGTTGTCAGGGTGGGGATTGCATTGTGTGAAGCACAGAATGTAAATTTTTAGGCTACTCTGAGTGCTCCTCACTGTAGGGAACACAAGCTGGCAGTGCTGAGACGTGCTGCTATTGCCTACATCTGAAGGTTCCTGGAAGTCAGCCCCTCACCATGTGTCAAGAAGCAGAAAGTGAATGAAGTCTGGCTAGGAGTCTGCCCAGTGTGTGCTGGAAGGGAGGCGGAAGGAGTCTGGGAACTTTGCTGTGAGCTGGTTGGTACTGCACGGCTCCATTTGGGGGTTTCTGTTTCTCTCTATATATAGATTCTGAAAGCACTGCTGTCTGCAGCAGAACTGCATGCAGAGGGGGGTAGAAGGATGCCCACCGACTGTGGGCTGCTCTGTGTGAAATCACTGAGTTTCTCACAGTTTCTTAATAGAGTTAAAATATGAGTAGTCAGCATTAGGATGCATAGAATCTAATGCTATGTACTGTAGCATCTGTAATTTAGCTTACATGGCATTGTTCTGACTCAGTGTTCTGCAGAAGCAAGCTACTTCTTGAAACATATCACCCTGTGAAATCTCGCCTTCTCTTGCTGTGTTTCCTTGGTTAGAATGAAGCTATGAGGCCAAAAGATTTGTCTAGACAGTATTTTGTGAGGGCCTGTGCATAAGGTAATATGTTGTAAAGTGACTTTTCATACTACTTGCTCTTTCTTGCTCCAAAAAGGCCAGGAGTCGTCTGCAGCCGTGCTTGAGGAGGAGCACCTGACTTGCTGAAGAGCAATTGATAAGATGGTTTCTTGGGAAAAGTTAAGTTTTTTCATCTCCTTTTCTCTTAGCAGCGCTCATTGCACACATTAACCATCAGCACTGGGGTTTTTACTTCGCTGAGAGAATGGACACGTAAGCTTTTACAAAGCTGATGTGTTATTAATGTTTCTGCTGCTGACCTTTTGTGCCTGGATAACAGCTTCTATGGGACTGCTGCACTTATCTGAGGAAATGCACGTTCATCTCCAAACCACGAGGTTCTTCCATGATAGTTTCATTTCTTATTTATTTATTTATTTATTTATTTATTTTGCAGGTGTTTCTCGAATCTCTTCAGCACCTCGTGCATCTGTTGTATTTGGAGATATCCTGCTTTAAATCCTGGACAAAAATCTGCCAACAGTCAAAAATGACTTGAGTGGAAGAGCCACTGTTTTGTCCAACAGGTAGGATGTCGGTAGTTGGTGGCTTCTGATACGTCACAGCTCAGCATAGCTTGGTGTCAGCAAGCTGTCTGTGGAGGGAATTGCTGCTGGTGCCGTGCTAGGACAGATAATGATCTCCTGAGGTGCACTGGGAGGTGGTTTGTGTAAAACTGTTTCATTGGGGAATATGGTTTTGTAGAAAAGACATGAAGGCAAAGTCGTCTGAAAGCCACCTGCTGTTGGAGTGCTCCCTTTTATAGCACAGCTGGTGGGAGCTGGAGGTGACTGCTCATACAAGGAGCTGCATAAGGGGATGGGCAGTGCTGTACAACAGGATCTAGCTTTATTACCTGTAAGGATAACATACCTTGAATAACATTTATCAAAGAGCGTTTGTGAACACAGCCATGCTGTGGCTTAATTGGATCCCAGCAGCTGGTTTCCCACCAGGAGCATGCTCAGCCCACTGAGGGTTTGCAGAAGTTCCCTGTGTAGTTGCTAGATGTCAATTGATGAAACTCCTGGTGCTCATGAATTCAGTTTTTTTCTGCACGGTTATGTGCCTCGTTATGTGCTTCATTAGTGTTCAGGCTTGTAATGAAGTGACAGCTCAGTTCTGGAAATGCTGCTGGTGGGATTTACATATTGGCTGATTGGGATGGGAGGTGAAGGAAAGCAAAATGGAGACCTACATTCCTGCTGCTGTGCTTCTACAGCTGTGTTAAACATGTTTCAGTGACGGCAGCCCCCGGTCACTGCTACACAACACGTGATGGTTAATAGCCACTTCAAGTCTTATTTGTTTGACATTTGAGGTGGTGAACTTTTGAAATGAGATCTTTCAATGGTTTGAGGTGTTAAAATTGCCCCTGCGTTCTCTCTCTCCCCACCCACTGCCTCACACTGCTGCCTGTGATTTCATAGGCATGTGTGGATGTGCACACACCTTTGACTGAGATGTTCTCTTCCCCAGGACCAGCTTCCTGCCCTGTGCTCACTGTCCCATTTGGATGCAACATACACTATGGTTCACATCAATGTGCTGAAAAAATTTATGTGTGTTCTCGTGGTGATACTGATAGCTCTGACAGTTTGCCTGTGGAAAGAGACAAAAGGAAGCTACTATGTTCCTTTCAAGAATGATGATACACAGGTTCACAGGACTTTGGAAAAATGGAACCTACTTAAATCACAGGGCCTCTTCCACGAAGCTGCTGGTGAAATGGGTCAGATGCCTAAAGTTTTGCCCAACAACCAAAATAAAGTAAAAGGCATCACCTCTGGAGTAGTGGAGAAGTCCAGGAAAGCAGCAGACCATGTGAAGGTATGGGATAAGGACAGCTCATCCAGAAACCTCATACCCAGGCTGCAGAAGGTCAGGAAGAACTACCTGTCCATGAACAAGTACAACGTGACTTACAATGGGAAGATGAATGCTGCTAAACTCAGCCCAGAGAAGCTGCTGTGCCAGCTGCGGGACAGGGTGAATGTGACCATGATACAGGGATCAGACGGCCCGTTTAATTCCTCAGAATGGCAGCACTACCTGCCAGAGAAAAGCCTCAATGAAACAGTGGGCCGCCTGGGTCGCTGTGCTGTTGTGTCCTCTGCAGGCTCTCTGAAATCGTCTCACCTGGGACCAGAGATAGGTTGGTATTTTTCTACTAAGATAAAATCAAGCAATACCGTTTTCTAACTTGCACTGAACAGAAGAGACCTGGTGTCATGCTCTTACTCTGCTGGAGCCACGGAGGTATTTAAAATAAGCTGGAATCTATCCTTGCAGTTCTTTGATACCAGTACAGGCTAGGAGGAGATGGGAATAATGATGAGATACTCTTCTCCTCTCTGAGCGTGTACGCTGCGCATCGTAAGCTTCCTTATGATGCTGTAGGTGACAGTGCCTGTGAGTGTTAGCCTTTGGGCATGCCTGCTCCCATGAGCAACCACTGATAGCAACAGCAGTTTCTCAGAAATGAAAAGGATTGTGCTAGAAAACAGCTGCAGTCTTAACTCTGCGACCTTGTAAAGATTTGATTATGGTATAACACTGCTCTTCCTCAGCAGGAAAACAGTAAGTAAAAATATTTAGCCAAATGGGTAAGCCCCAAGGGGGAGTGCAAAGGATTGGACTGAGTTGAGAGGATGTGACTTCTGTGCAGGTAGTTCCTTAATACTGAGTCCTTTTAACTTTCATGGTTGTGTTGAGCTCACCAGAAAGTAGAACTAATACTGAATACCAGGAAGAGGTTTGGCACCTCAAATGTTTGTTTCTTGAGAGGGTGTGGGATGGGTTGAGTAATGTTATGTGCTCATTGCACGCTCAACAGGCAGAAACTTTTTATTTGGAGAAACTCCTACAGAGAAGGAAGTAACAAAAACAGCAAAAAAAAAAAAAACCAAACCAAAAAACCAACAACACAACTAAAGCACAAAAGGGAAAAAAAAAAACCACTGAAACACAATTCTGAGCAATCTGCTCTAGTTGACCCAGCACTCAGTGGCCCTGGGCAGTCTTCAGAGGTCTCCTCTGACTCTGTTTCTTGCTTGTGGTCATTGATCTGAAGTCAGTGCAGTGAGTAACAAATGCTGAAGCATCGGTCTTGTACTGTGATTGTAAAGAAGTGAGAGTCGATACTAAAGCACTTTGTATCTTTAAGGAAGCAGCATCAGGGTCTGTCCAGCCTTCAGTTCTGGGTTTTATGCTTGGCAGAAAATTCTCCTGTGGCTGCAGCCCCACTTTGTTCACTGCTTATTGTTTGGGACTCTGTGAAGATTCACACTGCGCTTAACTCACTGCAGGAGGAGTATGTATGATTGCTCCCTCCTGTAGAAATTGCTTGCAGGCTTCAGTACTTCAGTGTGTTTGTAAGTTATCAGCTGGATCAGGTCCCTTTGGCCTGTACTAAGCTGGAAGTAGCCTTCATCCTCTGAAACAAGTAGACAGATAACCCTTTAATACATTATTCAGGAACAACTGAGGGAAACCTTTCAGCTGCAGTGGGGAGGTGAGGGTTTGTGCTGGCAAGTGCCCAGAGGCTGTCCTTAATGGGTGCCTCTCGGGGCAGGTGCTGGGTGAGGATGAACAGCAAGAGCTGTGTTGAAGTGCACTGAAGGATGTGATGAGAAGGGCGGTGGCAGCATTAACCAGGGCAGCACTGCCTCCTGATACGAATTGCTGTTGACAGTTGGTTGATGTAATTGTTTTAGCCTCCTGATGAACGCTTGAGGCGAAGCAGGTCGAGTACTAAGAAGGCAGACCTGACTTGGAGCACTTTTCTGGGCTGGAGCTTTCTCAGAAGTGACCCGATCTCTTGTTTGATGCTCTCCTGTCACCCAGCTGGCTTGTTTCCAGCAATGCCTGTGCTAACTCCTGTGATGGGATGGCTCAGGAGCTGAGGATGCTGTCACAGCACATTGTAATCCAGCATGCAAGTGCTGGATCTGGGATGTGAGCAGCCAGGCAATGGATGGGCTGTGCCTCTGCTGCTGCAGAGTGGAGTGCATGCCATGGGTGCAGAGCAATTGTCTGTGTGCCTGCAGCCTCCTAGTCTGTCCCCTGGGCTTAAGCATCAGTCTGTTCCAGATCAAACTGAATGAATTCTGGAAAGGTCACTGTGTAACATGCCCTGGGCGAATGCCATTATCTCTGCTGCCATCCCAGTTAGCAGGCCTTGTGTCTGAATCACAAACTGGCACCTTTTAGCTCAAGCAGGCATCTCTGGTAATGGTTCTGCGTGCTTTTGGCTGCTTGGGCGCCCGGTCTCACTGCAGCTCCTTCAGCTGAGTGCTGTGAATAATTCAGGAGTGCATCTCTGTTCATGTACAGTTTTCCCCAGTTTTGGCCTGATGTATTTCTATGGAGGAAAAATTGTGGTTTGGTTGGGGGAAGGTGCCAAAAAGGGATTAAATCTTAAAATGAAGCCTTTGCTTTGAAGCTTCGTTGAGCACAAGAAACTGCTGAATAATTATTCTTTAAAGGGCTGGGGGTATTTTGTCTGTGTAATCACATGAAATGGGGAGGAAGGGTGGTAGATCAGAATGGGAAGATCCTGTTTAATGGGCAGTGCTTGCCTTGATGAGTTCTTGATGATAACAAGGTCTGTGAGTTACCAGTGAAAAACCAAACTGAGGAAATGCGGAGCACAACACAACCACTGGGAGACAGACAGGATGCCACAAGAAGTTCATCAAACACCACTTTTAAGCATACACTTGAGGTGTAATAATGCTTGGTGTCTGGCTCAAGTTGTGTGTGTAAACTATAAAATCATGGAATTATCAAGGTTGGAAATGACCTTCAAGTTCATCAAGTCCAACCGTCAGCCCATCCCCACCATGCCTGCTGGGCTGGTACATGTGGTCACATGGAAAGTCTCCGTAGCTCCAAAGCCAGCTGCTAGCTCACTGCTTTTACTCTGCTCTGCTTTCAGACAGCCATGATGCCGTCTTGCGGTTTAATGGGGCTCCTGTCAAGGGATTTCAAGAAGATGTGGGTCAAAAAACAACGATTCGTCTTGTTAACTCCCAGGTAGGTGTGATGAAAGTTCAAACAGACCAAGCATGGCACAGCTGCACGTCTCTCCTCTGCCTGGGAGCTGAATCATAGAATCATCGTAGAATGGCCTGGGTTGAAAAGGACCACAATGATCCTCTAGTTTCAACCCCCCCTGCTATGTGTAGGTTTGCCAGCTTCTGGATCAGGCTGCCCAGAGCCACATCCAGCCTAGGTGAATCCAGCTGAATGGCAGGGAATGGCCTTCCTCCTAAGAGAGACACGGGCAAACCTTCTCCCCATTGCTCAGAAACCTTCTGAGGCTCCTGCATTTAAATTAGCACGTGCTGGAGGTCGTGCTTCTTTTCTGCTCAGAGATGATGTGCATAACATACTAGCAGGCTCGTTAAATGATTGAAGATAAGTGCCCAAGAAATGCACTTAGGAGCCTGTGCATCCTGCTGTGCTCTGCTCTGCAGCTTGCTCCTCTCAGTTCCCCTGTGTTCAATCAGCACTCAGATGTGGGACGGTTTGTCCTTGTTCAGGCAGTCTTTTTTTGGCAGCCACATCTGGCAGCTCACATCCTTCCTCTGCCCCGTTTGACCTTTCTGTATTTTATCTTCTTCCTTCTGTGCGCTTTACGGTGGCAGATAGGCGTTATCACTTGAGAAATCTTGCTCTGAAGAAAGTGCCAATTGCTGCTCTTCCTGTGATACAAAGTTGTTTGTCAGTGAAAATATGTAAGTGACCTGGGTTATTTGCACAGGGAGGAGGGTAACACCACGACTGCATGAGTGTAGGATAGCACCAACAACGCCGTGTGACTGCTCTACTTTTGGGCTAAGCGTGAGCACTGCAGCTCTTGTTTTGGCTCCTGCCACTGATCCATCCTCAGTCCGGTCCTCAAATGAAGGAACTGGGATGCTCTGTATCTAATCTATCAGACTAGTCTGTGTTCATTGCTGTCCCTATGGCATGGGTGGCCAGTGGCCCTGAATTGCTTGATAGTTGTTCTGATATATTTTCTGTAACAAACATAACCAGATAGATTTGGGAACAGTACCCAGTTGTTAGTTTGTTCACAAGTTGGAGATTTTTACAGTACAGTGGGGTTTCTTGTGCATCTGTTTAAAAAGGAAAGATTAATGGGGTGATGATAGTGTCAGGGGAGAAGTTTGGGATCCTCAGAGCTGAGGATGGGCTTGTAGGTCCACGAGCTCGGTGGTTGTTCTAAATAGAGAAACTCTTTAATGTTCCCTTGCCTATTTTCTTAGACCTTGACTGTTCCCTCTGTCCTGCTTTTTTAATGGCATGTGTTCCTGCAGTCTTCTGCAAAGCATCAATTTGCCCTGGGAAAGCTCTCACATCTTACAAAAATAAGGGCTGAGGACACTGTGGGGGGAATACTAATGTCCTTATGTAGGACACGATTCCTTTCAGCTGAGCTGACCAGGGAGCAGATTACCAAGGGCTTCCTCATAGCTCTTGTTTACAGCTCTCCTTGGCTGTGAGTGAGAGTTCTCTGCCATCGCTGCATTTGCTGATATTGGCATTAATGAGTCTGCAGGGGGAAAAAAGGAGATAGCACACCCACGGAGTGAAATAAGGTTGTGACGGCTGAAAGAGAGCATGTTTGGATTATGGGCCAGAAACTGCAGTAGCTGGAGAGCAGGAGCTCGTTATGATCTGGTGGGTAATTGTACCAGGAGAGTAGGTGCTACACTAGCAAGATATTTGCTAAGCAGTGAGTTAGCTAAAGAACAACTTCAACTAGTGAATGAATGGATTAGTCAGCTAATTAGAATCAAAAGACTGAGCAAGACAAATAAGTTGTATAGCAATTTAAATGGTGTTTAAGTACTTAGAAAGAATCAGTCCCTCTGTTGATAGAACAGATAGGCACTAAAGGTACTGGGGAGCCAGAGGCCCACCTGGCCTCTTACAGGTAGGCTTTGGTGCCTCTGGGCAGCCCTTTGGATGCTGGTGTGCCTCTGCTGGTTCACATGGCTGTGCTTGGCCCACCTTTACTTCCTCTGCTGCTCAGCTTCTCTTGAATCCCCCTTCCACGTGTTTCACATCAGCTTTTATTTTCTTTCTTTTCTTCCCTGGAAAAAATTCCTGGAAGATTTCCAGCCTTTCAATGGAAACAGGAAAATGAAAACAAAATGCCAGTGTTCCTCACCCTGTTTCTGCCCCGTGGCATCTCACCCTTACCTGGCTGAGGGGCAGCCCATGCCAGCTGCCTGAGCCTGCAGGAGCTGCACTGCACTCCAGCTTTGGGGCACGCTGTCAGCAGGCGACCCAGATACTGCCACTGCTGCAAGGAAATGAGGCCACGCAGTGCTCGTGGTCGAGGGAAAGCCTAATCCTCTGGAGCTGGAAACAGATGTGAGGAAACCCATTTTGATTTTCGAGTAATAGACATCTGGGCCAGCCGCAGCGTCCCTGAGCACTGCTTAGCAAAGGCGATCAGTTTGCTGCTGGAAGCAGCCTGGATACTTCAGGGTAAATGGAGTAGCTCTTAATTGGGCCTTCTGAGAGCATGAAGAAAATGGAAGCTGATTTTTATGACAGTGCTTCTCTTAAGCACAGCTTTTAAAGAACTGCTGGTGCAAGTTAAGCCTGAAGGCAGGGAGGGCAAAAGACCAGCCCCTGTCTCAGTGACCAGTGCTTGCTTTTCAGGGCAAAGCCATGTTAGTGCAGGTTGTTGGAGGCTGTGCCAGCAGTGTATGGGTGGCTGCAGGAGTCATGTCCTTGCCTGTGTGCTGTGGGACATGCTTTGGGAGCAGCAGAGGGGTGGCTGGAGCTGTGCTCGGTGGGCTTTGCTGCTCAACTGCTGCTGATGCTGATGGTGTGTATCAACGTGTTGTGTTTGTTGTGTCATTCCAGCTGGTCACTGTTGAGGAGCAGCAGTTCCTGAAAGATGCTCTGTATAACACTGGAATCTTGATTGTCTGGGATCCAGCGCCGTATCATGCAGAAATACATGAGGTAAGGCTGAGGTTTCCGTAAATAAGATCAGATGCATGCTTTGAAGTGCAGCTCTTAGCTCACGTCCTCCTTATATGAACAACCACTCATTTTGAGGCCGTTCTTGTTTACCTCTTCCTCACGCGTTACAATGGGATTGGATAACTCTGAAGATGTAAGCTAATGTCAGCTCTCTGTGTCAGATTTTCACCTGTGGGCATTGCAGCCTTCTGACTACAAAATGTTTTGCCCAGTCCCACTTCTCCAAGTGGCATAAGGATGTATTTGTAGCCAGTGTAAAGTCAGTGAAACCAGGATGGGGTATTTGTGGCATAGGAAAAGGTATAAAAATGGCTTTCTGAAAACATATGCCCTTCCAAGTATTTTTATTGAAAATAGAATGTTACGATGCAAATGAGCCCAGCCTGCTTGAGGAGGTGGTGCTGTGGGAACTCTCCTGCAGCATGGGATGCTTTGTGCTCAGGGTTGAGAGGCACAGGGGTCTGCAACACGGAGACAGACTTCTCAACATCATTGGCTGTTGGGGTTGCAGAGTGAAATGATACAAGATAGCTGATCTTATGTAACAGTCCTTCTCTGCCAGAGGGAGGAGATATGGGTTTTCCCCCTCTGTTCATTAAGGCAAGTCCCCTCAAAGACTTGAAGGGCAGGTTTGGTTGGGCAGCAAGCAGCATGTAGAGATCCAGCAGGACCTTTTCCTCTTGGCAGCAGCAGGTTAACTCACTGATAGCCTTCCTGTTTGCCATTGGTTGTAAAAAAGGGCATGCTGCGATAAAACCATCTGACCTCTTGTTTCTGTTTTGCAGTGGTACCGAAAACCAGACTACAAGTTTTTTGAAGCCTACAAGTTGTATCGTATTAGACATCCGGAGCAGCCCTTTTATATCCTGAATCCAAAGATGCAGTGGCAGCTCTGGGATATTCTGCAGGAGAATTCCCTGGAGCATATTCAGCCTAACCCACCGTCTTCGGGAATGCTGGGTGAGATAACTGCCTTCTAAACTTCACATTCAGCTTACAAGAGTTCTTCAAAATATCATTTTCAAAGACAGCTATGGATTTATGTTGTTTGAAGGCTTATCAGAATTGCTTTTGCAGTGCTTGTCTCATGCCAGAATTCTAGCATCGTGTCTCAAAGGTATCGTTTTGGTTGTGTTAAAATAAGCAGCACCCCTCTGGAACAGCAGTTAAAAACATGGCCTGGTTCCATGTGGGAATAGGTGAGCAGAACGCAGTTTTGAGATGTTCTTGAGGCTTTCTGGCTCCTAAAACCAGAGCAGTTCAACCACATGGGGTGCAGAGAGGAACATACGGCTCCTGTGGGTTCAGATCTCATCAGGGAAATAAGTCTGTTTACTGCAGATAAAATCTAAGTGGTTACCTAATATGTATATGGAAAGAAAGACATATAGCTAAAGGCCTAATCACAGCACGGGGTTGGGGGTGGTCTGACTGACCGCTTTGATTCAGTATGCTAATTTCTTTGTCAGCATGCTAAATCCAGGCTCCCAGCAAAGAGGCTCACTTTATATTCCTCTGTGGCAAAGCTTTTCCTTGTTATCAGCAAGTAAATCTCATGGCCATGTCAATTAGAAGGAGCAGACTTCTCAGGATTCACATGTATGCTGAAGTCATAGTACAGAAGTGTGGTCTCGTTCACTGTGTGGACATCAGTGTGTTGCACTTCAGCCAGTTTTCCACTGTTGCCTCTACTCCCATCTCTGCCAGGCACCTTCTGCATCTGTGTAAAAAAATGTGGAGCTGTTGGAGCGAGTCCAGAGGAGGCCACAAAGATGATCAGAGGGCTGGAGCACTTCTCTTGTGAAGATAGTTTGAGGGAGCTGTGCTTGTCTGGAGACGAGAAGGCTCTGGAGCAGACCTCACTGCAGCCTTCTAGTAGTTACAGGGAGTGGATAAACAGCAGAGAGGCTGACTTTTTACATGGTCTGACAGTGACAAGACAAGGGCTTTAAACTAAAGGGAGATTTAGATTAGATGTTAGGGAGAAATTCTTTACTCAGAGGGCGGCGAGGCCCTGGCACTGCTGTCCAGAGAAGTGTGGGAGCCCCATCCCTGATGGTGCTCAGGGCCAGGCTGGAAGGGCTCCTGGGCAGCCTGAGCTCATGGGGGCAGCCAGCCGATGGCAGAGGGCTGGAACATAATGGACTTCAAGGACCCTTTCAGCCTAAGCCATTCTATGATTTCTGCCAGTTAAACACCTTGTTTTCTTCACCAGCCTTGCTCTTGCCCTGTACCAATTACATCATCACACGTGCAAGACAATTGCATAAGAATACAGCCATGTTATTACAGCATGGCTGTCACTGTATACAGCTCACTCTGGTCAAATCCATCAGCTGTGTTGCAGTTGCACCAAACAGCCCCATCCAGCCTGGTGTGTTTTCTCCTGCTTTCAACTGAACTTAGGAAGGAGGAAACCCTTCCCTTTGGAGCGGGGTGCTTTTTGCCTGGCCATTCACCTCACTGTGTGGTTTATGTGACGTTAGTCTCTTTCCCTGCACAGGCATTGTGATCATGATGACGCTCTGCGATGAGGTGGATGTGTATGAATTTCTCCCTTCTAAGCGGCAGACGGACATTTGCCACTACTACCAGAAGTTTCACGACCGTGCCTGCACCATGGGAGCTTACCACCCTCTCTTGTTTGAGAAAAACTTGGTGAAGCATTTAAACCAAGGCACCGATGAGGACATCTACGCTCACGGGAAGGTTACTTTGCCCGGCTTCCGAAATGTACATTGCTAGCAAATCAGTTTTTATTGTATTCAGACTTTTGCCTTGACTGTCGAAGCACTTTGAAAATCAGGGTTGTCGTATTTGTTAGGTCCAAGCACTGGTGTGTTTTGACAGCTCTTCCTCGTTGCGACACTTAAGACTCTTTGGCATAGCTTCTCCAAACTGGAAGGCAGTGCAATACGTTGTGGTACATCCACACACAGTGTCTGTGTGAGCCTCTGCAATAAATGTCTTCCTCGTGGGGCTGGGCTCATGCAGCTGGTGGAGTCTTTGGCTCAACTGATGATGCTGTATGGGAATCACAGGAGATGCTTTCTAAGCAGAGACTGCATAAGGCCGAATCAAGTGCTGATAAAGTTCAGCTTGCTTCAAAGGAGTTCTGACAGCTGAAAGCCTCATCTGCTGAGAAACAAGAGACATTCTTTGACGCTTGTTCCCATCGCCCTGGAGCTCTTTGGAGCAGTGATTTAAGGAATCACTGTTAAAGTTGGGTACTGATAAACTCAATTCCTAGTCCAAAATATTTGATTTTACCATTAAAATAAGCAAGGTAACTACCTTTCAAAATACAAGGCTTTTAAATCATCTGGTTGGCATTTTTGGCATATGAGAAGGGAGGCAATTCATGATTCAGGAATTTCTGCAAGATATTTTTAGACATTTTAGTGGAGCTTTTTTTTTTTTTTAATAATAATTTTAAGCAAGTTTTATTGACCATTTACTTCTCCAGTACAGTGTCGTGTTTGGTACAAAAGAAGCCGTATTTTGAAAATGTTTTGGTGGTGGTGTTGAAAGGCACAGATGGAAAAACTCACTGGAAGCTGGTACTTCTTTCTAACTCTCTGCTAATCTACCTCTGTAATTATTGGCAAATTGTCTTCTGTCTTGTCTCCAGTAACAAAAAAGCCACATAGCAGCTGGATGGATGAGATGCAGGTCTCTACAAGCTAACCAGGGCCATCTCATTGCTGCTGTGTGCTTTCTGAATGCATGGCGAGCAGATACATTGCCTCCATTCTTCATCAGCAGTGAGGAAGGAGAGAGTGCTCTGCTCCCCATGCTGGAACTCAGGCAGAAGGGAGCAGGGCACCTTTTCTCTCTCATGTAGCCTCATGGTGGAAGCAGCAGCTCTGCAATCTCTGTGCGTCACTGAGAACACCTTCTGAGTCCTTTTCCATACTGATGTATTCTGTGGTTATCTGTAAAGAAAACCTTTTCTTCTGCTGTTTTGAATAAATCCTGTGAAGTCACTGGCCCATTCTTACCTTGGTGAAACCAGTGTAAATGTTATTCATGGAACATGGGGCCTTGTGCCAGAGCAGGTGGGAACTGCGATGTGCTCCTTTTGGTGAGCATGTGGCCCTTATCTGCTCCTTGGTGGGTGTTCTTTGTTGGATCTGTCACTGATAGAGACACGTTGGGGTTTTTTTGTTTAATTTTAAATGATGATCCTTACTACTGCTATTGTCCAGGGGCACTTCTGTCTCATTAGGCATTTGGTTTCTTTCCTTACGCTGAGCTGTTAGGGAAAGATCTTGGAGCTTCTCCTGCACGTAGCACTTTACTGCTGACTTTGTTCCGTGTGTGGTGAGCAGACCTGGTTCATCTCTCACCTGGGAAAGGTGGGAGATGAACAGAGAAAAGCTGACCCCTGGGATGGTTTGGCAAAATGTATTTCTAGTGCAGTTTCTTTCCGTTGAAGTCTCTGATAGCAAGAGGAGATGCAGCTTGTAAGTATATAATGCTGAATTTACTTCCTGACTTATTTTCTTCATGAAGCTGAGTAGCTTCATAAGCTGGCATAAGGGGATGCACATGGATGAGTACCTTCTTGCTGCAGCTGCTTTTGAATTCAGAAGTCCAGCAGCAGAAGGAAGACCCTGCCATGCTGTCAACGTGATGCTGAAAATGATTTTCAGCGCGATACAGAACTGGGTGGAGAGAGAGAAGGGGAGGAGCGAAGGGAGTTGACTGAAAGTGCTGTGGTTTGCTGCAAGAAACTTCTGGCAGAAATTAGATCTCTTTAAACAGAAATAGATACTTCCCAAAGTGCAGTGAACTTGTTTTGCTGTCTGCGTGCCAGTGCTGAGCATGCAGCCTATTTTGAAGGCCAGCGTGCTTTGAAAGCTGTCTTTCTGGGAACAAACCCAGTCTGAAGTGCCTTTATTTCCATTCATGCCGCAATCTTGCAGTGCTTTTTCTGCCTGGCCCTGGAGTCCTTTACAAAAACAGTAGTACAGCACTTCCAGGAGCCCACAGAATTATAAACACTTGAAAAAAGAAGCTTTTCAGTAGATGCTGATGGATGTTTTTCATGTTAGAAAAAGTTTCAGCCTGGGCATTCGTAATTTGCAGTTCCAAAGAATTCTGACATCTCACGTGGGTTGGTAAAGATGCTGGACTGGCAATCAACTTGCACTGACAGACCAGCAGGAGCTCAAAGAATTGCTGTTGCAGACAGCTATAAATGGCAGAAACCACCTCAGTGTCTCCTTGGGGAAGAGGGACTTGGGAGGCCTTCAAAGCTGGGTTGGGTGCAGCGTTGGGCACCTCATCTGCTGGGTGGCAGGGGGAGCTGGAACTGGATGGCCTTTGAGGTCCTTCCCAACCCAAGCCATTCTATGGTTTTATGATAGCATTAGTGGGGTCGTGGGTATCTGCACATGAAAGAAAACAGGACCCTTCTCCTTTGTGTGACGTGGCGTGGGGAGATGGGTGACTTGTGGCCCTGCAGGTGGCTGTGCCTGTGCTGTAACGCTGGCAAAGTGAGCCAGCAGCAGGGGGTGGTTGATGGGATGTTCCTCCTTATTTTTGTCCCTTTTTGTACGATACAGCAGCAGCATCTGTGGTAGAAAATATACTTTTAGTGCAGTGGGGAAAAATAGCAAATGCGTCGCTTTGGTGGTATGTGTGCAGAAGGAAGTGGTATGTCAAGGCTACTTTCAGCACTGTTCACCATAAAAGGGACAATAAAGAAATGTCTTTAAATTCAGTTCATCAGTTCTTTGACAGAGCTGTTAGTTTAACCCAAACGTGTGCTGTACAGGAGCGGGCAGGTCGCATCCACTGTGACAGCCTGCAGGGCTTCCTGGGGCTTGGAGGGCTCCAGATCCAGTCCTTAAGCTCAGGCAATAGGATTTGGGAGTTCAAGAGGAAAGGAACCATAGAGTCACGGAATTCCAAGGTTGGAAAAGACCTCTAAGGTCGTCTGGTCCAACTGGAATCGCTACCATGTAGGCAGCATCTAGCTATGCTTTTCTTTTGTACTTGTTCAGACAGCACCTGGCTAACTCGGTTAGAAGAGGTTATCCTAAGAGACTTCAAGATTTGGCCACGTGACAGAGTTTCAGGAAAAAATGTGAGTATAAAAAGAGAAAATGTGAACCATAACTGGTAGAAAACAGCATCTTGTAGGCTGACACTGAATTTCCACATCACAGCTCTCATGTTATTAGACTGTTATTAGACTGGATCTTTTTATGGGACCGAGGTTTGTTTTCAGGAGCCCAAAGCTGATCAGTACTGCAGGCTGTTTAGTAAAAGTCCTCAGCTCTCTGGATACAGGCAGTCCTACTGCATGGTTAGCAGAAGAAATAATACAGAAATACAAATGTGGTTTTTTTTTTTTCAGCTGACTGTCTTGAAGCACTGAAAGTTTGTCACGGTTTGGAACTGTGTTAAGAACAAAAGAGCCTTTTGAAACTGAAAGTTGATACGGTTTTATCCTTTATTCTTTTATTCTGCTTTATTCTTTTACCTTGAGGAATCAGAGCCTATCAAAATACACGGCTTTCATCCGGTTTCTAAAGTTAACAGTGAATGCATGCCATCCTGGGACCCTGCTGGAACAGGTAGTAGGAGATCTCTGGAGATGGGCCATGTCCTACTTGTATGCTGCAAAGAAGACACATACGTAAGTGTGTGCTGCTCAGGGTTTGATTTCCATTTTGGCAAAGGTCACAGCAGCACCGCTGCTCCTATTAGACTCATGCAAACAGCTTTGAACTCGAATGTATTTGATAGATGGGTGTGATGAGGTTAGCCATCCCATCCCAACCCTGTCTCATTTCATCTTCTCTCTGGCAGAGCAGTGGTTCTTGTCACTAAATGCAGGAGCAGTTGGCAATGGCTGACTATCTCCTGGCTTAAATGTTTTGATTGTGTTGAGGTCACGTATCAGAGGTCAGCAAAGCCCAGAAACGATTCATGTTTTGCTTCCAAGGAGGACTGAGGCTGCGGGGCCTTTGCCGCAACGCTGCGTGTTGCAGTGCTGCTGTGAGCACTGAGTTGGGGACATGGTCTGACCATGCACCTAAGGCAGCCCTCAGGAGTCACTGCTTGCTCAAAGCATGGGCTGGAAAGTCCCACACCACCTCTTGCTTAACTGCAGGTTAAAAATTTGCTTTTTATTTACCTGCTAATGTACCTCATGCTTCAAGTATGAGGGCCCTGGCCGGGCTGAAGCTGGGTCCCCAGGAAGCAGGCAGCTGGACAGCCCTCGCTGCAGCTCATCCCATGATGGGGGAAGGTGTTTGCTCTGACGGTATGGTTTTCACTTGCCAAGCACTACGAATGAAAAACCTTGACAAGTATATGGTAAAAGTCAGCAGGAAATTGCATTTTCTGTCAGAAGGGGAGCGCTGTGAAGTGGGTTTCAGGAAATGATATGTAACCAATGCCGCTCCTGCAGCTCAGCACTCCGGGTCCTGGCTGGCAGCCATCGGTGCCTAAAGTCAGTGCAGTTTTGCTGCAGGGTTAGTATGTAAAAGCTGTTTCACTGAACTGAATACACAACAGAAATCCTGCAGCGCTTCTGAATTAATTTCCATTCATAAAGCTGTTAACCTGAGCGAGATGCTCCGTGCTGATGTGCGACTGTGTTCCTCACATAACCAGGTTTGTGGTGTTCAGTGTCACTTAAGGAGTCTGGTCCTGCTCTGATAAGACTGCTGGCTTTTATTGCCCCATGAGGTGTACATACATCTGTATGAGAGGAAGAGCCAAGAAGCTGGCTGCCCTCTTTCTCACCACGGGTGTGCAGGAGATGTGCTGGGAATGGGGTCAGGAGCCCGGGTTCTGTCTGTTTGCCATCACTTGGGAAAGTACAGCCATTTTAGTACTCATCTCAGCCATTTAAATATGTGCAGGAGGGGAGAGCCATGTTCACATCTTTTTTTTGCCTCCTAATTCCGATTTTCTGGCATGCTTTCTCCCTGGAAGCCGGAGCTATTAGCATTTATTCTCTCAGGACTCTATGCCTCTCTTCATCTCTGAGTCACTTTTCCAATTACAAATTAATTTATCCAGCATTGCTCCTTGCTGAGATGAGCAATAATGAGAAACACTATTATATTGAACTGAAATGGGCTAAAGGGAAGAAGGGATGTGTGGGGTGTCTCTGGGCTATGGCTTTTTTACAAAGCAGCTGCACGTGTGTATTTACTGCAGGAAGCAATTAGGGCAGAGAGCTCAGGTGGAATCCCTCTGGAGCTGCAGCAGGGCAGTGCTGGAATGCAGTGGTGACCCAGAACCAGAACTGAGGGCTGACCCGGGGAGCTGCAGGCTCCAAGCTGGTTGTTTAGGAGGGTGCTGTGCTGCCTGCCTGCACCTCGTGCTCATCCTGCAGACCAACCTCTGCCTCGATGGCTGCTGCTGTTTTCTGCCTGGGAGCTGGAAGACATGTTCTCACAGGACTAGCTGGGTTTTTGTGCTTCCTGTCTTAATTGCTTCATCCTTATCTGGAAATGAATTTGGAGAAGTACAGCTAAAACAAACATCCAGTCTTGTTCTTGGAAACACCAACGTCTGTTTGCCAGACATGTCTGTGACCTTCCAGGTTAATGAGCAATGTTCTGAGGCAGCGTGGGGTTGCACCAAATGGAAAGTCAGGTAGGTGGAGGCCTGGAAAATGCCATGGGGAATGGGTTCAGCTCAGAATGAGCAGGGTCCCTGGATGATGGGCAGGCGTAGGGCCATCTCTACAGGTGTTCTGCTTTCATGTTCAAAACCTCAGGCCAACAGTAAGTTGTAAAATAAAGAATAAATCCTATTTTCTGCCTTAAGGAGTCAGTCAAGTAAGCTACATTTGCAGTGTAATTTTTTAATCTTATGGGTTTATTTCAGAATTTTAAAGCTGAGTATCTGTTTGTATCTGGATTAAACAGTCCCAGCAAATGGGTTTTATCTGAGTACACCACAGCAGATTCTGGCAAGTAGAGTGGATTTGGCCTGTAACTGCTTAACCACTGCAGTTCTGCTTGTGGGTGGTTTGTTTCATTTCGTTCTTCAAGTGGTTCTTCCCAGGCTGAAGAAAAGCACCGCTTCTGGTACATGGCTTAATGAAAGGCTTGGTAAGACCCAGGGAGCTCTTCTGGTAGCAATCAAATGCTCTTCCTATTTTAATTATCACCGTGATTCTCAGCAAAGGTAAGGAAAGCAAAGTTCTTCAGCCCATGTTGCTTTACTGTCACCACGCTCCAAATAAGCATTGGTGAAATTCCTGATTATTTCCATGCTTTAGTTGATAGTCTGCAGGCATCATTCATTTTTTTTTTTCATTTGGAGGTGTTGCAAATGCCAGAGACTTTGTTCTCAGAGATGATATGAGGAAAAACACACCTAGACTTCATTTCCTTTCTGCCTTTGAGCCTGTGATGGGTTTTCGTGGGTCTGAAGCCCTGCTGTACGAGCTCGCAGCAGCTGGAAGTGTAATGCACTGCAGCTCAGTTGTAAGATAGCCATTATTTTTCTTTCTGGGAGATTGCAGTAGGAGGCACGTGACTAGAAAGTGCTCATTGCTCCCTGCATGGTGCACAAGGGACGGTTTGGACCTGACATGCTGTGTGCCCTGAGCCGGGCCCCCACGTGCAGCCCTGCCTGTGGCACAGCCCTCAGCTCATGGATAGGGCTGTGTCAGAGCATGGAAAAAGATTGTGAAACCTTCTGCTGAGATATTTGAGACCTCAGTGTTTTTCTTGCTAATTTTGAACCCGTGAGATGTTTCTCATGGCCTATTTATAGAGCAGCTTGTTCTCAGAAGGCCCAGTGGGCCCCGCTCTGCAGAGCAGGCCTGAGAACCTCACCCTGGGACACCGGCCGGCACAGCCATCCTGATGTGCTTCAGCAGGGTCCAGCCAAGGCACGCGGATGGACACTGAAGGTGATGTTGGTAGGATGGCAGTAGAGCTTGAACCTTCCCACCAACATCCCATTACATTTTGCTGCTGTGTGACAGACGGCAGCAAGGAGGCAGTCTGACTGAATGGCGTCTGACGTGCGAGCCTGCATGAAGCAAAGCTGTGCCATTGAGTTCTCCCATGCTGGTGAAAATGCACAGCTGAAGGTGATAACTATGTAGAAAAAAAAATAGCGTTTTCTAGCTGAGAATTTGCTCTATCAAAGAGTGCTATTGTGCTCTTTGTACCTGTTGTAGTTTCCGCATAAATAATTAGGAGGCATTACTTTTGGAGCAAACCGTGTATTTCCTCAGACACTGAAGGTGCTGAAAAGCAAATAAGGCCGCATGCTTGCCTCCCTGTCAGCCATCCCACAGTACTGCTTGTTACGCTGCTGGTGAATGCTAATATCAAATTTGGATTGGGTTCTCACTAACTGGTTTGCTCCCAGGAAACCACTGCTGCGTGCTCCTACAGGATGCTGCTGGCTGCCCCCTGCTCTCTCCTGTGTTTGTGTGCTCCTCAGGTATTCTCTTCCTGAAGCAGTGGTTACATGGGATTTGCCTTTCCAACCCCTCCTGTGGAAGGGGAGCACAGGTAAGGCTCTTATCAGCCATCTCTCTGCAGTTACAGACCAGGAATCTCTCTTATCTCTTTAACCTTCACATAGCCCTTGCCTGGAGGCACTCGATGCAGTGGTTACTTTATCCGGTCTGCTCTCTGGATCACATAGTTCTGAAGAATAACAAAGAGGGCTGGTAGAGGCAAGCCTGGACTAGAAATCAGATCAGAAATAGCGAGAAATGAGGGAAACAAAGGCTGCATCACATAATCAGGGATCCTGGCTGCCATGGGGTCCGTGCTGTCCCTGCTCAGCAACCAGCCGTGCCTTGCAGAGACCCAGCAGGGATTCTGCAGGAGGGAAACCCCTCTGTTTGGGGCTTTAGCTCTGACTGGGGCATTGCAAGAAAACCACAGTCAAGCTAAGCACATAGCTAACCAACCCCCATCCCTGCAGGTGCTCAAGGCCAGGTTGGATGGGGCCCTGTGCAGCAGGATCTGGTGCCTGATTTCATGGTTGACAACTTGCCCCCAGCAGGGGGTGTCTTTAAGATTCTCCCAACCCAAGCCATTCTGTGACTCTATGATTCTAAGGTTATGGCTGGCCTAAGGGATGTTTGACATGGGTAAATCCAGTTTAATTTGTCTGCCTGCTGCATCAAAACAATCTATCTAGCAGAAAGGTGAATAAAGCAAGCCTCTGTGGAGGTGGGAACTGCTCCACAGGGTCTGTGCTGTTTAATGCAGTGATCCTTCAAACCCATCAATGCATTACTAATGGCCTGTGATTTCTGAGCAGCCTCCATTGATTTAGCTGGTGTCTCACATGTTGGCAGTGATTCACGGCTGTTTTTGCAGGATGAAAGCTGTGGTCACAGAAATCCAGAACAAGCCGGTGAGCGGAGGTTTAATCAGCACGAGCAGCTCTTGGTGTTGGGATGCTTTTCAATAGTGGGCAACAGGAAATTCCTCTTTGGTGTTCCAGGCAGATTCCTGGGGGAATTTATATTAAAAATAAATAAATAAATAAGGGAGAAAGGAAAATGTTGCTCATACAGCAGCGAAAAGCAGGGAGCTCTCCCAGGGGCTGAGCACAGGCAGAGGCAGCAGCACATCCTCCTCCTCCTCCGAGAAGTGGCAGCAGCCAGAGCTGATGGACGGCCTCATGGAAACATTTTGCTTGCTGGGAATTTCTCATGCTGCAGTGGAAACACTCCCTCTTGCTGCCAGCCTTAAAATCAGAGATATACATGGACCTGTATAGAAGTTAAATAGAACAGAATCAAAGCTTCCCTAGCAGGCAGCACTTACCAGTGAGTAAGTGTTGTATTTCCAGCAGGGCATTTGAGTTTTGTGTGATAGTTTCCTCATGCTCCTATTTATTTATTTGTTTGTTTATTTATTTATTTATTTATTTTTCTATTTAGCCACTGGGTGGTGTAAGGCTTCACTCAGGCCGTGTGGTGGAGCAGCTGGGCTGTGGCATTTGTGAGTGGGGATGCCACAAGGAAAGAAGAGATGTTTGCATCACGAGCACTTGGCCTCAGGGCTTTGGCGAAGGGGCACTGTATTGAATTCCTTTGGTTGTTTTAGGAAAGGAAACCTGTAGGATCCTTTGCTCCTGCTTCAGGTGAGGTCAGAAAGGCAGGCAAACCTATACCATGCAGTACTCCCTTTACTTTTTTAAGGATTTTCTCCTTTCCTAAAAATTACCTTGCAGTTTTCAATCTGTTAATGCCAGGGAATGGCATTGCAGGTAAGCAAGGCAGGTTTGGGTTTCCTTGCCAGGAGTCAGAAAGGATTATTATTTTCATCCTGCAAGGCCAGAAGGTTTTGCTATCCTCCCACTTCCACAGTTCTCCCTGAAGCATTTTTGCTTTCAGATATGTGACTTCCACAGTCATGAGGGAAACCTGAGACCTGCTGGGCAGATATTGGTATTCAAGGCACGTGCAAAGGACTTGTGCAAAACTTAACCAGGTTTCTACTTGAATTTTGTCTGGGTAACTTCCAGGGGAAAAGTGAGTGCACAGGTCTGGCCCAGGTGGCCAGTTCTTTACTGCTGGTCAAGGGGAGGTCAGAAAGCCAGCCTAGGTTTATTCCAGCACAGCATTCATGTGGTGAGGCAATGGATGTTATGGGCAGGAGAAGGATGAGAGTCTGATGCAGCAAACTGTAAGAACAGGTTTAAATAGAGGTCACTGTGGACGTAGTAAATTCCTGATTGATGTTGTTACTACATACTTTGCAGAAACAACAGAGTCATCACATTGCTTTGAAAATACACAAGATGTGTTTTCAGCACTGACTGCAGTGATTGCAGGTGGTATCCAGAACCAGAGGGAAGGAAAGTTCTTCAGACCGAGGTGAACACTGCTGGTGTTAGAAGTCAGCTTCGGAGGGCTGGTGATGAGGCAAAAAGCCACAGCAGTGCTGCTGTGTCTCTGGAGAACTTCTTCCTCTCAGCCCTCACAGGGTGCCATGAGGAACTGAATGCATCTGCATGATGCCAGGTAGCCAAGCTCTTGCTGGCATGGCTGCTGGGTTTCTTCTACATGCAGGAGGGCAGCTACTGGGCCCCTCTGAGTTTTATAAATCATAGAAACATAGAATAATTTTGGTTGAAAATGACCATTAAGATCACAGCTTGGCAATAGCACCTTCTGCAAGGCCCAGCAGCCCCCCAAGCTGCTATTGCTGCAGCTGGAGGCTTTCTGGCTGATGCTGCAGGCAGGCAGAGTCGAGTTAGCAGCAGGGAGCAAAAATGGAAACTGATTTAAAAATAGTTGAGATTAATTTGAGGAACAAAAAAAACCCAATTGTTCTTCAGATTGGGAAACCTTTCTGGAAGGAGATGAGCACGCCTGCAGGCTGCAGGCAGGGGGCCGTGGAGGCTCCAGCAAGAGCAGCTGCACATTTCTTCCATGACCACAGAATTCTTGGCACTTGGTTTCTTGCCTGGGACAAAGTGTGATTTTATTGGTAGTGGAACACCTTATGTGCAGGGAAAATACAACAGCCTTTGGAGGGCTTTAGAGGCTTCCTGCTCTCTTGGCTGCACTATGGGAGGGACGGACCAGCTCACAGGATTGGAAAAGATCTGTTTGTCAAGTTTAACTATCGCCTGGCACAGCCAAGACCACTACCAAACCATGTTCCCTAAATACCCTCAGGGATGGAGCCTTCACCACCTCCCTGAGCAGCCCACCCCAACACCTGCTTCCTCACATCCTATCACTTGCAGCCTGAGAAATGAGACCAATGGGATGGGCGTTGCTGTGAGCATTTGTGATGTGGGGGATGTCTGGTGCCCCCAAAACTCCTGCACCCATTTAGAAAAGGATTGAAAAGTACCTCTGTTTTGCACCCTTTGCAGATGAAAACACCCGGGGTTCCTTGGGAGAGCTGAGTTTTGAGGGCAGGACTAAAACTTTGCTGAAGACTTTGAAAGAAGGTGATGGCCGTGGCACCTGCTTAAGGAATTGAAGTTGTCTTCATTTTCCTTCTCTCCCCTCCTCCTTGGTTGAGTTGATCTGCATTTTAGCCACAAGGTGGCACATGGTCCTTCCCTGGGAGATCAGAACGGAATCACAGGACAAATGGTTTTTGTTCAGATACCCAGAATTCAGGCTGAGCCGCTGCTGTTCCCAAAATAAAGCCCAGGCAGACAATGGCTAGGATGGCTCAAGTCATTCTTAGGACATAGCAGAGGGAACACCTGAACCTTATCTTGTGTGGGGTTCACAGAGCCTCGCTGATGCTACCCCTATGCTGGAAGAATAGAGGTGATTTCCAAATCAATGTATTGGTGCTGATTTTCTGTTTGTTTGATTTTTGTTTTCAAAACCCATGCATGGGTGCCAGGTTGATGTCTGGCTTTGGTCAGAGGGAGGCTTGTCACCCCAGTAATTCCCAACAGCAGCAATAGCCCTCAGGTGAATGAAGGCAGCAGCACTGTGCAAATTACCTTTTCTTTCTTATCCATAATAAGACAGGTAATAATCCTCCTACTGGACTAATTACAGCCGATGAAAATAACTCCCACTGACAGTGTTTGAAGAATAACCACTTACATGAAAAAGAGTGAACAATGATGATTATTTTGTACATGACTCTCTCTTGCCCCATCTATTCTAACCTCAGTAAATCTCAGTGTAGTTAATCACCGAGGATTAAATGCTCGGGGAAGGAGCAAGAAATTATGCAAAGGCAAAACTCTGGTTGGCCTTTGACTTGCCATAAATTTGAGTTATCTGTCTCAAAGAATACATTTCCCAGTCTGCCTTCTATGGAATAAATCTATCCAATTAGATTTGTTTCCATGATTATTGTATGGATAGGGAAGACAGGAATATTCTCAGGTGTGTCTAGAGCTAATCGAGAAAGGCAGTGGCTGTGGAAGAGCTGGGTTGGCTCTTTGGGTATTTGAGAAGCAGAAGAAAGCACACAGGTGGCTCAGCAAGCAGCAGAGAGGGTAGGGCTTGGGTGCTCATCCTTAAAAAGTGGAAACCAACCTCGGAGAAACTGAAAATTCCAGTTTGTGTGTATCAAAGTGGAAAGAAGGTGTTAATTTAGCAACAAGGGCTATCAGGAGAAGGGTCAAGATCCTTAAAAAATTTTGGGTCTACCACCAGTCTTAGAGGCAAGAGGTCTCTAAGGAGAGATCCTACTCTATTCTCTCCCTCCAAGTCCGAGGGCTTCACTTAGTAAACATTTTCCTGCCATTAACCTCTGCATTATTTGCCCTATGACAGGTCAGAGCATGGATCATCACAGAGGGTAGATAATAGGCTGTGAAAACAAAGGAAAACATTAATGGATTTTTTCTTCTCTCTTTTAAAACCCATTAAGGCTTCTCTAAGTGTGCTAAAAGCCAAAATGCCCCATGTACTCAGGGGGCTGCAGACATTTACAGAAATGACTTCTTCAGAATGGGGAAAGGACACACATCACAAGCCTCTGCCAGGCAGCTGCCATTTGTTAGGTTACCAGATCACTTGCTCACTTTTTTGCACTCCAAACCACCAACCAGCTGCCCCTTACGCTCTGAAGGGTGCCCATGTGCCACAGATATGGCTCTAGTGCTGCCCTGTGAGGTTTGTGATCATCCCAAGTTCTCCTTTGTGGGAGTTCTTTGGAGGATTGCCCTTCTGCTTGGGTGCAAGGAGTGCAGCTTTGGTGTGGGCAAAGCCCTTTGGCTCAAGGCACCAGCAATGACCTGGCCAGACCCAGGACTCTGAACTCTTGCATTCCCATCCTGAAGACCTATCCTGAAATAAGACAACTCCTGGTGCTCTCTCTCTCTCACTTAGCAAGGGGAGATCAGCAGCAAGCCCAGCATAACTACTGAGTGGAAGAAAAGTTCCCCAGCTCAGCCACATTTTTGCACATCTGTACAAAATCCAGCAACATTAGAGGCAGTGTTTTCTTGAAGTGCAAGAATCTGTAACCTGGAAAGCCCATTGTTTCTTGTGCCAGCTTTTGGCTTATGGCAATGATGCCAAGAATCAGTTTGGAGAGCTGAGGGTTTTGAGAACTCCAGGATTGCTTTGTACTTGCAAGGCATAAAAACATCCCCAACATGGCTTGCAACTCTCCTGCAGCAGTAGGGCCAATTCCTTGCTCTGAAAGATGTGGTATTGCTGTAAGCAGGGGCTTGAGGCCACGGAGCAGCAAGCATCCAAATGTCATGGGAAACATCTCTGCCCACACACTGCAGGGCTGTCCAAGTCCTGGAGAGGATGCAGGTCCCCACAGAAAACCCTGAGCTGCTAACAGTGCTATTTTCCACTGAGTGTGGCCAGCTGTTCCAGCGTCCAACAGAATGATTAGAAAAACAGTAGCGTTAACTAGTTACTCCTAAACAGACTGAAAGCAAGATGAAGCCCAATAGTGGCTTAAAGGAAAAGCAATTCAGTGACCGGGAATCAGGAGAGCAAGATAAGAGGTTTTCTGTGAGAAAAGGTTTGCAATGAAACATAATTGAGTGGTTCCTTTTTTTCCCCTTCCACAACCCATTGAATTAAGCATGTAACCAAGCTGAGCTGATTGCTTCCCTGCCTGAAACACACTGCGTGGTTTTTGGTTAGATTTACTGGCACCAACCATTTCTTTATAACAAGTCTGCCCAACAGTGAAAGTGCCACGGGGGATTTGTATCAGTGCAAGGGGCACAAGGTGCACCCATAATTGGTGTGGGTACGTGAATTAAGGTGGAATTAAGACAGCTCTCTTGCTGCCCCCGCTCTCCTACTGGACAATACTTTACCTTCAGCCATCCCCAGCCAGGAAGACTGATGGGATGGTTCTACATTTCAGCTGCAGGCTGCAGCTGCCCACAACAGTTTTCTTGCCCCAAATCCACCAATACTGCAATGAATGGCTATTTTAAACAACGGACAGTGGGAAGAGGTGAAGGACTGGGAGCCCAAATAAGAGGCTGTTGTGACTACTACAGCAGCAAAGCTTGGGCAGATTTAGCAGTCACTTCACTTACACTGAGTACAGCCCTGCCCCTGACAGGCAGCTGATGGCATTGAGGTCATGAGAAGATGTTAATCTGCAATCTCACCATCTGTATCACTGGCATCTGGAAAATGTATTGCGGCCAGATTTTTGCACAAGGGAGCTGAGGGGAAATTTGTTGCTTTCCTGAGTAAGAAGTTGTGGTCAAATGCTCTCACACAGGTGAAGTGTCAAAACAAGGCAGACAAAGCCCCAGGCACCTTCATTGTTACATGGGATCCAGCACATGGAATTTTGCTTGCTCTTCCCAGCACTGTGCACTCCCTGGCTCCTGCAGCTGTTGCTCATGGAGAGCAGCACTATGAGCTGGATGGCATCCTCTTCACCAGATTTCCTGCCCAGGTGTTGTTCCTTCTTTCTAGAAAGTGCAGAGGTCTTCCCATGAGACTCCATGAAAGGCACATCTATTCTGACAAAGCTGTCTTGATTATAGGAAGAGAACTGGGAGAGCAGCCATTGGTGGTGTGAGGTCAGTGGCTGTGTGTCACACTGCCTCCAGTTCTCAGTGATGACACACATGGGTGTCAGGGATGGGACTCCGGAAGCCAACACATCCAAGCAGCAGAGTGTAGAGCTGAACTTCCCAAACCACATTTTCCCCACGCTGTGCCCATGCAGAGTGCACATGTGCCTCTCTCCCAGAGGCTCTGCCTTTCTGCCGCATCCATGCTCTCTGCTATTCTGTTGTGCTCACTGTGCGTGCACTCAGTGCAGCTCCAGAAAAAAAGAACAGTAGATACTTAAATGCATGCTTCCCTGTGGTGGAAAACAGGACAGACATGAACAACTAAGTCTGACTGCTGACATATTACACTTCACAATGCACACACCACCCAGTGGGCTGAGGGCAGCACCAGTTGCTTTGAATCCACTTATTCCAACTGCAGAGTTTGATTGTATTGAATGCTTACTAGCACGTACAGGAGGGAAAAAGATATCTGTTGCCAGGGCTGGGTGATGACACCAGCCAATGACAAAGTCCTTTTACATCCAAATGATTGTACCACAACGTAGCCTTCTGGATTATAAATACAGGACTGAGATCTTCACAGTTGAAATGTGGGAAGGAATATAAATAAGGCTGAGGGCGTTTGCTTTGCTGCCTTCTTAAAGGTGGTACAATCAAAGGTCACTCAGTGTGTCACATGAAGTTTGACATCATTGCACGTAGGTATTCCTCCTGTTTCACACCACAACCAAAACCACACCACGTAGTCATGCATAGCGCACTCTATTTTATCAACACAAAAACAGATGTAATCTGTGCTAGCATCCTTCCATCCAGGGATGTGGTAGGAGGCTGAAGAAAGTGCAAAGAGCTGAGGAGATCTTTAAAGAAAAAGAGATTGGATTTTTCTGATTTTATTTCTTGTAACAAAGTCATCCATATCTCAGAGCAGGCAGACTACTCCTAGTAAAGCTCACCTGGGATTCAGTAGGCAAAAGCCTTGTCCCACATCACTGTCCTCTTGACAGACGATGGCTATAGTACTATAGTCCAAGTTGTAATCTACAGCTATAGGGATAGGAAACATGTAGGGCCTTTTTGGGTGCCCTCAAAGGACCAGAGCCCCTGCAGGGAAAAGTCTCATTGCTGTGAATTTGTAGGAGCTGAGACTGAAGCCTCTTGTTTGGCAACCAACCCAGCAGACCCACTGCAGTGCTGTAATGCTATAATGTGATGGAAAATACAGCAATAATAGCAGGGTGGCACAATTTGAGACTACAACAAATAAGAACCAGTCCAAATGCAGAACAAATAAGAACAGCTGCAAATGCAGAAACAAAAAAACAGCTTACCTTTAGAAGACCTCAGGTAGAAAGGAACACCAGCAAGATACCCTCACCTCCTCTACCAGCCCTTAAATGAGGTCTGGGAAGGGCTGGATCCCGGCTCCATCCCTTCCAATTACTCAGATACATTGCATGCACCTAAGCTCCCCTGGGTTGGCCCTGCCTTCCACCAGGTGCTCAATCACTGCTTCAGGCCATGACCGCATTTCTGCTACCCTCCCTCCATGGATGGGAGCACAGGGCAGAGCAGTTCTGTGACTGCAAAGTACATAACATTGACCACATTATTGATCAACTGCCAGCACTGGTTTTTCTACTAGTTTAAGTAGAAAAAAGTCAATGATGTTTTCAGTAGAAAACTCAAAGTCATTCTAGGCTCAGTGACCTCAGCATGTTGATCAGCATGTTTGCATGCTTGCTCCTTTTCTGGGCTCCCAGGGGAGCAGCTCTCTGTTCTCCTCAGCTCAGAGCAGTTCTCCCCAGCAGCAGGGCTGCCATGTGGCCGCAGTGGGTCACTGATCCCAGGTGCAGGCTGTCCCTCCACTGCACTGTGCCTCATGATGGACAGGGCTTCTCCCCAAAATGGCCTTCAGGACCCCACAGGGAGACCTGTGGACGGGACGCGTGCCCACACCGTGAGAGCTCCTCATCCTGCAAGAGCTCCCCACAATGTAGTGAGACAGCCACAGCCATGTGTTGGTGGGTGACAGCTGTGCAACCTGTGAGTCACTGCCCTTCCTGTCCCACTTTGCATGGTCTGAGCACACACATCGGGGTGAGTGTGGGCACCATCAGCGTGGAGACAGCCGAGGCTGAAGGCTTTGCTTTTTCCACAGACACGGGCAGCAGGAGAAAGCAGAGTACTTGTGCCCACCTGGCTGGAGAGGAGACCTCTTTGGGCCTGGTGGATGGTGAGCACAGCTACGGCAAACTGCTCCTTTCAGCCTGGTGTCATCATTCTACTGCTAACTGAAACAGCAGGGTCTGCATGTAGAAGTGCATATGTGGCAACGTGGCTGTGTCCTGTGTCTCATAAGACTCCTTATAACAGCTTAACTTGCTGCACTGCCAGTGCAAACACTGGGTGCCCCATCACCGGGCCATGGGCACAACACCCCCAGTCCCAAAGGAGCAGTCTGGCTCCAGGCTGAGATCCTGCAGAACCAACTCTCACTTGGATGACTCATTACCATACTGGTTTCTCACCTTCTGCGGACACAAACATGCTTATCGACAAGTCTCCCATGAAAGGAAATTATGCTGCTGTGATAGTTTCCACTGCATCATTTCTACCAGACACTGAAGCCCACTGCTACCCTGAACCCCCAGGGAACTTTTTGCTCCCTTCCCCTGTGCCTTTTTCCATTCAGCACATCTCTGTGCTTATTATGGGGTGAATGCAAGGTATGTAAGTCTCCATGTAAGTGGAGCAGTGTGAGTGGGTTTCATCTCCATGACCTTCTGTTGGGTGCCCTGATCTGCACCTCCAGTGCACCCAATTTGTGAGTGAGTGAAGTACCTTGTGCACTCTCTTATGAACAGCCAACCATCAACAGCAGCCCTGCACCAAAGAAGTGTTACAGTACTGAGGGTCAGTGGGCTGGTCGGGTACTGAGGGTCAGTAGGCAGCAAGGCCATTCCCCACCAGCCCTAAGGCATGCTCATTGCTAACACCAGTTAGACAGCCCATCTCTGGGCTTATAGATGCCTATCCTTCATCCAATTCTGCCAGAGCAGGATCTGACAAGTGAAGCTCTACCCCAAGACTGTGGCAGAGCCCCCCAGGCCCATGGCCAGCCTGAAGGCAGGGGAGCAGCTGGAGCCCTGCCATCGCAGACACCTTCTGCTGCACCACTGCCCCATGCAACAAACACATCCCAAGGGGCTCTTGGAGGAGCCACGTTCATCTGAAGAGGCTGTGAGGTGTTCTCCACCCTGGGGATTGCCTGTGCCATGCACTGAACTGCCCGGGACTGCATAAGGATGGCCTTGCATCTTCGGCTGTTCAAGTGAGCCAGTAACAGATGCTGCACCTTCCTGGCTGTGCCCAGCTTGGTGTCAGCACAGCAGCCTAGCTCTGCATTAACTGAGTACACTTGCTAGCCAATGACCACACTTCTAGGTAGTGTCAAGTGATGAGGCACTGAGTCCTCATGGAAAGCATTACAGGCAGCAGATGATCTTATCTTTCAGAACAAGCAGACATGAGATCCTTTCTCACGCAGGAGGAGGAGGTACTATAGAAGCCTTCAAGTACTCGCGAGCTGTCAGTTCAGGTGCATCATGTGTGCCTGATCACAGCCCATCTGGCCCCACTCCTGCTAGGTTGCTGCTGAGACCTGCTGTGACTCTGTGGCTTTATACCCTCAGGTAACTTCACCCTGTCTTGTTCTCTTGCTCTGCATGCTCAGGGGCCTGCTGTGGTGGGGAGGAGGTGGAGGAAGCTCAGTGCCTGGCTTCTCTGATTCAGCACAGATGCTGCTGCACATGGTCCTGCTGTACTGCTGAGATGTTCTTTTCCTGTGCTTACTGCAGGAAGAGCAGAGCAGGCTGCTTTCTAACAGCAATTGGTGGCTAGAAACTAAGCTATTCTCATTGTCACCCCAGCGGGTATTGGCCACCACCATGCTGCTGTGACACCTGTTGTGTCCCCAGCCTCTGTCTCACATTGCTTTCTCCAAGCTCCCTGCTCAAGGCCAGGAAAGAACTGGAGAAAAATGTGCCCAGTCCTTGTCTTGTTCCCACCTCCCAGCTTCCCATCCTGCTGCAGTCTGTGGCGGACACAGTGCTGTGCTGTTGCCCCTCTGGCCCCAGCCTGCTCCTGCTCCTGCGGGAGCACTGAGATGCTCTGGTACTGCAGCCATCAACTCACCACCTCTGATCCACATTAAGCATTTTCAGCAGCTGGAGGATGTGCTAGTTTATCGTGCAGCATCTCTTTGAGGAAGCTTACTGTTCACCCATACTTTATCTGTGTCTGCTTTCACACCCTCTGCTAGTTTCCTCCCTCTTCCTGCAGCCTGTGAGCTCCTGGCCAGCAACACCTGCAAGCCCTGAGCTGCTGGGCAGGTTGCTGGGAACTGCATTGGGACCACATCTTCTGCTCCAAAGCCAACGTCAGCCAGAGCCCTTCACGCTGCAGGGCACGCTGGTGGTTTGCCTGTGCTGTACTTCAGCACAGAGGCTGTGCTGGCAGTGCACACCACAGCCAACCTAGAGCAACCTGGGCATCAGCCACACCTGCAAAGATGTGGTAAGCTTAACATGGCAGCTGCACTGTGGAGGAAGGTGTTCCCCTGCTGCTACTTACTGAGGTTCAGAGAGGTTTTCCTTGGGTGACAGCTAGCAGGCAGCAAGCAGCAATCTCTGTTGGGAAACCCAGACTTGAGCATGCAATAATCCTGTGAGAGCTCTGCGTAGGAGTCACATTAATGTCTGCTGGTGTCCAGGACGCTTGTCTAACCCCCTCACACTTGAGGTATTTATCAGTTAGCAGGCCTGCAGCCCAATGCTGCAGGTAGCACCCTCACCATCCGACCACAAGCTCTGTGTTCTTCTCAGGGACAAATAACTGCTTAACCAGGGCGCTGCTGTCACACTGTCTCCCTGCGTCTCTGAGGATTTCACCAAATCGCCACCATTTCACTCTCCCAGTAGAGTGGTAAAATCTTGCTTTAAAAATAAAACATTATATTCTTTCCAACGTGCGCTGAGATGCAAGCAGAAGTTCCGCAACATCACTGATTTGGAGAAAACCCCTTGTGCAGGACACACAGAGTTGCTTTGCATAGGATGGAGCCTGATAAAAGCTGTAAAAAGTGTATGAAGATTTTATCGGATCTTCATACAAACAGCAATGCTGTGAAGCATCTGGCAGACAGTGTGACAGAGGCTCAGGACCTACTCTTATGTCTCATGGGTTTCCCAGGGTGTTTGCCCTGAGAAGGAAACACTTAAGCCCTTACTTGCAGCTTCTTGTCACGCAGGACCGCTTCTTCTTTTGGGTAAGTCTTTCTGCTTTACGTCTGCAGACTTTTACTCTCTTCTGGAATGAACAGATCTAACGTTTGTTCAATCCTTCCTTCCCTGCAGTGAGGATGAGAGCAGCATGCCTCACTCACTCCCTTTGGGTTTTGTCATGCCTTTGGGATGCAGGACTCAGATTCTGCTCTGTTTTCCTCAGCTCGGAGCAGGAGCAGCAGGTCCTGGGCCAAGAGACTCATTAGAAGAATTTCTGCTCATGGGTTATACATACTTAGTGCTGGCTGCTTCAGTCCCTGCCTGTCTCAAAACCAAGTCTGAATCATTTTGTCTCATCTGCACAGGCTGGCTTAGAAAATTAGTACTGACATTATCACAGGTTGTCCTGGTATCCATGTGTTCTCTTCTGCATGTCTTCCCCCCCCCTCATTCAACAGCTCCTATTTAATTGAGGCTGCCTGCTGTGTCCTATTGGAAGTGCTCCCAGAGATATTTACTCATAAACTGAGTAAATACAAACAGAGCTTGAGACAGAGATCCATCCCAGTTACAGGATGCCTGAGAAAGCCAATCTTGTAGACTCAAATTCACATTTATAACAGAGTAAATATTTCCTTAAATGACCTTTTTATAGGAACCATGCACTTACTGAGAGGTAGGAGGGTCTTACCATTTTTTCCCCATTTCAGGTCTCAGACCATCACGTCATCCACATATCAGGACAATGAATGAGTCCAAGAACTGCAGTCTCACAGACATAGAGGTGAATCCCTATGTTCATCTCACTGAATTTGCTCTATATATCATCACTTTCTTTTTTGGATCAATTTTTAATGTCCTTGCCCTGTGGGTGTTCTTCTGCAAAATAAAGAAGTGGACAGAAACCAGGGTGTACGCCATCAACTTGATCTTTGCTGATTTCTTTGTCATCTGCACCTTGCCTTTCATGGCATATTTGATCTGGAAAAAGTCAGTCCGAAATGAACTCTGCCAGTTTATAGAGGCAATGTACTTCATCAACATGGTAGTGAGCATCTACGTCATTTCATTTATCTCCATTGATCGGTACCTCGGCATAAAGCACCCCCTGAAAGCTCGGGCCTTCAGGTCTCCATCCAAAGCTGCTCTTCTTTGTGGGCTCCTGTGGCTCGCTGTCACCATTGCAACCATCTTAAAACTTCAGAAGAGATATGCTGACTTCTGCTTTCAGTACGATGCCAGCACTCCCACCACTCTGATGCTGCTTTCCATGTTCTTCATTTTCACTCTTCCATTAGCAACCTTGACTTTTTGTTCCATAGAAATCATCCGGAACCTTAAGAGACAGCTAAAGACAAACTCACTGGAGGAGAAGTCAATCCAGAAAGCTCTTTATATCATTTATGCCAATCTGATTGTGTTTCTTCTATGTTTTCTGCCGTCCCACCTCATGCTCATTGCCAGCCTCATAATGAACCACACTGAAACTACCTGTTCCCTGAACCACTTTTTGAGGAACTTCTCCTCCATGACGCGGTGCTTTGCCACGTCCAACTGCTGCCTGGACTCTGTCTGCTACTACTTTGTGACCAAGGAGTTCCAGGAAGCCATCCTGCTGCCCAAGTCCAGCACTGCCAGAACAACGCAAACCCATTCTGTGCAGACACACGTTTGCTAAAGAAAGGAGAAACTAAACAAAACGAAACCACAACAAAACCAACAAATTCTACGGTGCCAAGAGGAGATATGGCTGTGCTGTTATGGGGATAACCATCCCCCTTTCGCTCCAAGGAGAGCTTTGTTATGTGTATCATTGTTAAGCTGTAATTTCTACCCTGTGTTTCTACTAAGCTGATAAATCATTTTACATAGAGGTGCCAAAGTGAGCCTGCAATGGCAGTGCATTAACATGTTCCCTTCCCCTCCATGTGTTACTCTTATGGGAAGAAGGGTGGCCCGTGTATGTCAGTCACCCTGTTTTATTTCAGGTTGCAACTAAAGTCAACTCAACCTAAAACACAAAAGCCAACAAAAAACCCTGTACTGTGCTTTATCTCATGGTGTATCTCAGATTGCTTGCATTAAAACAATCCGACGGTGCCAGGCTGGACCCCAGGTTTGCCCTGCTGGCAGCAGTGCAGGCTTGGGGTAGCATCACACAGCTGGACACAACTGGACACAGCTGGGTTTCCACAGCCTGCCTACACTGTCACCTCTCACATTTCCATGGCTATAATGCATTTTATGAGTAAGCAGTTCAGAAAAGCCAGTGGGGAGAACAAGGGGGGAGACAGGGTGGGGGATGATCCCCTGTTCTTCTTTGCTGCCTAGGAAAGGGCTTTTTTCTTTCTAAATACTGACAAATCTCAGTAACTGCTGCCAAGTGCTGTCCAGGCACTTCCTGAAGAGAGCAGAGCACCAGAAATTGCTGTGAGAGAGTCCTACTATGTCCTGAGCCCTCCCTGCCCATTTACACAATTTCCCCACCTCCTGACACCCACAGAACTCTCCCCTCTGTGCCAGTGCCTCCTACCTGTGCCTGGTTGGCCATTTCTGGTGTGGCTTTCCCCATCACACTGATGAGCCATGGTAAAGAAGCACCACGTAGAGGACAAGCAGGACCACCACATATGCCCCCATCTTGCAAAAACAAACAAACAAACAAAAAACAACAAAGAGCAACATGCCAGGACCCTTGCTCTGGGCCCACCTTTGCAGGTGCACAAGCACTGATGTGCCCCTCAGGAAAAGCCACTGCCCTTCCCTCTGCTTACTCTGCAACCACACCCAAGGCACCATGGTGTGCTGAGCTCCCAGGGGGTCCTTCTGCTGCCAAATGGGCAATTTGCAACCATTGTGGGTTTTATTTTAGAAAGGATTTGTTTTCAAACCACTGAAAATATGAAATTTTAATTGCTCGTTTGTGTGCATGGTAGCAGAGGGAGAGCAGGTTGTGTGCAAAAACGGATGGTGGTCACTGAGCTGATGAGAGAGGAACAACAGAGGGCACCAGAGACTCAGCCGTCCTAAAGAGGAGGTGGTAAATAAGCAATTTTGGGGAACAAGAGTTCATTACCGTTCTTCAGTGCTCCCGAGCCATCAGCAGCAGGCTCCTGAGCAGCTTTGCTCAGCACAGCATCACCCCACTCAGCATCACCCTGCACAGCACCCACAGCCCTGGCATCTCCTGAATAACTGTGACCTGCCCAAGGACCTGACCCGAGGACAGCCCCACAAGAAGCAGGTAATTTTTAATTCTTTTTGCATGGTTGTGTGGCAGTGTGCTCTGTTTCCTGAGCTCCTTCACAAAGCACTGCCCAGGGCTCCCCACTTGGTAGCAGTGGTACGGAGGTGCCTCACTCTCCTCCTACCCTTCACTGATGTGCTCTGCTGTTTGGCAGCCACATGTGCTATCCAGGGAGGTCTTCACCCCATGTTGTGGCCATGTACCACTCCTCTCCATGCACCTTCTGTGAGGGGACACCCTGCTGTGGGCACACTGAGGCATGGGACCAGGGGATTGCTGTGGGCTCAGCACTCACATGGGGGATTCGCGGGGCTCGGCTGCTAGGTGGGACAGTGATTGGCAAGCAGAAAGCAGCATTTCTAGTGCAGGATGGTGACAGTAGGCTGGCAGGGAACAGCTGTAGGGTGGATGGTAGCATTGTGCAGCCAAGGACCTGGGATGCTGGAAGCTCACAGGAGCCAGGACACTGGCTGCATGTCAGCCCTTCCATAAATTCCGTTCTGAAAGTTGTATCTCTGTAATACCACCCCAACTCTGGTACTGGGGCAGGTGCTGAGCTTTCTTCTGGCATTGTCGGATCCAGCTTCCAGTTTAGTGTCCAGTTTTGGACACTAAAAATGATCCATGTAGTTCATGCAGTCAGACTGTTTCTCCACAGTTTAGATAGTAGGGCTTAAAAGCCACTGACTTATAAGGCAATGTATCTATAACAGATGACAGGAATCTGATTGTTTTCTTTTCATGCTTCTCTGTAACTGCAGACTGAGTCTGATTTCACCCTTCCTGGTCTTTGCTGGTAGCAGATAGTAGCAGATGCCCTGAACTATTTACAGAAGCACCAGGAGTAGGTTAGAATCTTGGATTTGTGTTTTCTGCGCTGGCAACATTTTGGCTTCCTATATTGAAGGCTGAGATCAGACAGGCGTCCCCTCCTGTTGTCAAGCCATACATCTCCAGCAGGCAGAAGGAGGAGTGGCAGTGCCCATGGCACACACTGTGCTCCAGGAATAAAGCCACCAGCGCTGTCCTACAGCCGTGTTCACCAAGGAAGGACCTGAGTCCTGGGTGGGTTCATGGGCATAGCAAGACATCGGATGGCTTTGGCAGTAAAGCAAATAAGAAATGCTGCCCAGCTCTGCTTTGAGCTGTCCTAAAGCAAGAGAGCCAATAGATCTCCAATAACCACAGAAGTGGCAGAGGTAAGGGACTACAAAATCCTGCTTTGGAGACCCTCTGCTGTTACCAAAACTGTGTGAAGGTGGATGTAGGGTGGGCCAGCCAGGCCTGCAGGCAGATGGGTTGCTGTCCCACAATAGTTGCAGGAGGGGTTTGCTTCTGGTTTTTTTTAGCTGCTGTGAAGAGCCACAGAGCCCCTGCAGGTCTGCATCCCAAAAATCCCAACTGCTGTGCACATGCAGAGCCCCAGGAGAGCTGTGTGCCACCCTGTCCCACCCACAGTTCTGACTCATGCAGTGCAGAGGAGCCAGGAGCTGTGGAGCCAAGGCTGAGGGCACTGCCATGGGACCCGGCCCAGGGGATTTGTCCCCGAGCTTGGTCTGTCACCTGCACCCTTTTCTTGCAGAGACTGCCCACCATGTCGAACTGCACAGAAATCAGCAGCATGTTGCAGGATCGTGTCATGCTATTTCAGCTGATTGTCTACATCCCAGTCCTCGTTTTGGGGTTCCTGCTGAACACCATCGCCTTCTGGGTCTTCTGCTGCAAACTCAAGAGATGGACTGAGACCCGGGTGTACATGATCAACCTCATGTTTGCAGACTGCTCCCTGCTCTTCACCCTGCCTTTCCTGATATATTTTACCAAGAACAAACATCCCATAGACGAGCTGTGTCTCGCCATAGAGATGATACATTTTACGAACAGTCCTATGAGCATCTTCATCATCATGCTGATTGCCATCGATCGATACATTGCAATCAAGTTCCCTCTGAAAGCAAAAACTCTTCGATCCCCACTGAAATCAGCCTGTATCTGCGGGTTTCTTTGGATAATGCAAATAGGTTATTCCTACTTGAACATGTTTTTTAAAAAAAAGAGAGAAAATTTCTGCTTTCAGAAACATTCTACTCAGCCTGCATATTTAACATCATTCTCCATTTGCTTTTGGTATTTTATTCCCCTAGTGATCATAATTTTTTGTTCCATACAAGTCATCAGATGTCTCAGAAAGAAGATGGCCAGCAGCCACCATGAGACAAAGCTAATCCAGAAAGCAATCCACATTATTTCTGTGAATTTGTGTGTGTTCATCTTATGTTTTTCACCGATCTACATTGCATTACTCCTGCGACTCGCAGCGGAACTTGCTGGAGCTTGTCACCTGCTTTCAAAAGTTAGGGTTTCTATTCAGATCCTTTCATGCTTAGCCAATTCCAACTGCTGCCTCGATGCATTCTGCTATTACTTTGCAGCCAAGGAAAGTCAGGAATTTTCCTCTCTGCTCCCCACTTGTATATCAGTGAGGTCTAAGATGAACCAAAGCCAAGAGTCGCAGCAACCCACAGATCAAGTCACACCATAGAAAAAGGAAAGTGCGCTATGGATTTTAAGACCAAATCACTGCACAGGTTCTGAAGCAGAGGGAATGGGACCACTTGCAATTGCTCTGGGTATGGGCATTTCTGTAGAAAGGGATTTGATAATAACTTGAATTTTGTCCTGCTGCTCTCACAATTAAATGCGGCTCAGATTATTGCCTTCAATAATTGTATCACAGGTTCAGGTGTCTCCTCGTCAATAGAGAGATCCCCCTGGTACAGAGAATAGCTGATAAAGCCATTGTTTTGACCACGCACTTTGTTGTACATATCATGCAGTTTAACATAAGAAACTTAGCACTGTTACAGCAATGTATAAAGCCACTTCTACTACTGTAATTTTTGGTCATTAAAATAAGGGAAAAGCCACTCCAGTACAATGCCAAGCCTAATACATCTGTGTCAAAGGATTTGCCTGTACAGTGGCAGTTTCTTGCCAATTTGCAAAATCTCAGTGCCTGCAGCTATCAGCAGGATGCTGGCTCACATTCAGTCTGACTGACCTGTAGTTCTCCTGATCCTTCCACCTGCTTTTGTGGATGGGCACTGCATTAGCTAACCTCCAACCAACTTCAATCTCTCCAGTTGGCCAGGACTGCTGGTAAATTACTGACATGGCTTGGTGAGCATTTCTGGTAGCTCATTCTGTACTTCAGTCCACAAATGTCCAAACTTTTGGCTTGCCTGGGCTGCACTGACTGAAGAGGAACTGTCTTGAGTTGCATATACATAAGTTGCACCAAAAGTCTTATTTATTTCCATGGAAACAACAACAGCTACGAAGAGCACAGTAACACTATTTGACAAAGCAAATTCTCAGCTACAAAACACTATTTTTCATCACAGTCATCACCGTCAGCCATGCATTGTCACCAGCAATGAACAGGAGCCTGCATGCCACACTCCTCAAAGCACTTTCATGGAGAGATCTCCTCCAAGTCCAGAGGAGACATGACCAGATTTTTCATTGAGTTGAATGTCTGATTGCAACTCTATACATTCCATTTGAAAATTCACAGGTAATGTATTTATATCAATTGAAAATAGAATTGTGAATATATCAAAAAATCGAAGATTTTTTTCAGCAATCTTGAAACCTATTCTCAAATTCCTGTATCAGAATGGAAAGCACGGTTGCATATTTTTCTCTATTCTCAGGACTGTGCTTAACCAGTGTATCAAAATGCAAACAATTATTTGCTGTCACTTGGGCTAGCACTGCTCTGTGCCCTCCCTGTGCTCTGATTTGAGCCCAGACAGTGCTGGTAGGACGCATGTTGTTGCTGAGCTATGGGTGCATGCTTGGGGCCAGATCGTGCCAATTGGAGGGCAGAGCTGCTGCCATGACGGTGTGGGGTTGAGGGCGGCCACAGGACGGGCTATGCTGGGCCTCGTGTGGGCTGTGAGCCATGGGCTGGACATACTGCCCTAAGGGGATCCCATCTGGCCCCACAGGTCTGTGCGTGCTCAAGTGGTGTAGTAGGTCACAAGTTACTTCCCCATGGATTATAAGGACTTCATTCTGCTCAGTATCTCTGTGCTCAGCCAGGATGGCCTTCTTCTGCACTCACTCATTTTTGACACAAAGGGACAGCCTGCTCCTGTGCATTCCAGATTTTGTTCCAGAAGAATATCTAGCCTTCCTGGACTCCTCTGTCCTTTAGAACTAACTCCTGAGGGACTCTGTCAGCTGGGTCCTGAAATAAACCAAAATACACCCTTGGAAAATCCAAAGATCGTATCTGCCAAAGTCATCCCAGTCTCATGATGGGACTTCCCAAAACCAAAACGACGTTTCATCACGCAGGGCAGTTCTGAGAAGCCTTCAGCCACGGCTCTACCACAACTTCCACAGAAAGGTCTCGCAAAGCCCACCCACATCAGGCTTCCTCTGAAAACTCTTTGTGGAGTGACCAGGGCTGCATCTACATTGCATGGCACACTGCTGTCTTCTGGGTACTGACCATCCTACAGCATGGTGTTCACTGGAGGAGCAATTCATGAAAATGATAATGTGGTGATACACAAATCTTTGCCATCTCCCAGCACAGGAATCTGAGTAATGACAGCAGGAAGCAGCAGCCACAGCCTTTCAGTAGCTCTGACAAGCAGGGCTGGCACTTTGTTAAGCTTTTTGTAAAATCTAAAGAGGCTTGTAACTGGCACTGTACCTGTCAGTACAAAAAGTAACTTTTGCTAGAATGAAAAGAAGATAGAATCAGTGGAAAAAGTGTACAAACCACTCTTACTCTATAAGGCGATGTCTGCTAAAGTCAGCATGAGCCCTTTGTTCAGGCTTTACTGGGAAAGGCCTCCTGATATCAGATGTGGGTTCTCTACCCTTTCCTGCCACGTCACACGTTGCTTTTGCATGTGAGTTAGACCCTGTTAGACAACACACCGCCTTTAAATACATTTTAAAATTTCTTTGAAAATTGCAGTGGTCCACTGCACTTCTACATTGCTGTCTCTTTCCTAAAAGGTTACCAAAGGGGGCCAAAGTAGGAGGTGAGGAGACAGATGGGAGGGACAGGGCTGGGGGAAGAATAGGTGGATGCACATAGGAAATTTGGGCTGGCTCTGATCCCACCAGGTCCAGCCAGGGCTGGCTTCACGGCCTCTGCACAACTGATGGCTCTCAGTTCATCCAGACCCTCCTATCCATGAAGTTCTCTGTACAGGAGAGACATGAACCTGTTGGAGCACATCCAGAGGATGGCCACAGAAATGATCCAAGGGATGGAACACCTCTCCTATGAGGACAGACTGAGAGAGCTGGGGCTGTGCAACCTGGAGAGGAGAAGGCTGTGAGGTGACCTGATAGTGGCCTGCCAGTATCTAAAGGGGAGATACGGGAAAGAAGGGAACAGACTCTGTAGCAGGGTCTGTGGTGATAAAACAAGGGGAAATGGTTTCAAGCTTAAAGGGGAGGAGATTTAGGTTGCATATAAGGAAAAAGTCTTACAGTAAGGGTGGTGAGACACAGGAACAGGTCGCCCAGAGATACGGTGGATGCCCTGACTCTGGAGACTCTCAAGGCAAGGCCCCTGGGCAACCTGATGGATGCCCCTATTAGTGCAGGGAAGTTGGATTAGGCGATCTTTAAAGGTCCCTTCCAACACTAAGGATTCTATGATTCTATGATTTATAGCCACTAATTCTGACATCCGCATTCACTGAGACACCTACTGCATTCAGGATCCCTTAGTTTTGCAGGGCACTGCACCTGTTTGTGCACACCACACATTGTTTGGAACCAACCCTACCTAAATACCTGTGTCCCCAGCAGGTGCACAAAGTGAGGTGCATGAACATTGCTATTTCAAACAAAAGGTTAATCGCACTAACATTTGAACATCCAAACACAAGCATTGCTCGGCAGTTTCCAAGGGATGGAGAGAAACAAGCTGAACCTTTCAGTGTTCGTGCTCAATGTTGGTGTGGCTGGAGGGTCAAAGCTGGGTTACAGCACAAAGCAGCCTGTGAGTGTGTTATCTGCCACCGTTGGTTCCTGTGTGGCTCTGAGGACAGAGAAAGGGGAAGCAGGCAGCAGCCAGGGTCACTCATGAGATGGGGCTGATGCAATTAACACTGCTGTTTCACAGGCTTCCCATGCTAAAAATAGCACCGATGCATTCTGCTCCCAAACCCTAGTTTCATTTTGATCAACACCGACTGTTGCAATGTCTCTTCTTCCCATCAGAAAATCAGAGAAAGAAAGACCCTGGGCAAGAAGCTTGCAGAGCCTGAATGCAGCAGGGCAATGCAGTGTCCTGCTGCATGTGGGGAAGGGATGCTGGTACCTCCCTCACCTTTCCCCAGGCCCTGTCCTGCTGCCATGTGCCAGGCCTTGCACACCTGAGCTAGCAGAGCTGTACCAGAAGCATGGGTGAGCACCCTGGGGAGGGCTCTGTTTGGCTACGGATCAGCTTCAAGTCAGAAACCAGGCAGAGCTTATGGAGGAAGGAAAAAGTGATTGTTCAGTACAGAAATAAGTCTTAGAGCTCAGGAAGTGTAAAGATCAAATAGCTCTCAGCAATAAATCAAGGTGATAGGTATTTAAACAGGAGACATTCTCTCCTTAAACAAAAAAGCTGCTTACACATATGAATCACAAGCAGAAGGGAGCAAATCACCCAGTGCTGCTGTTGAAACAAACAACAAAAGTGACATGGAAATGATGCCATTTAGGGATCAAATAGCTGGGTGTACTAATAGGTCGACAACTGTTTGTAAGATCTGCAAAGAGGGAGAATGGGAAGCCACAGGAGAAGTATTTAAGCCAAGCTCTATTACAACAATACAGTAGCAAGGTGTAAATCTCAGAGGCTGATTTGCAATGCATAGACAGACAGTGCACAAATACTCCAGAAGCTACTCTTTGACCTGGAAGCAGGTCTCAAGATCTTAGAAGCAGAAAGTTGGAAGGGTTTGCCCAAAACAGCAACTCAAGGTACTGATAACAGGACCTCTGAGCTTGCTGAGCCCCTCAACTGAGTAGGTGGACTTGCAGTGGATGGCTGTCATGGAGCCCCTGGCCAAGAGGTGCCTGCACCACAGGGCAGATGTAAATTCTGGGGGTCAAAGGGTCACCGTGCCAGGTTTTCTCAGAATTACTGGTTGACAAGAACTGTGGAAGAGAAAAGTATTACTGTGATTCAGACTGAAACACACTTACGAAAAACACAAAACTGTCTGCAAACCTTAGCCTTCAGCACTCCCACAGCTGGGTGAACGGGACCAGGAGTCCACCAAGGCTGCTCCATCCTGGGGCTCAGCACAGGGAGCAGCAGGCAGCAGAGAGAGGATCTCAGGGACCCTCCAGGACAACACGTTCTCTTCGGGCAGCGCGCACAGCCTGTTGGGCGAGAAAGGTTGATGGATGCCAGCGAGGCATTGGGCACTGGAAGTGAATTGAAGGAAAAACCCAAAGTCACTCCATCGCCAGAGGAACGTCTGCAGGACTACATGGCTTATGAACGTTTCACCTTACCACAGGGCTACTACATGGGCTCCTCAGTCAATAGGGGGTGGTGTGAGCCATGGCAGCGACAGCAGCAGAGGAAGCTCTGCCCCGGGGAAATGCATTGAGGAGGGGTGGGGATGCTTCCTCCACCAGCATTGTTGCTGCCACAACCACCTTCAAGTGGTCATCACAGAGCACCTCACATGCTGGGAGAGCTCAGCACACTGCACGCTGCACCACAGCCAGACTGGAGGAACGTTCGACCTCTCAAAGGACAACGAGCGAGCAGGTAATCCATCCTGGTTATTTGTTGGCACGGTTACTGGAGCTCTGTGAGGCATTGCCTTTCTCCATCTATGGTGGGATACCCAACTGGTGGTGGAGAAACTGGGAGAGGAATGGAGCTTGTGCATTTTCAAATCTCGTTTTGATACTAGCCACAGTAGACATGCTGTAGATGCTAAAGGGTAGCCTCCACCTTTGCTAAATCTCCCCATTGTCTATTACAATTTACCCATTTCCCTTATTTCTTCTGGTCTCAAAATGTTCCCTGTATCCAAAACACAGAGCTGCTGCAGGTACCCGCAGTGCACGTTCCCTCACAGCAGGGTTACTTGGCAGAATGATTTTCAAAACTGGTTGAGAGCTGCAGCTCCCGCAGAGGCTGCAGCACTGCCCTAGAGATGGCTTAGCCAGAATGCTTGGAGCCCAGAGAATCTGCACACACAGAGCCATGTTTCCCTCACATCTCATACCTCCCAGGGTTTTTGTGGCCACGTCTCACAGGGCAGCACAGAATATGAACCTGCATTAACTCTTCCAAAGCAGGAAGGCAAGAAGCAGCATGGCCCTTTGGGTGAAAAAACACCCACCAGATCATGTTCAGTTCACCATTGTATTTTACATGGTGGCTGATCCCATCTCTTGCCATGCCTTTTTTTTTCTTGCACTTTGGCAGATTGCTCTGTTACTTCAGAGATTAGGACCAACTTTCACAATCCTTGAAAGACAGCCTGCAGCCCACAGACCTATCTCTGATTCTTGCCGCAAACTACAAAATGTTATGACTAAAGATAGTACTCGATGGCAGCTAAAATAATGAGAGATAGATGAATAATGGCTCTTTTCACTAATAAGAAGTGATGACAGCACAGGATCGAAGGAGAGGACAGCTGTCTCTTTGCAGCACGTCTCCCAGAGCATTCTGAGCAGTGAGGATGCTGGCTGGCTTCTTGTGAGCACCACTATGATGGGAGGGATGAGACCCAAGTTTAGGCATCCCCTTCCCATTGCCAAACGAGCTGTAACAGTTCACATAACTTCCAGCTGCAGAATACCTGCTTCTGGCTCATCTGAGTCTGGCCTAAAACAGAAGCAGTCATTTTCCAGCCTTGCCTTCTGCTAGCCATTCGCCTTGTATGGAATGCAGTGAGAGATGCTTTTTGCCCCCTCCACAACTGACCAGGCTCATGTCCCATCTTATCTCTTCCCACCAGGTGCCCCGTAGACAGTTCTGCTCTGCAGTATCATCTGCTCTGTCTCATTTTCACTGCTGGTAAATCTCTGAGGCCCATGAAGTACTATCTGAATTAATCACCGATTCAGTCATAGTCTAGCTTCTAAAAAATATAATCTGCTTTTCCAGGAACTGTGCCTCTTAATATCTCCAAAATGAACCAGAGCAGCTGCAATATCACAGCTGACGAAAACTTTCCACTTGTCCAGTTGTGTGTTTACATCCCAGTATTGCTGTTGGGCGTTTTGCTGAACGTATTGGCGCTATGGGTGTTCTGCTGCAAGCTCAGCAAGTGGACGGAAACCAGAGTATACATGGTCAACCTGGCTGTGGCTGACTGCTTACTGCTCTTCACTTTACCTTTTAAAACATTATCCCAGTTCCAACAGATGAAGGTAGACAGATGGTGCCTGATTCTGGAAGGTGGCTATTTCATAAACCGCTTAATGAGCATCGGTATCATCACTGTTGTAGCAGCCGACCGGTACGTGGCTATCAAGTATCCCTTGAAAGCCAGAGCACTGCGGTCACCACTGCAGGCAGCTTTTACATCTGGATTTCTTTGGATAGTCATCATCTGTGTGATTTCCCTCATTAAAACGCTGGAAAACCGAGAGCATGATGATTTTTGCTTTGAGAAATCTTCTGTCAACCCCTCTGTCATCACGCTGTGTGCTATTATCGGAGGGTTCTTCATACCACTGATCGTCGTGATTTACTGCTCCACACAAGTCATTGCAGAGCTCATGAGAATGAAGAACGAAAACTGCCACGAGGAAAGGTTAATCAGGAAGGCTGTCTACATCGTGACAGCAAACATGGCTGTGTTTATCGTATGTTTTTTGCCTGTTTACTCTGGGCATCTCCTTCGCTTTCTACTGGACTCCTTCAGCTCCAGTTGCCCTGCGATACAGAAGGTTAATGACTTTGTTCACCTTGCCTCAGTCCTTGCCAACACGAACTGCTGCCTGGATGCTATTTGTTACTACTTTGTAAACAAGGAATTTCAGGAAGCGTCTCCCAAACTCGCGAGGTCCAAATCTGACTCAGGAGAAGCAGCTGAAGTTCAGCTCCCAGTAATAACACAACATTGCCAAATGTAGAGGTATCTCTTTTTGTGTGAGAGTGATGGAGGGACTTTCTACTGACGGGAAAGATTCATACATGAAAATCAGCCCTCATTCAGACAACCACAGCAGTCCAGATGCTCATGCAACAATCTAGATCATCAGTGACAATTCCCTGCCTTATCCAAATCAGAGTAAGATAGAATCATAGAATCATTTCCCCATAAACCCCAGCAAGTACAATCAGTGGGAAAAGTTTTTACTGTCCATCCCCCTACCTTGGGCCAGTTTTGATGTAGCTTTGACAAATGAACAGGAATTATTTGAAATATCAAAAAAGGAAAAAAAATCTCAAAGCGAAACCGTTGCAGAAGAAGTAAGGTGGATGGTTTTATGTCACAAATGTCTTTTCTTAGTAATAAACACCCAGTCCCAGAAGCAGATGCTTTAGTCAAGTTTACAGCATTGTTTGGACTGTATGACAGCAATAAAATGGTGATCAGTAGAAAAATGGGGTCAAAAGGAACTGCAATTGTTTGTATAGGGGAAAAAGCTTCACACTGAATGCATCTGAGTCAAACTGCATTAAAAATACTATCCAAAGAGCTGGGGTGGGTGGGAATGACAACTCTGTAAATGGAGTCAGATCCACATTATAGTGTAAATAATTCTCTAAAGAAAGTAGCAACAAATTCTTCCAAAGTATCCAATCTAAATAAATTTGTATTACTGGCAATGAGCTCTTCCTCTTATTGAGCTAAATGGAAACATCAGAGGATCCAGTGGTGATGAGACCCACTTTGCTCTCTGTCCCTGATGGGGACAGCTCATTGCCTCTGCTGCCTAAGCAACAAGCAGGGAGCACGGGCTGCAACAGAGACTGGGATCTTCAAAAGCAGAGCACTGCAGGAACCCCATGATGCACTTACAAACAGCAGGGGAGAAAAACAACTAACCAGCTCCCCCATAACGATGCTCAAACAACAGCACGTGCTCTGAGGTGGGATGTGTAAACCAGCTGCACACCTCCACCCATCCCTCCTGAGCCTAGACTGGGCTTCCAGCTGCCTGTAGGCTGAGCCCTGCTGCTGCCTTCCAGCCCCAGACCCAGCTCAGCTTTGAATCCTCCTGCTCAAGAAAAGTGGCAAAAGGAAGAAACCCCTCATGGAGAGACCTTGCTGCAGGCAACCACTGGGCAGAGCGCTCCGTTCACCGGGGCAGGATGGGAGCAAAGGCTGGTCAGACTCTGGGTGCTGCAGCTTCTCACTGCACTTACCAGAGATTCAGACAGCAATGGGGAAAGCTGCTCGGTCATCATGAAAATCTGCAAGCAACATCCAGCCTATGTTCACAGCACAGTGAAGAGTGGGATGACAAGAGGTTCTGATGACAAAGTGCACCTTTGAAGGAGGCTGGTTTCTCCCTGCTTCTGCTCCCTCCTTTTCTCAGCAAACATCAAAGCACTGTGTGCACAGATAGGTATCTCCTCCCTCCCCCAGCCCAAGGTGCAGTGAGGCCCTAGCCCTGTGTGCTGATGGGTCTCCTGCACTGCTGCATTGACATACATGCAGGATACTTTTGTGAGTTTAGTTTGATGGGCTTCTCCCTAATAAAAATTAACTAATCTTCAAGATTCACTCCTCTGTGTGGGATTTGTGTGCTGAGGGAGCAGGTTTGGAAGAATAGCAGGTTGCCAGTGTTTTCTCTGAACCTGCAGCCTCACCAACTGTTCAGAGGTGAAAGCACTGCACAAACCAAACAGTTATTTTAGATGCAGCAGGAAAAAAAATACTGCTCCTCCACTAACCGCTAATTAAATGGGTGGGGGAGACACAAAGCTGACTACAAAGTATTTTCAGCAGATTCTGCTCAGCCGTCTCGCTCTAAGTAACACCCCTTCCTCCAGCAGCTGCTTGCACAAAATACACACCATGAACACTTGGTCAGGTGGCCAAATTTTCTAACCACACGAACCTCACATCAAGGCGTGAGGTGCACACAATGGAAAAGCCTCAAATGCTCAGTGGGGCTGCGGATGGGACAGTAAGGCTACGCTGGAGCGGTGTGGTGCTGTCCCTTTGAAACAGGCCCCAAATCTCTACTCTGAACTGTTTGACAGGGGCTGTCCAGGGGGAGTTGTGGGCAGTCAGGGATTTGGTTGTGCTGGGGCCGAGATATGTGGCACATGCACTGAGTGCACGATGGAGAAACACACTCCATCTCCCCAGCCAGAATACTGGATTATGCTGTTCAGCTTGCTTGCCTTTTCCATCTAAAAGCTTTTGAGCTTCCTTCCAAACCTGTAACCATCTGGCCAAGTTCTCACACGCAGAAGGTTTAAGAGATGTATCAAGCAGTGAGGAAGCAGCAGCAATTTCCTATTTTTCAGCACCTCTGGTGAGCTCAGTAACCACCAGAAGATGAGGGGGACATGACCGCTTGTTGACAAGATACCCTTTCATCCACCGCGGCCTGAAGAAAAGAAATTCTGTACTCAGAAATGGTGACATACTGGCACAGGCTGCCCAAAGAAGCTGTGCCCCAGCTCTGGAGGCTTTAGTTGAATCGGGCCCTGGGCAGCCTGATCTGGTGGAGGGCAACCAGCCCAGGGCAGGGGGTTGGAAATGAGTGAGCAGTAAGTTCCTTCCAACCCAAATCATTCTATAATTGTTTGAGGGCAGTCAGCTCACACTCCACACAAGCACTGAATGGACAAGTTACCAAAATCAAATCACCTGAAGAAAATCAAATCAAGCACATGAAGAGATGCTGCAGCACACGAGAGGTAGCTGCACAAACTGGTACACAGGCACACCATAGTATAACATCCAAAATAACCTCCAGCTTTCATGCTGTCACTCGCTGAAGTCTGGTGATGTCTCACACCAATTTTCCTGCCTGGGGCTTTCCATTGTTGTCACACTTTAACTGAACCCTGCTGCCAAGCACAGTTGGGGCAGCTGACTGAAAAATGAGAGTTCAACTGAATGTCAGGTGTAGGGGGAAAGTGCGAAAGCTCTCACCAAGAGATTATGACACAGTTCAGAGATGCCTTCATCGAAGACAGAAAGAGGGCACTGCTGGGGAAGTGAAAATCAGGGTGGCTCACAGTTGTTAGCCCAACTCAGAAGCATTCCTATGTGCCTCAGTTTCTGAATGAGGGCTCAGAACCATCACTGAGTCACTGCGATGGGAGCAGCTGTCCCACATGGGCAGCTCACACACCAGCCAGGGATAGCATCTGACACCATGTGCTCCTTGCCCTCCATGAAGGCACTAACAGGCTGCAGCACCTGCAGCCCTATCTGCCTGAAATACAGTGCTCTGTCAGCAGCTTATCAGTTTCAAAGCTCTCATGTCACTTTTCTCTGGCAATTTTTTTCTACCAGTGTAGCCCTCCTGGCCAGATAGAAGTTTGTACTAGGTTAAGCTGAAGTTTGGCATTTTTCAAGCAAGACTGTTACCAGCTCAGACAACTTTGTAGGTCTTTTGGCCTTGTGGGTATCACAGCTCAAAGCCGCTTGTTAGCACGTAAAAATGGGATCCGCCACCAGAAGTCACGTTGCACCAGGCAGGAACAGAAGGACTGGTGGGCCTTTCTCTGGGGTTCAGAGAGGCCCTGCTTCATGTCTCCAGCACAGAGACATTGTGTTTTGTACAGGCAGGACATCAGTGTGCACACCATCACCATCAGTGGATTGCACTGCTCCTCCACATTGCCAGAGCCATTTCACGGCCTGCTTAAGTTTATACTGCTGTCTGTACCAAGGATTATTTGACCATTTCTTCTGAGGACAGCCCTGGGTGGTGGAAGGAAAGGAAATACACGATCTTATCTAGCTTCACAGCAAAGGCAGCAACGGTTCAGCAGCCAGCACAGGCAGGGCAGCACCAGCAGGAGCTGCTAACAGCCAGCAGTGATCTTGGGGCAGGAAAAAAGAGATTCCTCTTCAATCTACACTCTTACAGTAAATCGGATATTTCACTGCTCCGGTCAACAATATAAACAATATAAACGTTCAACGCTCTCCTACTTCTCTCAGTGGCAACTGTGTAATGAGAGAAGAATTAAGACCTTAATTTTAACCACTTCAGGGCTGCTCCCTTTCAGGTTGTGGCCAATGACCATATGAGATCTGAGTGGCACTACCCATGACCTCAGGGGCCTCGTTCCCACCCCCAGCAGCAGGCAAACCCCAGGGACCCGCTGTGCAGCCAGGAGGAGAGCACCTGCTGGCACATCTGTAACTTCTCTGGTGGGTGGATGGTGGATGTACTTCCTTAGGAAGAGCAGGTGACACTTTTGGTTGGCAGAGCAGCACAGGATGACCCAAGGCTGATTTTTCTCCAGTGGTGTATTTCAACACTTCCCTCTTTCTCATAGACACACAACACCCTGGTATCTCACTCTAGCTTCCCTTGAAACATTTCCCTATTCAGCTGTTACTTTGTTTTCATTTTTTTTTTGGCAAACCTGAGGGAAAGACGAATTGCTGCTCTGCTTTCAGACAGGGCTGTGTGAAATAAAGATGCTAAATAACATTTGTCACTTTTGTGCTCAGCCAAGTTCCTTCCATTTTCAGCTCCCACATCGTACATCACCCAGAAATACAGAAGGAGAAACCACAAGAGCTTCTTCTCATGCACCTGAAACTGTGTTGGGGAGTTGATAGGAAGCAAAATGAACAAACAAAAAAGCAAACACAACAAATGCAAGAAAAAAGAATTCTGCGAGCAGTACCTTACTCCTATCTGTCTTTAGCACTGCCTCTCACATTCTTTTTCTTTCCTTTTCAGAGAACCATCCCTAATCTAAAGCCAAGATGTGGTGGTCACCTTATGTTTATTAAGAAAAGGAACACCAAAGTCAGATCTTCCCATAAGACTGGCTGCCTGTGAACCTATACCCCCACTTTTTGGAGGTGTGAGCACACTGACAAACCGAATCATCACAGCGGATTTATGACAGGACAGATGTTAAAACCACAGCATGTGACCATCTTCTTTCAAGCCATAACCTTGTGAAAGGGTTGATCTGCGCAAGCCTGTTCCTTTCCACAGCCTCACTGACAGCCTCCAGCCGCCCTGCAGTTACAGCGGTTTGTGGAATGAAGGGCAAGCAGCAGGGCTGACAGATGTACTTTGGGGAGAATGCATGCAACTGAAAACCACCCACTTTCTCTTATCAGGAAGATGAATTCACAGGTAAGTGCAGCAGCTGCTAGAGCTTGTCCTCAAGCCTGTATTTACCCTCTTGCTATTGAACATGTTTATAACCTGTGCTGATACAGGCAGCAGGGAGCCTTGGTGTCATGAAAATCCAGTGCTTTTCTCTAAAAGCAGCGTTAGTGCTATTTCTGGAGTAACCTCACCCACCTTTCCAATGTCAGCAAAGGCCAGCAACCTCCATCAGACACTAACACAGGGCCAGCGTGGTTTCACAGGACCTCTAATCACCTTATGCTTAGGCAGGCACCAGGACAGTGCAACGGTTATTCCACATCTGCTCCTCCAAGCTGCCCACCTTCAACAACAAGCACAGCAGGAGAAGTCCCAACTCCAGTGATCAGGTCATCCTCTCCGCCCTGGTTTACTGCTGAGTTCCACAGCCAACATCACACCAAGGTGCAGTATGGGAGTAGAGCCAATCTTCCAGCTTCCTTATCTGCCCCTTTGCTTCTCCACCTCGTGCCAGAGCAGCCTATGTCTGACCAGCAAAGCTCAGGCTATTAAATTATTTCACTCAGTAAACAACCAGTTCAAGACCAACAAATGTGAGATGTTAGTTACTTCAGCAATATCTGCAGACCACAAAGCTGTCACACAGAAATAAGAAGAAAAAAAAAAAAAAAGGAAGGAAGGAAAAATATTTCAAGGTTCATTTTATAATGTTAGCCAAAGAAAAACTCGCCATGAATCATCCTCTATTATTTGTAATAATGCTGATTTGAGAGAAAATGTTGTGAACTCTCAGTCTCCAGTGAAATTTACTAATTTACTATTTACTAATGGCACGTTAGTGTGGACAGAAAACTGCCTTCTTCTGCTTTCTTCCCTAAACTGGTGACAAAACATAGCAGCAGCACACAAAGGATGTAAGGGGAAAAGAAAGCAAGTAAGAATCTGGAGAAACGGCAGAGGCTGTGGGCTGGATGAGGGGAAAGACAAAAACTTTTATGTAAGTTCAGTTCCTGATGCATAAGGTTTGCAAAAGTAGAGAAATTAGGAGTCCCCCATGACTAATAATTCTGAACAGAAGGTACTGTTAGTTTAGCAGATGCCTTATTTCGTATAAACTGCTTTATTTTCCTGAACTCCTGATTCTGCATGGGAGAGAAGATGGGAGAGATGTTCTGCATGGGCCAGAAGATCCAGTCAGTGTTCTCCAGTTGGGATTTCCAGGCTTAGGGCAGTATTTGCTTTGCTTTTACTGGGTTTGGTGGGTTTTTTTTGGTAGGTTGGTTGAATTTGATTTGCAATGCAGCAATTTGTCTCTAAGTTACCTTTACCAGTATTTGAAGAAGCTGTGTTCCTACACTTCTCACTGATTGGGTATTTTAAGGACATCTGCTTCAGTCACTGGAAAGCAGAGGCTTTTCCTTTGGCTCAGACATAAGTCCATCATACTTTATTAGTGATTTCAGGCTGGTGGGAAATGTGACTCCAGCACGTCCTCTGCTGGCCCAGTCCCAGCTGTAATGCCACCTACACAAACACGGCATAATGAGCAGAGTCTGAGCCCAGGAAAGGACAGATGCAGGGCCTTGGCACCAAACTGCAAAGCTGAAAAGAAGGCCACCCTTGCTGTGATGGACTGCAAGCCTACAGAAGCCTTCCCAGGTTACTGGGGTCTGTGCTTTAGGTCTCATTTTGCATATAACAGCCCATCAGGAGCTATTTTTGCCTTCAGTGAGTAAACGGAATCACTTTGTATACACATAGAATTATCTTCTAAAACTAGAAATCCAAACAGATTATTGACTTCTATTTTTCAGAGCACAGTCAGCACTCATGTCCCCATATGTGCCAGAGCAAGAGAGGCCAACTGCAGCCAGGTCTCACCAGGTACATCCTGCTGAGCTGCAGGCTGCTCTGAATGGCAAACACCTGCACCCACATACACCTGTCAAAAGCTAGGGAGAGCTATGAAATGTAAAAGGCCCAAGTTAGCTATGCTATGGGGCTGTGCAGAAGGTAACAAACCACTAGAGGGAAGCCTGACCTCTGTCAGTAGCAAATTCTGTCACGCCTCTTGAAATCCATCCTGACAAAGCTCTCAAAGCTATTGTTGTATATATCAGAAGAGTACATCTTCACGTCCTTGTCCCATGATTATCAGCTGTAATTTTAATTTCTCTCTCTTTGTAGTCACAAAAAGTTGTCTTTTGACTACATGCTATCTCATGAGCTGCAGCCAGCACCTATCAGAATGAATTTGATTTTAATCAAACCCCTTCTCCACTGTCCAGATCTGATGAGTCTCCTACAACAAGCACAGAAAAGAGGACAAAAATCTCTTTTTGCAGTCCATCACGATAGTGAGGAAATGCATTAAGAACTGGAGAGAGCCAAGAAGAATGGAGAACATTGAAGGTGAGTGGTCCTGTTTCATCGTGATTTTACTAGCTTTGGTTGCATCATGTTTGTTGTAACTATTGCTTTATATACCAGGGTTTGGAGAAGAGCTAAACAAGCTCTGCTGAAGAAACTCCCTCACATGTACAACACTATCTAAATATTCATCTTACATAATTGGGCATATCAAAATGAAGAAAAAAAGTGTCATTAGTTTATAGGCACGGAGATGAGAGCTGACCACACCATCTTCCTTGTGGCTATTTACTAAATTATGATCCACAAAAGAGTGACTTGGTCAACAATTAGCAGCAAGCCTCAGATCTGCATCTGTCTGCTGCAGCTGCATGATATTTCTACCCTCATCTTTTACAGCACCAGTACTTTTGGCAATAGAATAATATATATTCAGATCTTTAAACATTAGTCAAATGATGTCAAATGATCTATCCTTCTAGGACAAAAAGCTTCATGCAGCTATTACCTTTTGTTTTTAACCAGGCAGAATTAGCAGTGCAAGTTAGAAGTAATACCCTTTAAACAACTCTTTAAGACCTAACACAAAAATAAGATCCATGCTCCTTTACCTCAGTTTCTTGAGAGTAGCCCAGAAAGGTCTTCTTCAGTAGCACATACTCTTGTCTACAAATGACACGTGGCAAAGATGTATCTGAAGAAAAATAGCAGTAATTCTTCATCACATCCTTTTTTTCTTTCTTTCTTTCTCCCTCCCCTTTTCTGTATCCGTCTACTTTTTGGATGCTTTTTATAAAGTGTAATGGTGTGTATGGGCAGGGTGACTGCTGACAGCCAAGGCTGAGATGAGGAGGCAAATCCATTCAAAATTAGGCATAGCATAATTAAATCCAATGATATGTCACTGGTCAAAGGGTTACTGACAACCTGCAGAAAATAAAGAGGACTCATACAAAGGTTAGAGTTAATGTCACTGGGATTACACTGATTGGTACTCAAGGAGCCTAATTGGCTAGGGTCTTCTTTGCACCCTCAGTACTAACACACATGCAGCTGTCACATTATACAGGGCAATGCCTTTAATTCAACCCAGTCTTTTGCATGTGAAAACACAGGCTTGCAGAAAAGGCAAGAAAAGGCAATCTAAAAAAGGGCGACCTGAAGCATTCCCGTGTTACAACAAGCAGAAATGTGTCTAACTTTCTTTTAATAACACCTCCCAGCAAGGGGTATTTCTGGTGCTCAGCTATCTTCAGCTACAAGAGTTTCTTTTAGTTTCTGAGCAGAGCATTTCCAGCTGCAGTGTAAAGCCATTATTTCTTTTCTGATCTGCAGTGAGGATATAGCAATACCTACTTCCTTTGTCTTAATAGCTACTATGAATGTGTTTGAAGATCTATTTATGCTCTCCACACTTCAGCATTTGTACTCTGTGCTCAGCCACTTCTGCATTTCGAAGTATCTCACTGTATTTGTTCCTGTTTTACTGTCTTGAATTGGGCTGTTCTGTATTTTCCTCTCTGTATTTTTTTTAGGAGAGGCACGCAAGACTGAACGCTGCTCCCCAGAACCTTAAACAATTGCTTATTCTATAACTATATTGATTTTTTTTTTTCCTACATAACCTTCCATTTCATATCTAGTCATGCTCCATCTCCAAGCTGCTCTAAGACCTAGAACCCACATGTAAAACTATGCATACAACTTTATGACACATTGCATTCTTCCTTTCCCAAACCATTCATCAAACTTGTCAGTACCATCTGAAATACCTAGGAGGCTGCGAACAGAGAAAGTAGTTTTCGTAACATGTGACAACATAAAGCAATATCATTATAAAGCAATATGTTCATTCATTCATAAACTACATCCATTTGTTCTGCAGCGTTATGAGTTATTCTAGCTCCTATGAGTACAAAGATTACATAAAAATCTGAAAAATCAACTGCTTTTTCACACAATTGTTAATTTGCTCTTTTGTGCACCAATTTTCTGACTGTAAGTCATCAGAGATGAATGAGAAGCAGAAGGGTAGAGCCCCTTCCTTCAGGCTGCAGAAGGCTGGCATTCCCACCTACTGCTAAGGGAGATCAGAGAGAAGTAACAGATGCTGCATGGCTAGCTGTGCAAACACAGGAATACAACTGCTGCCTTCAGAAAGTCAAAGCTGTGAGGATGTGTGTTGTGGTGTTAAATTAACTTCAGTTTAAGGCTTTTGTTTGTTTGTTTGTTTGTTTTGTTAAACAAAGCAGAATGCTAAGATTTGCAGAGGTACAGTGTAATGTTAGTACCATGCACCACAGGGCACTCCAGATGGCTCTCATTTCACCAGGAAAACTCTGCCAAGGCTGAAGTGATGAGCAAGCTGAGCTTTTATGTTTCACTAGTGACTGACTAACAAGCTCACCATGCCAAAACTAAGGCAGAATTGTAGGAGTATCTGCACAGCTGCCACTGTATATCTTGGTGCTTAAGAACAATCCCAATTGTAGGTTTAGACTCAGTGAAATGGTTTGCAAAGGAACTTCTTCCTCTGGCCTAGAAAATTTAAGCATCACAGGAGCAACACTGGAGAAAGAATTTCCAGCTGTCTGACTTGCTTTGACTACACTGATGGCTGATGAGCACAGGTCCATGAAGGACCGCTCTAAGAATCTGAAGTCCCTTTCTGCTAAGACCAAGATATGTCACTCAAGGTGTGTTTATACAAATTAACCCTTGTGGTCAGCGAGGAGTACAAAACACAAGACTTCAAGGCAAGAATACAATTAAATTCCTATCCAATGGCCTACCTTCATGAGTTTTCCATCTGCCTTGGAACAATCACTCTACAAGTGTCTTGGCCTTAGCAACCACCCTAAGAGAGATCAACCTGGTAAAGTTACTTCTGTTCCATAAGATTTTTGTTGTTGTTGTTGCTTAACTCTTTGTTCAGAAAATGCCTGTCTTTGGTTGCGTGGCAGTTTCAGCCACTCCACTACTGTTTGGCAATTTGAGAGGCTCTTCTCATTTGTTTGGGGGTTTTTTACTTTCCTGCAGACTGCCTTCTTGATTCTCTTCATATTGAAAGGCTTTTCAATACAGGCTGTTTATAAGAATGCACTTGTGATAAAGGGAATAGACCTTTTCAACATTACAAATAAACCTCTAGAACTTGGTTTGCAGCAGAAAGCTGGAAGGTTATCATTGTAAGTGGCATCATTATATGCACACGAAGTGCAATTTTACTTCCGAAGCCATTTGTTCACTCTAACTTGAGTGTAAACACACTTGCCAGTGGCAGGCAGCCAGAACAAAATGTGATATACATATACATCTCTATATCGAGAGAGAGGGAGAATCACAAGAACAAAAACCCACCTTGACGCCTCTTGTCCACTTCCTCAAGATGGCACTGTCGGGTTGTATTTCCTCCACCTATAGAGGCAGCCACTCCAACCTATCTCAAGTAAAGGCAGGAATCACTCCTTGTAAGCATTTTCTTAAGCTTTCTTTTTCATTTTTTTATTATTACTACTTTTTTTTTTTTTTGGTCACATCTGACTAGCTCCTCTTGGGCACTTTCTGTTTCTCAGCAGCACTCATGGCATCTCCACATTAAACATCTCAGTAATTAAATCTGGGATTTTGGTGCTCAGGGATTTCTCAGGATACACTGTGGCAGCAGCAAGGTTGACATTCTCATTCTCATACCCAGAAATCTAAGTGCCAAGACGAGGGGACACAAACTGGGTGGTGTGCATTGAAATGTGCACCCTGACAGTGCACTTGGGTTGCGACAAGAGTAATTTGTGCAGAAACTTCAAGAAAAACACCAAGCTAAGCCAACACGGGAGCTACAGGCATACTAATTGCCATCATCCAGCTGAGGCAACACCAGTATGAAAAATGAGCCTCAGCTCATGCCTCACACACCCCTGTCCCTTGGGCAGCACCACTCATTTTAATTGTTCTGTGTGGTGTCAGAGCTGGTCTCGTTCCTCCGCAACCCTTTGAGACATGCTCAACCAAACATTAAAGCATAGTTGAAAACACATGGGTCTGAAAGCAGTAAAAATGTAGTGGCAGCTCAGCATTACACGAGCTACAATGGGAAAATCCCAGAATGCAAAGACAACACACATCAATGAAACATATTGAATAATTGATTTTACTCTCTTTTTCCCTATGGAATCCCAGAATAACTGTTAGCTAAGATACACTTAGTTTGAAGAGAAAATGATTTACCTCTTATTTTATGTCTGCTTCTTTCAAGGCAGTTTTGCTCATCAACCTAGCAGCAAATGAGCACAGGAGATGTTCTTTGTGGACAGCAACAGGCTCTGGCTTCTTTCTCTTGGAGCTGAGGAACTTAATGTGCCCACAGGGCGCTGCCAATGCAGGATGGGAACAAATGGGCTCAAGGGCAATGGGCTTTGATGCTTCCATCTGGCTACATGCATGGCACTGCCTTGAAAACTTGCGTTTGGGTTCTGAGACGATAGAGATTGCAAGCTGTGGCTTCCCTTTCAGGCTTGCTCTATGTCAGCAGTTTCACATCTTCACAAACCTTCTGTAACAGTGACCAAATTGCCTTAAACAGGGAACAACAACAAAGAGATGATTATAGCATGGAAAAGTGTTTTAAACTGCAATGGAAGCAGCATATTCTGCAAAGATCCAAAAACATCTCAATGCAGACAGTTTGAGTGATGTTTTTCGCAGTATACTAATTTATATTCAACCCAGTGCTCCTTAGCTGGAATCAGCTCCTTTCAGTGGCATTGGCTCAGAAGGAAAGAGATAAACACCCATTTTCTAGCTACAATGTGTTTTAGACTTCCATAGCATACAGGTGCGAGGCAGATGAAATTTCTGCTATTAAATAGTCTTGCATTAAATTAGTAACAGCTTTCTTGGCTTACCGTCAGAAGAATTTCAATCAGGAGACCACGAAGAGTAAGGCTATTTTTAATGTTCATGCTCTTAAACTCCTGAGGGGATCTCAATCTGCTGTATGATCACTACTTAGGGATCCCTATCAGATCTATTAGTCACAAACTAGGTTTGATTTCTCATGCTCTCATACGTCCTTCTCACTCTCAACAAGTGAGCTGGCAAGCAGTGTGGAAGACACACACATATAGCAGTGCTGAGATAACATTAATTAGTCGTTGCTTCGGGCCGTGGCTTTCATGAGGTCCCACTCTTGTACAACATTGAGCAATTCTGGTGATCAGTGCATTCGAAAACGTGAGAACACTACCTTGTCAAGGGCTGAAAAGGAGCACTTGCCCATCTAGCCCCTCCAGACTTGAGGTGCACCCAGTGCAAGAAGAGGGAAATCCCAGCCACCCTCAAGCAGCAATCCACCTGCCCCTTCCCATCAAATACTGCTAACCTGGTATCACAAGATAAACCCTGTTAACCACAAGATAAACCATGAACTGCAGCTTGCTAGTAATAAACATTTACACATTTCTAGGGTGGTGAAGAGCAAAAATTCCCAAGTGGACCTCTCGCAAAGAAGTTCAGAGATGTACAATGGCAGACTTCACTCTATCTGCAATAATCTAGGCCACATCACAGATGGGGGAAATGTTGCTTTTAGGCAAACCTGTGATCATTCAACTCCAGCCCATTGCAGTTATGGACTTGGTTGTGTAAGGCTTTCTGTCCAGAAATATCAGTCCCTACACTGAGGAAAGATGGATAAGGAAATGTTACAGAAAACTGGGGGGGAAAAAAGTGCAGTTTCTGTTAAAGTCAGCACTTTTTCTATTCAAGCCATTCAACAGAACTACATCTTTCAGGAAGTCATAACACTGGGTATGCTTAAACCCTGCAGACAAGGCAGCTCCAGACGAAGTACAGGAATGACTGTGCAAGGCAGGTGTGGGTAGCACGGCTGCTGCCACTTTTCTTCACTCTGTGCGAGACTGTAGTGAAGGTTGTTGACTTCCAATAGTCAACAGTGGTCAGGTATAACTGAAACGCAAAGAAAATATTTGTAGTCTTTGAAGGGAAAATATTCGACATGCCATTTATTTATTATGATCTATGATTGAGACTGTGATCGTAACATCACTTTCTGATCTGATCTCTCCTGCTGTGAGGAAAAAGAATAATGTCTAAGAACCACATAGTGTCTGGCAGGAGAAATATCCTGCAATATGACATTGTAACCCACAGGAGCCTGAGAGCTCAGAGACCTGCCGAGGAGCTGTGTGCTCCACCTGCTCAGATCCCAGCGTGCCTCATATCCACACTGCTGCAAATCATTGTTTCTTTTTACCAGATGGATGTGAAATTTGCCATTGCTTCCTTTGAAACCTCAGGTTTTTTGTACACCACTTCCCCCAGCAGTGCCACTGTTTGGTAAGCATAGCATCTTCATAAAACAGAAGTTATTCTCTACTTTAGAAGATCAACACAGTGACCTCACATTTTTCCCTTTCCAAGGGGCTCCTCAAAAGATGCGCTCTGTACAAATCCCATGGAAACACTGTAAGAATTATGTGCATTTTGGTAGGCTGCATCTGCCCTGGGCTTCACCAAAGCCAATAGGGTAACCACAAACCTTCTCAGCTGGCACAAGAGGGGTGTGCTGGAAAATCTCACTGGAGCAGGCTGCAAAGCACAATTGTGCAGCTAGCTCTGTGTATATTCTTCACTCAAGAAGCCCTGCGTCTATTCTTACAGTTTCACTAGGCTGAGCTCACAGCTTGTCTGGCTATGAATAGCCAAGAGAAGTTGTAGCCTTTTGGTACATCCATGATCAGAAGTGCTTTGGCAAGATGCAAGCTGCTCTGTCTCTCAGATATGTATTGTGGCCCTCTGAAGCTATGAGGAAGATGCCACACCGTATGCTTGGTGTCCTGTTGTTGAACTTCTGGATCAGATACAGCTTGAGGATTTGTGCCTCAGAATTATTACTGCTGTAGTTCTATACTCACAGACAGCCAGCTCCAAGAGCTACTGTATTTGTTGCCATTAAAGATCTCTATGTCTCAGAGGCTGAATTTGGCTGTTCCCCATCACTGGCTCTTTGGATAGTTCTCCTTTCCATGAGTGCACTTGATGAGCTGAACTTAGAAAACAGCCTTTTAGGAAAAAGAGGCCAATTTTGTGGTAGCAAGCAATGGTAGCCTGCTCAGAACAAGACAACTTATTATCTTAACTCAATTTATACATCCAGTATTTGAAACCATTATGACACACAAAAATATCAGATGCCACTCACAGTACACCACTGAAGATTACTTTGAGATGGGCTTAGACTCAGGTCTGGGCTGATGAACCTTCCACTTCTTCATCGCATCCAGAATTTCTTCCCAAGGATGAACACAGTTTTTCACTCACCTTTCAGCTCTTCACTGGCAATCTCTTTTCCTGACTCTGTGTTCTGGATATCTAAGTCTATGTTCTATAGTTATCTGGGAGAGCAAGTCACACACGCCTCCAGAGTGGCACAGAAATCTGTCAGACCTCATCTTTGAAATCTGATTCATTTGCATTTAGGCATCCTAATTCTAGATCTGAAACTAAGCTCATTCCATTCTTGCCATTAAATACAAACAAACACATATTTTAGACATTTGTGAAAGCTGAACTGCAAATTTGCTTCGATACATTTTCCACTAAAAAAAGAACAGCAGCATTCATGAATGTGGTTTCGCAATGTATGGATGTGTTTCCTCTGAAACAGGCTTTGAGTCCTTGAAAATGACAAGTGCTACCTGGTTTAGCAACAGCAGCACTTGCACATAAAGGATAAAACATGGAGAAAAATCAGCAGTCCCTAAAGAAACCCACAGAATCACAGAATTGCAGGGGCTGGAAGGGACAACCGGAGATCATTGGGCGCAACCCCGCTGCTAAAGCAACTTCCCTACAGCAGGTTGCACAGGAAAGTGTCCAGGCAGGTCCTGAGTATCTCCAGAGAAGCAGACCCCACCAGCACTCTGGGCGGCCTATTCCAAGGCTCTGTCACCCTCAAAGAAGTTTTCTTCCTTGTGTTTGTATGGAGTTTCCTGTGTTCCAGTTTGTGCCCATTGCCCCTTGCTGGGCACCACTGCAAAGAACCCGGCCCTGCCCACTTGACTCCCACCCATCACAAACGTATAAGCATTGATAAAATCCCCCCTCTGTTTTCTCCAGGCTGAACAGCCTCTCAGCCTTATCTTTGCCATAAGCTTTGTAAGTTGTTCGCTTGTATATTTTGTTCTAGTTACTCAGACTATTATTTAGGTTATTCCTTTCCCACTGACCACTATTTGTTTTCTAGCTGCAGTACACTAAGAGCAAAAGGATAAGGTTGATGAAACTGTTGTCTCTAGGCAGGGCTAGTAATAGGCATTTACCACATTTCTGTGGTTAATTTAAAAAAAAGAAAAAAGAGAAGCAAAAAACTGAAGCAAACAATAACATCCTATCTCCTTCCCATCAAAAACCTTAGAGGTGTACGTATCTGCCTGCATCTCTAGAATTAAGCATTTAGTAAGCAGGATAGCAGGGTGATAAAGGCACTGGGAACACCAAACTCACAGAAATATCCCCTGCTGAGCATGATCACACATAGCACTTGTTGGGAAAAATTAAATAAGCAGCCACCAAAGAGAAGGGGAAACAAGCTCTAATTTCTCAGCTGATAATCTATCTGCAGGTATGGCAGTGAGTCATTCACAGCTTGCCCAGATTAGACATGCTCTAGATTTAAGCTGTACTAGTTTTTAATGAAGAGCTAGCCTGCAAAAGCACAACTTATCTGTGTACCAACAAATTATGTGCTTACATAAAAGCGATGCACCCACACATATCACAAGCAAACTGCCAACTTAGCAACCATGCGGTCGGTGTGCAGAAATGCTGATTTTTTAGTTCTGCTTCGCCAAGCATCACCAAGGGGGAAATTTGCAGAGCCATGAGCAATGAATCCACTCCTGGGTATAAAAGTGCATTTTTAATTATAGAATCATAGAATGGCCTGGGTTGAAAAGGATCACAGTGATCAACCAGTTCCAACCCCCTGCTATGTGCAGGGCCGCCAGCAGCAGACCAGGCTGCCCAGAGCCACATCCAGCCTGGCCTTGAATGCCTGCAGGAATGGGGCATCCACAGCCTCCTTGAGCAAAATGTTTAGTTAATGTTTAGGTGCACTCTTAGATTTCTTTTCACGACTTCAGACTTATAATGGTCTGTTGCTGTGACCCATAGCTAGCCCACAGCTCAGAGAAGACAGAAGTTGGAAAGCCCTTAGAGCCTCTCAGTTCTATAACATATTTCTAAAACATTATGAATCGCACTAGCTTTATTTCCTCAGCTATGCAATCCTGTTACAAACTCTACTCAAGCTTTGCTTGGGTTCTCTATTTTCCTTTATTTTTTCTTCCAATCTCATTTGCAGGTAGAAAAAAAGTGTTCAGAAATTGCCACAGTACTGGCGTTACTTTTTCTGTGGTAAGAACAGAACTTCTCTATAAAGATTAAATTACCTCCAAAAACAGGTGGCAATGTGAAAAATGTCACTTAGAGCTATTTAGAGCTACCTTTTTTTTTTTTTTTTTCCCCTAAGTTTGGAGTATTGCAATGTGTAAGGTAAATGAGCAGCCAGCAGTTACCACAACACACAGCGGTGGTTCCTGGCACCAGCAGGTGAGTTTCACACTCCAACCAGAGGAGGTCCAGAGGCGGACTGCTTCTATTCATATATGTGAAGTGCCAAATTTCACATATATATATGTGTGTACATATATATTTACTTATTTATATATTTTATATATATGACACTATATTTAGGGTTTTTTCTTCTTACAGTTCTGTTGTGTGAGGGCACAGTTATTATTTAAGAGAACATCACTATGTCATCGATCAGCAGTGATGTTTTCTCTCCTGTGTATTATGTCACTTGGTGCAAACATGACCACCTGACAGCCCTGCCTCCAGACCACAGCCAACTAGGGACTGAGACCAACAGCTTTGAGTCCAACTCAGCATTACACCCTTGTCTGTTAGCTCCTGAAGATGGCAATGGATTGACGCTCCCATTTTTCTGCTGTTTCACTCTTTGTAAGCACTATTACCTTTCCAAATGCTGTACATTAAATGACAGCTCCCAAAGCAGAGGAAGACCTTCACACTCCGTTAGGAAAGTGCTAATGATGAAAAATCTCTGAAAGCTTTGTGTGTCTCGGGAGTTTGAGGGACAGCACATTTTGAGAGTGTGTCCTGGCTACGGTGTGACTCACACGTTATCTACCAGGTACACCTCGCTCCTCCTGCCAATAAGCATTTGTTTGCTGCCTTCCAGCCACGAACCAAACACCCGAATTGGCTTTAAATAGTTTAACAGCTGCGCACACATAAGTAGCTGAATCTTTCAGAAGCAGCTGAGTGCAGAACCGCTGATTTCCAGCATGCAAATTGGACAGAACTGGGGGGAAAAGCCCTCTTTCTATGACTGTCTCTCCTACAACTTTCTACTTGTCCATCTTCCCTCCAGCACAATGAACAATCTGCAATTTGGGGGTAGTCACCACATACCTGTAACGGCTCTTGGCTGCTTCACACCAAGTGAAGGCCAGCCCACAGTCAGGCCTGGCTCCAGGGACAAACTGCTCTCCCCATGCCAACTACTTGCTGGAAACAGCTGAGGATTCAAGCCTTTACACTCTCTCACCTTCACTCATCTATATAAAGAAACACAAAACACAGAGCTGTGCCCTTTGAAATAGGGAGGAAAAAAAAAGAGTGAGAAGGAAAGAAGGATGTGGTTATTTAGTAAGAGTACTGGCAGAGCATGGTCTTTAAGCAAATGCTCTCGTGTTCTGTAGAACAACCTGGACTGAAGCAATCCTGCTGAACTTCTTGCTAAGATTCAGGTAAAAGAATTTGTCTTTTAATTGATTTTTTTTTTCCAGCAATTAAACACTAGCATTGAGTGCAGAGTATTATTGTTAGGCTTGTCTGATAATTATTTCTTATAAGGATAAAAAAAATTAATGAACTATGTAGTGTGGTTTGTCTTAGAGAATGAAAAGATTTTTAGTTTCAGAGATAAGGATAGATATATTTCATTGCAATCGAAATGTTTAGTATAAAGTGGTAAGAGATTTTCCAGCTACAGATAAAATATATAGCAGATGTGGACTTACGACTTTTTACTGCACTAAGCCATCTTTCTGTTATCTTGCATATTCATGAGAGAATAACATATCTAACACAAATAATGATCTAGAAAACAGATACAATCAAAGACTGCTTCATAGCAGTAACATTACGTGGTTTGTAATTAGCAAAGGGTAATTATGGTAAGTGCTGTAAAAGTCCCTGCTGAAGCAGTAAGCTGAATTTCCCTCATTCCTCTTTTATATTACAGCTAGATCGAGAATGATTGGTTTGCTTTGTTCTTTCATCTGATTAACATTTCCTTATTAAAGCTACACCTATACTTAGAGTAAGTCATAGATTTAATGACGAACTTTCCTATGAATGAAGCTTTCATGGATTACTATGCCCTTACTTCATCATCCCCAACCTGTGCTAACATACAGACTTGTGGGAATCCCAGCTAGAGCCAGATGAACTCCAATCTGAGCTATAAAATGAAAACCGTTCATGCACCCTATTGTACTGCAAAAAAAAAACAAACGAGGAAAGTTAGTACTATAAAACCTTGGTGCTCCTAGGTCATTACATTTGCTGCTAGCTTAACCACCAGCTTCTGCTCATTGGTAAACCATGAATACTTGCATAGTGCATAGGAAGTGGAAAATCCTCACTGAGTAGGAAGAATTAAGAACAAGCGGAGCAGTGACAGCACTGGGTCTGCTCCAGCTCATGCAGTCTGCCTTGAGAGGCGCTAAGTCCAGGCTCTGACATTATCCTTTGACTTCCAGAAGCTGAAGCAATCCTGGGGCTGCAGGCAATTTCTTCAGGACGCTCTCAGAGGGCAGAAAAAATTCTCTTCAGAAGAGAAAACACGTTGCCTGTCTCTTAAGAAAGTGGAAGAGGAGTTGGGAAATGGTAAATCTCTAAGCCTGGCTTCGGTATTTGGACTGGAGTCACCCGCTGCAGAATCTGTTGTGAGCACCCAGACGACATCTCAGCAGTAAGTATCAACCCACACAGGTTTGTCTGAAAGTCTTTGAAATAGAAGTAATTTGACTTTCTTTTGTCACAGTCAGCCAACCCTGACTGAGCGTGGGGAGAGCAGGCTTTGGGCACTGTCTATAAAGAAATTCTCATAACCAAACGAAGGAAATGTTATCTGTATGAAACTTATACATGAGTGATCAACTCACTGAGGTACTCCTCGATCTGTCAGACGGGAAAGATGTATTCAGTTCCGCATCTTTCAGCTTCAGTATTTTTGTTAATCGTTTGGACGCTGTGATAAAGATGAAGCTTATCAGATGCCTGAGCTTATTTGTCAATGGAAGTGAGTCTTTGGGAAACTTTGGGCAAATGTTGCTCCATGCAGACAGTTTGCAAACAATTCCCGTGGGTTGCTCGAGATGTGAAATTTGAATGTGAGGTGGGCTATGGGATCAAAAGCTTCAGGCACTGGAAGTGAACACCTGAAACCATGGCTTTAAAGGCTGGCTAACACCTTCCGAAACTATTTTCAGGAGCAGTGCTGTCTGTAATTTTGTGATGACAAATGCAGTAACAGTTAGAATCAAAGCTCATACTTCTAAGGGATGCCACAAGCAATTTTCTGATATTTATCAAATGCTAGATTAAGAGCTGTTTTTTCTCCCCCAAAATGTTTCATGCCATCTGATCTCTCCCCAGCTAAATGGGTGCTCCTGGTCATAGGACACACATGCTCACACAACAACACAACACACCCCCATCTCCTCTTACCTGTGCTGGCCCAGGTAACAGCAGCTTCTGCCTGTGACTCCCTGGCACATCTTGCACTGGTGCATCCCCAGCTCTGGTGGCATTCTCTCACTCACCATGCACCACAATCACATGACTTTATAAGCAGCTGCCTCACCTTGCTAGCTCAAAGAGACTGACTCAATCTCAGTCTGACTAACAAACCAAGGTTTTCTTTTTGTTCTCATTTCCGACAGATAAATCCACTGATAACAGTCAGACTTCCTTTTGCATTTCCTAAATTCAGAGGAGAGTTGCTCAGTCCTCTGGAGATGCCAGCCAGATCTTGCCCCATGGCCAACAGCACATCCTTGCAGGTCGCATCCATACTAGCAATGGGGTGGCCAGGTGAACCTGATAAGGACTGGGCTGGGCGACCTTGTGCATCTCCCTGTTGACCTTCATTCAGCCTGTCTGCAGGCCTCACCAGCTTTTGTGTAAACATTTCCTTACCTATTTAACAGCTCTTGCTCAAATCTCAAGTATATCTAGTGGTATTTAGTTATTTCTAGTGCAGTTCAATTACAGTTTCTAGTGCAAGTGTCTTTGACCTTCAGCCTTTGCCTTATCTGAAAAAGCAGATACTTCATCAGAGAAGTTAATGATCTGGCATGATCTGCCAAGGCTTCATTTAGATTATCATGTTTTCAGTTTTTCTTTTATTTAAAATCTGAGGGAGGATTTGGCCTAAAACTTCTACTTTTGTCTAAATCATGTTTACTTTCATTTCCTTTAACAGATAGGCTAGACTGATCCTTTTCCAGATACAGCAATAGCATACTCTGTACTTCTTAGGTTGGAACTTCAGATTTGTGTGCCAGTTATTTTAGCAATTTGAGCTGGAAACAAGATTATTTACCAGCATAAGCGTGTTAAACTCTGAATACATTCTCTGTTCAGATGCAGATATTCCCAGATCATCTACTTCAGATATTATCACCCACTGATTGCAGTAAGTCCCCCCCTCTGTTGTCCAGCACAACACCAGCATGTGCATGAAAAGCAGAGGTAGAAGGTTTGGCAAGGCACATGGACACTTCCTCTGTTAGTATTTCTACTTGCTCTTTCTCTCTTTCTTTTTCTATTTTAGCTAAGTAAACAAAAATTATTCTACTAATTGTTTTTTTGGCTTCTGTAGAAAAGTCTAGGACCACTTGCTAGTGCTTATGAGCTACACATCACTTTCTGCTCTCCGAAGCAGATTCTTCTTTTGATCAAGTTTGTCTTAAAAGCTCTTCACTTATTCCTAGAATTTATTTTGAGCTACCTGTTTGGTCGAGATTAACTGAAAACCTGAACCTATTTTTTTTTTCTTCTTCATTAGAATTAAATGTGATTCTAGTCTAAAGAGGTTATGGAAAGTATTTGTAAGGAATAGCTTGTTAAGACTTATATGTATATATGTTTAAGAATTATAACATTTTTGCCACACAAATGATGTATGTATATATTTAAGAACTATCAAGATGCAATGCCTTCCATTTGCTGTTCTTTGCCAGATTACCTGAGGCTATCAACTGCAATTTAAAGCACTTGCAAATCCAAAATTTAACCAATGCTGAAGGTTAAATACTAGAAAATGCAATTATTCAGTTCACGCCTAAGTAAAAGATGTATCAAGTATATAGAGGAGCCTTACACACTCTAACATGTTCTCTCTGTGGTTTAGGGGAGAGATGACCAACATCAGTGAAGAATGCAACTTTACAAGCATCGACAGATTAGCAGAGACCCTCCGGTTTGGGATCTCCATCCCCACCTTCATTCTTGGCTTGGTTCTCAACACCCTGGCCCTCTCAGTATTCTGCTGCTTTTGGAAGAAACAAACCAAAACCTCAGTCTATATGATCAATCTGGCACTTGCAGATGTTCTGCTGCTTCTCTCCCTCCCACTTAAGTTGCACTACTCTATTGCAGAAGCACCCGGACTCCTGTGTGCCTTTATACAGTCACTGTACTTTGTCAATACCTATGGCAGTATCTTCATCATTGTTTGCATTACTGTTGATAGGTACATCTGCTTAAAGCATCCATTTGAAGGTCGAGCTAACCAATCCCCCAGGTGGGCAATCTTGATTTGCTGTTTTATCTGGGCAGTAGCTTGGCTTTGCAGCAGCCCAATATATGTGTTTCAAAAGAAAGATTCTTTAAAATGTTTTCACAACATGTCAGATGAGGCCTGGAGTGTCCCTCTCATCGTTTCTGTGGAGATCTTCGGATTTCTGATTCCACTCTCAGTGATGGTTTTCTGCTCTGCACAAAACATCTGGATTCTTCTGAATCACAAAAACAGAGCCAAAGAGAAAGTAGAAGATTCCTTACGAGTCATTATCATCAACCTTGTTGTCTTTTTGGTATGTTTCACACCTGTCCATCTTGCCATCTGCCTGCAGTGCCTGGTAAGACAGCATGTGATAGTGGACTGCTTCCTGAAACAAACCATCAGCCTCTTCATCCAGGTGTCAATGATACTAGCCAACCTCAACTGCTGCCTGGATGCCATCTTCTATTACTTCGCTGCCAAAGAATTCCGTGAAAAAACACACCTGAAAAAAATTATTCAGCGATGCCCTGTCTTTAAGCCTTGTGCCACATGATAGGACCTTTTGCAATAGAAGAATGCCTCTTCCTTGGCTGCCACTTGCCCTGCAGGTAGAACACTGACAGCATTATTCCCAACATGGCAGTAAGGCCAGCTTGGCCGTTGCAGGAAGGGCACAGGAGGGAGAAGGACAATATTTTTCTCACAAATGTGAATATTTATCTTCTTTTTTAGAGATCAAAGGGTAAGAATATGGGGAAAAAAGAACCAGCATTATGAAAATATCAGTGATGCCAAAAGAAGCATTAGCCTTGATGCAATCTATTAAACTGAAAGGCTTGTCAGAGGAAAACTACCAAGGTCACTGGACTGCCAATTAAAATCAGCCTTTGCCATCACCACAGTGGTTTTCCTTTCACCAGTGTGATCAGAAACTTGTTGCTCTGGGCCACTCAAACACAGAAATAACTTCAACACCTTCTTGCTAACTTAGAAGGTAACTGAGAGATACAAGAAAGTATCTGGCCAAAAGCCTGGCTCTGCTCTTTCCTTCTGGAAACCCTGCAGAAGGTCTCTGTTGGAGCTCCTTTGCTCCAAAATCTTGGCTGGCCCTCCCATAAGCATTATAAACCATCATACACCAGCCAGGGCTATTCCACATAGGACCAGGCTGCCCAGGACATGACAACACGTCTTTATACAACACCCCATCTTGGGTAACAGCAACAAACAACAAACCTTTCTGATAATTGTTGCTCAGGAACTAGCATGGTTTTATCCTGCAACTTTAAAACAGCTTTTGCACATTAAAAACAAAATAACCCCTTCAAATACTGCATTTAGTGAAAGGCTGTACATACGGAAGCGTAGGTAATCATTCTAAGATATAACAAGATAGATGTATGAAAATTTTCTGCCTGTCTTCTCATTCTTTTTTGGGGAAGAAGAACGTACGTAAGCAAGTACAACGTCACAAGCATGAAATACAGTTGGGAGCACTTGTCTGATGTACTCCAGGCTCCCAGACGAAACACTGGATCAGCTCTGTCAAACTCATTCCTCAGAGGAGTCCTCCTAGCCTGGACTTTCCATTTCACAAAATGTCTCTGGACGTGCCTTAATCACTCTGTGCCAGCTCTTCTGGTGTGTCACTGCCCTTGGGCCGTTTGTACATTCAGCCCTGAGTTGAAGCTAAAGGCTTCCTTATTGCAATGTAAGCCTCCTATTTCTTGTACCATTATATTGTTATGGTTTATGCTCTTACCCAGAAGCACTTTCACATCAAGAAATCCATTTCTGTGTCTTTAAAAAACAGCCATAAAATTGCTTTAAATTGTGGGAACCAGGTCTTTTTTTCTGAGGCAGATACTCCTTTTATTTAAAATTGGAAAAGAAATTGGCTTCTGTTTGAAGGAAAGAAACAAAAGACACAGGGCTAGTTTCGAAAATAGAATTTTCAGTCAATTGATTTCTAAATAAATGACTGATTGCACAAGTGGGCAGCTGTACACATCTCACACTGGACCTAATGTAAGAGTGCTTTACAGCTCACTAATACTAGATATTGCCCAGCTGAGTCATGAGAGGAGCACAGAGACAAACAGGTTTTTATCATCACCTTTGCCATAATCTGCTGTTACGCTGAAAGAGAAGTTTTACAAAACAGGAGGTCTGCAAAACATTATTTGCTACTGCCTCGATCATTCAGAAACCTGCATCCTTTTCAGTATGAGATAGCCTTTCTTTCTTGTACTTTTTGCATTACTTTGCATATGAGATGTGTGTTTTGGAAAGAACATGTTCTAGAAAATAAACTGTATGTGTGAAATGTATGATTTGAAAATACATTTTAATTCCCCAGTCTGACAGCAGCAGACGATCCTTATCTCCCTATTTCATCCCAGAATCACAGAAACACCAAGGTTGGAAAAGATCTACAAGATCATCTAGTCCAACCATCCACCTATCACCAATAGTTCTTACTAAACCATATCCCTCAACACAAAATCCAAACGTTCCCAGCTCATTTTCTCCTTAAAACAGCTCCAAGACTTAGCTGAAGATTTTGCTTCCCAGAAAATACTTCATGTTTACGGTATTGAAGCTACGGTATTGAAGAACAACCGAATTACCAGAAATAAACAGGGAAAAAAGTAAAAACAGGAAAGATGATCACACCCAGAAGTTTAGATAATAAAGTTCTGAGGAAAATCTCTCCATAAGTCATTGACAGTACCCTTCCAGGGGGAACTACCCTCTTCTCCACAAGAGAGCAATGCAACACTGGAAGGGATTGCCTAGAGAAGCCGTGTGATAACCACTCATGGATGTTTCCAACATGTAGTCAGATTTATCACAGAAATGATCTGATCTTGTGTTGGAGGAATACCTGCTGTGAGAAGGCAGCTGGTCCCAGAGGGCCCTTCCCACTGCCCTGTGATTTCAGCAAATGCAAAGCTGTTTATATTTTTCCTGTACAAGACAAAAAGCTGCTTCGGTGTTGCTGATATTATGGCACTGGTTGGCAATAGCTCTATTTCAAGCACAGCACAAGACTGAGGAATTGCAGGAGCTTCTTAAAAACCACCAGGTAGCAACTGTGACACATGGCACAAAGTTATGATAAACACTGTTGGGACTAATGAGGCAATATCCTTGTCTTCTAAGTATTTATTGGAATAAAAATGCTTGGAAAAGATAATTTTATAATCTTAAAAGGAATAAGTCCACAGACCTCATAGGCAGAGAGGAAAAGGATACGAGGATTCTTGTAGATGTGGGTGGAGAAGTTTGATGTGCCAGGGCTCTCTATGACGGTGCTTGTGTGCATGGCCATGCATTGTCAATGGCAGACAAGAAAAGATTTCATTTACAGAAAGAAACTTAATTTGCTCAATGAAAGAAACAGAGATCTTTTTATGAAAATTATCTGTAAGAATGGAAGTGATGGTAGCCATGACATAGATTCAGCCTGCTCATGCCATGCAAACTCAGAGAATAGAATATAGAAATCAAATTGGGGTATTGTCCTCCTTCTTATCACCACCAGTGCCACTTCTCTGTGGGCCCTAAGTGATGTTGTATATAACTCAATTTGACTACATTTTGCTTGTGAATGAGAAGACCTGTCTGAGTATACTTGGCATTTCTGAAGGAAGAGAAAGCAGGAAGAGAGCCCAGCTGTGCTGGCTTTACAGGGCTACTACAGTAGTCAAATCTTCTAGCACAAAAAGAGCATATATTTTCAGTAAGTAGATCTCACCTTCAATTCACTGCTTTTCAAGATGAACTTAAATTTAAATATCATCTCTGAATTACGTCCTTGACCTCCAGCTAAAATTATATTGCTTTTGAGATCAGAATTTTACATACAGCCTCCTCTGCCCAATTTACTGTTAGTTCTGGAGAATCTCCTGTCGGTTGTATTTTTAAACCACTGAGAACAGCAATCAAAAACCCCGAGCAACTCGAGATTGCACAGAACACTTTTGATGATGAATAAAACTGAAAAGCATTTGACATTTCAAAAACAACAACAAAAGCTTTCCTGATTAAGTACACGACTTCGCCATTTCAATTCTCAGACTTCACAATAGTAGAGATTTTTTTCTTTCTCGCTGTTATTTCTAATTCAGAGACAAATGACAAGAACCTGAATGTGAATCCCTCATACACCCAGCTCTTCTCCCAGGGACTCACAGATACCGCATGCTAAAAGAGGCATTGTCCTAGTAGTAAAAAAAAAAAGTGCTAATCAAAAACAGCCATTAGAAGTCTATATTTCACATGGATTAGCTTAGTCCTTTGGAAGGACTTACTCAGAAACAGAATATCAAAAAAGAATAAATCAGCTACTACAAAGAAGCCCGCGTGTCCAGCTAATGCACATACATCACTCTATTGGCAAAACACACGATGCTTTCTTCTTTTCAGAAACAATTATTATTCCCCTCATGTCTCCCAGCCTGCCCAGAACTGCTACTCCAAATGCTGTTTTTACAACAAGCTTCTTAGTACCATGCAATAAAAAAGCCCACTATTCCAGCACTGTGCTTTCTTCCCCTTTCACATGTGACTCTCAGACTGATTGTCAGCTCTTACCTGTAGTTCAGGGCTACAGGAAAGATAGTTGTGTCTCCATTCTGCAGAACCCATCCAAGATGCCTCCTTCAGCAGCCTATAGCAGCCTGCAGCAGAGCTGCTTTTGGACCTGGGGCTCTTCCATCATCCTCTCTGGCTGGGCCAGGCTTCCACGACACAAGAGAGTGCTGACTGCCCCTTGGGGCATTTTTATCAATGGTACGTTACTCCACCAACGCTCTACAACTAGTTAGCATCTGTTCAGTTGAGAACGTGATTCCCAGGCTGCAGTGGGTAGACTCATACAGCAATTGAAAGATCATCAAGCATGAGAGTGGTTCAGCCAAAAGAAAAAGAAAACAGAAAAAAGATAAAACCCGTGCACAGGTTTTTCCCCAGACTTTCTAGATCTTGTTCTTCCCTGATGGATTATCTCATCTGAAATTTCCCAGTCCTACGTGAGAGCAAAACTTTATACCAATGCCACTCCACTGACTTCAAATGTTATAGAACTATATATATTATAGTATACTGAACTTTTAAAAAACTACTATTGCCCTGCAAATCCCTTTGAAATAACTGCTTTAATAGAAAGTGTACGAGCTAGTTGGAAAATTGTCTCTTATAGCCTTCCAAAAAAAACTATTGCATGATTTGCAAGCAGAAGGCAGCTGAGGCAGGATCCAAGCCCAGAGCAAAGCACAGGCAGTGCTGACTCGCCATGGGCAAAGCAGGCACGTGCCCTGCAGGGACAGGCCAACATCACTTCATTCTGATGAAAAACACCAGCTGAAAAAAGCATAAAACAGACAGAGCTTAAATAAAAACTCATATTCTCAAATAAATGTCACGCTAGCAGCTTATCACATCAAACAATTTCAAGTGTTCAGAAATCTGAGAAGTGAGAAGAACAGCCACCCCACGCCTGAAGCAGCCTGCAGATCGTAAAGCAAAGTTGAAACCGGTTTGAAGACCAAAGCTGATCTTCAGAGATATCTTTCCTCAACCTCACATTTCAGTGTGCTGCTCTAAGCAATACTTCACTTGGGCACCAGCACCACAATTTAGCCTGTCCAAAACATACACCCCACCACAACTAAACCTGTCCTACCCGCATGCAAGTGAACAAAAGAGGAATCAATGCCATGGTGTTCTCAAAGGTATGCAGACTTTTTCCTCTCTCATCAAAGTGGCTTTGAAAGTTTCCTCCCCCCTCACTTTCAGAACATTTTCCATTCTAGACTAACTCCTTCCTACAAGGCTCAGGCCTCCATCTTTTCAGCCAAAGGTGAGGAAAGTGCTGCAGAGTGGCAGTGTGCTTTGGGAGGCCCACGAGTCTGTGGGTGACAACACAGGGCAGGGAGATCAGCAGCCCTGTGCCCCATGCTCTCTCCTCCCCAGCTCACTGGCAGTGCTTGGAGCTCAGCAGCAGAGCCACAAATAGCAGCACTTTAAGCATGATGGGACCTTGGCCACCACGCACCAAAAGGGAATTTGGCTTTCCCAGGAGGAACTGTCACTATGAAGAAGGGTCGAAACATGCCTTCCCTGAACAAACTGATGAGAAATGTGCCCACTTTTGCCTTTACACAACACTAAGGATGAGAAATCTGGCTTGGTTGAATTTCAAATCAGTATGCTTGCTAGGCTTGTAGAGAAACACAGAGACAAGCCCCCCCCCCCCACATAACACATTTTGCTCTGTCTGCAGTCCCCGTACTGCCAAAATGCAGGGAATGAAGACAAGAGCTCAGCCACCCCAAGGGGAAGCTGCTGCTTCCCTCAGCCACCAGCCTGCTGTCTGCGAGAGGAAGGAAGGCCCAGAGGAAGAGGAACAGAGGATGCAGCAGCATGCAGTGCACGGTGGCAATCATAGCAGCAAGCTTTGTCTGCTGCAGCCTGCCAGGAGAAGGAGCTGCCTGCAGTCCTTCTCAGCCCGAGCGTGCCTTGCATAGGCTGTGCTTCTGCAGCTACAGTGACTGCTTCAGAAAGCAGCAAAACTGTAGGCTGTGGGGCCAGGATATTAGATATTAGGAAAAAAATTCTTCTCAGAAAGAGCAGTGAGGCACTGGCATAGCTGCACCAGTTGTGGAGGTGGGCTCACCATCCCTGGAGGCATTCAGAGCCTTGGAGATGTGGCACTGAGCGATGTGGGCAGTGGGCACAGTGGGGTGGGGGTGGACTTGGGGATCTTAGAGGTCTTTCTCAACCTTCCAATTACCTTTTTAACATCTGGCCAACATGTAGACTAAAGCAAATGTCTGCAGTGAAGCACGCATCATCAGACAAAGAATAGTTGAAGTTCTACAGTGTCTTTCATCTGAGGAAGTCAGAACGTCACCCCACAGCACACAGTGCTCACAGCAGCGCCGGCTGCACGGGAAGCAGTGCGGTGTGTCTGTGGGCAGGAGCTGAGCAGCCAGCACGGCCCAAACCCATGTCAAACCATGCCCAGAGCAGCATGACTCGTTGCCTTGGACCCTGGCTGAAAATCTGCTCTTGTGCATTTCACTTTTAAATATCTATTAAATAAAAAGAAATGCTAGCAGCTGTCACTGCAGTATATGCAGTGTCACTGCATGACACAGGGATCACCAGAGCAAAATGGATGCAAGAACCATGGATTTTTTTATTTAGTATTATTAAATCACTGCCATTTTCTGCCTTGCTAACAGGCCATATGTGTCACTTCTCTACCAAGCACCCAGTCCCGGGATGAGGGCTTGCCACTGAGGACTGCACACAGCCAGGCCAGGCAGCAGGGCACCATCCACACTAAATTATGCCACCTGCCAAACTGAAAAAAGCCTCCCCCAGCATCTGGCACTTCCTCTGCATCATGATCTGTTGCTTTATACACCACCTACACAGAAAACTGTGTGCTTACTTTTTGACTTTGGTGGCAGCACCATGGGGAGACTGGGTACATCTGCAGACTTTGTGGCAAATCTCAAAGCTCACTCAACAAGCAGGTGTTTGGGAGCAACCACAACCTGCCATGCACTTCCTTTCGCTCCAGCTCACCACTTCTTCAAGCACTCCTGAGATAATGTTTTGGGCCCCAGCCCCAGGGCTGCCCATAGGGTGAGAGAAATCTGCAGGACAAGAGCTCCCATCCTGACAACAGGCGCTGCCTCATGGCATCCTCCTGGTCCTGTACCCACCTGGTGCACAGACAGCAGGATGCTGCTTGCAAGCCAGGAGGTTTGGGGAAGGTTTGAAAAATGACCTGCTTTATCCTTTACTTGGTGAAGTGCAACAGCCTCACAAACAAGCAGATTTCAATGTTAAAAAATTATGATGGGAGAACTGCTCCTTTGTGTTCTGTTTTGGAGCCCCAGTCTACTCTGCTTTTGTCAAATTTCCCAAACCCTGGCAAAGCACACTTGTATGCAAGTGAAGAACCTTGTTCCGCAATTAATCTTCATTCTGAGAAAGGCTGCATTTACTTTGTTAGTGCATGGGTAAAACCATGTTGCTGTTCTAGAAACCGCAAACAACCGCATTCGCAGTTATGATTGCCATGTTAAGATCACACAAGATCAAAGAGAAGAAGCGCAGCTTTGAAGAAAACACGTGAGAACGTCCAGTCAAAGGCAGGAGGGAGAACAGAAAAAGGCTGTACGTTGTCCAGTCATATGAGACATATGTAAAAATATATACAGCTATTTTATCTTTTGTACAATGTTCTGAAATGAAACTAAGGTTAATTTTGGCCTTCCGCACCACTGCCAGGGCTCAGCATCACCATTTGATTCACCAGTGGTCCTCCCAGCAGCAGTATTTCCTGACTGGCTGAAATGCCAAGGAACAGCTGAAGCTCTCTCTGCCACCAGTGAAAAGCTTCTGGCAATTCAAATGATTAACATCTGGATTGCCCTCAACAAACTCCAGTCTTTCCTGGCCAAAGACAGAGGCTGCTAGGACACCTAGGCTCCAGAATCACATCTCTGAGGTACACTGCCTCTCTGAGAGACCTGCACATCTGTATCCTGCAGATGAAACCATACTGCTACTTATGAAGCATCTCTGCTGCCCCATAATTACAGCAGATGCTGAGCCCTGGAAAGAAGGCCATGTACAACTCCCCTTGTAGGCTAAGAAGAGCTCAAACAGGCAGTCATTAGAATCTATATGAAATCTACTAATTGCCTGGTGTTGCTGGAAAAAGTGAAAATTTTGGTGCTTTTCTCAAACCACTGATTTGTTTGTTTACAAATAACCTAACTTTGCACTACAGTTATTTTCCCCTTTGCTCAGGATTCAATTGGCGGGGGAACTGTCCCCAGTATTTCTTGGAATCGTATAAACGTGTGTGAAACAGACAGGATCCTGACACCTCAGGCTACCTCTGTACTTGGAACCTTTTGCAGAATATGGGCTTTTCTCTTCTCCCACACCATGTCTTTTCCAAAAGCAAAGAACTCCAGTCCCGTGAAAGCAAGGCTCGCTTTCTAGAAGGAAAGCAGTTGCTATGGCAGTTGAAAAGAAATGCTGAAACAGCATAAAACCATCAAAATAACTGCAAGGATTTCCTCCAAAATTATCTCCCCTTTTCCACTGCACCACATTTGAGCACCCTGATCAATGTCCCTGTTTACTGCAGGAGAGTTGGACCAGATGGCCTTTCAAGGTTCCTTCCAACTCAAACGATGCTAGGATTCTATCCTGCTTAAGCATGCCCAGCACATTACAGCCCTGGCTGCAGAGAGAACTGCGTAGATCTCCAGCTCTCCACTTCTAACCTACAGAGCTAGACCACGCTGCACAGCTGAGCATGTGTGGCACAACTTCTTTAAAACAGTAGGAGGTAAAGTATAGGCTAAAACGCCAGAACCAAACTACGGCAAGTGTGGTTTGTTGTGTGTTGTTGTTTTATGTAACACTAAGCTCAATAAAGCATTAACAGCTTCAGACCTATTTCCCTTTAGGTTTTTGTAGCAGGTTACAGAAATGCAGAGACATCCTGAAAATTAAATCTTTTTCCGAAAAGTAGGCAGCATGACTCATTTGGAGTTACAGACTTTTCTAAACGAAGCTAAATCACATTAGCTTGATTTGTACAGCAAACCCTTCTGTTCTTTCTCCTTTTTTTTTTTTTTTTTTTTTTTTTGAGTTTCAGTGCAGGTAGTTCTCCTGGACCATTTCTTACTTATTACAGCACTCTCAAACTCAGTGCTGGCTGGGCTGTGTAAAAGCCAATTTGACTGCAGTTTTGTGGGCACACACAAACATGCAGGGACTGAAGGCAGCGCTGCAGTCAGACAGCACTGACACAGATGCTGACAGCATGCGAGAACCAGCACATGTTCCCTCTCCACGCTTATGCTGGAAAGCGAGTGGCTGTTCTGTCTTACACCATTACTCACTTAGAGCACAAACAAATGCTTCGAGAGCCGTCACCCACAGATTTCAGTCTAGTTCAGTTATGTGTGTGTATATATATGTAAATATATATGTATACACACACACACACACTTTTAAAGAACGCACACTGCATTCTGCCTCCCAATGCCCAGCAGGTAGGAAATAGCAAGGAGCCATTTCCATTCCTTCAGCCCTTAGTGAGCTCTTCCCTCAGCTTTCTGTCCTTGAAATACCCCTGGTCATGAAGCCATGATTAATTTTGACTCCTGCTTTCAAGCTGCTGTCTGTTGACTTTCTGCTGCGTGCTGCCTCTTATTTGACCCCTGTATAAATTGAGAGCTGTGACCAGATAACCCTTCCACCCTGTTTGCATTCAATCCAGCCACAGGTGGGTGGAACGCTTTTCAGTTCCAAGAACAGAAGTATTTTAAGAGGAATGAGAGCTCAGTGTGGCTGATACTATGCCAACCTCAACCATTTTCAGCATTTGCACCCACCCCAGGGGCTCAGCAGCAGCAGCCTGTTCTTTGGATCCTTGATTTTTAATTATTGCTGAAAAAGGCACTGAATCACAGAATGGCCAGGGTTGGAATGAACCTCAAGAATCATGAATTTCCAACCCCTCTGCCACATGCAGGGCCACCAACCTCCTCATTTAATGCTAGACCAGGCTGCCCAGGGCCCCATCCAATCTGGCCTTGAACACCTCCAGGGATGGGGCATCCACAGCCTCCCTGGGCAGCCTGTTCCAGCACCTCACCACTCTCTCTGTAAAGAATTTCCCCCTGACTGTCCAACCTAAATCTCCCTTCCCTCAACTTAAAACCATTTCCCCTCATCCTGCAGTTATCAACCCTTTCAAAGAGTTGATTCCCCTCCTGTTTGTAGTCTCCCTTTAGGTACTGAAATGCTGCAATGAGGTCACCCCGCAGCCTTCTTTTCTCCAGGCTGAACAAGCCCAGCTCCCTCAGTCTGTCATCATAGGGGAGGTGCTCCAGTCCCCTGATCATCTTCGTGGCCCTCCTCTGGACCCTCTCCAACAGCTCCCTGTCTTTTTTGTACTGGGGGCTCCACACTTGGATGCAGTACTCCAGATGGGGCCTCACAAGAGCAGAGTAGAGGGGAACAATCACCTCCCTGTCCCTGCTGGCCACCCCTCTTTTGATGGAGCCCAGGCTCTTCCTGCAGTTTGTTTGACTGAAAGGTGCAGAGTGTGCCCACAAGTTTCGGTGAGCTCCACAACTACCCAAATACCAGTGTTATACTGGCAGGAGCTGCCAGGGCTTCCAAATGGATTTCCACTACTGTCATTCCTCAAGTCTTTTAAAAATAATTGTCGGGGTTTGTTTCTGCTGGCCTTGTGGGTTTTTTTTTGTTGTTTTTTTTTTTTAGAGTGGCTGACAACAAGGCCGAGCACTTTTTCCCATTTTTTAATTATAGCTAGAACTCAGAAACTCAAAGACTGGCCCAAAGATGTAAGCGCAGACATCATCTAGCAAGGTCAAAGCTGCCAGCTATTTCAGCCAGCTGAACAAAGTCACAGCTCAGTCTCAGGCAGCAGCAGCAGACAGACAGGATGCTTCCCTTCCCACAGGCTGTTGGAAGCAGTGGGTGCACCTTGCTGTGCCTGGGCCAGCAGAGCAGGGCAGGCAGCCACGGGGAGCTGGTCTTTTTCCACCAGCACTGCTCATTCACAGAGCGGCCTGGCTACGGGCTGTCTGGGTTTGACACTTGCTAGAAAGCCGCAGCTCAGACTGTTCATGGAATTTGCCCCAGATTTCCCTCAGCAGTGAGAAAAAGCTGCTTTTTCCTGTATATTGGAAGGTATGGGACTGAGTCACCTTCCTTCTCATTTCTGTGAGCCGGGAGAATTAAGGTCTGTTTACGTCTGGGGGTGGAGAATATGGTGAGAACAGGGGGTAATGAAATGACTGCTGCATGACATGAAAACAACATGAAAAGTCAGTCTGGGTTTCCTTCTTGCCAGGAGGCTCAGCAGCTTCCAGACCCCTCCCAGTCCCACTGGGAGCTCCTCCAGCAGCACAGCACAGTCTGGGTGTGCAGGAGAACAGGTGGACCACCCAGCTCGCATCACTTTGCAGGTTCAGCATTTATAAAATGAAGAGTCATGGTATAACTAGCACCAAGTTAACAAATACAAATAGGTTTACAATAGCATCACATACCTGTGCCAGTGGTACCTTGGTTTTTGGTGTGGAAGCTGCTGGTCAGAACAGGGGTAATCCACAGTCATATGGTGTATCCATTTGTTTCTAAGGGAGTTAGATTTAAAGATTCTCCTCCAAATGTGCATCTTCTAATCCAGAACTGTAAACAGGAGTTATCCTACACAGAACAGTCAATATATCTTAGTTTAATAAATGGGTTAAAGAAGAGGGAAGCAAGTAATACAGATGTTCAGTCCAGGATCATTCTTCTCCTACTGGTGAGGAACACATTTATGATGGGCTGAAATGTTGCAGGCCCTATATAGACTCTAATAATGTTTTAGAAGCTCGGACTCATCATCATCTCAGATCTGATCTAATGTACTGTTCTTAAGTTAGTGAGAGCGGATTGGAGGAAATGGTATTCTGGATCCTGGAACAATTTACGCAGAAGAACCAGGAGTCAGCACTGCAAAAGCTGAGCCAAAGTAAGAGGATGAAATTCGTTTTTAATAAAATCCGGAGTTAAAAATAATAATAATAATAATAATAATTTAAAAAATTGAATACTTTTTTTCTCTTCCCCTTCACTCAGATCACAAACCAGACTGCTAACTAAGCATCAATTTACAGTCCTAGATGCTCTTGCATTGGTGGTTGCGGTTATTTACAAAGAAATGTTCAATAGCAGAGGATTTTTACGCTAAAATGTTTAAATACTTGCCTTTAAAACTGCTTACCAGGAAAACAACAGGAAAAGGATGTGGCCTGATCAATGTTTGTAACAACTTCATCAGGGCTGTATTTATACAAATGAATTTGATTTCACTAAAAATTAATAAGTACGGGAAGTCTTAAGAGTATAATATTAGCAGTAAAGCAAAATTCCCAAAATTTCAGCTGACTCAATGGGAAGTTTTACTGATCATGAAAATTCATAAATTCAGCCTTTTTTTTTTTTCTTTCTTCTTTTTTATATATACAAGGGCTGCTCCAAAAATAATGCCTCCTAGTTTATGATGTTAGCCCACAACATCAGAGGCGGATGTCAGTGGTATGGCAGCAGAGGTTAAGCCTTCCCACCAACATCCCGTTATGTTCTGTTGCTGTGTGAGAGACAGGGGCAGTTCTGACAAAATGGCATCTGACATGGAAGTGCATATGAGGCAAAGAGGAACTGAATTCGTCCATGCAGAAAAGATGGCACTCACTGACATTCAGTGATGCTTGCTGAATGTTTCTGGAGATCAAGAAGTGGATGTGAGCACAGTGAGGGGTGAGTGATGTCTTTCAGCAGTGACGCTGTCATAGCAACTGTGAAACAGTGGGTCACTTCTGCTAGTACAGATATTTACAAGTATGGCATGCAGGCTTTTGTTCACTGCTGGTGAAAAGGCAAAAGTTACTGGTGGTGACTATATTGAAAAATAGTGTTTTGTAGCCAAGAATTTACTCTACCAAATAGTGTTACTGTACAATTTGTATCCACTGTAGTTTCCATAGAAATAAAAAGTAGTCATTACTTTTCGAGCAATCTACGTATCTTTGGACCACAAACAACAGAGAAGGCAGATCCAAGGCAAAACTAAACCAAAGGGGCAACGGGACAGCCATTCAGCATACATAAAGGTCAGAGATGCAGAGCAGAGGTTGGGATGCACATCTGTGATGACATGTCCTGTTGTGGAATATGTGCCACACCAGGGAGTGTGGAAGGGCCATCAAAGTCCTTAAGTAGTCAAAAAATATTGTAAAAAATTTTGCCTTACTGAATAATTATGAGCACAAAAAAACCCGAACGAATATCAACCTAAGCAACAACATGGAGAGCCTTCACTTACAAACGTGATAGAGAAAACCACCACTTCCGCAACATAAAAATAAAAAATGTGTGACATTTCTTTTTGTTGTTGTTGTTTCTCAAAGCCAAGAACTTACTGAGATTCAGTAGACTAATACAAAATGATGAATGAAGGGCACTGGGAAGAGTTGCTTCCCCTAAAGCCACTTATGTTGCAGGATATTTCCTGACAGAACCTTCCTCTGCCATGCAGTGAGTGCTCAGGCAGTTAAACACGCCATTTGCTGCATGCTTTTCTAAGCATATTTTTAAGTCATGTCAGTTACATCCTGAATGTGGTTCAAGAATTCTTTTCTACAATCTGACAGTCAAACACGTCTGGATTTATCACCTCACAAGCATCGAACCTTTCAAGTTCCTCATTTTATAGGCAACCAGCATCAAAGGCATTATTCACACTGACAAACCACACTGCCTGCTGTTTTTTCAGACAGCCCGAAAGCTGCTCCCCAGCTTTGGTTTACCACACAGCTCCACGAGCTCTTGTGCCAGACAGCAAGACGGGGACAAACCAGCTATCGCCACTCAAAGTGCCTTACCATGTCCTGGCCAGCACACAGCATCTGGGTCCCAGCTCCTGTCCCTGGTGCCCTGCTGATGAGCTTTGTCCTCCCACCAGTGTCTGCAGGCTGTGAGATGCTGCCCACGAGGTTATCAGTCGATGGCTTTTGAAGGGTTTGGTGTTAAAAATAGAGCTGGAAGGTCAGGATTCTCTTTCTGAGTCTGCATGTTGTTACTATGTAGTAACTGGTTTGAGAAGAGAGAGCGTCTCAAAAGCTAGCTCTAGCCAAGGTCCCTGCACTCTAATACAAAACAGGGCCAATGACAAGAAGGGACACCAAGCTATAATGAGATCTCCTCTGCTTTTCATCTGAACGTGACTGAAACAAGCAAATGGACTTTATCCCACACAACCTTCTCTCTGTTAGCAACCAAAGCTATGAAAAAAGTGATTACTGTGCAGCAGCACCGAAAAAAAATCAACCCCAAACCCCACCACTCTATGCTTCTGCACAAACACCATCAACGCTCTTACAACGGCACAAGGTCTGCTTGAAGGCCACCACTTCCTGAGTTCAGCTACGGAAAAAAGGGAGAGAAAGATATTCTTCTCTTCATCCTTTCTGCAATCAGCATGTACGGTAACTGCATCAACTGTACCATAAAAGCACAGTCTCACCCCACATAAAATGTTATGGGAATTAAATAAGATAAATTGAAAAATTCATATGAAATCAGAGAAGGTGTATATATATGGGTAGTAACATGAAACGTTATCTTTTCTTCATAACTTCTTTTGCATGTTGTACGTGGCTTCAGCAGAGTTAAAAAATGCACCTATCAACTGGGAATAGTTAATTCTTCGTATGAAAGGGAGACAGCAGTCATTTCTGAACATCACAGGACTTCCCAAAGAAGTGTAAATATTGAGATGTGATTAATGCAGTGCTGTTTGACCTGGGAAGGAACAGCATAAAAATAACGTTGGCATCAGGAAAAAGATATCTGGATTTGGGAAATTGCACTCCACTCTTTTGTACCACTTCTGGAAAGTCCTTTTGCATTTCTCTGCTACGATTTCCCATGCGTAAAGTTGAAAAGATGACAGATCCCACCTCTGGTGTTACCAGGATGACACCAGAACAGTTACATTTAGGAGAGGATGGAAACTCCCTGACTTGAGTGCCTGACCCTGAAGGGCAGCTATGGTGCCTTGTGATGTGTGCAGACATTCAAATCACCCTAAAAAAGGCTTGGCTGAGTGCAGTAAACACCTCATCAGCACAGCGTTTGGCAGAGGTAACACTGGATCAACGGGATACAAAGTGAAGCACCAAAATGACACATGCCACACCAAGCACACAGCCAGAAGAGAAAGAATTGCATTCACATGCTGTTTGGGTAATGAAATAATACAGCAAAACTCTGAGAAAGCAAAATGAATTTATAAAAAATGAAATGACAAAAAAAACCACTTTTTGCTCTCGGGGAGTTTCAATGCATATTCAGGGAAAAGTACTGCTATTGCATTCTGATGGTTGTGATTGCTTTTCTAATTCATCTCTTACATTCATTATCCATCACAACCACACTTGGAGCTTTGCTGCCCTCTGATCTCTGCCACCTTTAGAAGACCAGAGCCATAATTCAACAATTCTTCTCTAACTGATCTCCTAAAATACTAACAAAATGGTTATGTCTGTGTTTTCAAGAATAAAATGTTAGACGTGCCCGCTGAATAGACACAAGTATATCACACACTGCATAGATATATGTCAGCAGAAGAGCTCTGTGGGAAATGGGAAGAAAAAAGTAACCTGGGGAACTCAGTGAGAACAGCTCTATGACCACCCTTTCCTTATTCACTGAGCAGCTTGCTGCTGGAAGTACTGTCAGCAGCAGGATCCCACTTTCTGACATTCTTCCCCTAAACATCCACTGCTGGCTTCAGTCAAAGACAGGACATCTTACTAGAAGCACTTTTTCTCTTTCCTAAAATGACTCTTATGTTCTTGCTTAGTTAACCATTTTCTCATAATGATTTTTGAGGCCCTCCAGGCTGCAGTAACTTGTCACACACTGTACACACATGCTGTGCTAGTTCACACGCCTCCAGAAATGAGGTGTGGAAAACACTGAGAACAAATGCTATGTGGAGGCTGATTGATGCTGGTCACCACAAGCAGTACGCTGGTGAGACACAGTTCCTCTGTCACACAAGCAGCCTGGATGGCTCAAAATGTGCATGGCTTTTGAATAGGAGGTGCAGTTATGCAGTCCCTGACACACAGTTGTATGTGCATGTTGGCTCTACGAAAAACAAAGCAAAAGCTCCTCAATCATCTTCAGTTATTGATTTTTTACCACCTTGGACAGCTGAAGCATCTGCTTTGTCCTGCCAAGGATTGGAGTTATATCATAGAATCATAAAATCATTTAGGTTAGAAAAAATCCCTAAGATCCCAAAGTCCAGCCCCAGCCCAGTGCCACATCTCCACAGCTCTGAGCACCTCCAGGGATGGTGACCCATCAATCCCTGGGCAGCTGTGCAGTGCCTCAGTGCTCTTTCTGGGATGAAATTCTTTTAAATATCCAACCTGGGTATGAGTTAAAGGCAAAAGTAAGTGAGGGTTTGAGTAGGAAAAAAGCATAAAACCACCTTCGAAGTGTCAGAATGAGTCAACCATTTGGGTGGAAAGAGGCACACTGCGGTGTGGGGGCCCTCTGTGGGTACATCAGCATTGCTGGACACCCACTGGGCTGAGCCAAAGGTAATGCAGTGGGAAGAGTGGCAGCATGGCCCACAGGTCCCCTCCAGTTTGGCAGCAGGTGTTGTGCAGCTGAGAGCAGAACAAGCTGACATCCTCAAGAGCCCCACACAGCATCCCCAGCTGATATCTCTATTGAAATGAGTCACCTATTTCAACAAACTCAAAACCACCTCAAAGGGAGGCATCAGCTCACCTGCTCACTCAGGCAGCAGATTTAGCTCCTCCACCACTGAAAGAACCCTTCTCCATTGAGACAGTCCTAGTTCTGCTGCACAGCCAAGGTTTGCAGGTTCCTCCTTCAGGTTTTGCGTCCTTCCAAGGGACACTAAAAGCTGGTGAGCTGGCCTCCCCTTGGAGTCAGAGTTCTGGCACAGCAGTTTCCTGGCCTCAACAGCAATGCTTATGGTCACTTCCTCAATGGAGAAGTTGTTTCTGTGCTTTTGTCCCCTCAGCCCGACACAAAAGGCAGAGCTTTTGGTTTTCCCTTTGTTCATTACTCCTGGGTCATGCACGGTGTGGACAGCAGAGCAAATGCAGGGAGCGAAGCACTTTGCTGGTGGAGGCAGTTATGGGATAAGCCGTCTGAGCTACAGGATTCACTGTTCCTCCTGGTGATCAAACATAGGTAGAGGCTGAGACAATGCAGGGCTGAAACTGTGTTTCTCATTTCCCCTTCAACCACGAGATGGAGCAACTCAATAACAAATGACTGCAGAGCCAAGAAATGTAGGTAGAAGGACATGGCATCGGGCTCTCCTGGAGGTCGCAGGCAGTCCTGTGGGGATGTCGTGATGGCCCAAAGCCAGGATGCGATCCGTGGCTCGGGGTGAGCAGAAACAAAATCCAAAAGCCTCTAGGCCTCCTCCAGCCAAGGGGGATAGAGGGGAAGGTTCCTGTTCCTGTTGTTCCTGTGCCACTCATTGAAGCCCTCCAGCAGGACCACATGGCTCAGAGATGAGCTCAGCCCCTCATGGTGATCCCAGACAAGCACTCCAGCAGTAGACCAGGACCATCCTAAGGCTTTGCACATTGCCCTGTTGAGGTATCTGCTAAACAGCCTGGTGTTCCCTACTGCTGTTCCCTTCTGGCTGGGTCCCAGAGATTCATCTCCAGCACAGAGCTACAGCAGCCCTTCTGAAAAAAGGGAAAATCCAGGGGTGGGGACATGGAAGGGCAGGGGAGAGGTGAAAGAAACTGAAAATTGAGATGTTGAAGGGCGTTTGAGGGAAATCAAGTAAGAAAGCAAGAGGACCATAGCAGAGAATGCTCTCTCTTCTTGGGTAGAACAATTATTTTTCTCCCTAATTAGACTCTGATTTAGATAACCAGCACCTTGAACTGGCTGGTGCAGCTTGGCACTGCTAGGGGAAGGTCAGCCCCAAAAGTGAGCACAAGGAACCAGCAGAGCCTAACCTGCTGCCACCCAGGGCTGCCTGCGTGACCTAAAGGGCAAATCTGTGTAGTGGTCACAGAGAAATGGCAAAGATCTCAACACAAGTCAAAATGTGTGTGGAACAGCTCCTTCGTTAGGAAAAAGCAATGAGGTGACACACGTAGGATCAGGTGATCCTTTGCTCACTGGTGGCATCAGTGACGAGCAAAGAGGTGCAAGATTTGAGCAGACCAAACAATCAGACTGCAAGACAAGAGACAGCCCACCCACTCTTGTGCTCCTACTGAAGAATCACAACCTATCAGCATAAGATAAAGGCCCATAGTGTGAAAAGAAAGGCACCTCGCCTGCCCGCAGCTTCCTCGCCCCTGCATCACAAGTTGCACTATTAATCAACAGTCTGGGAGGTCGTCATGGACTATCCCAGCCCTTCTATATGTTACTCACACTGTTTCATTTCCCCTTTGCTGTCATCCCTCAGCATCACTTTTTCCCACCCATTCAGCTTCACACATTCTCCAAGTGAATTTGCACCACCTGCATGCCATCCTGGCCACTCGGCTACAGAATCCTCCCTAAAAAACTTGCCAGGATATTTGCTGACAAAAAAGCAATCCTTATAAACACTGGGTATCAGAACATCTGCAAACAAGGGAGCGGAGATCTGTGATGGCTGGGTTCTGTTCCACATCCGAGCAGCCCCAAATTTACCCCCATCATCCTTATTTCCCCTTTTAGTAAAGGGGATTGCAAAAACACATACAATGGGCAAAAAAAAAATAGTTTTCCTATTTCTCCCTTAACAAAGTCAGCATCTGACACTGTTCATAGGTAAATTCCCTGCTTCTCAGCAGTAAAGCAGATGTAAAAGCAACCCTTTTCCTTTGTTCCTTTTTTCTTTTTCATTTCTTTAATACCAACTCAAAATGAACATTTAAAATCACCATTAAAAACTGGTTATCTCTTTTTCATTTCTGGTAGCACGAAAAGGAAGAGGCACTGACAGCAGTAGCTCAGGATATAGGTTAAAGCAGCTAACACTCTTGTAGAAAGAAGTCACACAAAGCTCTGCAGGGCCAGAATTTCCTCTCTGTTAATGGAAACTGCTCTGAATGGGTGACTCACGGAGATGTGAGCCCCATAAAGCAAACTATTTACATCCTCAAATGAGCTCTGTGACGGATCACCTACATAGCACATATGCGTAGACAGAGTGGGGATGGGTTGCTGTAATGGAAGTATGTGATGAAACAAAAAGCAGCAGCACTTCGTGGATTCTAACATCCAGACTGGCTGTTTCTTTGCACGCAGCTCACTCCACAGCCTTCAAAGAACACACAAGATTCAAGAATTCTACAAGCCAAGGGGAGCAAGTCAACAAGCAGTGCTAGAGATAGCCCAAAGGTGAGTTGGCAAGAGACAGTATTACATTACAGGGAAATCTTACCTTAGAAACCTTCTTCTTGCTACATGATCTGAAAACTAAATGTACTTTGTGTCATCTGTTTTGCTTATATTTTTTATGTTTACTTGCTGGGGTTTTTTGGTTTGTTTCTGAAGAGAGAACGAACCAGCCTTTGGCATCTTCTCTTGTTTAGAAATCTATACATCAAGCTAGACTGAAATGTCTTTTAATCGTCACTAGACCTGTACCAAGTAAAATTTTGCGTAAGAAGCTGAAATTTTACTTTCTTATTTTATTTTCCTAGACCTAGAATTTCCTTTGACACTCTATTATTTAAAACAACAACAACAACAACAAACACTGAAGGAAAAAGAAGGGTCTAATGAAATCTTCCAGAAAGGCAATGCAGCAAAGAACTTTCTCAATACTAATAACTCTTCAGGAACTCCTTAACCAACTTGTCATCCCTTTGGCTGTCAGCAGTCAGTTCCCTCCCAGCATTAAAAGGTCTGGCAGTGCTTCATGCAAGGACGGGGACCCCGCAGGAGAGCAGCACGCTGCGGGCTCAGGACTCCATTTTGTTCGGTGCAGTGCCTCTGCACAGCTTCATCTCATCAGTGTAACCCCTCATCTGTTGTAACTCCACCTGAATCTGTTGCCTCAGGGGCCCAGTGCCACTGCCAGCAAAGTCCCAAGCCCTGCTGATGCAGGACGGCTGAGCTCCCAGGTGCTAAACAACCCGCTGCATCACTGGGGATGCTTCTCCCTTCCAGCCACTCAGATCCCAAAGTGCTTCTCAACGTCAGGCTTTCCCGTCCTGTTGTATTTGGATAAGGGATTTTCTTTGTTTTCCCTCAGTTTCTCACATACAGCAGCAGAGCTGCGCTGCTGTCAGGGCTGCTGCCCCACTGCTGAGCCATGCCCCCATGTCCTTTATGGTGCTCTGCAGCAAAGGAGGCTACTGAGCGCAGAGCCAGCAGCACTACCAGATGTAGGGACGCACATACCTGGGCGGGCAGTCTGAATAAAGCCTGTACCTGCTCCAGCAGCATGCAGGCTGCACCTGACCCAGCAGAGGGATGCTTTTTGGCACCCACAGTCATGCCAGCAGCTGTTCTCCTCATCAGGACTGAGTTTCTGGGACTGTTTTTCTCATTTCTGTAATGTAACCAAGAGCTTACAGAACTGTTTACCCGGCATCAGCATGTCCTTTCAGAGCAAACTACCAACCTGCTCTTCCTTCCTAATAATTACTAGTTTTTATGCAAGAATTCTTTTTCCACTGTGCTGATCTTTGTCTCAAACTACAGGGCAAGAGAGCTTACCTCTGAAACGCCAGGGAAGCGGCTTGGTCTGCAGAACAGGAACATACACTGTCCACCTGATGACAGGCTGCCAAATCCAAAATGAAACAGCATCAGTGTCAGTAACTCATGTGTGAAAAGCACCAGGTAAAGTAACAACAGTTACAGGGAGGCAGATGAAGGTGGTTTCTGGGCTCTAACAAAAAGATTTTTTAAAGGGTTTATTTACAGACAACATCTGCTGTGAAAGAATTGGCTGCAAGAAAGAACCAGGTATCCCTGTGCATTTGGATTTGTAAGTGATTCTGACAGCAGAAACCAATGAGAGCTTTCCTGATCCTTATCAGGATAGCCTGAGGGCAGGGTCCAGCCTTCTTCTAACAGAGGATTACTTCAGGACCCCTGCTCAGACCTGCCTACCTTGATATTTTTAATCCCCTCTCAGGGAGAAGAAACCGCTGCACGTTTGCTGCACTCTGCAGCAGACAGCAGTTTACCAGCTGGGTAAGTCTGGCTAATTTAAGTAAATGTTTGGGTTCCTAAGTTTCATTTTTCTTCTGAAGACTTAGTCTCTACAGGTTGGGAAGCCAGCACACCGAGAAGAAAAATTGTCTGCAGGTCTGCAAACACTTACAGATGTCATTGGCCTTTGTATCAGGTTTTAGATGTGGTCTTCAGTCTTCCTTGTGGTGCAGCTGATTTTCTTCTCTTTCAGTATACTTGGAGACATGAATGACACCTGTACCAACAGCAGTATCAACCCCAGAGTAGAACTGTTCCAGCTGATCATGTACACTCCCACATTTATCCTGGGATTGCTGTTCAATGTGATGGCCCTCTCGTTCCTGTTTTTTCCAGCTAAAAAGCTGTCAGAATCTACAGTCTACCTGATAGCCCTTATTTTCCTGGATACGTTGCTGCTGTTCACTCTTCCTTTTAAAATCGTTTCCTATCACCTTCAGAACAAGTGGAAATTCGGGTCTATATTTTGTTCCATCTTGGAGAGTCTTTACTTTATAAATATGTATGGCAGCATCCTCATCTCCCTCTGCATCTGCGTAGACCGCTACATCGCAATCCAGCACCCTTTCATGGCTCCCATCCTGCGCTCCACCAAGAAAGCTACTCTGGTCTGTGCTGTCATCTGCCTGAGCATCTCGGCTGGGACTGTGTCTACTTCCCAGTTTCATGAGGAGAGCTACAACACCACCTCATCCTGCTTCCACAACTTCTCCAAAAGCACATGGGAAAACACAGGCCTGATAATCACCCTGGAGATGATCTTCTTTGGCAGCATGATGGCCATGGCCTTCTGCACCATTCAGATCGTCAGGTGTCTGAGAAACCACAGGAAATCAGAGAACTGCCAGACACACATGACCAGAGCAGAGAAGGTAGTAGTGACAAACTTTGTCACGTTTTTGGTCTGTTTCACACCTTACCACGTGATGTTCTTCTTGTACTTTTTGGTGAGAAATAGCATCATGCACGTCCCTTGTCACACTGTGCTACGGGACATCCTTCAAGTCACGCTTTGCTGGGCTAATCTGAACTGCTGTCTGGATGCAGTCTGTTACTATTTTGTTTTAAAGGAGTCTGCAGAAGGTTCGTTGCAAAACAAAGTGAGAAATCACCAAGAAGAAAGCTTTGATCCGCACACTGAACGTTAGTTACTTCGCTCAACAAGTGGAGATGCTACCCGGAAAGGTACAGGACCATGAACTACTTTTTTAAATCATTTACTTTAAATACTCAAATGAGAAAATATTTCATAAAAAGAACAGAACTGAGCCCATTCTCAGGGCTCCTAGCCTATTTGCTTCCCTTCCACAGTGCCACAGTGCTTTGTGTTGTCATTTATGGATAAAAAGAATTGAAATTATTTCTTGTAAATAGTGATGCATATCTCTTTGGATGTGATTCCCTTTTACTTCGGGAAAAAAAAAAAAAAAAGTATTTAGTAATAGATGGTAGCATATTCCATGTCCATACCACACCTGCAATCCTCCAGGCCTTCAGTCACTACAGCCTTGGGCTGCAAAGAAGCTGAGACATGGAGTTCATGGCGAAAAGCTTCAGATTAAATCCTGTTGCCCCTCCTGCCCTGATCATACATGCTTATGTTATAGACTGAGTTCCAGATTTCCCTGCTAGCTCTTCTTACAGGCTTTTCACATACTCATTCCTTCCTGGTTGGCTACAAAAGTAGTTTCATACACAGAGCCAAACCAAACAAGACATGCAATAAAAAGCCTGAGCCCAGTGCAGCAGCAAACAGATGACAACACCCCAATTCCCAGGGAAGTAAGGTAAAAACCCCAAAGCAGCAGCCAGCACCATAGGACCTCAAACAACTTTTTGTACCTTGGAAGAAGATGAGCACTATCACTTCCCAAACAAATGAGGCAATAAAAAAAATCCACTGACAGAAGCCTCACATACCAATCAGTTACTTCTTATCAGTGCTCATAGGCATCCAGATAGCCTGAATGACGAGGTGGTGCCAACCTGAGAGAGGCAACTCAGTGCCTGGGGTACACTGCTGCTTCCAGCACTGCTCTGTAGCAGCCAGTCCCTTTCCCATTGAGAATGATGACAACTGAAGCAGTTAGTGTTCATATTCACATAGAGCTGGATCCTTGCAATATTATCTCCCAGACAGGGATACTAATTCCAGCCTCTGCACTGACTTTTCTCTGTATGTTTGTGAGAAGGATTATGCACAAACCAAGAACTGACTTCCTCCTGAGCTCCACTTTGTGTGTGGAGAAAGTGAAAGTTTATGATGTCGCCACATCTTTGTACGAGATCACACTAAAGAAGTGCAGTTGCTGAAGAAGGAAATGCAAGCTTGATGTGGACATAAGTATCTTCCATTTCCTCCTTCAGTAAAAATTCAGAAAATCTAGCCAGCTTCCTTGCCAGCAGACAGCAAATCCTCATCGCCTCCTTGTTCACAGCTTACCCTTAGCTGCACTGCAATAGACACAAAGGCTTTATCACTGAGATTTCAGACTCCTTTTGGAAGCATGGTTTATGTATAACAGAAGAAAAGCAGTGCTGGTGCAGAAGACTTAGCAGTGGTTAAAGTGGACACCAAAGGGGGTGATGACTTTAACCAATAATGCCTGAATATAGGAACAGAGATTGTGCCAGTTCCTCATTAGGCAAAAAATGCCTTAGTATAACGGGAAACTGATTTCAATTGCATTTCTGCAGCCCAAGGCAGCTCCTCCTCCCAGACAAGGAGTGTGAAATAGTTTATTCTGCTTTGCAAGTAGAGTGCTGCAATGGGCACAGGCAGAAATCACGCTTCATTCAGCAAAGCTGCTGCATACTCTCTTACTGACCGCATTTACTGGTGATGGTGATGTTATCAGATAAAGTGCCATAAAGATACAGAAATGACACAACACAGTGACAAGAGCACTCCCATTGCTGACCTTGCTGTGACAGAGTCAGAGACACACACGGCCCTGGACACATCTGGTGGGAGGATGCTCTGCCTCTCACACCTGACCTGTGCAGCCCCCTCCTGGATTTGTAACTGAGCAGTGTGTAGCAGTACAATTCAGTTGAGTACAGCAGCTTCCTTGCTCAGCTTCAGAGTTTAGAGGCACTGATTTCATGAGAAAGGCAAAGACTTTTCCCTCCACTGAGAAACTTCTAGCAATAGACTCCAATGACTCTTGGTATTTTAAATACTGTGAAAGGCAAACTACACCTACATCATCTCTGTTTATCCATCATTTCATCTCACTTATTCTCCTTACTCCAATTTACGTACACTACTGCTTCAAAAGGGTGACATTTACCACATTTTCTAACATGACAAAACGGTTGCTGTTAAGAATCCCAACAGCTGTTCTGTGAAGGATCACAAACATTTCCCAGGAAGAAAAACACCAAAGAATGTAAAATTTTATGTCTGCTATATACCACAGATTCCTATTAATCCTTGTCTCCGTTCCAAGAGATTAAGCTGGTTTTATACCTGTGAGCAAATATTGGCAGTTTAGAGTTCTAAACGTGGCCAGTCAGTTGTTCATCTGAAACTAAGCATTACAAACCCAGGAAATCCAGTTTAGACTGCACTTCAGAGCACATCAATGCAATCCTGACCATTCCCTGTTAAGTATTAACTTTGTGATAACAAAACCATCTCCCAGGGTGACATCTAACCCAGGCCTACTCGGCCAGCCAGTCTGAGACAATGGAGGACAGTATTTGAATTAGGTTTATGCATGAGAAGTTGCAGACAGCAGAGACCAGTCTGACTTCAGCTGTGCTACTAGGATCGAAAACATCCCAGCTGGAAGGGGGCAGAAATAAATGAATGGGACTTTCTGCAAACCAGAGTTAGTGGAGCTGTAAAAGCCCTGTGGATAGGTTTGTTTCCCTCATGCAGAGTGAAATAAATTAGTATTAATAATGAATGTGTTTATGCAGGCCATTTTATATAAATCATGAGAAAGCAAAAGAGGCTGAGCTTTGAAATACACATCCTTGATCTGACCTCCAGGCTCTTGCAGAAACTTCTGCCTGCATCTGCCCAGCGAGGACCATGGAGCAGAACCCTGCTGCACAGTGAGACATGTTCACTGCCACTTGAGATGCTCTGGGGTGCCCCACTCAATCACCCATTCCAAGTTAAATAGGGATGCACTCTACTGGGCTCTTCTCACTTCTCACAGCCCCTCACTGCTAGCCTGCCACAAACCCCCAACCCCTGAGGGCATCACACACAGCACAAGGACTCCTAAATCCTACCCTGCTCCCTGAACTTCAGGTTGTGTAGCTTGCAGAGCAAGGCAGCCAGATTCCCATATCGAGAACTAATTTATTTGCTTCAGATGAAGAAGTTGTTTTTCCAGAATTCATCTGCATACATTCAAGAACCTTATTTTCAGTGCCCTTCACCATTCTTACAGTCACATCGGTCACATGAGGTCTACACTCCTGCTCTCACCCAGTGCTTACATGTCCTTTGAACACAGATGTGAACAGAACCATGTAGGTCACCCTCTCTTATTAAAGTTTTGACAAAACTGTCTGGGCACAAATTATTTTCCCAGGCAAATAAAAAATGTCAAAGCAGCAAAACTTAAAGGTAACCCTGAAGGAGCTGGGAGAATAGAAGACCTTTGCAGATCAGTTTGAGGGCTCCCAGAAAAGTCTTGTGCCACACTGGTTACCCATGAAGTCAGAACAAAGTGTTGCTAGGCAAGTTTCCCAAATCCAAGGAGATGAAGAAAAGGCAGTCCAAGGCTGCAGAAGGTGACAAACCATTCTATGGAGGAGAACCACAGTGCAGGTACCCTGCTGGAGCAAACAGAGAGCAGATGGGGAATTCACTGATGAAACTTCCATTTCTTTAGTGCACCCTACTCTCACTGCAAACCACATTCCATCAACTTCTGCTGCACCTGATGTTAGAAACCCTTTTCTATTTCACAGTCAGCAGCTGTGGAAATGAAGCCAGGATTGTAGCCTGGAGGGTGCGATTGAATCCCCAACTGTGCTCACTGCAGAGACTCCAATGGTCAGCCTCCCAGCAAGGAATAACTAATAGGGATAGATCAGTTCTTGAGGAAAAAAGGCCTTGCTTTCATGCAAATGGTGTTTGTTAGGAAGAACAATGAAGGAGAATAAAGAAAGTTAGAGATGAAGCAGCAGAATCCTTCAGGGCTGAAGGTTCTTCAGGAGAATCTTTAAACTGTAGACAAAATTTCAGAGCAGTTTGGGATTTGCTTTTGCAGCCCTGGGTGGAAGTTGGTAGACACAACCCAAAGCTGGTGTCAGGTTTGCTTTAGCTTTCTTTTTGTCACTTCACTCCTATTCATAAAGACGATGTCCAACATCTGTTACTAAACAGTTAAAGGAGATAAAAACTTTTAAGAAAAAATTAACCAAAGAAGGAAATCAAAGCAAAGAGCAGAGGGGTGGTAAATTAACGGCAGCTCTCCTCAGCAGGTGCCCGCTCTGGAAGCTGCTGTGGGAGATCTCAGCAGCAGCACCAGTGCCAGGAGAGGGATCCATAGGGATCCATAGGGACTGTGGTGGCTGTGGGAGCGTGCAGGCATCGTCCAGTAAATCGGCGGGAAAAACTCCCGCCCTTGGGCTGCCACAAAGAGAAAACGTCAGGAGAAGGTACGGGCAAGCAGCAGAGCAGCGACAAGGGAGCAAGCAATGCAGCTGCTGGGTGCTGTGTGGCCTGACAGCATGCTGCCTTCTGGTGCTGCCCTCTGCCACAGGGCTTTGTTCAGATGCAAAACAAAAAAAATCCATGAAAATCAACACCCTCCCAACCCCAAAACAGCAATGAAAAAGAGCAATACCCAAATATTTCCCCACATATCCCATTGCCTTTGGGATTTGCTTCCACGAGGAGTCCCCGCTGCCCGTTGGGCGGCCGTTCCCTGGGCAGGCTGCACCTCAGCATGGTGGCTGGAGGGCTTCTTTTGTGTGTAGACAGCAAGGGATTGCTCTCCTTTCTCCTCACCTGCAAAATTTAAGAACAGCTGCCATCAGAAGAACGGCAGTACTTTTAAAGCTTTCCTTCACCCAGTGAGGATTTTGCACAGAAACACTGTCTTGCCTCACGACAAAGCACACCCCACTGATCCGCATTTCTGCAAGGAAAAGAGGTGGCCGGAGACACTACAGTTCTGGTTTGAGCTTCCCCGCTTACTTCACACTTGGATGAGCACTGGGACGCTTACACAAGCAGATTAAAATCTGCACATGAGGAGGATCTGGGCATGAGGACACAGGTGCGTGCCGCCGTCCCACCGCCATTTGGGACACCTGTGGCAGCCCCACACCATTGGTGCAGGAGCTGAGCAGCTCTCGGCCCTGCTCTCCAGCTTGATGTTAATGCGAAACTGTGGGGAAAAAGCAAACTGAAGAATTAAAGACCTGCTGATTTTCCACAGGCGAGCACAAAGTCCTGCTCTGGTGAAAGGCAACACTGCAGGAACTGCTATAGGCTGAGCGCTGAATGAGTTCAGATTGCCAAGGAGATTCATGCCAAATATTTACCCTTTGGTGCGATTAAACAACTCCATCCAAAGTGTTGAATGAAAGCAAAGTGCATTTCCTCTGCAAACCTCATTACGGGATCGACATGCCTTCCTCTCCCCACTCAGCAACCCGGCCAGCAGGTTTGTTCCTTGCTACCTGCTGTTGTAAGTGAGGTTTGCTTTGGCTTGCTGTTTGCTCATCCATTTCATGAGCTAACACTGTCGTGGGAGGGGGGGGAAGAGAGACCATTTACATCCTTGACATCTTAATTGAATCTTTTTTAAAAGCTGTTATAATGCCCAGGGAGAGATGGTCTGAAACACGTATTGCAAACGCGCCCTGTGTCTCAAAGGGGCCCAGACTGAGCTGCGACCACCTGCACTGTGTTAACACTCACAGGTCTGCTTGTGGCTGCTTTTCTGCATTTTACACACACTCATTTCAATTCATGGAAAAGGGAGAACAGCCCACGCAGAGTGACTTTATTAGAGCAGAGGCAATCATGGTATCACGATCTGAAAACAGCGAGAAGCAGCTGGGGCCTGATCCAAAGCCTTTGTCTTACCTCCTCAAAGGAAAGGAACACAAAAACCACAGAACAGCAAGATTAAAAATTAGTTGCTCCATTAATAATGGATGGGGCATAGAGAGAAATCCTGGGGAAATCTCTTTAAAAGACAATGAATTCTGAGAGGTTTTCTTCAATCAGTTGTCCTCTTTTCTGAAGCTTCTTTCCCTAGTCTGACCATGAGAATATCTCAACTATTGCGTGGTATGATTTCAATTGAACTCAAATATAGATCTAAAAGCCCAATTATGAAGTTATACACTTGGCCTTTTAGATTAATTAATCCAAATGAATTGAACAACATCGTGGCTCCCATTGAAGAATTCCTTTGCACTAGCAAGAACGGTTAATCAGAGCTGGCATAAACACATTCCTTATAAATAACAAGATTCCCAGAGAAAATATTCTCTGCAAGCTTAAGGAAACAGCTGCTTCTTGATTCTTCAACCCACCCATTTAAGGTATCAACAAGACAGCCTAAAACAAGATTGTGAATACAGCAGAGATGCTGAAAGCAGCAGGCAGGGACACACAGTTGTTATTTCTGCTCAGCACTTACCTCCTTACCTGCAGGCACAGCACGTCAGATGCTGCTGCATTTCAGAGCAATCAGGTCTGGTCCTCGTGCAGAGAAGCAGAACTCTCCTATGTACATGAGGCTGTTCTGCAGCTACCAGGAAAAGCAACAGCTAGTATCACCCTGTCCTGAAGTCAGCTTTGTTATGTAAAATACCAGCCAGTATAAATATCTGATGCACAGGGCCATAGGTGTCGAGCCCTTTGGCTTGCCTGGGCTGCACTGAATGAAGAGGAATTGTCTAGGTTGCTCCAAAAGTAATTCCTCCTGTTTACTTCCATGGAGATTGCAACCGATACAAAGAGAGCAATAACATTATTTGATACAGCAAATTCTCAGATACAAAACACTTTTTCAATATAGGTACCACCATTAGCTATCAATTTTATGACTGGAGGAGACACGATCAGATTTTTCTTTGAGTTGAATGTCTGATTGCAACTCTACATTCCATTCAAAAATTTGCTGATAATGTATTTATATTGACTGAAAATGGAGTCACAAACATAAACTGATAATTTTTTCAGTAACCTTGAAACCTATTCTCAAATTCCTTTATCAGAATGAAGAGCACAGGTGTGTATTTTTTTTTGCTGTTCACAAGACTGTGTTTAGCCAATGTACCCTTACTCTCCAGGAAGCAAAGGGGCCTAATTTTGGACATCCTAAGGCACATATGTAAGTGTGTCCAAGAGTGAGAACAGTCTTTCATTAGTTTGGCATCAATAGAAGGTATCTGTTCTTGTTGAGCCGCATGGGCTGGGTACAAACAACAAGGCAAGCTCCACGGGACTTCCCCACCAACCCAGCAAGATGCCCCAGCCTGCAGTGGGACACACAGACAAACACGCTTCCAAGGAATGTGCTTGAGGGTGTTGGGATGGGCTGCTGCTGCTCCATGGCAGGGAGACTGAGTTCAGAAGTTATCCTGAAATCCTGTAGTCATTCATGGTCAAAACAAATGAGTTTAAAATTCACTGTAACAGCAGATCTTGCCTATTACCCTTCAAATGTTTAGCTAGATGCAAAACTAAGACTTCAGTAGTGATGATGAAGAATATTCCAGGCACTGGTCATCAGTAGCCAGAATATGCCTATTTGTTGTACTAACACTGACACAGATGGTCCTAATAGGTGCACACACATCATCTCCTCAGCACTTATTTTTTAGGACAACATTTTGATTTTCCCAGTAAGCAATCTCATGGCAGAGCACCACGCAGATCACAGCTTTCTACTCACTAACCTCTCCTCTGGAAGAGCCGCAGGAATTTCCTGATGCACAGATACAGAGGAACAGTGGATTTTCCAGACATGACTCCAGAAAACACCTTTGCAAGCTGCAGCATTTCCATCTTTACGTCAGCCCAGATTAATAGGTTGAGCTGCAGAACAGGCTTTGGCAAATGATTACTGTAGAATGCAAATCCCTTCTACAGAACCCCAACAATGGAAAAAGCACCCAGGTATAGAAGAGGTAAATTCAAACGTGTTTTCATTGCGAACAAACACACACTTTATGTATCAGAGGTAAAAGATTTTATTATCCCATGGATGTTTCCTAAGAGGTAAGAGTTCTACCAGACAAAATATACAAAACATTTTGTTTTCTTTCTAGACAACTGCATTCTCACCCTATGAAACAGCAACCACGTTAGTTCACCTTAAAGAATCAGGGCTTGTCCTTACAGCTGCGGGGTTGCACGGAGTTAGCATATTCAATGACCAGTTAATTCATGCAGATCAGAGGGAAGGGAAAAGGTCTGAGCGCTCAGCTGAGTGCAGGCTTAGGATCCTGGAAACAGAGAGAAATGCAGGGCTTAAATTTACCAGTTTGTGATACTTCCACCGAGCAAACCGATACTCTGACTCCCATCATTCACTTTGTGATGAAAGGTTAGGGCTAATAGCAAGTTGTAGTTGGAAAAAACAGTTGTACTATAAAAGCAAATACTCCTCTGGCAGTGGGAAACTTTCCTCACCGGTCTGTATGAAACACATGCAATCTGACATCTCACACCCACCTTAAAGCAGGAGATCAGCATCTCCTCCTCTACCTATTAAAATCTAATGTTTATGGTTGACTCTTTTTTTTATATAAAAAAATAATAATCTGGGCTTCTAAGGACATACTAATTGTTATTGCGTTATGTGATCATTTTAAGGTACTGTTTTGTTTTCATATAATTAGCTCACAGTACTACTAATAGAAATTTGATTCTCAAAGACATTAATTTTTTTGGTCCTGCTGAGTTCTTGCATTTACTTTATCCTTTCTCTTCCTGAAACAACAAGCTCATTTCAACAGATGAACAAGTCCAGATTTGCTGAAAACCAATTAACAAGAATGTGCCAAGCTGTTCTTTCAAGTTAAAAAACTGCCTGCATTTTAAGAACCTCATTAGTTTTAACTATATTTATGGAACAGAGGGAAGAATATTTAATTACCCTGCAATTTTTCTTTCTGATGATCAATAGAAACACAATTTTGTTCACACAATTTCTCTGCAGTATATTGATGCACTGAATCTTGCCTTGTATCAACACCTGCTCTCCAGCAGTGCCTACAGATGACACAACACACAGGTGGGCTATAGGAATTATGATCAAAACAGCTTTCTTCAGAGGAGTCCTATGGGAATATGCTCTCAAAAAAAACCAAACAAACAAATAACAAAAAAAAAAAACAAGCCACCCTGTTTCTGCAGTTGCCAGTAACTACTGATTCTGCTGTTGATACCACTTTGCATGCTGGCATGGCACCCAGCCATGGACAGATGGGATTCTGACAACTCAAAAAGACAGATCTATGTGAACATAACTCATCTTCCAGGCAGGAGCTGGTCTGGAGAGGTGAGTTGAAATAAAGCACCCAGCTCCATCAGCAGCCCATATATGGCAGCTTTGGCAGCATGTATCAAAGGTTCACCTCTATTTACTCAGGCAAAACAGCAGTAGATGAGCTCAGGAGCCACAAGCAGACACCACTTTCTTGTTATACTGAAGGCTGAGGGATGGTAGCCTGGCTGGTTCCAGGTATGCCACTCCAAATCAGCCAGGAGCTAGACGCAGAAACAACACATACGGGCTGCTTTCACTGTTTGAAAACTTGGTCTTCATTTGGACAAGAAACTGTGAGCACCACAGTTCGGTGTGGACAGAAACCCTCCTTCTGCCAAGCTTTCTGAATCACCCTGTTTGTAACCTCACATCTAATTCTAAGTCCATCTGATGACATATCCTGGTCATTACATCAGCATCAGAATGGTAATTCTCCTCCTGTAGTATACCTTCTGTCCCAGCCTCGCAACAGTGCCAGCATGAAACTGCTCAGACAGGAGAAGAGCACCCGTTTCCAGCATCCTATTTCTTGGCCGTCCCTTCTACCCAAAACCTGCTCCCAAAACAGATCCCCACCCTGTGGGGTGGAAGAGGCTGCATCTGCTTCAAGGCCATCTGTGACAGCTGCATAAATTTAAGCCCAGCAAAACATCTCAGTAAGGAGAAAAAAGAACAGAATCAACTGCGAGGCCACGACAGACCCAAGGCTTTAGAGCTGCACAAGCAGGAGAGGGAGTAAAGAAAGTAAGACAGATTATCAAGTCTAAAAAGAGGGCTGAGAGCATGTGTGTGCAAGCAAAGCCATGGAAGATTACAGCTGGATGGGGGCTTCATGACTTTTTGCAGATAACAGTTTCAACGACAAAAGTGTTTTCAAAGTGACGAATACGGTGGCAGTCCCCAGCCTCACGTCGACTGATACCTGCAAGGGATAAAAAGAGAGAAGACAAGGAGAAAACTCAACCAGCGTTCATTTATAAGAGCTGCATCAAGCCAGGGAAGGAAAGCAGAAGGGATGCAATTGCTGAATGCTGAAATGAAGTAACAACACGGCCCATACAGAACATGGCATAATTTCATCTTAGGAAGAACAGCTCCATTGCCCAGGCCCTGGTCCTGCAGTAAGAGCTGCCATGAGCTGGGGAGCCACAGGGGACCAGCTGGCTTCAGCTGACAGCACCTCATTGTTATCTCTGAGACCAGAAATCCTCACAAAACCAGCAGAAGCTATAGGCTGGTACAGAGCCAACGTGGGCTTAAAATCGTCACCTACTGGCTGTTTGAATCAGCACACACATTGATGCTGCCAAAGCCTCAGCCTCTCTGGAGAACAACAGCTGTTCCCCATGTCCCTGTGGTGCAGGAGCTCATCTCTGGGCAGCAGCAGCAGATAGATACAAGCCTGGTCATGCTCTGCTGACAAACAGGACCAAGCCAGGGCTGCAGCTCTGCACAGGGCTATGGGGGCTGCTCTGGGAAAGCAGCATGTTCAGCCCCATACAGCTTCCAGACACCGTCAGCACCACACAGCCCACCCAGAGAGCCAAACCAAGAATAGGCTCATATTTCAGATAAGGCATGAAAATAAACAGATAACTACAAATACTGAAACAGATTATTATTATTATTATTGCAGCAACATTAGCATTTGTGTATAAAATACACACTGTTGTTTTTCGTGAAATCAGTTTAAGGTAGTCTAATCTTCTCTCCTCAGAACTTTTTTCATATTATTAGGAACTTAATTTAAGGCAATTTGCAGATTTAATCTGCTCTGAATAGCTGCCACTATCCCCATTAAGGAAATTTTCTGAACAGTTCCCAGTAACACTGCTATTAGTTCGGCCTCAGGAATCCACGTGCAAATGAACTGCAGGCTCCTGCAAGTATTTGTATTAATGTTTCTATTAGCCCACTAGGTGAACAACAGAAACACTGACAGCAGCCAGCACCCATTTGCAGCGACGTTTGGGGTTCAGCTGAATAAGGTGGGAAACACGTCAAGATCTCTGTGTGCTTCCACCTGCAGGGAACCACCCTCCCACCCCCCACCTCACCCTGAGGCTGTTACAGCAGAAATAAGGGCTGGGATGCAGGGGCAGCTGAGCACTGTGAGGCTCTTACGTCTCCTGGTGCTCCTCCGCTTCAGCCTGTAGGTCTCCTTGCCGCTGCACAGGCGGTAGATGAAGGAGCCGAGCTGCTCCATGTCACTGACGTGCTCAGTCGCAATCATCTCCTCCTGGATGATGTATGTCTGAGGCAGGTATGTCCCTTTCTGAAATGACAGTTTCCACCAAAATAAAGCATGACCAATGTGGTGATCTCTTATTAAGGAGAGGTGCTGCTAGGAGAGAGTCACTGGGGACTGGAAAAAGTGAGAGAGGAAATGGAGTATCTCAGGGATGGGAGGCCACTGCTCTTGCCACAGGGAGCTGCTCAGCAGTGAGGAGTCTGCAAGCTGTGCCCAGCTTGGAGGGGCCCAGAGGCTACCTGGGCAATGAGCAGCCATGCTACAAGCACAGCTTGGACTGGGGACACTTCTAAGCAGACTGGATATTTACCAGGCCATGAAGCAGAGCTTCATTTATGGTGTCTTTTGCCTAAGGTACATCAAAGAAATAAAAGAATTGGCAGATTCTGCAAGAGGGAGCAATATGAGATGAAAAGGCAAGCAACAACAGCGGTTTCAAACTTCACCTCTTCAATTTCCACCACAGGACTGGTTATCTCCACAGAGATGTACCTGGAAACACTGCATTAAGTCAGCTCCGTGCTGCTGGGCTGGCGGAGCGTCTCGGATCGATACAGCTCTCTTTTAATGGTGCAGCACAAGACTATTAGTGGAAGCCTGTATTACACTGACACAACTGTTCTGCAAGAAATTCAATTACTGATTCTCAGTGGGGTAGCACAGGAGAGGGCACACGATATGTGCAGTTACAGGCACGAGCCCTCATGTTAACACAGGGGACTGGGGCTCAGGATCTGCCCCAGCCTTGGCACGGCTTACAGGCACACACACAGGCAATCCAGTCCTTTCATTGTTTTAGATTTAAATAGCTGTGGGAGCTGAGATAATCAGGATTTCTTTCTCCTCCATCACGGCACTGCACAACAAACACGATACCATCAATTCTCTGCCAACAGTTTTAAGAAAACTAAAGCTTCCAGCATCTCCACTGGGAAATTAATCGGGTTCTACAAAAGACGTAGATCATCCATCATTTAACCAGGTCATCTCCAGCTTCCTGCAACTGCACAGTGGGAGCATCCTTCCATCCTTTACTCTCAGGTACTCATGCAGCTCTGTTCACCGAACCGTCACACAAAGCCAGACAGACACTTGCAAGAAGCAGCATAGCTGCCATTTGCAGGCAAAACACTCAGATAGGAGAGGCCCAGTAAGGCATACAGCAGGTTGAGATCTGGGCTGGGCACAGCCATGCCTACAGGCTGCAGGGACCACGAGCAGGCAGCAGGCTGAAGAAAGGGCAAAGGCTTCAGTGAGTGCCTGCGCCACCAGAAAAAGCGGTTACAATTACTTGCTGCACTGAGGTTTGGTGCTAGAAGTAGGGCTGAAGCCACTGAACACCTTCAAAACTCAACCTGCAGCTGGAAATCAGTTTCATTCATGGGTAACTTGACGGGATTGAGAGGAGAAAAGCAAGGACCAGCAAGGAACGCTTCAGAGAAGGGCACACCTCCAGGCAGCCTGCTCTACTGCCTCATGGCAAGAGACTTTTGTGAGCAATAAGACCAAGCTAAGCACTCGAAAACGATGTCTCCAAGGTGCACATTAAAACCTGCACAGACAGACTGGACACTTATCCATCCCAATAATCATGAAGTTATTTAAACTCACGTCTGCTTTGTACACTCTTTAAAGAATTAAGGTCATAATAGTCATAAAACCATCTTAACTGCATTTTTATTCCCCTTTAAATTTTATTTCCGATAAAGTATAATTTTCACTCCCTGTGATTTTATACCTGTTATTTGAGGACGTGACCAGCATTTCCAGTCTGCCAGTGTTCTAATGAGGCTCTGCCATCAGCCTGTGCAATCCTCTCTTTTCCATTTCCCCTGCTTTGGGGACTGGTCACCTGCCACAGTGCGTGGTTTGGAGTGAGTTGTAAGTAAACGTGTGTTGTAGCTCAGCAGGGCTCCCAGCACAGCAAACAGATGGTCACAGTGGATGAGATGGCAAGGAGTGCTGGGAAACAAGCTGGGAGATTGACAAGGACCAGAGATCGGGCATCTCTCAAGGCACAACCTTTCACCTCTCAGCTTAACCCCACAAAGTTCATCACACTGCAGGGAATTATATTGGTTTTTTTTGCTTTAAAACAGGCCCTCATGGAAGAGAGTAAGAAAGCCAGACTAAAGGCTTTGCTTCACCTTCTGCAGCCTTAAAAATCCTGTTTTTTTTTTTTTCCCTGCTGTTAAGATTTAATAGTGCTCTATTTTAAGGCTGTTTTCAGTCACTGCAATACATCAGCATGAGCCTCTGAACCGAACAAAACTGACAGTACTAAACCCAATTAATGCCTGTTGTGAGCAAAACTGCAGTAGATCAAAAGCTGCATTTCAGCCCTCAGCACGGCAGGGAGAGCAGCCCAAATCACACCCCAAAGGGGTAAAAGCAGAGGGCCCAGTATTCCCCATGGGACACTGACAGCTCTGCAAATGTAAAATGCAGCAGCAAGAGCGAAAGGAAGGATTTTTTTTTCCCCTATTGATTCCCCAACTCTCAGTAAACACCTGGGGAAAGGGATCTGCTGCTTTTCTGTGCCGTCCCAGTCAGGTTCATTTGTCATGTCTGCATTACTGTGATGCCTGCAAAGTGATTGTTTCAGCTGCAACCCACAAAGGCTTTGCTCTGCATGAAAACTCAGCTCTGCCAGGTCCAAGGCTCACTTTCACAGACACCATTTTCTGTTTGTGCTTCCCAAGAGCCCAGAAAAGCACACAAAATAAAGCAGGACTGCAGCCATACCTTCACGTTAACCAGCAGCTCCCAGAGGTTGCGTGGAGGCATCACGATAGTGGTGTTCAGCTCAATGACGTAGCATTTATCCAGCGTTATGTCATGATAAGCTGTTAGACCCTGTGTTCCAAGCAGAGAAATTAACAAATTGAGCCTTTCTCAATGAAATATGGCTGTAAAGGTGGGTGAAAGGAGGCCAAGCAGGGCAGGAAGGAGGTACTGTTCAGCAAACCAGAAGCACTGCTGACTAAAGCAACCTCAGTCCACCCTAAGGAACAACAAGGAGCAGGTTAGAAAAGCTCAGACAGGGTCCTGAGAGGGAAGACATCTCAAAAATGAGATCGTTGTGCAGATATGGGACAACAGCAACAGTGTTATGCCCAGAAAGTACCCAAGAGCCCCTTACTCGCTGGAAATCGTGGATGATATCCGCAGGGTCGCTCCCTCCAAACTGGGGCACCGGGACATTGATTTGCTCATAGTTGTCCTCAATGTAAATCTTGACATCTTCGTGCAGTTCCAGCTGCCCTTTGAACGGCGAATATAGCGAGTCTTCATAAAGGACACCGCAGTGAAACACGCTCTCGCGGGGAAGCTGTGGGAAGGAGATCCAGCTGGAGGCACAACACACATATACCCCACACCCCATTAACAACTACAGCCAACACAGCAAAAACTATGGGTAAAAATACCCTTTTTGAACAGGCGTTTGGCACATATTTCAAGCTCAGCCTGTTGGCTAAAGGATGTTCTTGATGCAGGCAGTTCAAAACACCCCTGTGAAACAACCCCGCCTCCCTTCCTGCTGGTCAGATCCAAGGGAAACAAAGGATGCCCCACGGGATTTCACAGAGGGTCAGCAGAAAGGTAAACTGCCTGTGGGTTCTTACATTTTGTAGCTGGGCTGTTCCACAGACATAGCTTACAGAAATGCGTTTTTCTGCATAAGGCATATAGGCTTGGAGCAAGCAAAGCATCACTTCTAAAGGTACTCATAGTTTGTATGTGGCAGATGCAAAAGGAGAAAAAAAGAAGCCACTGCTCTCCTGCAGTCCAGAGGCACAAACTTGCTTGCACCAAAATCCCTGTACCTGGGCCCACCAGATTACCACAGGTGTTTAGGAGAGCTGAGCAGCCCTATGGTTGTCATGGGATTTCCAGACCAGATATATGTGAGCACAAGTAATAAATAATTGATGTACTCGAAAACAAGGACTGCAAATTAATTTGACAGCATAAGCATGTACAGAGCAAGGAGAGTACAAAAAGACACTGCTGAGTGGACAAATGCTGGCTGAGCAACAGAACGAAGCATTCAGTGCAAACTGATGATTGAAGTTTCTTGGCTAAGCACTCAGCAAGCCACAGAGCATAGCAGTTTCCTCCTTAAAATGGGGCTGTGTTGTGTCTCCCTCCCCATGCTTTGACCCACTGCTGCTTAAATCCACAGCGCTGCCAGCCCAGTGCCTTCACCAGGCAGAGCTCTGCAAAGCCCACATGGAAGAAAAGGTGCTGAATTTAACAGAGGATGTAGGCCCATCTGCCAGTTCATCTCCAGCTTGCTTTGCTTGCTTTATTAATAGCAGCATCTATTTTTGTTACGCTCACAGAGTTTCTCTGTGCTACAGCCTAAAAAACCCATTGCAAAATGCTGCTTTGCCTTGCCTATACCCCCTGCTCTCTTCAGGGCTTGCTCAAGCCCTGCAATCAGCCAAGCTTTGAAAACTGGTTGACCACTGACAGCAGTAACATTGGGTTTACAAGGCTGAACTTGCGGGTCATATTTTCAGAGAGTTAAAAAAAAAAAAACAAAACACAAAACAAAACACAAGAGAGGGGAAGATGGGGATGTCTGGAAGGCTCTGCCTGACAGTCAGGACAAAGGTGAGCCTAGCACAGCACTTCAGACATGCCCCATCTGCAGGGCCCACTTTTACCAGCTCCCAAATCCCCACTGTGCAAAGCAACAAGCAGCAGCACAAATCAAAGGCTCGGTGCAGTTTGCTTTACTGCTCCTGTTTGAGGAGCCAATCGTCCTTCCAAGCTCACCCATACCTGCGTGATGAAGAAGTATCTGTAGACATACATTGATGCAAAGACCAAGCCAAGGAGCAGCACGAGGAGACCCATGGTCAGGTAGCACACCCCGCTGAGCGATGACCTGCGGCCCTGCACCACGGGAGCCTGCTCCTCCTGTGAGGCAAGAGCAAGAGCATCAACCAGCTGCTGCCAAAGGGACCAGAAAATCAACAATATGTCATTTAAAGGTTACACACAAGCTTGGGGCATGAGAAGAATGCAGGCAGGGTCCTGCAACTTGATTTCACATCTGGATGCATTTTGGTCAGGGCGAAACCCCAAGGCTCCCAACCAGCTTTGTGGAGCCACAGTTGGAGCACACCTCCAGCAGAAATTAATCTGTATGCATTTCCCCTTCGTCCCAGCTTTGGAGGACCTGCAGCACACTGCCAGCTCCCTATGCTGAAGGATTGGTGTTTAATCAGCTTGTTGCCACTCCTCCAGCAAACAAAGCAAGCTGAAAAATAAAGCATTTGAAGTTCATCTCCTCTCTCTCCTTCCCCTCCTCCTACAGATGAGGGGTGGCAATGGTGACAAGCCACAAAGAAAAGAAAATCACAATTCTGCGGAAGTTTAAAGGTTCTCTGACACGAACAGCTCCGATGAGAGAGTCATGCTGTATGTCAAGTGTTCCATGAAACACATTTCCCCAGGTACCTGTCAATGGAGAAGCAGTGCAGCCAGTGGGGGTGGAAAGGAACACAAAGCTCTGCTGCTGCTGACACCGAGGAACAGCCGGAAAAACGGTTAATGCTCCGCAAGCAAATGTCATCCTAAAGGTGTTGGGTTCCTGTGCTGGTAACACACCACCCAAGCTCTGCATTTGGGAGGAAGTGGGGAAGATTCTCAGTGCTTTGCCCTTGGGGAAGCTGTGATACATCAGGAAAAGATGGAAAAATAACACTACAAAGCCTAACAGAGGAAGGAAAAGCTCAACGGCCACTTTTCTGATGGAGTGGCTAATGAAGACGGTAAGGCTAACAACAGTGTTGGGCAGGAACAATTAACTCCAGCCCTGCGGTATACTGTGTACAAACCAGCAGCTCAAACCTTCACGGAGATACAGATCTCCTTCTCCTTCCACATCTGAAGGCCACCAACCCTTGTCACTAGGAACAAACTGTAATTTACAAACAACCATGCATCCATTGGCAGTGAGCTTCAGGTGGCAACCAGAATATTAACACTCAACAACAGTAACATCACCCAGCAGATGTTTAGCAGTATCTTGCAAGAATTCATCAGCCAGATGCTCTTCTTGCAACAAGCCACCCTACCGGCCTTCTACCTCAAAAAACTGTGCAACCTGTGGGAAAGGCACAGCTTGCTCTTTCTCCCTATGGAAGGCATCCATGTCTCAAGGAGAGCCCCTGCTCACCCAGTGTTGTGCTATAGGCACTTCATCCCACCGGGCAAAGCAGAAGCAGCTCCAGCACAATCTGGATCCCCAGACGAGCTGAGTCAGCTCCAGTGTGCAGGCACAATCCCTTTGCAGATGCTCGACCCAGCGCCTGGCAGCAGGCAAGGGTGTGGAGTATAAAAAGGAACTCCTTTTCTTGGATAGCACAGGATATCCCATATGCTTCAGCACCGTGCCTGCTCACAGGGAGGGCGCAGGAAGAGAGCGCGGGTGGAGGTACCCAGCTGGGAGGAGAAGAGGTCATGCTACAGACCGTCTGGTACAGGAGTCTTCAAATCAGCCTCGGGGTGAAAAAGCCTTAATTTAATCTGGGGATTTTCTTCAGAATTTCCAGGCTTTCTGAGGACACTCAGTGTAGGGAAACTGCTCTGCTGCAGAGACGGGTTTGGGAAGGGTCTGAGCCACCAGGCCAACAATGGCTCCAGCACTCTGTGCTCAGAGAAGGAGAGAGCCCGTGAGCATAGCCTGCCAGCTGCCTTTGGCTCCCCAGTGCCAGCAGTTGGCTTGCAGCACACCTTGCTCTTCCCCAGCCTGCACCCAGACCTCACATCCACACCAACAACTTTCTTAAAGCAAGGTCAGTGCAGACTCCCCACTGGGACTGCTGTGTCTTTCTGAAGAACTTATCCTTTAAAAATATATATACAGAAGTCCTTGCAGGTCCTTGGCCGTTGGAAACACAAGCCAGTGCGAGCTGCTAGCCATAACCCAATGAGCTGCCATCTTTCAGATGTCTTAACAGCACAGTCAGGCTTTATGAAAAATAGATCTTCAGTCTCTCTTCCTGACTGGTGTCTTGCTGGAGATGACAACGTGTGGAAATGAAAGGTGCTGTGTCCTGCCTCGCTCCCCATGACTCACAGCATCCTCAGCAAAGCCAGGCTCAGCGCGTGCCCTCTTCCTGCTTCTTCAGCTTTTGAAGCAGCTCTGTCTGCCTCCCTTCGTCAGCTGCTGCCAGGAGATCAAAACAGCACAGCAGCTCCTCCAGGAACACAGCTCAGGGCAGGCAGATCCTCAGAGCTTATCAGTTTTCTCTACTCTATTTCCTTCTGAATGACATCTAATTACACAGGTAGAGAAACATCACAGCCATCGCTTCGCTCAAAGTCTTCTCTCCTCTGGCTGCTCTGAGATTTGAGATATTCTCCCTCCATATTTATGTAACTTGCTATGGCTGCATAAGCACATATATCCTTAACAATACTGTAATACCCAGCCTACAGCCAGATCTGCTCATGCACATCTTGCTGATTAACAGATGCATTTGTTGAGCTCTCCATCATCCATTTTCTCCTGCATTTATGAAACACAGGGTTTTCAAATCTTTCATTTTAGACATTGCAGGGCCTGATGAGCAGGGGGCACAGCTTGGCATGTGCCTAAATGCACAGCTCCAATGGCACAGGAGCTTGGGGCCGCTAAAAATAGATGCGATTTTGATGACTGACAAGTGAGGAGAGAAATGATATGGAGTAAATACTCAAAGGGACAGAGTTTTGAGAGCAGCTCTAGCTGAAAGGCAGTAAAACACGTCAGCCATCTCCAGGAGGTGCTTGTTGTCTGCGCTCTTGATGTGAAGGATGCACCGATGCAATTACAGCCACTGCCACAGGCAGCCCTGCCTTCCTCTCCAAGCAGGATCAAAATGTAAGAAACTCACATCAGAAAACCTAATTGATCTTGCTGCGTACTTACTTTTGGCAACCAAAAGCAAAGATGGGAAAGGGCAAATAATTTCAAGGCCTATATCTTGAGCATATGAAGTGCCAGATTGCTTGTAAAAATCAAATACTGCTTTACAGAACGTGAAGACCTGAAGCAACAAAAGACCCAGATTGGATGGGACCATGGGCAGCCTGATCTGGTATTAAATGGGGAGGTTGGCGGCCCTGCATGTGGCAGGGGGGATTGGAGATTCATGATCCTTGAGGTCCCTTCCAACCCTGGCCATTCTGTGATTCTGTAAACAACACCCCCACTGACTTCACCTGCAAAAAAGCACAGCTGGCAGCTGGTCACCACAGTGCTGACACAGGGCTATAAGCTGGTACTGAGTGAGCCCTTCTGGACTTGGCTTTGAGCATCTCCAAGTGAATCCCACCAAAGCCACCACCCTGGGACAGGACAGGACGGCCCTTCCAGACTGATGAGTGTTCCTATGACTTTAGATCAGGAAAGAAAATCACGTGTGTATGCAGGCATATATATACACACACATACATATATATATATGGCACATGGTTTCCAAGGCAACAGAAGTTCTCTGCTATACTTGAGCAGTGCTCGTGCAGGGCCACGTAGCAGCACTTCCACGGGGAGCACAGCCGATGGCTTTTGGACTCAGAGATGCCTGGGAGCCAAATAGGAGGGCTGTAATTAAAGAGGCTATCACAACTGAAGGCAAAAGGTTGCCATAAATGAATCTAATCGCATCTTTAAGCGACAGGGCTGCACGTGACAAGGAACAAAGCCACCTGCCTCAGGAGTCGCTTTGCAGCACTGTGAATTAGAATATCAAAAACAACTGCTGGCTAATTAAAAACCACAGCTTTGTTGCTATCTGACAAAGCCAGCAGGATGTTAGAAATGCAGCCTAGCATATGAGAGTGGTCCTCCCTTCCCTCTTCCCAACGAGCAAGAGGGACACAAACCTCCTCTTTCCTCCCTGTCCCATCTCGTTTCTGAAGCAAGGGGCTGTTTCTTCTCCCTCTCTGCACAGGGATGAGGAATTCATTTCTATATCTATTATTTCTCTTGGCTGAGGTGCAACAGCTTCCAGCTGGAGGCTTTTCAGCCTCCCCCTTCTATTTCCTGGGAGTAAAACCACTCAGGGCATTAGCAGAGCCAACCAAGCCTGTTGCAGAAATAGGGCTGTTCTTACAGAGCGCACAGCTGGAGGGCTGCGTGTCCCATGGAACAGACAGGAGCAGAAATACGTTAAGCTGCACCAGTTGCTCCAAAACAAAATACACTGCCAGTGATTACCTCTTCTTCCTGCAGCAGCACAGGAAAACCCTGCCCGAGTCTGCCCTGCTTAAAAATTCACCACAAAGAGACAGTATGCAGTTTAGCAAACAGCAAAAGAGAGGAGACTCTTCTCAGTTTTACTGTTCTATGTGAGTTCAGCATGTGGCCACAGCTGCAGGACAGCTCTGCAAAGCAAATCCAGAGGATGGGTTAAGCAAACAAGCAAAAGCCCAGACCCTACCACACAGTCCTCCCTCGTAGGCATGTAAATGCCACACATGACCTGGGAAGAAAACACCAGCTCAGCTTTTCCTCCTCCACAATGTTTTTTGGGTTTCTGTGTTTTTCACAGAATCATAGAATGGCCTGGATTGAAAAGACCACAATGATCATCTAATTTCAACCCCCATGCCCAGTTTTTCCCATGCCCAAAGCAGGTAAGCACAACAGCTCCTTCCACACACAGAGCTACAGAGGCACGGGTTCTCCTGCACCTGGGGGGAATATGTTTCTCCAGCAGATTTCAGGTTTCCACATCTGCAGCTCTGCAGTCCACATTTCTGTGGTGAAGGAGAGCCACGTTCCAAATTCAGTCTCATTTGTACTGTATCTGCTAGAATTGGCCATTCCCTCTCAATCTCCCCTTCTAGTTTTAGTCAGATCCCTTGTCATGTTCAGCTGGAATATGAAATATTAATGCCTGGAGTCCAGTATGAGACCCAGGTCCTGCATTTGACTGGAGCAGACCAGAGGTGTTTTACCAATTCAGACCATTTCCTCCCTTCCAAGCACCCCCAAGGCAGCATCCCTGCAGCCAACACAGACATCAGAACAGCCAGGGACAACCAGAGGCACCAGAAGGCACATTGTGGCAGCGAGGAGACTGAGAAACCCCACAGATGGTGGCACTGTGCAGCTCTTCCCCCTATTTCTTTTCATTTACCCCTCATGAAGCAGAAGACTTTAATGAAACCCAATGAATCACAAATGCACAGTGTGTGTATCCCAGAGCCATTAAAGGCATGGCAGATATATGCATTTCCATTCCAGACTCTAAATCTGGAGTTCAATTAAAACTCACTGAATGCTATTATGCATCTGAGAAGATATTTTCCAACGAATACAACAAATGATGTTACTGACTGCATAGCCTCAGACTGCCTTCTGCCTGAGGAGGATGCTGCATCCCCCAGCTTCTGCTACCGACAACAAGATTCTTTTATAAGCCCTTAACAAGTTGATATTGCCTCAAAATCACATTAATTTTCTGACTGAAGTTAACTTGTATGTTCTTTTCAATTCACCCAAGCTGCACAGCAGATGAACACAAGGCTCATCACGTGCCAGCCTGCTGTCAGGAGCCCTTGCCTACCGCTCCTTGGGACACAGCACTACTGCAGCCATCTTCCACTTGCACATCTCTGCATGTACCAAGCACCTGCCAAAATTCACAGTCTGCAGAAGCTGCTGCTGAATCATTTTCCAGCTCTGGCTCCTATCACTGGGATTGAAGTTGCAGGATCAAAGAGAAAAGGAATGCAGAGCATCTCGTTTGCATGTCACCAATGCGATTTTGCTGCAAGGCAGCTAGAGCAAGAGACACAGACAGGAATTGTTGGCAGCAGGAGAGGGCATGGCAAGAGAGCCAGGCTCCGGCACGATCAGCCTCACAGTCTGGAGCTTTTTTGGGCAGCACACCCCTCCGTCCAGATGTGTACCAACTACATCTAGAAAGCCATTACTGAAGAATCCAGCATCATAAATAACCTGAAAAATAGCTTTCTGATAGGCCACCCCATCGGTGTGCGTGCTCCCTGACACCCCCCTGTCACCACCTCCCCTCCACCCAACTCCTGCTCTCCTGTCACTTACGCTGTCTCCCTCGCCTGCCCCTCTGCTGGAATAAAGGAATCATTAGAGTCTTCATTTTAAATTCACTTTTTAAAGTTCCTTTGTAGATCTTGTGGGCTTAAGAGAACAACACAGTGCTCCCCAGGAGGCAGAAGGCAAAGAACAGAACCCACAGTATTGGGTCAGGCACAGCGGGGATGGGTGGATGGTTGGACCAGGTGATCTTACAGTTTTTTCCAACCTTAGTGATTCTGTGATTCAATATTTGCTGCTTAAGCCAATTCCTTCCATCTGTCACAACCTGAATCAGGGTAACTTTGCTTGCAGGGATCTGGCAGTACTTATGATGGAAGCACACTTCTGCTACCTTTACTTCCCATGTTAGTACTATTAACCCTGTTCTCATTCTGCTCATCAGAAGCAGCCAGGTCCTGAGTTTGCACGGCACTGCTCCCACCATGGGGAGTGGGCTGGGGGCAGCACTCAGGTCTGGTGTGAGCCCTGCCCCCAGGCTGCTCGCAGGGCTGCCACCAAGGGCAGGAAGAAGCCTACCGCTATTTCTCTCCTAATGTGATGAGACCAAGTCTGGAAATCACTAAGAAAACGCAGTCAGCCAGGTTCCACATTGCAGGTTCTGGGATGGCTTCTATGAGCTGGATTAATATCAGACCGAGCGCTCAGACTCTGACAAAGCAGTTAGAAGAGCTGTGAGCATGCCAGCTCGTGACGTGGGAGACCACAGGGGTGACCTCATGAACTCCTCTGAAGCTGAGCGACCCTCTGGGGAGCTCCTTGTAGCAGGGAACGCCCTGCAGAGCTGCAGGAATGGAGCAGACCCACAGCTCCCCATAGGGTTTGGATCAGGAGATATCAGGGTTCAGTAAGTGCTCAGACTGCACACACAGCTCTGTGCATTTCGGAATGTAGAAGCACATCTGTCCTCCTGCATCAGCCAGGGCTGCCCCAGGCTCCAGCCACAGGAACCACCACCCTCTGCCCTCCACCAGCCCTTGCCCATCCCAGCAAATTTGGCTTCCGTGTGTCAACTGGGACTGCAGAACAGCTGAAACAAGCTACGCGTGCTCTCATCCTTAGCTTTTCATCTTGCCCCATCTGCTCTGCTCCTCTCCACGCCAGCCCTGAGCCTCACAAGAAGTCACACCCTGAAACCTGACCGCCACTGCCAAACCCCAAACCACGTTCCCCACAGTAACAACCCCAACTAAAGGATGCGCTCGGGCGCTTCGGGTCCACACTGCCCACGGATCACATAGGACTGCACGTACAGGACTGCACGTATCCTGCCCCATCCGTACCCCACCTCCCCAAACTTCCAACCCCTTTGGCACACAGACCGATATCCGCACATCCCGACGCCTTCGGGGCAGCCCTTCCAGCAGCCGCGAGCTCCGAGCACAGACCGGACCTCACCGAAGTTCGTTTCGCGCACCGCGCACGAAGCGCCGCAAAGAGGGGCGCAAAGAGTCACCCCGGGGGTCCCCGGCCCGCAGCCCCCGCCCGCCCCGCACTCACGGCGCCCGCGGGCAGCAGCACTGCGCCCGCCGCCCCATCGCCCCCCGCCGCCTTCTCCTTCTCCTGCTCCGGCTTGAGCGCCGCGGCCGGCTGCTGGACGCCGATCTTCACCATGGCTCCGCGCCGCCGCCGCCGCCGCCGGTACCGCCCCGGGGAGGCGCCGCTCCGCCCGCAGCCCCGCCGTGCCCCCGCCCCGAGCCGCCGCCGGAGGTCCGCTGTCACCCGAGGAGCGCCGCGTCCGTGCCCGGCCCGAGGAGCGCGCGGAGCGGAGCGAACGAACGCTGCCGGCTTTGTGAAAACAACAAAATGAGGGGAAAAAAACCCAACGCGTTAAGGAAACCCTCTCAACCTCCGGGGCAGACGTAGGCAGCGAGGAAAGCTGCACGCTGCCGGTGGTAAAACACAGCAATACCCTTCCATTGATTTCATCCACTTAAACACGGTATTTATTGATAAATAAAGTCATTGTGAGCGTTTCTTCCGATCCAGGAGGATTCACTGTGCGACTGAGTGCTTTACATCATGTTACAAACCCAAGCCCTTGCTAAAAGAGCGCCAAATTTTGTTTGCAAAAGGCACCTTTGGCAACGATTCAGAGTTGACTCACAACGACCGCACACAGCGCTGACTCGCCATTGTTTGGTGCGTGGGGCTGCGCAGCCCTCCCAGCATCCCACTGCTTGCGAACTGCAAGCTTCATCCTGCACTGAGAGAATTTCCAAGGCAGCACCTGACTGCAGGAGCTCAGACACTGAACCACCAGGAGCATCACAACCACATCCAAACATCTCACACTGACCGTGCAAGAGGGGAGACTCCTAACTGCAGTGGTCGTCCTAAACGATGGTGTTGGATAGAGCCAGGAAGCACCGAGAACAGGAGCAGAGGGTCAGAAATCCTTGTGCCCCACTCCACACCACCTGCTGCTGGTCCTGCTCTCTGCCATAGCCTGGGCCTGCACTTGTTCAGGCTGCTCTGGCTCTGCTCTTCCTGGCACACGGCTTTCAGTACAAGAAACGCACAGTGCGTCCCACTCTCACAATAGAGAAGAGATAGAAACGCAGTGAAGTAAAAGCAGTGTGAAAGCTCTCAGTACACCTGGATAAGCAGCATAAAAAGCTTGATGCACAGATCTTTAGCTTAAAGATGGAGAAAATCGGGTTTTTCTCTTCCCATTTATGGCCAGTATTGTCTTCCAAATGGAAAGCAGCAGTGATCAAATGTGCCAAACTGACATCAGAGTGTGTGCTGGGGGGTTTTCTGCTCAGAGTTTACACCAGAAGCATTATTCTCCATAGGCAAGCCCCAGCTGATGGCCCACTGCCCTGCGCTAATGGAAGCATGCACAAGTGCCCCAAACAACACCAGTTCCAGTGTTTGTGAATAGAACTGGAATACCTCAAACAAAACTGGTGGGGAAGGCAAGTTATTATCCAAACCACAGAATCATAGGGTTGTTTGGGTTGGAAGGGACCTTTCAAGATCATGTAGTTCCAACCCCCTTGCTACAGTCAGGAGCTCCACAGACTTCAGCTGATCACTGATGTAGATGGCTGAACCTCCTCTTTTTCCTAAAGAATTTATACCCTATGCTCCAATCATGAGAGCCACCCCTCCACATCTCAGTGATGTCAATGACATCACCACCCTGTAGGCACACACACACCTGCAACTGTTCTTGCTCGTTCCCCATGCTCCATGCATTAGTGTAAAAGCAGTTGAGTTGGGCTGCCACTGAGGCTGATTTACCCTTATCCTGCACTTTAGGTGCTGCCTTACTGGCCTGTGATTCTACTCCAGGCCCAGGGCATCCATTACCATCATCAGCCTCAAAGTGAGATGGTTTGAGGATCCCCTCTCCCAGCAAATAATTTAAAGCCTTCCTGATTAAATTGGAAATCCAAAATATGTATTTTAAAAATGTATAGGAAGACATCCAAATGTTTATTAAATGAGTTCAAAATCAAAGCCTAAACACTTTAAGCATCATTATTCACTTAATGGTTTAGTATTTAGTGACAGTCACAGCCACGTCATCCCGAGGCATCTCCTGATTTCAATTACACAGCTGGATAAACAGCTTCCTTTGCAAGCATTACAAAAAAAAACACCTTCAATAGGAAATCTCCTCCAGCTGTTGGCCCGTTAGCCTGAGCCTTAGAGGATGAGCAGTGACAATGAACCCAAAGTTTTTCACCAACACAGCTTAACAGTGGTGACTCTCACCTTGCAGTGGAGAACTGACATGGAATTTATAACACTCCTTGGACAAATCTACTGTCTTTCCATTATTAATCAAGCACATTTCACTTCAGAGCTGCCACCTTACTGACTTCATTAAAACCATCTGATATTTTATTAGACCTTGATAACAGAGTCTCCATCTCTTGCATGTAATTAAGTTGAATCCCAGGAACAGTTTACTTGACTGATCTTTCATTAAGCACAGCAGCATGACAGTACTTGTGAAGTAATGGATCAGTGGCAATTTTATAAACCTTCATTACAGAAACTGTCTGCTGCCTTGTCTGTTCTCACATTTCAAGGGTGTGCCACTTCATGTAGAAAAAAACCCAAATGATTAAAGAGGGAGCATAAGAAAACTGCCTTAATCCACACTAGGCCAGCCAGACTCTGTTTGTTTCTGGCTGTATATATTTCAGAATCCAACCCACTGTATTAACAGTCCATAACTGTATCAGGCTGGGAGAAAATGTGAATTTTGAAGTCATTCTGCTTTCCCACTGCAGTTCCAGTAAGGGATTGTACTGGATAGCATGCTGTAAAAATGAACACAGCTTTCATTTTCCCTTCCTTCGCCACACTGCTAAGGTATCAGCTGGGCAGAAAGCACAGACAGAGGTTGGGCTAAAAAAAATGAAATAATCACTCTTAAAGGAAGATACCACAAAAGGGAAGGATGCACTGATGGATTTTACTACTCTTTGTACAATCTACTTCTGGTTACCCCAAATAATTGCAAGAGGCAAAGCAATTACCTGCAGCCAAAGGCAGAGAATCAACGCAGCAGTTTCCATGGAAAGTTACAGTGTTCATCAGTAGCAGAGCAGATTCACTGCCATTCGTGGGAGGGCACGCTGCACCCAGCTGGGGATGCACGTCTGCCCCATCACAGCTCTCACAGATGGAGTCTTTTGTTCCTTCTCTCCTCTTCTTGGAGACAAAACCGATGGGTAGGCGGCAGCAGGACGCACTGGGCCACCAAGGAAGGTGAAAGGAAATGTATTACCATTATGTACTTCACAATAACAGGTGAGTAATTTTCTCCTAATAGTAAGAATTATCCTAGATTAGTCTCACTCCTGGAAATGGGCAGGCTCCTGGTCCCCCAGATGTACCTCTTTTATAAATTGCAGTCTACAAGAAGTTAATGCTTATCATCCACCAGTCATTATCTAAAAAAAATAACAAAAAGTAGGTACATTTTTAAAAGGATGCACAATTGATTTGACATGAACCACTACAATAAATCAGCCATTGTAGTGGCCAGAGCCAGGATGCTTGTTAACATTTGGATGTTTACTGTCCATCAAAAACAATCCTAATAGGAGTAAGTGAAAAAGGGGAGGAGGATGGTGAGAAGGGAAGAGAAGAGGTGGCATGGCAGCAGCACTCCAGCCTGAAGTGTGAGGAAGCCCAAGAAGCAGGAAGGCTCTATTTCTTACCTTTACATCTGAATGCAAGCGTTAACACAAAAATTACAAAAGCAAGGGAAATGGAGTGCAGAGGAGATGCTGGTTTGAGACAACAAAAGACATGAAAGATCTTCAGGAAGTGGAAAAGCACAGGGCACGTGTCTTCTCTTTAAGCAACAAGCTGAACCAAAGCACACCTTCCTGCCAGGGACCTGCGAGCAAAGAGAGCAGAAAGGGGTCTTGGGAGGCTGGTTGACCCCCATAGCATATGGACTGATATCACAAAGCCAGCAGACCTGTCGGGTCTGACAGGTGGGCAAGTGCTCCTTTGTGAGGAGCTCAGCCAAATTGGAGCCACCAGACTCATCACACAGAGTTACTTGGTACAGATGCAGTGTAACACCAGGCTTGGATGCAGGCAGCGAAGCACCACTGACTGTAGTTCCTACGGTGTCAGGTGCCTGGCTCCAAGCAAATGTGCCTGCAGCTACAGTCCTGAGTGCAACACACATTTTAGTCAGCTACAGAAAGGCTGGCTACTTTCAAGAGGTGTGTACTGGTCTATGCCAGCAGCCCCCAGCTTTCACCAACTCCTGCCCATGAATCAAGCAAGTGCAATATTGTGAGCAAAGGCCACCCCACCTGCCAGCCTCAATACAAGTCTCTGCCACTTTGCTTGCCTGCAAACTGCAGCCTCAAAGCCAGCTAGTACAACAGCAGGCAGCTCTCCGCTCGTGTCATGAGCTGAGCCACAACTTACCACAAGCCAAAGAAATGCCCCCAGCCCTCCACCGAGCTGATCAGATGCATAGAGCTCGGGTGGAGCAGTTAGGCAGATTGGTTTCACTTAGCATTAGACACACACAACGGTCTGATCCAATCGATTCTTGTTTTCTTCTTCTTATCTCTCAGTTTTCTTCTTTCAAGCCAGCAGCCAAACGAGCCAGAGTAGTATCACTATCCTCTGTTTCCACTGCAGGGCTTGTTATGAGTGAGCAACTGTGCTCAGCCTGGGTGAAACAACACACTGAACAGAATGGAGCATGTCACTGAATATCACCACCAGTCCCCCAGAAGACACAAGACAGGGAAGAAGGCAAGAAAAGGTGGTGTCTCTCCAGGATCTTGGTTGCTGAGGGCTCAGAGAGAAATGATGTCCTCTGAAATGCCTCTGCTCTGTCTCTTCGAGTAGCAGATCATGATGAACATCTCAGGGCTTTATGTTACGTGCTTGGAAAATTGCCATTATCTTGAACCCAAGAGGGATGAAGTATCACAGAACACTGTAATGCTATCAGTAATTCTTAGGAGATGGAAATTTCAATATTAACAGTCTGGAGCACTGAGCAAGAAAGAGCCTGAATCTCCTTTCATACCTGTTTGCCTCTTCTGTATTTACTTAAATTTGTGCCCAGTGCAGGGTCATTGTCTAAAGCACAGCAGACACCCTTGTATTTATATATTTTTTTACCCTGATTCCTTAGTTTTTTAAAATACTGCTTCTTGGTTTCTTGCCTTGAACCCAGTACTAAAAACACACATCAGAAGCAGCAGCAAAACAAAAGCATCAAACCCACGGCCAGCATGTCAGACAAACACGCAGACAAAAATGTCACACTGAGAATCCACGCCAAACAACCACTTGGACATCCCCTGTTTGGCCTTTTTCATGTGCAAAACTGTCAGTACCTTGTTTGTCATACCCAAAGCCACTGCGAATTGGATCACACAGGAAGAATCTGCCATCCCTCCTAGCAACACACAGACATACCCTGAACATAATTCGTACTTAAAAAATCTCCCAATCTCCCTTTTGCATGGCTGACAAAGAGTTTTCATTGCAAGAGACAGGAATGCTTCTGTTTATGGCATCAGCACCTATTACACAAATTCAAGCTCAGAGTTGGCAATAGGCAGAAATTGATCTAGCCTGTGCTATGGAAGTATCCTCTGTTCTGCAGCACCAACAAAAAGCCAAAGCAGATCCAACTACAAATAACTGTAATGCTTCTACTCAGAAGGCCCCAGGTTTGAAGGAACAAAATGAATTCAAGACGACCTGCACAAAAAAAAGCATTCCTTCAAACCCTGAACTGCCTGGTAGGCATCTGCCCATGAGTTACTTCACCTCTCCTGTGAGAAGAAAATTACGAAGAGGAAAAAGGGTACCAAACTTTATTTTTGGTTTTAAGTAATGGGAATCATCTGCCCACTCCCCCTCGTATTCACTCAAGTGTTAAAGAAGCTGAAGGTGAACACCCAATCTAGGAACCTTCAGCTTTCTGTTGCTGCAGTTCTACAGAAGCATGAACAATTCAGTGCAGGGCCAGAAGCATTACCTATTCCCACCTATTATAGTTGCTCCTTCTTCTTTTATTTCTGTTACTCGCTATTGTAGACAACTTTAAGATAAAGGTACTAATTGAGCTGACAACATGGAGCTTCTATTTATCTCCCAAAGGATTAAGGAAAAGCAGCTGGCTTTCCTTAAGGGAAAAATAGGCACTCCTATTTAGAGTGCCTGCCACACTCCTGTGACAGGGCTCCAGTTCCATGAACAGGGCTGCAGAACCTGAGCATATTGATCTTACTGACCTTGGCCCCTTGCAGAAGTCAGCCATAAAGGATGTCTCCTCAGCCAACTTGCCAGAGCAGCCATCTGTCTCCTAAGGGACTGACAGAGCAACACTCAGCAGTGAAACATCCAGAACAGGCTGCTATGAAACCTCTCTCCAGCACACACACTTCACCTTGTAGTTTCTTGTCCCTATACACATCTTCACACTTTCCAGACACGACCCTGGCACAGCACGTGGCTGCAAGCATGCTGATGGGCACGTGCACACAGGTGACAAAGCCATGTGGATGCCTAAAGTCCTATACTGAGTTGGCTCAAACAGCCCTAAATAGAAACCAAAACATCAGCTTCCCTACTGGGGGAAAAGTAAAGAGGCAAGAGATGAAAAGGCCAACAAATAAGCAATAGCACTGTCGTTCTGCAAAAAATCTCTATCCTGAGTTCAATGACTCAGCGTAAGTTTGGGGTCTTTTCCAGGACACAGTTCCAAGAAAAAAAAGGAGGGGAAGAATGCAACAGAACATTTACTTCAGAGTCTCATTTTACAATTCCTGTAAATATTTTAAAAGAGCAGCAGGCAGTTACAGAGGGACAGAAGATACAAACACCTTAAGTCACTCCTGTTTGTTAAAATTCATATTTGATGAGCAATGTAGCCTTTAGGTTACTATGGCAGCAAGATCCATCACCTAGGTGACCAAACACTAATGATGTCAACATTAACATCCCTATACACACACAGAGTGCACGTTACTGGACTGCCATTTCTTGCATGATGTTTATCTCTATACCAACAGAGCATATGGACAACCTGCATGAGGAGCCAACTCTCTGGGCAGCATCAGCCCACCCTGCTATGAACAGCTCCAGAGGCACCACCTGTGTGAGCGCTGGACATCCTGTGCATCCAATGTGAACTTGCAGAAAAACAAATTCTTGAATTTCTTTCTGATGATCAAGAAGGCCAAGAGGATCTGAAGTATAAATCTACAAAAGAAAAAACAGTAGTCATCTCTTGGAAAAACAAAGGGAAAAGGTCTTCCCCCAAATACGCATTGCTTTCGTGAAGTCAAATGTTCCCTACGGAACACCAAACCCAATCAAATGTCCAAAAATCACTACATTACTACATGGGGATGATCTATTCCAAATAAACCTGTGCTTTCCACCCATCAGCCATAGCTCACTGACAGCCTGGCTGTCCTCATACAGCACCATCCCAGTTACCAGTACTGCATGCTTCCATTCCTGCTGTGTATCCAACACACTCGTGACTACAGATGTGTTTATTTAAGACCAAACACCCCATCCCTTCAATTATGAAGGAAGATTAAAGCTGAGTCTCCTGAAAAATACTGATTTTTTGGTAACAGGACATTATTGGTAGCTTCTATAGAATAAAGGGGTTTTAGTTGATTGGGTTAGAGGAATGAAATGAAATGAGGATTTCTTTTTCCTTTTGTTCAAGGCTGCTTTTGTATCACATTCAGAAATTAACAGAGGTAGAAATTTATTTCCCTCCACTCTAATAAAAGGGCATGACTCATTTATTTCTGTATTTTGCTTTAAATATCCTGCCTTTGTTCCATTCTGCTTTATTCAGCTATTCTACCCACTTCATACAGCACCTGCTGTAATGACACAGGAGCTGAAATTGGTTTTCTGTGGTCCTTTTGCCCTTTCAATACCTTTATCTTATCAACAGGGAGTTCTGACCTTTACACATCACTTACTTCACTTGCCCAGAACACGTTGCCACCCCCAGACAGCATCTCTTTTTGATCACACCTTACTAGACAGTAAGAGATTACACTGTCTTGACAAAACCCAAAAAATTATGCCTTGCTTCTTCAAACTTTTAACCATATCAAAGCACACTTGGATTCTGATTGCAGCTCACATTTTCACAAGTAAGCTGTTACAGCTTCACTGACACTTCACTCGTTGGGGAAAACTCTTCAGCCCAAGTTACTTGTCTGAAATCTTTGCTCCTTTTCCTTTGACCATCCTTTGCTACCTACTGCCCAATGTTCCTTACATTAAGCAAAGAGCATGGCACCTTCTGCCTGCTTATTTGCACACAGGTTGAGCAAACACCATTAGAAGCCAGGCTCATCAAAATGTGGGAGAAAGAAAAGCCCTCTTTCTGATTACCCTAATTTTCCTGTCTCTCTAACTGGCTGAGGAGGGTTTTCCTCCACTGATGCAGGAAAACAAAGTCAAACCAGTCCTACATCTGAGAATATAAAAGAAAAAATTCAAAGACAAAGGAACCTTGGGTAGATAAGAGAAAAAGAAACATATTTCTAGAGCAGAGGATGTTTTGTGCTGAGGCAAGATGATGAAAGATGCTAGGAGGAAACAGGGACTCTCTGTTATAGCAGAGATCTGCTGCCAGAATGCTGCTGGGCCCTGAAAGCTTCAACCTCAGCACAGAGAGCACTTGAGCAGTGGAAAACAAAAACTAGCAGCACAGAAATGCATAAACATGTTATTGTTTGATGAGAACTGTACACGCTTTGTTGCGGATAAAAGCAGCTTGAAGTTTGCAAAGCTTTTCTATCTGCTTGCGTCCGTCACAAAAAGGCCTTTTGGAAGTTATCTGCAAACCCAGAACACCCAACGGCCCAAGGAGAGCGTGGAGCTACCAGGGGTTGGATTCAGGCTCAGCCCCAGCTGTGAGAGCCAACTGAGAGCAGCAAAGCCCAGGCTCCAGGGGAGAGAAACACCGGGCCAACACATGCTGATTTGCTAACAACACAGAGCAGTGTCAGCTTGAAACATTCAGACTAATTAACAGGTGAACAGAATACATCTACATAGCTAATTGGCCAAGAAACTCTCCACTTTTTAAATTGATTGTGAAATAATGTCTAATTCATATCCCTGTAGTCCTCCTCTTCAGCCAGAGGACTGTATACCCAAGGTTGGTAGCTCTTTCTGAGGTACCTTTAATGAATAACTGAATTTTAAACAGGAAATTTAATTAAAGCACATCATTTTGTTTGGGAAAATACACAGTACTTGCAACACGATCTTCCATAGGGGAGATCTAAAGAGTGGGAAATAAAGTGGGAATAATGCCCTGCTTGGACAATGAACCCAAATAAAACCAACCCTCGCATTCCCTGCAGGGAGAGAAGGGGGAGATCTGAATCACATCTGGCTGATTGATGCCTTTTTTTCATAGGACGACGAATGCTTTGAGCTTTGAAAAAGCTGAAATCCTCCCATTTTCATCTGCATCAAAGGACCCCAAATCATGGCCCTGATCAGGAGAAATAAAGAGCAGCTGCAGACTTCCTTGCCTTGCCACCACGACGCAGTGTTAGACGTTCATTTCTCCAGCAATGCGTGCCTTGCCAGACAGCACTGACCTACATAGCGTGCTGCGGCCACAAGACACTTCCTGCCCAGGTCTGAGGTGTTTCAAACCGTTTCAAACCCCGAAACTGATGTAACCACCATCTGTCCCAAATCTGACTCCACATCCTCTGCAAAAAAATAATAAAAGACAGAAAAGAGCCTAAAGTGGCACAGGAATTTTCTTCAAAGCGTGAGGAACTTCAGGGCAGAGCTGCCAGTCCCCTAGAGTTGCCTTCTTGCTTCTCTTCTGCCTCCCACAGGTGAAGATCCCCACTGTATGAAAACAGCAATCAAATTAAACCATCTTGTGGCTATCATAAAACTTTTGACCCTTGATCTGTGGACTCCCTCCTCCTCCCCTCCCCAAAGAAATCCAAACCTCCCTGTACAATGAATGTGGACACTGCAGACCCCTCAGAAGCAGAGCACACATCTCCAGAGGTTCAGGCTCTGAAGGACCTCACTCCAGCACATGACCTCAGACAGCATTACTCCCAGCAGCCTTCACACAGCACAAAATGGTGGCAGGGGGTAGAAGAACACGTTGGTCCAAGAGTGTTGCCCACGTGTCTGCAGTCATTATTCACTCTCACTTTGTGCAGTCGCTATTTTCCAGTCGTATGGCTCACAGGAAACAGCACAGTACCTGCAGCAATGACACCAGCTGACAAACTTTAGAGTTAGGAAAAAATATTAGACGTAAGTAATTGCACTCATATGAGACTCTGCAATTGGAGAACTCAGAATTGGATCCCATGATACTCCAGAGAGCCCCTTGGAAAAGGGCCATGAAAAAGAAGGCACAGAAACTGAAAGGGATGGGCCACAGCGGGAACAAAGAGATTTGTCACAAAGATGGGATTTTTTTAAAGTGAAGAATCAGACAGCGGACGAGAGGGATTAAGTAATGGAAAACAGTGCTGAGGAGAATAATCCTTTATAGGAATCTGTAGGAATGCAGAATTAAGGAGTGGGAGCACCAGAAGGGATTCAGATGATTCACAGACCATCGTACCCCGCAGCAGAACAGTTCAGCTACCACAGGTGGATTGGTGCAGCTACCTGAGCCACAGACAGGGGACAAAGCTGCTGTTTGCACTGCAGCACAGTGTCACAGCAATGCTGAGAGCTCTGCTGGGACCACAAACACAGCCACAATTCTCCCGGGGGGGCACCTGCACAGCGTTGTTTTTTTCCCCTCAATCTAGACTGTACTTTGGTGTTCTTTCTGAAGAGCAAGCAGCCAACTTACGTGTCAGCACACTTACAGGTAGCACCCAAGGTTTGCAGACCTTTATTAGTAAAAGAAGGACTTGGGATTTTTTGGACTGGAGCTTCTGGAGCTGCCAGTAACTCCCCGATGTCAGGAGTTTGGCTTACTTTGCTTTTTCACATACAAACCTTGTACCAAAGCACACCACCAACTACAAAAACACCTGTGCACAGCTGCCACGTGTTATTAATGAGCAGATTGCAGTGTGTGGCCAAGGAAATTTAATTCATACCAGATGAAACTAAAAGAAAAACACAGCTCAGAAGAAACTGGGCCAGGAGAAGGGAACTCACCCAGAACCTATTCAGAAATGGAAATTGCCCCACAGTAGCTTTCTGTTCATTCCAATGTTCTGAAGATACAAAGGGGAAACATTTTCAGACTGAAGAGTAGCAGTGAAATTTTAGTGTGTAGGTCGCTCCAAAAGTAATGCCTCATATTTCCATGGAAACTACAATCACTACAAAGAGCACAACAACAACATCTAATAGAGAACATTCTCAGCTACAACACATTATTTTTCAACAGTCATCACTATTAGCTATGCATTTTTTGCCAGCAAGGAGCCATACTCATAAAGATCTGCATAGCAGAGGTGGCCCATTGTCACCATCACCTGAAACACACTTTTTTTCCCTTCTAGAACAGTGCTCTGAGATGATCTACAACCAGACTGAACCCAAATCAGTATTTCTGCACACCATAAGGGCCCCTCTAACACTAAGCAAACACAGCAATGCACAATTAAGCCCACTGGATTTCCTTGCTGCTCTGTAGCCTGGAAGAACATTATGAGCACTCAGTTCAGCCAATGAATTCTTTTTTCTTTGTGAGATTTTTCTCCTACTCAAGTTACAATTTTTGAGCAAAATATGTGTATATGTTTTCTCTAATAACATATTATTGTTAAACCTTAAATGCTGTTTTCATGTAATACCTGGATATTAGCTGACGTAACCCAGCAGTCTGTAATTCCAGAGATGTAAAAAGAGCAAGAAATTCAGCTGCTGCAAGCTAAGCTTTATATCCAGCTGAACCTTTAGCTATTTCCAGTATTCCTCAACCTCTTTGCATGGCCCCAAGCCTGCCACTTATTCTCATTTCTCTTAGGGGCAGGTTTTCTCTTAATTCCATACTTTTTTTCTGAGATGCTGTTCCCAAAAATCTGAACTCCACCTTCACAAGACAGCATAATCTTTTTCTTCCTTCCTTCTGTACACGCTCCCTAGCTCAGTCCCTTCGTTTTAACATCATTAGGACACCGTAAGGCAGCCCAGTGTCACATCTGATGCATGACACGTTCCCAGCTCCAATGAAATGCTGAGTGCTGGGGTCACACAGCCTCGCCACCGCCTAACTGGAAAATTCTCCTGCAATAGATGATGAGCAAACCTTCAGTGTAAGCGCTCCATTTACGAGAAGTGTCAGAAGAGCAGTTCTGATCAGTACGCTTCCGAGCAAGAAAAAAAAAACATCCTTACTTTTGCTGCATAAATCAGAATGTGCAGTATGAGCCTTCTAAAAGAGAGCTTGCATTTTTTAGACAATATTTTCTTGTGAACGCAATCACACTTGCCAAAAATCTGGTTATACGTGGGCTGTATAACTCAGGGCTTTGTGTTGTTTTGTTGGATTGTTTTTTCAATTGACAAATCAGCAGATGCCTGTAAATGGGAAGCAGAACAGATCTTTTTCCAAGAAACAATTTCCTTCAAAGAATGCAATATATGCTGAAAAACCAGGAGAAACAGTGCAACCTGGTCTAGTGGGAGGTGTCTTTGCCCACAGGAAGGGGCTGGAACTAGATGATCTTAAAGGTCCCTTCCAATCCAAAGCATTCCTTGATAAAGATTCTATGAATGCTTAAAACAGCCTTGCAACGGACAAAACCTTTGGAAAAAGAAGAGCTGAAGTATCATGAGTGACCACCAAAAGGCCAACAGAAAATGAAGCCGTGCACCCAACGAGATGGCACCAGCTCCTGTAATCGGACACGTATGGGAAAGCATCGGGGACAGGAAAATTATTCAACTGAGCAGCCTGTAAAGGTTTGGAATAAGGAAAAAGAATACAAAAGGAAAAGCAGATGAAGTTGCCTGCTAGGAACAACCTGTCAGGTCTCAAAGAGAGGCAAACTTACTGCAGACTGCTTTGTCCAGGACCTGTCCCCATGTGCTCCAGGGCAGCTTTGGCTCCAGTTCTCAGAGACGTCAGCTCTCGCGCCAGGTCCCTCTGCTCAGCTCTGCAGGGAAAAGACATTGTGCAAAGTCAACACATCTCTTTGCTTTCCCATGCCTTTCTCCATTAGCTGTGTCAGCCAAACAGCCATGCAGCATAAGGCAGTCCTTCCCCTCATAACCTAGCAGCAGCCTCTGAGGGAAAATATACGGCAGTTTTATACAAAGGCTCCATCAAGTGGAGCTACTGCAGCAGGCTGTAATTGACCCAGTATTTCTGTCTGCAATATGGGTATGTTACAGCAGGAAATGAACTTCTGTAGCATGTCAGCAACAGAGGCAGACAGCTTCCACAGGAGAGACACCAGAGCATTTCCTAAGAAAAAAGTGAGATAGTTCCACAGACCTTTGCTCCTGAAATCTGGGAGGAAGGGCTACGATGATCAGTATTCACCTCCACTGATCCTGTCAGGCCCTGACTCTGGAGATCACACAGGACACAGCATCACTTCTCTGCCCTGGGTCACTGCCAAAAGGGAACAGAATCAGCAAATACCACTATGCACAGGGAAGAAGGACTTCTCACAATAAATGAAAACTGGCATCTCCAATACAGCATTTTGTCTCAGATCCTCAGAAATATTTTCACAACCGGGAGTTTTTCATGGTTTAGAATGACTTCATAGGTAAAAGTGAGAACATTAAGCATCTCTAAGGCGACAAAGACACAAAGACTCACAGCCACAAGAAACACCACCACCTTCAGAAACACAGCAAAACACACCTTTTTCTTCAAAATTTTATTTCAATTTAAATTATGGGGCCAGCCAGATTATTTTGGATAAGAAACGCATTTTCCTCAGGAGAAATGAAATGCTACCACGGAAGTAGAATTACAATTGTGTACATCTCTTATTTAAAAAGAAAAAAAAAAAAAAAGAAAAAGAAAAAAAGCACAAAATCAAAAACCACTCACATTTAAATAAGTTTTAGTAATATCTTCAAGCCTTCCAGCAGATAAGAAACCACTTCCAGAACAATAGTTGGTTTGTTGTTTTTTTTTTAATACAAAGAGCACATCAAATGAGCTTTAATTTAATACTTCTTTCCAAAAGCCAACATTCAAATGTTACCACATACTAAAGAAGTGACCTTAGCCATTACTTCCAAGACCTAAGATACAGTAACCTATTTCCCAGCCCAAATGTTTTCACATCTTTCCATACATAACTCCTCAGCACTTCTACATTTTTCTAAAGAGGAAGCCTTTTGGTAACTTGGCAAATAACGTTTTCTTCCACTCAGCTACGATAAACCAAGAAAATAATCATCTGTTAGTACTGAACTACAATACCATCTTGTGGCCAATCCTGCCTGCCTGCGTAAGCAATGGCCAGGAAGAGTCAGCTCTTTTCCTTCCAGTAGGCAAAATGAATCCGTTTGCAAAGGACATTAAGGACCTGAAAAAGGCCAATTAAAACGTTAAGAGCAATTTTAAACTACTGGTGAAAACACTGAATTTTCTGGAGCTGCCCAACTTCCCTCGTGAAGGCTTTCTAATAGGCTTAAACATCACTTAGGAGTTTCATCTTGCTGACTGCGAAATATTTTAATTAGGAAGAGGACAGGAAGCAACAAACATTTTCTATAGCATTCTCAATCAGATTCAGCCATGCAGAATTTGAACTTTCAGACTCCAATCCATACGCTTGGTTGGTTGTGATCTTAGCATTACTATATGATGGATAAATACAACTTTAATAACATTGTTTAGCTATATTTAGTAGATTCCTTTTGTATGGTCACAGTAACAAAAAAAAAAATGGTGCAAAATCAGTTGGTTTTTTGTTTTTATAAATACTGATAGTTTGCAGCATTAAAGAACAAAATCAACAAAGGAAAATCATTTTGTTATTCTAGGACGTCTATGTAATTATGTTTCTTGAATTCAGAGGGAATTAACTCATTCACTTGCACAACTACATACTGAGTTAACTACTGTAAGAAAGGAACGATGCACTGCAGGCTCCCCAGAAGTAAGAAGAATCCATATTAATTTAGCATCACGTTTGCCATCTGCAGATCTGGTGAGCACAACGCTAGTTTAACTGAATAAGGCCAATATTATCCAGTAAGATTCTAGCAGAAAGGGTTCCAGTTCTCTACATCAGCCTACCCTAATTGATGGCACCCTGTTAGATAAGTGAGTACAAAGAATTTTGTTGGTGGTTTTTTTCTTTTAATGCTGCAGTACTTACGATCGTTAAATCAGCATTTCCATGTGATCTGAAGTATTCAATTACATATGAGCATTCATTTTGCAAAACTCAATATTAGGTAATAGTTACAGACTAATACAATAACATTCCTCTGCTGTACAAATTAAATCATATTTTAAAGAAATGAGCAGCCTAGGAGTTATATACAAAAGAAACCAGCAAGCATCGTTGAAATGAAACGCAAAATGTCACTGCTAGGTCTACTGTCTGAAATACCTTTAAAGCAAAATTAACAAAACCCCTTAGAACATATTTCCAAGTTTACAAGTCAATTCTCAGAAAAATCAAATCATGTCCAAAAAATCTAGAAAGCAGTGAAAGGCATATATACATTTTCCTTATGAACCTTGAGATTTCACTCTTTTAAAAGTTGCTAAGTTTCAATATCAGTTTATTTGCAAGACAACTGTTTATCCCAATAAGCTCACATCTTAGATACATTTCCCCTTTGATTACAAATAAAGCACTGCACAATTTTTTTTTATTTTTTTATCAAGGCATATAATCTTATACTATGGTGCCAGGTATGCACAGGTCACGTTGTGCTCGTATCTCAAACAAGGTAAGTGCAAACATACAGATTTATTCAGATTTGCAAGCATGCAACCTTTTACTTAACTACATTAATACCTTCTTTCCTAAACCAAACTATTATCTATATGTTTGCGTTCATGAACCTAGAATCTCTCTTTTCAGGGCTCATCAAACAAGCAGTGTCTTTGAATTCTGAAATGACACAAATATCAAGAAAGTCCACATTGTGCAAGAAAGCAGCAGCTATGTTTTTCAACTTGGACTAAAGAAGAGAAAAGAAAAACAAAAACCGTTCACTGAACAGCAGATTAGCAGTAATGTTCCTCATGAATCGATAAGAGTGCCTGATGCTGAATATCTAACAGCAACTGCTGAATTTGGGTTTAATATTATAGGGGTTTACTGGAGATTAAGCTTCTTGCTGTGCTGGTCTCTTCAAATCCCTGATCTGTTTAACTAAATAGGTCTTCTCATCATTAAATTGTTCATCCTCGGTCCTGTCATTCTGAAACTTGCTGAGGAACTCAATGAGTTTGGTCTGGTTCTTTAGGAGGATGTCTAATATAGGCTGTGTCTTGTTAGGGTTGGCTACAAACACCTGCAAGACAATAAAAGGCATTCAGCGTAATAGTGGGAAACAGGAGGCTCAGATAAAAACCAAACCTAGCCAACAAAACAGCAATGACAATAACTTAAAATGATGTTTTGATTATTCAATAATCCAAAATGTACACAGAAAATAAAAGGAAGTAAATAAAAGTTTTATTCTAAAACTGATTTTTAAAATTTTTAAATTAGAAATCAAACACTAGAACTGAAGTAAATTCAGGCTGTGGAAGCTATTAGACAGAATACCCTCTGCAGAATCCATTTCAGACATTCCACAGATACATTCTGTAGCAAACACATCATTCCGTGTTATATATAACATCAGATGGGTGTGTTCAAGTTCACTGAAAACTTTTATACCCCAAGCTGTTACTCTAATTTACCTTAAACACGTGAAAGGCCTCAAACTGAATGTTACGACTCTTGTCTCGTAGAAGGTTCATCATTAGTTTGAGATTTTCAGGTTTACTGATGTATTTTGTCATAATTGTGAAGTTGTGTCTGTCCAATAATAATTCACCAAGAAGCTAGAAGTGAAAAACAAGGTGAAAGAAGAGATGAGAAAACTTGTTCATAAATACTTTCTAACACTCTGAGTAACCAACAACGCTGTGTAAAAGCAGAAAAACAGGAATTCAAACATCCTTTTTCTCAATGTGCAACTGCAAAATCTTTTAATCTCCTGTTACTATGAATTGAAACTGAAATTTAAAAAAAAAAATCTTTTTGATGCTTTTTTTCCCCACAACTTCATTTTTTTTTTCATTTAAAAAAATGTTACACATCGACTTAGAGTTTGGTAAGAAAAATGGTAATTCAAATGAAAAATATTTGTACTTCTTTCACTACCTTTTTCGTCCAGGAAGGATGCAAAACCAAGGTGGAAACCTCAGAAGATTCTGTACCCATATTTCCTCTACCTTCTAAGACTTATGCCAGCAAACAAAACGCCATAAAGCTCAATGAAGTGCACAGAATCTCTCACCATGAGGAGCACTGCTGCAGGAACAATATAATACACCCCAGAAGTGCCACCCCTGCTACAAACTGGCATATAAACTATATTTATATTCAGTATTTCTGACTAACTTGAATTTGCTGATTATGTCATGTGAGTCCCTTTATTCAATTATTTAATAAACGAATTATATGTATTTTATTTACATATAAACGTAAATAAATTATTTAGTATTAATTTACTAACTAAATAAATAATTTAGTAAAATTTGTTGAAGGGGGAAAAACAAAATCTGAAAAAACCAACACGAATAAACTCTTCCACACAGTCACTTCTGCATGGAGAGAGAAATGACTTGGTGTGTGCTAGACACTAAATTACAGCAGGACTGGACTATAGGAAATTTACTGATCTCAAGACCCAAGTAAAAAAAAAAAAAATAGAATAAAATACTACCCAAAGCAGTTACTTGTTGTTTCATTTAGCCAACTCATTTGAAATTAAAGGCACTCTCTAACTTTGCATTGAAGAAGAACATAAAACTGCCTTACCTTAAGTGACTGTCTCTTTGTCACATAGTTTTCTGAATGAAGTAACTTCTCATATTCACTGAAGAACTAAACACAGGACAGAGAGAGTGGTTAAGACCATTTTCAAGTGCTACAAGTGCTCTTATTCCAAATTACTATAAAAACCTGGAGGAGATGGAAATTTGCAAACAAAAACATAAGCAAAATCTGAAATCTCAGTAGTTTCCTGAGTCTGTGTATGCTTACTGTGTATGCTTAATATGCACATTACTACTGTGTATGCTTAAAAAAATAATTTAGGAGGCTTCAGTGTTTAGATTGCAATGTGTTAGAGACAGTTATGTCACTATTCATTAAACTATAGCAGTTCCTGCTATGAACAATGCTCATTAATTGCAGGAGTCCCAGGAGGCAGTAGAGGACGATCTTGAAATGTTTGGCTGTCACACGTGTGCACACAAGGAAATAGCCTGGGAAAGGGTTCCCTCTAGTGGAACAAAAGCGTTCTCACTGAAATAGGTTTTTGCCTCAGCCTCATCACATGTTCAATAGCAAAGTCTTAACGTTAAGTTTATCTCTCTGGCAGAAATGACTGATTTCATTTGGTTTCACATTGTATGTAAATTTCAAAAAGGCATCTAAACAAGCAAAGAAAACACAGACTTCTTATTTGAAGATACACAGCACTACAGAATTCTCAATAATAAAATGTATTTACCCACCCTATCATAATGCTGTTCCAAAAATTCTGCACTTAGCAACTTGTGTCTTGTAAGTAAATCCTGTAAAAGAGCACAAAAACAGTATTTTCACTACAATATTTATATGTTACATACACGTTCTGAATAAACTGTGGGTATACAAGACTTGTGCATTCCTAAGGGCTTCAGCACCAGTTATGAAATGTCTGCTTTGTTTTACGTTAACTCACACAGTCCTGTAGAATTAGCACTAAAGAATGACATTCATGAATCAAAGCTACACTCACCCTTCACAGAACTACACACAATCTAAGAAGCCACTATTTGATACTGATAAATATTATACTTATAGTCCTGTAACTACTTTTGTTTTCTTTGGGGTGTTTTTAGGAGGTTGGTTTTGGTTTTGATTTGTTTTAGGACAAAAAAGAGCTCCTCCCTTAGAATCAGCATCAAATGCACTCAATGCAGCTTGCATGGCTGGAAACAGATTTAAAGTCCTCTGGCATGAAAGTACACACGTACTGTGTTATTGGATGGCAATTTAAATATAGTTTTAAAAAGTTATTGGGAATAGAGTATGCATATTTGAAGGAATGTCTCACATTCTGAGAAATAAAGAACACCATTCAGCATTTGCACCACACCACTATTTGTTTTCTCCTCTCTCTCTCTACATCCGTTTTGCTCAAGAATGTAACACACAACATCGAAGTTCACATGGTAGAAACAGAAAACTACAGAAATTATTTAAATATGGTACGGAAGTTACCTTGAACGTGGCAAATGCATCTGAAGCAATGTCAAATGTCGACATTTCCACGTATCTGAAGAAATCATAGAATTGTTCTGACCACAAGATTATTTTAGCGAGCGGTTCGTGTCTGATGCATTCTCTAAGCATTATCCCACAATTTAGAGCAATTTCTGGAGATTCGTACCTGTTTAAAAAAAAGACAGCAGAAAACCCACAGGTTCTTTATAGATACCTTCAAAATGCTACATTGCCAAGCACAATTTTCTGTGCTATCTTATAAACAGAAATTCAGAGAATTAGAGATACTTGTTTCTGTATTAAATTTCACTTTGAAATACTTATCTAAGTATTACTGAAATCATTGCTGCTTTACTGCCAAGTTATTACCAATACAAATTACTTTTATAAAATGAGAAGACAAAAATATCTTCTTACTCAAAATCAGGTTTTTTTTTTTCATGTTGGCGCACTTGCAGACATCAGGAAAGCTGTATGGTTACACCCAACAACATAAGATTATCCTTAGTATCAGCTTTGATGCTAAATGGTCAGTAATATTGGACATAAGTTCATGGTTGCTCTTTCATGAAACCATTTCTCAGCATCCATCTATGCATACAGGTTTCCAGCTTGAGCTGTTGGCAGTGCCCCCTGATTTGAGGATATTACTGAACACTGTTCTCTGCACTTGAGTCTTTACCACCCCAAGCAGTGTATCTGCAGCTTCTGACAAGAATCTTCTGGAACAAGCCCAGAGAATTATAGAATAATTAGGGTTGGAAAAGACCACTAAGATCATCAAGTTGAACCATCAACCCATCACCACCACACCCATTACTGTTTTGATGAAAACAATGAAGCTGTGGGAATGGCTTCATTTAGAAATTGTCGCTACACTTTCTTGGCAGGCTTTTTTGTTCATATACAAACTACAGTGTTCTCTCAACTGATCTAAGTGTACACCAACAGCAGCTGCCCAAGTCTCACAACAGTCTAAGATCCATTTGATAGAAATAGACCTCAGTGCTTGCTACTAGCTCCTGGTGTTCCCAAGCACACCAGTAGCAAGAAACTGGATGACAGTGGGCCTGCCTACCTGATTCTAACCTCAGCACATTGCAACATCAGCTATCCTGATCCACAGAGCAGTTGTGGCTATCCTTACAAACATCTGGAACAGTTGAAGTCTCTTATACGACTTTTCACTTCCCACCCAAAAACGCCTTGGTCCCAATTCATCAGAAGCTGATTTAAAATCATCGGCATACTTCTGGAGCAACACATCATTGTGTGTACTAAGCACTAATTAGATTACCATACAAAGCCATTTGCTTATGAATCAATTTTCACATTAAATGTTGCTATACTTTCCTATTTAACTTGTCATGAAGACTTGGAATCTACTGGACTTTTTGTAAGTCACCACAGAGCTTAAATTTGCATAAATTTGACTCAGATACCAGATGTAACACTGCAGTCATTAAAGCTAATTAAATGCCCATTTCAAATATCCTGACTTATGAATTTGTTTCAACAATCCCTCTGAAGAGTGACAACACAGTATAAAAATTAGGACAACCGTGTTGCAGCCCTCATTCAGTCACATTTCAATGAGAGCATGCTGAGAAAGTAGTTCCATCTCTCTGCATCACAAATTCAGCTTCATTTTAAATTGCTTTGAAGAAGTACTGAAATCAATATTCTCTTTCATATTATGCCACAATTAACAGTCATTTTGTCCCTCTGCCATCAGAATCTTGCTTCTTCCCAGAATCATGGCTGAAGCACAGGAAAAAAAATGTAAAAAAATCAAAGCACCTCTGGCAGTGCACTTCTTACACAGCGTTAAAATAAAATCTCATGCACTGTGTAGGAGGCAGGTTTCACACTGAACTCAGTCAGCATCTCCAGCTGCTACCAGGAACTAGGAGGAAGGAAAGGGAAAAACAGAATAGCACTTCCTGTTTAAATGTTAAAAATATATTTGATTAGCTTCATCAGGGCTCAGCTCTCAGGGCTATCACTGTAACGTAGGCAAATGTCTGTCTGGAAAGCATGTCCCTTTCCTTTATCCCCTGCTATTCCAGGGAGTGGAGTAAGTACTTCCCACTGCAGTCCACAGAAGCTTAATGAAGTTACCCTACCCAGCAGCTTTAACACAGAAGTTAAAATGAATACTTGAAAGAACATTTCAAGAACAGTTTTTTCTGTTTTGTTCTGCTCTTTAAATATTGATGGACATTCTATCCTAAAATAACATGCTGGGATACCAATTTTCAAACTTTCCTTATTAATGCTAATAGAAATGTGAGCAATTATTTTTATATGGAGAGAGCATGTTGCCAATTTTTAAGAAAATCTCATTTTAACAAGAAACCTCTGAAAATACGTTTCTGCTTTCCCATCTGAGATCCACAATTCTAGGTGTGCAACCATGTCTTCAGTATGGCACTGCTCTCCAACACCCAGCACCAGAAAAAACATGTAGAAGAGAGGAAGAAAGAGTAGCCTGGCACGCACTGTGTACCCTGAGTCATCCTTTGTTTGGTCCTGTGACTACAGGAATGTGAATCACTACAAATAACATGTAAGACAAGCTAAGAGCAGGGAATAGGACAGCAAACTGGAAGGGACACTGATTAAAAGAAAAAAACAAAAAAACCCAAACATCCACCACTTGATAAATGAGTAAGTTCAGAAGGAAATAACTTCAGTGGAAATAGCTTAAGTGGGATCATACAATACACCAAAGGGAGAATGCTTACAGTACCCCAGTAAGAATAATTTAGGTTACTATCAGTTCTCAATTTTCAGTCATATATCATGCAGAAGTATATATCTGGTGTTTATTACTCAAACTTTCCTTTCCCTAGGGGAAGTAGCTCTTAAACAACAAAATCAAGCATGCTGCAAAGGAAGGAAAGAACATTTCAGAACTCAGTGCTTCTCCATGACTATAAAAACTTCTCACTTCATTAAAAAGTATGTTTATGCCTCACAGCATACATACCCTTTTAATAGCATGAACAATATATTCTGTTGAGTGCAGATGTATTCAACTGTGGGAGTTCTTGTACCAATTTGCCTTCTGAGGATGTTGTTGAAGATCTGGGCGACATCCTTTTTGCCCTGTCAAAAACACAAGCAGTTTAACACAGTATTCAAGCCCACCATTCAAACAGGAATTACTCATTATCATCTCATGCATTCATATCACTGTGAGTTCTGCACTTCAGTCAGCCTCTGCAGTCCGATCTTAGTGGGATTAAATACTACTTCTTTTCTTTGTACTCATTTGAAATACGTCAAAGTGCTCTAAACTCTACCAGCCAGGTGTTCAGCCAGATTGCAGGTTAATTACATGAAGAAATAAAGCCAGTTTAGGTTTCATCTGACATTCTGTGTAGCTTCCGTCTCCAGGACTCGCTTTATTCTTGTTTGTTGGTTATTTTTGCTAATAACATTTTCAGCTGTGCTCCTGCCTCCATGTGTATGTCCTCAATATTCCATCACCCCCTCCTTTTTCTGGGAAGTCACAATGCCACCATCCATTGCTGGTAAGGCACGTCTGCCTGCAGTGCTAACATTCTATTTAAAACTGGCAATTTGGAGGTAAAACAAACAAATAAGAACTACAAAGAGAATTGATCCACTGACCTAAAATACGAGTCTCACATTTTTCAACAGACACAGTAGCATGAATGAGAACAAGATGCTGGAATTCAGCACAAATTATACACACGATGTTAGTACCAGATAGCATAAAAGTAGTTGAAAATATTATCTTGAATATATCCATTTCTTATTTACTTCTTCTCAGACAAGTCAGAACACAGCTCAAGATGCCAAACTGGTACAGACTAAAAGCTGATCATAAACATAAGCACTTTCTCCATCATTCACATACATCATTTAAAAGCTAGATTTGTGCAATTAACCTGCAATCTGAAACAGCCGTAAAGACAACCTCAAGGCTATGTCCTGGTAGCTGTAATCCAAAAAATGTCAGGCAAACTTGTGCTACACCTAGACTCACAAATAACACTGTTAAGCAACTCCACAGGAAGGATCCCAGAACGTCAGACACACAAAGACCACACACAGACCATTTTTCTTGACAATCTCTATCTACCCAGTGTTATAAATTCCACGTGTCACATTAGTAAGTTATCAAATAAAATTCAGGGTATATGTAATTAGCAACCATTTAAGAAACAACAGCAATTATTCAAAACCAGCTCAGTTTTCTAATCAACATAAAGAAGACTGTGTAAGGAAAAAAAACCCAAATGTTTGTAACAAATGTAGGAGGGCTCCAGTTTTACAAATGGCATGTTTGTGAATTACCACGGAGCATTTGAGGGACTGTTGTTTTCAGGATATAAGAGTTTGTTTGTAAATGCTTGTTTTCTCAATTACAATTCCATTGCGAGCCAACCCAAAGCAACACCAGCACTCTTTGTTCTGAACTGAGTAGAGCAGTGTTCCAGAAATTGCTTTACTCAACCTTCACATAATATAGTCATCAACTCTCATTCATTAACATTGCCAGTTTTGCTCTGCATCTCACAATTTCCTTTGGATTCAGCAGCAAAAACAGCATTTCCTCATTATTCACCTAAGTGAACTGACAGTACACAGTAATCCCAAGCCTACTTATTGTTAAGCAGCATGCAGTGCTAAGTGACCTCATAGCTAACAGGGGCAAACAGATACCAACCCTTGTGCCAGTAGTCACGACTGCAAGAGGTGAGAGTACAACTGTGCTGCCATTGTTTTCCCAGCAGAAGGATTCAGGCTCCCTCGTGCAAAAGGCGTTTTTGTTTGCTTTTTTTTTTCCCCCTCTTCATTTCAAAAAAGGCAAGAACAAAGGATACAATTCTACAAGGGATGCCATCTCTCCTACAGGCACACTAGCACAGATCAGTGGGGAGATATCTGGAAACTCCAGAACTTTGCTAAGTAGATGGTTTTGTTCACTGTTCTACTTCAAAAGAAAACTTCCAGGTACATTTTAAACAGGCCTTTATACCCAGCAAGATTCAAACAGTCACAGTTTCTAATTAAAAGATTAAAAAACATTCAGTTTTTGCCCGTGTTTTTGTGGGTTTTTTTAACCATTCTGGTCACACTGAAATACATCTGAGATAGTTCAAGAGTCTGAGTAAATGGTTCCTTCTCTATTAGCTCAGCAACCAGCAGAGACATCTTCAAGAAGAATAGAGTTTTGACCAAAAAGAGATGGCATTTCCTTCATCTTTGAATAATTTCAAGCTTTAGAGAGGCAAATGAAGTACCAACCTTCAGGTTTGAGAACAAGCACAAATAAAGTTTCTTTTTCTTTCTCTATAATAGAAAAATCATTTCCAATACAGTAAACTCCAAATCATAGAGTTCTGCAATATGAACGCCAACATCTGATGACTTTGTCAGAGATGGGAAGCTAGTGCAGGTCTGGGGCACAGGTGTGTCGACATTAACTCTAAGAAAAACAATAGCTGGACAGTCTGCCAGATCCCATCCTTGAAAAGCAGACAAGGCCCAGCCTAGAAAGCAATGTGAATGACTTGTTTCTCGAGGGGAAAAGATAATATCCTTGTGTAACAAAGTAGCAGAAAGTCTAAAGCAGGAAACTACTTGCAATCTTCTAAAGTCCCCTTAGAATAAAATGAATAGCTCTCTTTAATGAGAGCAAGCTTGTACAAATTGTTATCATTCTTCATCACCAGCAGATAATGAATGTTTCCTTCTCTAAAAACTGAGCTGAGTAAACATGAAGCCGATAAGAATCTAGAGGTCAGCAGAATCCAGATGACGTTTCATGATTTCCTTTCTTTGGCAATTAAAGGCTGTCATATTTCAACACTGTATCTCAACTTTCCCAGGTCTCCTTGCTTACTTAACAATCCGAATGTTTCATGTTTGCTGTAAACATTTGCGTGGGTAGAGGAAAAAAAATACAACCATATTACAATTAAACACAAATCAGAGGCAGTTATGGGTGGGGTAGAGGGATGAGAGGAAAATAAAGGGGAAGAAAGCTATTATTTGGGGAATGCCATACTACAATAGGACTTGAAACTGTTCTGCTTGCATCATGAACAACTTGGTTATGAACAATAGTGTCTTTAAGCAGTCTTAAGTGGTATGGACTTTATGGTCAAGGCTGTGGAGTGCGATACATGGGCTTTGGCTCCTTTCCTGGACAGCCACACAGTTCTTGTGGGACCTCAGGGAAAACAGAAAAATCCAACTGTACTGCAACTCCTTATAACTAAATAGGGTGATTTCTCTCTATGGAGTTGGGAACTGAATTATCCTATGTGATGTGTTTGTTCCTCATGAGTTGGTGCTGGGTCTGGTCTTGTTCAACATCTTCATCAATGACCTTGATGAGGGGATAGTGGCCACCCTCAGCAAGTTTGCTGATGATACGAAGTTGGGAGGATTGGCTGACACGCCTGAAGGCTGTGCTGCCATTCAGCGAGACCTGGACAGGCTGGAGAGCTGGGCAGTAAGAAACCAGATGAGGTTTAACAAAAGCAAGTGTAGAGTCTTGCATCTAAGGAGGAATAATTGCATGCACCAGTACAGGTTGGGGGATGACCTGCTGGAGTGGAGCTCTGCAGAGAGGGACCTGGGTGTCCTGGTGGATGACAGGTTGGCCATGAGCCAGCAGTGTGCCCTTGTGGCCAAAAAGGCCAATGGCATGCTGGGGTGCATTAAAAAGAGTGTGGCCAACAGGTCGAGGGAGGTGATCCTCCCCCTCTACTCTGCCCTGGTAAGGCCTCATCTGGAGTACTGTGTCCAGTTCTGGGCTCCTCAGTACAAAAAAGACAGGGATCTCTTGGAAAGAGTCCAGCGGAGAGCCACAAAGATGGTGAAGGGCCTGGAGCATCTCTCCTATGAGGAAAGGCTGAGTGAACTGGGTCTATTTAGCCTTGAGAAAAGACTGAGAGAGGACCTGATCCAGGTCTATAAATATCTAAGGTGTGGGGGGCAGAGTGGCGAGGCCAGACTGTTTTCAGCAGTGTGTGGAGACAGGACAAGGGGAAACGGCCAGAAACTGCAGCATAGGAAGTTCCGCACAAATGTGCGCAAGAACTTCTTTAGGTGAGGGTGATGAAGCACTGGAACAGGCTGCCCAGGGAGGTTGTGGAGTCTCCTTCTCTTGAGATATTCAAGACCCGCCTGGATGCCTACTTGTGCGACCTGGTGTAGGGAACCTGCTTTGGCAGGGGGTTGGACTCGATGATCTCTGGAGATCCCTTCCAACCCCTACGATTCTGTGATGTGATGACAAGTGTCAGACAGAGGCTTGTATAGAGACATGTTTGACTATAAGTGTTGCTATTTTGAAGTTATCAATAAAATACTGCGGTTTTTTAATATATAAACAAAAAATAGTAAGAAGAATGAAAGAGGTTGCATCATTTCTAAAGAGAGAAAAACTGAAGACTTAGTAAAAGGAATAGCTTTACCTCAAATACTTAAAATTCTTCAAAAATGTTATGGTCATTTTCTTTTCAAAGTAATTTAATTTAACAAGATGAGAATACAGACACAGCATGTAGTACTGTAGCTGGTGTTCAGTGTGGTATTAGTACAGTAATTAAGGATTATGCCATAATTTTAACAGAATCATAGCATCAGGATCAGTGTTTTATCTACTTCCATTTTGGACAGATTATGTGCCTAAATTCACTGATTTTGTATTCAATATTTAGCTTAGTTTTCTGGATAGTTTGGAATATTTAGTTCCCTTTCTCCTGGCTTTGTCCTGGCCAGAAAACAAAAGCTGTAGATTGAAAGATACTTAAAACCAATTGAAGTGACAGGAATTCAGATGCATTCATTTTAACATATACAATACATGAAATATCGATTTTCTTACCTCAAAATCAATTAGCTGCAAGTCAGCTACAAGGGTACTAAGGAGACCACTGTTGTACAGCTCCTGAGCAAGCTGTGCCACAGCTTCTGTCTGTGGTTCTTTTTCATTTGTGCCATATAAGATTTCTTTCATGGCAACAAGGTTTTTTGAGACCTCTTCAGTGGCCTGAAGAAAATGGGGGGAAAAAGAAATAAGTTAGAGCACAGAGAATACTATTTGTCTTTGTAGCTGCATACTGTTATTCTTATCAACTGTACACTTCCATGACAGAGAAAAATAAATAAATCATGAAGTGACAACCTGTTAAGAAAACAATAGATAATCTTTCCGCAAGAAAGGCTATGTGTTATTAAAAAAAAAAAAAACAACGAGGCAGAGACAAGACAAGCAATTTAATTAACAAGTTATCGATAGTAAAATCTCTTCTTTTTTTAGTGCCTCTAAGCTTCCCATTCAAAAATCTCCTAAAGAATAGTGACAGTATGAAAGGAACAGGCCAACATTTCCATTCTGTAAAACAGAGGTACACAGGATCAGACTGGAAAACACAACAGATGTGTGCTTGTCTAGCAAGCTGCCCAGAGACACACCTGCCCTCCTTCTGCAGATTTTGCACACAGCAGATCTCCTGGAAATACCAGCTTCACACAGTCACTATGCATGAATTCTTTCCTTTCCAAAGAAAAACCCAGAAGAGAACCTTACTCAATCTTCAGGTTCCCTCGATATACAAGAACAATTAGGCAGCTGGACCCACAAAGCAAGTCTTCCAAAGAAAACTTCGATACAGGGGGCAAATGGAAGCATCAGAAGCTTCCCATTTGAAGTCCAGAAGACATCAAGAGTGAATGCTCACATTGGGAAGCCAGTGCAAGGAATGCCTGTGGCTCCGCTGGACTGAAGCAAACTGAAGTAAAGATGTCTTAAGTAAACAAAAATCTACAAGAACACTTCTAAACATCCACTTCTGAATCTTAAAAACACGGTTATCTTGGAGGGGAGAGGGAAGAACTACTTTAAATATGTTTGCATAGCATAGCTTGGGGATAAAAGACTGAAAAATGATTATCATATATAATGGGCTTGGCCATGTTACATTTAGTTCTTCACGTGCTTAAAAGGTATGAATGGTCTGTGAGTGCACTCATTTTCAGTCATTAGATGAATCTGACAACAAGGTATGCATATACTCCAAAGCATTCGTTTGGTAGCACATGGAAAATTAATAAAGGGAAAGAATGAGAACTTTCTGGATATTGCCTGTCTTGCATGGGACACAGAAGAATACTTCTCATCTGTGGGTTATATGTAGAGAGGCATAAGCATGACCCATGTGCTATTAAAGCTGAAGCCATTCCAGCTTTGCTAGGTATGCAAGTAAGAATCCTGTGACCTTTAAGGAGATCCTAGATCATTTTTTGCTCCTCCACAACTTTCCACTCCACACTGCCTCCATTTTCTTGCTAATTTCCAGTTGTCTGCTCCTTTATTTCAATTGCACAGGATTTTCTGCACACTGTTCTGCATACTTTGATTCATGGCATCCCCTACAGAAGTAGACTGAGAAAGCCAGGTTGCCATATTATGCCACACAACTGCTCTATTTCTTTATAATTCAGAAGAAATGCATCTTTGCTAGGAAAAGAAGAGGAATGTCTGTCAAACACAGAGCTATACAGGGATACCCTTGAAGCACTGCTACCAAGAAAAGAAGCAAAAAATAATTCTACTGTAGTTTGTCCCTGCACACCAGTTTAGAAAGCAAGAGGGGAGAAGAAATGCTGGGGTTCAAGGAGCTGTTTTAAGCAGGACAATGGCAACCCTGAGGACATGCTTGCAGTTAAAAGTATTTCAGATGCAGAAAGGAATTTAGTTAGTTACACCTATAAATGTAATGCTACAGTAAATATCAAGTCAAGAGTTAAGTGAAAAACTAATTTAGAAATTCAAGACAGACAAGAAAAGACTAGCTAGTATTGCTTGTATAGGCTACCTAGCATTGCTTCCTAAAACACAGATACCAAAATAATTGCCCAGTGTGCTGCCTTCATTTAGCAGGAAAAAAAATCTAGAAAATCAAAATGCACAATGAAATTTATAAAAAACAAAACAAAACAAACAACCCAAGTTCAAAAGAAAAGTGGAATTAATCATATACATTCTAACGTAACATAAACAGGGTGTATGTTATATATACAGATGTGTATGTTTACTATACAGATTCTCAATACCAAGGAGGAGAAACCATGGGGTGGAGCCTCAAATAAAAATGCTGCGACATCCATTTAAAATTCAGTGGTGTCAGACAATAATATCTGATGATAAGTCAGACTACAGAACTAAAAATGGTAGGAAAGGAAACAAAAACTCTTGTGTTTCTATCTTTTTGTCAGTGATAGGAAGGTATTGCTTAAAAAGAAGACTCCATGCAGCCACAAGTATGACTGTCACTCCAAAGTTTGCTGCACATCTTTACAGCTACAAACCACTGTGGTTTATTCCATTCTCCAGGATATTCCCAAAATACCAAATGCTTCATTTAGATTTGTACAGCAGCAATACTTGAGTTTTATGACAAAATACTCACCTTTACTCACAAACCAATGCTGCTCAGCAGGCTCAAAGCCTATGGCTGTTCTGCCCACATTGAGAATGTGATTACAAAAACTGCATTACTAATGAAAATGTTCACAAAAAAACTGTAAACTACCTCATAGGTTTGAGCCTCTGTTTAGAAATCATTTTTTCTAGCCTAGAAAACTATCAAAAGCAGTAAATACTATTTTAATAACTCAGTTTAAGTAGATTGGATTTTGAAACTCTTACAAAAACACAGCATACAGTTCTGTTAAATTCTTGTTGATGTATATCAATGCCACTAGGTTAAAGGCAAAAAATGCTTACACGAGTTGTCAGCAGACATGTGCCACAAAGAGCCCAGTTCCATTAGAAGAGAAGGCTGTCTTTTCACTCCCTTCTTCCAATAATTAAAAAAAAAAGAATACCAACAACCTTTGCCCCTTACTGGATCCTTTGAGTTGTTAATCAAAGCCCACAGCAGTTGGCAAGGAAGAGTACTTAACCTTTAGTTTTCTTTCAGCCACGAATTAATGGCAGAAATGTGCATAACAAACGTAAAAATTCACTGCTTTGTAAATTTCAGTGTTAGCTCACTGAATAAAATCTCAATCTACATCTCTGGCACCATGACATTATATTATAATCTGACAGATGAATCATATAAAGAAGCACACTGTAGTATTCTGTCCACTGAATTGAGCTGGTTAAATTAGAGAGACTGTAACTTTCTGAATTTCACTTCAGCCAAAAATCTGAGGTGTTGGGTTTTTTTCCCTCTTTTTGTAACAGTCAGCCTGCATGAGTTAGCAGTGTGGCTGAAACTACTACCAGAAAGCCAAAACTGAAGCTGCCATGAGCAGATTAACCCAAGGTCAGGGAGCAGGGAAGAACAAGTCTATTACGTGAGTAAATGTTTACCTTCAAGACAGTAAATGTGTGCCACAAATTAAATGAAATGGCAGCATAAAAATAAATGCTAACGTAAGCCAAAGAGGAAGAAGAGATGAGAATAAAATACTCGTTAATGCAATAGCTCATGAGTAGGTCCCACTTACACGGAAAGATTTTTCCTTTCTGAAGAAGAAAAAAGCAAGCAAGAGAAGGAAAACTAACAGTTTTGTTAAACATTTTTCAGATATAAAGAACTTGTCTTTGCAACTTTCTGAAGTTATCCTTCAGACAGAATAAAATATGGCCATCTATTGCCTCTGTCCTAAGTAACAAACTGCAGCCAGCAGTCACTCAGCCACAGTAGGGGAGGCACTGTCAGCAGTGAGGCACAGTTGGCTTCTGCAGACACTTCAAATCTCATTTTCCAAGTAGGTACTGCAAACCTAAACAATGTTTCAAAATGACCTGGAGAATTACCTGGTTAATTTTTCTCCTGTACACGCACAGTTCAAAAACATATAGATTAACATGCAGCTAGAATTCACTTCTCAAGCTTCAGATTTCTATTTATAAAGCACATTTTGCAGTACTACAGGGTAGAATGTTTCATAATTACCTAAGATGCATCATGACCACTACTGTTTTTCACATCTTTTTCTTCAAATAATCCAAGGTATTCAAAATGGTAATTAATTACAACTTCAGTTTCTAGGGAAAGTTATTAATATAATTCTTTTTTACAATTCTGTATTTCCAAGCATGCTTGGAAACTGTCAGAGCACATCCTCTGCATAACAGAACAGCATTGAGTTGCTACTGCGTGGTAGGAACTACCCTGAACTGCATATTAAAAGCAAACAGTCATACTGCAGTAGAAAAGCACTGGTTTGTCTTTGGAAGCTAATAATGTGTAACACAGTACAATGAACTTAATTTTGTAGAAGAAATACTTAAAATGATTAATTTTGAAGTGTTCAGTTCACTTCAACGTATGCTGAAGTATTCATAGTCTAATTTATATAATTTAAATTCTGCATGTTCAAGAGTAATAAAGATATGCAATATACTTAATTTAAGATGCAACGCAGTGTAGGACAAGTAACACAGGCACAGAAGTAACACCCAGAGGGGTGTTCTCACCGTAGAAAGTAACAAACACTGCATATGCAGCATGATACTCAGCCCTGAAAACTCACTGTTGTTATCTGACTGGCTACAAAAGCACTAACAGACTGGATAGGAAGTGGGCATGAATTCAAGATGTTTAATCAGTTAGACCTCTGAAGATATGACTGGCTTGTAATATAATGAAAAGCTTTCTCTGTCAAACTGGCAAACTATCTAAGAACCCAAGATAACCTGCTACAGCCAGAGTCACCTTCACAGAGGTCTTGGCTTGCCAACAAAACAATTATTTCCTGAAGAACCCACGTAAGGACACACAGGAATGGGCGTTGTGAAAATTCAGATTCACCAGCTGATCTCTTTTGTGAATAATGAGGATAACAGAGGCCAGCACCACCCACCTCAGTCTTGTGATTGTCAGTATTTAACTCTTCTCACATCTAACCTGGTGAACTTGTCTTGTCTTTCCTCCTTTGTGCAAAATGTATAGCCTCTTACAATACAGGATGAAGCCATACAGGCTTAGTACACTATTTCTTGTCAAAGATGGCTTATAAATGAGGTCTTTAAAGAAGATGGAGGTATGGGATTAAAGACCAGCAAGAAGCCAGCTGTACATAATAATCTGTAGTTAAAGCATCAAGAATAAGGCATGTGATGCAGTGCACAGCTATGCACGAAGGAATGAAGCTGGCCTGTTTCTTATTAGACGTCTACACAAAAAGAAAAGATGACACTAAAGAGTACAGACTCCAACATCAAGCTACATCTCCAGGAATTAACAGTGAGGCTGACATGAAGAAGGCAGTGCCAAATCTCATTCTCACACTCCTGAGAATGCACCTACCCCTCCTCTCATGGCAGATGTCTTTAATAGAGAAAGAAGAAAAGCAGCAGCTAATGAAAACCCTCCCAGCTTTTGTGCTAACGCTCTGTCATGAGCTAGGATAAAGAACAGAACAAGACAAGAGCATGCACTCGCACAGGACCACAAAGCCCTAGCAAGACAGAAAAGCATCTAGGAAAAACCACTGTGGTACACTGCAAGAAATCTGGAACACATCATATCCTGGCACTGGGGCATAAGATGCTGATCCTACACAGTATTAGGATAAAGACTGCTACACAGTTAAGATCCAGCTTCTCTTACGCTTTCGGCAGTAGTGCCAAATCTGGATGAAGCAATGTGGAGAGGCTGGCTGAACTGTGCTTAGAAACACTGGAAAAGTTTGTGACTAACTCCTGTGCTTGACTCTGTAAGGATGCCAAGAATGGCATTAACAAAACAGTTACCGCTGGGAGAGGATTCAAGGGGCATAGCATAGCCTGCTTCAAAAGCTGGCAGACATGAGGAGGGGGGTCATTCTGTTTTGTGCTTCAGTTTCAGGGATTTTTTTATTTTATTTTTTTTTAAGAAGTGTTGGCATCTATGCCCTGGTACTGAGATTGAAGGAAAAACTTTATCTGAACTGTAAATAACCCCTCTTTGACAAGTTGGTAGGTAGGAAGCAGCTGCACGCAGGCTGAATCTGCAGGTAATTTTTAATGAAGCTATCAAGATTACCAGTTGAGAAGTAAATGACTGTTGCAAGGTTGAGATCCTGAAAAACAGGTACAGATTCTGAAGTAGCAAACAATCCTATTTAAAGTAGCACAGGAATTTTACGCCTTGCCACCTTCTTGTGGGCTGAAGAAAAAGCTCACAGGAAAGAGAAAGAGAAGATACAAGTATATACACTCCACTGATAGCCACAGGGACTCAAAGCTGCTTAGTTTCACTAACAGAGCCACTCTGCTCTGTGACCACTCACACAGCCAAGCACAGAAGCATAGCAGTAAAGCTACTACAGTGGGCATGAGCATGGGAACACTGTATGCCTGTGAACTGCTTATTAACACCTGCAATGTCCTACAACTCCAAGACAAATATTTTAAGTATCACAACAGCTGCCAGTGGTATAAAAATGCAAAGCCAAGCAATGCGAAATACATCATTTCAAAGGAACATCATAGGCTGTCCTTTATCACAGTATAAAAAAAATCCTAACTGGTTCAGGGCAAAGAGGTGTAAGTTTCCTTTTTGTTTTCTTCCATTTAATTACTGTTAAGTCCCAATCATACCTTTTCTGCCTTCTTGTCAGATATATCCTGCTTTTCTAAAACTGCCATACTTTCCTTCAGGTTCTTCACTATGTCTGCAGGAGACTTGTGGGATTTGCCAAAGGGGAACGGCATGATTGCGAGCCACCAGGTCTTCCTTCTACAGCTCCTGCTTCACCTGGAAAAGAAAGGGAAAAAAAAACATGTCATAAATAGAAGCACAAGGCCACTGTAACAACATACATGAAGAGAATTCAGCAAAGGCATTCATGTATGGAATAACCACCCTTGACAGTTAAACTAGAGCTTGCCATCACAAATCTATATGCTAACTGTGCTTCTGTTTCCCTTAAAGCACAAAATGTAGAAACTAACGATTCATATTAAAATAATTACTTTATATTACAGGAAGAAATTGAAGAGTACATTAACTATATCCAAAGCCACATATGGTACAGAAGCCCCATGAGGGGAGACTAACACATGTAAGCTATTGTAATCAATTCCATCAAGCAAAATACATTTTTATATTAGATTTTTGACACAAGGCACTGTGCCTCAGCTGCACTGCAGTGACTGTTCAGGTACACACTTTTATACATACTCATTCCACAACAAAAGCAAAGCTGACAGCAAGGCCTACATAGTGCAGGAGCTCAGAGCTCGGTGCAGGTGAGTCTGCAGACAGCAGCTCTCATGTAGGTCCTAACACTTGCTATGCCCTGACTTTCTCATGCCAATATTGCTATAATTTCATTTGGAAATACTGTCTCTCCCTGACTCGTTTCAAGGGAAGACAACTTTGTCATCACTAGCAAGGGCTTAAATAAAGCACGTGGAAATATTACAACTAAACATCAAATCCACCTTTTTCAAACTTAATGGTAGCAATTTTCCTTCACTATAATACTTGGCTTCTGCAATCAAGTACATTGGTTCCTCTGTATATATTCACTTCTGTGTACAAAATAGACAAATATTATTAGTATAAATGAGTGTACAAAAGCTTTTGTTACTAAACACATATGCCTCCACTTTAATGACAATAAAAATTTCTTACAAATGAATACACTTCTAGAACTCTAATCTAGATAGCGAAGAACAGGAAATCCTGCATTCAAAATGCTGCCAGCTCTGCTTGGGCTGGACACAAAAGCCAGTGAGAGCTGACAGAGCACTGATAACTGTCATTACAAAGAAGGGATATGAACCTGAAATGAGTAAGTTCTGCACTCAGACAACGCCAGTGAGGTTATTAACGAGCCAATCATAGCTTTAAAGTTTCTTATCTAACACCAAGTACTTTGATCCTTGATTCAAACATTGGCTCATCTGCTGTGAACTTTATTAAACCTGATCTGATCCAATCATGTTACGCAAGAATTAAAAATGTTGATTTTACACTATTTTTGAGTTATGCCGATTTTTAACGCAAACAATTTGGGCTGCTCCAAGGATAGCAGTTAAAAGATGAAGGACAGAAGTAACTCAATCCTCTGCCAAGAAAGTGTCCATAAAAACATGCATCAGGAAAGCAGCTGCACAGATGTTGCCTTCACCATTTCACACCTGCCACCAGCCTAGCACAGCTGACAAAAGGTCTAAGTTAGGTCATTTTTCAAATGGGAATACTTGCAGATGAAAGGTAAAACAACAGCATGAAGGTAGCTGCAAGATCCATCCACCAACTACCAATCTTTTCCAGATCACAGATACCTCCTGTGCTCTCCGCAGTAACAAAAGGTTGTAAAAACAAAGCTACAAACACCGGCCAGATTCCATAGGAGATATAAACCAACCACACATCACTCCTTAGGCAAGAGGATGTTGTGCCTCAACTTTATCACATGAATGGAAGAACAGGGGGGAAAAAAAAGTAATAGGAATTCAAGCATTTCTCTGAGAGAATAAAAAATAAGGGAAACAAAATTAAGAGTACCACAGCAATACACATAGAGAATAAGCAGAACACAGGAAAACGTCTGTCCGCATTCATTTCTTGGTCACAACTACATTACTTCTAATCTAAAAGACAACATGGATAACAGACATAGCATACAAAGAACAGCAGCAAATATCTGTTGTTAAGATCTGCCCAGTGTCTACACTTGCAAAACGGGACTTCCTTCCAGAGACTGCTCAACTGCTTCTTCAAATTAAAAATAGCCCAGCACTGACTTATGAAACGTGCCAGTATCTGCATAAGTCGTATGCACAAGTCATAAACAACTTTATCTACTAGCAGATCTATTAGAAGATAATCAATTAATAATAGCATACATTTATACTAAGTGTTGTTCTCAAATCAAGGACGCTTCTGAATGAATTTCTCATAAGCAATTTAGAAAACGAAGGAAGGAAGAAGGCAATCCGCACACAAATGCCAAAGGTGGCTTTTTGCTTCAAGGTGTTTCATTTATTCCAGATAACGGAATAAATATTATTTCTATTCCACTTGTATTACCAGAGGGAATGCACTGTCAGGAACATCCTTTGAGGCCTCAAGACTGAAGATCCAGCCAACCCTGGAGCAAAACTGTGCTGACAGACCTGTGCCCATCCTGCCAAGAAAAGCTGGGCAGCCCCTTGTCTCGCAGAGATGTGCTTAATGCGGCCCTGAGAACACACACCAACTGTTCCCTCCTCAGCCCAGCAAAGCCACACCAACACCCTGCAACAATAGACAATGCCAACATCTGTGTGAGATCGGAAAGAGCTGCCACCACCCACATCTGCAGAGTGAAAAAAAGGAAGCAACATCAAATGACATTTTCTGTGAATAACTGAAGAACAGACCTCACATCGTGTCAAATGGTAATTGTTTCACATCCCAGCACCTGGATTTCTTGTGAACTCATTACAAAATGTTAATTGTAGCTTTACAAAGGGATCCCAGAAGCTGTAGCAAGTTCATGGATGGCTTGGTGCTCCGTCAGGCTCGTTGGCTCTCCCTCACCTTCCCAGAGAGCTCCCTGCCTTCAGCTGCTTGTTGGAAGGGACCCTGGGCAGGATTTTACAAATCTCTGGACTCCTTAGGCATGCCTTTCATTTCACCAATATTCAAGCATGGCAAAGCCAACAAAAAGAGGGTCTTCAAAGTATTGGTGTTGCAGCCACAGGCAGAAACCTTACAGTACATCACAAACCCAGTGGGGCTGCCCAACAGCAGCACAGCATGCAGCCAACAGAGCCACGGCCATGTGCTCAGCTGGACCAGCACAGCTGGGCTTCTGGGCACCATGGGACAGCAGCACCCCTGCTTCACCTGCACAGGAACCCCAGCTCCACCATGCAGCAGGATCCACCTGTACTTTGCTTTGTATGTCCTTACTGACCACACAAATTAAATCCAATTTCATACGCTCCATCTAAAACGTTTATTATTATTATTTGTAACTCAGCAGATAATGCTAAAAACATTTGTTTCTCTGCGTGGACAACCCTGCTCCAAGAAGTTGCTGCAGGAGCAAATACAGGAGCATGATAAGCAAAATCTCTCTCTTTAAATACATTTTAATTCTCAAAAAAGAGATGCAGTAGCGCAGAGCCTTTGCTCTTTCAGTTGGAATCTTTCTGTTATGGGAAGGGTGAGACCATGCTGCCCATACAATAATACAAGTGTTACAGAACAAGCCATGGTTACTCGGCAGTGGGAAGCTTTGGTTTTGCTTTAAATGAAGCATGCTGTAAGAAGCATGCACTCCTGTTTCCAATTAAGCTCCTTGTTAGGTCATGGAGCCCAGAACTGCACAGCACACCGCAGGGGAGGCCGCACCAACACCTCTGCAGAGTGGCTGGTCATGCCATGCTTAATGCCTTCCAACATGCGTGCTGCCCTCTTGGTCTTTCAGCCAATGCTACCTGAGTTCTGTACAGAAAAATCTCACTGCCCACATTGTGAAACAGCCAGGTACACTAACCTTAATTTCTTGCTCTATTTTAGGCCTTACAGTATTACATGGTATTACTCTTGCTTCCCTTAAAATAGTCTGCTAGAGCCTGCTGCTTTGTTCACATGAGGAGAGTTTGGGTGACTGCTTTTACTAATGAGGGAGGAGCAAAAAACTCCTTCGGGTCCCTTGTGGCTGCGTGTTAACAAACTCAGGCCCACTGAAAATGCATATCCAGCGTCCAGGTGGTACGTAGTCAGAACATGGAGAAAACCACTCAAGATCTAGCAAAAATTCAATAGGGCCAACCACTTGGGTTCCCAAGGCAAAGGAGCCCGTGTAACCAGGGGAGGCTCCACTCCCATCCCATGCCCTCCCCTGTTCATACAGCAGTGCTAACAGCACACACAGATGGTCTTCAATAAAGACAAATACATAAGTTAATGCATTTACAAAGACAAAATGCCCGTAGTCAGAATAAACAATGAGGTCCACCCTGTGATCAACAATTCACCAACCTACTACTGACAAAACTTGCTGTCTCTTACAGAAGAAAAGTATGCTTGTACTATCAGTTTGATGGAGCAGGAGCACGTGTGTCCCTATAGAACTGAATTATCCCAAGAACTTCTTGTTTTCTCATGTACCTCCTGCATTAAGGACTTCAGAAAGCCAATATGAAGAACACCACCATCATAGATCAGCTTTATCTTGCCTTATTGTTAGGTCACTTAGAAATCACCACTCCGAAGGCTGGTTGGAATAACAAGAACAGAAAGAGAGAGAAGTGATGCATTTTTAAAAGCACTGCTCCACTCAGACGTTCCCAGTGATCAGAGGGAGCCTGACAGCCGCTGCTTTGATCCAGGAATCAGTTTTTATGCAAGCTGCCATACTCTTCAGGAAGAAAATACTCCAGAACTTCAAAGACAGTAGTGGTGTGGTATTAGCAGTGCAGCCTTCCCGCGCAGGATGACAGAACATCACCCTTACTTTGGCAGGCAGCTGTAGCAATGTCCCAAGCATTCTTCCTGCAGGTTCTGCACAGGCAGGCAGCGCCCAGTGCCGCCCCACAGCCCAGCACTGCCAGCCTCTGGGCACTGCATGGTCCCAAAACGGCCGCACCCCCTCAAACTGCTGCACCACCTCTAGCTGCACAAGAGCAGCTGGCCAAAGGCAGTATGCATCATTCCTTCAGGTTATCATTTAAATTGGGTACTCGCATTCATCATTAAAATATCTCCCATGTTTTTCACTTCCTGTTGCTTGCTGTCTCTCTCCATACCCTGGTTCTGGATAAGCATTTTCCACAAGATCAAGTGGCTTTCTAGGGCCCAGGCACTGCACCTGAACCATTTCTCACTTCTCTTTTTGGTCAGCTAACCAAACTGGAGCATGAGCATCACTCACTCAAACACATCTCAGTAGCACAACCTGCTAATACGAAACACAGGCAAAACCTCCTTATCATGCAGGAAATGGAACTGATAGAGCATAACCCACACCTCCAACTACTTGGAAGCTCCAGAGTGAAGTATTTGGTGTAACCATGGCTCTGCCTGCAGAACTATGCCATTAACAAAATGGCTACGGTTGTAAATAGCAATTAGTGGCACTTCCAACTGCTGTAGGAGCACACTACAACTCTAAGGCATTTTTGCTGTTCTCTAAACACTTCTGTACATCTTTCCAGCACTCCCAAGACTTTTAAAGCACGGACTCAAGGTCTACATTGGCCATTTCACATGCATGAAGTCACATCTCCAGCACACTGTGTACCTGAAGCACCACTGACTCCCACCAGGATCTGCTCAACAGCTCCAGTATTAGAACAGTCTGGACTGCTCTAACATCTTGTGAGGAACAGAATTCATACGTACATTGTCTTTGTACAAGACAGGCATGTAATCTCATGCTGATGTCTCCTGCTTGTCATTAAACACCAGCATCTTCCTTAAAATCCACCATTAACTTGTTCTATTAACTCTGCAGCACACAGAAGCTTTAGGCTGAACCTGAAGCAGTTTCACAATTCTGCATTACAGCATTATTCGTGGTCTCACCCATTTAAAGATGAAAACTCGGAAAAAAATCTCAGAATTAAAACTCCTTTCAGAGAAAAATGAAAATCCTGACCGTTCTCTGCTGTAATACGACGAACAATTGAGAGAACAGAATAGACCAATTCAACAGATTCAGAAAAGATGGAGAATCAGAAAATAAATGTCTATGTAAGAATGAGACACATAATACGAGACAGCTTCATCCTTTGTGAAAATTTCCTTCTAATTAAGTCCCCAGCAGTTCACAGCCCTGCTTGTTTCTTTAGCACCGAATGCCAGCTGATTCCCTTCATTAAGCAGACTTCTCTCTTGCCATTCAATTACTTTACTGATCCTTCTTCCTCCTTGAGAGCCTGCTTCTCCAGCAGATATCTGCATCCTGCTGGGGAGACAGGGCAGCCACTTTCATTAGCTCCTGCTCACCCACTGCAGACTCCCCAGACTACGCTCTGCTTTGGTGCTTGTGCATCATTTTATTCATTGCAGTTTACCACACTGCCACAAAGCTTTTGCAGAAACTAAGTAAGAATTGTTTTAAAAGAAGGCTGCTGTACTTAAGGGGTTTCAGAGATCCAGCACAAGCTCAAAAGCTTGTTAGTACTAATGCTCAGTATCTGAAATCCTAGTTCTTTCTCCATATGTAAGGAAATCTTATGACTCAGCTTCTTTCCCTGGTGTGCAGTTTGGAGTTACCCCACCCATTCATTTCCCCACAAACCTTAGTGCTATACAGCAATATGGTATACAGAGAAGCATGCAGATGCCTCACCCATTCCTTGGTAAGCTTAATATAGATACATACACACACACACACACAAAAAGTAAACGGTATCTCAAACACACTACATAAAAAGCAAGAACTTATTTAAGAAATGCAGTAAGACAATGCCCACTTCTGGCCAGGTGGAAAGTCAAATACATTTCTTATAACCTGGCATTGCAGTCAGTCCCCCCATGGCCCAGACGCCTTCATCACATCATCACAAAACCCAGAATATTTCTTCCATGATAAAAAAGGCTGCAATTATGTACACGTCATTCTACTCAGCCTTGGAAGTAAAAATGCAAAAGCAAAAATCTCCTTTGTAACTATTTCTGTTCCTCTGTATGTTTTATTCCCATTCCTTTCCAGTGGTTTGCCCTTCATATCAGGTTATTTTGTTTTCTTTTTTTTTTAAATATGCAGTTAGGGGTTAATTTTTAAAGGGAAGAAAGCAGCAAAAAATTCACTGCAGTTTAACCTCTGCCTTCACACACTGCAATATGGTCTACATGTAATGTTTCATAACTACATACAATTGCATGAAGTTTTAACTCAGAAACTGCACAAGCGCAGGAAACCCCACTAGCACTGCAGCATCAGGGCTCTGTTTTTAAGATAGAAAGTTGGTGCAATGGGCACAAGGAAAACAGATCATCTGTAGCATGAATCAATTACTTAAGGAAGGAGGCTGACAACGGTAAGCATCAATACAAGACACTGATGTAAATGCATTCGCACTTTTGGGAGGTGGTTTCTTTTAAGAGAAGCTGACAATGGTCAAACTACAAGAATGATGCAATTTTTATTAGCAAGAACTCTGCTTTAGTATTACTTTTTTAAATAACGTCAAGAAAATGAACAATATTTTGCCTACAGTTCTCTTTGGAGACCAAGTTTTGTGGTCTGCATGAAACTTGCCATGCTCAGCCCAATTCCACTTAAGAAAATCCATCACAGCTCTCCATGTAATTTATCTGAAGAATGACAGCATCTTTAATAAACATAACTTGTACAGGAAAAGAATGACAATGTTAAAACATCACGTTAATGGGCTACTGATCAACAACGCAGACACAGCACAGAAACATCCTAAAACCACTGACTTAAGAAGTGAGAAGACAGATCAGGGAGTGTCCACCTTACCTAAATGATTCCTACTGACCGCTCTGGAGCATAAGGAACTACCTGTCTCTGCTGTGACGTGCTGTGTCTGTCAAGGCTTCCCTTCTGAAAGAAGAGATTTGGGAGCTCACAGTTAAAGGCTCTTTTTGTTAGGATACTGTACAATTCACCTCAGTTCCAACAGTCACTTCAAAACCAGCCGAGATGACATGTGGTCAAGGGTAGCTTAACGGCTATGGGTTCTCTTCTGTGCGTTCTCCTGACAGGAGGGCAGAGACCCACAACCACACGCACCGCAAGCAGCACCGCCATTCTGCCACTCGCAACTCCTCTGAGATCCCATTGGCACGATACAAAGACTAACGTGTACCTTATTCTGAGATCAGCCCTCATGAATCCAAGTTGATTCCTGCTACGTCAAACGGAGAGAACTTGGCACCCTACGCAATGATTACATCTCCTCTGCAAGGGAGTTCCTGGCCAATAAGCGATGGGAGCCACACACTGAGTCACAGTGGTGAAGGGGGTAATCGATAAACAAGCTCACAAGCATGATCCCAACATGTTTGTGAATTCTTCCCTTCTAGCTCATCACATCCCCATTCAGTAAAGGGAAAAACTGCTTGGTTATTTTTTTCCTTCCATCACCTCTTAACAAGCACAAGGAGCTGGTGCACAGGCAGTCTCTGAACTGATCCATTTGATGAACTTGCTTTCTGCCAAATCTTTATTTCTGCTCCGGGCTCTGGCACTGAAGATGAGTTCTGATGACAATACAAATAGTTTACTGATACAGCTGCCTTGTTAAACCCTAGCAGTGCAGACACAACTTGCATGAGTGAAAAAAAACAACCAACCAACCCACTGACCACTGTATCTGCAACTGTGCTAGCACTGTCCTGGTGCTCTCTCCTTCACCACCTTAAACCCAGTGTCCACGCTGCCCAAACTGGATGTGAAACTAATTTTCTTCAAAAGGAACTTCTGCCCAGCTTATTCTCAGATGAAAATCTCTGCTTCATCCTGAGCACAATGTATCAAGGACAGTGTGACAGAGGGGAAAAACATTGCTAAGATCAGCAAAATCTGAGGCTAGCCAGGCTCTTTTCACTGAATACTCAAGATCAAGGATTAGCTTTCACTTGAAACAGCAAAAAGAAAAACACCAAGACACAGTATAGGCCAGAACACATCTGTGGCACTGAGATGCACACCTCCTTGCTTGCAAGATGTCACTGCATTTACTAGAGAAGAATTTAGGAAAAGTAAATGAACAAGCAAAACAGCAACCTCTAATTCACGCCTCCTCCCAAGAACAGAATTCACCACACTGATACAGAAACTCCACATAACTAATTCCAAAATGATGCTGCATCAAAAGCTGCCTAGAACACCAAGACAGGTGTGTTCTTTGGGGGTAGAGCACAGGAAGACATACTTAAAGGCCAAAGACGATGCGTGCTTGCGCTAGGAGAACTATCAGCAGTGAGAATCAGAACTTTAAGCAGTTGTGTTTTCCTATTGTAGCATGTATTTTGGGGCAGAGAGGAGGAAGTTTCACCTTAACCCCTCAATCCATGCTAGGAAATGCTATGCAGCATAGGAATCAAGAAGGGGGGAAGGTCTAGACTGCTCTCACAGATCTGCCCAGGCTCTTTTCATGGCAACCTAACCAAGTCAATCTGATTATTCACAAGGCACCAGAAGCAACGAAGACCAAACCTAGAAATAGCTGGTATTTTCTATCCAGGAGTCAGTATCTCTCCTGCAAAGCATTTACACGTTTGCAAATCAAAAGCATCTGACAGCTACCAGAGATAGCAGGTAGGAAATCAGGAAGCAACTAATACCAGCCCAACTAACACAGCAAAATGCCAACCCAACTAACACAACTGAATCATCACTGAGGGACAGAGTTCACTTATCTGATCTGCCTCCAAGAGCTGGGCTGGAGAAAGGAACTAGCATTGTTTCACAATTTTTAAAATAAAAGCTCCCAGCTTTCCTTGAATGCAGTTACTGCAGAAAACTACCAAGAGAAACCCAACTGAGGTTATCATCTCCAGAAGTTTAGCCAAGGAAACCAGGCTCTACAGGAGCCTTGAGAAACAAAAACGATGCAGCTATCAGAATTCTCAGCCTTGGTAAACTCTCAAATTATTCAACAGCTTTGATTGTTTAATTTGGTTAGCTAGCCTACAGATCTGGAAAGCCAGATTTTCTGTTTTGACATCAATCTTGGAAGTATGATTCCACAACACTCCCAGTTAGGGACAAGCTGCAGTAACTTCTGCTGCACTAAGACTTTCTAGTGCTTGTAAGGATTTTGACAGTTAAAAGTAGAGAGATTCATTGAGAGATTCAAAGTTCTGTTTTCATGGCCAAGAGCCCTTCTCTTCATTCATTAAAGAGCTCAAGAACAGCTCATTCTGAAACACAGATTTGAAATTTCTTCCCCGATTTGCCACAGTTAAGTTCTCAGCCTTGGAAAATACACCAAGGATGCCTGTCAACACCAGTGAGGGCACAGCTCATCTTCACATTTAATCTAACGACCCAAATGCAGCAATGCAGTGCAGTTCCTACAGCAAGCAAGCAGCCTTGTGCAGTCAGTCCCAAAGCAAAAATATCATCTTGTGTTCGAGATGCATCATAAATCCATGCTTACATGGCCACTGTTTTTTTGTTCATCCATATGTGCACACACATGTACACAGAGGTTCCCAGCAAGAAGGAAAGTAAAGAGAATCCCTTTTCCTTTAAGCTAGATAAAAGCAGATACACACAGGCATGAAGGAATAAAAACATCAGCATGTTTTTCTAAGTGGCAAGAAAGAAGAAAACAGACAAAAAGTCTTTCACAGAATTCAAAACTTCAATACACTCACAGGTTTGTCATCCTCCCAGTAGTACGACCCTGCGCTGTGGCTACACAGTTCTTGTGACTCTTTTGGAAATATTCCCCATCCCTGCAATAAAGAGGCTTTCTTGGATCCAGGGATGCTGATCCCTTGCTGTGACACGTGGGGTGTGTGCTGCAGAGCAGGATGGCACAGCCAGTGCCCTGTGAATGGAGGCAGCTCCCAGCAGAACACTGTTTACTCCAGCTCCACCCTGCTACTGCGTGAGCAGAGCTTACACATTGCTCAATGTCAATTAGAGATGTAAAACGGAAACATATTAGTCAATACTGATGAGTCAATATACTGCTTTTCTTAGAGATTACAAACCTATATGGCCGTGTGGAGAACAACACTTGTTTAGAAAATTGAGTATTTTCAAGAAGCTTCCTTCGCTGTTGCCTATTAGCCATGATATCCACAGAGAGCACCCATCTCACCTGGCCACAGGGAAAACCTGGTAATCCTACAATGGCTGTGTTGGAGGGGACCTCCAAGACCATCCAATTCCCACTCCTGCCGTGTACTGGGTCGCCAGTTCAGGCTGTTGAACCCAAGCTGGCCTGGAGCACCTCCAGGGGCAGAGCACACATGGCCTCTCTGGACAGCCTGTGCCAGCCCCTCACCGCCCTCTCTGTGAAAAAGTCCCCCTGACATTTAATCTACATCTCCCCTCCTTCAGCCTAAAGCCGTTCTCCCTTGTCCTGTCAACACAGTGCAGAAAGTCTCCAGCTGTACACCCATCTTACAGCACCTATCAGATTCACCAGGTAACAAGGTAACCCACCGCGAGTGGAAGCCATTGGGAAAGGAGCTGTGAAAGCACTCAGGAGCTGTAGCAGACAATATGGGACACAACATCACAAACTCAAACTTGTACTCTGAGTGCTCCTGTGCACAACTTGAACGAAAGGTCCTGCTGAAAAAACTGAAAATCAGTGAATCAAACTTTTGAGACCTGTATCAGTGAAACAAATTGAAAGACCTGATTTTTCTCAGTCTACTTTTGAGAGATGAAGTTAACTTCCTCAACATCCTTCTAACAAGATACTGAACAAAGCCCTGCAAAAGAAGGGTCCCAGCCCTCCACGACAAGCCCTCTCTTTAAATCCCCCTGCAAAGTTCCTCCCTCACTGCCAACCTCTGCTGAGCAGAAACGGAGGACTCGAGCAGCAGGTGTTACAGGTTAGAAGAGTGATGCATTCACAAATTGTGTGGGAGACACTTCCCAGTGCTTCCTTACGTTACCTTCACTACATGGCAGCACCCCAAAAGCTTACACAGAATAAAAGCTGACAGGTTTTCCTTCCTAAAATCATATTTCTCTGCAAACAAGCTTTTCTTTTGCTTTTTCTTTGCCGATAGATTATGTCAGACTGTTATACTGTGGGTAATTCCAACACAAAACACATCAACCAAAATAAATCTTTTGACATATACTACAAGAACTATGATCTCCTGAAGCAGTGACATGCATGTTTTACACGCAGCAACGGAAGCAAAGCATAATGAGAGAAATACCTTTTGCCCCAGTCGTACAACAGCAGCACAAGCTGCCAGCAGTGCTCAGGCATCAGGATGGCACCGCGCACGGTGCTACTGGGAAGTCAAGGCCTGCAGATTATTTAAGCAATTTCCTGAGTAGGATGCTGGGAAGTCAGATACCTGAGAATGATCGCATGCCAAAGGTCCCCAGCTAAAGCAGCCCATGGGAATTTGTCACCAACGCAGCCATTTTTAGGTGAGAAGCTGGATTATACCTGAGCTTTTCAAAATCAAAGCAGTAACTGTTCAATAACTTCACTGAAGGATGTTTCTGAACTCAGTGAAACATACAGTCCTACACTAATTATAGCTTCACCATTTCTGAACTGCCTTCAGACATATTTCGTTTTGGACACATTTCACTTCTCAGTGAGGAATTCTACAAGTGTTTGAAGGGAAAGGAGGAATGACAAAGCAAACGGACCTTCAGAAGCAAGCTGGGGATTTCATCAGGAGCAGAATCCTAAGGAACAGAAAGCTTGGCTACAACATTCTGTGATATCCCCTACAACTCTGTGCCCCCCTGGGTGGCCTTACAGTTTGCTTCATTCCAGCATATTTGAAATCCAGTGAGGAATTTTTAAAGCATCTCTTCTGACTCTAAGAAATATCAGCTAAAATTCTCCAAACAAGGGACTTAAAAACCAAATTGCTGCTGTTTATTTAAAGCTAAGAAATGCACTTTCTATTTCTAAATTAATGCTGCCTGAGAAAGACAGCACATGAAGGCTGCTGAGGAAGGAGCACAGCTCTTACTGTGCACGCACAGCATTTTGGCTGTTTCCAGTTTGGGTCAATCCTCAACTCAACTCTTCATGAGGAGTCCTTATGGACTCCTCATAGGACAAACACATGGGCCATTTTACTGTAAAATAAAATAGCAAAAGCATGAAAATCTGCTCAGGCTAAAGAAAGACCAAACTCATATGACACCAGCTTAAGCTGTAGGTACCAGTGAAGTGTGCATATAAAAGCCTCCATCAAGTCTGCTAAAATAATTGAAGACAGCATCATCTTCTAATTTGACCTGTATGCTCACACTCGGGTGGGGGGAGGTGGCTACTGTGGCACTATTAATTTTGAAGAAGCACATGACTCAAACCTTATTTTTGATAGAAAGCTGCAAGATGTCTCCAATTAGACAGTGGTAATCATATTTTAATAGCTGCTCTTGTAATTAAACCCTATCAGAAAGTGTCAGAATTACAGAAAAGCAGGGCCAGGAGGGAATTCAGAAGGTCATCCCAACGCCTTCCTGCCCCTGCCTTGAGCCTCTGAGCGCATGGCAGAGACTATCAAAGCCTGCAGAAATATTTTCCACAGATATTAAGGCTGCAAACTATTCATCAACAGTTCTGGAACAATTCAAATAGTCCAGAATGGATTCAGAAGTGAGGACATTGGTCACTAATTTCAGCATTCACAAAAATGCCTTTAGAAAAGCTGAAAAGCATAGCATGTACAGCACAACAGTAAAGCCTCTCTTGACTACTATCAGTTAATTAGTATGAAACAAACTCATTAGCTTCCACAATAGAATGCAAAATAGATACCATTCCCTCCTGCATAAATGTTTCTGAAAAGCAATCAAGGAATTCCAAGAGGTGGAGTTCTCTTAATACTGTCATACACCCCACCCCCAGGAATACACATTTGTCTGCACTTGATAATACCCAAAGAACACAATTATCTCTCAAAGACATATTGTCACAAACTGTACTTAGCTGGCGCTTCTGCTTAGTCTCCTTTATTTGTGTAAATACAGACCCTCTAAAGAAGCATCAGTTCTACACTGCAGTGCTGCTTTTCAACACTTCTCTATCTGTAAGCAGGTTTTAAAGCCCATGGAAGGCAGGGAGGTTTCAGAACCCCCAGTCAATCTAAGAGAATGCAATTAACTCGAAAGATCAACACTATCAGCCCCTAGAAAATTCAGCAGCACGTTACTGCATACATACAAACTCCAGACACAATCTCCTCCTGTCTTAAGGCACTTTCTCAGCCTGACAAAGAAAACCCCTAACACCACCTGTACCACGCTGCCATCAAGATAAGCATTCAAGCAGACTTCAGCCCAGAGAGCACTACCTGGCTGACTCAATAGCTTCCCATGTCACAAGACAGCCACGAAGCTAATTGTAAAATATAATGCTCTTACAACAGTGAGTCAGTGACAGACAGGATCCCAGTGAGACACGGTGCCGGGGGCATCGTGCTGTTCTTACAGCTCAGCTGGGCTGTCACTGCTCAGGACTTCTGACACCAAAGCAGGTGCCGTGCTCACTCTGAATCTCACAGTATTTCCTGGCCTCTTTTTCCTCTCCAGTTAAAGGCTCTCGCCACATCAAGAGGTACAAGGGAGTGGGTATTGGCTACAGGCACACGGCGTTTTAAGTGATAAAAATCTATCATTTCCAAGTCGAAATGCTAAGGTGCGAGCTCAGGATGTGACACTTCCTCTGACACCGTATGATTTCACGAGCTCTAGTGCTGAAAAGGAAGAGATGCTTCCTGGAGATGAGCTGCACTGCTGGAAGGAAAACACCGGCCTTGTGTTGGAGCTTCTGATAGGTAGGTTGCAAACCACACACACACAAAAAAAAACTCGCCAATGTTTTGATGCTAATCAGATTTCACCTGTGGTCGACACTTAAGCTGCTTCCCCAAGCGCTGTTACCTGCCCCACTGAAACTGCATGGGCCAGGTCATGCCGTTGACTCTTTGACTCACCAAACAAATGAAATCACACCATTCCCATAAGGCAGCGTGTAGGTTTTAAATAAATCACGTGCACCTTCACGGTGACTTATACAATAATTAAATTTTAGTTTTAAGAAAGGGAAGAAAAAAAAAACAACCCCTGAATATTTCCTAGTTTTAACGCGAGCAGCACACCACGGGGCTGCAGGAAAAAGAACAAACGAAACAACTTTTCCCTGCCGTGGCACAGCTTTCAGGGGCAGCAGCTCACACAAAACGGGCTCCGAGCAGCGCCCTCGCACCGCTACTCCTGCGCGGGGCCCGCAGCGACCGCGACCGGGAACAATTGTAGGAAGAGGCCTCAGCGCCGGACGCTCCGAGGGCCGCACCGTGCCCGCTGCGCGCCTCGGCCCGTCAACGCGGCCAAGGGAGCGAGGAAGGGGAGCTCCGAGCGCGCACTCCCGACCGGCGGCAGCCCGGCGCGGAGCCCCCCGCCGCCTCGGCCCGCAGCGGCCCGGCGCCTCGGCACGCAGCTCGCCGCCGCCCCCGGGAAGCGCCGCGCGAGGCCCGGCCCGCACCGCCGGGGAAAGTTCCGAGCGCCCGGACCCGCCCGCCGCCGCCTCACCGCGCACCGCCGCCGAGCGAGTCGGGGCCGGAGCGCGGCGGGCACGGCCGGGCCGGGCCGCTCCCCCGGCGGCCCCCGCGGCCCTCAGGGCGCGGCCCCGCCCCGCCGCGCGACGCCCCCGGGCCCGAAGGCTCGGACCGGACGGCCGGGCCCGGCCCCTCGCGCGCACCGCCCGCCGCCTCCCGCCCGGTACCTGGGCCGCGGCCTGGCGCCTCCTCGGCGTCGCGTCCGGCGGGGCCCGCCCCTGGCGCGGCACGACCGCCCGGCTCCGGCGGCTGCAGGCTGAGGCGCGGCCCGGCCCCCGCCCCGCGGTGCTGCGGCGCCGCAGCTGCCCGTCCCTCGCGCCCGTCCTCGCCCGGCGGCGGAGCGCGGCGAGCAGCCGGCGGCGGCGGAACGAGGCGACGCTTCCGCCCGCCGCCGCACGCGGACGCCCCCTGCCGGGGCGGAGGTCCGAGCGCCGAGGGCGCCGCGCTCTGCCAGGGGCGGGGCTGTCGGGGCGGCCGAGGGGCGGCACGGCCCGGCCCGGTCGCTGCGGCGCGGCGCTGGGCCGGAAGGTTCAGGAGGGTCGGAACGTCCCGCGGCGGAGCCGGGAGAGCAGAGCGGCGCCTGGGGCAGCGCGCAGCCCCGCTGCCGTGCTGCGCGTGTGACGGGCGCGGATGATCCCGGCCGGAACAAAGGCACGCACGTGGCGCCCGCTAGGTGTAATCCGCAACGCGAGTTTAAAGCGGACAAATAAAACGTGTTTTTCTGGAACAAGACGTTAACTTCTTACAAGCTGCGATTTTCGATGCAAACTTGCACCTGCGTGCCCGGCGTGTCACTGCTGAGCAGCAGCCGAGGTGTGCTGGGGGCTCCGTTTTCTGGAAGAGAATTGGAATTGAAGGAGTTGAAAGGGCAGCCAGTGCCTTTGGCTCCCCACGGAGGGAGGTCGCACACAGCAGCCACCGCCTCCAGTCTGAACGTGAAGGAATGGATGGGAAAAAAATCTGACGTTCAGTTTTCTCTTCCTCCCATTTCCTATGGCTCTCCTGCCCTGTATCTGGCAACCTCCAGCACCAGAGCCAGGAGGAGGTTTGCAGAGAAGCATGAAGGCTGATCGGAGCCTCTTGCTGGCAAAAGGCAACCTGGTGTTTCTTTGTGAAAGGAGTGGAAACGGGAGGTAAGAGAGAACTCTTGTCCTGGAGAGAATATGGATTCACTCAAGCCATCGTGAGGTGACTGGGCAGGTGAAAAGCAAAAGAAAGTTCCATAATAACACCTGAATTACTGCATTGGATTTTCCCCTGTACCTACACGCTGCTCTTAGGACCTGAAGGGTCTCCCTGGCGAAATTCTCATCCCCAACACCCAGCTAGAAGTGTAACAAAACTAAAAACAACAAAAAACAACACGAACACACAAAATAAGTCTTCATACCCAGACAACAAGTACAGCAGCAACCATTGGCCCAGGAAACACACAGCTCAGCAGAGCTCAGCTGATGTGCCCAAGCAGCACATTCAGCCATTGCGTTGTTCCATGTGTGGCATTTTTGGATCTATGTGTTTCTGTGTCTTTTTGCCAGCAACATCCAGTATTTCACAGTCCAACTTCTCACCCTTGTGAGACTTTCTCATTCCTGGATCATTTGCAAGTCATCCACCTGCAACATCCCATTCTGTTCGCTGTTCAAAGTCCCCTTGTTCTCCCTGAGATCCTCTGCAGTGTGCTGAAAGAAGAAGCAAGCACCTTAACCATAGAAGTCTGTCATTAAAATAACATTTTTTAAAAGAGAGATAAATCTTACGAGCACTGAGAGGACACTCGAAGGGGGGGATCCTAGTATTGGAGGTATTCCCCTTCTCCAAGGACCAGTAGCAAAGGTATTTCTGGGTAACGAGAGCATTTAATAATGAAAAAGCTGTTAAAGACAAAATGAGGTCCTGGTGCTGTCTCTGATGCAGAGAGATGGCATGGAACCTGTGAGATGCTCTGCCTCCTTGTGCACTGCACTGCCCACATGCATCAGCCTGCTTCGTCAGCTCAGGAAAACACTTCTGACCACACCTGCAACAATCCCTGAGTCTGCCAGCATCAAAGTTCATACATATTTGCATTCAGCTCCATGGCTAGCTGCAGCAGTGCTGCACCCGTGGGGTTGTTTTCCTGAACAACTGGAAGATGGGGCAGGAAAAAAACATCCACTTGTGATGTCAATTCATCTCACAGGCAGACAGAGCAGCTCTGGACCTGAATGCACGGTGGGACATGCTGCCCAGGTAGGTGACAAGGCTGCTGTGGATGGTTTGCCAGCCTTGTCTGGGCCCAAAGCATGCAGCTGGCAGAATGTTGGCAGTTTGTATGTCCTGTATGTGAGCTGGAAATAAAAGCCAGCTTTGAAAGGGTGTGTATGTCTGAGCTCAAATTGTTAGTGTGCAGTTATGCTAAAAACATTCAAGTTTAAACAGATAATAGTCAGGGTACTGAATAGAGAGAAGGAAGAATTAAAGACAAGCACCAGTACAATGATTCAACAGAACACCTGGAAAATAGACACTACTGCTTTACAGATGACCACTGGAAAAAAGAGCACGCAAGTAATTCATTCAGTGTAATTATCATCACCATGTAGTGTACATCAAGGAAATCTGTGAGCAGGGGGAGCACGGTTCTTCCAAGCTCTCAGAAATTAAATTCAACATGTGAGGGACCTCTTGGTACAATAGCAATTCACTAATTCACAACCCTGACCAAGACAGCCATTGTAAATTAATTCTTGCAAATTAGGAAGTGAATAAACATGACTCAAAAATCCAAGTTACTTCACTGAAGAAAAAAAAAACAACAGTTATAAAGGCAGCACTCAGATGCTCTGCTCTGTAGGCACAGCCAGCTGAATGGGATCTTAAGGCTCCAAGGGCTCATTTTGCTCAGCCCAAAACCAGCCAACACATCCCTGCAAGGACACCAGACTTTCAGGGTGTTACTCACATGAGGATGGTTTCTCTAAGACATCAGCGATGCAACTGCCTCTAAAATATGACTTTGAAGTAACAAAATCAGCAAAAGCAGCTGATGGCAAAGTGTAAAGCAGAAGCCAAAGTTTGATTTACTTTTTTTCCACTTAAAATAAAAGAAAAAAGACCCAGCAGCAGCTGGGGCCAGTACCACCATAGCACCAAGGCACTGCGGTTTGCTGCAGGGCCGAGAGCTGCCAGACACACAGACACACCGTGTTCCCCTCCCACCAAATATGGAGCCAAGCTGCTGAGCCACTAACGCGCATTTTATAGCCATGACGTAACGGCACCCGACCTCTTGCTGCTGTATCTGATGAAAAAGAGCTTCGTGTCTGCTCACAGGAGCAGAGGCAGCGGCCGCCTCCTCTCTGCATCCCATCTTCCTCCTGACAGACCCCATTGCCCCGGGGTCTGTGTCCCACCACGTCCACAAGGATGTCCCTTCCCAAGAACCAGGGCCTGGGGATGGAGTGGAGAGCCCAGAAAGGAAGGAGGGAATGGGGAACATCCACACAGATGGATAAGTAAAAACAGAGGGAGAACTTTAGAAAGCAAAGAAGTAGAGGACATGTTTTAAACATCTTGAACTCTGACTGTGCTGCTTTGTGGTTACTCTCATCCTTACTTGGGAACATGGGTGATGTCCTGCAAATGGGGATCGAGGCTTCTTTCTTAATCCCTCCTCTTCCTTAATACCTCACGCAGGGAGAGTGGTTCATCACCTTATCATTTCATCATCTCTGAGATCTCCCTCGTTTCATTCAGGCAGAGGCACTGGGAACAGAGGCTAAGGGGAGCAGTAGAAAAATAGACAAGGAAGTTAGAAATAAATGCCCTTACCTCATGTATCTCACACCTCTCCACGTGGTTGGCAGGGAGAAGTTCCCGCTAACTACAAGGCCAGTTCAATGGGCACGACATATGGCACATGAAAAAACAACGAGTGCCTTGACAGATATACAGTGAGGAAATAAACCAACACCCAGTTTACTTTTCAGGTCATGACTGCTCAGCTATGGCAATACATTGATGTAATTCAGAGACGGAGACCCAGGTTTGTACCTCCTGACAAAGAATCTCAGGGAAAAGGCTCTGGGGAGAAAACATTAAGACTCAGACTTACTCAGGTACCTTCTACTTAAAGTCTGGAAGGAAAAGAATTCTGAGTCTTTGCATGGACTTTGGACCAGGCCAAGAGGCAGTGGCTGAATCTAATCTCCCAGTTTCATAAGTGCCTGTGATTTTCCTGAAGCTGCATTTCACCCCTGCTGCAGGCTGTGGCTGTTCCTGGCCTCAAAGAAACACCTGCTGGTTGCTGTCTGCCTGCTCATTCAAGCAGTATGTAACGAACAGACTCTCACTCCCTAGAAAGTGTTTACAACAGAAAACATGAGTACACGGAATGGTCATCCAGATCAGGATTTCTTTTTTCGCTATGATTTGTCCTCAATTCAAGCTGCCATTTCAGAATTAGAACTTGCTTTTGAAATACAATTGCAAATCACAGGAATTCAGCACGTAAAGTCTGCCAGAAACAGAAAAACAATGGCCAGAAAAATCACAGGAAAAAAACCCGGTTGCAAATTCATTTCCTGTACAACAAGAGCAGTATGTTGCCCTTCTGAACCATGTCCTTTTAATAAACTTTTTATTGCTGTAGAACAATTGAAAGTTATCTATAAAGCACACAACCCATTCATAGAATCATAGAATGGCCTGGGTTGAAAAGGACCACAATGATCATCTGGTTCCAACCCCCTGCTATGTGCAGGGTCACCAACCAGCAGACCAGGCTGCCCAGAGCCACATCCAGCCTGGCTTTGAATGCCTCCAGGGATGGGGCATCCCATTTACATCCCTTTCCCTCCCACCCAGGGCTGGGTACCCCAGCCCTGGCCCTCACCACGTGTGAAGCTTTGGCCAGAGGCTGACCCTCCTTTGGCACATTGCTCTTTTGCATTTTAAGGAAATTTTCAGATGAGTTTACTAATGCTCGTATTTAAATAGTGCCCATTACACTTGGAAGCCCACACCTTCTGGGTAATACCGCTCTGCACTTACTTAGCACTTTACACCTTCAAAGGACTTTACAGAAACTAATTAATTAGCTCTCGCAACAAAGTGCTGCTACAATGAACAGCATGGGATTAGTGCTATTCTGTGTGGTTCAGCAAGATTTGGGCTGCTGTGGGGCTGGGTTAGCAGCAGAGCTGCTGCAGTCTCATTTGAAACACGCCTGTGTTGAGCCACTCCAGCAAATACGCTGGCCTCTCCAAAGCTCTGATCCAATTCCCCAGGCCTCTCCAAAGCCCTTCTGCACCACTCCTCCTCACTCCCTTGATGAGAACACAGACTGCAGATGAGGAAGGCACTCAGGATTTCTGCCTCTCTGCCTGGCACTGTTTTTTGGTGGGGCTGAGCCCCTTCTGCAGCTCAGCATCACTCACCTGGACACCTTTGAAAGTAAATGCGTTTACACAGGTAACTTACTCAGCTCTATGCCTAAATATGTATCTGTTGAAAATCTTAAATTTGCAGGTATGCAAGTACACAGCCATCTGCATGTGTGTTTGTGTACACACTGGGGAAAGTTGAGACAGGAGGAAACACTACTTTACCTTAAAAGCTAAAACTAGGCTGTATTTATAAAACTAAAAACAGATCTGCAGTGAAAGATCAGCTCCCGTCTCTGGACTCTGACACTTCTACAGTAAGCACTGCAACCTGACTGTCTTTCTCTCATTGGCTTTAAAAAAAAATCCCTGTTCCTTGCAGGGGAGTTGGACTAGATGGTCTTCAGAGATCCCTTCCAACTCTGATTCTATGACTATAATTCTATGACTATCGAAACCCACAAGAAATCTTACAGCTCTTTGCTTTAATTGTGTGTGTGTGTGTGTGTGTGTACACAAAGATTACCTTAAAGAGCAGGATGTGATTTTACGTGCAACCCAGGCTGGATTTGGCTGGTAAGGACCAGAGTCCCTGAGGCACACGCCATCCCATTCTGCAGTCTTTCTGCTGACCAAGCTGGGCTGCGTGGGACTGAACCCACGAGCACAAAAACCTAACCAAGTGTTTCCTCACTTCCTCGGGTGCTGCAATCCCAGCCCTGCGAGGCCAGAAGTGAGCAGCACAAAGGAAGTACTGTTTGTGAGCCCACTGCCTTGCAGGCTGTCCTTTTGCACCCTGCAGAAGAAGCCGGTGTGCAGAAGGCTGAGGACAATATAATGGCACGAAGGCTGCAAGTTGTTCTTCCTGCAGAGGATGAACGCATGAATGCTGGCCATCCCTGTTGCCTCATTCATGCTGACAAGGTATTTTGTGTCAGGGGGTCAGGATGTGGTGTCAGCACACGTACACATATGTACTATAAAAAGAAAGCTGCTATTGGCATGTGGCCAAACTGGGATGAAAGCTAAAGTTACTCATAGGCACATAGGACAGTTTTGTCTCACAAAGGCCTCTCATTCTCAGCTTCTTCTGCAGCCTCAGGAACCGAGAGGCCAAAAAGGCATGGGCTGTGTGGGATGTGCAGAGGCTGCAATGGGTGCCCAGCTCTGGTTTTCTGACGCCTGGGAGCCAGGCACACATGCAGAAGTTGCTGTGAAAACGGAACTCGCTGGACAAACCAAGCACTTGCTGCATTATAGATGAGGCCTATTATCAGATGGCATCTGGTAACATTACACTTTCAGGAAGTGTGAGAAAGCCCAGAGCTGCCCTCTTGAAAAAAAAAGAAACCCAGGGATGCCCAGTGAGGAAAGTTCAAGAACCACTTTGAACACTCTATCCACCATGCACGGCTCTTCATCCCCAGACACCACTCCAGCACAGCAGGTTAGACCTTATCAGTGTGTCACCACCCACACTGCTTATCAGATTTTCTTCTTCCTATAACTCACTCTTGGCCTAAGAGTCCATGTTGCAACCAGCAGCTTTCTGGCTGAGAAGAGCAGATAAGACTTCCTGCAGGGCCAGGAGCTCTGCTAACCTGCCAGACAGGAGATGTGTTGAGCAACGGCAAGAACATCAGCTCATCCTTAACACAAAGGCTGGAGGGGTGTGTGTGAAAGAAAAGCTGAAAACTACTCAGCTGGTACCAGCATTGTAATTATTCCCTACACCAGGAGTCCACTCTTGAGGATGATTCAGTCATGTGATCATAGAATTGCAGAATCAGTAAGGTTGGAAAGACCACTGAGATCATCAAGTCCAACCTCAGCCCACCCCACCATGCCCACTCACCAGTGCCACATCTCCATGGCTCTGGACACCTCCAGGGACAGTCACTGCCCCACCTCCCTGTGCAGCTGAGCAGTGCCTCACTGCTCTTTCTGAGAAGAAATGTTTCCTAATATCCAAACTGATCCAACCTGGTACAACTCGAGGCTGTTCCCTCTCATCTCATTGCTGTTAACCTGGGAGCAGAAGCCAACCCCCACCTCACCACCGCCTCCTCTCAGTGAGTTGCAGAGCCATGAGGCCTCCACTGAGCCTCCTCTTCTCCAGACCGACCCATCTTAGTTCCCTCAGCTGCTCCCCATCGCACTTTGTGCCCCAGACTCCTCACAGCTTCATTCTTTGGATACTGAGCGTGCCAAGCTGGGGCTGGTGAGGATTGGAGCACTCGGTACAACAGCTGGATTGAGAGATACCAACAGCACTTCCAAAGACATCCCCTACTGCTTCTGGAGTGGGAATTCTCTTACAATGAAGATATTCCATATAGCACTACCCTATGCCTTGTGTGTCCCTCTCTGTCCATAAATGCCTTTGCAGCAGGTGAACCTCTGGCCCTGCTCCTGTCCCTGTCTATCCAATGAAGAATTCCATGGGATGTTGTCCTGACAGACCACCACTCAACCACAAAGACAGCATTGAGAACATCAACCGTCAGTCCTCACCAGAAGTGAGAACACAGCTGAGGAGAAGGGACTGTCTAATGTTAGCATTAGATCTTGCTAACACTGTGAGTCCCGTCTGTTTCCTTTCTGGCCAGAAGGAAAACAATGACACCAAGAAGGACCAAACACTTGAAAACTCAACTTTTCAGTGTCTTTCCCTCCCAACCATTGCTGCATAAGTCAGTAGCCCCATAACCTGCCGTTACAAAGGGTCCCTGCAGCAGCCTTTCCCCAGCAAAGCCACAGCTCCTCTCACTGCAAGATCTCCTGGGGTGTCCTGAACCAAGGCCAGGCTGGAAGTGCAGCCCTGGCACAATCTGGCAGTGAGTAATCCCTGAACAGCACTGGTTAACATGCTGCTGTGCTGGGAGCAGTCCTACCTGCCCAGACTCTGACTGTTCCCTCTTGACCTGGTGCATGCAGTCACCTCGCTGGCACTTACAGCTCTTTGCCACATTCCTCTCGTGCCGGGATCATTTGGGGAGCAAATCACCCTTGGGCAACAGAGAAAGTCAGAGCAGTGTGATTTATAGCTGTTCCAAACGCAGCAGATTTGAGCCTTTTCATGAAGAGATTTAACCTTTGTTTTTAAACTTCAACTTTGAACCAGAGCTGAACTTCTGAAATCCACCAGACTAAAACCATTTAGTCATAATGACTGAAATCACTGTGAAAACAGCCTCTCCTTTGTGAATGTTTGCTTATGGCAATGGAGATCCAGGCCATCCCTGCCCTGGGGAGGGTGCAGGGGGTTCTGAGTTCTCATGTCAGGGCTGAGTTTTTCTCAGCACCCTACGTGGTGGTTGTTCTGGCCTCACCCTTCCAGCAGCTCCCTTCACAAATGCTGTATTACTGCCTGCACCAAAAGCAAGACCTCTCCCTTAACAGCAGAAAGGGCAAAATCAAACACAGCAGCTGGCAGCAGAGGGCCAGGACACCCCTCCCACCCGTGCTGTTTGCCCAGCAGCCTGGTCACCAGCACCCTTTGTGAGCAGGGACCCACACTTACAGCGTGCAGCATCCTTCTCCAACCCTGCTGACACCACTCCTTTTCCCAGGCCACAACACACGGGGGGCTGTACTGAGTTTGTGCTGGGAGAAGCTGGGGCAGACTGAATGCCTGCAGCTGCTGATAGCTGCTCTCCTAAACCTGCTCAGAGCTGCAAGCACGCTATTACCTCTGCCTGAGCCCTGCAGCTGAGCAGCTGTGCTAACAGGCTGTACTCAGGCACCTGTAATGATTCTGCTTAACTCCTCCCTGCTCTGCTCCTGGCTTCCAGCCTATCTGGGCACTTAGCAGGGAGGTTGCAGCTCCTAAGGAAGCAGCCTGGATTTAATCTTTCCTACCCAAAAGCAAATCTAGCAGGATGGCTGTCTGGGAGCTGCCTGGAGCCAACTGCCCAGAGCAACCATGCTGTCTGCAGGGAGAGGGCAGGGAAATGGTGCCTTGGACTGGGAAGGCAGTGGTGGCAATGTTCAGGCTGGTCAAACTGGGGCTGCTGGAGAGAATTTCCTATCCATGGCAGTGGAGCAAGGACTGAGGGACACACTGTGTTTACGTTATGCTGTTCTCTCTAATCTCTAGCAAATATACAGCAGAAATATATAGACCCCAAAAGACAGCATGGGAAACTAGGAAGCATCCCTGTGCTCTCTCTGGTCTCCTAGGGATTGAAATTGCTTGAGACATGCCAGAAAAACATGTCCCTTCATCCTAGAGCCATCACAGCACTGCTGAAGAACTCGACGCATGTCACAGCTGAGAGCACCCAGGCAGTAAAGAAAGACCAGTGCTTTCAAATGAGGATCCTGCAGGCCTGGCCTACAGATGGCTGAGACAGGGCTGACATCAGCTCCCCAAGGAAGAAGCCTTTGGCTACACCACAATGTCAGTGCTGGGGGAGGATGCTGGGATGCAGAGAGGGGCAGCCCGCAGCCTTGGGAGCGCAGCGCTGCCTCCTCCTGGGGCTCTCCTGCCGCAGGGCCTCCACCCAGCAGCTCGGCAGCCCCACTGCACATCCCTACATCTCACATCTGTCTGTCTTCAGCAGGAGCTGAACCGGGTCTACAAAATGCCCTTCTGTCCAGCAACTGCCTCTTAGAGTGAGGCCTTGGCATGCAGATCACAAAGCATCAGCGGTCATGTATGGGACGTGGATGTCACCCAGGTGGAAGAGACCTCGACGGCACCATTCCCTGCTTCCCAGGGACACACATCCCAGCTTGAGGTGAAGTTAGCTTTGCAATGAGAAGCACTAAAGGCCCCTTCCTGCGGCCATTGGTTGCCCCTGCCCCAGGAGCGCTGCCCCTCCGGCAGGGCTGGGGCCACTGACCATTTCTCTGCTGGTTATTAGATTGTTCACGGCTCTCAGGTTTGTTTGAATAAGCTCTTTTGTCCTAATAGAGCTTTCCCACGTCTCTTCATTCGCTCAGCAGTCGCGTGTCCCGAGTCAAAGAGGAGCTGTGGCCACGGATTCCTAAAGGAACTTTTTTCAGAGCAAGACATCTGCGTTGGAGGGAATCTGCAAACATCTGCCACGCTTTCCCCATTTCCAAGGGCTTTTCTTTCCATCTTAAAAACTGCAGGAACAGATGTTAAAAGTTGTTTTCTTTCTACAGGGTGTGAAATGCAGACAAATAGCAAAAAAGAAAACTCCGAGCGGCACTGACCCTTTTCCTTCTGCTTTTTGTGGAAAGCCCAGGAAAAAGAGAGGCTTTGTTTGCTATGGAGAATCCCCTTTCAGCGAAACCTGGCAGTGCGAAATGCAAAAGGGAAGCGGGAATTTGCAAAAAGCTCTCCCTTTAATGCGCCGTGCTCATTTGCATGTGCCTGTTTGGGCCATACAATCCCCAGCACAGATGTCAGGCTTCCCCTGAAAGGCAGCACGGCCCTCCTGCCCGCACACCCCCTCGCTTGGAGCATAAAGGGTTCTGCCCTGAATGAGAGGTGTAAAATAACTGTTTACAGCAAAAGCTGCTCTTCTTTTTCACGGAAATGCTGTCTTACAAATGAACCTTGAAATGAACTCATTGCCAGCAGAAGCCAGTGGGGCTCCGTGAGCAGGGGGCTTCCCAGAGCCCTGAACCTGCTGCCCAAGGGAGGAACGGGCATGGGCTGGGGTTGGGGCTGGGGTTGAGCACCTCTTCTGGTGTGTTTCAGAGCCTTTGGGCAATATTGCATTCTCAGACACCTCTGCAATGCCCAGCTGAGCCAGGAGCTGATATGGCCTTGGGCAACCATGGGATGGTCGCTGAGCCAGGAGCCTCTTCTGTGCAAGGTGCTGCTGGGGGGGGGTGTGCTTCAGGAGCAGGGGAGGTGACTTCTCTTCTTCTCCACCAGCAAAGCAAAACCTGGCTAGAAGTCATGCAGCCACTTCTCCTGATCGACTGGAAAAAACCTGCAAAAAACAAAAGTATCTATCAAAATTCCGGGGTTTGGCAGATGTGAAGAGCTCTCACACCAGTGGAACATCTTTCCATTTTTTGTGCGGGGGACAGACCTGATACAAGCTGCCCATTCCCACTCCAGTGCTGCATCACAAAGGACAAGATACTATCTGTCCTCTCTCAAAGCAACAAACACCCATCTCAGCCTCTCCCTCATGCACCCCTGCCAAGTAGGGTGCTTATAAAACCAGGCAACTGCACCCAATACCTGCATTTGGCTGACAAACAACCCCTGCCTGCATGATAACATGTCTGGGGACACATTTTCTTTATAAGCCCAGACAGCATTGAGTGCAGACATGCTGGAAATGTTTGCATTTCCACACAAACAAGCATACACCCACACAGTGTTCAAGTGCAGGACGCAATGTCCTCGCTCCGTTCCTGGGGTACATCACCACCTACAGCTGAAGGGGTGGAGTAAGGGCTCTGCAGCTGCAGCGTTGTGCTTGGTGATGGGAAATTCCAAGAGTGGATCCTGAGGGCTTTTGGAGCTTCTAAACTAACATAGCTTCTTCCTGTCCATTTACATAAGGTGGCACATTTGACACCAACTTGAAGGGCTTCACCTGGGTGACTCTGTAGGACACTGCCGGATCCTGCCGTTACCAAAGCAGTTGTCAGAAAGCAAAAGCACAGCCATGAAAAATGCCTTCATGCTCCCCCTCAAAACCAGACAGAAGTAAGGAAGCATAAAAGCATGTTCCCATCCTGTGCCAAGCCTGCTGTAAAGGCCCCTCTGCTTCTGCACTAGCATTTCAGAGGACTGAACCAAGCAGAAAAACACCCTTCCCCAAAAAAACAGCCGAGGCAGCATGAAAGAAGGGGGGAAAGCAAAGAAGTAAAAATCCCACAGAATCAACAGGACTACGCTCACCTCAAGGTTGGTTTGCTTCTGCAGCTGTCTGCAAGTTTAATATCAAATAGCACGCAGCAACAACAACACTAGAAGAGCTCTGTATTCCCTGCACATAGCTGTGTGCAACAGAGAATTCACATCCTCGGGAGGTCCGTGAAGTGCTCTCCCTGGAGGGTTTCTGTGATGGGAGCGAGGTTTCTATAGCTGCCTGCTGTCAACACTTTTTAATCGATCGCCATTATCCTGCAATAACAATTCCTGCAGGAACTGGTCAATCCAGTACTCTATTATCAAATTAAGAGGCTGCTTCAAGGACTGAAGATGCTCGAGGCTCAGGCTGGCAGGTAAAAAGCAGCACTGGCTCAGGGAGACGCAGGGGAGAAGAGACGCTGAGGGCATTTTCCCAGGTGTAACTCAACTGGGTCCCACCATTGTTTCCCTCCCTGGGAATCTGTGCAAATTGAGCAGGAGCCATGCAAGCTGCTCCGAGCACGCCCGTTTTGCTTCTCTTCTTCCTTAACAAAAGATCCCTACAAAGCAAGGCTTTGGAGGCCGGACATCTGTCGCCGTTTGGGGGGGCCGCCGCGGTCATTGAAAAGAAGCGGTGCCCTGTCAGCTTTGATTGATGGTCACAAACCTCTGGGCTCGACCCCTCGTGTGGGAAAAGAAGTCCCGCCAAGGCGAGCTCCCTTTCACATGCTAATTTTGGGTTATAAATACAGCGGAGGAGCGGAGGAGAGGCAAAGCGCCCGCCGGGACTGGCAGCACCCGCTGCCCGAGTGCCACCCGCCCCGTCCTGGCAGCGCCGGGCGGACAGGCTGGATTACAATGACGGCCGCAGCCATGGCCGGCGGTGCACACAAGCTGTCCAGCACCAAGGAGGAGAGGAAGGTAGGAGCCCGGCGCAGGGATGGGTGCTGCGGTTGCTTGTGGGAAAGAATGTTTGGTTTTTTTTTTTTTTTTCTATTATTATAAAGATGTTTTCTCTGAATTTGACCTGTGTAAGTTTGTTTTCTGCTTCCCTCCTCTGCCTTTGGTTTCTGGTGGGTAAATTCAGTAATGGAAGTAATAGGGGGTGGAAGTAAGAGAATTCAGAGCTAGCGTGACCCAAAGGACCGGCCCCTACCAGAGCTGGAGGCTCTCCATCCATACAGACCCTACTGAGCATCATGCCATCCCACACTGGTTGCACACTGGGATGTGGCTCCCAGCTCATGCCGACCCCAAGCTGCCCCCATGAAATCCACACAGTCCAGTTTCTTCCCTTCTCCACCAAAAATAAATCAATGCAATTCATCCTCCTCCTGTTTAGGAGGAAGTTTTTCACACAGAGGGTGGTGAAGCACTGGAACAGGTTGCCCAAGGAGGTTGTGGATGCCCCATCACTGGAGGCATTCAGGGCCAGGCTGGATCTGGCTCTGGGCAGCCTGGTCTGCTGGTTGGCAGCTCAACACATAGCAGGAGGGTTGAGACTAATGATCATTGTGGTCCTTTTCAACCCAGGCCATTCTGTGATTCTCTGATTCTCTTCCCTGCAGTTAAGGAAACCCCTAATCGAACGGAAGCGCAGGGAAAGGATTAACAACTGCTTGGACCAGCTGAAGGAGACCGTGGTTGGTGCGTTTCACTTGGATGTAAGTGCTCGTTTTGATGCTGATTATGTCCCTCTGCTGATGGAGATTGTTTGGCTTTCCAGGGGATGGAGAGGGTCTCTGTATTTTGTGAAAATCCACAATTACCTCACGACCTCCCAGCTCATGAACTCTTTCTTTATTAGCAGTCTAAACTGGAAAAAGCAGACATCCTGGAAATGACAGTGAAACACCTCCAGAACATCCAGAACAGCAAGCTGATGGGTAAGTGCCCCTTCTCTGCAGCCCCTGGGGCACAGGGCTGCACATTCAACCCCCCTGCAGCTCGGCCAAAGCCTCTTGCAAATGCCATGCTGCTGCTCTGGACTGGCTTTCACCGCTAGATGGGGAGATGGAGCCAAACACATTTTAACCCACGGAAGATTTTCCTTCCAGCGCCTGTTTCTCCTTTTGTTCCGTTGTTGCTTTGCCTGCCCAGCAGGATGCTGGGGGCTGCCCGCTCCCTGCACCCTTCCCCAAGCCCTGCAAACCACGCACGTTCCTGTAAAGCATTAAACCAAGCTCAAATCCCTACAGGAATCAATCTGCCTTCTCCAGAAGCCGGTATCTGGCTCTTAAATAATAGGTGTTTCTGCACCTCCCAGTGTCTTTGAGGGGCCTCTGTGAGCACAGTGTCAGACTGGCAGGGGAATGCCTGCCAATACCCTGTGATATCACTGCCCCAGTGGGAAACTCCACCAAGAAACCCGAGTGCTGTTACTTGCTCCATCCTGGAGCCTAGCACTGCTCCCCTCATGCGGAGCTTCTGTCCCCCCAGAGCAGCAGGGCACTGGCCCGCCACAACCCCACAGTGGTTGTGGTAGGAAGCAATAGGAAGCAACAGCAACCTGCTGAATGTGCTGAAGTGGGATGTGCAGGCTTTGCACCCTTACCAACTCCAGTTGTCTCCTGTTCAACGCAGCCGACTCCAAAGTGGGCCTCGAAGCTCAGCAGAGGTACAGCACGGGATACATTCAGTGCATGCATGAGGTCCACAACCTTCTCCTCACCTGCGACTGGATGGACAAGACGCTGGGGGCACGCCTGCTAAACCACCTGCTGAAATCCCTACCCAGGTCTGGAGAAGACACCTCCAAAGCAGCATTAAGTTCTTCGAGCCCGTCTCAGCAGCCTCTCCTGACTGCAAAAACCCCACTGAGTCCTAAAGGGAATACTCCCAGCACACATCCATCTCAGGAGCACTTCTACCCAGCGGAACACAAACAGGCTTTGAAAAATTCATTCCAGCCACCCTCACTGTCGGGTTTTGGCCAGGTCGATGCTGTGCCTCCCAGACAGGTCCTGCAACCCAATTTTTCCCATAATAACCCTAGTATGGGGTCATTAGATATGTGGAGACCATGGTAAAATGTGTTTTCAAATGTTTATCCTAACCTTAGACACTCTTATGTATGTATCTTATAGATATGTTTCTTTACAACACTTGTGGAGCAGGTCTGCTCCCGTAGGTGTACTAAAGACCAGGGTACTTCAAGCCGAAGTAAACCTATGTGTAGCCTGCATTATAGAAGGCTGCTATTATTTTGTATTTATTTAATACATCTAAATTATTGTATAGAATCCTCTCATGCTCTTTAGTGTATATTAATTATATAGCTTTCTTGTCTTACAATCCTAAAATAATTAATGTTCTATCAATGAATATCAGACGATGACAACAACCCTCTCTTGCACCAAGCTCACCTCTGGGATCTCATGCAGAACAAAGCAGCAAACAGCCAATCTCCTTATTTTTGTTATTGTTACAGCTATTCCTGTGCAACCATGGGAGATTTCAGTTCTGATTCCTGTAGGAATGCTGCAGTGCTGAAAACACAAAGGGAAAGACTTGGTTTAGCCATTATAAACTGTTTAGAAATATTCTCTGTATTGCTCAGTGTCCACACATTGTTCCTGAACATACTGACACAACTGTCCAACAAGTGAGCTATGCATATGCCACCTGTAGTTACATTTAGAGATTGGTTTTGTTTATTTGCTAAATAAACTCTTGGAAGATAGTGACTGTGTTTCTCCCTTCCTTCTGCCTGCTCTGAACACGGTTGGTGCTTTGGATAAAAGCAGTGTGTACACACACGCACAGAATCACCTGGATTACAGTAATGTCTGTGAGTGACAAAAGAAGTCAGGAGCTGGGCTTGTCAACCTGCAGCAGTACTTTGGGGTTGACTTACAAGAGCACTGCAGACAGCTCTGACAAGCAGAAGGCACAACTCTGCCGACTGTACCCATCAGACTGGGACAAACCCGCACAGCTCATGACATTTGGTCTCAGTTTTTCAACTCAAAGGCAGTTGAAAGCCTTTGAAGAAAGAAACAAACACTTTGAAGAAACAAACAAGCAAGAAAACAAACACTGCTCATACCAATTAACAGCCGCCCAGTTCAGAGGGGCTAATTATGCAGAGCCATCTATTTGATGATGCGCTGAAAGAGTGAAAACCATCACCTCTGGATTTAGCATTCTGTTCTGCTTGGCAGAAAAAGGCAGCAAAGCCACAGAGCACTCACAGCTTGTGATAACAATCAGCCAAAGGGATCTGGGAAGAGAAAAGACACAGAAGACAGGTGGCAGAGATGACCACACACACCGCTGAGGTCAGAGAAAGCTGCATGTGACCTGAGCACCCACTGCTGCACTGCTACAGGAACCTCCTCTGCCCAGAGCTGGGCCACAGGGCAGGTAAAGCAGAGATCCCAACCCGGAATAGGGCCTGAAACTCACTGTTTTCTTCTCGATCATTTTGGTAATGCACCTCATCAACCTGTGGTAACCTCAGCGCTGTGCTGGGAGAGGGGCTAGGAAACACTGCTGTGCTGCCAATGTTCTCCTGTTTTGACAGCATGAACATAAAAACATACTTTCCCCTAATGCTGTAAAGCCTCATTGGCTATAATTATCAGCTTTGGTTACTGCACCGAAAAGAGATCAGTGAGAAATACGTATTTCTCCCCATCTCTGGCTGTTTACTCTGTGCATTTGGACATACTTTGTGGTCAGTGGGTTTTATTATTTCCTGTTTCTAATTGGTGCTTTTTTTTTTTTTTTTAGTTTTATTTTGTGGGTGCAGAGGGAATGGTCACACAGCAGCTGGAGAGAGCTTTAAAAATAGAAAAGTGAGACTGCAGTGCTCAACCAACAGCCTCCAGTACACGATGCTCATTTCTCAGTGCCTTCTTTTCCATCCAAGGGACTCTTTTAAGTGATCCCATGCCACGTTCCTAAGTACAAACCTACTTTGGTCAGACAGAATCCTTTGCACACCAACAGCTTTCAGTAAAGAAGGTGATTATCCCTAACCCTTCACACACATGAAGTCAGCTGCTACTTGTGTTTGACACACGAACTTGGTTACTGAGTTCAGATTCATTGGGCTTTATCAGAACCAGAACAGTACAAGAGCAGTGCTACTTCACTCTTTGGTACGGGCACCTCCTCCCCAACAACCAAAAAGCACTGTCAGCTGTACCATCTCCTCTCCAGGAAATATGTCTCCAAACATCTTCTCTGGGCTCTGGCAGTGGTGCCTCCTGGCTGCTGCTGTGCCCCATTGCAAGCAGGGCTGCAGCACAGCTCCCACCGGGGGCTGCATGCACAAGGAATGAGGGGTTTGAAGGCACAGAGGTGCCACACATTCAGATCTCAGCCCTCAACCCAATACACACAGTGGAAGCAGTCAAGACAATGCACCCAGGCCAGATTGCTCAGCTGTGTCAAACCTCACACAGAGCATGGAGCACACATGGGGCTGGGACAGCCTGCTGCTTGGCTGGGCTTTGTGCCCTGCCAAAGTGCTGCTCCAAATATGTATTTGTGAGCTGAGAGTTAAGAGGCCAGTCCTGATGTACATGGGGATTGGATTCTGCTCCCAGGTAACAGCCATAGGGCGAGAGGTGATGGCCTCAAGCTGTGCCAGGGTAGGGTCGGGTTGGATATTAGGAAAGAATTCTTCTCAGAAAGAGCAGTGAGGCACTGCACAGCTGCACAGGGAGGTGGTTGTGTCACCATCCCTGGAGGTGTTCAGAGCTGTGGAGATGTGGCACTGAGGGATGTGGGCAGTGGGCATGGTGGGGTGGGCTGAGGTTAGACTTGGGGATCTGAGGGGTCTTTTGCAACCTTAATGATTCTGTGATCCTATGATTCCTATGTCCTATGAGGACAGCTGGACCTGAGGCTCAGGACTCCCATGCAGCTTCAACACAAAGCAGTTAAAGATTTATGCAGTAATACCACGAGCACAAGTAGACAAAACACTCCTGTACACAGCAGCTCTGGTCATACAAACTGCATTCCCAGAGCAGCTCTCACTGAAACTAATAGGAGAACTCCCACTTCTTTCTCAGGAAACGGGACTGAAACCTTTCCCAAGAGGCTGACGGGTACATAACAGACTCACGACTGCACAGCACACAACCCAGGCTCTGCAAGGCATCTCTGCACCTTCCCTTACTTCTCCCCTTGCTCCATGCAGTCCCACAATCACTCCCAGCAATCAGGCCAAGCTGTTCCAGGGGCTGAGGATTGGTACTGAGCCCCCACAGACTGTTACCCATGGGAGTCGAGCACTTTGCTTAAAAAAAGAAGCACAAGCCACATTTTCAGAGTGCTCACTCTGTGAGGATGAGGCTACAGACCGCTGCATGACCTCTACGGGACCTGCAGAAGGGCTCCTAATCCTCTGCACTTAAAAGCAGGTGACCCTGCAAAGCCCTGTGCAAAAGGAGCAGAACACTGCTAAATTGCTTTTAAGTACACAGCAATGATTGTGAGTGCCAGCAGCTAGATAGCACCATAGTCCTGGGGGAAAGCAGGACACCAAAGACTTCAGCTTCCCTTTATATGTGTCATTATCTCACAGCTTCCCGTGTATACGTTCCTAACAGAGCCTTACTCATATTTCATCTCACCAGAAGTCACGTTGTGCTGAGAACCTAACCTGAAGTCTGTCACATTTGTCAGAGCTTTCACACACTCATGAATAAAGTAGCAGAACTGAAACCAGCTCTGGATCTGTGCTGCAGAGACGAGTTGTTTGTACATCTCAGCCCTCTAAGAATGCAGTTTGCTGCCCCGGGCACTAATTGCAGACGTTCCAGAGTCTGGGAACTCCGTCTGCTTCTGGGACTGCTTTGGTCCTTGCATTGGGTGTCACCAATCTTTCTGTGCATTTGGAGTTAAAGAGCTTGTTCTAACATTTCCATCATGTTTTCTTTGGCTAACACAACCAATCAAATGGATTTTTTACAGCTCTCCTCAGCCCGCTGCCTCCTGTCAGCAGATGGGCTCTGCCCAGCACCCTAATGGGATTACGTGGGGTCCTGGTCAGGCTCTGAGGAGCCATCTGTCACTGCCCAGCACACTGACCCCACTGAGGCAGCACCCCCAGCTCCCCCTCAGCCCAGAGCTCGATGTTTCCTCCCCTGCACACCAGGAGTGATGCACTCCCTTAGGAAAGCTGTATTTTCTACCTTCTGGGAACTGAGAAGGAAGAGATAAGCATTCCACAGAACAGCAGTTTAGCAGGACAGAGAAGGGAGCCGGCAGAGCCATGGCTGAGCTCCTTGTGCCAGAGGAGCTCCCACTGCAGGGCAGAGCCAGCCTCCACACTGGAGCTCCCCTGGGTCCATCCAGGCTGTGGGAACAGCTACTCGGGAGCAACCACAGAACCCCAAGCTTCCCTACCTCTGCCCTACTAACACCTAGCCTATGTGAGTGCAAAGTACAAAGCTCCAAGATCTGCACTCTTCCCACCACAGAGGCTGTGAGAACAAGCAATCCGCATGGGATAGCGATCGCATCACATCGTGCGCTCCTGAGAAGTGCTGAGATATCACTTTGATAGGTGTGAGAAGGGAACCACCCGGTCACTGACCACAACCAAAGCAATACCCACACAGACAGGTTCTCCCAGCCAGACACCCTGCGGTCAGTGTTCCCTGGGGAAAAGCAGCGCCGTGCCTCCCGGTGCTCCCTGCTGCTCAGCACTGCACACAGGAACGTACGCTGACTGGGGGACCACTGCAGCAAGCTGAACCTCTGCTCTCCTCGGCCATAACATCTGAGGGAATCTGATGAATCTGGGGCAGAAAAGAAGAGCAAGCTTTCCAACACAGACCCAGATCTTGAGAGGAAAGCTCTGAGCCCCCCAGCTCAGCTTATCTCCTCATAGAGCTGGGCTGGCTGTCAGTAGCTCCGAGCTGACGCAGTTACAGAGGAGCAGCACGGGGTAGTAGTGAAGGGACTGCATGGGCCATGGGACATCAGCCTTGTTCTAAGCCCGGCTCTCACTTCCATCGCTCCACACCTGAATGTTTCTCATCTCCTTCTTGGGAGAGATGACTGCACTCACCTTTGAGATCTCTAGATGAAAAGCATTAACAACATGCCAAGGGCTGCACAGATGAAAGAGGTGAGGCAAGACTTCAGAAGCACCTCTCCAACCCCCTATCGCATGAATCACATCTCCTGTCATTCTAACTCCAGCACTCACCTCTTCAAAGTCCGTCTGCACAAACATACTGCTCTTACTGCTAGAGCCTTCCTCCAGTGCTGGCAGTGCAATTGCGTGTGATGGAGGAGATCAGGTGGCTGAATAAGCAGCTCTTGAGGCCGTTACATCTACTGTGCATGCTTTTTAAGGGCCTCCAGCCAGACTGAGCCAAACCTGTGGCTGTGTGCATGGCTCACAGCTCCCCAGAGGACCTTCTGCTGCCACCCCGTTCTCCATTGTGGTGAGAGTATACCTGGTGCAAGCTCAGATCAGAACATCTGATTTAGTTTTGACCAAAATAAGCCCCGTCTGCATGCATGGAAACTATGCAGCATGCAGAGAGAGCAGACAATTAGAAAATTTGCTTCAAAACCACACAGCAGCTCCAAAGAAAAACACCAGTATAGCTGGAGCCTACGTGCTCACAATCCCCATTGGTTTTCTAGGGAAACATGGCTACTCTAAGACTAGGTCTAAAGCATTTCTGTAAACTTTTGGTTTTACAGCTTCAATCGCAGCCCCTCAGGGAGGAATTCACACACCTTTCACCTTTCATCCAGTTGTCTGTGTCTATATCCAGTTCCTGGCACACAGATCAGAGAGGCCTCACCCAGCATGCAGGCAGGCATTCCCTTCCCTAAACAAGGGCCAGGCGTTGCTCCAGCTGCCTGACACCTCCATCCAGAAAGTCAGCCCACGCTACTACTGGGTATCAGAGCAAGCTTAAGAGGGAAGGATCTGCCTGCCAAGGGCTCACTGCTCCACCTAAACTGCCACTGGGACAGCAGTGAATGTTTTATAAGAGCTGGAAAACCTTTTGTGGCTGCTATCCTGATGGGAGCAGGCTTATGCTCACGTGCCTCAGTGCCATCCCCAGCCAGACATCCTATGTCCTAAAGCTGTGATGTGAGCTGTCAGTGCTGATACCCACGTTCCAGCTGTGCTTTCCCAGCTTTGACAGTCCTCATTTCAGCCCCATCTCCACTGCACAGAAAGGCAAAGGGCTGAGCAGGAGAGGGTTCTGGCTGCCTGCTCTGCTCAGAGCCAAAGAACATCCGTGGCTGCATTGAAACCCCAGGAGCTCACGTTGCTGAGCAGCGTAGGGCTGACCTGGTGGTGGTCACCATGCCAGGGCTCTGCGCTCTGCTAATACGCATGGCTGCCATCACTAAAATTCCTTCCAGTACATGTGAAATGCCCCTTTCCATAAATATATCACTGCAACACACATTCATTTTAAGGGACATTTCAGTAACTCAACAACTAACAGTTTCCACGTACGTCCACGTGTGTGTTGCTGGGTGTGTATATATACGTGTGAGTGGAGGGGACTGCCATTTTCAGGTAAAAGAAGGCTAAAAATGCAAAGTATTTCTCCATTCCCCTGCTTCTCTAACACCCCCAGAACCATCAGTCCCTATTTAGCACCCTTCTCAAACACCTAAATAAAAGATCCTTCCAACAGCAGTTGTTTTGCATCGGCCATTCCCAGCGACAAAGTGCAGTGTGCACACGTTATATAAAGGAGACACTGCATTCCTCCTGGGAGAGATAACAGCCACGGGGGAGGAATGCTTTCCCCAGCATGTCTGCGCACGACCTGAACCCAAACACAACCAGCATGCCACTGGCAGCTCCCCAGCAGATGACTCCCAAAGAGTTTGAATGCGAGGCAAAGCGGTATAAAGCATCAACCGAAATGTTCCTGTGCAGACAGACAGTACAGATGTGGAGAGAGATCACTGCACAGCACAGGCTGGGGGTGCACCGCTTGTTTTAGGATGTGGGTTCTACAAAAAGCTCAAACTTGGGCTTTGGGTGCTGAAAGCTCTGTTTCTGGGGCTGTCTCTGAATTTGCTTAGGAAGCAAAAACACCCTCAGTCAATGGATCATGGAGACAGCAGTGACTGAACAGGAGATACAGTGCACTGGTTGCCAATCAATTGATATGCATCCAGCAACTCTTACCTGCACTTACCAGTTTTGCTGGGGCGTCCCTAATGTTGAAACTCCCCACTACAGCAAAATTGAAGACTGGAATCTATAAATCAGACAAGCAAAATCAGCCTCATTTAGCCAACACTTTCATGCTGGTATAACTGGAAGGGATTGTGCAGTGAAATTGTGTCATTACAATAAAACAAATAAACAAACCTTTACCACCATTCTGTGCCAACCAAACTTTAAAGCGTGAATTTGCAAACCAGAGACAGAAGATTATTGCCTGTGAAAAGCTCCCGTCTCTGGGGTGAAACAGAGGACCAGCTTGATGCAGGTGCTTTGGCTGAGGTTAGCAAGCAAAAGTACTGTAAGCAGATGGCAATGGGGGAAGATTACAGAGAAATAGAGGAAAGCTCTTCGTGTGATGTTTTGGCTGCTGTTACTCCAGGACTTGTGTATTTGGTCTCTCTGAGTTACAGGAGGTATGTGTTAGGTGTCTGGCAGCCAAGCCAGACACAGGAGTCTCCCTGTTTGCACCATTCCTTGATATACCTGTTAAGATGTAAGAGAACGAGGTTCACTTTAGATGAGACCAGGAGCCCACCTAGCACAGCATCTATTGCTGGTGGGTGCAGGCACAGAGCAGAGCGCGTGGAGCTGCTGTTCTACAGCACAGCCCTCTGCTCCCAGCAGGGAAAGGACTGCTCTGCAGCACCTCATCTCCCCTCAGCCTGCCCCGAGCTGCCTGGCCTCAATGTGGGGGTAAACCTCTCCTTTTGGACAGGACTACATCCTCCCCATGCACCCAGATCTTTCTGAGGCAAAGCAAAAGCGAGTTCAATAGACAGAGCACGTAATAGCTTGCTCCTTTGTTAACGGTTCCATTTGCACAATGCCTAATTACAACCCCTGTATATTGAAATCGGAGTTAAGCTGGGCCAAAATCTGAAGACTGTGGAGACTTGAATTTCAGAGCACTAATGCTGAGGTTCCTATTTTAAGTCCGGTCAGATTTAGGGCTGTCAATCAAAGGGTCACATTTGCCTTCAAAGGCTGCGGTGCCACGAGGAATTTCCTGGTGCTGAGCATCCTGGCTTAGCTGCTGTTCTTTGGCAGGATGGAGCTGGAAGGAGGAAGCTGGGGGACCAATCACCTCCATCTATCAAATACTCAAAGCTCAGTGCTCTTGTGTGGGGGATATAAAAAGTATTCGCCCTAATCTCATTTTCAAAGCGATGGTGTTGTTTTAACTTTGTCCCCCTGGAGAGGGTATGCGACAAAGCAGAACCTCATCTCTTGTAAAGCCATGAATGCTGTGCCTGCAGCTTGAAAAGCAAACCCATTGCCTCCCCTGCAGATAACATGGGCCTTGTACCAGGCTCACGAGCTCTTTCCAAAAGCCAGCTGTAAATGGAAGGCATGGCAAAGGCCCCCAGTTCTGAGGGAGGAAGCTGCTCCCCTTCTGCCAAGGCACAATGAACCACCACCTGCCTGCCTGCCAAAAGGACTCAGGAGCTGTGGTGCTGGGGACCGCACAGCTTCAGCTCTACCCACCCCAAATCCAGACGCAGGGCTGGAGATCCGGCAGGCAATTTCCACTGGGATTTATGAACTGCACAGGCAAGGCCTAGAGATACAAGTGGGGCATCATTCTTTACACTCACCCCATTGACGCAGTCCATGGGCACTGCTCCTGCTGCCTCCACCTCTGAGCAGCCCCAGCAGTTTCCCTGTGCTGTAGGAACAGTGGCAACCTCAAAGCCAAGCAGCCTTGCAACCCTTCTCCAGAAAGGAGCATCCAGGTGAGAAGCATCCCAAGGTGCTGCAGCCATGGAGCTATCTCTGCAGCAGAACATCTCCATAGGGACCCACCCACCTGATGTGGAGTTCCCCCAAGGGAGAAAACAGTGAGGAATGGGCAGGAAAAGCAGAGGCATGTGGAGCTGGCTCATCTTCCCACCTCCACTTGGGGTAGGCTCCATGCCTGCAGGTGGGGGTCCCAGCTGCCCTGCCAGGGACCATTTTCTCCAGCATTTTCACCACACCTTGTGGTCACAACATTTGTTCTCCTTCGCAGATCTGCAGCCACATGGAGCACTTCTCAGATCAAATCAGCAGTGCCTAATCTGGAGGGAAAAGAAACCAGTTCAGAGCTGAGTTTTGGCAGTTTATCTACCTCACTCCTTCCCCAGTCCGGGGGAATTTGGGATTCTGCACAACAAACCCCACCAAACAATATACATGATGTTCCAGGTTCCCACAGCAGCTCAGCCCATCGGGAGCCCTGACTTGTTTTCTGAGTGCTTTCTTTCATTTGTGTTACATGAAGACAGATTTGTAAACAAGGAGGTGAAGTGTCTCCTGGGGGAGGTACAGCACAGCAGAGGAGGGGAGGAGGAGCTCCATGCCAGTCTCTGAAATTTTCATCTTTTTGCCTGGAAATTTGGCAAGGCCAAAAGCAACAGTGAGCAGCAATGTGCTGAGCTGGGGTCATCACACCTCTGTGGCAGTATCCAGAATCAGAGCAGCACAGCAAGGGGCTCATCTGCAATGGTAGCTGCTGGGGGATATCCTGATGGGGAAAGGGTTTGTGTGTGGTATGGCAATCTGTGTTTGCAGGCATACAATAACCACATAAATACACTGGGGACTCACCCAGCTGGCGGAACCGTGGCCGTCTCCTGCAATTATACCTGACATACGAGAGATGGGATGCCAGCTAGCACCTGCCCTGTGTTTATACAACACTGCAGTACGACAGCTGCTCTACGCTCCATGCATCCCAGACTGCTTGCAAGGTAAACAGACCAAGTACAGGATAACCTGAAATTGCAGGCAGCTGAGGACGAGCCCTTGGTGCTGTTGCCATCTCTGAAAAGGAGGGGTGCAGGCACAGGGACCTTTATCAGCATTGGCAAGGTTCTCTGAGAGAGAGCTACCAAAATGCTGATGGCTGTGTATATTTTCTTCTCAAGAAGCCACATCTCTTCCTTCTTCTCTTCAAGTTGGTGCTGTTTGCAAAAGTTAAGTGAAACCCTGAAATCATACTGGAACAAATTGAGAAACAGACCTCCACTGACAACTCTGCTGGAGGCACTGGTTGCAAGAGATAGTGGTGCCTCTAAAAGCTGAGCAAAGCCAGATTTCAGTGCCAGTGATCAGTGCATGCAGTGCAGGCATACACAGCTCCACCTGTAGCTCCTTACAGAGCAGGAGCTGGGTGTTGGGGCACTGTCCCTTGCCCTGCTCCTCTACCAACGGTGCAGGAGGTGAGGAGGACTTTGCCCCATTCTCCTTAGAAGAGCAAGCAGGAGAGTAGCTCGTGCAACCCCAAGCAAAAGCTTGCAGACTTTCCCCCTGCTATTTTTAATTGCTGTTTGAATGATCAGTTATGATCAGTTTCTTTCCCATCCTCCTCTGCACTCTGAATCAAGTAAAAGGAAACTGCTCCAAACGCCAGTGCTTCCTCAGGCTTCAAACCATCACTGGCTCTATGCAGGGCAGATGTATCTGAGGAAATGAAAGGTGATTACATAATCACAGAATCACTGAGGTTGGAAAAGGCCTCTAAGATCCCCAGCTCCAACCCCAGCCCACCACGTCCACTAACCATGCCCCTCAGTGCTGCATCTCCACAGCAGACTGGCTCTGAGCAGGCTGGATTTCACCAAGACACTGAGGTGATTTGTACAGTGCTTTGGCTACATGAAGCCCTGTTAAATGCAGTGCTGCTGAACTCAGTGAAACTCTGGCTAACAGAGTACTCACAAATACAGCTGCCAGGATGTGTCCTGCTGGGAGATGAGACAAACACCCCATGGATTTCCATGGAACCACAGAAAACTTGAAGCAAGAGCTGAGGTGTGAGGATTTCAAGACGGACAGCTGATGCAGTACCTTTAGTGCTGCATCAGAGACAGATTTCACCAAGAGACAATGGGAGGAACTGAAAGACAAAAACCAGCAGCATTTCCACGAACAGCAAAGCCACAAGTACCTACAGCCCTGCACCACGTGGGTCCCCTGCTCCCTGAGAAAGGCTGTGCTAGCACTGCTGCTCACCACAAGTGGAACCTCTTTCTTTCACCCCACCACCTCTTTTCACAAAACTGTAAGAATTTAATGCATTACTCTGCCTTTGTGTCCCACGTGGCTGAAACTGCCCCAGCAGGTTCCAGTCACTTGGGGGTGAAGGGAGCTTTGGAAGGAACACACACACACGTGCATGCATGGCATGGTGCAGCTGCACTCGGCTCATTTCTTTAGATGCTTGGGCTAGGAAAGAGCAAGCAGGGGCTGCACAGCACCGAACCCATCTGCTCGGTGCAGCTCCTGGGCACATGGATGGCTGAGCCCCAACGGGAGCAGGGCAACACGCCAATCGCTCCCACTTCAAAGCTCTGCGCAGCAACCAGATTGTCTGTTGGCTTTTATTACACTGCTATTGCTTGCGTGGTGAATTCCAGACAGGGAATGTAACGATAGACAGGCCGGGATTGCCTCGCCAATGGTAAAGTTCAGGTACAGTGTGTAGCCAATAAAGAACAAACCCCTTGAGTTCCATTCTGAGATGGCAGCTCTCAGTTCCAGGAGACCTGGGGATCTTAGGGGTCTTTTCCAACCTTAATGATTTTGTGATCTCCTCTCCATCTCTTCTCCACAGGTTGGAAGGAAGAAAGAATAAGGGAAGGGGAAACATAAGGAAATGTCTTAAGAAGGGAAAGGAAAAATACAGCAGCAAGGAACTGTGCAGGAAGGCAGCAGGAGGGTGGGTTGTGGCTGCATCTGCCGGCTGCCTGCCACGTGGCTGTGGGGAAGTCACGGCCTTTCTCCACCTCACTTTTCCAGTCTGTGGACTTATTTAGATAACAGTATTTGCAAACTAAAGAACAAAAGTTCAATATATAAAACAAGCCTACTTAAGCCCAAGTGGCTTCTGTTTGCTGTATTTAGAAAAGGGCCCGGTTCTCTCTGTGTCTTTCATAAACAAAACACAGCCAATCATCTCCAGCTAAAATTAAAGACTTGTTTTCTTTGACAACAGCTCTGACACATCTAAAGCCCCGCAGTGACCCTAAGGTGTAAAGTAACCTGCCAGTCCTCGTAGTGTTACACCACTGAAGGGCACAGCAAAGGAGGTAACAGCCTTCAAATACTACGGGGAGCCCAGAATTGCCCCATAGTAACAAGCAGGTGGTGAACGAGCCTGAGTATTTGGGACTTCTGCCACATCTGTTAGAAAACGACCCCATGGGCTAACATCACCTGAGTTTTCCAGGCCAGCCTTGGTCCCTTTGAGATCTGGGGACAGCTCTGCACGGCCCGCCAGCACCCTGGGATTGCTGACATGAGGGGACACAGCAAGCAGAAGTAAACCCACCGCTCCCAACCCCCGCCTCTCCCCTGTGCTGCACCAAGTCCAGGAGCTGCTGCACCTTTGCCAGCTCACTCATCTCCACGTATAGCCCTATAGAGGTGGCGATGTCCAGCTGTGCACATCTGTGCCTTGGCACAGCGAGGACACGCAGGGATGTCTGCTTAAGACAGGCTGGGAATTCCTTGGAACTCCTAGGGCACTGATCCAACCAAGACCAACACTGTTTGCGCTGACATAGCCTCAGAAAAGCTGCAAATATGCCTTGCTTTGCTGGAGTGACAGGTTGGGGAAGAGAGCAGGATATAAGGGGAATGCCCAAAGGCAGACAGAAATGAGTACGTGCTTAATCAGCTTAGACTAAATAAATCAATAGGCACTAAAACGGAGGGGTCCCCAAGCAGCAGACAGAAAGCTGCTGGAAGGACTGAACGTGTAACCAGCACGTGAGCAGCTCTCTGTAAGATCTAATCTGAACCAACCTGAAGCAGCCACAGATGATGCACCATCTGCTCAGGGCTTTTCACAAGGATGCCGTGGTCGGTGGTGTCAAAACCAGCAGACACACCAAGGAGCACCAATGCAGAGCACAGCCCTGAGGCAGGCAGGGCTCAGCAGCCCTTCTAAAAGGCTGTGACAGAACTGTGCCTTCTGCTTGATCCAGCCTGGAATGTACCCATATACAGAGAGGTGTGAGTGCTGCAGTAACACAACAGCTCTCTCAGAGGATGGAAGGAATGGCAGGATGGACGCTAGACAGCAGCTGACAGATTGTTCAACAGATGAAATGGCTGCCTGGAGACAGAAGAGCAGACATCCAATTTTAGTGCCCTGACAGAACAATGCAGCGGTACAAAAGCTCTGATGCAGTTTCACAAATATCTCCGGTACATTCACAAGCAAAGGATCACTCAGGCAGATCACAGCAGTATGCTCACATCACACTTCTGAAGTTCACCTGCTTGGCGTGGTCTCCAGAGACCTCCCATCAGATGCAGGATGCGGCCAACACGAGGCTTTCAACCCTCACTCATCCGAGCCCAACCCGAGTGCCTGGGGAAGGGGCAGCACCCTCTGCTTTGCTTTTCCTCTTGTCAGATGCTGCTGCAATGGATGCTGTGCTCAGACCCTGTGGGCAGGCACCGCAGCGCTGCCTGCTCCTGGAGTCACATTGCAAATCTAGCTTTCTTCCTTAATGGTTTTGAAAGGGGTTAAACCTTTATGGGGAAGATGAGGGAGATCCTGCACTGCTTAGCAGGAAGGCTGTATCAGTAACGGCGGTGCTAACAACCAAAATGGCACTCGTGGCTCTGGCTGGATGCGTTTCCTCTAGCTTACAAGATGACTCAGTGTAAGTAAAACAAACAAACAAACGCTGGAACCAACCAAAGGCTTAATTAGAGCTGTACAGCAGTTGCCAGAAAAGCCCCCTGCTGAGATACAGCCCATCCTGGCAGAGGCAGCAGTCTGTCTGCACAGACAAACCACATCCCAGGGCAGCCGATGGGCAGGAGGGCACCCCTACACGGCACCCTGCGGGGAGAGCGGCTGCTTCTTTCTACCCTCAGAAGACAAGTGGCTGCACTGTGAAAACTCAGTTACGCTCGAGCAATGCAGTGCTGCAGGGGACACAGCTCTTCTGGCAACATGGCTTTGAAGAGAGAAATGCAAACATTTCACAGGTCCTGATGGAAAAGCCGGAGCAGCACCGCTGTCTGCAGCACGGCCAGGGGATGCTGCGAGCTCCGTGCTGCTGCTCAGGGCCTGTCTGCTCAGCTGGGAGAGTGCACAGAGCCTTCACGCCCGGCTTGTTCCGCTGATCTGATTCAGTGCTGCAAACAAGGCAGGCCTTGTGATCCGCGGGCATTCGTTGTGTTTGAGGTGTGTTTTATAAAAGCTTGTTTCCAGCTACATTAAAATTGAATAACTTGGCAGAGAGTCTATAAAGACTGCGTTTCAAGGCATACCAAGAAAGGAAGGCAGTTAATGCAATTATGCTGATGGTAAAACGCTGAACTTAATTAAGTCTTCAGCAGTGATGATATACTTGTGATTATTAAGCTCAAGATCTGCAGATAAGAGAGTGGAGGCAAACCTCTTGGTTCCCCAGGCTTCCTTCACCTCCTCTGCTGAAGAAGCTGCCCCCCTGCAGCCCCATCCCTTCCCAAGCCTGTTGCTGCTCCCCAGGAATGCTCAGCCTGTCCAGCTGCATTTAACAGAGGGAAAAAAAAAAAAAAAAAAAAGATGAAGCTCCTGCAAATTCTGTGAATATGGGCATCCGGGCTGAGGAGGGAGATCCCACAACAGAGGTTCCCCTTTTGCTGGGCTGCAGAGGGAAAATGCACGGATGTGACGGGGAGAGGATCCAGCAGATGATAAAAGCCGTGCCCACACCCAGCTCCACTGCCCACAGAACAGCCCTGCCAGGTGACAAGTGCAGACTTTCTCCTGAAGGCGCACAGCACAGCACAGCAGACATTAAAGATAGCCCCATGTCACTCCTCTCTTTCACTGGATATTCATCTTGCACAAGAACTGAAGAGGCAGCTTGTTGCTGCGTATACAGAACAAGAAATCTTCTGCTTCCACAGCAAACTTTTCCTTGCTTCTGTTGCAAAATTGTGAGCTCAAGCAGAATTACAGCCACCTTGAACTGCTGCAACTGCTCCCTGTCCTCATACCCATCTCCTGCTTGAGGAAAAAAATGACTTCTTTCTACACCTGCCCCTCTATTTCTCCTCACTCACCAAACCAACTTTCCTCATACTGAGATCGTAATGCCCTAATAAGATGGAGCAGAAGCTTCCACCAAGACCTGGACTGCAACTTCAAACGGATCATAGGAGACCACAGCACCACAGGAGAAGAGAGCCTCCAATGTTTTGTAGTGAAGAGCAACGCAGTCACTGAGAATTGCCTGTCAGCTGCTGACAAGCTGCTCCATCACCAAAGGGGCAGCCCAGGTGCCATCCCTGCTGGCCCTGCTGTGCCAGGACAGCAATCTGCTGCAATAGCCAACGTAAGGCTATCTCCTGCCCTCTTACTGCACGCCACGATGCAGCCCCTTGAGGGAGACACAGGCAGCAGCTCACTGTGGAAAAGGAACAGGAGACTTTTCTTTAGACCAAAACATTTTAAGATCACTTCCTCTTTCAAGCAAAATCTGTGCAAATAATTTTATGGATATAACAAAGAGACAGACGTCACTTGAGTAAATTGGCCACGTACCCTCCCCACTCAGGCCCCACAAACATCATAAAGCTTTTTCCTAGGAAACACAGAATGCACAATAGGAGGTCTTGGTTTCAGGATCTGACCCCCCTGCTAACTGCTAACCTATAGCTCGTGTTCCACTTCCCTCTCGAGTTCCTTCAAGAGCTCAACTCCCCTTTACCAAGCTCCAAGAAGCAAATAAGTACGTAGAATAAGAACAGCCATAACAACAACATAAGAGGAGCTATCCCAGAAAACATGAATGGCTGTGGGGAGGTGTGGGGGATACAGCAGACTCCAGCACTCACAGCACCTGCTGAGCACAACACGTGTGACAACCAAAGGGAACTTGTCACAGCACCTTGTGCCCACCAGGGATTGCATTTATCACCAGAGAAGTCTCACTTAACAACACTTAACAACACTAAATGCATTTGACAGCATAGCGAATGCTGAGTATAAAGGTAACAATCTGATAGAGGAGAAGCACCTGAAAAGCATAACCAGAACTTCTACACCTCCATCTGACCTGCTCCAGGGGATGCAGAGCTGTGCAGGAGAGAGAGGGCAGCAATGCCAGGCAGTGCAGGAAGCAGCCTCAGCCCTACCTGCCCCACCTGTGCTGAATTGCAGCCTCTGACCAGCAGGGACTTGTGCTTCTGCTCGTGCTTTCCATGACAAAAATCCTTCCAGGATCTGCTTACAGTGACACCCAGGGCTGAGCCTGAAGGCTGCCTGCACACAGCTTTACCTATCTCAGGGCTTGCACCAAAACCACCTGCTCTACCCTCCACCTGAGCTCTGCAGGTAATCGATCTTGTTTTTCCTTCAGGGCTTGTCTCTAATTAGGGCTGGGCTCATCATCAGCTCTAATTCAAAACCATGCAGTTGCAGATTTGATGTTGGCCAACTGCTTGAGCTGCTACCTAGCAGGTGAGTGACACATTCCCAGGTACGCAGCTCCTCCACCTCCCATAAGCCAGCAGCATTTTCAGCCTACCTTGAGCAAAGGCCAGCTTCTGTGTTTTGTCCAGCATGTGCTCCCTGTGACACAAGTGAGCACAGAAAGCCACCAGCCGTGATCCTGGAATTCCTGCTTCCCCAAATCTTTCCCTCAACAAGGCAGAAGCAGCTCTTGAAGTGCCCAATCTCCCACATTTGGTTGGATGATTTTTGCCCACAGCTTAGGTGGTACAATTTCCAAAAGATCTTGCTGGGATGCAGGCAGCCCAATGGCACTGCACACCACTCTCCCCACTGAAGGAGCTCTGTCAGGCAGCAGATTACAGAATCCAATCACCAGCATAAATTGGCAGAGTGGTATGGCAAGTAAACGAGCTGTGCAGGACAGCGAGGCAAAAATGTGCTCTATGCTTCCCACAGATAAGTAGACATCTCTTCCATAACACATGCAGACGTGTAGATGTGGCACTGAGTGACGTGGTCAGTGGGCATGGTGATGGTGGGTTAATGTGGTGATCTTACTGGTCTTTTCCAGCCTCAATGATTCTGTGATTCTATGATGCTATGACAGAGCACGTCCCCAGAAAGATGCTTTCCCATTCATTAAAAGCAGTCTGGACTATACAGTGTCAGTTCCTTTGAGAAGTAGCCAGCAGAGTGAGCATCGCATGTCTCAGACAAGGTGCAGTGGATAAAAGAAGCTGTTTCTTCTGTCTTGAACTACTAGACACAGTCCACAAATAACTATTATTGTAGGCATGTCCCCTGCTGTCTGGATACTTCGAGGAAACGTGTCTGTATAAACCAGTACTTATAGAAAACACAAGCCATGGAAATGGGTACTGGTCTCTATTAATAAAATATTTCCAATTTTGATTCAGAGAAGCCCGATGTTTATCAAAACTGACCATAAAATACACGCTGGCATTGCTAAACAGATGCAATAATTTGCAATGGGGATGCAAATCTGCAGCAGAGCGTGAAAGCAGACATTTCCTAGAGCATTTCACAAAACACACAGGAGCAAAGTTCCAAGCCTGATTATGTATGTGTTAATCTGATCAAAATAAAACCCGTGTCCTGTCAGCAGATGTGGAGTGTCAGTGCCAGAGGTGCAGACTGGGAGTCATCCTGAGTCACCCCTCAGAGGGGCACACATCTAAAGAAGCCTGCAGCCTCGGTGAAGGCTGAGCTCTACGGCCTCAGCAGCTGGGAAGTAAATTAATAGGAATGCCTGAAAGTCATTTAGGAACTCATGGAAATATCAGAAAGGGGAACCAGTGATGTAAATATCACTGTTACAAAGAGATGGTAAATGGAATGGTGAAGTGAAGCCCGTAATTAGGATAGCTTCCGAAGAGGAATCAAATACAGGAGGTGTCCCAAGAAATGCCACAGAACTGCTCCCTGCGACACCGCGGGCGGGTTTTTCTTTATCTGACTAAAAAGCCTCAGTACTCAGACAGTTTGTTCCCACTTCCCTGAAACAGCTTCCACAATTACAGTGTGACGGAGCGACGGTCCCTAACCGCACAGCACGGGGCTCTGCCACCGTCACTGCTAGCAGAGCAGGCGCAGTGCTAAGGCTGAAGCGCTCTGCAGTGATGTCTGAGCAAGCTCTCTGCTGAAGCCCAACAGGCTGGGGGGCAAGGATGTCAAGGCAATGAAAGCGTCTGCTAAAGTAAAGGGGATGAAGACCACAGTGCCGCTTCGTGTGCATGAGAAGGCTGTACCTGAGTGAAGCAGATCTGACAGTGGATGCTCCTTCTTGTGCCCCAGCAGAGCCCAGCACCCAGCGCTGTGCCCAGCGCTCACCCTGGGACACGCTGCCCTCCCCAGCACTCGCTGTGTTTGAATGTCACCACTGAGGCAGCAGAAACAGGACATCCTGCAGTCCAAGGGGAACCCAAATCTTTGTAGAGAGCAAATGTAGACTTGGGGCTCTTCTGTGAGCGGACATGAGATCTTTGTGAACGTTACTGATTAATGCTGCTGCTGGCACGAGCTGCTCTGTGTGCCCCAGCTGATGAGCACGAGCACTGCTGCTGAGTTGGCTGATAAACAGAAATGGGCAGGAAAAGCTTTATGGTTTTGAAAGAGGCAACAGAAACTCAGTGCTGAAAGGCACAGACATAGGCTGCAGTAACAGGCAGGCTGGAGTGTGAGAGCAGATTTTCCTCTTAGGGTTAAACACCTGCTTTTAGCAGCAGAGAAATCAATGGCACAAGAGGGATCCATCTGATGGCCAACGCTGCAAACCCCTCTGTTCAGCTTTCCTTATTCCCTGCATTTACTGCCTGCAGCCCGCAGCTCCTCCAGCTCCAGCACACTACTTGGTTCTGGGAGATGGACCAATTTTCATCCAAGACTGGGCGGGAGACTCACTAAGGGGACACATTCAATTTGTGAAGGGGCTCTGGGGAGAGGAGGAGGGAGAAAGCAGCTCTTTGCTCGCCGTGCCACATTATCAGTTGGTAATATTAAAAATAAACTGGATGACAGCAAACTGATGCCTAAGGAGCAATCCACCTGCTGACCAAACATCCACCACAGCTCACACCCACCGCCATTCATGGGCACCATTAATATTTATAAGGATGGCGTGTCTCTTTGACAAGAACTTTTGCCTCCAACGACAACAGATGTTACACTGCTTACAAAAGAAGCTACTCGAGCATTCCCAAAGGATGCTGCCCATGCTCATCACGTCTGCATCCCGGGCTCTGATGATACTATTCACAGAGGCTGGATGACCTACTGAAAGCTCAGATCATGTCATTCTCGAGCCCAAAAACAAGGATGGCCACACATTTGGCTGTGGACTCCTCACAGTTTCTCAGAGTCGTGTTGGATCTCTGTGGATGTTCTTCTGGAGAGCTTTCAGATGCAACTGATGGCTCAAATGCACATGGCATCCCCATCTCATGGGGATGGGCCTCATCTGGGCCACAGAGCACACAGTGCAGGGCCAAGGCTGCAGGATTGTCTTCCACTGCTGTCCCAGCCACTGCTGTCACAGGTACGTTAGTGACTGCATATGATCTACAAAGACTTACAAACCATCATTGTGTGCTGTGTTACTGCACTCTGCACACAAACCAGCAGAATAACGCGTGCTGCAAAGCTCTGATCTCATCCGTCTCTGCTAAAACATCTTGCTCTTCGGCTGAGCTATGAGTGCTATGACATGAGGGAGCTGCAGTTCCTGGCAGGACTCAGCTTTAGCTGAAGTGAAACTCCCATCCTCCATGCAGGAGGAATGCACGAAGCGATATGGGCTTAACCTGTGCAGAGCCGTATGGATAAGCTGTGAGTTTTGCCAAAACATCCTTCAGGAACCACAGTGCATGGGCAAGCAGTGAAGCATTAGACAAAGTATGTAAGGGACATTTGCTTTTACAAGATTGCAGTTGACATTTGCATTAAAATGCATGAGGTTATCATGAATCGTTTCACCTGCTGTGACGGAGCTCATTTAAAGTGGCACAAATCTGTCACATTAGCCTTGTGGGCCGGAGCAGGGAACCTGCACTGAGCTTTTCCTCCAGAACCACAGCTCTTCTAGTGCCCTGATATTTATTTATGATACATCTTTAATGTACAGCACAAGTGACACCAGTATTTGTCAGCCCATTTCACCTGCAGCTTTCCAAATAGTACACAGAAAGACAGGCTCCAGAGCCAGAGCTGGCACCTTGTGCAGCTCATTGCCGTTGGTTCAGGCAGTCAGAACACAAACGGGATGTTACAGCCATGGAGCACATGCTCTGTGCCCAAGCTCCGCTAGCAGACCACCACCAGTGTGCTGCACATTGGATCCTAAAACCATCAGTAGGGGTGAGATGCATCCCCTTGGGTTTGTTCTTGCTCTGTGCAATCAGTGTGCATGTAACTTTTCTACTCATTTTATAATAACGTGCATGTGCCTGTTTCAGCATCATGCCCCATGTGCATCGAGCTCGTAGGAACCTCAGGAACATGTTTAACCACACATTCACAGCTACGACCCAATTTTGCTCCTGTATATAGCGCAATGAAATGTATCACCTATAGAGCAACCTGCCAAAATCCAAGCACCATTTCCTTAAAACACAAGGGAAAAACAAGGACCACCAGCAGCAGTACGGCTCTGGCAGTAAGGGCTGATGGCTGGGACACAGCATGGGGTGGCTTGGACACAGGGTGGCCCCATCCTGATGGCTGTGCTGCTGGAGACAGCATGGAACAAATCCATCCCATGGCACGTACACACGAACCATCCCACGGTCTGACAGTGGTAGGATGAGAGGGAAAGGCTTTAAACTAACAGAGGGGAGATTTAGGTTAGATGTGAGGAAGAAATTCTTCACCCCGAGGGCGGTGAAGCCCTCACTCTGCTGCCCAGAGAAGCGCGGGCGCCCCATACCCGGTGTTCGGGGCTGGGTCGGACGGGGCCCCGTGCAGCACAAGCTGGTGCTGCGCACCCAGCCCGCGGCCGAAGCCAGAAGGACCGGCTGTAAGGCGCCTTCCAACCCAAGCCATTCTGTGCCTCGGATAAGGGGAGCCATAGGAGCCCCACCTCCAGCGGGTTCAGCCCGCGGGCCCGCACTGCCGAGCGCGCAGTTATGCTGCACACGTCGGGGAGGCGGCCGGGCGCGCGGGGCCGCTTCCAGCGGGGGATGCGTCTCGCGTTCCCTCGGGCGGTAAAAATATGACACACATTAGCGAGGAGAATGAAAAGAGGGAAACAAAGGAGCGAGAGCGAACACCTGTCGCTCTCCTCGGGGAAGAGACCCGATGCTTTTATTCGGTTCGGTCTGTTGGGGGAACTGCAGCTGCCAACTGTCATCAGCATCAAGTTACGGCACAAAGCCGGGGCCTCGGCCGGCGCTGGGGAGCGGCGGGGGGACGACGCGTCCCGGCTACGGACGGGGCCGCGGCCGCCATCCCGGCACGCACGGCCGGCAGGGCACGGCGGGGCTCGGAGCGGCGCGCCTCGGGCTGCGGAGCAGCGGCTGCGCCACGGGCGTCTTCGGTCGGGCGAAGACAAAGGGCTCGGAGAGCCGAGCAGCCGGCAGCCTCCGGCCGCGGGGACCGCCGCCCGAAGCGGGCGTTCCGCAATTCCGCTCCCGCAGGGGCACGGCCGTGGCGGGGGGACACCCAGCTCGGACTGCGGCCGGGGGGCTCCCGAAGGGGCGTCCGCGCGGCCCGAGGCCGCCGTAAGCACGCAACACCCGGCCGGAGCGGCCCCCGGCGGGGCTGGGGCCGTGCAGGGAGGGGCCGAGAGCGCAGCCCGCCGCGGGAGCCCCGGGCACCGCAGCGCGGCCCCGCACGGCCCCGCACAACGCGGCACAACGCGACGCAGCGCCCGCCCGCCCGCGCGGCCCCGCAGCAGACAAAGCGCGCGGCCGCCATTGGGCCGTTCGGCCCACGCTCCGGCGCTGCCCGCGCGGCGCGGCCAATGGGCTGCCGGCGATGCAAAGCGGCCGCTATAAGACGGGCGGCGCGGGGCGGGGAGCGGCGCGGGGCCGCGGAGCAGCGCGGCGGGGATGGCGCCGTCCTTCCGGCACGGCAAGGGCCGCGCGCCCAGGGGCGGCTCGGGCGGCGCGGAGCCGCGCGCGGACAGGAGGGTGAGCGGCGGGCGCGGCGCGGAGCGGGGCGGACGGGGCGCGCGTGCTGACGGCGCCGTGTGCCCGCAGGCGCGGAAGCCGCTGGTGGAGAAGAAGCGGAGGGCGCGGATCAACGAGAGCCTGCGGGAGCTGCGGCGGCTGCTGGCCGGCGGCGAGGTGAGGAGTGGGGCCGGCGGGAGGGCGGCGGCGGGGGCCGATGCCGGCGCTGACGGCCGCGGCGCCTCCCGGGGCGGTTCCAGGCGAAGCTGGAGAACGCGGAGGTGCTGGAGCTGACGGTGCGGCGGGTGCAGGCCGTGCTGGAGCGCCGCGCGCTCGGTGAGTGCCGCGGGCCGGGGGGAGGAGGAGGAGGGGCCCGGCCGCACCGCGCCTCACCCCGCTCCGTCTGTCTGTCTGCGTGTCTGTGTGTCTGTCCGTCTCTCCCGGGCCGCAGAGGGCGGGCGGCTGCACCGCGAGGCCAGCGAGCGCTTCGCCGCCGGCTACATCCAGTGCATGCACGAGGTGCACACCTTCGTCTCCGGCTGCCCCGGCATCGACGCCACCACGGCGGCCGAGCTGCTGAACCACCTGCTGGAGTCCATGCCGCTCAACGAGGGCGGCCTGCGGGACTTGATGGCGGACGTTCTGGCCGAGCCTTGGCCGGGCGGCGAGGCCGCGCTCCCGCTGGCCGAGGCGGCCCTGGGCCCGGCGCTGCCCTCGCCGTCGTCCGGCGAAGAGACGTGCTCCGACTCGGACGAGGCGGAGGCCGAGCCGGGCCGGACCCCCGCCCTCGGACTGGAGGCGGCGCAGACGCGCGGCGTGCCCTCGCCCAAGTCCATGTGGAGGCCGTGGTAACGCTGCGAGCGGCGGGGCAGCGCCTCGGGATTGGAACGCGGCCCTCCTGTCACCCCCGCCGGGCTCACGGCTGAACGAGAGCCGTCGCGGCGCGTGGACGGCGTGCGTGCGCGGCGGTTTGTAGCTGGGGGGCGTTTGTCTGAGAGTGGGGGGACGGGATGGGGAGGAGGGAGTTTTTTTAGTAGCGAAGCTCTTTGGATGCACAGCCGTGGTCTCTTAACCCTGCCTCATCCTCTTGGCCCCTATAAGTGGCCCAGATAACGCTCACTACCTTGTTCTCTTAAGAAGAAGCCCTCGTGTGGTTTAGATCCTGACGGGTAGCTCCGTGAGAGGCTCAATCTGCACGGACCCCTGAAAGGGGCTCACGGAGCAGCTGTGCGTGGCAGCAGCCCAGCTCTTGCCTTCAGGGAAGGAAGAGCAGCAGGAGCTGCTGGAGCTCTGCAACCATCCAGGACTGATGGCGGGGTGCCTTTAGAAATGAGCATCTTGATTCACGTTTTGCTTTTAGCACATTTGAGTTCATTGTGACTTTATGTATATTAGGGTATCAAATCAAGTGGTTTTTTTTATTTTTAATCTTTAATAAAAAAAAAACTGAATTCGCAGTGATTTCATGGATTTTTTTGCATTGTGCTGCATCTTAACCAGGAACGAAAGTATTTCTGTGTCTGGGGAGCAGTGCTGCTAATTAATCAGTTCACATACTGAGCATTGTTAGCTTAAGTATTGGAGTTGATGTTACTGCACTGAGTGGCACACAGTGATCTGTGCCCCAGCTGCACATTACTTGCTCCCTTCTCACAGCAGTGTCGGTGCAGCTGCAGTCCTGATTCCAGAGGCATTGGACACATTGGTTTTGTTTTCGAATGCAGGGTTAGTTGGAGCATGTAGAGGATGGGGAAAGTATTTCTGAAGAGGGGAAAAAATAGCTTTAAGGGAATAGACTTCAGAACTGTTCTACATGAGGTCTGATCCCTTTTACGTCCCTGCTGGGAGATGCCAGGTTATTTGTCCTGCAATACCACCTTCCAGAGAGCTGGCACTCTAAGGCGAGAAACAAAAACAATTGTTAAGTTTCTTAATACATGGAAGTTCCCAAACATAGAACAACCAAGAAAGGAAGCAACCTAACCACCAGGGGATGAGACCTGTAACTTCCCTTTGTTAACAACCCTATGGAACAATGAAAATGGAAAACAAGTACCAGTAGACTGCTCCTTATTTAATGTTACCTGGGGGGGCAGGTTCTTATTCGAGATTACCATCAGATTCAGCACAAAAGCAGAACAACTCATTTCCCTTTGAACTGGGAGAGAAGGGCAAGAACCAGCTCCCCAGGAGGCAGTGAGAGCTGCTGTAATGACCTCTGCTTTAGGGAGGGAGGCCAGCATTTGAAGTGTAAATGAGGGGGGAACCTGGGACACTTGCACTAATAGTAACAGCCTATGCACAAAATGACCCCTTGGACTGAGCCTGCCCCACTCCAGACCCAGAGCAAGGTCACTTTTTCCAAACAGCATTACAGAGCCTGATGCCTTAGTTTTTGCTCACCTAGCCAAGATAACAACATCTCCTCAGAATGTGCTACGCATTGCCCTGCGTGATGCTGCTATGCTATGACAGAGCTTCACCTGCCACCCAGAAACTGCTTTTCTATTCAGTGCTCCAAAAAGGTGAGAGCTACAGCTCCCAAGGGCTGGCTAGGGCCAGGAGCCCTATGGAGCTGGGCAGCCTATGAAGGAGCATGGCACCACTCATAGCCCATCCTACAGCTGACGGCAGCAAGCCCAGCTGCACAGCAGAACTGTGCTGTAGCCCTGCCCTGGGCTCTCTGGGTTAAGGTTTGACATCCAAAGATGCTTCAGGGCCAGCTGCAGCTGTTGCAGGAATACCAGAGGCACTTAGCTCAGCTTCACTTCCATGAGATGAAAAGGGCTGGGTTAGGGCTCTTCTGTAACACTGCTGTGAGAGTAAGTGCAAATCCTGACACTTTGGTGACAGAAACACAGCAGAGAGTCAACATAAACTGCCAGCTTTGATTCAGCAGCAAATCAGCAGGGCAAGCAGCAGTCATCACTGCTAAGCAGTGCTGCAGCCACAAGAGAGAACTTTGCACTGGAGAAGTGGAGCTGAAGCTGGCCTTATCCCCTTACCTGCTCTCTTTCTGATTCTTCTGCAAACTGCTGCAAATGTGGTTGCCCTTCCCACATCTGGGGACAACGTGTGGAGTGGTGCACCCAATGCTTCCTGCATGTGAGCCATGGCAGAAGCAAAGGCTGCGCCCATCCTGCAAACCCCACTGCTGCAGAAGGAGCTCCACACGTGCTCCATGGCTTTCAGCCCAGGTACGGGGTCAGCTGCTTTCCAAAGGCCAGGAGGGGTAGGAAGGGCTGTGGCAGAAGGGCAGCACACCTTTCCCATGCACATTTCTCAGTCTGTCTTGGCTGAAAAGAAAGAGGCAGGTCAAAGTACTGCTCTTAGAGTTGTTTCATATTTTTTTTTTAACTGTCAAAAACATTTTAGAAATATGTTGGCAATAAAGCTTTTTTTTTATTATTTTTTTTTACATTCACAAATTAGATTGACAGAAAGTTTACACCTTCTGATGAGGTGTTGCTGGTTTTATCCATTTGCATGTCTGTACCTTACTGCAAAGGTGTCGAATCTGACACTTGCCTGACAAAGGCAGGAAGGGGTGAGGTTCTGGGGTGGGACTGGGGAAGGAGGAGGGGAAGGAAGGGCTCCAGCAGCTTGGATGAAAAACCAGAAGCCTTTTCAAATCCTCCTTTACAGAAAGGACTGTCTTTATTTTCCACTCCAACAGACTATTGAACAGCCTATCTGATCTGACAGTGCACTGCATTGTAAAGGGAGAAAGGAGCAGCACACAAACAGAGGGACTCTCGTTTGATATGTGGTTGCAGAATAATTGAAAGAAGGGCTCTTTGCATGTCAGTCACTCGCACCTGTCACAGGGGAAAAGCGCTCCTTGTTAGCCAGGTCAGCAGGCAGGGCTGTTCAAACCCTCCCCAAAGCTGCTGGCAACACACACTGGGTCTTTGTTGGAGCCCTCAGCCAGGGTGCAAGCTCCAGCTTTCAGACTCTCCAACTCTAGACATCTTCCTTCGTCACCCACCAGCAAATATCACGTAGCACACCACAAAGTTTTCACCTGCAAAATAAAGTCTTTCTGTTTCTATTCCACTTAAGAGTGAAAAGAAATAAGAGTGTAGCCCAGCACCCAGCAGCACAGCTAGCAAAAGAGGCCAACTTGCACACAGACATCATGAGAGGGAAATTTCTGCTAAGCAGGCAATTTATTCCTGTCCATTACACTGGCAGCTTATGGTTTTTACCATCCCAAGATGCTGTCCTTAGTAAAACGTTACCGAAATAAATGATGGAAAAGTGGGATGTATTTCTGAGATGTGTGCTGGGATGTCATTAGTTTACACGGGCACCCACAGCCTCACCATGGCATGGTGAGCTTCCCACAGATAACACACCCAGAAGGAGATCCAGTCCCAGCATCCCCAGCTGTCAGAGCTCAATTTTAGGACTCTCCCATTTACAGCCCCACCTCCAAGCATCAGCAGCAGGCACATGGGCACACACAAAGAGGTATCCAGCCCCAGCTGCTTTTCCTCCCCATGGGGGACATGGGAGCAGACACACAGGTTTTACAGATCTGGTGTTTAGCTTCTGGGACACGCAAAGACTTTTGCCCCAGCAGTTTTCCCTTCTCCCCACTGAGGAGAGCAGCTGGCTCACGCAGCACATCCCCTGCTGAGTTCTCCCCAGCAGCAACAGCTCAGGCTGTGCTCCCTCAGACCACCGAAACACAAACCAGTGCAGATGGGACCCAGGAGAACATCCTCCCGTCCCACAGATGGGCACAAAGTTTTGAAGAAGGTCATGCAGGAAGCACACAGAAAACTCAAGGAACAAAGCAATCTGCCAAAACAGCCAGCCTAGCCTTCAGACCGTATCCTTCCTCCACTTCTTAGGACGTATTTTCATTTTCTTGCATGAGACCCCTGGTTCACAGTTGTGTTTATGCATTCACATACAGATGTCTTGAACTAGTGGTTACCTAAATTGATAGCATCACTAAGTTGTGCAAATTGAGCAAATTGGGCTCCTATACGAGCTAAGAGAAGAGGGAAAAAAATGCTGTTCTGCTTCCTTCTATGGGATTTTTAGCTTCCTGTGGAAGTTTAGCATTCAATTACTGTTTTCAGCAACTGTTAACCTCATTTCTGCATTTTAGTAAAGTTTAAAAAATATATCAAAACTGATGCAAAAACATTCAAGCATGAAAATAAACCTTATAGCAGAACATTTTAAACTTAACCTAGCTAAACAAGATGATTGAAGGCAATTTGATTGGTCATACTGCATGCAGGATGGCATATTACACTCCTTCCAGCTGAGCTTCAAATGGCCTTTTAATCCAATAAAGCAGAGCCTTAAATGCTGAGAGCTAGGCAGTGAGTTCATATAGTCATTAAGGTTGGAAAAGACATCTAGCATCATCTGGTCCATCCATTCACACTCCACCAGTATTGCTCACTAAGCCACGTCCCTCAGTACCACACTTATTCCTTCCTTAGACACCTCCAGGGACGGTGACTCCACTGCCCTCCAGGACAGCCTGTGCCAGTGCCCCACTGCTCTTTCTCAGAATTCTTCCTAATATCCAACCTGAACCTCCCGTGGCACAACTTGAAGCTATTCCTCCTGTCCTTCCCAAAGTAAATGCAAATTGCTTTGTTGAGAACTGAAAATACCTTATGAAGTACAGCATACCAACAACTAGATTAGATGATCCTGTCTGCTCTTGCATTTCTTAAGTACAAAACTACTTCAGTTTGTAGTCTTTTAGTTTTTACACTGAACTCAGACTCAAATTATAGACTGAAAGCACAGCAAGTAGTTTTTCTCTGCAACTCAGAAAGCGCAGACCTGAGGCATCCTCCAGCATACTTCTGCAGGCAGCTCGGGAATCACCGAGTGAATTACCCTCAGCTGAACTCTGCAAAAGCTCAGACCATTTAGGCAAAAGGTAAAGCAGCCTAATTTAAAATCACCACCACAAAGGTACACTTCAGAGTATCCCTAAAGGACGTGCCATTGAGAGCAAGGGGAGATGACCAGGAGCCCGTGTGCCCTCTTTGTTGTGTGCTTCAGGAAGGATTTTGGGGCCTTCTAAGCAAGCTTCACTGTGTTTCTGCATTTGGACCATCCATGAATGAGGCACACTAACAGAACTTCAGTTTCATTCTCCTTAAAATGACTTTGCCAGAACCAATATGGGCTACACAGGGTCACTATAAAATACTTTCTGCTGTCACCATGCAAGTCTTTGCAGTCGACATCCCAGAGATAGAGAACGGGGAGGAAAATAACCACAAAAGACAGCATCCCCATTGTCAGCCCTGCCAAGCTTTTCCACCAGCTCAGAGAGGTGGTTTGCAGCACCTAGGGCCTGAAAAATCCCACAGATTTCCAAGAATTGGCCAAGATGCTTTTTTGGTACTTGTGAGCATCTTTTATAAAGCAAGTCTTCAATACACACAGCTGACCCCCAGTGGGGGTGGATTCAAACTATACATTGGCCCTTGAGCCATTCCAAAACAATGTACAAGAACCTCTTTCCCCCCAAAGACACTTGCTGAGTTGGAAGCTACATCTACATGCCTCTGGGCCTGGTCCAGATCTGTTCTGCCCTTCACAGAAGCCAATTAACTGGTCAGAAAACAGTGTAACTGAATCTCCCAGGCCGGGCAGAAGGTGCACATACCATCTTACAAAAATGCAGGTTCAGGAGCATATCTTCACTGAGAAGCTGCTACTCATAGCAGCTGCAAGTTTCCCCCTCATAAACCCTCCCATTGAATTAGGATTTTCTCAACACATGGACACACTTTCTCTGGGAAGTACACGATGGTGACCTAAGAGCAAACTTTGGGATGCCTGTACAGTGCACACAGGATGCTCTGTAGCTCCCAGAAAGTTTAATGTGAAGTGACATTACTTGAAAAACTCCTAAATGCACTTGTTTTCCAAGATAAGCTTATGAGGCCCAAAAGGCACAATCAATCACTCCATCATACCTGCCCTGCCCTGTGCAAATGCGCAGCAGCAGCTGCCCAGAGCAGCACAGTTACACGGATGCCAGGACAGCTGAGCCACCAGCAGGTCCCCACCACTGCTTTTCTGCTGCAGGAGGGCACTGGCAGCACTCGGCTGTTCAGCAGTGACCAATGCAGACTGCCACACAGCACAGCAGCCATGGTGACTCTGACAGCAGAACAGGCTTCACTTTCAGTTGCTGCAGGAGGCAGGAAAAATGATTTGCATCATCCCAGCCAACACAGAGTCAGAGCTCCATTCCAGGGCCAAAACAACTCCAGTGACATAGAGTCTCATAATTCAGTGCAAAACCACACCATCCTGAAGCTCTGTGCTCACTTAAGAGGACATTCCTCCCCCAAAACATCATTCCTTCATTTGTGAAATTATAATCTGTTCCTCTAACCATTTTATTTATTAAACAAACAGACATTCTTACCCCCCACCTTTTGCTAGAAGGTCCATCCAACAGCTACAAGGGAGGACAAGCAGTAATATCCTTTTACTTGCTTTAACATAGGGTTGTTTGTTTTTTTGTTTTTTTTTTATGTATTCATTTTTTACTTCAAAAGATGCAATGAAAACGTTACACTGATATGCCAGTTGTCATAACAACAATCAATAACATCTCACTTCAGTACAATTCTAACAAAGCTTCAAAGACAGAAAAATACCATCTCAGAGGTCATTATCCTGGGGAGTAAAGCAGAGATTAAACAGAAATGTGCCAACAAGACCCATGAACACACATCTCCAAGGCACAGCCTAGCTCGTCATTCAGATGCTGGCTAACACTACTGACAGTAGATTGTTTTCTAGAAAGGAAAAAAAGATTGCCTTGTCTTTTGGGGCTTTATACACCAATTTACAGCTGTTAGAATCAATCAATTTATAGCACAGATACAAGAGAATTGCTGCAAAGAAGCTGATGGAAAAGCTTTCTTATTTGCCAGAAGGAAAAAGTGAAGGGGACTCATTCAGACTGCCCATGGGTCTTGCTGCTGCTCGCAGGAGTGACTGCTGTTTCACATAGCAAATGCTGCACATGGCTTTTCATCAGACACAAGATTCAAATGAATACACTCAAAGCAAACAAAGGCTTCTACACTGCATAGGATGGATTCTGCCACCAGACACTCTTCCTTTCTTTCTCTGTTCGCACAGTTTGGACTTAACTTCAGAATTACATTAATGAAAAATTGGCCACGTGTCTTTCAAGGCAGGCTTTTTATTACTGAGTTGGCCAACGCAGCTAAAACAAACAAACACATCAAAATTTAGGCTCCAAAGTTTCATATGACTAAAATAAGAGACATAGATATTAGGTGAAGTACTAAGTATTTGCACGAATAGCAAGTATTAATATATCTGGAGCAAGTGTATCCGTTGCTTCCCCTATCTTCTTGGTTTATTTGCTCATCCAAGTAGTCTTAAGTCCTCTCCAGCCCCAAACTCTTCAGAATTCCTTGGCCAGCCTGGGAACGACAACTGACTGAGCAGCACACGTGGATATAGAATTAATAGGTGGATGTAAGTGACATAAACCATTTGGGAAATGAAATATGTACAAAGAATTGGCGTAGCATAAAATAAATAGATCAAGAAATAAAAACCAAAGCCACATGCATTCAAGCATGAAGGGGTTTGTTGGCTTGCTTTTGTTGTTTTCCTCTCCTTTGCTCCAAAACAGCAATGCTTCCAAGCAAGCTGTTTGCCTACATGGGGAAAAAAATAAGGTCCCCACAGTAATAGCAATACTAAGAGGATTCTCAAACATCACCTTTGCCCTTGAATAAATCAGATGCCACACCAAGAACTTTCTAAATTTTCTATACACAAACAGGTGGGCTCTTTGGCCTGACAACCCTCCTTCTAAGTTGCCTTCACAGTAAAGTATATACAGAGAGTCATCACATTGAATCATCAGCAAGGAATAGATCATTGCTGCAAGAGAACAGCAGTATTGGCCAAGCAAAAAAATGAAGGATCTCAGTTCATGTCACCATTTCTGGAAAAGCTTTAGTTCACAAGGAAACTGCCAGCTTCTTGTCTTCACTTTTCTTTCATTTCTTTTGTATGAAAAACAATAGAAATGTCACTCACAGTACATTTCCTCTGGAAACAGAGCAGAACCCTGTGAAATGTAAATGGGGAAGGCTGCTATCTGGCCCAAACCAGAAGATTTCACCATTCCTGCCACTGCTGAAACGCATCAAAGTTCAGCCTTCCTCAGATTCCCGCTGGCACTGCACAAATTGCAGAGGAATCAATACTGCTGGAGCACAGCAGGGGAGCCTACCTGGTACCACCGGTTTGATTTCTGTAGTTCTTGTAACCATGGCATCTGGGCAGCAAGAAATAAACACGCAAAGTCGGGAACGGAAGTGCTTCTATTTCCCGTCCCTCCCCTGAAACAAAAGAGTATCTTTTTTTTACATGCAATTCGTGCTTACTGTTCTTGTTTTTAAGAAACATTAGTATTAAGTAACTGTCTATCAAATGCCTTAGTTACTTATTTAGATTTGGCATTCAAAACCACCAAAATCTGAAGTGTCTGGCGGCACGACTTCGGTTGACTCAGTTTCTAAGCGTTACTTCTGTACTGCACTGTGGCACTTGGTAATTCAGTCTAGTAGAGAATCCAAGAGAACACAGCCCTTCATGGGGTTTGGTGCTTCTTTTGCCATGAGCTCCAAACCTCAACTTCTGTCTCCAGCCTTCTTTTTCCCACCCTCACAGCCCCTTTATGCCTAGATGGAGCAATTTCAACCTACCTTGCTTTAACAGTTTTCTTTTTTTCTTTTTTTTTTTTTTTATGGCCATAGCCCACGGAGACACAGATTTAACCCTATGCCTGCCTTTATTGTCTGAATTTCAGCACTCTGTCTCCAGTTGAGTTCTTTAAGATCCAAATATCCACATGACTTCATAGACATTCATCTTCACCTCTCTCAAATTCTCTCTGACAAGTGCTACATCTCTCCCAAAGGAAGATAAGCAGTGTTTAGCTGCTGATAAAACTATTTTTAAAAAGGTAGTGTGTAGTGATTTCAAAGAAGAGGCAGTGCCCTTTGGACCTCTGTCATTATCTTCTTCCTTCAATTCTTTCAAAAAAGTCACAAACCACAGTGCAACAACCCAAATGTTTCCAGAGCAACAAACTGTCAGCTTCTATATATAGCCCACAAGTCACAATTCAATCCTCATCTTATCTAGGAGTGTTAGAGGTATGGCAACACACAATGCTTGGAAAGTTCCAGATACATTTAATAAAGCAGTTTACTCATAGCAAGTCTTGGCAATCAGCTCCAGTTAAGTACTACTGTGCACTGATAAAGCCTATTAAGCTTGGAGAAGGGTGCTGGCATCCATCTCATGTAGAACAAATAATACATCTCTCTCCAACATGCTACTCTCAATCCAAAACCAAATTTTATATCTGAAAGCTGTAAGTTCTCTTTGGCAATGCTCGAATAAGCAAGTTAGGCTATGTAAGGCAGCTAGGTGATAAATTCCACCTCCATTTATAAGCATCTTAATCACACTAGGATGTAATGCTGTGCTTCTTGGACCTAACTTACTGCAGCCCACTCAGATACATTGATGATTTACATTATGCTGGCCAAGTTATCCTGACCTTTCCCTCTATTACTTTAATTTGTCCTCTTGAAAGGCACTATGGGTAGAGTTATTGTTCAATGACTTCCTGAGCGTTTGGACCGTCTGCCAAATATATTCAGAAAGACTCCACCTGTAAAGCCGCTGTTATCAGCCCAATGAGTAAAAGTTAACACCGTAAAATTCATAAGCCTATGGACACTAAATTAGGAGAGAGACAGTCCTGTATCACTTCAAACTAATTCTACCCATAAGCGAAGCCTGTAGAAATATTTACAGTTATGTAGTCTGGTTCAGTTGATATCATTCAGCTGTGAAATTGAAGACTGTAAACATTTTACACAGACTTGCATACAGACATCTTCATTTTGCTATTCTGTTGGCCAAGAAATCATCAAACAGCTTCCTTCACCACTCCAACAGATTTTCCCTGAAAACCTAAGCCACAAATTCCTGGAAATTCCATCCTTTAAATGTAAGATTTAGGCATCAGCTCCTAATAGCAAAGTACATACATCAGGGAAAAGATTCTAGGTGGAGCACTGGGACTCATACAGTTTTAATACGCGGCCTGTCTACACCCAAAGTTTTAAGAACTTCCATTCAAAGTAGTTTGGTAATCATCTTCTCATTTATGCACAACTAAAGACAAGGGAAGAAAAATTCCTCCATTCTTTATGTTATGAGGGAATCCTTCATTGCTGCCATGTGATTAGGGCATAAGCCTTTTTCTTAAGTCATACCAGCACAGCAAACTGACAAGGTTGTTATAAACCTTCCATACCACCCCTGAAAACACTGTCCTCTTTCATTACCACTAAGAAAAAGGAGCTGGTGAGCTGTTCACCATCTTGTTCACCAGATCAAACCATGTCAAGCTATTTGCTCATAAGGGGTTAGGAAACACTGGAATATCTGGAATCTACGCTTACAACAGTTACTTTCCTCCTTGTTCGCCAGTTTGTCACTGCCAGAAGCACCAAGTCCTTTGAGTCAGAGGCTTATCAATACACTAGTTTCTTTCCGTCTTCTCTAGGAAGAAAAGAAAACAATAATCAAGGATCTTGTTGCTCAACAAGGAGAACAAATGTTCTCCAAATTCATGACAGTGGACTACAATAGGATGCTTTTCAGTACCTTATTTCTCTTTCCTAAGATATTTTATATTCACGATCGCTATCATTGGGCCAACAGCACTTCATTAAGAATCTTCCCAGCATCTTATCTGAAATTAAAGTTACAAATCTTCCCTTTTACATCAAAGAATGTAATAAATTCACTAGCTCAGGACACAGGAAGCTGAACAGGGAAAGAACAGGGGCAGCAGCAGTGGCAGACTTAGTCACAGGACACCAGTGACGCCTAGGGGCTACAGAGGTGGGAGAAGCTGTCAGACAAAGCCTGCTCCCAGCAGCCCTGCAGTGCTAAGAGAGCAGTTATCTGAGTGCACATTGCCAAGGTGGCAAATGCCTGAAGTCACATTTGGCTTGTAATCTTCTTACATTCACAACTGTGAAAAAGAAAAAAAAAAAATCGCCAAAAGCAGAAAGACTTGAAACACACCTAGTGATTTATCAGCAGCACTTTGGTTCTCACGCTGTAATATATCAGTTATCAAAACTTACATCCAAACACTCACATAACACCTCCTCACCTGAGCTGCAGATACCCTGCATGAGGGCACAACTCAGACTTGATGTTCTGTGAACTGCTTTACCAATACACACGTTCTGTACGTTTTGTTAAGCAAGGATCCAAGGTGCTACCACAACAGAAGTGTTTTCAGACCTCACTATGTAGAGCTCCTTGTGTATTTAGGGTCAATTCAGAAGACTTCAGTGGAACTTGATGAACACATCATCCAAGTGTACCTTAAGATGCAGTAAATCCAGGTAACACTGTATACAACATGAGTTTTACCTTTGGACTGAAGGCAATTCACCTGCATGGTGCATTGTTTTTTTGTTTTGTTTTGTGCAGAAACACCACAATTTCACAGCTTGCACGTTCCTGGCTCCCTCATGATCACACTACGAATAGCACCAGCTTTTCTGTTAAAAAATAAAATATCCTAAAACAGAGTCAGGGAAAAAAAAAAAGTACACCTAATTCAGTTCTGAAAACCTGTGTATTTCCTAATCTAGAAGGGAGGAGTGAGGTGGGCTGAAGCAATATCTGACACCCACTTAGTTTCACAGCAACACTGAGAAAATAGAAATATTCGGACTCCCCACTTCCTTAAGCCATCAGAGTGCAGAACAAGAACTTCAGCATGAAAATTTCAGCAATGACTAATTCACATTCATGGGGTTTAACCAAAACTCTCTATCCATAAGCTACTGGTATAAAGCTACAGAGGACAATAGTATTTAAAGATGACATTAAACAAAGTAAAAAGGACAGCACATCTGCTGCTGCTTTCAAACACCACACAGAACTCAGCCACGTACCCTCTTCCAGGTGTAAGTCTGCACACATCTTCAGAACAGCTGGTCAGTCTAAAGATTCTGCCTTACATTTCATCACTAAGCTTTCAAGTCAAACAAACTGGCAGCAGTTCAGCACAGTAAGCCACAGCTAACTTGTGGCAACTAACACAGCTTGCAAGTTCTTGTTTGAGGTACCAGCTCAGAACCGAGCTGCAATATATGTATTTTTTACTTCTTACATGGAGCAGAAGGCTCAAGAAACAGAAAGACAACTAAAAATATATCTGTTTTATTTACCAGTTTTCTAAAAAGCAAAGTCATAAAAATTAGTCACAAGTGGCAAAACCAAAATATATTGCACAGTGTACAGAAAACATTGTTGACATGTTGACAAAGTGTCATCACAAATAAATCATCTTACAACAGCTTGGAAAAATTACAGCTTCAGAATCTTATCTATAAATGGAGGCATGTAGATTTAAAGTTACAGGAAAATATTTAATACCACCCTGTAAATGCAAACACTTTAAGGATGCAAGAATAAGACCGTAATTAAGCACATCCACAAAATGCTCTAAATATACTTTTCTCTTCCTTTCACTAAGTTATGCTTACAAGATGGTTGTTGGAAAAAAAAAAAAAAAAAAAGAAATGAGAACAAAAAGAAAAAGAAAAACACAACAGAAAAAAAGCATGCTAAAGCAAAGAAGTTCACAAAGTGGTTGAGAAGTCCCTGAAAATAATGTTTAATAATGATGCACTCCTTATATATAAAGCTTTTATTTTTTCCCAAACCCTGGTCCAATTAAAACTACTTGTGTAGTAATAAAACACAAAAAAGGAATATGTAAGATGCTGGTATAGCTGCACTGTTCCATTTATGATTGAAACATTTAATATATTGGACTCAAACACCAACATTTTAATGTTTCTCATTCAGTTTATATACATCTACTGAAGTTTGATCTTGCAGAACTTTTAAAGACAGGAATCAGATCATACTGATGAGTGTTTCATACTTTAAGATACTCACTTTTGAAGTAGTGATTCTATTGTTTTGTAACTTCACACATTCTAACTGAAGAACCTGTCTCCATTGCAAATTTCCTTTCGATACCGTCCAATTAATGATTAATTCACACATTTCTTCCACTAAGCAAATACCAGTCGCTTCAACATGTTTTTGGTGGTGCCAGATCTACCTTCACATCCTCTTTGTATGCAAAGAGAAACATTTCTACATAATGAAAATAACTTTAAATTTCAGTGAATAGAAATGTTATCTTAATATTAAAAAAAAACAACAACAAAAAAGATCTTTCATGAAAAATATTTTAAGACAAACATAGCAAAGTTAATTGAGTTTCTCCACGTTTTTGACCCCCAAGACCTACAAGCTGACATCTAGCAATGCTGCAACTAGATTTCTTCTAACTAATCAATACTGATTGTTACTCTCTTTTGTTCTCTTCCCACATCCAACACGTACAAACAACACAAGGACAAAGTACACATTATTCAAGTTGATACAATCGCTGAGGCATTAAAATTAAATCCTTGACAAGAAAGGACTGCAGCCACACCAAGTGTTAGATTACGTAATCTGTGAAAGTCAATGGTATTCTCAAAATCTCTTTTTATAAGAAATATCTTCCAATTATGAGAAATGTCTAATCTTCTCTTGCCACATGCAAGTTTGATGTTTGTTTGGCCAAACAGAAAATCGGATGGCCAACACCCTAACAGAACAGACCAAAAATAAAGGTTAAGGTTACACCACATTTTGTCTCAGTCTCTGGAGCATACACGGTCATTCTGTGTGTTTTTAAACTTTTTAGCAGAGATTTTCTGTGTATAAATTCTCAGAAATCATGCTTCAAGTTAACAAGCAGTTCATAGAATTGCAGTGTCCATTGAAACAAAAGGCTACAGAGTTGTCAGCACTCACCCACGCTTTCTTAAGTATCCATGTAATGATTTTAACCCAAGGTCATCTTACAAAATTAGTTTAACATTTCTCTTAGACAAAAAGTTCCTATAGTCAAAACTATAGGAAACAAAGAGGATGGGTCAACTGGTATGAAAAGGGCAAGTTTGAACTGATTTTCTTGAAGGTTATTTCTTCTACTATGCTGGACCACTTCAAACATTAAGAGCAATGCTAAAGAGCTTCTAAGCAAGATTCCTAGAACAATTTATAACGCTGAACCATTACTCAAAGATTTGAAGAACTATATGTTTACAAGGGGATTTTCAGTACTCACAGTACTCAGTGACCATTGACCCACTCAGTAGGCATCAATGAAAGCTTTTATAGTTTACAAAGAAAAACTTGAGGCATATAAGTGCAAAATATGAGTCTTTTTCATTAAATAAAAGCTATACCATCTTCAACAATGTCCTTACTGGGAAGAGATTGCCACCATTTAAAAAGAGATTCTTTCACAAATGACTCTTTTAGAGCAAGAAAAACATTTGTTTTATGAACCGGATTCATCTTGCTGGAAACAAGATTAAAACCTTAACGGATCATCACTGTAATTTTGAAGCAGCTTTAAAAGCAACAGGCTCAAAGGCTATGTTTGTTCTTCACTGACTTGACTCAGGGAAGCCAGATTGTTCTCTCCACTGTCTTCAATCATTTCATTAAGGTCCATTTCATGGATTTCTTCATCATACGATGTATAAAAATTGCTTTGTATATTGTCCTCACAAAAAATACATTCCTAAAACAAAACACAAACAACATTCAGTCAAAGAGAGCATTTTCTAAACATCAGTCCATTTGTATATTATCCCCAATTCCAAAGGAACCTGTAAATCTGTGCTACACTCAGGTATATTCCATTCCCCAGCTGCTCCCACACAATCAATTTATAACATGTAGTAAATCAACACAAGGTACTCAACAACTCTACTACAAACAGTTACATCACAGAACACTTACAATTCTGACATCTTATAAAATAAGCGCTATAAATTTTTTCCTACATTTGATTGCTAATACTGATATGTTAATATGCTCATGTCAGCTTAAGAGACTGAAGCAACTGTAGTTTCACACCTGTTGGATGCTCTCACATTAATACTGCTGTAACATTAATAAAAGGAGAAGGATCTATTTAAGTTCTATTGCATTCACTTTTGAAACATTCATGAATAAAGAGAGCCTCTGCATTTGATAACTTATCTGAAAAAGCCTACAAATGATGGAGAGCTTAGGGAAGTGGAATGCAATCAGTTATTTGTAAGTAAAATTCACATATAACCAATAAAACTGCAAGGATTCTTTTTTTTTCTTTCCCAACTTGTTTCCTGAGCTATTAATCTACTTATACAATCTAAACAAGAGATGATCCTGTAGGAAAAATTCAATACAGAGAAGGAAAGCTGTATTCACATTCATCGCTCACTTTCAAGGAAGAAATAGGTATAGGTTTCTATGAGCAAAACAAATGTGTTTTTCATGTCATACAAAATTTTTATGCAATGAAATTGCTGGCTGCATTGATACATAATTTCAAAGAGATGCAACAAAACTAGAAATAGCAAGGACATTTCTTATACCGAATTCACTACTACGCTGACTTTTCTACTGGAAAGATGTCTGGTAAGTTAAATCAAGCCAGAAGCCACTGCAAGCACTTCTTCTCAGTATAACTGACCAAGCTTTCCAAACAGGATTGGAAAACTAACACAGGCAGCTAATAACAAGCATTGTTATATGTGCAAAAACAACAAACTAATTTAAACTTACAGAATTAGCAACAGTCTTTGGCAGTCCACCTTGCTGGATCCATGGATGAACTTCAATAAGCTCTCTTTTTTGGTCTTCGGTAAATTTTGGTTGTAGTTTCTGCATTTGCTTTAATTTCAGCTTATCTTCTTTTAAAACTGTTTCCAAATCTCTAAAATGAAATGTATTCAGAAACTGAGCTTCAATTCTTTTGGGACTTTACACCTACATAAGGTTACACAATCAAATGTGAGCTTTTTTTTTTTTTTTATAAACTATTTTTGTTCTGGATTGTTAAGTTTACAAATCTGACCATGGAAAAAGTTAAGAGTGATTATTTCAGCAGCATTCTACATTTGCAGAAAACTTCAATGCATCTCTGCTGGCTCGTTGTTCTTCCAAATCCCACTGAGAATGGCTTGCTTAGAGCTATTAAGGTAGTACTACCAGTGAAACAAAAAAGTTCAGTACCCCTCTGCAGCTGCTGCAGTGAGTTTCGAGTTCTCCTTCCGCAGGACAACCCGAATCAGACACTAGATGTACATATGAGATATGCATCAGCTTCCAAAAAACACACACAGTTAACTTAAACTTAGGTAACAGACCTAAAAAAAACCAAGTCGTTCTTTTCCAAAACTTCTCAGGTAGTATGAAAAAGATAGAAAGGAAGCAGTGATTCTTGACACTGACCTAAACATTTAAACAAGTTGTCTTCTATTAAGACAGTGATTCAGTTCACCCCGCTCCCCCAGCGCACATGCAGCTTATGAAGGACTGAGGTACTGGAATTACCTAGAGGGTATCTGGTAAGTCATCATAACGGTGTCATCTGTGTTTGCCATCAAAAGCCATATAGGATCCTGAAGAACGTACTTAATGAAGTGCTCGCTTTCTTCTATTTCTGCCTTCATTTTTGTTTTATGATGGTTTTCTGAAGAATCGATACTCCCAAAGTATTTGCTGGTATGACTAGTTTCACTACTGCCTTTAAAAAAGAAATTAAAGATTCATTAGAAATTGTCAAATACATAGATCAGTTCAGTATTTTTGAAGCTAGAAATAGTTTAAAAGAACTGAAAGCATAAGACATCACCACCATTTCATTTTTAAACAAAAGGTACTCCTCTTCCCACTTGGGTAATATTTTAAACATTTTTAAAAACCCAATCATTAAAGCTAAACCTCTATTAAGTTGCAATAGAATAATCAACTACATGAAAATAAATTTGAAACACCAAGGATTGTGGTACTCCCTCTTCATTACTCCATCATGCCTATGAAATGTTTTATAGACTACGTACACACAAAGAAATCAGAAGTTCTATACTGTAAATCATAGTAGAAAGGACTGTCATGTGATGCAATGAAAAAAAGAAAAAGAATGAAGATTAAATACAGGAGTGATTTTTCCATGAAGCACTCAGCGTTCACCTGATGTCTGTAGTACATCATACTCCAATGCTCCTAAAATGCTAGGAGTATTCACTGTCTGTGTTACCTGTTCTGCTCCCTGACATGTCACAGCCGTTAGATCCAGACCCGAGAGACTCAGCAGCTGCAGATACACCACTCCCTGATGAAGCTGAGCCAGTGCCTGAGCATGCATCTTCTTGAAGTAAAATGTCAAGCAGGACACTGGACATGGAGAGCGCATCGCTATTTTGAGCATCCATTGGAGACTCAGCCTGGTGACAGGAAGAGGAGGGAAACAACAACAGAAAGTTACGGTCATCTCACTTCCAGTTCCTTACATTTAGTATTAATCCACTTCAGTTGGTATTCTGCTAAGCTTACGCTACTTTTTGTTTGTCAGTATAAACAGTTACAGCTAAACCTCATTAAAAGTTGGCTTGAAGAACTTCAGAAATTAACGTTGACAAAGAACTTAATAGACTACATTTTAATACATAAACTAGCTTCAGATATGTCCTCAGTGCTTTCCTGAACTAATGCCTGCTTTGCCTTCATGTTCAAATAAGTGATGATGAAATTACAGAAAGTAATGTTGTGCCGGTTTCTGAGGAATGGGAAATAGCCTTTGGAGGGGATTTAAAAGGATTTCCCATCCAAATTGTTAGTATTAATTTTTGACAACATTAATATATTAAGTATATATCATCATCACAGAAATCTTTACAGACACAGCACTTCATCTGAGGTTTGTTGGATTATTAATTTAATCAATCCATCAAATTTAAATGGGCCAGGAAAAGAAGCAGAAGTTATCTCACAGCTCTCTATAGCTTTAGGGGACAGTGCACTAAGAAAACAAAATAGTTAATGTCTGCAAGCACTCTCTCATAGTTTATTTTGACTACTTGTTTGTAAACAAAGATGATTTTCTTTTTATCAGCTTCTTTCAAGACCTCAGTTACAGACTGCTTTCCCCTCACTCTCTTCTCAGAAATGCACTACCCAAAAACTTTGTGCTAACCATTAAAAAAAGTGAACAAGTGATATGAAATCTATTTCAGTGCTTCTCAACGAATGCATTAGCACTCACATTAGAAGAAGCAGAGCAAAACTGATTTTGGATTCATTTTCAAGTTTCCTGGGGGTAACTTCAGGAGAACAAGACAACTTGTTCTTAAACTTTAAAAGTTAACATTATTCAAACAATTGGATTTCACATTCATTCAGTCTACCAAAATCTGAGTTTACTAACTGCAATAGTGCTCCATCTCTAGAGACTATAGAGCACTTGTTAAAATATAAGGTCCACAAGTGAATTTTAAAAATGATAAAGTAGAGGCAAGAAAACAAAAGAGGGAAGAAGATCCACTATGGGTATCTCTACATTTTAACAACCTTAAATATTTTTAGAGTGCCAAGATTTTAAAAGGAAAACACACACGCACAAAAAGAACATAACATACTTACTGGTAGAGATCCCTTTCCACTACCATCATCAGTTGTCATGATTTTGCCTATGGCTCCTTCCTCATTTAGAGCTCCATGCAAACCAGCAGGAGCTCCACTTTCTACAGTTTTTGTGTTTTCTTCTAACTGTAGAAGATTCAGAGGAGAACTACACCTTGATTGGAATAAAGGCGGGGAAGCCTGGTCTTGAGGACCCACTGACTGTGGAGTGCAGGAGCGGGATGGCTCGTTTCGTGTCTCTGTGACAGGAACCTTTTCGTTTTCTGCTGGTGGATTATAATGGAATGGTTGCGTTGGAAAAAACGCCTGTTGTGGGAAAGGGGTAGGGGTAGTGAATGGAGGCTGTGCTGGAAATACTGTCTGAGAAGAGAAAGCAGGATGGGTAGGAAAATTGGCTTGGCTGTGGTAAAGCGTTTGAGGTAAGCTATTGTTCATTTCTGGGTAGACATAGTTGGGGAGCACAAGAGCTACAACAGGTGTCATAAGGGGGGCAGAAAACTGGGACGGTTGCATAGGGCAAGTATTTCCCGAGTCTGGCAGCTGATTAAAACCAGAGACTGAAGTCTCAGGAGCTGGTGGCACAGTCCCTGCTGCTGCTGCTGGAAAAACAGGAAGTGGATATGCAGGCATAACAGTTGGAAAAGACATCGCTGAATAGCTTGCTTGTGAAGTGTCTGATGGCGACCAAGCGGTAGTATTTAAACCCTGAAGAGGAAAGCGATGGGGGAATTTAGTTCCAGAAGTTGTACTGTCTGAGGACTCCTGTGGTTTAATGCGTTTTGATTTCCTATTTTTCCCACTTTTCTTCCAAGGCTGATCCATTCCAGAAGTTCCATTTCGTTGTCCACGGCCACCTGCAAAAACAAAAACAATGACCAAAGGAACCAAAAAACCAAGAAAAAAGAAGAAAACATCAGGAATCAGGAAGAAGCCTACTGGCAATGTGATGGATCCCCTACACTGGCATTCCTAGAAATTGGTCAAAACTGTAGTTCTGGACTTTAGTTTGTCCACTCAAACGGAAGGATGGGGGAAGAAATCACTTTTACCTCTAGCAAAAGAGCTGAGCAGACTGGGCAAGGTAAACCATGATGACATGACTTAGGGAAACGAAAATAAACAATAAAGAATAGAAGTGGATCAGTTAAGGCTCAGATGTGTCATCCAATCAGTACAATGGTACAAAACAGTGGCTCTGAAAGGAGCTGCTCAAATCACTACAGCAATTACAATGAAAGCAGTAGAGGACAACTGAAAGCACTTCTGGAGAGTTAGGATTGCACAGGTCTGTAACTGAAAAGGTGAAGAAATAAAAGCAGCAAAGAAGAGAAAGTACACAAAAGAATTTTCTTTTGTGAGTGGAAAGAGCACTGAAACTTCATAAATTCTGCAAGAAAAGCACGGAACCTTATTCAGAAGTCAGCACCAACCAGCTCTTCCTTAGGTGAAAGCTATCAGTTCATCTCATTTACAGACAAGAATAAATACATCAATCATCTTTTATGGTTAAGTACTTAAATATTTAAAAGCTGTTCCAACTTTTAGTTTGCGTAAGGCTTATTTAGTCTGAAAGTTTATCAAGGATAGAGAATGCAGAGCATTTCAGTTCCAGAATATGTTTCCTAAATCAAGGACTTGCATATCTCTATGTATATCAAAAATGAAAGATACAAGAATTGGCAAGAAAATGCTTCTCAGTATCTGACATCTCTTCCAAACAGAACCGAAATGGAAACAAAGTCAGGTCAGTACCAAGCACTTCAGAAATGTCATCTTGAGTTCCTAGCCCTACCAAAACAAAACAAAAAACCTCACTGTTACAGATACCCTGTTCCACTTTTATCCCCCACTGACATAACTTAATGGCAACCATACAGTTAGACAGTGACACAATAGTGAAATGGGAGTAACTGGCTGTAAGCAAAAGAAGCTGGAAAAAAAGCACTGAAAGATGGAAAGGCAGAAGGAACAGAAAAGCAGGAGAATACAAGCACAGACAGGAGAAAACATTTTGAAATGTATTTGCCTCTTGAAAGTAGATGCATAACAATAATAATATTATGAACTGATAGCTAGAACATTAGTAGCTATTGAAACATTATATTTAAAGCTATATTCCACCCAATCTTCAAGGCAAGGCCATCACCAGAATTTTTCTATAGACTTAAACATAGCATGTGACTGCCACCGTTCACAGTGGCTCCCCAACACTGTTAAAAATGCAAGTGTCCTCTCAACAGGATTCACTTCATACACAAAGAAAAAAAAAAACTGTTGTCATACCACGTTCACCAGGCCTTCCTTTAGGTTTATCCTGTAAGTAGTAATTGCAGTGGGACTGGAAAATATTGAATCTCTTGATTTCTTTGAACTTATTCAAAAAGCTTTGCTCTTCTTTTTGTGTATGCACTGCAAGGACTTCCTTTGTAAGTCCCAGTTTTTTAAATGACTCCTTTTCCTGATTTACATGCGTAGAGCTGGATGGAGGGGCTGGAAGTTGGCTATCTAAGAGTTCTGCTCCACTTGGACCATCTTCTATCATTTCTACAAAAACAGAAGGAATAGAAATCACGATCAAGAGAAGTGCTGCATATGCAATATAAGCTACTACAAACTGTGGTAACTTCTCTTTGAAAGTTTAATATAATAAATTCTGTCTCTATTTATTCAATTTCCATGAGAACACCTTAGCTATAAATAATGCAAGTTAACAAATAGGTACCAGGTGTTCTCTTTTCTGAGGTTATACTTGCTGGAAATCAGACTGTTGGCAACGACATACTAGCAGAAATCATACCTAATTCAGGTTGTGTCTTTTTGTCTCCAACATGAACAATGGTGCTACTGTAGCTGCACTGACTTGTGAGCGATACAACACTTTCAGGTTTGCCAGGTAAGGCCAAAGAAGTTAAGTGAGCACCAACTACTGGGGGACCACTTGCTTTACCAGACGCCTTCAACACAGTAGAGTCTATTCAAAAAATAGGAAAAAAAGGAAATTACATATGTAAATAAGCAATACATTGCTAAGGTTGTAGAACAACAAAGGCTTACTTGTGCTTAGCAAGATAAAAAGTGAATATTTCAGTTGATCTCACACATTTAACAAGAATGTTTGAGGAATAGAATAACTTCTGGGCAAATAAATCCAATCCACTACTCGCAAATACAGTCAAGCCGAGTCTTTCCTGTGAAGTACTTCTTGATCTTTCCTAAGTATTACTCTTCTTTGATGGTTTGACTTCGGAAGCTTCTAGCCTTCGCCAGCCTAAGATGAAGTCCCTCCCAGTTCCCATCTTGCTTTATGTTAGTCTCTCACATAGCTGGTTATTAGCTGTCAGATGTTAAGTTTTGCTCTAAGCATCTCTCTAGTTCTTGCACTTGAAAGCTGTACACAGCACTCCAGCAGAAGTCACATCAATGCCTCGTGAAACATTCTCAAACCATTCTTTCTCCAGTACCAACACTCAGCAAAACTCTCAGTGTGAGACCTGAAGTTAGCCTTCTCCTGACAGCATATGCTGTTTACCTGGTCGTTCACAGTTATCTGTGCAACAAGAAGCTAGCAAATCCCCGTCCTTGCCTATCAACTAGAACTGCAGAGACTACAGATGACAGCAGAAGCTGTATGCCTAAGCTACACCAGTCGCTATTCTGACAAGAAGAAACAGCAAATACATAGAGAAACTAATGTAGAAATACCTCCTAAGGGTTGTATAGCATTAACAGATGCTTTTTGCTCATGAACACCAGAGTTCACACTTGATGAAGGTTCACATTTTCTTTTTGCTGTACCAGGCACGTTACAACTCTCCAAGTATCTAAAATAAAGCAATTTAACATTAGATATGTAAGCCTGAAGTCTAGAGCTCAATGGTAATTTACACTCTGGTTCCTTACCTGATGACACTATCCAAGCAGCTAATCTGTTGATAAGAATATACAGGTTGTTCTTTCCATGCCAACTCCTCAGTAGCCACATTTTTAGGAGTAGCTGTAGCTGTGGTATCCTTTCCTATCACTTCTTTCACCTGACCACCAGGACCGTTTTGTTTTTCTGTTAAGAGATCAACATTAATTCTTTGAATTTCCCCTCAAAGTTTCAGTAAAGCAGCAAAAGTTTTCTTCTATGCATATTTCTTAACAGAGCAGAAGTTTCTTAACAGCGTAGAGCAAGTAAGAAGTTTGTGTGCTAATATATGAATATTGTGTAAATAGCCCCCTGTTCTTAGGAATTCTTGAGGAATAAGGTTAATCAGTTAAGCTGATGGATCCAAAGGGGACAGACATAATGGATACAAAAGAAAAGATATCATTAGAGCTGAAACCCACTCAGAATGAGAACAAGTTTAGTGTACAAAAGTTATAAAATAAGCTGTTACTCGTGTCTACAAAATTTAAATTGCACTAGGAAGATTTTCATTTATTGTCTTAAAAATTTCTGAAGTTCTGTGAAAACGGGAATAACAGCATCCTCCATCTAATAGGAGAAAAAGGTATTTGACTTATGAGTTACAATTAAGGTACTTCAAAGCAACAGCTCTAGGACATCTTCACTGCATGTTCCATCATTACCAATACCTCAGTCACATGTTTTCCTGAACGTAAGGGAGAGATTAAGGACAATATAAAGAATAACAGCATTTATTCATTAAAATTGATTAGAATGAAACTGAAAAACTCTCTACTCATGTTACACCATGCACCACCGCAATAAACTAGCACTTAGTTAACTTACTAGTATACCTTACCTGCAGAAGGCTCTCTCTTATGTTCTAGTTTTCCTTTATTCTCAGTGAAAATACGCTGTCCTTTAGTTTTGACCTTACGGGCATCTTGACTTATCTGGAAGGAGGCCATTAAAAACACTCATTATGAAATTCTCACACAAGACATCGTGTATAGTGCTTCCTAATTTTCTACATAGCTCAAAAGTAATTTATCTGCAAAACAAAAGTTCCAGAAGCTTAATTTGCTTAAGATGCTAGTGTGTGAGGACTGAATGGCAGCCAGTGACCATGTTGGCAAGCAGAGCAGTCTGCAATGCCTGATCACAAAAGCATAAATCAAGTTCAGAAGGTTTAGCCTGAGTGATGTAACTAAGGAAAAATTGAGCTTTCAGAAATCTACTGCAATTCAGGAGGGGTTAACAGGAACGGCAAAAAGACTTCTTAGAAAATGGTACAGTTCCTTTGACTGCAACCACATTCAATACACTACTGCCCAATTCACATTGCCTCTGTGGCATAGCTCTGATAAGAAGAAGCACAAATTTAACTCTGCTGGTTTTGGTTTTTTTTTGGTTTTAATGTCATTAGTTTGAACAAAAATTCTCAGTATCAATTGGATACAACGATGCCCTGTAAAGTTAAGTTTTAAGCAAAAAAACTTTCACTCCATATTATACAGTGCATTTTCTGAAGCATAAAAAGGTCACAGGATATCATTTTTGTACACACTTATTGCTGCATTTTATCATTGAAAATAAGAGGTATAAACTTTCCCCTCAGAAGAAACTGCTTTCAAACATCCATCTTTTTTTTTTTTTGTCCAGAAGCAAGCATATAATGGGCACTACAATGTGCTAACTTTCAAACCTGTAATTGTGCTTCAGTACCCTGAGACTTCATCTGCAGTGCAAATATTTATTCCTCCTGACAGAAAGCTTTTTTCCATATTAAACAAAAGACAACACTTGCCTTATACTTCTTCCCATCCCGAATTAGAAAGAGTTATGCTAAAAGTTAAAAATCACTTTGTTTTGTATCTCATACTTGAATTTATGAAAATAGAAAACTTACTGTTTTATCTTTTTGTGTGTCATCATTATTATTTCCTGCGCTGTCACTGGAGGATGCCACACTCATTAAGTGTTCATGTGAGCCATTGCTACCTAGACTTCCATAGCCACTGGATCCACTGTTGTGTACAGGCTGTTAAAAACAACAGAACATACAGTCTCTGCACACCAGCTTTCAACAAAAATGAAATTGTTATTAATAGTTCCGTGTCAGGTGAAAGGGATTTATTTTAGGTTTTTCGTGCAGTTTTGTGTTTGTTTGTTTAGTTTTTTTTTAAATTGTTTGTATGAAGATGCCATAGCTGCACTAAATCCTTAAATACCAACTGGAGCTTTAACATGCTTAAGTGAGTCATGCTTGGCAGTCAAACACAAATAGTTTCCAGGACTGTGGCCAGAAATCCCAATGCAGTGGAACAGTGGAAGATAGTTAAACAAAACATCACATTAAGATAAACACCCTTTCTTCAGTGGGAATTTAAAATAGTGATACAAAAGCACATGCTGTACCTGTAGTAATAGCCGATATATTTGCTCTGTGATCTCCTGAACGCTGGGGTGAAGGATTCTGTCCTCTGTATAGTTGGGAGCAGCAAAAACATCTTCATTTAAGGGACCCCTACATAAACCAAACATAACCCATTCCATTACAAGTGCAAATACTTGAACTGCAGAGAGATTACATCCTCAATTTGCCATCTATATATAGCAGACAGGATCTGATCATTATTCTATTGCATCTAAGGCCATTGAATTTGACAAAACGTGCATCCATACTTGCTTTGAGCAGAGCTTTTCTCCTAAAGCAACTTTTGACAGTACTGATAAAATACAAAACAGTTCAAGTTTCCTTTATTTAAAGCAGCTACTACATCATTAACCCAAATATAAGAAGGAAACAATTTATGTTGAGGGGGAATTTTTACCCTCTCTAAAACCTTTAAGGCTTTTTTAAGAATCACTAAATAACCTGGACGGGGAAAAAAAAAAAATCATGACTATTGACTTACGTCCTAACTTTGTGTCTTCCAATGATAAATGAAACCTTTCGACTCCAAGGATTGATGAAACTGGACCAGCTAGTGTCCATGGTTATATAATCTCCATTTCTAGTGCAAAACCTGATTGGCGAATAGTCAAAAGGCTGCCCTCCATATTGAAGTACTGTTAAGAATGATTCAAAAAAAGTCAGTTTAATAATTGCAGTTCTAATTAATGATTCAGAGTTTAAGATGACTGAAGAGACAGCTTTATATTTTCATAGTTTAACAAATAAACATCGCAAGAATGGCTCACTTTCTTTTCATGGACTGCTTATGAAATGAGGAAAACTACACTTCAAGGTATGACAATTTCTATCATGGCACTCTCAGGACAATTTTCTTTATGTACAAAAGATATGTACAGCAGATATGCTTCACTTCAAAAATGAAAATGAGAAAATAATTTCGATTTCCATTAAGAATCAAGTTGTAGAGTAAAGAAATACTTCAACATCTAATTACTTGAAGGTAAAAATGTAGTCTCCTTTTTTTGCTTAGTCCTTTTCAGATGTCACTTCTAACTTTCAGGTGAAAAAAAAGAAAAAAGATATTTCTTCCTCAGCAAAGAGATTACATACTTTTTTTGTGAATTGCTAGCATTAAGGGTCTGTCATTTGGGTGAAGATGCACCAAAACTGGTGTTCCTATTAAGTCCTGAGGTAGGTATCCCAACAGAGGTACAGCTCTGGAGAAAGAAAAACAAAGAAAAAAAACTTATTTAAATAAATCGAGTGAAATAAATGTTTACTTAATCTTTAAAATGTTTCCATTTAAGTTTTATTTACTCTTTTTCCTCCAATTTTAAGTTTAAATTTTGTGAAATAGTAGTGCCAGCTTAGTAGTAACAGGACTGTTTGGGGGGTATTTGTTTGTTTGTTTTTATTTGTTTCTAACATTATGAAACAGTGCTCAGACCAAAGTCAAGGAGCCTCCTACAGCAGTTCTCCTGTCTTTTCTATGCTGCCTAGCTCTACAGGCTGAGTACTTACCCTAATTTTAAAAGAGCATTAATAACATTTAATCTTATAAAACTCTCGTGAAAGTAAATAGTACCCCCAATCTATGGGCTGCATGCCAAGGCTAAGGATCACACAGGATTACTGTATCTGAACCAAGCAGGGCAGTTGACTAGGGTACAAGAAAACTTCTTCACAGGCAGGTTATGAGTTTAACTCTGCAAGGAAACAAGCTTATTAATTAGAATAAATAACTAAAATTAATGTTCTTGAATTCCTGCACAGTAACTTCTTCTAATGATGAGATGAAATCACTTATTGAATTTATTGAGCTTTCAGGAATGAGAGATAAATCCCAGCATTGAGATGCTTTTATGGTAGCCAACTCAGTTTTCAGTAAGAAAATAAAATAGAATAAAATCCTACACTATCACAAAGAAAGTCCCCTATAAAACAAAGGAAAGAGAAAGCAAAAGGAAGGAAAAAGAAAGCCTGTGTTTTCAACTCAGAAACAAACAAACTTGCTCTCATGTTCTTATAAAATGTTATGATATTTCAAAGCACATCCCTTTCCTTAAAAGCTTTAGAATATTGCGACACCTCAGCCTCCTGTTTTTCAAAGTAGTATCCTCCATTCTTCACAGACTTCCAATTTCTGTCACCCACACCCTCCGACAGATACTAGACAAAAACAGTCCAGAGAACTAAAGGAAAGTTTGCTTTGCATCTTAGTTCCAGAAATTCTGTGAATAACTTAAATTCACATGTGCCATATCTGGCTATATTGATAGTTTCACATGAACTCTCAACTTCCACAACCATCAAAGCAACACAAAAGCTTCAGCCAGTAAAGCTTGAGTAGTTTAATCATGAACATAGAATACGATGTTTGATGATTTTCTTTGTTGTTTTTTTGTTTGTTTAAAATGATGTAATGTTACATTCTATAGACTTAAAAAAAAAAAAAAAAAAAAAAAGAAGCCTCATTCATATAGTGCTTGCTGACACAGGACATTTTCCTGTCTTTGGATTCCATTCTTTGAATTTATTTTCCAGCTTGCCCAAGATGGAAAGATAAAAGAACAAGTTGTTAGTAGGCAAACACAGTTTTCCACTTCAAGAGCACAGTGGAAGTGCTTTCATACTTTATTTATTTACTTAAGTAACTTACCTCTCATCTACATCCTGGAACAAACAGGTTGGTGTGTGTGTTGTTGTAAAAATTCTTTTGTCTGGAGGAATTCTGGGTGCTGAGAGAAAAATAAAAGCAGGTTAACAAGTTTATTGTGAGTACATATATTACCTAAAGTTTTAATTAAATGCTGAGTAAAATCTAGAAGTCTGCCTAAGAGCATATAGAAAAGCATGCTGTTATCTCACAGCCTCTCAGCAAGGGCAGAGAACAGAACCAATTATCATGTACTTCAATGAAATCACTGATGGTACTCAAATACACTAATTTTCTTAGGCTGCAATTCAGTTGTGCTAAACTGCACAGAAGTTCCTGTAGCAAAGTACTGAACAGTTCTAGATTTCATAGAACAGAACAACTATCTTGAAATTATTACCTTCATAACCAGAATGCACTTTTTCTGCAAGCAGCACACAGCAAAGTTGGTCCTCTGCTACTTCTGGATCTTGTACTTTGATAAGGTAAGGAGTCATCCGAAATGGGTGATAGCAAATCTCATTTTCACGCTCCTTTCCCGCACTAATAATTAAACAGAGATTATTATTTGCACAGATTCATCTCACACTGAACAAAATTTTATCTACTGTATTTTCCTTAGTTACAAAAGGACTATATAGTAGCTCCTAGAACAGCACCCAAGAATTTTGCTTCCTGAATCTTCAGTAGAACAGAACCTAATTCTTGCATCCTTTGCATATTGACTGCAATAATGCATTCATCATCATCTTTACTGCTTAAACTAAGACCCACAGGTGCTTTAAATGGAAATTGCATGGAAAAAGTCCACTTATGATAGATTATTTTATTGATCCAATAATCTTAATCTGATATTAACCATCACTTTAACCTTCACAGAGATTAATATAGTTTTATTTTATGAAGACTGTTATAACCCTTCAGTTAATAATTAAATACCATCTTTTCCTCAGTATTTATGCTTATTTAAAAAAGAACAAAGTCTCAGAAGTTTTACCTATAATAACAGTTTCTGACCAAAGAATAAGAACGAAAACAATACCCAGTGATTTATATATATATATATATATATATATATATATATATATATATATATATATATATATATATATATATATATATATATATATTAGCAATAGGTATTATTGCAGGATGGATTTATAAAGTAAAAATTTCTGGTATCAATGTTATTTAGAAGAAAAAACATCTACAAAAATATCAGCAGTACTTTTACTCGCAGTTTGTTTAAAATATATTAATACCTTAATTATCAGGTATTTACTTACTCCAGAAATAATTCAGTAATTGGTAGCATTTCTGGAAAGAAAAATTGGGACCTGAGAGGCAACAGATAGCAAAAAGAAAACTAAAAGAACTGTAGCATCTATTGACTACAAAAAAGTTACCCTCATCTATCTTCACTGGGCATTTGAGATAAATTTAATGCACCATTATTCTTACAGAATGAAAGAATCTGTAGCAGGTGCTGAGCACAACAGTTCAACTAACACCAAATGAAGGCTTTCTCCACAGCTGTGAAAGATACCATATCAGCTCTATTTAGGATGCAAAGGTCAATATTCAGACTGATTAACTTCTAAGGTGCAACTTCCTGCAACCACTCAGTAGTTCCCTGCAGAGCTTCTGGAACAGCGAGATGACAAGCATGTGCTTGGCCTTATGTTCACATTATGGGATAATAAGAAACTTGCACACTGTGATACTTATAAAGGTCACATAGTTTGCAATGCATAGTTTCATAACATCATATCTGTTATAACTGTCTTACCTGATGCGACAGAAAAAAGATTTCTCTTCCATGCAATCCTGGGTGGAAGACTCTAGAATTATTAAACATTTTATGAAAAGTTACAAATTACTATGATATTATGATGTTTAATACAGTAACTTTTCCCCAATAACAATAAAAGAGATGTAGCTTGTATCCCTCCAAAAGTTTCAGGTTCCTGTAAGCCTATGATTTTATGCTTTTCTGAGACTGGCATGTGAATCACAGCTGCTTGCTTAGTAAGTCTTTTGGCAAAAACATATCTAAACAGTTCTATGGTCTGAACTGTTTACACATCTGCTTTTTCACTAACTTACAGAATTGACCAAAAAAGTGAGTTTCCACAACTCCCCAGGCTGGATTTCTTTCCTAGAAAGGTCAGTCAGAGCATCAAATACATTTGCCAACCTCTACCAGTCCAGCAAAACCCAGGCAACTCTCACAGCTTTCCTCCCTTCTCCTTTTAAGTCTACTGAAATAGACTTTGAAAAAGTGGCCACAGACTGATTTGCAAGGCACACTCTGGTCTTTCAAAGACCTCACTGTGCAATACTTCTAGATATAAGATAGGATATGGATGTTGGTACATGAGATATGATACATACTTTTATTTAAACTGCATTTCTGATAAATGAGGCTATACACAAACTACAGAAAAAAAATCAGTAAGTTACATAGGTAACTTAAACAATCAGGATCAAATGGTCAAAACTGAACCTCTTCTGAGCCAGAAGTTGGACCAGAGACTTTAAAAGGTCCTTTCTGACCTAGTTAGTGTACTTTGTTGTTAATTGTTTCCTCAAATTTAATACGGTTCACATTCTGACTTAACTTCATAGACTTAATCTACAGGGATTGGAATTTCAAACATTTAGAACAGAACTTGAAATACAAGTGTTTGCTTAAAATAGTTGGCAGCTATCTTTCCGTTCCTAACAGCTGTCAGTGCACAAGTAAAACAACCCTCTCACAAACAAATACTAAGTGACTTAAGAGATATAACCTCCTTCAGCATTAACATGCCTAATATCCTTTTCCCAAGACTAAAAGAATAGATACACAAATTACATTTGATAAGTGCTCAATGATATTAGCTGTAGTATATCTTTCTATACAATAATCAAGATGCCCAGTATACAAATCATAACCATTACAGAAGTAAGAAGGCAGAATATTATCTTTCTTTTATCTACAGAAAGTTTTTTTTTTTAAATGCTGGTCATTTGCAAGAAAATCGTGGAAGACAAATCCACTTTCAGCATAAATGCTACTTCAATTTGAATCATCAGTTGGATGAGAGGAGCCCAGAACCAATGAATAATAGCAATCAGAAGACTTTTAGCCAATAGACAACCTCTTCTGATATATAAAAGGCATGTTATACATGCCATATGTTCAGAGCTGTTCTAGTAATGATATGTGCTATACCCTCATGAAATGATAGGAAAGGATGAAAGGATATTTTTAAAAAATTAGCATGACTGAGGAGTAGAGAAATGTCTGCTGTTGGACCACTCACCAGCTCTGCTGCAAATATTCCAAGATGGTAATCTGTATGGCGTAGTAGAAGTATAAAAAACACTGACATCCTGAGGTGCCAATAACTCCACAAATTTGGCATTTTTAAAATAACCCCTCTTACAGCGAAGAATCGAAGCAGCTTGATCAGAGATGTACACAATTTTCCCAGTAATCAAAGATACAGCTACAGCAAACATATCCTAAGAAGAAAAACCTCAAAATTAGACACTTTAAAAAACATTCTTCAATGTGTTTATTGTTTAAACAATACGATAAAAGCAAGACACCAAGATTAAAGTATGAAGTTCACAATAAAAAGGAAATAAAGACAATTAAACCACATCTATTTATGGAGCAAGAAAACACTTATCTTGTGAATTACATACATATTGTATATACTTTGAACTATGCAGTAATAATACACTCTGATTTTCCCACATTACATGCCTTAAACATCATACAAAGGTGTAAGGAGCCTCCAACTTAAACTGCATGAATTGCTTTCACAATAATACTTGTGTTACAGCCATATTTGACATTTATGAGATTCAGCTGCTTTGTGAAGAGTTGTTTATGTTAGTTTGTTCATCCACTATCCACTGCATAATAAAAAAAGTGCTCTAAACCATTTGGTAAAAATAATGAGTAGATAGGTGGGAAAAAAGCCCCAAACATATACAAACTCTACTTGTATTATTTCTTGTTGCTTTTCTGCTCAACAAGGAAGAGTTCCCTGCGTCACAGACTTTAGTGCCTATCCACTGTTACTGTACACAAGCCTAAGAACTGTCGTCAGAACACTGCATTTACAAACTCATGCTTTGGATCAATTGATGTTTTGTTCAAGTTACACTCTAGACTAGTCTATTTGTTTTACCTTCTGGGCTACTTTGTTATTCATAGGTTCAACAGAAAAATGACTTCAAACTAGGAAACGCCCTCCACCTACCTGCTACTTTATTAATTTTGGAACTACATAGATTCAGAAAGAGACTTCAGGGAAAAAATAGTGGAAGGCACTCTAAGTGTAGATGTAATTACTGTTGACTTCCATAATAATCCTAAAACACTGAAAATGGGGAAAATAAAATAATCATTCTGACTACTTCAAAAAACCTACATCGATTACCACAGCTGCTCTTATCTAAAAGAAGAGACAGCAGCACTGGTTCAGAGAGTAAGCTTGTGCTGGTTGCAAAGACCACAGATACCACAGAGGACTCAGTGACAAACAGATTCAAATACTTTGGTCACTTTCCAGTCACATAAGCACAAATAATAGATAAAGCATCACATCGGTCCTAAACAACTGACAGCTCAAATGATTCATTATGTCTCTATACTAAGCTTTGTAATGAGATATACTGTAAATGCATTTCCTAAGCATCCTAAGAAGAAAACTAATTATTTACACATTTTCACAGTGCATTACATCACATGGATATTCAGATATATCACACCATTGCCCCTAAACATGAGATACAATTCATAACCAAATGTTTAAGCTACTTATTTCCCATCCATCTAACTGACAGAAGAAAAAAAAAAGATTAAGTGCTCAAAATTTCTCCTTCACATTCACTGGTAGGCAACAGCCAGCTTCTTCAGATTATTGGTGTAGTCATCAACTTCTACCTTGTAAAAAGGAGGCACGCTTGAGAATTCTTATTCCAGAAAATATTTTACACACACGCTGTATAATTGTCAGCATACTCACTGCATTTTTCATGATGTATTCTGAGGTTATAGTCTCAACTTCTTCCACTGTATAAGATGACACATTGAGTCCAGAAGGCTGGGATTCATTAATCATCAGCAATTGGTAATATTCCTCATTGGCTACATCAAGAACATAAGAATATTAAACAATTTATATTCAGAAGTAAAAATCACATTAGTATGTAGACAGCCTGAAAAAATTTGACTTTTTCTGGCACAAGCACTGAATGGGCAATTGGAAAGTCTAGGGTACTATTCCAAATGAGTTCTTCCACAGTGAAATTTCCTCATAAGAATCAATGCACTTTTATCCATCTTAACATACTCATATACGCGTTGTATTACATTTCTGTCTGTTTGACAGTTTCAAAATTTGACGATAAACAACAACTTTGCAAACAAATTTACAACAAATACCAGTAAAATACCAAGCATCTGGCAAAACTGCTTTAACTCCCAAGTAAATATTTAATTTTACCCAGATCAGTTTTATTTAAGCAGTATCATATACTTGATTACCTTTAACTTGTTTAATGCTTTTAAGGGCATATTTCAATGTTGTTAGGACACTAGATTTGCCTTTAATTCTCTTTTCAGCAGGAAGGTGAGCTTTCAGCTCTTGTAATGTCTTCAACAATTCCTTTTGTGTTTTGGCTTTAGTAGACTGCTCACTGCTGTAAGATTAAAGACAAATAATAAAAAGTTACTTGGATGCTTGGAGTAATACATCATCCTCATAGAAACTCAAATACGCTGACAATCGTCACACACTTAAATATGTGCAGCTAACCACATTAAACTTTTCTATTAGTTAATATCAACATTCAAAACTTGTAGTAATTCTTAAATTAGCTATAATTGCTTCGAATAGAAGATTTACCACAACCAGAAATCTTATAAAATATATACTGCCTGTATGTGAAACAGTGTATCTATACACATATATACACCCAAGCACCAGTGAACTTTTTTTTTTTTTTTTTTGCACCAGTCTCCCTTCCCCTTTTTTTTTTTGTGGTATATCCCTTAGTTCCTTTAAAATTCAAACTCTCAGAAATGTTCATGGACTTCAAAGTAGAGAAGCAGGAGGTCCACTCAAGTCTTCACCTCCTGTTCGAGCAGGTTCTCATAGGAAAGGTCCCTGAAAAGGGAATGGCAGTGGGAGAGCATCAAGTTAACAAAACAAATGGAGAAATGCTTGGAACAATGTATTCCAGTTAAGCATGGCAATACATTAAGTAACATAAGGAAGGCTGAGTAAATATGAAGGGTGAAGAATCAGAGGAGGCAGCTGGAGACAGATATCTTATTAACATTTCTCAGGTGCATGCTCAAAAGTGTTGTCTCAATGCAGAAGGTCAAGCTACAGCAATAATCAGTGCTAACACTAGAAAATTGCCTTCCTTTGAAATCCTTGGTATCTCTTATCATTATTTAAAGAATGATGATAAAAATCAAAAAGGAAAAGGAGGGAAGAGAAGGGATGGAGAGGATGACAAAGATGGGTGACAAGTGGGCAGGAAGTGATTTTTTAAAAAATCACCTCATCTTTGTCATTGAAAGAAATTTTAAAAGTTAATCAGTCACAACAGTTTAGAGGATTCTAGACCTTTTCTTAACTCTCCCTAAAAATCAATTCATTCCCATGGAAAGGAAGGACTTCTATTACCACACAATTGCCATGGCTGGCACTGTCCATGGAGTTACCCCAAGGATCACTGTAGAAACAGTGTTCTTGGCAACTGTTCTACCCTTTCTGAAGCATTCCATAAGTGGCCTCAACTTCCAGTTAACTTTCAGGAGGATTTCAGATATTTTTTTATTTTTTTTTGAGTTCTTCAGGTAGATCAACTCATCTGACAGGTTTGGGGTATACTTCACACTAAATCCTTAGAAGGTGAAAAAGCAGCTTGTACTAGAATATACAGTCATAGTTCTTTTGTTTGCACCATAACACTATGATAAGCATATAATTCAGTTACTCACTGACTATTTTATACTGAGAAATAAAGGCAAGGGATAAGAGAATAATGTCATACTCCCTTGGGAAATAATATTTACCCATACACTAAAATCACACGTACAGTATGGCTTGATGGTATTAGATTTGATGCAATCTAACAAGGCCTTTTCAATAGAAGAACAATCTATGCTAACAGCAAGGAGGAAGAGAAAAGGAAAGACTGAAATAACAGAGCATACTGCTGTTTTTGTATCCTCTGGGCTTGCTTCTTAAGTGGACAAGAACACTTCTGCCAGAAAAGCTTTTCCAAATTAGCCTCTAGCATTAACAAATGCAGAAGGCTGCCTCCTTGGAAAATCAGTTATGAAATTCAAAAATATTTTTCTGAAGATCTGTAGCATCAGGCACAGTAGCCAGCCACAGAGGAGGTTTGACTTGTAGAATACAGAATCAGCAAATTCTACAAAAATAAGAGCTTTCCATTTTGCTTTATGTGCACAGTCCAAAAGGTAGTTACATGGTACAAACACTGAATCCAAAGCCCAGAAGTCTTTGACTCAAAAGCTAAACCTACAGTTTATCAGCCCATTGTAGACATCTCTTTCAAGACCATCTATAGGTATGCTCAGTCAATTGAGGTCATGCGTCTCCCATTCCAAAAAGACTGAAGATGATCAGATTGTGCTCTGAATTAACCGTGACTGGCAGTGGGGGAAATACTGTACCATCTGGATTTCTGAGCAAAGAGTTATTAATGAAGATTGCTGGTTTTGTTTAAAGAACAAGAAAATCGAGTCAACAGGAAATAAAGATTAAGAAATGTTTTTGGTTCACTCTGTTCTTGATAATGAGCAAAAAGTGAACTCCAGAACACAATTTCCACACAAAGATAAAGCATGGAAGATTTCCTTGTGTCCACAAGGCAGGCATTACGTTCAGCACACACCAAAGGGTGCAGAGGAGTATTTTTCATTTATCACATCTTCAGGATCTGTATCAGGCAGAAAACTTTCAGGTAGGTACATACGGATGGGGATCTCAACATCAGTATGCTAAAGCTGCCCAGCTTCGTCTGTCAAGGATCAGGTTTTGGTCTCCTGATCAGAGGCTGACTTAAACAAACAAACAAAAAAACCTCAAGAAGAGCAGGGCACTCTGAAGTGTCCAAATTAGAGCCTTCAATGACACCAGGTTTCTCAAGTCTATCAAGATCAGAAGCAAAGTTCATACTGCATTCCTGCAGCAGGTCTGCCCTTACAGACTAAAGGCTTGAATCCTGGTGAACGGAACACAGGAGAGGCAGATGATGTGGCTGCTGGACACCAAAACGTATCCGACTCAATGAGTGAATTCCAATTCTGAAATGCTACTAGGTTGTTTCCAGGCAAGGGCTTCAGACTAAAATCTGAAGAGCACAAAAATCCAAGAAGTCTCAAAAAAAAAAAAAAAAAAAAGAAGAAAAAGAAAAAAAAAAAAAGAAAAAAAATCCACACTTGAAGTGAACCACAAAAATAAAACTGAGGCTAAGCTAACAAGTCAAAAAAGGCTAAGAAACCTTACAAGTCATCACACAACTTGTGTAGAACAGTTACAAAAAGCTCTGATTTGATCAAGTGGTTAGGAGGACATGCTGCTGATTGAGGAAAGGAAGAGAATCAAAGACAGGACATCATCTCCTATGTGTACTCCAATTTTAGCAAAAGCAACATCAACACTTTAACTCACAAAACATCAACAACCACCCAACCTATTTAGTTTTCAGCATCTGTTATTACATACAAGCAAATTACTGAAAATATATGTTCATTTACCTGCATCCACTGCTAGACTGATTGTGTTCAGAGTTTGCAATCATCAGACTAAATGCATTTGAGCTTGAACTAAAACAAGGAAAGGCAAAAAGATTAAGATTAGTAAACTTAACATGAAAGTTACTTCATTTTAATTTTACAGTTGCTTAGTTATGACTGTCTAGAACAAAAGTCAAACTTTAAGAGTCTACTTAGTACAAGTATGGAAACTACACCTGCTACACATTTAAGAAGGTACCTCTTGCTCTGTATTTCCTCTATGCACTATGAGCTACTTCATGCACTGTGCTACTTCAAAGATGAAAATAGCACAGATCCATCCTGACTCTTAAGAACAGACTGACACTTTTTGCTATGTAATTACAGGAGTTGTTTTAACAAAAGAATGCATAAATGAAGCCAAAGCAATGATGAGGTAAAAAAAAAAAAAAAAACACACAGATTAAGTTGGCTCTGTGAAACACTGCACTCTATAAAGTATAACACATTACATAATCTGCATTATAAAAGATGACTGGTTAAGTAGTGGAAATCAACTTTAACTTTAATCTGGAGATACAGTTTATGCCACAGTTGTAACTCAAATTAGATTCAGATGGTAAAAGCCTTCAGTGAGAAAAACAAAAGTGAACTTTATTCGATACTAACTACTACCTTTTATGACAGTCTGAAGATTCCATGAGCATTGCTGAATCTTTGCCATTTTCATCAGATTCATGGCCATGAGAATCATGTCCACTGGAGTAGTTTTCATTCGTCTCATTTCCACTGAAGTCATTTCCACTGGATCCACTGCTCATCTCAATATCTTCCTGAAGAACTTCAGGAGAGTGTTCAGGTTTTGGCTGAATTTCAGAATCTTCAGCAATCATCTGGCTATGGTTACTTGCAAGTCCAGAATACTCACTCATTTTCTGTTGCTCTTTTAAAGAGAACAATGAAGAAATGTTTTCACTGATATCAGCTTGCTGCTCAGGGTTCTGCTCTTCAGTGCTAGAGTAGAAACCCCTGACCTCGATACAGTCCATGGGACACGCATTAGAAACACTGCCAAGATCAAGTCAAGCCATATTCAGAATTTTCTGTCTGTAAAGATTCTGTCTGGAAGTATAGACCCACAAATCTGAGGAAGAAGGGAAGGAAGAACAAAAGCAAAACTATTTTCTTGTCTACCTTTGCCGACAAACTGAAATTAAGTTATATTTATGGTTAATGTACTCAGCATTTCAATAGTGAAAGTTTAAGTTAAATATAATTACAATCGTAATGACATTTTTAATTAAAGTAGTATTTATCTTCTAGTGAAAACTTACAGAAAAAAAGGAAGTGGGATAAACACAAACTCCTCAGAAGTTTAAATATTCAGCTGTTTGTAGATGTCGCACTTAATTTTTGATAGATTTACTGCCTGGATTTGGACAACAGCTAGTAAAGAATATTTTATATTCAGTGAAACTATTTTGCTGGTTTTCAGTTCACCTTGGAAAACAAAAAGATTCCATTGATGCATCAGGTGATACCTAACTATGTATGGATTTTATTTATTTAATTAGTTTTAACTACGCAGTTTTGCTTTTAAGATCAGTTCTCTAACAGAACTCTCTCTCTGCTCGCTCTGTACAGAAGTCACATAGGTAAGCAGAATGAACATATAGCAGGAGGAGGGAAACAAAGTATAAAACAACTCCCATATCAACAAAAAAAATTACTATGATGCAAATATGCCTGAAGGTAGTTTTAGCCATAGACTATTACTAATTCAGTGAAAAAAGGGCCCAGCATTGTTTAGAAAGGTAAACTTAAAGCAAAACAAAAATCCTTTCTTTTAAAGCAAATTATAACAGAGCGTATAAGGAATTTAATGAATAACAGACTAACACTGAAGAGGCAAAGGAGAAATGCTATGTAGCAGTTCAACTTTTCATACAAGACAAAGATGCTTAATCTGAACCATCTCCCCATCTAGTTAACAACCTATAGATAACAATCCTGCAGACCAGAAGCTAAGATTCCCTGACCATGCAATGAAACATCAAGAAGACAAGTCGTTTTAAGAATCATGTTTGTTCTCTCCTCTTCTTCCTTTAGAATATTCAAAATAACAATCCTTGACTAATAAACCCCTCTGGAATAACAAAGGCAATACAAGAAGTCTGCAGGTAAGTTTTGCTAGTACTTTCTGCTAGTAATAACTGCAACAGTTGGCTTTTAAACATTTTTTTTTTTTTAATATTTGTGTAGCCTTTAACAGAAAGCTTTAACTTAATAAACATTTGAAACACACCATGATTCCACTCCCCCCCCCCCACGCAAAAAGCATTGAAACTATTTTCTTACCCTTTTAATTGCTGTTTTTCCAGACATTCTACATTTATTTCAAATTTTTCAGAAGAAAAAACTGCACTTCTCCTCCTTTGGCCAAAGAAATATGCAAGATATCTGTTTTCATTTGAAAGATGAAGTACAATTTAGGGACATATATTTAAGCTTTCAGCAATGGTGATATATTCTATCTTTCTATATGTTTCTATAGGAAGTGTGTAAAAAACATTTTTTCCTCAAGATTACTTAGCAGCTTTTTCACATCTAATTTCAGGTCTGCTAATTCAGACTGTGTAGACATCCTGTTACACTGCTGCATGAATAGTAGTATACAGGCAAGAAGTTAGACTTTAGCAGCTCTAAGAGTTATTTTCTGGACTAAGAAAACAACTTTTGCCTTATAAATATCAGAATTGAAACATGCAAGAAGAGAGTATTGACTGTTAGATGAATTGTTTCACAGTGGCCCATGGCCAATGATAAGCTAGAGCAGACATTTCATCTCTCATCTACTCCCTCCTGTAGATAAAGCTCACACTGTCCCTTGCCTTACCTAGCTTCACATTTTAGAGATGCTCTAACCCTGTATATAGTTCACTCTTAACCACACCTGCTCCTATTGAGCCTGAGTGGAGATGATGCTAAGCAGCTACCCATGATACTAACTGCAGTATCAGGAAGAACACCATGTTTTCACTGTTAGTGACTGAAAACATCAAGAGGCTGAGACTAGCAAATATAGAACGTGACATTGAGGAACACCTGTATGGATGGTATGTGAGGAAAAACCAAGTAAAAGTCATGTTATTGTACAGGAAAGAGAACACATGTAAAAGTGTTAATGCTCTTGCTACTACTTCATGAACTGCATAATTAAGAGCATCTACTGAGTTAAGAAAACTGAACTCACATTCAAGAAGCCAATTCTCATGCATCATCTATACTACTATTTCTCAAATAGCATGCATGTTGTCAAGCCCTATGGAGAATTCAGTGAGTCAAGGTACTCCAGCAAACTATCCAGCTAGCAATGGGATGCCCCTCAACTTTCCCCACAAGAATAAAGGTAGGTCTGGTGATCCAGTTGAGCCTATTTCAAGTAAATGCCTTATGCACAAAATTCTATGGATTAACTCCATTGTGATTACAACAAAACTTTTGAAAAAAGATAGCCAAAGCATCACCTGAAGAGATCCAACAATTACACAAATAAGTATTTTGTGTCTAATGCAGGATTTTGATCATATTTTTTCTGAGTACCATGAGGAAAAGAAACTTAAAAGAAGAGGAAAAGGATATTGTTGTTTCACAGTTACAGCTGTATCTGCTAGTAACCTGTGTCACATTATTTCTTCAGAGATAGAAAAAAGGCTCTCAAAAAACAGTGGCTTCTATACTAAAATCTCTTAAAGAAAGCTATTCACAGACTCATATTCATGAGCTGTCAAAAGACAGACTATGAGAGTAGCCCTCAATTTTCCATTGGTAAATATTCCAATATTACTGTAATGCATCTATCTGAAAAACTGTGTTATTTATGAGAAGGGCAATGATCATACCACAGACTTCCTACTTAAAATGCAAATATTTTAAGTGTGAGAAACCTCTCTGAAATTCTAACAGCACAGTGTGTTATAAATGATGCAGTACTCTCAGTCCCCATAGTTGCCTGCAAATTTTTATTTATTTTTTAAAACTTGCTTTGGAAAATTATTTCCCTGAAGTCTTTTCTATCATCTTTAGAAGCTTAAGGATCAATGAAATTGTGCCACAGTAGCATGAAGAGTTTTGTGGTTTGAAATTTTGAGTTGTTAAATTACTGATGAGCAATTTCTTCCACCTCTAAATATCCTCTATTTCTCTTCCTTCCCTGACATCTAGGCCAGCTTTGCCAGATATTTGTAGCAAATTTCAATAGTTTCTTTAGGTGCATGAGAACTGCTCTCAGAAACATAAACTTGCAGTAACTTTCACGGAATTTTCCATACCTCTTTAAATAAGTGCTGATTTATCCATTTATGTGGAGCAATGTGTTTAGATTAAGGAAGTCGTTAACAGAAAATAAATAGGTACTGGCCTACAGGAGATATATGAATTTTCTTCCTGTTGACACCTGGCAGAAGTTCGTGTTAGAAGTACTTCTGGTGTGCTACATCCATCTCTAGTTAGCTACCTGACAGGGCTTTTGCATGGTTTGCCCACAGCAAGTACCTGTGCAGTCCTTCCTAAGTGCAATACACAGACTATAATTTGGATCCTAAGGACAACGGGAACAGATAAAAATAAAGGTATCCCTTCTTGATAAAGAAAAGAAAGGCTTGAGTTTATTTTTATTGGCATATTTAAAGAAGCCCAGCACTGGAACACAATGTCACCGTAAACCAACCTTGCACAAAATCTGTTTCAAAAAATAAAATATCTTCATGTTAGATACACATAAGAGAATAAAGGACACATAAAAATTAAATAGGGAAGAACAATAAAAACATGACAGGCTTCCAAGAACTTAGGTGAAAAACTCTGATGCTTTCACTAGCAATGCTGAAGAGATTGAGACAGCCATTAATTACGTCTACAGATGGGAACAGAACTGTCTAAGAGAAGCAGTATTTAAACCTTGCTGGTTTTGCCTGCAGCATCATGAAGGATCCCTTAAGAAAATTCATAATGGCATAGAGAAAGGTGTGGAAGCTGGGGCATATGAAAGAAGAGAAACATTTCTAATAGAAGAGCTTGTATAACAAATAATGAAAAAAACCAAGAACCCAAGAAGCAGTAACAATAATATATACTATGAGTTTGGTAGGATTCTCTAAGAGATTGGAATTACTGGAAAAAAAAGGACAGACAAAGTGACCTAGAATGCCAAGCACAGAGCATGCAGTGCAATATGAACAGGTTGCTGCATCTAGCTAGACTTCACTCTCAGACAGTGGAAAATCTTAAGAGGAACATCTGCATGCACACACAAGCAGCAAGCAAACACTTCAGGAATACAGAAGGTCACCCAGCCCAGAGAGATTAATTAATATTGAAACTAATCTCAGTCCAAATGCCATAATAAATTGCATATATCCATTTCACTTAAAGGCTCGAATAAATATCCAGTAAATAACCAAACAAGAATGAAAAGGTAAGAGCAAGCATGCTTTCCTAGTCTGAGATCCTCTCCGGATAGGCCAGCTTGAGGGAGTTAACTGCATATCACATCCAGTACAGTAACCCTGTACAGAATGTCATTGGAAAATAAAGACAGACCTCTCCCAGGTTTGATCTTGAGATAAATTACCACTGTTCATTTTCTTAACTTTCTGCTACATCTCTCTAAATTTCTCAAGTGAGGTTACTTTTGGATTCTGAGAATAAAAACTCAGTCTTACATTGGAACCTACGGTCAATCTGTCAAAGAATAGAAATCTAAATGAAAAAGGCAACATATTTCCATTGAGCAGTAAGGTTAAACACAGCTCATGGTGGATGTGCAGAAGATGTCTTCTGGCTACTCATTAGCCAGAGAAGCTCTTATCACACAGTAACATAATGGAAAGAGTCTGAATTTCAGTGGTCCTGGAAGAACATGCAAAATACGTAGGGTAAAAGCTTGAAGAAGCAACAATTCATGCTTTTGAGAAACCCTCTTAAGAACTAGGATCAGGACCATAGAACAGAAAGAAAGTAAGCTTCTTTTGAAACCATGACACAAACTAAACAAATCTTATTTCAGCAAAGACCTGCTTACATTCAAAGAACGTTTTTTTCCAGATTGCTTTCCCAAAAAAAGCTAAGGCTTGTACAGACATTTAAAGATTGAAAATGTGAAAATCCAAGGGTAAGATGAACTAATTCAACTGAGTAAGAGGAGAGCATCCAAAGACTGACAGTTTGCTCGAGTCTAAATTTGTAATTAATATGAACTTATCAATATTAAAAAATGAAGCAAGAGGCACACCACAGTTTATGAATATATTTAGACATGTTAGTGCTCAGGGACTGTAACTGTATTAGCATCAACAGGCAGCATTCCTCACGGTGAGGAATTTTAGCTTTCTGGAGGTATAATCAATGTTTTCTGCATATCTTCTGTAGGATTACCTTACAAAATGATAATCTTTTCTCATCTGATGAGATGATAAATAACTATCAGAGATTTAATCCTATCACGCAATTTAAGGAAAAAAAAGAAAATTAATGCCTACAATGGATGCACGGTCCCTGTGCTATTACACCATAATTGAATGCTTAGTAGTAGCAAGGAGTCAGGGGAAAAAAAAAAAAAAGCTTGTATCTCAGTTTATTAATGTTTGTTTACATCTTGTCTAGCTGTAGAACTTCACCAGCAATAAAACCATGAACTTCTCATTTTGCAGCAAAACAACAATTGGGCACATTCTAGGAATGGGGAAAAAAATTCAGTATTCTAACTTCACTATGAGGAAAATAACAGAATAACCATTCCCTGCAAAACTGCTTGAAAATACAAATACTTGCATTTTGAAGATTCTTCATTTCAATGAAAACCAGCATTTAAAAAAATTGCTTTTTTTCATAGAAAGAAATGAGGTGTAAGCCAGAATTTTCTATTTAAATTAAAGTTACCATTAACATCTAAAACATCACAGGTAATTCATAGAACTGGATTTCATAGCATTCAGAGCATTTGGTTTACAATTTGTTGATAAAGATTCATCTTCAAGCTCAAGAATACCCTAAATAGAGAACTGTTTGTTAAACAACAATAATAAATAAATAAATATAATTATACGATCACCCTAACCAACTACTGCTTACAGCTGGCACTCACTGTACAACAGAGGAATCTGCCAATACATTATAGCCTTTATCCAGAGCCACCCAAGTGCCAGACATTTAAGTTACTGTAGCATCTATGCAGGAAGAAATCAACCTAAGTATCAGGCCAGGCCATTGCATCCAAAGCAAACATATTTGCGTTTGCATTGTTTCCTCAGTGAAAAAAATTCAAGCCTCAATTTAAGTATACTTCTAGGCTAAAAATCTCTTGCTTCCAAATAATGCAATTCCCAGTTCATATTGAAAACATAGTTATGAGTGAGCATGCATACGACCGAAACCAGTTTTAAGATAAAAGGGCTGTACTGAAAGTAATGCCTCCTATTTTATTATGTTGGTCCATGGCATCAGAGGCAGATGATGGTGGTATGGCAGTAGAGGCTGAGCCTTCCCACCCATACTCCATTACATTTGGTTGCCATGTGACAGATGGCAGCAGAGGGGCAGTCTGACATGGAAGTGCGTATGAAGCAAAGGGATGTCACTGAATTCTTTGATTCACAAAAGGTAACACCCACTGACATTCATCAACTTCTGCTGAACACTGCTAGAGATCAAACAGTGGATATGAGCACAGTGAGGTAGTGCTTGGGTGGTGCATTTCAGCAGTGGCGATAGCAACACTAGCTCACCTCCACTGGTACAAGTTGTTACAAGCATAGCATGCAGGCTTTTGTTTGCTGCTGGCAGAAACGCATAGCTAATGGTGATGACCATTAGCTGAAAGTGTTTTGTAGTGTTTATAGCGTTTTGTAGCTGAGAATTTGCTCTATCAAACAGCGTTATTGTGTTCTTCATATCTGTTGTACTCTCCATAAAAATAAATAGGAGGCATTACTTTTGAAGCAGCCAATGTAAAACAATCAGAACATGTTTTCTGCATAAGCCCTACATGAAAAAAAAAAATATCTATTAACAATAGCCGTAACAGTTATGTATGTTCCTTACCTGTGTTTTCCTATGAAAAGTTTGTGAAAATGTTTATCAAGTTCCCTCCCAGCTAGCATCAAAAGCATGAAGCGCCTAGGTCCAGAGTCTCCCACATGCATTCAGTTCTTGTCTCATCCTCTTCTACTGGAAATCTTTGACCATTACAGAGTCCGGACACCTCTACAACTATAAAATATAAAAGAAATACCTGGGCCCCCCAACAGTGTCCTCTTCAAACAGATAGTAGAGAGATGCTCACAGTTATGCCATTCCTACGCAGATAAATATTGGTTAAACATGAAACTGTCATCCAGCAGAGGAATTAAGATATAAATTTGCATTTATAACACTTTTATCCTGGTGTAAGGCCTCATAAAACTAGAAAATAACAGAACCTTCCACACTAAATAACCTCTCATCTCTGCATTGACTTCTGATTCACTACCAGTATGGTGTCATAGTATGTATGTTAAGGCCTACATAGGCTGGTGCACCACGAAGGACTAAATTCTCCTGTAGAAGACAGAGGAAAATGCCCAATGTTTTTTAACAGAGCCTCCATATGCTAAGAAGTTTATTTGGAATACCCAGTTTTAAGATCTAAACCAATAAATCTAATTTCATCTCACCCTCCGTAGGCTTGCTCTAAGCATTTGTTTTAGGCAGCATGCAAACTGCAAGTTACGGAATGGTTGAAGTTGGAATGGGCCCCTAATGGTAATCTGGTCCAATCCCCTGCTCAAGCAGGGTCACCTAAAGCCAGTCACACAGGACCATATCCAGATGGCTTTAGAGCATTTCCACGGGTGGACTTCACAACCACCCTGGGCAATCTGTTCCAGAGTTCAATGGCCCCCATAAGAGAAAAGTGTTTCCTTACATTCACAAAGAAGCCTGTACTAGCAAAGTTCATCAACACTATTATTCTTCCTAAGAAAATTACTTTCCTCAGAAAGATCGTAGGAATTTTGTCAGGAAGAAGAAAATCTGAAGGCTGTTCTATTAGACACAGTAAACTAAGTATGTTGATGCAGGCCACCACCACATAACACAAAGTAGAATAAAAATCAAAAGTTCCAAAAAGCAACATTTGTGCTTTAAACAATGACATCACCAAGTATTTCAATTGAATATGCAGAAGGAATGTTTGGAATGGTGTTCAAATCCCAAACTAACTGTTTTGGCATGCAGCCACATCAGTAATGCCTTAATTTAAAACATTACACATCTACCAACTGCTAGAAGTGCATTTGTGTTGGCCAGACTTAAGGAAGAATTTATTCACAATATTCCATTCTGCATAATGCCACAAAGCTGATAAGTGTTCTGCAAGTCTCAGACTACAGTAGACATCTGTGTATGTTAGTTCTTTAAGGGCTGCCCCTCTATAGTTATTATATATTGATAAAACAGGATTTAAACAGTATCTCGGTATCTCTGGAAAAGTGTGAGAAATAGCTTTAACTAGAGCTACTTTCAGATTTTGTCATTTTTAGCATCCATACTAAAAGCGTGGAATATCTTTCAACACTAGCTAAATCCTGGTTTAAAAGACAGCTCTTCCTGTTTCCTCACAACTAACTCGCCTCCCTGAAATGCATATTTCCTTGAAGTTTCTACCTTCACTTATCGAGATCTACAAGAAATTCACAAGGATTTGCCTATTTATGAAAGGACGTATCAATTATTTGACAAGCTTCATGATATTTTCAGAGGGGGAAAAAGCAGTTTAAAGTATAGGTTTGAAGGGGATATTCACAATAGGAACACAAACCATTTTGATTGTTTATGTCAGTTAAACCTACTTATGCACTTCCGAAGATACTAAGAAAAAAACCAGAAGAGTCTTGTAACTGCTTAATTCCCATCATGAACCTTTCTACAATTTAACTGAGAGCTAACACAGACCTCTATCAGGAGTTTCATGTGAAACTAAATAAAAATCACTCGGACTAAGATTTTCAGAGAGACAGTTAAATCTAACCTATGGTGTTCTATTATTAATCAGAGGAAACATGCAATTGACTGAGTAAGCCCAAATCCCAAAGAACTAAACTAGTTCATCTTCCTAAGGTCTTTTCCACAGAAAGTCTGAACTGACAGTATACAAATATAGAGCTTGTGGCAACATTTCCTTGGACGCTGAGATGTGACTATTGCAAGCACAGACAATTTCAGAATTAGAAAAAACCAAACCACCTGTTTTAGGGAACACACCTGTATTATATGATCCCAACCAAGCAGACTTTCTGATGAGAAATGAAGTCACACCTGCAGCAAGGAAAAGAGAACAAACATTATCAGCTTTAAGAACTTAGTTCATGTCAAGTTTTGCAACTGTTGTGGGGGTTTTGTTTTTAATTATTAGAAAAATCCAGCAGTGTAGTATTAACAGCAAAATACATGGTTTTATTTTCATCTCTTCTTGGAATATGACAGTATTATTCAGAATTGCTGTGCCCTCCCCTCTCTTTCCTTGGGCAGATACTATTCCATTACCAGACCACATATAATAGAATCACCGTTACATTTTCTTTGTAACGTAGATAACCTGCTTCCCTCATTCTCCTATGTACTCTCAGGTTTTTCCCCCCTCTTGTTCACTTGTTCAATTACTTGAATAGGAACTAGAATAGTATTAGTTTGTTACAAATTACAGCACAATTCATCAAAACTACTGCTGGAAGCTGTAACTTTCTAAATCAAATCTTAAAAGAATAATATTTTCCTTTTCTTCTCCTGAGCTATCATCCCAACTATTTGAGCAACATGAACAACTTTGTTTTATGGGTCCCAAAATTTTCATTATCATTTTATTTTCTTACAACATCTGCAAGAGACTGGAAGTTACTGACAGTTGCACAGCAAGCAATGCAGAAATAGCACTTAATACTGGATACTAGACTAAATTTCAGTTTCCTAACAATTCAGAGACGAGACATTTCTGTGCACTCAGTGATACCTTACAATCTTTGAAAATTTAATGCCCTGAGTAACTATAATTTTCAGCATTCTGACAGACTACAGCTCAAGGGAAGCATGCAAAACAGCAATAAAAAAAATCAATTTCTTAAGGAGACCATAAGGTACCTTAATGAACACGCTTAGTCTTTCCAAATATGAAAGGGTCATCAATATATTCCTAGAAAACAAACAAAACAAGCTTTATTTGCAAACTAAAAAATTACTTACAAAACATAACTCAAGTCCATTTAACAATGCAGTAGAAGCTCAATCACGAAGACACAAGCTCCACTGATGAGAGGTTATAAAGACTATAGAACTGCCCTCAACAAACAGATCTTAAATGGACCTAAACTCATATAAACAATCAACTCTATTGCTGCAGCATCCATACCAACTCTACTATTTCACTTCCTGTTTTAAGATCAGTTTTGCTATTTTTAGAGCTCCCTATTTTCTCCATGGAGTTGCTAATAACAAAGAGTTAGCCTCAGGTAACTGGACAAAGTCAACTCAGTCCTACTATGAATAGCCCAGTAATAGGGCATTGTTGACCTTAGCCACTTTACCTCATGGGAGGTCAAACAATCTCACCTGTGCTGTGATCACTGAACAGGGCCAGCTCCTGATTCATCATTTGCTTTCTTGTGACTATAAGCCAGTTAACAAACGTAACCCCCAAAAGCAGTCAGGGCAACTACACAGTTACCTGGCAGTTGTTCTTTTTTCTCACAGGTAAGCATTCCTTACTCTGTGAACACCATCAAACATCCACAGTGGATCTGGACTTATCACCCCCTCAGAGCAAACTGTCTTTCTCTACTTCTTAAAACCTGAATAACAAGCCAAGGCACAGAGCTAAGTTTAATTGCCAACAGGGTGGGAGCTTTCCATGAGGAGAAAAAAATGTATGAACATAAAAATGCATCCATGGTGGACAAGCTCGTTGCAGTCTGTTCCAAGACTTCTTGAGAAGAGGCTAAGTATGGTCAGCTGTACCTGATCCATTTCTAGACTTCCTTCCTTCCAGTGCTACAACAGGCTTCATCTACTCTTTAAAGGTGAACAAAGATGCTTTGCATTAAATATAAGTTTAAAGACATTCCATTTTCTAAATAGGAAGCCATTTCTTCAGAGGACTGGAGGACTTATTAAACCAGACAACAGTCAGAACTCCTCTAAGTTTGCACAGGTCAGCTCTTGACCTTTGGGGGCAACATATGGGATACAATACATTTAAGAAAGTACTGTCACAGAAAGGATGGAAAAATTATCATACTTCACCATGCAGGAATATATATTTTATCTTTGTTGTGCATGAAAGTAGATATAAAAGCATCTCCAACACTATATTTCAACTTTCATATCTGTTGAAATCTCTACTTCTCCCCTACTTTGAGGGAAGGGCTGAAGAAAGGTTTAATTTTACCACATTGTATTAAATTTACATACGTTTCAGATGAACGCTGCTTTTCATATATCATTACAATTCATGTCTAATTGCAGACTTCAATCAGAATGAAAGTCTCATTCTGGAAAACTGCAGCAAATCATTAATACACCCCACAAAGCATGGCCACCTAACAAACATTCTGTACTTGTCCTACAAGCTGAATGTGTTTGTACTGAGAAATAAGAGATCAAGTTGCCCAGGAACCCATAGCAGAGATGTAATAGAGAACAAAAAAGTGCTTTCTGTACCTAAGATCTGTGTGTAATTAAAGAAACAAAGTAGTAGAAATGTAAAAGTACATGAAATAAGGTCAAGCACAGAAATCATACCAAGATACAAAAGAGGGAAGGAATGAGGAGTATCAGAAGTGAGACTAACAGAAAACAGAAGTACTGGACATCCTGGACACTTCATCCCATCTCCCAGAACTTCATTTAGAGCAAACATGGATGTTATTCACACAATTTAAGGACAGTATCTTGGAAACACAGCATAGCACGTGTTCGACATTCTAAAAGACAGTTTGAAACACCTAAACAACAAAATCCACAGTGATTCTGCTACAAGAAAAGCATTAAAAATTACCACCTGGAAACAAAAAAATCAGTCCTGCCCATTAATCTCAGCATGTAAACATGCTTTTCCCCACTATTGTATCTTTTTAGGATGAGCATCAGTCCTGTCAGCTCATATAACCTGCAAAGCAACCTTGTGTTCCCACCAAATAACTGTGCTGCTCCCTGTTTCTCCATTTATTCACCTGCATACAACATGGTGAGCCTTTATCCCTTCAGCACTACAAGTAAAGCTTTGCTTTCTTTTGGAAGAAGGTGAAGGGAAAGGGAGACTGTGACTACATAACTCAAGGGAGGTAAATTGAGCCTTATTTCTTACTGTGTTCTAGAAGTGGATTGTTTAAATCAGACTTCCAAAGCAAGCCAAAGAAATCAGGACTCCTCTAAGACGTGTTCTATTTCAGCAGCAGCTGAAAACATCCACACTAAGCTTTTCTTCACCTCACAATAGCTCTCACACACACAAATTAGCCTCATAGCTTCACTTGTGTATGTGGATAAGCACGAAGAGCATGCACTTCAGAACTACTGCCTCTGCAGCTTACAAGAAACTTGATGCACTACTGCTGTCCCTCAGGAATGCATTAAGAGAGAGAGGACCAAGTGAGAGAACCTTGGACTGGATTGGTACAGCCTAACACAGGCAATTAGAGATCCTATCTACATTTGAAGGATAACCTTTGAAACACCAAACAGAGGCATAGATGCCTGCACTGCTGGCAGGTAGAGCACAAGCATGCCCGGTGATCTACTAAGCCACTTATTAGAGTAGCAGTCACTGTGCATATGCTCAGGCATGTGGACTCCCATGTGTTTGGGTGCTTCCCTACCACAGCAAGTTGTCAGTTCACAGCCAGCGTGAACAAAACTTGCTCCACAGCCTTTGCAGACATACACAAACCATCCGATACTCCTTTGGACTCCTGCCATTCTGTCTACTAACAAAAGTAGCCTCGGGTCACAAGAGCTCCCAGCAACAGACCCCAGAATCACTAGCCTATGAAGTGAGTTTCTGGCTGCCACCTTCCTTTCTCCCATGCCCTTTAAACAAGCTTTATATAAGGAAGTATTTCATCTGCAGCTAAAAGAATGATGTCTTCATGTCAGAAGGAAGAGTCATTCCTCAGTAGGCAACAAGTAGCAAATAGAAGGCTTGCCTCCCTTCCAACAGCACAGGTGGGAAGCAGCCTGGCCCCCATCACTGTTATGATGGGGGGGATCACACAACTGAGGCAACAGTTGTTAAGCAGGAGAGGAGTCAGGCACCTTAACACACTCCACAAACCACAGAATGGCCTGGGTTGAAAAGGACCATAATAATCATCTAGTTTCAATCCCCCTGCTGTGTGGAAGGTTGCCAACCACCAGACCAGGCTGCCCAGAGCCACATCCAGCCTGCCATCTGTGGCATTACTTTAAGATCTACTGTTTCTTGCAGCCAAACTTACCTGCGCCAAAAATACAAGTCAAAGCAGTTTAAAGTAATATAATTAATGTGACTTTTTTGTGTGTGTGATACAGTGCTTGACAAGATAGGTTAACATAATAAATATTTCAGCAGTTTAAAACTTGCACAAAAGGAATAGGCTATAACAACGTGGGCAGTATGAATGCAGCAAGATAACACAGCTAAAAATGTCTGCAATACACAGCCTCAGAGGAATTCTAGGCCATGCAACCAAAACTGGACGCAGAAATTCCTTTTCAGAAACACCGGATAACCCAGTAATTACGATGTGGTAACATCATGAATATAACACAGTGGCTACAGCACATCCACGCCAAGCATTACGCAATTCCTTGGTAAGAACATGACGTTCCCTTTTAACACAGGCCAATGATAGCAGCCCTATATAAAATACTGCAGCAGTCAATCTAAACTAGTCAGAATCTACTGTTCTTTTGATTAGTGATAATCTGCTCAGCTTTATACACCAAGTATACCTCATCCCACACTAACTTGCCCATGTGTTTGTACCTTAAGGTGTCAAACAAACCCAAACTTTTCTACAGTAAAGCACATTTTAATATTGTATAAGTGTTAGGGAAATGAGGGTGTGGCAAGAACCCAGGAAGAAAGAAGAAAATTGGTTTATCAGTCTGTATCTAAAGCAAACACTTCCCGGTCAGAATAAAGTCTGAGGTAGAAGAAAAGTCTAGAATCCACTTCAAAGCACTTTGCTTCCTTCTCATACTGCAGCTCAGCTCCACCAAAAATCTCAGTTTACCAAAACCAGTGATTTTTCACAAGGGAAATTTATCGGCATGAAACTATATTGTTCAGAGATAAGCTCAAATAAGTCTATTTGAAAAGCTGAGGCTGTTATGAGCTTCAATCTTTGTGATTGAAGATGGGTGGAAAAGGTATTAGACTGAGAGCTACCACAGTATGCTGACTCTTTATGATTCTCTGTGGAGGCATAAAAGGAATATGAGTAAGCTGTAAGAATGAAGATTACTGAGATTTTCAGATTGCATTAGTGTGTTAAAATAAATATGGGAAGCCTACAACAAACCTCAGCAACTGACAAATAAAGATGTTGGCAAAACCACACAGTCTTTGGATCACAAACGGATCTAGAAAACTTGCTGAATTTGAAGAAAGTGTACAAAAGGCAAAATCCTACTGTTTGAACCTTCACATTCCACATTAGATCAAGGCCAACTACAGGACAGACTGCGTTCTCTCACTGCATGAGGTTGGACACTCTGCCCAAACTACCAACTACTCTAACAAACCATTCTCCCTTCTACTTTAATCACCTGAAACAGCCAAAACTACACCAGAACTGAAGGATATGACTTCTTTCTTCCACTCCAGGCCAAAGGCCCTCTCTGAGAGCACCCCCTCAGACTAGAGACAAGGCCTCTACACCTCAGGACCATGTCCAACTCACAACACTGATGGCAAGGCTTGGATCAAGAGAAGACACTGTCCCATTCTCCAGTGAAACTTCATCACTTTACAGAAACAGAGTAAAAAGTTAAGATAAGAAATCACGAGAGCATGCCAACACACACAAGTGTGAGAAGGGGCCTGGTATTATAGCACAGTGACAGGGGCTCTCTCATTGACATGAACGAAGTTATAGGCCCCGCTCTTGAGTTTTGTATTTGAGATCCTCTGCATGGTGTGCATGAGCAGCACTGTGCTCCAGGCTAAGGTCAAGGGCTAACAGACACCTGGACACCCAGAAGGCAGGAAAAGTTTGAGTTTCACCAAGTTCAATGGCCCCAGACAGTCCAAAGAACACTGAGACATCTAAAAAATAAGCCCACACGTTTAACTGACAGCTGGACGTATTTTGGTTTTATCAAATATACATTATCAAAACTAACCATTCACAAACAAGTAGTTATTACTTGCTGCCATCACAGGGAGGCACGTGGATTTAACCTTGACAACAAGCAATAGCCAGCTCCAGAAGTTCGCTGCAGTTCTGAGAAGTGACAGCTTGCGTTAGCTGCCACCTGTAAGCACTCTGTGGTTACGGCAATGCTGGCAACTTGAAGCAGTTCTTCATTGCACTAACAGACTTGGCCACAACCCTCTGGCTGGAACAGTTACATAATTTCCACCTTTCCACCTTGATTTGTACAGATGTAAGGGGCGGCCACTCAATATCAGAAGTACAAGCACACCACAGTCTTACGTGCGGAGAACAAGTTGAAAGAAACTTCATGGCTGAAAGCCAAGAGACAACTTATCGCAGCACCCTCCCAGGTTACTCCGGAGCCACGTTGCCGTGTCTGCCCAGAACACGATGTCAGCAGTTCACTTTGCTAGAACAACAGAACTGCTACGGACACCCCGCGGGGTTCCATTAGCTCTCACAGCGCACACAGCAGGCTGCATCCTACCCAACCCACCGGGAGACGTGAACCGTCAGCCCGGCTGTTACCGTGCGGCTCGCTATTTGCGTGAAACTCTACTTACATAAACGGTTTTGTAATCACACATGTAATAGCGTGCACCCCATGTCAACAGGCGTTCCGCCGCGGTCTCGGGGCACAGCACGTCCCCGCTCCCGGACCTGTTGCCCGCCCCACCTGTGGCTCCGCGCAGCACCCGGGAGCGCCGGGAGCGCTGCGGGGGGGGGCGCCGAGCCCCGCTCCCGTGCCCGCCCACCCGGCGCCCGCGGCACCGACCTCTCACCGCGGCGTCGCGCCACGCGGCCACCGGAGCGGAGCCCGGGATAACGCGGAGGGACCGGCCACATCGAGCGGGCCGTCGCCCCCCTCGGCTGCCGTGCCGGGAGCCGCCCCCCCGCGCCAGCTCCGCGCGCCGGGCCGCCGCCCCCTCCCTCGCTCCCTCCCTCCAGATCTAAGGATCGGGGGCAGAGCCGCCGCCCAGCGCCGGCTGCGGTGCAGCGCCCGCCCGGCCCCCTCCCGCTGCCCTACGGATGGCTCCGTCCCGTCCCGCGGCGGCGGGAGAGCCTCGGCCGGGGGTTACGTAACCTCGGCCCGGCGAACTGGGGGGGGAGCGGGGCAGCCCGCCGGGCCCCGCGCGGCCACCGATCGCCCCCCACCAGCCTCCCGACCCCGCTCGGGCGCGGGGAAAGTGCCGCGGGCCCCCAACTCACCGTACGCCTCACGTCCGCCCAGCGCGGCGCAGCCCGGCACCGACTTCATACAGGCAGAAACGTGACCGGGCGTCCGGAGCCCGCCCCTCCCGCGCTGCCATTGGCCGCGGCTACGTGACGCAGCCGAAGGAGCGGGGCGGGGGCGGGGCGCGCAGCTCTCCCATTGGCTGCGCCGCACGCCGCTCACTTTACATAAGCCTCACGTGTGACACCATGTTTCCACCGCCGGCCGCCACCGCCGCCGAGCCTGCCCCGACGGCCTCCCCTCCCCCTTCCCATCGCCACCACCCCTTTCCTACCGCCGCCACCCCCCTACCTCCTTCTCCCCCTCCTCGCACGGCCCGCGGAGCGCTCACCGCCGCTAGGCAACCCCCCGCCGCGCCGCTCCGCGCCTCCTTCGGACCGCGGCCGCCGAGGAGGGCAGAGGTTACATCACGCCTCGGGGGAGGGGGGGAGCGGCTCCGCCCCGCCCCTCAGAGCCGAGCGTGACGTCAGCGCACGTCCTCTGGGTTAGCGCGCAGGGGAACGTTGGCGGTCGCGGCGCGCGCTCGCGGGCTCAGGAGGGGCGCGCGACGAGCCTGCCAGCAGCCGTTAACGGTCGCGGCGCGCGCTCGGCCCCGCTGAGGAGAGAAGCGCGGGGCGGCGAGAGGCGGCGCGAAGGGGCGGGGCGGGGCGCGTTGCCTGGGAGCGCCGTACACAGACCCCAAACAGCGCCCGGCAGCGGGGTGCGGGGCTCCGTCACGAGGCGTTCCGCCCCGCCCCGGGCCTCGAGGAGCTCCGCGCCTCAGAGGGAGCGGGCTGCGGTGCGGAGGAAGCGGCGGGAGGCGCCGGGACGGAGCTCCTTACATAAGCGAGCAGTGCCCCTGTCCCGCTCCCCGATTTTGTACACGCCCCGGGCTTTCGAAACGTGCCGGCTGACAGCGCGGAGCTGCCTTCCTCCTGCTCTTAGCGAGCCTGGAATCACCACAGAAAGCTTTAACGCTAAGAGTCTCTGAGGCGTTCAAGGTACGTCCTGTTCTCGTGGAAAACCAGTTCCCGATACGCCAATTGCAGTGCAATTATTTCCATTCCGAGTGTAAGAATGAACTTTTCGTGTTTATTCTCCGACGCTCAGTATTGACATCGCCCATCTCACAGTGAAAAATTCACATATTCCTCCAGCTGGTGACGCTGAGTTGTGCCCAGGCCTCGCACTGTGGTGCAGGAGGACCTGAGATGTACCTGGTGCAGCAATGTTGCCCGCTGCTGGCTGCCCTGCACTTCTGCTCGTTAACATTAACGAGTTTATTCACATTCCGAGCCTTCTTTCTCTTCGTCGTCACACGTGGTGATGAAAAGAGGGCACAGAGGAGATGCCAAAGCTCTGCCAGCTTTGGTGTGAATACAGCAATCGGGTGTAACTGCATGCGTGAGGCTGCTCCATGGGAAGTAAGGCAGCAGAGAGCCATCAGGGCTTCCACTGTTTATCTACAAAATGAGGTTAATGCCGCTTCCCTCCTTCACTGTGGTTGGTGTTAAGGATAAGTCCATTAGGTCCATAGATATTTAAGCAACAGCTATTGCAGAAACAGCTTGTGAGTAAAGTACCCAGCAGTATTTAACTCCTGGAGGGGAGAGGGGGCAGGGAGCGGAAGCATTAGGACCGGATTCCACAACTGGATTTGTTGCAAAGCACAAGTCAGCTTATCAGGATCCCTATTTTAGTTTGCACTCCCCTGAAGTTTCTAATTTAAAGACTAATCCTAATTAGATACACTGTATAGTTTGGTCAACTTAATGGTGTTAGTGCTTCACATCCAGAACTTCATCATTCTGTTTAAATTATCTTTGTTAGGGATGGATGGATGGATGGATGGAAGTACAATGACATTCTTGGGTTCCATGGGATGCTGGGTTTTTTTTATGTCATATGCCCAAACTACCCATCTTGTCTGTGTGCTGAGGGCTGCACTTCTAACCATGTGTTCTAAGTCAGGCCAAGCAAAAACACTGAGGGCCCTGCCTGTCCCAGCTGTGTCAGAGTGCACACACAAGGAGCTGGAGGCAAACAGTAGCACTGTGCTACAGCTGAATGAGTTCCAGAACAAACAGAACAGAGACACATCCATCACTGTAGTGCAACACACCAGTTCTAGCAGGAGAACGTTGATTACCATCACCAGAAAAAGCCAGTACCTTTTCTGCCCTAGTATCGACCAGATGCATTATTTGAGTTCTGCTTATTTTAAAAGGATACAAAACAATTGTTTTGGTCAAGGTATACGCTCACAGAGAATCAATTTAAAGTTCTATTCTAGCCACTTTTTGGTATTAGTACAATAAAACATATTAAAAAAAAGAAAAAATGCCACACAAAAATGGGAAAGCAGTTATTCAAAGAATGACTGTGCAATTGGAACAAACTCAGTCCAAAGTTTTCTACTGTACCTATTTTCTGAAAGTTGGCATCATGTATAAAAATTCAAGTTATTCCAGGCACCACCAGTATAAAATAAGTCAGACACATGTCTTCTGGAGCAATGAATATTACTAGTGATACAATGGCTCATCTGTTAAGAAGACAAAAGAAGGTGGTTATAAGTGGCAACAGGATAAAACTCAAAGCGAAATAGTTTGTTGTAATTTTAAGCTTCCTCTGCTTACTAAGTAGCTGTAGCACAAGGGCTTTAGTAGCAGAATAAGTAAAGTACATTTCCTTGTGTGTACACATAAAAAAAATTAGGATTTATCCATATAGAAGTCAAATCCATTATGTAAGTCCATTTCACTGTACAACAGCACATCTCTCACTAGTATTGCATGGGGCACTGTGCTGCTTTAATTTCTACCTGGCTCCTCCATCTAGTTTTGCAAGGCAATCACCTACCTGTGTGAAATGGGAGGGAGGGTAGCAGGCCTTCCTAGTAGGGTCCAGCCATAAGCAGCCAGGTTCGGGCTCTGCAGTTTTCTTTCAGTTGCAGAACTATCATGATTCAAACTGCACTATCGATACATAGTTTGCTACTGACTCTCTTCCTTGATTAGCATTTTTTTGTCGTTGTTGTTTCAGCATAGTGTCTTTCTGAATTACCAAAAGATGAATTGCTAGAGCTCAACTTTTTTTCTTCTTTTCTTAAATGTTTTACATTAATAAAATGTAATTTAGGAAAACTTTTGTATGTGAAACTGCATCCTACCTCCAACATTGCTTAATATTATCAGTACTCCACCCCCCACACACCCCCACCCCCAAATACTGGACCTTTTCCCAGCATATTTACAAAATAAAAGTTAGAATTTGCTTAGCAATAGTATTTCAATCAGTTCTGGTGAACAGCAACATATTGACACTATCAACTTTTCTGGGGGGAAAAAAAAAACATTTTGGAAAAAAAGGAAAACAACCAAATCCTTCAACGAGGAGAAAAAAATGCTACCTGTTTGAGGTTACAGCACAGCACTGATAGAACTGTGTATTGTTGAGGGAGAAAAAATCACTGTTTTGCAGCTGGAGCCCACAACTAATTCTTCATTCCTAAGTCTAATTACTCATCATTTACAGTGGCACTCAGTTTCATTGATTCTTGCAGAGATCTGGAAAGGCATTTTGCTAATGAGCAAGAAGTGTCACTGTTACTGTCTGTGCAGATGAAAGATGAGGGAAGAAATAAAACCACTTACCTCATTACTGGTGACTACATAGGTAAGCTTTTCTTGAAGCATTCTCAAGTGTAGGAACAAAGTACAACAAACAGAAAGCTAGCAATATCTATACAATCTTGGAAACTGATTAAAAGTCCTTTGCAAAGATGAATGGCTGTCCCTGGCCAGAAAACCTGAAGAATTCTGGGGAATACTTTTTTTCATTCTGCCCACATTCTGAATGTTTTCTTGTTATTTTTATTCAGTTTCTGTTGACAACCGCAGTATAATTTTAAGGTTCAACTATCTTGAAAAGTGACATGTAAAGGAACATTGCATTGTTTTGATTTAGAAGGACTGAAAGAATACAAATGGAAGGGGTGTGTCTCATCACCATAACTCTGTGTGCTGATCTTAAGTCTGTTACACAAATTCAGAAGCAAATACAGCTTTGAGAACTCCCAGGTCTAGGGTCAAGCTGTAGTGTCTATCAGCAACTCATTTTCAGCAGTCATTCTCACAGGAGTCTGAAGAAAGCCTGAACTTCAATCCATAGGGCCAAAAAAGTTTTCAAGCTTCCTGTGTAATTCGGAGCTTTAGTGTATGGCTTCACAATCTACCTAAGGTGATCTAAGGCCTTACAGAAGCACCAAAAGGAATGGTAACACCACCTCTACTAAGTTAAAAAGTAGAGATTAAGCAACTGTGCTTTCAACTGGATTAGGAAATTGATTTGACTGAAAAATTCTAGGACAGCAGTTTTTGGTTGGGCCATATCACAACTGCAGGACCACTAAAGCCAAAAGAAAATAGGATGGAAGACCAGATTCTGGGTCAGAGCAGAGATTCCAAAACCTATTGATATTAGCCAACAGTATGTGGAATTATGGAGTCAGGCATTTAAAATGAAATTTGTATGTCATTAAACTAACATAACTAACACTAGTAAGGGATGATGAACAGAAAACCAATCTTCATTATGTTGGATTTTTGTGCCCTCTTCTGCACTGAAAAGAAGCTCCTTCATCAGGCTGGTGTTCACCATTCAGAACCATCCATTTAGATGCTAAAGACAGCTTTCACACGGTCTCTGAGCTGGTGTAACACTGGGCTTTCATCAAGGGGGGCAGCGCTTCTCTTCATGCCATCCCTGCTAGTACCATGCTACCATATTTATGGTTACATGGTCTTCACCCTCTCTTTTGCCTACAGTACTACTCACTTGACCTCTCAGTGAGACAGAAAACTTTCTTAGTTTCCATGCATCAAGCAACTGAATCTGGTTTCTTGGTGAGTAAACCCAATTCAGAGTCAGTTCATGGCATGGACAGGGCAAACATGAAACAAATGGGAAAGATCTTTTTAAAGGCAATGAGACAGTAGAATAGCATTTCCAGAGTTTTTGCTACCTGAAGCATGCAAATTTCTGGATTAAACACAGGCCAATGTAGCACATCTCCTTGAGATACCTGGATTGCTTCACAAACACCTGAACAGCAGGCCTGTGACCTGGTGCTGTGCCTGCAGAACAGTGTGTAACCCAATCCTGGGCTCCTCACAATGTCTGATTCCTCAAAGTGCTCCTATTGATTTAAAAGTACACAGAGTTACTGACTTCCATCACACTTATCATCTCTTTTTGAACTCCAGTAGAGTGAGATGTTATCATTCTTAGCAAAATGGAGCAAGAGATACACCTTCTTTTAATAATAGAATAAGGCTAAAGAGACAAGATCTAGGTACTGGCTTCCCCTCTGGTGAGCATTTATGCAATTTTTTATTAAATAGTCATTACGTAAAACATTGGATTATGACTTGGCACAGGATTGGAACTGGGCTCTTTCTTGTTCCCAGATAAGCTTTCAATAGTTGTGCCATGGGGTCATTCTGCTGCCCTTAGCTGCCAGGAACCTGTGGGTACAATGCTTCTGTAATTTGTTCCCAGTTTTAAGAAACAGATTATAACATTAACTGATTATAACAGAAACCTTCGTAAGAGAATGGATGCTAAATAGCAGACTGTTAGAATTTCTTCCAACACATATACAGCTCTCCTCATCACAGTCATAACTCAACCCAGACTATCAGGTATTCATTCATCCTAACATGGCTACTAATCACAGCTTGGTGATTTATAGTTGGTGAGGAAGGAAAAGGCAGATTTTAAATTATAAGGAGCCTATTTCCTCATATCTCCTCATATTTCTGAAGTGTCTCTTAATTAAAAACACTTCATTTTTAGATTGAGTTTCTCATTACCATTCAACCTCAATTAGTTTTATGGTGTTAGTTCACAC